>NC_081355.1:149432391-150632391 GCF_030684315.1 Stegostoma tigrinum | reverse complement strand
ATTCAATAATGCAGGTCATGCTGCTCATCTATGTTTTACACATCTCTGGAACAGGAGCAGGCAGGTCTTGAACCCGGGCCTCCTGGCTCAGAGGTGGGGACATTACCATTGTGCCACAAGCGCAAAGGATGACAGAACAGTCACCATTTATGGAAAGGATGGCGAGAACGGGATTCAAAGCCACGTTTGCATCGCAGTCCATCACCTTAACCCCTCAGTCACTGCACCACATAACATGAGTGCTCCCAGTCCCTGTACTCCTACAGCTTTATTATTCAGCTGGCTACCCGATCACCGATTGCCTTCCACAGTGGGCAGACAGTTGCAGGTCATCACCTCTCCCTGAATAAAAGTGGTTATAATCTTGTATGACTCATATCCAATCTCCCCTTGACCGCCTTTTGGGTGGCTCAGTGGTTAGCACTGCTGCCTCACAGTGCCAGGGACCCAGATTCGATCGCATTCTCGGGCGACAGTCTGTGTGGAGCTTGCATATTCTCCCCGTGTCTGTGTGGGTTCCTTCCCACAGTCCAAAGATGTGCGGGTTAGGTGGATTGACCAGGCTAAATTACCCATAGTGTCCAGGGATGTTTAGGGTAGGTGGGTTAGACATGGGGAATGCAAGGGTAGGGGGCTGGGTGGGATGCTCTTTGGAGGGGCGGTGTGGACTTGTTGGGCTGAATGGCCTGTTTCCACACTGTAGGGATTCTAGAATTCTTAACTCCAGGAAGATCCACCTCATTTTCATCGGCCTAACCTTGTTCCAAAATATGGTCAGCCCTGGAACCATTGTGGTTAATCTCTCTCTGTGTCTCCTCAAAGATATTATATAAAGTGAGCTGATCAGAACCTACAAAATAATGCAGATGGTGCCTTAAATAAGATAAATAAAAGTTCAGCACAACATTATGGAAGCAAATTACTGTAGATGCTTGAATCTGAACTAAAAACGCTGGAAATCACAGTGGGTCAGAAAGCATCCAGGGAAAGAGAGAGGGAAAGTGAGAGGGAGCAAGGTAATGTCTTGAATCCAGATGATTCTTCATCAGAGCTGAAGAGCTTATTATGAGCTTCATCAGAGCACCCTTTCCCCTCCAGCCTGTCTGAGGGCTGACAGGATATAAATGGTCCGAAGACATTAAAAGCAAGTAAGGTTTTGTTTGTTTTAGTTTAACTCTGGGATTAAATTAGATTAGATTAGATTCCCTACAGTGTGGAAACAGGCCCTTCGGTCCAGCAAGTCCACGCCGCCCCTTGCAGCATCCCACCCAGACCCATCCCCTATAACCCACACACCCCTGAACACTACAGACAATTTAGCATGGCCCATCCACCTAGCCTGCACATCTTTGGACTGTGGGAGGAAACTGGAGCACCCGGAGGAAACCCACACGGACACAGGGAGAAACTCCGCACAGACAGTCGCCCAAGACTGGAATCAATACGTCCAGTTGGGCACACTTCATTCTCCAGTATTTCCCAGGAGTGGAGAAACTTTATCCAAGTTCAGTACCCATGAGGGTGGCCTCAACCGGGATCTTGGATTCATGCTGCACTACAGGTGACCCCACTATACAATCTCTCTCTCTCTCTCCCATTCACATACAATCTCTACAGGAGATTCTCCTCTTGCAGGACGTGGGAGGTAAGAGTCATTAGCCTGCACCTCACAGCAGGTTCCCACTGTCCCTGTAGCACTTGTTGGTTTTGTTTTGGTCTGCCCAATCTTTTCCAATGGCTGAGCAAGTCTCAGGAAACCACATCAAACATATGTAGGCCATTCAGCCCCTCGAGCCTGCTCGAACGTTCAATCATGGCGAATCTCTGTCTTTCAGATACCACATTCCCTTTTCGCCTCAAACTATGATTCTGTTGCTGAACAAGTCTCTACCGCCACCTTAAAAATATTCAGTGATGTGTCCCCACTGTCATACAGCCACAGAGCTGTACAGCACAGAAACTGACCCCTTGGTCCAACTCATTCACACCAACTATTTTCCTAAATTAATCCAGTCCCATTTTCCAAATTGCTCTAAACCCTGACTTCTGACGTACGCATTCTGATGCCTTTTAAAGTCAATGGCCTTGGGGTATTATCATTGGACTTTTAAGGAAATGTTCTGAGGACCCAGGTTCGAATCCTGCCACTGCCGATGTTGGAATATGAATTCAATAAATATCCAGATTGTCAGGAAAAACCCATCTGGTTTATTAATGTCCTTTAGGGAAGGAAACTTTCATCTTTACTTGGTCTGGCCTATATGTGACTCCAGAACCACAGCAACTTTTAAATTAAAAAATTCATTCACAGGATGAGGGCATCACTGGCCAGGCAGCATTTATTATCCATCCCTAAATGCCCAGGGGGCAGTTCAAACACATTGCTGTGGGTCTGGAGTCACATGTAGGCCAGACCAGGTAAAGATGGCAGTTTCATAGAACACAGAACATAGAACATTACAGCACAGTACAGGCCCTTCAGCCCTCGATGTTGTGCCGACCTGTCATACCGATCTCAAGCCCATCTAACCTACACTATTCCATGTACATCCATATGCTTATCCAATGATGACTTAAATGTACCTAAAGTTGGCGAATCTACTACCGTTGCAGGCAAAGCGTTCCATTCCCTTACTACTCTCTGAGTAAAGAAACTACCTCTGACATCTGTCCTATATCTTTCACCCCTCAATTTAAAGCTATGCCCCCCTCGTGCTCGCCGTCACCATCCTAGGAAAAAGGCTCTCCCTATCCACCCTATCTAACCCTCTGGTTATTTTATACATTTCAATCCCTAATGACTCTAAAAATGTGGTTGACTCTTAACTGCCCTCTGGGCATTTAGGGATGGGCAAGCTACGCCCTCATACTGTGAATGAATTTTAAAAAATGTAATTGTACCAGCCTCCACCACTTCCTTTGACAGCTCATTCCATACACGCAATACCCTCTGCATGAAAATGTTTCCCCTCAGGTTTCTTTTATCTCTTTCCTCTCTCACCTTAAACCCATGCCCTCTAGTTTTGGACTCCACCCCCCGGGAAAAAAAGACCATGGTTATTCACCCAATCCATGTCCCTCATGATTTTATAACCCTCCATAACGTCCCCCTTCAGTCTCCAACACTCCAGAGAAAATAGATCCAGGCTATTCAGCCTCATTCTACTGCTCAAACCCTCCAGAACTGGCTGCTTGAGGTATAGAATTTTATTGTTGTACAAGCCTCCGAGAGAAAATTCCTCCTCACCTCTGTCCTACTTTTAAAACAGTACCCTAATCCAGATCTTGCTACCCTCAGTCAAATCACACCCTGCTCCGCGGAACTCCAGTGAAAACAAGTCCAGCTTGTCCTCACAAAACAACTCCCTCATTCCAGGTTTTAATCCAGGGAACCTCCTCTGAACTGCCACCCGACTGATTTGTACCTTCCTTGAAAAAGGAGACCAAAACTGCACACAGTATTCGAGAGTGATAATGGGAACTGCAGATGCTGGAGAATGCAAGATAATAAAATGTGAGGCTGGATGAACACAGCAGGCCAAGCAGCATCTCAGGAGCACAAAAGCTGACGTTTCGGGCCTAGACCCTTCATCAGAGAGTATTCGAGAGGTGGTGTCACCGATGGTCTGGATGACAGAACCAAGCCTGGCCTATATCCACTGGAGTTTATAAGAATGACAGGTGAACTTACTGAGACAGACACCTTTCTGAGGGGTTTGACAGTGTAGGGGCAGAGAGGACAATTTCCCCTTGTGGGGGGAGTCTGCCCCTTGTGGGGACAGTTAAGAGGAGGGATCTCCCACTTAAGATGGAGATGAGGAGGAATTTCTTCTCTCAGAGGGTTACGAATCTTTGAAAACCAGTGAGCAGTGGAAGCTGGGTTGTTCAATACATCCAATGTTAGATAACAAGGTGTGGAGCTGGATGAACACAATCGGCCAAGTAGCTTAGGAGCAGCAAGGGTCTAGGCCCGAAACGTCAGCCTTCCTGCTCCTAAGATGCTGCTTGGCCTGCTCTGTTCATCCAGCTCCACACCTTGTTATCTCAGATTCTCCAGCAGCTGCAGTTCCTATTATCCCTCACATTCAACGTTAGGTTATTTAGAGTTACAGTTACAGTCACAGTCTGAAAAGCCGTGATCATACTGAATAATGTAGCAGGCTCAAGGGGCTGAATGGTCTAGTTCTGTTACTGCTTTCACTTGGATCAGCACAGAGCAAACAACAATCCAGAACCACCACCTCATCCCTCACCCCTCCTAACTTCTAAGCATCATTGTAGCATTGAGTGCCGTCTACAAAATGCACCGCAGCAACTCACCAAGACACCTCCAACAGCACCTTCCAACCCCACAACTATTTCCATCTGGAAGGATAAGGTCACCACCCCGTGCAAGTTCCTCTCCAAGCCACTCATCACCCCACCTTGGAAAAATATCACTGTTCCTTCACTGTCACGTTTTGAGCCACGGTCAAATATTTTATTCCAAATACAACACTTGATGACTTTTACTTCACTTCCAGCATGTTATTAGGAGCCAGGTGTAAATATTTAACACAGACTGGTGACATCTGAGAGTATATTTCTATGAATTGCAAATGAGAATAAAAGCAGCTACTTCTGAGAAATTGACAGCAATGACATAGGATTGGCTCATTTTCCCAAAATGTTGGGATAGGTGATGAATCAGATCCACCAGGCACAGAGACATTACCACTGCACCACATGTCCCTGACAAATATTTGTCACACCCAGAGTTTTATTTTTCAAACAAATTTCTCTCATTGGTCTCTCCTCTGTTCTGATTTCTCCACAGCCTCACACTCTCATCTCCAGTCTTCACCAGCTTCAAGCCTTTGGAGGCTTCTACACTGTCTCTAATTTACCATTACTCTCAATTTCAATCATTTGTCTGTTGGTGGTTATGCCAGGTCCTGTGCTTTGGAACTTCCTCCAACCCCATGGCCAAATAAGTCTCTTTGGCCATCTACCACATTCTCCCTCTGTCTTCCTTTAAGACCCTCTCTCCAGCCCATGGCCAATCACACTTTGACCAATTTGAGTCCCATCCCTCAAAATGACCCCATCAACACAACTCTCTGGGATCATCCAGCATGCTGGTGTAAAGAAATTCCTTCCAAACTATCACTGACTTACCATTTTCCGACCAATATATGCCCATCCTTGCTTGACGCTCTGTTTAAAGCTTCGTCGGCTTGCGTTATCTGTGGCAGAGCAAATATTAAATTCAGTGATGACAAACAGGCACAGACTGAGAAACAGACGATTCATCAAAAGGAAGAAAGGTTTATTTTTGGCAAAGACTTTGGTTTTGTTCATGCAGGGAAAATAGATACCCGGTCTCATGTATCACAAAGTGTGGAGCTGGATGAACACAGCAGGCCAAGCAGCATCTTAGGAGCACAAAAGCTGACGCTTTGGGCCTAGACCCTTCATGAATGGTCTAGGCCCGAAACGTCAGCTTTCCTGCTCCTAAGATACTGCTTGGCCTGCTGTGTTCATCCAGCTCCACACTTTGTTATCTCAGATTCTCCAGCATCTGCAGCTCCCATTATACCTGGTCTCGTGCTCCCTTTCATTGGCTCCATTCTGCAGACCGTCCCTTACTCCGTCCAATACACCCACCCACAGACACACACCGATACACACACACACACACACATACACACTCACTCACTCACACAAAATACAAATAAAGATGTCTTGCACCATCTTCCACTCTGATAGAGAACAGGAGTAGGCCATTCATCCCATCAACCTACCTCACCATTCTGAACTATGGTTAATTCACCATGCCTACTGACATTTCCCCACATAACCTCCATATCCCTTTAGTCTCCAGAAGCCTATCAATTTGTATCTTGAACACACACAATGTTGAGCTTCCACCATCCTCTGGGCAGAAAATTTCACAGACTCCCCATCCTATGAATGAGGACATTTTCAATCATCTCAGTCTTAATCTTAGGATCAGGGATTTCATTTATGTCACAAAGATAGAAAATGCTGGAGAAACTCAGCAGGGCTGGCATTATCCGTGGAGAGAAAGCAGAGTTAATTTATCAACCCTTGGGAACTGATTGGTAGCTAGGAGAAGGTGGTATATATGCTGAAGACAAGGGGTAAGTGGGTAAAATATCCCCGGTTCTGCTGTGACCAAACAGGAGGTCTCCTCTATCTATGTCTACCCCTTTGGACTAGAGATAGAATTTTGTCAGCTTAGCCTTCCCTCCAGATTCTGAAAGTTCCTTCTTCCCATTCTCCTCAGATTATCAAAAGCTAACATTGAGAGTTCCCTAAATGCTACTTCCAACATGTCCCTCACCTGCCCCCTGGCTTTCTCAGGAAAAGTCTGCTTTTGGGGGTGAGGTTTTAGAAAGACGGTTAAGTTCTAAACGGTCTCTTTCAATTCAAAATAAAATGGAACATGTAACGTCCTATTAGATCTGCCCAGCAATATGCTGATGTCACCTGGTTGCCAAGAGACTGAGGTGGGGGAAGGGGTCCGGCTTAGATTCAACTGAAATCCAAGAACTGGCTCTTACACAGAGCAGAAAGAAATGACAGAAATAGGGATGGAGAGGGGGATTGGCTGCATAGCTCTTTTGTGGTCCACAGAAGACATGATGGGTCGAATGGCCTCCATCTGGACTGTAACATTCTATGATTATATAAACAGCAGTAGAAGAGACCGTTCTCTGCTTGCGACCAAACAGAATTGGATTGGGAGCACAGTCTCTGGTGCAAGAGGAAGCCGAAGGAAACTGGACCAGTCAGCTTGGATGTCACCCAGACAAGGTCAGTTCCCCGTGGAAAGGTTGTTTGAGCACACTCAGAAGTCACGGAAATGACATTCAAAAAGCGATTGATGATGGTACAGTGCAGCAAAATGTAAAGGAGAGAGCCTGTTGGCAAGTAGTAATCATTCCTACCTGGCTCCTGTAAAGACAATAGTTTGTCAAGAGTGCTGTGTAATGTATAAACAAAGCATATAGGCTTTCTTCTGTGTGGAACTAGAGAGGGTTTGGGGAGATATTACATGTTCTTTACCGAGTCATGGCTAGTCAGCATTATTTTTAGCATATCTATTACGGTTATAAAGCTCATATTTCATTTTTCTTTATTTTTTAAATTGTGGGATGAAATGGGAAAAGAACTCTTTTAAAACCAAGGATCACTGCACTTTTTTTTAAAGCAAGTTAGCGGCTACTCACTATCGGTATTGCTTACACAGCTGCAGTAGGAGAAAGGTGTGTACAAATGGAGATTCAGCCAGCAACAAGTACCTGATTGGTCTGTGTAACAGTGACCTGTTACTGATGACAAAGGCCCCCCTGCCTGGCAACAATGATGTGATTGGTTCACAGGTGGTTGGCTGGCTTGGCACTGTGAACAAGATAGGGAGAAGCCTTTAGAACTCAACCAGATTCAGAGCTCTGATTTCCGTAGTAAAGGGACGTTTAAACTGGAATAAAACCAGTTCCTTGTCCCTTCAGCAGTCACTTTGAGCCGTAACTTTTGATAAACACGTCAGAGACCTTTGATAAGTGTGATCCGGCCACCCTGAGCATCTTACAAACAAGTGAAAACATCCGGAGAAGAAAGATTGAGAAGCAGTGTTCTGATCAACGTAAGCTGATCTTGCAAACAGACACCATTGAACTGCTTGCCCAGGCTTTGCCTGCATCTACAATGGCTATTCCCTTCCTGTGTGTGCGAGAGAAAGGGGGAGTTTACGGGAGTGCATTCGGGGGTCAGTTAGCTCAGTTGGCAATGTGACACTAACAGCATGGTCTTAATTCTCGTGCTGGCTGAGGTTACCATGAAGGACTCTCTTTCTCCATTTCACCCCTCATCTGAAGGCCTAAACTACATGGATTATTGGTAGTGACCCACAGACTAAACTAGCACCAACTGACCCTCTCCCTAATGAGGGGCTATGGTGAATTTACCTTTTATATAGGGGGATTAGAGCTTTAACAAGTAGAGTTTACACTGACAGTTCATAATTATCTACTGCAGCTCGAACCTACGACTTGTAATAAATCACAATGCTTGTTCAAAAAATTTTTTCTCATCAAGTTGGGTCTAAAAGACAAGTAAACTGGGAAAGTCTGTGCACTTTTCAGAACTCTTTAACTTCGGCAATGACCCTGAGAATAGTGGGGCTTGATTTCCAGCATGCTATCCCACTGAAGCATAACACACTAAAATTCTTACAAGGCGAAATCTCGTCATGAGATCCTTTGAGTAAATCATCGGCAACTCAAATCTGTTTTTCAAAAGTTATTGGTCTCGACGGGAATCGTAACGTGAAACGAAAACTCACACAGGATTTAGAAAGCGTTTTACTGGGCTAGAAAACATGTTCATAAATGTTTCATTAACTTGTGAAACACTTCAGGATCTGTGACTATTGATTTTACAGCAAGGTTTCACACATTTGTCTACAACCTATTACACCTTTCGTAAATATATTGATTTTCTTAGCTAGAACATTTAAAAGACATTTGGACAGGTACATGGATGGGAAAGGTTTAGAGGGATTTGGACCAAATGCAGACAAGTCGGACTAGCTTAGTTTAGGAATGGCATGGATGAATTGAGGCAAACGGCCTGCTTCCATGCTGTATGACTCTATGACTCTAGTGCATTCAACTTAGAGAGAGACAGAGACATGATGAATCCTTTGAGAACGCAACAATTCCACATAAACACAGCTTTAACTGACAGCGCCGCAGGTGCACAAAATTTTGAGTGACCAATTTAAAAGATGAGACTGTTTGGGATGACAATGCGAAAAGCCAAATTGACTTGTCCAGATATTTCTAACAGGTCTATAGTCAGGTGTGCTTCTATGATTGGAGAGAGTGCTAATAATTACTTTAACAACCGACTTACAATGACCTGAGATAACAAGGTGTAGAGCAGGATGAACACAGCAGGCCAAGCAGCATGATAGAAGCAGGAAAGCTAACATCTCAGGCCTAAACCCTTCTTTAGAAATGGTGGAGGGGTTTCTGAAGTAAATAGGGAGAGAGGGGGAGGCAGATGGAAGCTGGATAGAGGAGAAGATAGGTGCAGAGAAGATAGACAAGTTAAAGAGGCGGGGATGGTGCCAGGAAAGGTGAGTATAGGTGAGGAGGTAGGGAGGGGATAGGTCAGTCCAGGAAGGACAGACAGGTCAAGGGGGTGGGATGAGGTTAGTAGGTAAGGGATGGGGTGGGGCTTGAGGTGGGAGGAGGGGATAGGTGGGAAGAAGGACAGGTTAGGGAGGCGGGGATGAGCTGGGCTCTTTTTGGGATGCGGTAGGGGGAGGGGAGGTTTTGAAGCTTGTAAAGTCCACATTGACACCATTGGGCTGCAGGGTTCCCAAGCGGAATATGAGTTGCTGTTGCTGCAACCATCGGGTGGCATCATTGTGGCACTGCAGGAGGCCCATGATGGACATGTCATCTAAAGAATGGGAGGGGGAGTTAAAATGGTTCGCGACTGGGAGGTACAGCTATTTATTGTGAACCAAGCGGAGGTGTTCTGCAAAGCGGTCCCCAAGCCTCCGCTTGGTTTCCCCAATGTAGAGGTAGCCACACGGGGTACAGCGGATGCAGTATACCACACTGGCAGATGTGCAGGTGAACATCTGTTTAATGTGGGAAGTCTTCTTGGGGCCTGGGATAGGGGTGAGAGGAGAGGTGTAGGAGCAGGTATAGCACTTCACTTCACAGGGAAAAGTGCCAGGTGTGGTGGGGCTGGAGGGGAGTGTGGAGCAGACAAGGGAGTTGTGGAGAGAGTGGTCTCTCCGGAAGGCAGACAAGGGTGGGGATGGAAAAATGTCTTTGGTGGTGGGTTCGGAATGCAGATGGTGGAAGTTTCGGAGGATGATGCGTTGGATCCGGAGGTTGGTGGGGTGGTACGTGAGGATGAGGGGGATTCTGTTTTGGTTGTTATTGCAGGGAGCAGGTGTGAGGGATGAGTTGCGGGAAATGCGGGAGACACAGTCAAGGGCGTTCTCAACTACTGAGGGTGGATGTTGCAGTCCTTTAAAAATGAAAACATCTGGGGTGTGCAGGAGTGGAATGCCTCATCCTAGGAGCAGATGAAGCAGAAGCAAAGGAATTGGGAATAGGGGATGATAGTTTTGCAGGAAGGTGGGTGGGAGGAGGTGTATTCTAGGTAGCTGTGGGAGTCAGTGGGCTTGAAATGGATATCGGTTTCTAGGTGGTTGCTGGAGATGGAGACAGAGATCCAGAAAGGAGAGGGCGGTATCAGAGATGGTCCAGGTGAACTTAAGGTTGGGGTGGAAGGTGTTGAAAGAAGTGGATGAACTGTTCGAGCTCCTTGTGGGAGGACGAGGCAGTGCCGATACAATCATCAACGTAATGGAGGAAGAGGTGGGGGATAGGGCCAGTGTAGCTATGGAAGAGGGATTGTTCCAGGTAGTCAAGGTTCATTGATACACACTGTAAATTCAGCAGATTTCTGGACTTGTTTGCTGCATGCTCACAGAATCATTCAGTACAGAAGAGGGTCTTTGGCCCATCAAGTCTGTACTGGCAAAGCTCCAGTAGATCTACCTTTCAGCAATCGGTCCATAAACTTTGAACATTATGACACTTCAAGTTCTCATCCAAGTACTTTTTAAAAGGTTCTGAGAATTCCCACCTCAACTCCCTTCCCACATAGTGCATTCCAGACCCCCACCAGCCTCTTGGGGAAAAGAAGTTGTCGGATTAGGTGTTATGGAATGCACTGCCTGGAAATATGGCACAGGCAGGCTCAATCAAAAACATTCAAGAGGGCATTAAAGTGGAAACAACGCTCAGGGCAATTCTGGGGGCGAAACATTTTTTGTGAGACATGAGACACGGAGTTGAGATGGACATCAGCAGTGACATAACTGAATCATAGAGGCCATTTGATGGAATGAATAGCCTTATCCTAATCTTCAGACCTAATCTGGTATCAGTGCCCCACAAATTGCCAGAAGTAATCCAATAAAGTTCCAGAATACTGATCCAACCTCATTTCTGCTGTTCATCGGAATGATAACAGTGCTGGAGGAGGACATTCGGTCCATTAGAAACTCAACTGCACTGTAAATACAGTGGCCACAGGACCAGGTCAGAAGCTAGGAATACTGCAGTGAATAAATCACCTCTGGACTCTCCAAAGACTGTCCACCATCTACAAAGGCTTGAGGGTGGCACGGTGACTTAGTGGTTAGCACTGCTACCTCACAGTGCCAGAGAGCCAGGCTCAATTCCAATCTCAGACAACTGTGTGGAGTTTGCACATTCTCTCCATGTCTGAGCGGGTTTCCTCCCACAGTCCAAAGATGCGCAGGCTAGGTGGATGCCAAATTGCCCATAGTGTTCAGGAATGTGTGGATTAGGTAGGTTATAGGGGGATGGATCTGGGTGGGATGCTCTGAGAGTTGATGTGGACTTGTTGGGCCAAAGGGCTTGTTTCCACACTGTAGGGATTCTATGTGTTCCAAGGCACAAGTTGGACCAGCTTGTGATAGAGTCGACTAGGGGACAGGCTATTCAGGATTTGGTGATGTGTAATAAGATAGGCATGATTAGGGAGCTGAAGACGTAGGACCCCCTCAGGACAGTGACCATGATTTGATAGAATTCACAGACAGAGGTCATTTGAAAGGACAAGCTGGAATCCAATGTAACGGTATTACAATTGAGTAAAGTAACTCCAAAGACCTGACAGAAGAGGGGCCAGAGTTGATTGGAAGGGGGTGGAGGATGGTGGAGCAGCAATGGCAGGAGTTTCTGGAGGTAATTCAGGAGGCACAGCAGAAATTCATCCCAAGGAAGAAGAAACATACTAAGGGGAGGATGATGCAACTATGGCTGACAAGGGAAGTCATGGACAGTGTAAAAGCAAAAAGGGGAGAAAAAAAACAATGTGGTGAAGATGACATAGAACATAGAACTGTATGGCACAGGAATACTGTGCCAATGATGTTGTGCTGAACATGACGCCAATCCCTTCTGCCTGCCCTTGCCCATATCCCTCCATTCCTTGCATGCTCATGTGCTTATCGGAAAGTCCCTTAAGTGCTTCTACCACCACCACACTAGTGCATTCCAGACCCAACAACCCTCTGTGTAAAAACACTTGCCTCTCGCGAGTCCTTTGAATTTTCCCTCTCCAATTTTAAATGCATGCTGTCTAGTATTAAACATTTCTACTCTGGGAAAAAGATTCTGACCGTCAATCCTATCTGTGCATCTTAGAATTTTATACACTTCTATCAAGTCTCCCCTCAGCCTCTGTCACTCCAGAGAAAATAACCTGAGTATTTCTAGCCTCTCCTTATAGCTCATTACCTCTAATCCAGGCAGCATCCTGGTAAACCCCTTCCGCACCCTCTCCAAAGCCTCTGCATCCTTCATGTAATGTGTGACCAGAATTAAACACAATATTCTAAGTGTGGTCTAAACAAAGTCGTATAAAGCTGCAACATGAAACCCTGACTCTTGTACTCAATTCCCCGAGCAATAAAGGGAAGCATGCCATATGCCTTCTTCATCACCCTATCTACTCATGTGGCTGCTTTCAGGGAGCTATAGACTTAAACCCCAAGATCCCTCTGAACATCAATGCTGTTCAGAGTCCTGCCATTAACTGTATACTTTTTCTTAACATTTGATCTCCCAAAGTGCAGCACCTCATACTTATCTGTCTTAAACTCCATCTTCCATTTCTCCACCCATCTCTGTAACTGATCTATATCTTGCTGTACCATTTGAGAACTTTCTACACTATCCACAACGTCACCGATCTTTGTATTATGTGCAAACTTACTAAACCACCCACCTATATTTGCATCCAGTCTTTATAAATATCACAAATAGCAGAGGTCCCTGTGTGGATCCCTGCAGAACATCACTAGTCACAGACCTCTAGCCAGAAAAACACCCTTCCACCACTACGCTTTGCTTTCTATGGCCAAGCCAATTCTGAATCCAAGCAGCCAAGTCACCGTGGATCCCATGCAACTTAATCTCCTGGATGAGCCTACCATTAGGAACGTATTCAAAAGCCTTACTAAAATTCTTGTAGGCAATATCCACTGCTCTATCCTCATTGATCACCTTTGTCACCTCCTTGAAAAATTCATTCAGTTTAGTAAGACATGACCTGCCCTGCACAAAGCAATGCTGACTGTCCCTAATTAGGCCACGCTTTTCCAAATGTGCATAAATTCCATCCCTAAGGATTCCCTCCAATAGCTTCCCAACCACTCACTGGTCTGTAGTTTCCTGGATTATCCCTCTCTCCCTTCTTGAATAGAGGTACAACATTAGCTACTCGCCAGTCCTCTGGGACCTCTCTAGCGGCCAGCGAGGATACAAAGATCTTGTTCAAGGAGCAATCTCCTCTCTTGCCTCTCTCAGTAACCTGGGGAAAATACCATCAGGCCCTGGGAACTTACCCACTTTAATGCTCTTCAAGAGACCTAACACTAGTTCTTTCTTTATCTCAAAGTGCCAGAGCATATTAGCATACTCCGCACAAATCTCACTGTCCTCCATATCTCTCTCCTGGGTGAATACCAATGCAAAGTACTCATTTAGGATCTCAACCACATTCTCTGCCTCCAAGCACAAGTTCCCTGCTTCATCCTTGAGTGGTCCTACCTTCTCCCTAGTTATCCTCTTGTTTTTTAATGTATCTATAGAATATAATATTCTCCCTGATTAATAATGTTAACTCCTCCACCTCTTCTACCTTCCTCTCTATCTTGTCGAAAGCAATGGAACCCTGGAACATTCAGCAGCCAGTACAGTCCCTCTGTCAACCAAAGTGAGAAGTGGTTAGTGAGAAGCCAGAGGTTTGGGAACAGAGGTTTGCTTTACAAACCAGCAGAGGATAACCAAAAAAAGCAATAAGTGGGGAGAAGATAAAATATGAGGGTAAGCCATCTAGGAATATAAAAGAAGATTGCAACTGTTTTTGAGAAGGTAAGAGAGAGGCAAAAGTGGACACTGGACTGCTGGAAAATGAGACTGGAGAAGCAGTAATGGGGGACAAAGAAATGGCAACAGAACTGAAAAGATACTTTGCATCAGTCTTTATGATGGAAGGCAGCAGCAGCGTCAGCATACCAGAGCTTCAAGAGAGTTGGGGTCAGAGGTGAGTGGAGTGGCCATCACAAAGCAGCAAGGGCTGAGAAAGCTGAAAGGTCCGAAGGTGGATAAATCACCCAGACCAGATGAACAACAGCCCAGAGTTCTGAAGGAGATAGCTGAGGAGAGTGTTGAGGCATTTGTGGTGATCTTTCAGATCCCTGGAGACAGGGAGGGTCTCAGAACACTGGAAAGTAGCAAATGTTAACATCCCTGTTTGAGATGGGATGGAGGCAGAAGACAGGAAACGATAGACTAGTCAGCCTGACCTCGGTAAGATTTTAGAGTCCTTTATTAAGGATGAGATTGCGGAGTACTTGAAAATGCATGGTATGATAGGGCTGAGTCAGCACTGCTTCATCAAGGGGAGGTCATGCCCGACAAAGCTGTTAGGATTCTTTGAGGAAGTAATGAGCAAGTTAGACAAAGAGACACTGCATGTGATCTAAGATAACAAAGTGTGGAGCTGGATGAACACAGCAGGCCAAGCAGCATCTCAGGAGCACAAAAGCTGACGTTTCGGGCCTAGACCCTTCATCCATGAAGCGTCTAGGCCCGAAACATCAGCTTTTGTGCTCCTGAGATGCTGCTTGGCCTGCTGTGTTCATCCAGCTTCACACTTTGTTATCTTGGATTCTTCAGCATCTGCAGTTCCCATTATTTCTTCTACTGCATGTGATCTATTTAGATTTCCAGAAGGCCTTTGACAAGGTGTTGCATATAAGGCTATAAAATAAAATAACAGACTATGGTATTAGGGGCAAGGTACCGTCATGGGTAGAGGATTCGCTGACTGGCAGGAAAGGCAGACAGTGGGTTTAAAGGGGTCTTTTTCAGGATGGCAGCCAGTGACTAGTAGATTTCAGCCAGGGTCTGTCTTGAGACCACAACTATTCACACTAAATATTAATGACCTGGAGAAAGGAACTTAGGGCGGTGTTGGTCAGTTTGCAAAAGACACAAAAATACTGGAACCGACAGGGATTGTTGAGGAAGCAGGAAAGCTGCAGAAGGATTTGGACAGGCTAGGAGAGTGGGCAAAGAAGTGGCAGCTGGAGTACAATGTGGGAAAATAAGTGGTTATGTACTTTGGGCAGGAAGAATAGAGGCAAATGCAATGTTAGCATTCATTTTGAGAGGGTGGAAATAAAGAGCAGGAATGTACTGCTGAGGCTGTACAAGGCTCTGGTCAGACTACATTTGGCCCCTTATCCGAGGAGGCCCAGAGGACGTTTCATAGAACATAGAGCATAGAAAAGTACGCACAGTACAGGCCCTTCAGCCCACGATGTTGTGCCGTGGAATAATGCTAATCCAAAAACAAAATAACCTAACCTACATTCCCCTCAATTCACTGCTGTCCATGTGCATGTCCAGCAGTCGCTTAAATGTCACGAATGACTCCGCTTCCACGACTACCACTGGTAAACTATTCCATGCGCTCACAACTCTCTGGGTGAAGAACCTCCCCCGACGTCTCCTCTACACCTTCCTCTAACACCTTAAAACTATGCCCCTTCGTGGCAGTCAATCCTGCCCTGGGAGAAAGTCTCCAAGAATGATCCTGGGGATGAAGGGCTTGTCACATGAGGAGCAGCTATGGACTTTGGATCTGTACTCGAGTGAGTTTGGAAGGATGACAGGGATCTGACTGAAACTTACTGAATGCCGAGACTCCTGAAGAGTGTGGCACCCACAAGCACCCACTTCGTCCACCACCGACACTAAGTAGCAGCAGTGTGCACTATTTACAAGATGCGCTGCAGAAATTCACCAAAAATCCTTAGAGACCATCTTCAAAAACCCATGACCAGTTCCATCCAGAAGGACAAGGACCGCAGATACATGGGAACACCATCACTTTCAAGTTCCCCTCCAAGTCACTTGCCTTCCTGACTTGGAAATATATTAGATAACAGGATGTAGAGCTGGATGAACGCAGCAGGGCAAGCAGCGTCAGAGGAGCAGGAAGGCTGACAATTCAGGCCTCTGGACAAACCTCAGGGGATCCCTCACCCACTGCAACTCTCTCATCTTCGATCCGCCTCCCCTTCTCTCTATTTATTTCAGAACCCCCTTCCCCTCCCCCATTTCTGATGAAGGGTCTAGGCCCGAAACATCAGCCTTCATGCTCCTCTGATGCTGCTTGGCCTGTTGTGTTCATCCAGCTCTACACCTTGTTATCTCGGATTCTCCAGCATTGTCGTTCCTACTGTCTTGGAAATATATTGTTGTTCATTCACTGTTGCTGTATCAAAATTCTGGAATTCCCTCCCTGTACGTTTTGTGGGTGTGTTTACACCAAACGGACTGCAGCAGTTTAAGAACACAGCATGCCTTCCCTAGGGAAACTAGGAATGGGCAATAAATGCTGGCCAGCCAGCACTGCCCACATCCCATGAAACAGTTAAAACGTCATGTCTACACTGGCTTTCCAAAAGGGCATTGTGACTTATTGGCATTCTCCTGCCTTTTCCCTCACCCTTGAACACTGATTATTTAAACACTATTAATGCCCTCTCGAATGCTTCAGGGCAGTGCGTTCCAGACCAAGACTACTCCTGTGAGGAAAAGTTTTTCTTCACGTCATATTTCCTTCTTTTGCAAAACTTCTGCTTTCCCTAGACAGGGATGTGTGTTCCTGTTGGTACCTGTTCTTTTTTTAATTGTACATGGGCATGGGACATGGGCATCTCTGGCTGGGCCAACATTTATTACCCGTTCCTAGCTCTCCTTGAGGAGGTGGTGTTGAGCTGTTATCTCAGACCCCGGCAGTTCATGTGCTGTAAGTAGACCAGTAATGCCCTTCCACAAGCTGTAATTACTCCTGCAATTATTTTCAGGATGGAATTCCAGGATTTTGATCCAGCATTACTGAAGGAACAACGATACCTTTCCACATCTGGATGCTGAGTGGCTTGGAGGGGAACTTCCAGGTGGCTGGTGTTCCCATTTTTCTGCTGCCCTTGTCCTACTGGATGCAAGTGGCTGTGGGTTTGGAAGGCACTGTCTGAGAATGGTTGCTGAATTTCTGCAGTGCATCCCTGTGGATGATACACACTGCTGTTACTGAGCGTTAGAGGTAGTAGAAGAATGACTCTTTGTAAAAGGGAGCTGTCTCTAAGAGTATGTACATAGACAACCACAGCTTGAGATACAAAGTAAAATTTCCCATGAATGCTAGAAATGAGGTTTGTAAAAGGCAGTAAAAAGAAGCAAATCAATGACCGCTGAAAATAATGTTATTTTGTGTCGCAGTGTATGTAAGAGATCTCACTTGCAATACAAATGCTTCAAGTATCCTACTAAACACTAAAAGCTGAGTTCATGGTTAGCATTCTGTCCCTTTGCCAAACATTTTGTTTTCCAATTAGACAGTTTTAATGGCTTAGACAGTAGTGTTTTACTTAATTTATTTCTCCTTCTGTGATGTGAATACTCCATTCATTTCCATTCCTGCTATAGATGACTTCTAAATCATCAGACAGCTCTCTCTCACACACACACACACACACACACACACACACACAGTCTCACACACACACATCCAGACACACTGACACACACACACACACACACAGCCTCAGAGTCCTAAGACAGTGTAACAACATAAAAGTAATGTCAGTACATTTTAATGCCTTTTAAGTTTTAATGGCACTATTTGGGAGAGACTTCTGGAAATGTTTATGAAGGCTTGCTGCTATTGAGCCCTTACCAGCTGCCACTGACAATTTGCATGGATTTTACAGCATAGGAACGTGTCACTTGGACCCATTGCTTTGAGTTAAGGTTTATTCTCAACACGTTCATCCTTCATCTGTCAATATATTCTTCTGTTTCGGTGGCTAAACAGTTAAAACACACACAGAGCACCATTTCAAAGGGAGGGAAAGAGGGTTGTCAGAGGATGGAGCAGGAGGGAGAGCCAGTGACTGTTGAGGGGTGTAAGCCTCCTTCCAGTTACCTGCTGAAGCTTCACAGATCCAGCTTGCTGCCCACAGAATGGCCAGAGATAACACCACAGCATAGAGACACAGCTCCACTTTGGGTAAAGCTGCTTTGACACCCATATCTGCAGCTCACAGACACTGGGAAAGGAACAGCAAAACTGGACAGGCTGCTGGGGGAGAAAAAAGGAAAGAAAGAGACAGAATCATAAATTAGAGCACAGGATTTGAACTATAAAAGTACCACCACTGGCTATCAACTCCTGATATGCTGTTTTGCAAATGCAATTTGCATTAGCTCTGCCAATAACAACATTTGTCCCTTTTGGGATTCCTCTGCACACTCTTAATGGTAGGGAGAAGCCACTTAAAATAACCAGCCTCATATCAGTGTTGCAACAGTGAGGAGAGGACAGTCATTAAATTTCTGTTGATTAGCATTACTGGAAGTGAATGGCGAGCTTGTTCCTTCAAACAGTACCTACACACGCACCCACCAATTTCTGGGTATACTCTCCCTGAACACAGTCGCCTTGAACTTGCATTCAAGGAGCTTTCAATCAAATAACACCTTTAAAGGAACATTAGCACAGCCTTCACTATACGAAGAGTGTGACCTCAGGCAGGAATCTGTAACATTATTAGCATTCCATCAACTAGTCAAGACTTGCAGACTTCTATCTCGGTTCAGAGTCAGGCAAAATCATATTTAGCTCTATATCATATCTCAGCCACAAAACTGACCTTTGGCATTAGTCCATCGGCCAGTCTCATTGACAGATGCACTACAGCAGGCCTTGCGTCTTTAGC
Organism: Stegostoma tigrinum; assembly: GCF_030684315.1. NCBI lineage: Eukaryota > Metazoa > Chordata > Chondrichthyes > Orectolobiformes > Stegostomatidae > Stegostoma > Stegostoma tigrinum. The sequence continues at coordinate 150,613,463 of NC_081355.1, read as the reverse complement.
TGGGGAAGATCAGGCAGGCCAAAAGGACAAGTGAATCTGAACTCCACTTATGAAATGAAGGCAAAAATGTGAGGTCAGATAATCCCATTATCCACCGCAGTATAATGAAGCAATGGTGGTGTGGTGTGGTGTGGTGTTCCCACGTGTATCCTGACTGGGAAATACATCACGCTTCCCTCAGTGTCACTGGGACAAAATTCTAGAACTCCCGAATGACATAGAACATAGAACATTACAGCACAGTACAGGCCCTTCGGCCCTCGATGTTATGCCGACCTGTCATACCGATCTCAAGCCCATCTAACCTACACTATTCCATGTACATCCATATTCTTATCCAATGGTGACTTAAATGTACCTAAAGTTGGCAAATCTACCACCGTTGCAGGCAAAGTGTTCCATTCCCTTACTACTCTCTGAGTAAAGAAACCACCTCTGACATCTGTCCTGTATCTTTCACCCCTCAATTTAAAGCTATGCCCCCTCGTGCTCGCCGTCACCATCCTAGGAAAAAGGCTCTCCCTATCCACCCTATCTAACCCTCTGATTATTTTATATGTTTCAAATAAGTCACCTCTCAACCTTCTTCTCTCTAACGAAAACAGCCTCAAGTCCCTCAGCCTTTCCTCGTAAGACCTTCCCTCCATACCAGGCAACATCCTAGTAAATCTCCTCTGCATCCTTTCCAAAGCTTCCACATCCTTCTTATAATGCGGTGACCAGAACTGTACACAATACTCCAAGTGCGGCCGCACCAGAGTTTTGTACAGCTTCACCATAACCTCTTGGTTCCGGAACTTGATCCCTCTATTAATAAAAGCTAAAACACTGTATGCCTTCTTAACAGCCCTGTCAACCTGGGTGGCAACTTTCAAGGATCTGTGTACATGGACATCGAGATCTCTCTGCTCATCTACACTACTAAGAATCTTACCATTAGCCCTGTACTTTGCCTTCTGGTTACTCCTACCAAAGTGCATCACCTCACACTTGTCTGCATTAAACTCCATTTGCCATCTCTCAGCCCAGCTCTGCAGCTTATCTATGTCTCTCTGCAACCTACAGCATCCTTCGTCACTATCCACAATTCCACCGACCTTTTGTTGTCTGATATCATGGAAGTAATTGAACCATGTGGACTACAATGATTCAAGGAGGCAGCTCACCTCCATCTTCTCAAGGGCAACTAGGGACGGGCAACAAATGTTGGACCAGCCAAAAATACCTATATCTAATGAACAAATAAATAAAAGTGGGACATCTCCATTTCTCACTATAGACTGATGCAAGGTCATTGACAAAGCAGCTAAAGATGGTTAGGCGTAGGATGTTCCTCTGAGGAACTCCTGCAGTGGCCAACATTAGATCTCATCTTTTTCCTCCTGATGGATGATGTTGCTCGTTGAGTCTGGCAATTTGGAGAGTTATTGAACTGATATTAAAATATTATTTGTAAAGAGGTAAAGGCCTCAAGTGGTCAAATAATTGAACAGTAGACATTTCCTGCAAAGGCTTTGTCCTAGGAACTCAACGTTATAAAAATTGAACACTCCTTTGTCCAATTTTACGTATTAACTGGCACTGTCACAAAATGAAACCAGGAGACCACAGTATTAAATTGGGTCAGGAACAAAAGAATGACGAGAGTAAGATTAGGGCCAGTCAAGGGCATTAGAGGGAAGTTGTGTATGGAGTCCAAAGAGATAGGAAAGACGCTAAATGAATATTTTTCATCAGTATTCACACAGGAAAAAGACAATGTTGTCAAGGAGGATACTGAGATACAGGCTACTAGACTAGACCGGATTGAGGTTCACAAGGAGGAGGTGTTAGCAATTCTGGAAGGTGTGAAAATGGATAAGTCCCCTGGGTGGTTGGGATGTATCCGAGGACTCTCTGGGAAGCTCGGGAGGGGATTGCAGAGCCTTTGGCTTTGATCTTTATGTCATCATTATCTTCAGGAATAGTGCCAGAAGACTGGAGGATAGCAAATGTTGTCTCCCTGTTCAAGAAGGGAAGGAGGGACAATCCTGGTAATTATAGACCAGTAACCCTTACTTTGTGGGTAAAGTGTTGGGAAGGATTGTAAGAGATAAGATTTATAATCATCTAGAAAGGAATAATTTGATTAGGGATAGTCAACACGGTTTTGTGAAGGGTAGGTCGTGCCTCACAAACGTTACTCAGTTCTTTGAGAAGGTGACCAAACAGGTGGATGAGGGTAAAGTGGTTGATGTGGTGTATATGGGTTTCAGTAAAGTGTTTGATAAGGTTCCCCACGGTAGGCTATTGTATAAAATACGGAGTCATGGGATTGAGGGTGATTTAGCGGTTTGGATCAAAAATTAGCTAGTTGGAAGAAGACAGAGGGTGGTGGTTGGTGGGAAATGTTCATCCTGGAGTTCAGTTACTAGTGGTGTACCACAAGAATCTGTTTTGGGGCCACTGCTGTTTGTCATTTTTATGAATGGCCTGGGTGAGGGCGTAGAAGGATGGGTTAGTAAATTTGCGGATGACACTAAGGTCGGTGGAGTTGTGGATTGTGCGGAAGGATGTTGCAGTTTACAGAGGAACATAGATAAGCTGCAGAGCTGGGCTGAGAGGTGGCAAATGGAGTTTAATGTGGAAAAGTGTGAGGTGATTCACTTTGAAAGGAATAACAGGAATACAGAGACTGGGCTAATGGTAAGATTCTTGGTAGTGTGGATGAGCAGAGAGATCTCGGTGTCCATGTGCATAGATCCCTGAAAGTTGCCACTCGGGTTGATAGGGTTGTTAAGCAGGCGTACGGTGTGTTAGGTTTTATTGGTAGAGTGATTGAGTTTTAGAGCCATGAGGTCATGTTGCAGCTGTACAAAACTCAGGTGTGGCCGCACTTGGAGTATTGTGTACAGTCCTAGTCACCACATTATAGGAAGGATGTGGAAGCACTGGAAATTGTGCAGAGGAGATTTACCAGGATGTTGCCTGGTATGGAGGGAAGGTCTTAGGAGGAAAGGCCTTGAGGCTGTTTTTGTCAGAGAGAAGAAAGTTAAAAGGTGGCCTAATAGAGACATACAAGATGACAAGAGGATTAGATAGGTGGACAGTGAGAGCCTTTTTCCCCGGATGGAGATGGCTAGCACGAGGGAACATAGCTTTAAGTTGAGGAGTGACAGATATAGAGCAGATGTCAGAGGTAGGTTCTTTACTCAGAGAGTAGTAAGGGCGTGGAATGCCCTGCCTGCAACAGCAGCAGACTCACCAAGTTTAAGGGCATTTAAATGGTGATTGGATAAACATATGGATGATAATGGAATAGCGTAGGTTAGATGGGCTTCAGTTTGGTTTCACAGGTCGGCGCAACATCGAGGGCCGAAGGGCGTGTACTGCGCTCTTGTGTTTTATGTTCGAGAACCGGATGTCGTGAGCCAACTTGCCAAATTCAAACAGACATGGCAGCCCAGTGGCCTCTCCCAGTAGCCTAAACCCTCCAACCCTGGCAACATTCTTGTTAATCTTTCCTGAAGCTTTTCAAGTTTCACAACATCCTTCCTATAGCAATAAGGCCAGAACTGCACACAGTATGTCAATTGTGGCCTAACCAATGTACTGTAAAGCTACATCTTGACCTCCCAACTCCTACACTCAATGCACTGACTAATAAAGGCAAGCGTAGCAAACACCTTTTATCTCAAGAGGGTTGGAATATAAAAGCAGCGATGTGCTTCTGAGGCTTTACAAGGCTCTAGGCAGGCCCCATTTAGAATACTGTGTCCAATTTTGGGCCCCACACCTCAGAAAGGACATACTAGCCATGGAGCGTGTCCAGCGGAGATTCACACGGATGACCTTTGGAATGGTAGGTTTAACGTATGATGAACAGCTAAGGATCCTGGGATTGTACTCATTAGAGTTTAGAAGGTTGAGGGGAGATCTAATAGAAACTTACAAGATAATGTGTGGTTTAGAAGGGGTGAAAGCTAGAAAGTTGCTTCCGTTAGGCGGGGAGACTAGGACCCGTGGGCACAGCCTTAAAATTAGAGGGGGTAAATTTAAAACTGAAATGAGACGATATTTCTTCAGCCAGAGAGTGGTGGGCTTGTGGAATTCATTGCTGCAGAGTGCAGTGGAGGTCGGGACGTTAGATGTCTTCAAGGCGGAGATTGATAAATTCTTGATCTCAGAAGGAATCAAGGGCTATGGGGAGGGTGCAGGGAAGTGGCGTTGAAATGCCCATCAGCCATGATTTAAATGGCGGAGTGGACTCGATGGGCCGAATGGCCTTACTTCCACTCCTATGTCGTATGGTCTTATGGTTTTATGGCTCACTATCCTTTCTATCTGTGACTCCACTTTCAAGGAGCTATGAACTTGTACTCCAAGGTCTCTGTTCAGCAACACATCCTCAGGACCTTACCATTAAGCGTATCAGTCCTGCCCTGATTTGCCTTTCCAAAATGCAGCACCTCACATTTATCTAAATTAAACTCCATCCGCCACTCCTCAGTCCATTGGTCCATCTGATTAATATCCCATTGTACTCTGAGGTAACCTTCTCACTATCCACTGTATCCCCAATATTAGTGTCATCTGCGAACTTACTAAACATACCTCTTATGTTCACATCCAAATCATTTATATAAATGACAAAAAGCACTGGACCCATTACCAATCCTTGTGGCACACCGCTGGTCACAGGACTCCAGTCTGAAATGCAACCATCTACCACCACCCTCTGTCTTCTACCTTCGAGCCAGTTCTGTATCCAAGAATTCTCCCTGGCTTCTATGTGATCTAATCTCACTGACCAGCCTACCATGAGGACCTTGTCAAACGCTTTACTGAAGTTCATATAGATCATTTCTACCGTTCTGCCCTCCATCAGTCCTCTTTGTTGCTTCTTCAAAAAACTCAATCATGTTAGTGAGACAATAGACAATAGGTGCAGGAGTAGGCCATTCGGCCCTTTGAGCCGGCACCACCATTCATTCTGATCATGGCTGATCATCCACAATCAGTATCCTGTTCCTGCCTTATCCCCATAACCCTTGATTCCACTATCTTTAAGAGCTCTATTCGTCTCTTTCTTGAAAGTATCCAGAGGCTTGGCCTCCACTGCCTTCTGGGGCAGAGCATTCCATATGTCCACCACTCTATGGGTGAAGAAGTTTTTCCTCAACTTTGTTCTAAATGGCCTACCCCTTATTTTTAAACTGTGTCCTCTGGTTCTGGACTCACCCATCAATGGAAACATACTTCCTGCCTCCAGTGTGTTCAAACCCTTAATAATCTTATACGTCTCAATCAGATCCCCTCTCATCCTTCTAAACTCGAGTGTATAGAGCCCAGTCCCTCCAATCTTTCAATATGTGATAGTCCCGCAATTCTGGGAATTGACCTCGTGAACCTACGCTGCACTCCCTCAATAGCAAGAATGTCCTTTCTCAAATTTGGAGACCAAAACTGCACACAATACTCCAGGTGCGGTCTCACCAGGGCCCTGTACAGCTGCAGAAGGACCTCTTTGCTCCTATACTCAATTCCTCTTGTTATGAAGGCCAGCATGCCATTAGTTTTCTTCACTCTAACCGGTCTATAATTCCCTGTTTTCTCTCTCCCTCCTTTCTTGAAAAGTGGGACAACATTAGCCACCCGCCAATCCGCAGGAACTGATCCTGAATCTATAGAACATTGGAAAATGATTACCAATGCATCCACAATTTCTACAGCCACCTCCTTAAGTACCCTGAGATGCAGACCATCAGGTCCCGGGGACTTATCAGCCTTCAGACCCAACAGTCTATTCAACACCATTTCCTGCCTAATATAAATTCCCTTCAGTTCATCCATTACCCTAGGTCCTTCAGCCACTATTACATCTGGGAGATGAGGCATGACTTACCATGCACAAAGCCATGTTGACTATCCCTAATCACTCCTTGCCTTTCCAAATACATGTAAATCCTGTCCCTCAGGATTCCCTCCAACAATCTGCCCAGCACCAATGGCAGGCTCACCAGTCTATAGTTTCCTGGCTTTTCCTTACCACCTTTCTTCAATAATGGCACCATATTAGCTAACCTTCAGTCTTCTGGTACCTCACCTGTGGCTATCGATGATGCAAATGCCTCAGCAAGGGGCCTAGCAATCACTTCCCTAGCTTCCCAGGATTCTCGGGTACACATGATCATGTTGCAGCGATTTACGCATTTTAAGACCTTCCGCACCGCCTCCTCTGTAATATGGACACTTTTCAAGATGTCGCTATTTAATTCTCCATGTTCTCTATCTTCCATATCCTCCTGCACAGTAAACATTGATGCAGAATGCTCGTTTTGTACCTCTCCCATTTCCTGCAGTTCTACACACAGCCGATTTTGCTGATCTTTAAGGGGCCCACACTCTGCCTAGTTTTCCTTTTCTCCTTAATTTCTCTTGCAAATCACACTAAAATCTGTGCCCCCTAAACTCTTACAAGTCGGAACATTCTCCCCACCTATTTTGCATTTACCTTCGAAAACTTCAGTCCTAACTTCTGAAACAAACCCGAAAGAACAGCGGACGCTGTGTACTCCTAAAAAGCTTTTCTGATGAAGGGTCTAGGCCCGAAACATCAGCTGTCCTGCTCCTAAGATGCTGCTTGGCCTGCTGGTTCATCCAGCTCTACACTTTGTTATCTCAATTCTCCAGCATCTGCAGTTCCTACTATCTCGGAGATGGTTGAAGGTTGTTTCTTGGGCTGGAGGCCTGTGACTTGTGCTACAGGGGTCGGTGCTGGGACCTTTGTTATTTTTTATTTACATAAATGATCTGGATATGAATGTACAAGGCATAATTAGTAAGTTTAAGGATGATACAAAATTAGGAGGTATTGTTGACAGCGAGGACGGTTATCAAAAATTAGAAGGATCTTGATCAGATGGGGAAGTGGCTGAGGATTGGCAAATGCAATTCAATACAGCTAAGCGTGAGATATTGCACTTTGGAAAGTCAAACCAAGGCAGGAGTTACAAAGTAAATGTAAAGGTCCTGAGGAGTGTTGTGCAACAGAGGGACCTAGGAGTACAGGTACATGGTTTGTTGAAAGCGATGTCACACGTAGACAGGGTGGTGAAGAAGGCACTTAGCATGCTGGCCTTCATCGGTCGAGGCAGTAAGTATGGGATTTGGGATGTAATGTTAGAGTTGTATAAATCATTGGTAAGGCCACAATTGGAGTGTTGTGTACAGTTTTGATCACCCTGTTATAGGAAAGACAGAGTTAAATTGGAAAGTGTGCAAAGAAGATTTACGAGGATGTTGCCAGGACTAGTAGGCCTGAGTTTATAGGGACAGGTTGGCCAGGATAGGACTTTATTCCTTGGAACGTAGGAGAATGAGGGGTAGCCTGCTTGAGGTGTATAAAATCATGAGGAGCATAGATAGGATGAATGCATATAGTCTTTTTCTCAGGAAATTGAAAACTAGAGGGCATGGGTTTAAGGAGGGAGGGGGAAGATTTAAGCAGGACCTGAGGGGCAACTTCTTCACGCAGAGGATGGTGTGTATATGGAATGGGCTGCCAGAGAAAGCGGTTGAGGCAGGTACAATAGCAACATTTAAAAACATTTGGATAGGTACACGGATGGGAAGGGTTTAGAGGGATATGGACCAAATGCGGACAATTGTAACTAGCTGAGGGGGCAGCATGGACCAGTTTGGGCTGAAGGGCCTGTTTCCATGCTGTATTACTCTTTGAATCTATGAATGGCCCATCAAAAGATATGAGTGGGAGAATGATAGCTTATGTTTCAACATTACCATTCATAGCTTCTACTGCAGATCAATTTCAGCTCATTCAAAATTTGCCCGTGGTGTTGAACTCTGAAGTCAGACTCAAGAATCATGTTCCTTATGATCACATCACATTAGCCTACTTAACAGAATAAGAGCCCAGGGTGCTGGGGCTGATATGTTAGCATGGATAGAGGATTGAGCTCAGTAATGAAAGACAGAAAGTTGTGATAAGGAGTCGCATTTTCAGGATGGCAACCTGTAACTAGTGGAGTAGCACAGAGATCAGTGCTGGGCCACAATTATTTCCAATATATGTTGATGACTTGGTTGAGGATAGTGAATATATCATTGCCAAGTGTGCAGATGACACAAAAATAGGTGAAAAGGCAAGTGGTAGGGATGATACAAAGTGTCTGAAAAACCAGTCCAACCTGTCTCTGCCTCCCTAACCTGTTCTTCCTCTCACCCATCCCTTCCTCCCACCCTAAGCCGCACCTCCATCTCCTACCTACTAACCTCATCCCACCTCCTTGACCTGTCCGTCTTCCCTGGACTGACCTATCCCCTCCCTACCTCCCCACCTATACTCTCCTCTCCACCTATCTTCTTTTCTCTCCATCTTCGGTCCGCCTCCCCCTCTCTCCCTATTTATTCCAGTTCCCTCTCCCCATCCCCCTCTCTGATGAAGGGTCTGGGCCCGAAACGTCAGCTTTTGTGCTCCTGAGATGCTGCTTGGCCTGCTGTGTTCATCCAGCTTCACACTTTATTATCTCGATTCTCAAGCATCTGCAGTTCCCATTATCTCTGCATCAGAATATGAACAGGTTAAATGAGTGGGCGGAAACGTGGCAGATTAAACATAATGTGGAGAAATGTGAGGCTGTACATTTTGGCAGAAGGAACAGAGGAGCTGAATATTATTTGAATGGCAAAAGACTGCAGAAAACTAAAGCACAGAGGGATTTGAAAGTCCTTGTCCATAAATCACAAAAACCTAGCATCCACGTTCAGTAGGTAATAGGGGAGCCAAGTGGAATTTCAGCCTTTATTTCAAAGGGAATGGATATAAAATTTGGGAGATTTTGCTAAAACTAGACGAGGCACTATTCAGATCACAGTTTGAAGACTGTGAAGAGCTTGGGGCTGCTTATCTAAGAAAGATATCCTGTCCTTGGAGGCAGAGCAGAGAGTGTTCATTAGGCTGATCCTGGGTATGGGGGGGGACTGACTTATGAGGAAAGGTCATGCAAGTTGCAACAGATAAGTTTTATCTTTAGAATTTAAAAGACTGAGAGACAAGCTTACAAGATTTTTAAGTACTTGACAGGGTAGAGATGGAAAGATTGTTTTTTTCTGGTGTGAGAATCTATGACCAGAGAACATCATGTCAGAATAAGGGTTCTCCTGTAAGACAGAGATAAAGTGAAATCTCTTCCCTCTAAAGGTAGTGAATTTGTGGAATACTTCAATTCAGTGTGATGTCAAGGCTGGGTTATTAAGTATATTCAAGGATGAGATAGATTTTTAGGGAATCAAGTGCTGTGAGGAAAAGCCGGGAAAGTGGAGTTGAGGATTATCATGTGATTGGTGTGATCTCATCGAATGGTGGAGCAGACTCGACAGGCAGAATGACCTACTTTTGCTCTTTGGTTTTATGATCACTAGGAAGTTGACAACATGCTGTTTCCTTGGTGACTGCACACAAAATACATTCAAAAAAGGAATGTGATTAAAAATAAAAGGTCAGTTCAATCCGTAATACTCAGATGTTGCACTACTGGTTCTTCATGTAACTCCCTGGGACTGTGCATTCTCTAAAATGGGACTGCTGATTATAAAATCAATGGTCTGAAATGTGATATTCCCTTACTATAATATTGGCATTTTCTCAAAAGCAACAGGCTCTCCAGTCCATAATTCTGCAGTTCTGTTTATCATCCTTCAAGCTGTAGCATTAATCCACTTCCAAATGTCCTCTGTCCCACTTTCCTGTAACCATCCATCTCCCCTACTCATGTCAACATGCTCACTTTTTCAAATTGATCTCTTTTTGTAGTGTATTCACAACACTCTGCATCAAAATGGTCTCTTCTCCAGTCTACACCAAATCTTGAGTTTAATGTTGTGCTCAAGATAACTGTACACTTCCTTTTACTGTCTGCTTTCCCACATTCAACATCAATTTTAACAGCTTCACTGAATCACCCCACAGTCCCATTTAGGCCATAAGACCATAAGACATACGAGTGGAAGTAAGGCCATTCGGCCCATTGAGTCCACTCCGCCATTTAAATCATGGCTGATGGGCATTTCAACTCCACTTCCCTGCACTCTCCCCGTAGCCCTTGATTCCTTTTGAGATCAAGAATTTGTCGCTCTCTGCCTTGAAGGCATCCAACGTCCCGGCCTCCACTGCACTCTGAGGCAATGAATTCCACAAGCCCACCACTCTCTGGCTGAAGAAATGTCGTCTTATTTCAGTTTTAAATTTACCCCCTCCAATTTTAAGGCTGTGCCCACGGGTCCTAGTCCCCCCGCCTAACGGAAACAACTTCCTGGCGTCCACCCCTTCTAAACCATACATTTCTTTCCACCTAAAGCATATCTAATGTAATGCCCTGGATTTGACTTTAAGAATTACAGGATGTGGTGAGGCTAGCATTTACATTATGTCCCAAATCACCTTCAAGAAGGCCATGGGAGACTGTCCTTCTTGGCCATTTCAGAAGAAAATCCTGAGTCAATGCAATGCTCAGGATTAGGCGTCACAGTATGTACAAGGGCAAGAATGGAAATTTGCCACCATTAGCCATCCAATATGCTGCATAGTTTGAGCAATAGTTTGACAAAAAAGTGCTCTGTTGACCAACATTTCACATTAAGTGTGTGTTTAAAGATGTTCAGCCTCCAGGGGATAAGACAAGATAGTACCAGCACAAAGGTACGCTTTTCAAACAGCATTACTACTCCGACAGTACCCATCTGTTGCTAATATTGTTGGATAAAAGCCAACTTGATTGGAACCATGTCCATCACTTTAAACATTCACTCCCTCCACCAACCAAAGCTAAGGAGCAGCAGTGTGTACCATCTACAAGATGCGCTGTAGATATTTACCAAGATTGATTTGGCAGTTTCTTCTACCACCCAGAGGGTCAAAGGCAGCAAATGCTTCGGGACACCAGTCAGTCCTCAGAACCACTCACCATCCTGGTGTGGAAATATATTGCTGTCTCTTCATTGTCACTGGGTCAAAATTCTGACCTCCACCCCTGGCAGCATTGTGGATGTACCCACCTTCCAAGGACAGCAATGGTTCAAGATGGCGGCTCACCATCACCTTCTCATGGGTAGCTAGGGATGGGCAATAAATGTCGCCCTAGCCAGCAATACTTACATCCCACAAAAATCTTCTCAAACTGTCATGTCATTTATTTCAAATTCAGGGGTCTGTTAAATGAGGTTGTTACAACGATATCTCCACACTGCAAACATATGGTGCCCTTGGTGCTTAATAGCCTACCTGAGGCAGCCATAAGACACACTGAGATACCAGGCTCCCGCTTCTCCTACTTACAATATTCCAACAGCAGTATGGTTTCCTGGTTATACCTCACTCATTCTTCCATGTGACTTGCATCCATTATTCACTCATCTGTGAATTGCTTAATCATTTCTATGAACCCTTTTTTTTAATGAGAATCACAGGACTCCAATGCCTCCTACAACCCAACAGAACATTGACTTATTGGTCAAGGAAGTGTCTTCAAGCAGCAGTAAGGGGAGGTTTGAGGAAGCCTCTCAGCAAGTGGTGCCTGGCCTCTGCACCAATTAGCGGGTAGCAGGAAGATGCTCAATGGAAAACGGGCTGCAAATTGAAGAGAGTGTTTGGGAGATTTGGAGGGAAGTATAGCAGCAGGGGCTAACACTGAGATCTTAGAGAGCTGGGAGCTAATTTTGTTCAGTGCAGATTGCATAATAATTAAGTTAGCATCAGGATTTTTGCATCAATTGGTATTTGGAAGCGGGGGAATAGGAGACCAACTGAGCAAACAGTGGAAGAGTGAACTTTGTTGTAGCAAAAGCAGATGATTGTCTGAGGCAGCATAGAGTTAGTCACTGGTACAAAGATAGAAGTTACAGATTTTATTACTGAGAGAGAAGGGAGTTGGAAGCTCAGCTCTGAATTAAATATGGCACGAATTTGCCAACAGTATCGTCATTTAGCTGACAGCAGTGTCTGGAGAAGGTCAACAAGTATCTGTCAGGGGCCAAAGGCTCGGTCTTCCCAACGCTGAACTGGGAAGAGCTGTGCCTCCACCAATATTCGATAGATAGTGGGGGCATTCTGAGGATGGTTAGAGAAATGGAGTTGATGCTGTGGTCGGGGTTCTTGGGAAAACATTTGTCATGTCTTGAGGTTGTGGCCAGGAGACAGTGTGGAAATAAAGCGGCCATGCATGGAGTCTTTGAGAAGCCTGAGTTGTCAATGTTTGAAAGGAACAGAAGTTGAGGTTAGATAGGAGAGAGAGAAACTAAAGAAGGACCAGTCCCCGGACTGAGCAGAAAAGACAGAAGGCTAAGGTGATGTGGTTAACTAGCTCAAGAGGAACACAGGGGTTCGGATGAACAAGGAGTGGCAGCGAATGTAGTGAATTTCAATTGGGCCATATCTGAGTCAGGCAGGAGAGAAAGTTGAATGGAAAGGTTCGGATGGAAATGTAGGAGGAATGAACTTGGAATTGTTTTCTTCACTTGAAGTTCTCTCCAGCTGGCTGGAAAGAGAGGACATTAATTTACTAGGATAGGAGAACGGTGTTTTATTGGAGGGGTGATGATAACTTTTGAGGGATGAGAATGGAGATGGAACAGTAGGGGACGGGTGACTGAAAGCAGGCTCGAAAAATTGTGGAGGGAATTCCAACAACCTGCCATCAATATGTACAAAAGGATATATTTGGGAGAAGGGTATTTCTGGGGTCAAACGACCAGATTGGGGTAAAGTTATGGAGTTGGAGATTTTAAATTCTATGTATAGGATAATGAGAAATTGTTGTGGAGTAACAAAGGCAGAACTGACAGGCAGGGAAGCTTCAATGTGCAACAGGATACATACATCTGAATATTCAACACAATAATCTTCACAGAACAGAGGCATTGAAAAGAGGCAAGGCTGAGGTGGGGCGATGGCTTGGTCACGCTGGATTGAGAAGGACTTCTGGCTGAGGATAAAAGGTGAGAGTCGGTAGTAAGGGATCAGAGGTTACAGGATGGTCAAGTTCAATTACAGGATATTTTGATTCACCAAATCCCTACAATATAGGCGCAGGCCATTTGGCCCATCAAGTCAGCACTGAGCCTCAGAACAGCATCCTGTCCAGGCCACACCCCTACCCTATCCCTGTAACCCTGCATTACCCATGGCTCATCCACCTAGCCTGCATATCCCTGGATACTATGGAGCAATTTAGCGTGACTAATCCAGATAGCCTGCACATCTTTGGACTGTGGGAGGAAACCCACGCAGACACAGGGAGAATGTGCAAACTCCACAAAGACAGTCGGCCGAGGCTGGAATCGAACCTGGGTCCCTGGTGCTGTGAGGCAGCAGTGCTAACCACGGAGCCACCGTGACAGCCCCATTAGTCTGTGACCTTACCAGTCTGGCAATGAAGGGCTGATCACGGGATGAAGGAGAGGCATTCCACCAATACTTAAAGCTCAACGTCATCCAGGATAAAGCATCCCGCTTAATTGCCATTCCATCTGCCAGCTTCAACATTCACAGCTTTCACCACGAATACACAGTAGCATCAGTGTGTACCATCTACATGATGCTCTCCAATGACTCTCCAACCTCCGGTGGCAGTACCTTTATTACAAACATTCCCCCAGCGTGGGTCACAAATTTGTCATGATTTTGAACAGGATGTCCCAATGGTTCTGATCCTGGGGGAAGAGAGGTGAACTAGCCTCCCATTCTTCATTCAAGCCCTTATTCAGTTGGTCACAAAGTGGTGAATTTGAAACAGTTCCCTTCTCTCACAGGGACCGCTTCCAAATGCAAATGTATTTATGTTTTACAAAGGAGTCAAGACAACTTTGTTTTCTTGAATTAAGATGAATGGGGGTGGAGTTTATTAGTTACCATGCATGAAAAGCGATAGACAAAAGAGAAACCTGTAAGTGTCTCCAAGGCACCTCAGACAGCACCTTCCAAACCCATGACCACTTCCATCGTGAAGGACAATGGCAGCAAATACATGGGAACACCACCACCAGCAAGATTCCCTTCAAAGCTACTCACCATCCTGACTTGGAAACATATCACCATTCCTTCACAGTCACTGGGTCAAAATTACACCCCTTCAAATGGCATTGTGGTCCTACCTATAGCACAGGGACTGCAGCGGTTCAAGAAGGCAACTCATTACCACCTTCTCAAGGGTAACTACAGAAGGGCAATAAATGCTGGTCCAGTCAGTGACACCCAGACCCCATGAATGAATGGGTGGCAATACAGATTCACTCCCTGGGAATGGCCCCAGTTTCTTGATTTGCAACAGAAATGATGTCCTCACATCACCATTGTCAGTGCAGCATATCCATCTAAAACCAAAACTTCCCCATCTCTGTTTAACCAGCTTTCTCCCGTAATACTACTGAAACTGCTCAAAGTCTTCTCCTCTCTCCCTGATAACGTGATGGAGAAGATCAACTGTGGAAGGGCGACATCAGAACCTTTTCTGATCTGCAACATGGTCAGACAAGGTGGTTGTGTTCTGGACTCATGCTTTTTGACAGAGTTTTCTTTCTGCTATGATATGCCTTCAGGTCATCCCCTGAGGGTGTCTATTTAGATTTCAGAACTGACAGAAAGCTGTCCAGCCTTGCTCAACTGAAATCCAAGACAAAGATTCACTAAGTCCACAAAGTTGCCCTGCATTAACAATGAAGCACAAGTGCCCCACACTGAGGAACAACAACAGCAAACACATCAACTTCTCTCAGCTCTGATGAAGGGTCTAGGCCTGAAACGTCAGCTTTTGTGCTCCTGAGATGCTGCTTGGCCTGCTGTGTTCATCCAGCTTCACACTTTGTTATCTAACTTTCTCAGCATGTGGTTTGACCAAAAACATCAGGGAGACAATTACTTGCCATGGTCCAAATCTCATGTTGTCATTGATCTATCTGGAGGGTGATACTGTGTACTGTTGATGGGTTCCCATCTCTAGACTCCACTACCACCAATCTGTTACATGATGCTGCAATCAACATTCACCATGTCAAAGGTACATACAGGCTGGTTAACAGTGTGTCAAACAACAGCAAACTGACTGAAAAACCAAGCTGAGAATCTACCCAGCCTGTATCCTCAGTTCACGTCTCTCCAGTGGCGAAACAGGGCAATCCAGACAAGAGACTGAACAGTTTCTACTCCCTCTGTCACAGATGTGTCCTCCCCATCTCCTGGTAGGACAAAGTCACCAATGTGGAGGCCCTGGGGTTTGCTAACTCCACCTGTACCCACTCATGTTTAAATCCATGATGTCCACATCAGCTCAGCAGGGCTCACGAAATGGTCGATGGTCATTTCCTAAAGACCTTCATCCAAAATCTTTTGATCTGAGGCCTAAATTTCCAGCACCATGTCCCAATATCCCCAAAGCCACATTGCCACATGTCCCAAGAATTTTGTGAATTGTATTATTTCAGGATATTTAACCGTTTAAAAAAAAACAAGAATCGTCTTCCCCATTATTCATTATTCAGTGCCCACATATACCCCTACCCCTGGCCCTATGACAGTGCTCTCTGCCCCTCTCTCAAATCAACTTTTAGAATTCCGGGTTCCTGTCTAATTGATACCTTAGGGTCAGTGTCATCATTGGGACGGGGGTGGGGTTGGGTGTATATTGAGCATTTTCATGAGGCGAGAGAGACAAGAAGGTCAAGGGGCCATTTGCATTGAACCAAGAAATCCAGGAAAATTAAATCATTTATCATTTCTCATTTTTGTTTGCTCCCAAGTTTGGTGCTAGCTGATATTTTGTTTTGTCTGTTGTTTTATTAATCTTCAGTATGGATTTATAACTCAGTAAATTTGGTTTCTCTTTAACCCCAGTTTATAAATATACTGGCTACTGAATAATGAATAATGGGGAAGACTATTCTTGTTTTTTTTTAAACGGTTAAATATCCTGAAATAATACAATTCACAAAATTCTTGGGACATTTACACTGAGCAGATACAGAAGAGTGGGGTGAGGGTTGATCTGCCTGCAGGTATCCTGTACTATGTGGGAGCAGGTACATGTCAGGTATGCTGCGTATTTCTGAAAGAGCTGTGGTCAGAGATTCCAGTTAAAAACGCAGAACTTCATTTTAACAAAAAGTAGGCACAATTCAACATTTGATTACCATTCGTTGGACGATGGTAAATTGGCCAGTGACTCACTATCTCCAGTGAGCCCTACCTACACTACAAGAATACTTGTAAATGAGATACAAAGGTGGTGAACGTGGACAACTCGGAGACAGCCACCAATAGCCATGACCTCAGAAGGGCAGAGGATGGGATAAGCAGTTGTACTGTGGTACAGCTAATCAGGGGAGCGCTTACACACTAAATGGTAGGGCCCTGGACAGTGTTGCCAAACAAAGAGACATTGGGGTGCAGGTTC
Organism: Stegostoma tigrinum; assembly: GCF_030684315.1. NCBI lineage: Eukaryota > Metazoa > Chordata > Chondrichthyes > Orectolobiformes > Stegostomatidae > Stegostoma > Stegostoma tigrinum. The sequence continues at coordinate 150,597,021 of NC_081355.1, read as the reverse complement.
AAAGTTCCTCAAAGGTGGAGTCACACATAGACAGGGTAGTAAAGAAGGTGTTTTGTATGCTTGCTTTTATTGGTCAGCACATTGAGTATAGGATGTCACGTTGCAGCTGCACAGAACATTGGATAGCCACTTTTGGAATACTGTGTTCAAATTTGGTCTCCTTGCTATAGGAAAGATGTTCTGAAGCTTGAAAGGGTGCAGTAAAGATTTACAAGGATGTTGCTGGGGTTGGACAGTTTGAGCTATAGCAAGAGGGTGTCTAGGCTGGGGCTATTTCCCCTGGGCCATCAGAGGCTGAGGGGTAATGGAATACAGAGAGGCATGGAAAGGCCTCTCTGTAAATAGAGAAAGTATTTTTTCTTGCAGAGGAGTCCGAAACTAGAGGGCATGGGTTTAAAAGGGATACAAGGGACAACTTTTGCATGCAAAGGGTGGTATCATAGAATCCCTACAGTGTGGAAACAGGCTCTTTGGCCCAGCAAGTCCACACTGACCCTCGGAGCATCCCACACAGACCCATGCCCCTATAACCCACCTAATCTACGCATTCCTGAACACTATGGGCAGTTCAGCACGGCCAATCCACCTAGCCTGCACATCTTTGGACTGCGGGAAGAAGCACACATAGACATTCATTTGAGGGTGGAATTGAACCCAGGCCCCTGACGTTGCAGGGCAGCAGTGCTAACCGTCAAGCCACCATGCCACCCATGGTGTGTGTATGGAACGAGCTGTCAGAGGAAGTGGTGGGGGCTGGTCCAATTACAACATGTAAAAGGCATCTGGATGGGTATATGAATAGGAAGGGTTTAGAGGGATAAGGGCCAATTATTGGCAAATGAGACTTGATTTATTTAGGATACCTAATCAGCATGGATGAGTTGGACTGAGGGATCTGTTTCCATGCTGTACATATCTATGACTCTAAATGGAAAGCTGAGCTGGTTGACAAGGGGCCTGGAGGAAACAGATGCCAACGTGGCTGAAAAGAAATATTTGTGTTCTCTGGTTACCCACTCTCCCAGCGCGAGATTTTGGAGCTAGGATCCCACATTCCCCAGCCTTCTAATTCAGAATAAATTCTCTCCAGTTCAAAACGGTGTCTGGCTGCCATTTCCCACATGGTTGAAGAAACTGTGTTACAGGATGAAGTCCCAGGGAATGGAAATCGTTCTGTATGAGGGCAGATCCATGGGAGGGAAGTGAAATACAGGCTTGTTCCATGACACCAGAATTAGGTAACTTCCTCAGGATGGCCATTCCTCATGGCAGCTCCTGCACTGGAATGCCAGCCCACTTGTAGACAGGTTCAAAACTGAACAGAGGCAGCACATTAGCTCAGTGGTTAGCATGGCAGCCTTAGTGCCAGGAACCCAGGCCACGGACTCAAGACCCAGGACATTAATGGCAAGGGTCATGCTGATGTCAGAAATCGCTGAGGAGATGTGAAACTTCTAGTGTCAGTGTAGCAATTCCACTGTCTTTTGTTATGCGGTTTTAAAATTACACCGAGTGTTTTGGGATGGTGACAGACTGGTAGAGGAGAAAGCAAGTTCAAAAACCAGTCTTCAAACCCCAATGTCTTATAAAACTTGATTTATTGCAATACTGACACCATACCAATAGACCCAGGAACGAGAGATGTACCAACCTCTGACCTTATCGTTACATTATTATCATTATCTACCTGTTCTGCGTTCAAATCGACGTCCATTGATGACCTAACTCCGCCCACACAGTGCTATTTATGCCCTCTGGGAAGCAGCTTCACGATTGGACAGCTCTAGAGCAGCAAAACACACCACCAAAGGTATCTGTTAGGAATCCGAGCCTTTAAATAAATCCGTCACCAGGAGACTGGGAGTTGAAAGCTGCAGGCTGACATTCTAGTGGGATACAAGGGGGTGGGATGCTGAGAGAGGCCTTTGTAAACCAGACCTTGAAACAGGGTCCTATCTATCTACCTTCTCAGGAGGGTACAAACGATCCCACAGCATCATGCTGAAGGGCAAGGGAGTCCTGACTTGGCCAACAATTAAGTGTTCACAGAGTCATGTAGCACAGAAGCAGGCCTTTGGTCCAACCAGTCCATGCCAACCACAATCCCGAACTGCACCTGCCTCATTTGCCTGCCCTTGACCCGAATCCCCTCCAAGCATTTTTTTTATTCGTGTACTTATCCAGCAGTTCACCAGTTGGCGCTTTCTGGTCAGGTTCACTTTGCTGTCCTTGGGATCTTGCTGTGCGCGCACCTTTCCTACCTCGCCTAAATGGTAAACAGGACTGCAGACTGGCTCTGCAAAAAAAACTCTCAAAACTCTCGGGGGTCGAAAGCGCAATACAATTTTGCTAAAATCACGTAACATTTTGACGACCAGTCAACCTGCCTATCTACCATCCGAGAGAGAGAGAGAAAAGAGAACTCTTTCGTCTTAGCCAATATTCCGCATTGAGCCAGCTCGACCCTTGGTTTTAAAGAAAGTTTTTAATAATTAAGCAGCTCCAATGCTTTATAGGCAAAGGCTGAAAGCTGTGAGCAGAGGGAGCTGTGTAATCCGGTCTCCCTGTACCGTGAGCTGGTGAGAGTACTGCATTGGAGCCGGTTCAGCCGCACGCTATTCTGAGGTACTGCAGGGGCTCTCGCCAGCTACACCGACACTCGATAGCCATCAGATAGATAGATAGCTCGAATCCCACCTTCCCAACCCCCTCACAACTCTCTTCCCAAAATAAAACCACGCGGGCGCTTCTCCCCTACAATTCAGTCATTCCTTAACGCACCATTTGCAAATATGCAGCATGACATTATAATCTGCTCCGGCTAAACTGTAAACGTGCAAACCGAAAAAAAAGCCTCTTGCCTGTACAGTATAGCAAGGCACTTACGTCGAAAACAATGTTTTGTTTGATCTTCCCTCATGCACTGACCTTGAGTCCAAGTACACAGCTACACCTTGGAGATGGGGGATACTGAAGTTTATTTTGTAATTTTTTTTAACAAAAACAAAATAAAAATAGCCGAGGCGAAAATCTCCCTCAGGTCTAACTCATTGCTTCCTCGTCCCAGTCATTGTACTGATAACCGGTGCCGGCTGCAAGGCAGAAGTGTGGAGTAGTGAATTATTTTTACGTGCAACCCAAGCAGAGAAAGTTGGCTCAACCGGCTCCTCCTCCTCGCAGCTGTCTATCAAACCCTCCCAGGTTCGACTGTGAACAAGGAGAGAAAATGAGAAGGTTCCCTAAACGAGAATAGACGTCCACTGATGAGCTGGTCATTAGCCTTGCCTCCTCTCCCCATGAAACCATCAACCAGCAAGTGGGTGTAACATTTTTTAAAAATCAATTGACAGGTAACCTTGTTTCAGAGATAGTAGGAACTGCAGATGCTGGAGAATCTGAGATAACAAGGTGTAGAGCTGGATGAACACAGCAGGCCAAGCAGCATCACAGGAGCAGGAAGGCTGATGTTTCGGGCCTAGGCTTATGACAGATAACCTTCACAGGTTGCTAGAAAAGCTCAGCAGGTCTGGCAGCATCTGTGAAGAAAAAAAAATCAGAATTAACTGATTTTTAAAAATTCACAGATGCTGCCAGACCTGCTGAGCTTTTCCAGCAACTTTGTTTTTGTTCCCGCTTTGCAGCGCCAGAAGTTCTTTGGGTTTTTATTTTGACAGATTGCCTGTTTGGTTTCTGTTGTATTCTCATGTGATAGGAATTAGAGCAGGCCATTCAGCCCTTCTGGGGCTGAATTCTATGGGATCATGGTTGATCTGCAGCCTTGCTCCATGTTTTTGCCTTTGGCCTGTATCATTTAATAGCTGTGTTTAAAAAAAATTACTTATAAGATTTTACCTTTTTAAAATTAACAGCTGAAGGTGCAGACCATTATTGACAACTCTGAAAGAGCTTTCCAACTAATTAATGCCCCTTCTCAACCTCGTTGTACAGCTTGTTTTTGCCTTTCAATTATTTTCTAATTATCTTTTGAAAGTCATTATTGAATCTTCCTCTATCAACCTCTCAGGGGGCTCATTCCTGACTATAATTGGCACAATTCTATCTAGTATTCTGATAGCATGAATTGTCAAGTCAATCTCTAGTTTCATCTCTTCCCTGTTAAAGGGCCAAGCTCTCAGGTGTTTGGCAACAAGAGAATGCAGGTCTTGCCAGCTTTGTATCTGAAATACAAACAGAAAGTTGCTGGAGAAACTCAGCAGAACAGAGAAACTGTTAACATTTCAAGTCTGCTATAACTCTTTGGAACTGCAGGGGGCTGGAAAAGTGATGGCTTTTAGCTTTGTTTTGTAAAGCCTGATTCCAGTCAGTTTCTTATTTTGAAAAGAACTGTTCCTTTGAAATTTACCGTTAAATCCAGTGCCATATCTCAAAGGGATTTGTTTAATGGGGCAGGTTTCAGTAAATATTTTCTAAGGCAATCTTTTAGAGATTGCAGAATCAACGTAGCCAGGTTGAATCCAGTTGAACAGCAGAACAGGCACAAGAGACTGTATGTCCTCCTAAAGAGGTGTAATTTCAGGCTCACAAATCATGCTTTTTGGTTCAGATTGAACCCAAATGCTCCCACCCTATGTCTCACACTATCCTCGGAGGAACAAGTTGCTAAAGCATTCTGCTCCGCCCAAGGTCTCAAGGAATTATGGAGAGTTGTGAGCATAAAATGTTGCCTGGAATGGAGGGAAGGTCTTACGAGGAAAGGTTGAGAGAGCTAGGGCGTTTCTCTTTAGCACGATGAAGGATGAGAAGTGACTTGATAGAGGTGTACACAATGATCAGAGGTATAGATAGAGTAGACAGCCAGAGACTTTTTCCTAGGGTGGGGGTAGCTATTATGAGGGGACATAGTTTTAAAATGGGTGGAGGTAGATATAGGGGAGACGTCAGAGGTAGGGTCTTTACTCAGAAAGTGGTCGGGGCGTGGAATGCATTGCCAGAGAGGTTAGTGGAGTCAGCCTCATTAGGGGCATTTAAGTGACTATTAGATAGGCATATGGATGATAGTGTAAAGTAGCATTGGATGTTAAATAGAACTTAGCTTTAGGGTAAAAGTTCGGCACAACATCATGGGCCGAAGGGCCTGGACTGTGCTGTACTGTTTTATGTTCTGTGTTCATAGCCCAGATCATCACGAAAACCAGCGTTCCTTCCTTCCGTCTACAATTGTGGTGCCTCGGGAAAGCAGCCAACGTAATTAAAGACCCCTCGCATCCCGGTTATACTCTCCTTCACCCTCTTCCCTTGGACAGAAGATAGGAAAATTTGAAAACATGTACGAAAAGATTCAAGAACAGCTCTTCCCCACTGTTATCAAACTTTACAAATGGACCTCCCTTATATTAGAATTGATGTTTCACTGCACCTTCTCCATAGCTGTAACACTATATTCTGCGTTCTGTTCTGTTGCCCTGATGTACTTACAAATGTATGATTTGCCTGGTTAGCACGCAAAACAATACTTTTCACTGTGTCTCAGTACATGTGACAATAATAAATCAAGTTAAATCTGTTGCTAAATTCAACTTCCTTCTGATAGGCTTAGATTTTAATTAAAAATCAAGTACTGCAGATTCTAGAAATCTGAAATAAAGTTCCAAGGTGCTTGGAACTATGATGTTGTTGCTATGACAGAGACTTGGTTAAGGGAGGGACAGCTTAATGTTCCAGGATACAGATGTCTCAGGTGGGTTAGAGGGTGATATAAAAGGGGCGGGGGAGTTGCACTGCATGTTGGGGAGAATATCACAGCTGTACTGGGGAGGACACCTTGGAACAGTGAGGCAATATGGGTGGAGCTCAGAAACAGGAAGTGCACAATCACAATGTTTGGGGTTTACTATAGGCCTCCCAACAGCCAGCCAGAGATAGAGGGACAGATATGTAGGTTGATTTTGGCAAGCTGTAAAAGTAACAGGGTTGTTGTCGTGGGTGATTTTAACTTCCCATATATTGACTGGGACTCACTTAGTACTTGGGGCTTGGATGGGGCAGAGTTTGTAAGGAGCATCCAGGAAGGCTTCTTGAAAAAGTATGTGGAAAGACCAACTAGGAAAGGAGCCATACTGGACCTAGTATCGGGGAATGAGCCCGACCAGGTGGTTGATGTCTCAGTAGGTGAGCAGCTCAGGAACAGTAAACACAATTCAGTAAGCTTTAAGTTACTGATGGATAAAGATAGATATAGTAGTCAGGCAAAGGTGCTAAACTGGGGGAAGGCTAATTACAACAATATTAGGCAGGAACTGAAAAATGTAGATTGGAGGGAGATGTTTGAGGGCAAATCAACATCTGATGTATGGGAGGCTTTCAAGTGTAACTTGCTGGGAACTCAGGACTGGCACATTCCTATAAGGATAAAGGATAAGTATGACAAAATTAGGAACCTTGGATAACAAGAGATATTGTGAGCCTAATCGAAAAGAAAACGGAAGCATTTATCAAGGCTAGGAGGCTGGGAACACATGAAGCAAGGGCGGAATACAAGGAAAGTCAAAAAAAACTTAAGGAAGAAGTCAAGAGTGCTAAAGGGGGTCATGAAAAGTCATTGGCAAACAAGATTAAGGAAAATCCCAAGGCTTTTTATACTGATATAAAGAGCAAGAGGGGAGCCAGACAGAGGGTTGGTCCACTCAAAGACAGGGAAGGGAATTTATGTGTGGAGTCAGAGGAAATGAGTGTCAGTATTCACCATAGAGAAGGACTTGGTGGTTGATGAGTCTGGGGCAGGATGTGTAGATGGTTTGGGTCATGTTGAGATCGAAAGTGAGGAGGTACTGGGGTCTTGAAAATCATTAAGGTAGACAAGTCTCCAGGGCCTGATGAGATATACCCCAAAATGGGCCTTGAGGAAAATCCTTGTATCCTCATTGGCTACAGGGGAGGTCCCAGAGGATTGGAGAATAGCCAATGTTGTTCCTTTGTTTAGGAAGGGTGGCAAGGATAATCCAGTCAATTACAGGCTGGTGAGTGTCAGTGGTAGGGAAATTATTGGAGAGGATTCTTCAAGACAGGACTTACTCCCACCTGGAAATCAATGGGCATATAAGTGAGAGGCAACATGGTTTTATGATGGGGAGGTAGTGCCTCACTAATTTGGTTGAGTTTTTTGAAGAAGTGACGAAGATGATCGACGAGAGTAGGATGTTGTCTACATGGACTTCAGTAAGGCCTTTGACAAGGTCCCTCATGACAGACTGATACAGAAGGTGAAGTCGCCTGGGGTCAGAGGTGAGATTGCAAGACGGATAAAATAACTGGCTCAGTCATCGAAGACAGAGGGTAGCAGTGGAAGGATGCGTTTCTGAATGATGGGCTGTGACTAGTGGTGTTCCTTAGTTCCGTCTATCTTCATCTGTCAGTCCTGGTGAACCTTTGCTGGACTCCTTCGGTATCAAGAATGTCATTCCTTAGTCCAGGAGGCCAAAACTGCACAGAACACTGAAGGTGTGGCCTTCACCAATGCCCTGTATAACTGCAGCAAGACATCTCTACTCTGATACTCAAATCTTCTCACAATGAAGGCTGGTGTGCCATTAGCTTTCCTCACTGCCTGCTGCACCTGCATACCAACCTTCAGTGACCATTCCATCACGACACCCAGGTCTCATTGCACCTCACCTTTTCCTAAACTGCCACCATGGAGAGAAAGCAGGAATATGGCATTGAGATGAATGATCAACCTTGATCAAACTGAATGATGGACCAAGTTCACGGGGCTGAATGGCCTGCTCCTTCTCCTAGTTTCACTGTATTTATGGGGAAACCAGGGGTAGACAATAAATGTTGGCCCAGCCAACGACTCCAACATCCCAATAAAAAATAATTTTATCTGTGAATCTGGTAAGTTGTGACTCCCTCTGATACACATTGTAACATTAGTTTGCATTCTGAAGGGATTTTCCAAAAACATTCTACTTAAACTGAGGGACCTCTAAATTCCGAATGATAGCCCTACCTACTTGCACCTCCATGGACATCCCAAAGAGCTCGGACTTTTCTCTCTGGAGAGAGGGAGGAAGAGAGGTGACCTGATCGAGGTGTACAAGGTAATGAGAGGCATGGATAGAGTCGATAGCCAGAGACTTTTCCCCAGGGCAGGACTGACTGCTATGAGGGGTCATAGTTTTAAGGTGTTAGGAGGAAGGTATAGAGGAGACGTCAGAGGGAGGTTCTTCACCCAGAGAGTTGTGAGCGCATGGAATACTTTGCCAGTGGTAGTCGTGGAAGTGGAGTCATTAGTGACATTTAAGCGACTGCTGGACATGCACATGGACAGCAGTGAATTGAGGGGAATGTAGGTTAGGTTATTTTATTTTTGGATTAGGATTATTCCACGGCACAACATCGTGGGCTGAAGGGCCTGTACTGTGCTGTACTTTTCTATGTCTATGTCTATGTCTATGTCTATGAGTAATCTCCACAATGCCAATACCCTTTAAAACAGGAGCTGTGATCGGATTGCCTTATATTTGAGGAAGGCGTCTGAGGAAGGATTACCAGACCGAAAACATTAACTCAGTTTCTCCTTCACAGATGCTGCCAGACCTGCTGTGAGCTTTTCCAGCAACTATGTTGTTGTTGTTGTCATCTTATATCTGGTTGATTAGAAATGCACCGGGCTGTGCCGTATCTCTGCTAGAGAGAGCTGAAAGAGAATGATACCCGAGAGGTGGGTCTTTGGATATAGTGGAGAGATTAAAGTGGGTTATATTTTTGTTATTCATTCATGAGATGTGGACCTCATTGGCTAGGGCAGCATTTATTGCCCAGCCCTAGTTGCCCAGAGGGCAGTTAAGAGTCAACCACATTGCTGTGGGCCTGGAGTCACATGTAGGCCAGACCAGGTAAGGATGGAGTTACCTGCCCTAAAGGGCATTAGTGAACCAGGTGGGTTTTTCCGACAATCAGCAATGGGTCATGGCCATTGATAGACTATTATTTCCAGAGTTTTTAAAATTGAATTCAAATTCTACCATCTGCCACGGTGGGATTCAGACCCGGATCCCTGGAACATTACCTGGGTCTCTGGATTAACAGTTTGGTGAAAACACCACTAGGCCATTGCCTCCTACATACATGCATTTCAACACATTTAAATATGTTCATGGTAACATAGCAGATATGTCACTGGGCTAGTAATCCAAAGAGATTAAACTGGATTTAATGGGGGGAGTGAAGGAGTGTTGTTGGAGTGCTCACCTCTCCCCCCAGCCAGCCTGAGGCTGATGCCAGTGAGCCTGCCCTGCAGATATAACATGCCATGGGCAGAGAAATTGACCAACAGTAGAACATAACAATACTTTCCACCCCCACCCTCATGCTGTAACGTGAAACGACCCCTATCCTCTCGACCTGCTGAACAATCTAACTAATTCCCAGCTGCATCATCCCCAGCAATGCGAGAGCTCAGCCGTGGGCAATGCCTGGACTCTATAAAATCGGGGTGGCATGGTGGCTCAGTGGGTTAGCACTGCTGCCTCACAGTGCCAAGGACCCAGGTCCAATTACACCCTCAGGCAATTGTGTGGAGTTTGCACATAGCCCCTGTGTCTGCGTGGGTTTCCTCAAGGTGCTCTGGTTTCCTCCCACAGTCCAAAAATATGCAGATGAGGATGGATTGGCCATGCTAAATAGTCCATAGTGTGCAGGGATGTGCAGATGAGGTGGGTTAGCCATGGGAAATGCAGGGTTACAGGGATAATTGGGGGTCTAGGTGGGACACTATTTGGAAGGTTGATTAGGAATCGATGTGCTGAATGAACTGCTTCCACATTGTAGGGATTCCATGTGCTAGGACCTTCATGTCTATCCCACGAGAGTAAGTCCTGGGGACATTAGGCCAGGGAAGGATCCTTGAACCCAGTGAGAGGGGAGCGTGGGGGTGTGGCTTGGATCTGTATGAGCAGATGACACGGAAGTGAGGGTGGTTGGCATCTTAAGGTGCCCTTGATGGACACAATGCATCCCTTTTGGTCAGGTAGACCTAGCTGCCTATCACCATCTGACTGCCCCCCCCCCCCCCCCCCACCAACCTGACTCCCCCGCCCCCCCCACTGACTGCTCACTATTACCCCTGTGCCCACTATCTCTGGAATGCCTATCTCTGCCCAGGATGTGTGTGCTACAGCATGGAAAGCATATTATTCAGGTCCACGGACCTGGTTAAGTCTGAATGACCCAAATGATTTGGTGAAATATGACAGGAGGGCAGCGGGTTTGTGTGTCGGATCCCTCAGCTGGGGGCGGGGTGGGCTTGATGAGGGTTGCAAAGGTGTTGGTCTCACGACCCAACCCTTTCTTTACCCACTTGAAGGGAGCGTCAAAAATCCAGCCCCTGTTTTCAAATCCCAGCGTGGGAGTTGTGGAACATAATTCAGTAAATGAAACAGTTCTTAAGAAAAAAACTGGTATCAACTATATTGTCATAAAAATCAATAACTTTAGGGAAGGAAATCTGCCATGCCGGCCCCATATCTGACTCCAAACCTTCAGTGGTTGACTCTTAACTTCCCACTGAAAGCAAACCACTTGATCTTCACCAAAGTGCACAGAGACTGGAGTCTTGCAAAGCTGGCAGTAAGAGAAGGATTAAACACTGCCTTGTCAGCAATGCCCACATCCTATGAATGAATAAATAAAAACACAGTTTAGGTCCAAATAGCCATGACCTGATGTGTCTTCACAAACAGTTACACTTTAGTGGGAAGAGCCAAAACATCCTTTAGCATTTCTGGACTTATCGGGTACGAGATTAATTAAAATTCGGGTCCTTTTCTCTTTAGCCATCATACCATTGGGCTGTGAGCCAGCAGCAAGTGTCACTCCCTCTGGGTCATGAATAGAATGCTGAACCCTTTGAGTTAAAGTATTCTATTCAAAATGTTTTGAGAGGCTGGTCACAGTATGAGAAGCCCCCTCGCACTTTCTGTTTCACACCTATAAACCATAACTCAGTACCTTCACTGACATGGCCTTTCACACAGGACGGTCTTCATTGCGGCAGTATACCACTGTGATTTGGAGCTAGACTTGCACAGCAATTCTTACCTCTACACAACACCAAAGAGCTGGGGCTGCACCAAGTGGTGTGTGTCTGTGATAATGGGAACTGCAGATGCTGGAGAATCCAAGCTAATAAAATGCGAGGCTGGATGAACACAGCAGGCCCAGCAGCATCTCAGAAGCACAAAAGCTAATAAAATGCGAGGCTGGATGAACACAGCAGGCCCAGCAGCATCTCAGAAGCACAAAAGCTAATAAAATGTGAGGCTGGATGAACACAGCAGGCCCAGCAGCATCTCAGAAGCACAAAAGCTAATAAAATGTGAGGCTGGATGAACACAGCAGGCCCAGCAGCATCTCAGGAGCACAAAAGCTAATAAAATGTGAGGCTGGATGAACACAGCAGGCCCAGCAGCATCTCAGAAGCACAAAAGCTAATAAAATGTGAGGCTGGATGAACACAGCAGGCCCAGCAGCATCTCAGGAGCACAAAAGCTGTGTGTCTGTGTGTGTTTCTGACTCACTTTCACATTCACCTGCGTCTTCCCACGTTCCCAGGTGTAAAGCAGAGCATGTCAGACCTTCACAGGTACTTCTTACGCGGTGCTGATTGTGAAGGGGGAAGTGAATTGGCCTCATGCTCCTCTTCCTGAGAAAAGCAATCTCTACATGAATGGGCAAGCTCCGATCCGATGAGCCTACGTCACATCAATCCTGTATTAAAGATCCCGAGAACTTGTTTATGACTCAACGTGAAGAAATCACCTACATGCCTCAAAATCCAATTTCCTTCCCATGCAACCTTGTCTTGTTTGTCTGTACTTCAGCACCTTCCGTTAGTATTCAGTCTAAAAAGGCATTTGACAATATTTAAAAACTGTCTCTAAAATATCCCCAGTTATAAGCTTCAGGTTAAAAGTAATTGTTACAGAGCATGTGGTTAAAATTTGTCTTAAGGCAGTCAGATCAGGATCATTAGATGGAAGAAGGATAAGTCTTTTCAAACAAAATTGCTTGGACTTATTTAAGGTGGGGGGCAGGATGATATCAAACAAAGGAAAATAGCGATCATCTGTGATTTAACAGAAAACTGGAATGCATCCAAAAAGCTGATTGCTCAGCTTGTCATTATAAAATAATCACTCCCTGAGGGATTGATTCACTGCGTGGGTTGGTTTATTTAAAACAGTAAGGCACATTGTAAGTTATGGTGCAGGCACTGCAGCATTTCTGTGCGAGCGGCTTGCAAGCTCACAGCAGGCCAGCTGACAGGCAGCATCACAACATTGTGTACATGTACCACGTGGAGTTCTTAAAAGGTAAACTCTGTTAAAGGAAAGGTGTGTATGCAACACTCCCCTCCTTTCCAAAATAACATTTAGCAATTTACAGTAATGAATGAACATGTGAAAATCTGTAACATATAAACGATTTGCCGAGATGTCCAGACTGCTACCACAGCAAGCAGTTGAGGCCATTACATTGTATGATTTCAAGGAGTTGGATACAGCTGAGGGCTAAAGGGATCAAAAAATACAGGAGGGAAGTAGGAAGTGGCTGTTGAGTTGGATCATCATCCATGACCATAACAAATCGTGTACAAGGCTCAAGGGGCCGAATGGCCTCCTTCTGCTGCTACTTTGTATGTTTCTATCTCATGAAGGTGGGTTTGGAGATTCTGCTGATTTCTACAAGCTTCAGTAACTTTTTGTGCCATTTCTGTTTGTGTTGTCGTAGACTATAGTTACTGTTCCAGAATTTGTTTAATCTGATGTATTATAGTCAGGTTTTCTTTTTCCAGCTTAACCACTGACTGGCCAACAACTTCTGTTTTTGCAACTTCTGCAGAGATGGCCTGGAACTGAGAAACTAGGGAAGGCAAGCTGCTGTCCTGACCTGGTCTTGACTACACCACGCAGCAATGTGTTTAACTCTTAATTGCCCTCTGAAATGGCCCAGCAAACCACTCTCTTCAAGGGCAATTAGGGATGGGCAGCTAACAATGGTCTTGTCAGCAAAGTACACATCCTGTGAAAAAACAAAAGGGAACGGTTCTGTCTGGCCTTGGCAAGAAAACTCTTAGATTTCACCTCCCAGTGCCATAATCTCTTGCAATGGAATGAGAACTAGCACAGACACAAGTGGCCAAATGAACTCTTTCTGTGCCGAAACCATTCCATGTTTCTGCAAAAGGCTGGCATTGACACATTTGGGCTGAATGGTACCCTTCCAAGCTGCATGATTCTAGTAAAACATTTATATGTCAGAATTTGGGCCCAGGCCTTCTGTGCAAGAAAAACAATAGTTTTTAAATTTCCCTCAAATTTATGGGTTAGTATGGAGTAGCATGTGCCCAGTTAGTTGCTCCTCTTAGAGTTTAATCTGGTGATTCACACAGACACATACAAGTATGGTAAGGGTTACCTTCTGCTCAGGAGTTCAGTAGTCCTCATCTTAGAATTGCTGTGCCATTTTTACAATTGTGACATCTATCCGATATTTTAAGCTATTACAGTGCAACATCGCATCAGACCACACAAATAAAGATTAAAGGTTGACATCACTGCAATGTCAAGTCACTTCAAGCCATCAGGTAAACATTTGCAGCTACTCCAATGAACCCTTTCCTTCCTTCTTTCGGCTCAGTTCTGCACTTTGCTGCAATCGCCTTTTTCTGGATTCAGGGAGGCAGGGTTATTTTTCTGAGTAATTTCTTACCTCTGGATTAGGCCTGCCCATGGACCTTGCTGGATCCCATGCATTCCTCAGAAGGTCATGCTATCCATTTGATGTCATCCTCAGAACATCCAGGCAGCTGCTCCAGTGCAGTGTTGAAGGAGAACCGCAGTGTCAGAGATACTGTCCCACAGAATAGTATGCCTTCCAGTGCATGGGGTTTTGTCCCCAGAAAGCTGTTTTTATTTTGCCCGCTTTTCCTTTTTGCAAATTGAGTCAATTTCTGCCCTGAACATTTAATATCAAATGGGAAAATTATCCAAACCAGCAAGCAACCAGAGGAATGGTCACTAGACCTGATACATTAACTCTGATCTTTTCTTCACAGATGCTGCCAGACCTGCTGAGCTTTTCCAGCAACTTCTGTTTTTGTTCCTGATTTACAGCATCTGCAGTTCTTTCGGTTTTTATGAGGAATTTCAATGTCTATGAAACCCAGTCTGAATGTGAGTCAGTACATTAAGAAGAATCGGACGGGGTATTGAGTACAAGAGTTGGCAGGTCATGTTGCAGTTGTATAGGACTTTGGTTCGGCCACATTTGGAGTACTGTGCATAGTTCTGGTCGCCACATTACAAAAAGGATGTGGATGTTTTGGAGAGGGTGCAGAGGAGGTTCACCAGGATGTTGCCTGTTATGGAGGGTGCTAGCTATGAAGAAAGGTTGAGTAGATTAGGATTATTTTCATTAGAAAGACAGAGATTGAGGGGGGACCTGATTGAGGTCTACAAAATCTTGAGGGGTATTGACAGGGTGGATAGCAAAAAGCTTTTTCCCAGAGTGGGGGACTCAATTACTAGGGGTCATGAGCTCAAAGTGAGAGGAGGAAAGTTTAAGGGAGATATTCTTGGAAAGTTCTTTACACAGATGGTGGTGGGCGCCTGGAACGTGTTGCCAGCAGAGGTGGTAGACGCAGACACGTTAGCGTCTTTTAAGATATATTTGGACAGGTAGATGGATTGGCAGGGAGCAAATGGACATAGACCGTTAGAAAATAGATGACAGGTTAGACAGAGGATCTTGATCGGCGCAGGCTTGGAGGGCCGAAGGGCCTGTTCCTGTGCTGTAGGTTTCTTTGTTCTTTGTTCTTCTTCGTTGAGAAGGGAGAAAGCCGGAGCAAAAATGTAAAAGTAGATTAGATTTGTAAGCTGGAGTTTGCGAATAAACAAACGTGAAGAAGGTGTACTTATGCTTGTTGCATCAGCTGTGGCTCAGTTCATACAAACCACCTTCACCCTTGAGGTTCTGGGTTCAAGCCTCACCTTTGGGCATAATCACAAAAGTCAAGGCTGCCAATCTGGCACTGAGGGAGTGTTACATGATAGGAAATGCAATAGATTTAATGAGACATTAAACTGAGTTCCCATCTGCTGACTTAGTTTGATGTGGAAGAAGAGCAGGAGAGTTTATTCCTGGTGTCCTGTCCCTTAATCAACACGACAAAAATAGACTACCCTGTCATTGTTGTTTTGAGAGGTTGCTGTATGCAGGTTGGTTTCTGTGTTTCCTGCATTACAGCAGCAACAGTCCTCCAAAAGACATTCGCAGTCCAGTGGTCATGCAAGGCACTGTATGAATTCAAACCCTTTTATTTGTTTCCAAAGTGTCAGGTGTAGCCAAGTTGACATTTCTCTTGCTTCAGTCTTGGAAAGATCAGGTCCCATTCCAGAGGCTTGTGCACAAATCCAGGGTGAGCTTCAGTGCCAGTTATGAGGGAATGCTATACTTCAAATGACACACTATGCTACAGCCTCATCAGTCCTCACTGGGAGGATACGACATCCCATTGAGTGTAGGAATCGCCCTGTGCCAGCTGTGAACAGGAGGGTGTGATATTTTGGGGTTTAGTAATGCTTTTCAATTCTGACAATTATATTGTGAATTGAAATAACTCCACAGAGGCCGGTACCCTGCTCCCTTTATTTACACATCCACAGTATATAGACTCTGATCAGCTAGCTAAAGCCAGTCCCTGGATTGTGGAGGATCCCTTACACTCCTGTTTACAGCTGTCAGCCAGAGCTCCCTGATTGGCCCAGATTAAGAGCCCCTCCTGGCCAGCCATGTTCCAGCCACCTGGCCAGCCTTATGCAAACATATACAGATTGTGTGTACAAATTGACTGTCGCCATTCCAAATTAAAACAGTACCTATGCTTCATATGTGCTTGGTAGCATGTCTTGTGGCATTCTTGGATCGCAGGAGATGCCGTATCAATGCATGTATCAGTTACTTTTCTGGTGTGACAACAATTTGATAGGATTTTTAATTGAGCTTTGTCAATCTCAAAATAGGTAGAACCCACAAGTAGTGAATTCTTCAGGGGTACAAAGGTAGCTCCACCTTAATATTAGTGGTAGTGTCACTGGGAATGTAGGAAGCAGAGAGAGTGTGGGAATACTGTAGACCATAAATGCTTGAGGAAATGTAATCTGTCAAATTGGCAACTTTTTGTTTCATCCCTAAAGCCCAACTTGGAGAAAGTTATTTATGCCATAGCCTTCACTGCACTGACTGAGTAAGTGAACTGTTGTATTCATCAAGACAGTCCCCAACATACATACCATAGCCTCCAAGGAGAGAGGAGACTACGACAGACGGAAGTGAGGATCAGTAGATTTTCCAGTTAGCTGTGTAAATCACGATTAAAGCACAGACAATTTCTTCTGTCACTGCACCAGTAAAGGTGAGGCAGGCCATCATTGTGAGCAGTGAATTTGGGAAAATTATGTCACTACCTTCCCTAATGGAAGGAATTAAATGTCACTTAGACTGGTATACTCTATGAAACCGAGTATAATGTCCTGGAATCAAGGGTACCAATCCCATCATGGTGAAATTTGAAGGACAGTGTATCTAATGCACTGTGATACCCGGTCCCAGAGGTGAAAGGACTGTTTACTATTCAGGATAGCCAGAGGCACCGTAAAGAGAAAGACTTCTGGTTTAAAATACATTTACTTCAACGCATGAGACCTGACTGGTAAGGCAGATGTGATCAAAGCATGGTTTGGCTCTGGGGACCGGGATATTATTAGCCATTACAGAAACATGGCTGAGAAAAGGGCAGGACTGGCAGCTCAGTGTTCCAGGATACCGCAGCTACAGGTGTGACAAAAAGTAAGCGACAAAGGAGAGTTGCCCTTTTGATAAGGAGGGACATAACATCAATGCTTGGAGCCGATATTCTTAAAGGGTCATCAAATGACACCATATGGTTAAAACTGAGAAACAATTGGTGGATGATCACTCTATGGAGACTGTATAATAAGACCCCCAAATAGTCAGCGGGTACTGGAGGAGCAGATGTATAGAGAGTTTGCAGATAACTGTAGAAATCATAGAGTAGTATTGGTTGGATATTTTAATTTCCCCTGTATTGACTGAGCCACGCTGAGTGTGAAATGCTCGGACTGGGTGGAATTTGTCAAATGTGTTCAAGAAAGTTTCCTAAATCAATATGAAGATTAGATTAGATTCCCTACAGTGTGGAAACAGGCCCTTTAGCCCAACAAGTCCACACTGCCCCTTGAAGCATCCCACCCAGACCCATCCCCCTATAGTCCACACACCCCTGAACACTACGGGCAATGTAGCATGGCCAATCCACCTAGCCTGCACATCTTTGGACTGTGGGAGGAAACCAGAGCACCTGGAGGAAACCCACGCAGACACGGGGAGAAACTCCGCACAGACAGTTACCCAAGCCTGGAATTGAACTTGGGTCCCTGGTGCTGTGAGGCAGCAGTGCTAATCACTGAGCCACTGTGCCGCCCTTATTTGGGAGGATGCGACATTGAACCTTCTCTTAGGAAGCAAGGTTGGGCAAGTGACTGAAGTGTCAGTCTGAGAGCACTTTAGGTCTGGTGACCATAACTTTCTTAGTTTTAACGTAGTTATGGAAAAAGACAGGTACACAAGTTAAGGTGCTAAACTCGAGTAGGGCCAATTTTGGGGCCATTAGGCAGAGTTAACAGAGGGGGAAGGATAGTGTATCAAACTCAGTGTGATCCCTGGCTCCAGAGAGGGATGAAGAGTTAATCTAATGTACTGTGACACCCGATCCCAGAAAGTGAAAGAACTGCAAAAAAAGAAGAAAACTCTCTTAATTATGGTAAAAGCTCACTTGGTTCACTAATATCCTTTAGCGGAGGAAATCTGCCTTCCTTATTTGATCTGGCCTCATGTCACGAAGTAATAGAGTCTTACAGCATGGAAATAGACCCTCCGGTTTAACTTCTACATGTCAACCAGGTTTCCCAAACTAGACTAGTCCCACTTAGTACTTCCAAACATTTTCTGAAGAAGTGTTCTGACCCGAAACTTTCCTGTTCCTCTGATGCTGCTTGGCCAGCTGTGTTGCTACAGCTCCACACTGTGGTATCTCTATTTCCTATTCATGTTTACTTTTCTGAGACCAAACTCCAATGAACAGCGGTGCCTGAAGCTACACAGCATAGGCATCAGTTGTGAAAGTTCACTGCTCTTTTTTGATCAGATGGGCTGAGAAGTGGCGGATAGAGTTTAATTCAGATCAATGTGAGGTGCTACATTTTGGAAAGGCAAATCAGAGCAGGACTTTGACACTTAATGGTAAAATCCTGGGGAGTGTCGCAGAACAGAGACCTTGGAGTCAGGTTCATTATTCCTTGAAAATAGAGTTGCAGGTAGAAGGATAGTGAAGAAGGTGTTTGGTATGCTTGTCTTTATTCATCAGTCATCGAGTATAGGAGTTGAGAGGTTATATTGTGGCTTTACAAGACATTGGTTCGGCCCCTTTTGGAATACTGTGTTCACTTCTGATCTCCCTGCTATCAGAAGGATATTGTTAAACTTGGAAAGGGTTGAGAAAAGATTTATAAGGATATTGCCGGGTTGGGAGGATTTGAGCTATAGGGAGAGGCTGAATAGGCTGGAGCTATTTTCCCCGGAGTGTCAGAGGCTGAAGGGTGACCTTAAAACCCTGGGGGGCATGGATAGGGTGAGTAGTGAAGGTCTATTCCCCAGGGTAGGGGAGTCAAAAACTAGAGGACATAGGTTTAAGGTGAGAGGGGAAAACTTTAAAAGGGACCTAAGGGGCAACTTTTTCATGCGCGGAGTGGTGTGTGTATGTGGAAATGAGCTGCCAGAGGAAGTGGTGCAGGTGGATGTAATTATAACATTTTAAAGGTGTCTGGTTGGGTACATGAAGAGGAAGGGTTTAGAGGGATATGGGACAAATGCTGGCAAATGGGACGAAATGAATTTAAAATGTCTGGTCAGCATGGATGAGTTGGACTAAAAATTTGTTTCCATACTGTACATCTCTAAGACTGTATGTACTTGTCCAAATGTCTTTTAAATGTCATAGTTGTACCTGCACCTGCCACTTCTTCTGGCAATTCACTTCATATACACGTCACCCTCTGTGTGAAAAGGTTGCCTCTCAGGTCCCCTTTAAAGGGCAGCACAACGGTTTGGTGGTTAGCACTGCTGCCTCACAGTGCCAGAGGTCTAGGTTCGACTCCACCATGAGGCAACTGTCTGTGTGGAGTTTGCACATTCATCCTGTTTCTGCATGAATTCCTCTGGGTGCTGTCGTTTCCTCCCACAGTCCAAAAATGCGCAGGGTAGGTGGATGGCCATGCTAAATTGCTCATTGTGACCAGGAATGTGCAGATCGGGTGGATTAGACACGGGGAATGCAGGGTTACAGGTATAGGGTATGGGGGTGGCTCTGGGTAGGATGCTGTTTGGAGGGTTGGTGTGGACCTGATGGGCTGAATTAGCCTACTTCCACATTGTGGGGATTCTGTGATAAATCTTGCCCCTCTTACCTTAAAATTATGCCCTCTAGCTTTGAACTCCCCTACCCTAGGGAAAAGACCTTTGCTATTCACCTTATCTGTGCCCCTCATGATTGTATAATTCTCAAAATATCACCCCTCAATCTCCTACATTCCAGGGGAAAAATGTGCCAGCCTATCTGGCCACTCCTTATAAATCAAACCCTCCAGTCCCAGTGACATTCTTGCAAATCTTTTCTGAATCCTTTCAATCCATGTCCAAACACCATGATGATTTCAGGTGCTGAGCCACTTGATTACGTGAGCAGGTTATTGCTGAGTGGGTGCTGCTTGATGACACTTCTCATCACTTTACTGATGATTGAGAGTAGACTGATAGGGCAATAATTGGCTGGATTGGATTTCTCCTGCTATTTGTGTACAGGACATACCAAGCTAATTTTCCACATTGTAACTGTACTGGAAGAGCGTGGTTCAGGGAGCGGCAAGTTCTGGACCACACATCATCACTACTACTTTTTGGATATTGTTCAGAGCCTTAGTATTATTAAATTAAATAAATCTATGACATCCTACGTTGTATAAATTTTCTTGGTTACGTCCTCAAAAAACCTCTGTCAAGTTTATGAGATATGACTTCCCAAGCACAATGTCATGTCTAGTATCCTTTATCAGTCCTTGCCTCTGCAAATGCACACATATCCTGTCTCCCAGAATCCTCTCCAACAACATACCCATCGCTGACATTAGACTCAACAGTCTATAGTTCTCAGGCTTTTATTTTAAGCCTTTCTTAAATAAAGGCAACATATTAGACAACCTCCAGTCTTCCAGCACCTCACCTAACCAATGTGAGTCCAATCAATGTGGCTGGCTCCTCACCACCATCTGAAATGGCTTAACCATGCAGTTCAAGTGAAGTTCGGGATGAACACTAAATGCTGGCCCAACTAGCAATGCCTACATCTAATGAATAAAAAAAAGCAACGTCGCACTAATGTTGTTGGCTCATTTCATCCAACCCTTCAGCTGAAGCTTTGCCACTCCTAGAGAGATCTGTGATATAATTCTTATTGATTTTTATCTAAACTGAACATCAGCTTCCATTCTATGGAGGGGTGAATTGCTTTGACCTTCTGCAAAACCATAGCCAGGGTATCAGATTCTTAACCCTCTCATTGTTCCTTTGCTGGCAGCGGGGTGATGAGTAGAAGCCATTGCAAAAAAACACTCTGGGAGAAGAGGAAATCTGAAATAAAAGCAGCAAAAGCTGGAAAATCCAAAGTGGATCACGTACCGATGGAAGGGCATTGATCTGAATCATTAAACTCTGTCTCTAATTCCACAGACACTGCATTAATTGCTAAGTCTTTTGCAGCATTTTCTGTCTTTATCGCATTGAGACTCTCATTGTGGATGAGAAACGCTGACAATTATTTAAGAATTTTTTCGATGTGCAACCGTGATGCCAAGTGCTGGAACATGCTGGTAGATGCTTGTCTTTGATTGGTTTGAACTCAGAGGGCCAAAGGGCCTTTTTCTGGGCGGGGGACCTCTATGACTCTATGAAATCAGACTGAGTGAGCATGGAGTAATTCAGATGGCAACAATTGTAGGAGCAAAACTACTCAGTAAAGTTGTGTTTTCCTAATTTGTGGAGGAGCAGGGGATGTGCTAGAATCATTCGGATTATCTCAGCCACCCGTGAACAGAGACGACTAAACTCCCTTCCAGTTTTCCTCTGCCCCTAACTTGTTTTCCACTGTCCTTTGCTTTGTCTACATGTTTATCCGGAACTAGAGTCTACTATTTGTAATAAATAGTAATTCTTGTAAATGCAGGAACCTGGTCTATGCTTTCTATCAACCTGGGTCTGAAAATCAGGTAAATTGAGGAATATTATTTTCCTTATTATTAATTGAAATTATTAAAATTAATAATAATTATTAATTAGTATTAAATTATGAATATTATTATCCTTATTTTAAAATCTTTAACTTCTGTGACAATCCAGAGGCTTATTTACAGGCTGACCATTCGATCAACATTCTCATTTTCTTGTCTTTTTCAGTTTGTCACATGCTATGTGAAGTTGCCACAGCGCTGGTGGACCATTCCTCTCTCGTGTGGATTTGGTAGGTGCTTTAACATCTGGTTACCCTCTCCATTTACCCCAGCTGGGGAGCAGCACCTGAAATGCACTGATTTGTCTGTGCTAGTGACTGGGTTATTTTGTGAATAACGAGTTCTAGGAAGGTTCTTGAAATCAAGGCATTCCCATTGAGAAGCGAGAGATCCCCCTTGAGCCACTCCAGCTCCTGCTTGATTTCTTTTTTGTATTTATAATTATCTTAAAGGAAAGACAAGCACAAAACTATCTTGACGAGCTATGTTTTTAATCTCCTCAAGGCAATCACTTCTTCAGGAAAGTCGAAAATAAGGACTTCTGTTTTGAATCCCTACAGAAAATGTGACAAAGCCTCTGTGTGTAAGGGATGAGTACAATGCATGAGTGAATAAAGACCAAGTCTAAAAAAAAGGCTGGAAGTAAAGTTGAATGCCATGGGATAGGATAGAATTATGTTAAAAAATTCCAGAATCCTATGCTGTGGGTTAGATAGTGTCCCCTAAGGTGGAATTTAAATTTGAAGTAGAGGCATTATGACACTGCAGGCCATTCAGTCCATTAGGTCCAGGCGGCTTTGTGCAGAGCGATCCATTCAGTCACATCCAGTCAGCTGTGTACCCTGTTGTCCTGTAAGTTTATTTCTTGTCTAGCTTTCCTTTGAAATCAGTGATCTTCTCAGCTCCATTATCCTCACAGGCAATAAGGTACAATTACCACTGGCTGTGTAAGAAAATTCCTCCTTATATCCCCTCTGCTTGGCTTTTCCAAAATCTAAAATCTGTGTCCCTGGTCTCTGTACCATCAGCTAATGGGAAGGATTATCATGTCTACCTTATCTGTATTTGTCGTAATCTTGTAAACTTTTATCACATCTACTAGCAATCTGTGGGGTATAAGGAGCATAAGCAAGATTGCAACATGGAATTGCCATTGGATCAATGAACCCAATCAAACCACAGACTAAAGTTTAATCCATTTTTTAATATCATTGTTGTAGTCCCAGAAGTTGAGGAAGTTTCTTCTTAGGAAGAACCTTGGGATCAAGGATGTCTCTACCATTCCAGAGCTGTGAATCCTGAGATGACTAAAAAGTCCAATGTTAGACCATAACATATGGGAACATGATTAGACAATTTGACCCATCAAGTCTGCGCTGTCATTTGATCATGACTAATATGCTTCTCAACCTCATTCTCCTGCCTTCTCCCTATTACCCTTGATGCCCTTACTTATCAAGAACCTATCAGTCTCTGTCTTAAATATACTAAATGACTTGGCCTCCACAGCCATCTGTGGCAATGAAGTGCACAGATTCACCAATCTCTGGCTGAAGAAATTCCTGCTTATCTCAGTTATAAAGAGTTGGCCCTTTCTTCTAAGCTGTGCCCTTGGGTCCTAGTCTTTCCTATTAGTGGAAGCATCTTCTCCATGTCCAGTCTATCTAGACCTCTCAGAATTCTTAAGCTTCAATGAAATCCCCCTTCTCCTTCTAAACTCCATTGAGTATAGACCAAAGTCCTCAACTGCTCCTCATATGACAAGTCCTTCATCCCTGAGATCATCTTTTTTGGGCACCCACCAAGAGCAGCACATACTTCCTTAGATATGGAGTCTAAAACTGTTCATGATATTCCAAATGTGGCTGTACCAGAGCCTTATACAGCCTCAACAGTGCATCCCTGCTCTTGAATTCTAACCCTCTCGAAATTAATGCTAACATATGCTATCCGAATTGCCAAGTGAACCTGCCTGTTACGTTAAGGGAATCCCGAACTTGGACTCACAAGTCCCTTTGTGCTCAAATCTCTGAAGCCTTTCCCTATTTTGAAAATAGTCTATGTATTAATTCTTCCGACCAAAGTACATAATATCATGCTTTTCCACATTGTATTCCATTCTTCTTTGCCCAGTCTCTTAGCCTCTCCAAATCCTTCTGCAGTCTCCCCACTTCCTCAAAACTATCTGTGTTCTTCCACTTATCCCTGTATCATGTGAAAACTTAGCAACAATGTCCTTGGCTCCTTCTTACAGATCGTTAATATATAATGTGAATAGTTGCAATCCCAACACTGACCCGTGTGGAACTCCACTAGTCACTGGCTACCATCCTAAAAACAGTTCCTTTATCTCCACTCTCTGCCTTCTGTCAGTCAGCCAATCCTACATGAATGCCAGTATCTTGCCCCAACACCATGTGCTCTTACCTTATTTAGCAGCTTCCAGTGCAACACCTTGTCATAGGCCTTCTGGAAATCCAAATAGATCATGTCCACTCCACTGACTCTCCTTTGTCTGACTTGCTCATTGCTACCTCAAAGAATTCTAACAGATTTGTCAGGCATGACCTCCCCTTGATAAAGCCATTCTGACTCAGCCCAATTTTACCATGCATTTCCAGGAACTCCGCAATCTCATTCTTTATACTGGACTCTAAAAACTTACCAACGACCAAGGTCATGCTAACCATCTTTTGCCTCCCTCCCTTTGTAAACAGGAGTGTCACATTAGCCATTTTCCAGTCCTCTGGGTCACTTCCTGACTTCAAAGATTCCTGAAAGATCTCCACAATCTCCTCAGCCATCGTCTGTTCCATTCGGTCCAGGTATCCCCTTTATCCATGTTGGATCCATGTGCCTGTCACAGTTGAGGCAGTTGGACGTTTGAAGACCTGGGTAGGTGGGATTCTTGGGTTTCTGCTCCCTCCTCACACTGTTTTCACTTGGTCTCCTCCTGGCCCTGTCATGGAGGCTCAAAAAGGTTGGCATTTTCACTTCTGTTCCTTCTCCAGTTTGAGTGGTCTTGGGTAAGAGATTCCCATGAGTCAGTGGAAATGTCACGTATGTTCAGGAAGCTTTGCCTTTGAAGCATTTGCTGTACCCTGCTGCTAACTGCTTGTTCAGGAATCATAACGGACCTTACAGCATTGAACCTGCTTGATCCTTCCATCCTGTCCCAGAGTAGACAGACAGTCATGGAGTCATACAGCACAGAAACAGGCCCTTCAGTCCAACTCATCCATGCCAGCCAAGTTTCCCAAACTGAACCAGTCCCACTTGTCTGCATTTGGCCCATATCCCTCTAAACTTTCCTATTCAGATACCTATCCAAAAGTCTTTTAAATGTTGTGACTGTACCTGTAACTACCACTTACTCAGATAGTTCATTCCACATACAAACCTTCTATGTGAAAATGTAGCCAACCACCACCCCCCCCCCCCAAATCCCCCACCCCAGATCCCTTTCAAATCCTTCTCCTCTCACCTTAAAAAGACGCCTCTTAGTTTTGAATTCTCCCACCTGAGGGGAAAGACCTTTGCTGTTCACCTTACCTATACCTGTCATAATTTTATTATTCTCTGTACGATCACCCCTCGACCTCCTGGGCTGCAGAGGAATAAGTCCCAGCCTGTTCAGCTTCTCCTTCTAATTCAAACTCTCCAGGCCAGGCAACATCCCTGTAAATGTTTTCCGCACCTTTTTCAATATAATAATATCCTTCCTATGGCAGAACAACCAGAACTCTACATAGTACTCCAAGAGTGGCCTCACCATCATCCTGTTCAACCTCAACATGACATCCCAACTCCGATACTCAATGGTCTAAGCCTTTCAGCTCTTTTTTTAAAACTGCTAATCCACCCTGCTCCATTTCACATATCCACTTACAGTAAAATAAATTCTTTCCACTCCCAAAGGTCCATTTGATTTTGATACTCTTAAGTTCTGCACTCACACAATTCAACAATCTGTTTCCATTTCCACAGTGTACTAAAATCTAAAACTTTTAATTTATTTGTAATACTGCTGGCAGGTTATATATTGAGTTTGTTTATTCAGTCCACCTGTAGCAAATAAATTCCTTTAAGATAATTTTAGGGAAGGGGAAGTACAATGGGGAGAAAAATGAAGGTCAGAACAGGAATGTAAAAGTCGTTATCGCTGCCCCATTTTCCCCGCTATTGTCACAGCTAATTTGTCAGCTGATTCAGAAACAAGAAGCCAGATTTGAGTGAGGGTCTCCATCTGCTTTAATTCCTAATCTTTGGGGAATGGCTTTGCCTCAAACCCCACCGTTGCCCCTCCCACTTGATTTGCGTCCATAAATGAAACCATAGCATTCTCAGATACAGAAGGACATCTGTCATGGCCATTTCAGAGGTGCTGATGGTGAGAAACCTGACTCGGGAAATCTATCTCTTAGCATAGATCCATTTTTGGAGCAGACGACTTTTACTGTTTCACATTCCTTGAGCATTACTTTAGAGTTGCAAGTGTTTGTTATTTTCTAAGTCTGTGTCCTATTTACATTTGCTGTCAAAGTTTTGACCATTTCCATCCAGATTTGTTCTTATTAAGGAGCCAGTTCACTGTGGCATCAAATCCACAGACGCCTGTATCTTATACCAAGGCTGTTTTCTTCATCTGTGAGTGGTAGCAGGCTATTTTCCCCAGAAGCATGTCAAACATTAACAATTCTATCCTCACTATCCACCACATACACAGGTCATGAAACGTAGGAGCAGAAGTAGGCTATTTGTCTATCAAGTCTGCTGCTTCATTCAATGAGATTATGGCTTTTCTGATAATCCTCAACTCCACTTTCCTGTTTCTCCCCATAACCCTGGATTCCCCATATGATTAAAAATCCATCTCAGTCTTAAATAACCTCACACTTCTGCCTCTACTGGCCTCTGTGGTAAAGAATTCTGTAGATTCACAATGCTCTGCAGGGAAGAAAATGTCCTTCTCATCTGTTCTAATTAGGTGACCCTTTACTCTGAGATTATGTCCTGTGGTCCCAGATTCTCCCACAAGGGGAATTAATCTCTCCCCATCTATCCTGGTAAGCTCCAAAAGAATCTTATTGGTTTCAAGAATTTTTGCACAATCGGGAATGACATCCTGGCCAATCTTAAGTGCTGAGTAAGGAGACAGGTTTTCAGTATCCACACCTGTCCCATCTGAGATCAGCTACTCAGTACATCAAGGGAAAGAATCTAGTGTAGATTTTGAGTAGTTCTCTTGTTAGTGGAGGCTCAACAAAACAAAAGGCCTCTCTTGAAAAATACCAAAGTATACTGTGGATGTTGGAAATCAGAAACAAAAACTGAAATTGCTGTAAAAACTTGGCAGTCTGGCCGCACCTGTTAAGATAAAGCAGAGTTAATGTTTCCGGTCCAGTGACCCTTCTTCAGAACTCCCAGGCCTCTGCTGTACTGTATGATTCTATGATACCAAGCCTTAGAGTTTTTTTTGGTTTGTATTCTCCCTTTCCCTACTGGCTGTTAATTAGCTCTTTTCTGGCTGTACAAATTTTGCTAACGCAACTGCATATGTACAAAAAGCCAAAGTTATGGTTGAAACGGCTGAAGTCCTGAGAGCCACTTTTCAAGAAACCGCCAAAACTAAGATTACATAGTATTTCCATGCACAGAAACAGGTCACTTGATCCAAATGGTTCATGCTGGTACTTACGTTTCACACACACAAACTTCTGCTAACACTACTTCACCACAGCGAACCAAAGTAAGTACTAGTCTTTTCGGCTTCATACGTTCTTCCAGATTCTCCTTAAATCCTTGTTATTCGTGTTCCATTTTCTCACCACTCTTTAAGCAAAGAAGTTTCTCCCAACTTCCTTATTATATTCACTTGTGACTATCTCGTATGTTCCTGCATTATAGCAGAGATTAGATTTCAAGAATACTTAATTGACTGTAGAACTATTTGGGGCACCCTGGCTTGAAACAGATTTTATATAAATGCAAGATTTTCTTTTTTTTTTAACATCCCCCAATATATAAAATTCCAGGATAGAAAAGAAAGTTGATTACCAAATAGTAACCTTATTAGCAACCCAAGTCTTTAAAAGCATGATATTAACAGGAGAAAGGACAGCTGTGACAGCCCCGTTGGTCTTAGCAGAAGGTGGGATCTCCACAATAAGTGAGTTGGTGCAAGAAACGGCAACATAGCTGCCATGTTATTGGACTAGTAACCCAGAGGCCTGGTCCAAATGTGCACAGATTTGAGTTCAAATCCCACCAGTGACCACTGGAGAATTTTGGATCAGTTCAGTACTTAGGTGAGCAAGAGGTGGTATAGAAAAACAGTGGCCGACAAGATTAGGGAGATTCTCAAGATATTCTACAAGTATATCAAGGGGAAGAGGACAACTAGGGAAAGAGTGGGGCCCATTAGTGACCAAGGGGACTATCTGTGCATGAACCCAGCAGACACTGAAGTGTTAAACATGTATTTCACATCTGTCTTTACTCGGGAGGAGGATATAAGTACGGAACTCGAGAAGATGTATTCTGAAGTTCTTGAGCAGACTGATTTAAGATGTGAGGAGTTATTGGAGGTTTTGCGGGGATAAACATGGACAAATCCCCAGGTCCTGAAGTTGTACCCCAGGCTGCTGTGGGAGACAGGAGAGAAAATCACAGGGGCCCTGAACCAAACTTTTAAATCCTCTCTGGTTTCAGGAAAGAGGCCAGAAGACTGGAGGACAGCTAATGTGGTTCCACTTTACAAGAAGGGTGGTAGAGATAGACCAGTGGGTCTTACATCAGTGGTGGGGAAGCTATTGTAGAAAATAATGATGGAGAAAATTAATCTCTGTTTAGAGAAGCAAGGTTTGATCAAGGACAGTCAGCATAGCTTTGTCAGAGGGAGTCATGTCTAACAAATTTGAATTTTTCAAGGCAGTGAGTAAGTGTGTAGATGAGAAGGATGGTTGATATAGTTTGCCTGGATTTCAGCAAGGCCTTTGACAAAGTCCAACACGGAAAATGGACGGATAAAGAAAGTAAAAGCTCATGGGATCCAGGGTAACTTGACAAGGTGAGTAATAATTGGCTTCGTGGAAGAAACAGAGGGCTGTGGTAGAAGGCTGTTTGTGTGACTGGGGGCCAGTGTAGGAAACTGGGGCTAGTCTTTTCTCCCAGGTTAGGGGTGTCCAAAACTAGAGGGCATAGGTTTAAAGTGAGAGGGGAAAGATTTAAAAGGGAGCGAGGGGCAACATTTTCACAGAGGGTGGAACGTGTATGGAATGTGCTGTCAGAGCAGGTAGTGGGGGCTGGTATATTAACACAATTTAAAAGGCACCTGGATTGGTACGTGAACAGCAAGGGTTTAGAGGGATAGAGCCAAATGCTGGCAAATGGGACTAGATTAATTTAGAACATCTTGTCAGCAGGACCGAATTAGACCAAAGGGTCTGCTTCTGAGTGTACAACTCTTGACTCTGTGACTAGTGTAGATATGGTGTATTTTTGGTGGTACAGACTCATTGCGTGTACAGCCTCTTCTGTACTGTGATAATAACTAAATAATGGTGATCAAGTAACTAGCTGATTACACTGGTGGCTCTGATCTCCATAATTACAAGACGCTTTGAGAGATTAGTAATGGCTCATATGAGCTGTAGCCCTCCAGCCTGCCGTTATTCCTTCCAATTTGCCTAGCGGCGCAATAGGTCTACGGCAGATGCCACATCCCTAACCCTATACTCATTCGTGGAACATCTGGATAATAAGGATATCTACATCAGGTTTCTACTTATTGACTACAGTTCCACCTTCAACACCATAATCCCAACCAAACTCATCACCAAATAGGTCTCTGCTCCATCCTCTGTAACTGCATCGTTAACTTCCTGACCGACAGACCACAATCAGTGAAGGCAGGCAACAGCACTTCCTCCACCACAATCGCAGGGATGCATACTCAACCTCCTACTGTACTCTGCACACTCATGACTGTGTGGCCAACTTCTGGCTGAATTTCATCTACAGGTTCACTGACAATACCACCATTATAGGCCAGATATCAAACAGTGACAAGATACATTACAGGAAAGCCATACGGTGCTTGGTGGTGTGGCGCAAAGACAACAGTCTCTCTCTTAATGATAGCAAAACCCAACAGCTGATCATGTACTTCCGGAAACAAGGACCAGGGAGCCTAGATGGAGAGGGCTGACAGCACCAAGTTCCTAGGTGTGACCATCATCAACCATATTTCCTGAACCATCCAAATTTGTGATGGCCAGGAAGGCACAACAAAGCCTCTTCTCCCTCAGGAGGCTAAGGAAATTTGGCATGTCCATAAGGACTCTCAGCAACTTTTACAGCTGCACCATAGAAAACATTCTATCTGGATGCATCAACTCCTCTGCCCAGGACTGTAAGAAACTACAGAAGATCGTAAACACAGCCCAGTCCATCATGCAAGCCAACCTTCCATCCATTGACTCTATGTACATTTCCCGCTGCCTCAGAGAGCAAACCAACGTCATTGAAGACCCCTCCTACACCAGTTATAATTTCTTCTGACCTCTTTTGTCAGGCGCGGGATACAAATGCTTCAACACAGGTACCAACAGGTTCAAGAACAGCTCCTTCCCCGCTGTTATTAGATTTCTGAATGGATCTCTCAAATTTCAAATCTAATGTTGATCCTGCTTTTTCTACACTTTCTTTGCAGCTGTAACTTTGTATCCGTCGCAGTATTCAATCACCCTGTAATGCTTACATGTTATGATCTGCCTGTACTGCACGCAAAACCTTTCTCTGTATCTAAGTACGTGACAATGATAAATCAAATCAAATCAAAAAAGTCCATCTAGTTCAGTGATGGAAGGAAATTTTCCATTCTTATCCTGTCTGGCTGACATGTATCAACTCCTGAAGGAAGAGAGTTTTGGAAGATCGTGATCAATTGAGAACTTCTTTGCTGGCTTATGTATTTACTGGAAACCAGCAACTTCTGGAGGTATATCTATCTTCAGTCTCATTACTTTCTCCATTACCATTCGTTAAACTTACAGTCTATTCCTACCATTGATTTATTTCTCATTCCTTCAACTGTAAGAAAATTAAGCAAGCTGCTTAAACACTTCCTGTTAAGAACACGAAGGTACATTTATTACTAAATGAGGCAAATGCATTGAACACATTTAGATCTAGTAATCAGCTGCATTTGTTTGCAATGTATACATGTTCACTGAAGTGACGGTGAACAGTGATGGCTAACTGATGTCTTCCTGCTATGCAGATATTAATAGTTCGTGTATTCTTTGGGCAGGCACCTCTGGCTGTATCTGCAACCGGGAACTTCCCTGGCAATGTAAACCAATCTTGATGGAAAAAAAACGAATATACAGAGTTGATACATGCCAGACTTCTGACCTTACGATGGAGAATGCCAAATTGCTGGTAATTTATTCAGACGAATCTTGTATCTTCATCTGCTCACTTTTGCATGTGCTTTTGCTCCACAAAATGGGTTCCTGGTGGAATGACTGCAACATTGCTTTTGATTAATTTTTTTCCAGAACTTGCATCAACAAAACTGAAAATGTTTGCTGAATATGAAAGCTGGTATTGAGGTTACCAGTGGGATAGTAACTCATTTTCTTGATCACTTGAACCTTATAAGACACTTGGCACATCACCTCTACTGTTGGAAGTCTGCCTCCTATAGGGTAGATTTGCAATCTTTGATAGCTGGTTGCATGCAGTAAAGTGAGTTTTATTTGGAGTCAACCTTAACAGTTGCTGGGTCTATTGGAAAGGAGCCACCCTTACAAACTGAGTTTAATCCCTTTCATTGACATGTAGACATCAGAAAAGGTACAACTGTTTCTGGTCCCAACTGCTTCCTGTATTCATTGTCCCTCTTGCAACATTACTGTAATTGATCCAGCCTTGAAGTGGGCTCCATCTGGGATTAAAACCTCCAAGAGTCATTTAAGGCACAGTCAGGTAGCGTAATAAGAGTGAGCGCAGATGAGCTGAGTGACTTGCCTCATTTGACATGTTGCATGACTTTTGCTCCTCAGTCCTCTTAACTTAAAAACGGCAAGAGAGAAACCAAATGATTGGGCTCATTGGGTGGGTATCAGACAATGACTAGTTTGCAATAGTCTGGGCTGATGTGGCACTGAATTAGGTTTGTCCTTTCCTCTTTTACCATGTCTGTTCTGCAAATGCTTCCTTAACAATAAATAAAAAACAGCTGAAGCACTCAATTTAAGTTTTCTCTTTGTGCTGTCGAAGAGCCTGTAGGAAGACGTGCTTCACTTGGCCCATTGTGTCATGGTATAATTTCAGGTCTTCTTCTTTGGCTTTTAAAGTGCTTTGCAATGCTGTCTTTAAGGCTTCATTCTCATCCATCTGTATGGCGAGTCTGAAATAAAATAAAACACAGCTTTACATTCAGATTAAACCATCAACACAAATTGATAACTTGAGAATACAACAATTTCAGGGTAATACAGAAAGGAGGAGACTAGGGATAAATGGTTACGGGTATATATATCCTACTGGAACAGGCTCTTCAACCCACCAAGCCTACACTGATACCTATTCTTTGGACTGTTACTTCTTGCCCATTCGCGGTTTCTATGCCTCTGCTCACCTCCCATTCATGTGTCAATCAGGATACGCCATAAATGTTGCTAACATTCCTGCTTCCACCACCTCCACTGGCAGTGTGTTCCAGGCGCCCACCACCCTCTGCATGAAAAGTTTTCCCTGCACTTCTCCCCTAAACTTTTCACCTCTCACCTTGAACCTGTCCCTCTTGAAGTTGACCTTTCCTCCCTGGGAAAAAGCTTCTGACTATGTACCCTATCTATGCCTCTCATAATTTTGTAGACTTGTATCAGGTCACCCCTCATCCTGCTTCTTTCCAGTGAAAACAATCCAAGTTTATCCAACCTCTCCTCATAACTAAACCCGCCAGACGATGTGCTTCTGAGGCTTTATAAGGCTCTAGTTAGGCCCCATTTAGAATACTGTGTCCAATTTTGGGCCCCACACCTCAGGAGGGACATACTAGCCCTGGAGCGTATCCAGCGGAGATCACACGGATGATCCCTGGAATGGTAGGTTTAACGTATGATGAACAGCTAAGGATCCTGGGATTGTGCTCGTTCGAGTTTAGAAGGTTGAGGGGAGATCTAATAGAAACTTAGAAGATAATGTATGGTTTAGAAGGGGTGGACGCTAGGAAGTTGTTTCCGTTAGGCGGGGAGACTAGGACCCGTGGGCACAGCCTTAAAATTAGAGGGGGTAAATTTAAAACTGAAATGAGACGACATTTCTTCAGCCAGAGAGTGGTGGGCTTGTGGAATTCATTGCTGCAGAGTGCAGTGGAGGCCGGGACGTTGGATGCCTTCAAGGCAGAGATCGACAAATTCTTGATCTCAGAAGGAATCAAGGGCTACGGGGAGAGTGCAGGGAAGTGGTGTTGAAATGCCCATCAGCCATGATTTAAATGGCGGAGTGGACTTGATGGGCCGAATGGCCTTACTTCCACTCGTACGTCTTATGGTCTAAACCTCTGCACCCTCTCCAAAGCATCTATATCCTGTTGGTAGTGAGGCAACCAGAACTGCATGTAATATTTCAAATATGGTCTAACTGAAGGATATATAATGTATGATCAATTTTGGAATTCAGATTTCTTTCCAAAATAGAAAGGAAGACAATTGAATTTTGCTTAGTACTGTGAAGTTTTCTTTGTCGCATAAAAGATCAGGAAGTATTTTGGACAGTGACCTAAATACAGAATTTCTAATTTCATCCTTACCTGGTCTGGCCTACATGTGACTGCAGAACCACAGGAATGTGGTTGACTTTTAACTGTCCTCTGGACAATGAAGGATGGGAATAAATGCTAATCTAAGCAAAGATGCCCATAGCCCATGAATGAATTAAAAAATGTTTTCTTACTATTGAATTTATGACAGATAGCACATTTGATCTTGACTTCAGAACTGATAGCTCAAAGTTTGAGCTCAGGACAGTTTTGCTTCTAGCAGGAGAACCCTATTTTTCGATTCAGTTCAGGGGGGAAAAAGTCACCTTCAGCAAAAGTAGTCTCTAGACTGTGAGGGATCCAATCTGCGATAGCTTGGAAAAAGTCTTCAAGTTGTTAGAACTAAGTAAGTTTAGACAATCAGATATCTCAGATTAGACCATTGTAAAACATTCATGACAGGACTCAAAGGAATTTTCAAACAAATGAACAGCCTTAGCAGTCCACGGGAAAAAAACTGGGAAGTATCATCTAAGATTTAAAAAGCTGATATATCAAGTGTTATTCTCAAGTAGCTGTACCATGGACACGATGGGCTGAATGACCTCCTTCTGTAAAGTAAGTGGCAGCTGTATCTCAGTTGCAGCACCCTCAAGTGAAGCATGAGGGTCCAAGACCCACTTCAGGAATTCACATAATTTAGGCTTTAGAGTAATATGGAAAGAGTGTCATGATTTAGATGAGATGTTAAAATCAAGGCCCCATTAAGTTGCTCAGATGAGTGTGAATGATCCTAAAGAGGAAATGTCCTCGTATCCTGGCTCATATTTATTCATCACAAAACACTATCAAATTCAGAATATTTAGTGTTTATCTAAATGTTGTTTGTGGGACCTTGCTGTGAGCTATCACATTTGTCAACTACAATGACTGTCTTGCACACCTCAAAAATACTTCATTGCATGTGAAGCACTTTAAGCTCTTCTTCGTTCTCAATCTTGGAAAGTAACCAGGATTACTGCCAAAATCACAGGCTGGAAACCCGACTTTGAAAGAACAAACAAATATAGCAGGGTCATCAGCATGTGCAAGAAAAATGCTGGTTTATATTTTTGAATGGGACTTTTCAATACCCTTTTGCTACTCTCCCATATTTCTACATTCTTATTTTAAATTTTTACCTTAGTCTGAAAGTCTGGGGCTGAAAACAATGGAACAAGGGTAAAGGCATCATCAACACCACTGCAACAGTGGAAAACACATAGCGGTGTTATTTGAAAGTTTCAATCAAGGTCATTAAACCCTAACTTCCTCCCTTTTATTTATCTGATCTTGGACCCAACTATAAAATGCTTCTTCTTTGTTCCACATTGTACTTCACTAAAACGGAGGGCTCCTTTTCAGATTTATTTGGGTAACATGTGACTAAGGAACTACAGTACGATATCTGAATAAAGCTATTGTACATGCACATTATGTCTTTAAATTATACACAATTATAAATGTTTAAAAGTTCACCCAACTTTAAAATAAAGAAACCATAGTTTCTAGGGATGTACAACCAGTAGTACAAGAAGGCAACTCACCATTACTTCCTCAAAGGCAGTAGGGTATGGGCAATAAATGCTAACCTTGCCAATAATACCCACATCCCATTTTAAAAAACCACACAACAGGTCACAAGTCAAAGAACAGAGCTACAGGTTTATTTCTCACCGTTGAGCGCAGCTGAACAGGTGAGACAGCATGTTTCATTAACCTCTAAATAAGGGAATTGAAATGTTAAAGAGTTGTTTCCACTCTCTAAACACCATAGATAGTCGACAATTTGAGCTTCTATTCTACACTGTGAATTCCTTTTATTGAATTTTTGTACAAAGTGAAGGAAGCCTTTATTTATCTTTTATTCATCCACACTCAAAGAGAAAAAGCATCTGTGCTTATACACGATGAATTCTATTTACAGTTTAAAACTTTAATGCAAGAAGCTGCTGTAGCATGATAATGGGCTTGAGATCGGTATGACAGGTCGGCACAACATCGAGGGCCAAAGGGCCTGTACTGTGCTGTAATGTTCTATGATCTCAGGTAAGCCATTGCAGATCGGTAACAAACAACACATACAAATAAACAAGACAAGAAATCAGAATGTTACTTTATCAATTTTTAATGAGAGCTGGATGTTACTAGTGGGGCCAATATTTATTGTCCGTCCCTAATTGCCCGCAAGAAGGTGCGGATAGCTACCTTCTTCAACTGTTCCAGCCCATGGTATGTAGATGTAACCACAGTGCTGTCGCAAAGGGAGTTCCAGGATTTTGAGCCAGTAACAGGGAAGGAACAGTGATATCCAAGTTGGGATGGTTAGCAGCTATGAGAATTTGCCATTGACAGTGGGTTCCCATTTGTTTCCTGCTATGTTCTTCTAGGTAATAGAGGTCACAGATTTGAAAGTGCTGTGTAGGAGTCTTGGTGAGTTATAGCAGTGCACATCTTTTACACTGATGCTACTCTGCATTGGTACTGAAGAGATTGGGTGTGATGTAGGGCTGCCAGTCAAGAAGCTGTTTTTCCCATTCTTGAGATAAAGTGTGGAGCTGGATGAACACAGCAGGCCAAGCAGCATCTCAGGAGCACAAAAGCTGACGTTTCAGGCCTAGACCCTTCATCAGAGAGGGGGATGGGGAGAGGGGGAGGTGGACCAAAGATGGATAGAGGAGAAGATAGGTGGAGAGGAGAGTATAGGTGGGGAGATAGGGAGGGGATAGGTCAGTCCGGGGAGGACGGACAGGTCAAAGAGGCGGGATGAGGTTAGTAGGTGGGAAATGGAGGTGCGGCTTGAGGTGGGAGGAGGGGATGGGTGAGAGAAAGAAGAGGTTAGGGAGGCAGGGATGAGCTGGGCTGGTTTTGGGATGCAGTGGGGGGAGCGGACGAGATGGGCTGGTTTTGGGATGCAGTGGAGCAAGAGGAGATTTTGAAGCTTGTGAAGTCCACATTGATACCATTAGTCTGCAGGGTTCCCAAGCGGAATATGAGTTGCTATTCCTGCAACCTTCAGGTGGCATCATTGTGGCAGTGCAGGAGGCCCATGATGGACATGTCATCTAAGGAATGGGAGGTTAAAATGGTTCGCGACTGGGAGGTGCAGTTGCTTATTGTGAACCGAGCGGAAGTGTTCTGCAAAGCGGTCCCCAAGCCTCCGCTTGGTTTCCCCAATGTAGAGGAAGCCACAACGGGTACAGTGGATACAATATACCACATTGGCAGATGTGCAGCTTAACATCTGCTTGATATGGAAAGTCATCTTGGGGCCTGGGATGGGGGTGAGGGAGGAGATGTGGGGGCAAGTGTAGCACTTTCTGCGGTTGCAGGGGAAGGTGCCGGGTGTGGTGGGGTTGGAGGGGAGCGTGGAGCGGACAAGGGAGTCCCGGAGAGAGTGGTCTCTCTGGAATGCCGACAAGGGTGGGGATGGAAAAATGTCTTGGGTGGTGGGGTCAGATTGTAGATGGCGGAAGTGTCGGAGGATGATGCGTTGTATCTGGTGGTTGGTGGGGTGGTATGTGAGGACTAGGGGGATTCTCTTTGGGTGGTTATTGCGGGGGCCGGGTGTGAGGGATGTGTTGCGGGAAATGTGGGAGACACGGTCAAGGGCGTTCTTGACCACTGTGGGGGGGAATAGCTGCAGTCCTTGAAGAACACGGACATCTGGGATGGGGGAGTGGAATGCCTCACCCTGGGAGCAGATGCAGCAGAGGCAAAGGAATTGGGAATAGGGGATGGAATTTTTGCAGGAGGGTGGGTTGGAGGAGGTGCATTCTAGGTAGCTGTGGGAGTCGGTGGGCTTGAAATGGACATCAGTTATCTTCAATCCACCTCCCCCTCTCTCCCCATCCCCCTCTCTGATGAAGGGTCTAGGCCCGAAACGTCAGCTTTTGTGCTCCTGAGATGCTGCTTGGCCTGATGTGTTCATCCAGCTTCACACTTTGTTATATTGGATTCTCCAGCATCTGCAGTTCCCGTTATCTCTGATCATAATTTCCCTTTCTTGAGTTTTGCTTGAGCCTTACTCATCCAGACAAGTGGAAAGTATTCTATCATAATCCCACTTTATGCCTGTCAGTGGTTAACAGGCTTTGGAGACATAAGGTGAGTTACTCGCCACAGAAGTCCTAGCTCTGATCTGCTCTTATAGCCACAGTAACCTCCTTAAACCATTGCACTCCATATGGTGTAGGTACATGCACAGATACAATGTTGTTCCAAATCAGGATACTGTGTGGTAGACAGGAGCCTCCCATAATCACCACAACCCTTTCCCAACCCGATGTAATAGACCGTTCCCGGCAGGAACTCTCATTTGACATGGCTATATTCACATGTCCTTACCACGTTCAAATAAGTACACAACATACTCTCAACATAAGCACTGTTGGATGGATGTAATTAGGGACCAAACATCGTGCTTTATATTTTCATGTAGCTCAGTCTCGTGGATTTCCCAATAATCTGTAATTTCTTGAGTGGTTTTGTGAAAAAATAGGAATTATATAGGAATATACTGATATAAAATTATTCTACCATATTTAAGTAGCTCATTATGTTGTACCAGCACAAGGATGTAGACCTCTGTAAAACAAAAACAGCTTACCGGGTATTCAGTTCTTCCACTTGAATATCCAAAGTTGAGGTCAACGGCCTCCCAGGAGGTAGGTCCCCACTACCACACAAGCTCTGACATTGACGGACGGAGCTGCTGGATGAAACTTCATTGAGGAAAACAGGACAGAGATGAGTTTTAATTTAGCAATGGTCAGAGAAGTAGGAAGTGAATTTGATATGTGCAGGCTTTCAAAACCCATTTGATAACATCAACTGCATTTTATACAAACCACCTGTCAACTTCTAAAGAACTCAACATTGGGCGTCTCTTATAAATGGTGGCAAATGCAATTCCACCAGTCTTGATACTCTGACCAATTTCACCCGTTCAGTAAAAACAGCTCAGACTGAAGAAACTCAGTAGGTCTGTCAGCATCTTGATACAAGCACAACGGGCATGTGCCTGATCTAAGCATGGCCATTCCACTGCTGACCACTAACCCAAGCAGACTGGCCCCATCCAACCTGAACACTCTGCGCTCCTGAAAGCCCTGGGTATTTCACCTTGATGTGCTCCCCTGTCCCAGGTACTGATTCATTTGGGAAAAACTTGATAGTGAAATGTTCCATTAGCAGAATCATATTTCTCACTCACATTTATTTTCTGGTTTCAACTGCTGCCTGTATTCTAACTCACAGCAAACACCATTCATCAGTTGCCACTCTGCTCAGTGACTGGCAACACCTGAAGTTTGAAATACACAGCATTTTCAAAGCCCTCCCTAGCTGTAGCCATTGAACACTTGAGATTCTCTGTCCCTCAAATTCTAATGTTTTCTGCACTCATGATCAATTTTCATCACTTCAAAACTGATGGCCGTGCTTTCAACTGTTTAAGCCCCATGCTGTGGAATTACATCTATAAATCTCATCAGCACTCTCCCTCTCTTCCTTTGACACTCTTCAAAATCCAACCTGTTCCTACACTTCTTTATCTGCTTCAGTTTCATCTTTTGTCTGTTCACATTGATGTGAACACTAATAGGATGTATTACTACTGTGGAAATGCAAGTTGTTGTTGACCTTGAAGGAAGACAGAATCAACATGATCATTGCTTTTGTTGTTATGCACTCAAAGTGAGACTTGATTCTACTTTGGATTGGGAGACACTTCTGCCGCTCCAATTACAAACCTGAAGAAAACTCCCATTGCACTGCATCAATGCTAACTCTCAAATTCCTACATTACTTGTTCTAGATTGGAGATCAGGCAAGCAACAGCCTGACAGTAATGCACACGGAATCAAATCTTACACTCAATGTTCCACACACCATTTCCACCCCTAGGAATGTTTTGTTCCACCAGCAGGACACTGATATGAGGGAGTTGCCCTGACGGTCATCAACATTGACTGCGGACTGTATGAAGCGTCATGGCATCAGGTCAAAAATGGGCGAGGAAACTTCCTGTTAATCAACACGTACTCAGCTAATGAATCAGTAATTCTCCATTTTGAACACCACTTGGAGGTATGAGGCAGTATCCTCTACATTGTGCTGTAACAGTTTAGAGTGCTGAATCATCCCTAGTCAGAAAACATTGATAATTTCTGCAGGGGACGAGCAGAAAAGACCAGTTGAATGCTTAAGCATAAGACTACAAATGCACTTACTTGCTTTATTTTTATTTGAAGGTTTGTCATGGGTCTTTCCTGCATCCAGTTTGGCTTTTCCAAGTTGTTGTTCCAAAGTCACAGACCACCGGCGCTGCTCTAGAAGCTTCTGTTCAGTTTCTAAAATCGTGTCATTGCTATCTTCTAACCTAAAGCATAGTCCATTTAAAAGGAGAGGTGACCTTATTAAAAACATTTAAGATTCTTAGGGACTTTAATGTTAGATGCTGAGAGATTGTTTACTCTTGTCGGAGAGTCTAGGACCACAGCGCATAATCACAGAGTAAGGGATTGTACTGTTTAGACAGAGGCCAGAAATGTCTTTTCTCAGAGAATTGTGAATTATAGCAATTCTTTACTGAAGAAGGGCTGTCAAGGCTGGATCATTAAGCATTTTCAAGGAGTGGCAGATTTTTAAGTAGTAAGAAAATTAAGCATTAATGAACAAAGGCAGGAAAATGGAGTTGAGGATTATCAGACCGGCCATGATCTCATTGAATGGTGGAGCAGACTTGATGGACTGACTACCCTTCATCTTATTGTCACTGGTGTTGTCATTAGTTCTTTTAAAGCTCAGCAGACCTCTCAAATTTAGATTGTAAAACTAATTATCTCACTAACTTTAAAAATTCCCTGAAAATATTAAACAATTCTCTTCAACTTAATTTGTGCCCTGATCTTACCTCTTCTGTAGTATGGTAACTAGCTCCATTAGTTTGTCCCTTTCTACTTCTGCGGCTTGGTAAAAGGCTTTATATTCTGTGCATTGTATCTGAAGAGCTTTCACATCAGTTCCATTCACGCTGTGGAGAAGAGAGATCATGTAAAGGATTCACAGCTTCATTACAGAATGCTGTAATTAGCAGGACAGACTAGGATGCAATGGCAAAGCCTTAGAGTGAAGGGAACGCTCTCAGAACAAAGATGAGGAGAAACGTCTTCAGCCAGAGAGTGGTGAATCTTTGGAATTCATTGCCACAGAAGGCTTTGGAGGCCAGGTCATTGAGTATATTTAGGACAGAGTTCGATGAATTCTTGATCATTAAGGGGAGAAGGCAGGAGAACGGGGTTGAGAAACTTATCAGCCATGATTGAATAGCAGAGCAGACCTGATGGGCCAAATGGTCCAATTTCTGCTCCTATATTTTATGGCCTTTTTGGTTTAAATTGATACACTACATGTTAAGGCGTTCAGGGGGCCATTCAGTTTCAGCATACAGTAGAGCGTGATGGTGTTGTCCAATACTTGCTCAATACTCCCCTGACAACGTACCTAAACTCTCCTGTTGGTGCCCCATTTCTAATTACAATAAATTTGAGGTAATCCAAATCTCTCCTATAACCTAAATCACATCAAGATCCATTCACTCTGCTCTCTGAACTATATTAATTCGTGCTCCCGGCAATGAGTCAGTTTTAAAAATTGTTTCTCCTCACCCTATGTCTATAATTTCTTCCAGCCCTACAACGATCCAAGTCATTTGTGCTCTTCCAGCCACATTAAATGAGCACATTCTAAGTCGGGGTTGTGTTCCTAAAAAACCTGATTCTTAAGTTTGGGTTTGGTGACTAAAGTAACTTTTTACTTCTCCTCTAGCCTTTAAGTTGAAATAAAGTACTTTAAATGGTTAAATTCATACACTGGCAAATGAAATAAATTAACATAAAAGATTTCTAAAAATGTAAAAGCAAAATATGATGTTCTAATTACAGTAACAACGTTTTAATCTAGTAACAAAGCTTCAGAGCGGAAACAGCAAGACTGCTTCCTGGGTCTGTGCTGGACATTTTGCTCATCAGGCTCCACTTGCTGGGGCTGTCATTTGTTCCTGTGACCACTGTAAAGTGGTGTTTTCTGGGACCTCCAAAGGTCCCTTCTTAGAGGCCAGTGCTGCTGTCTCTTTGGTCTGAAGGGGCAAATGCTCCTTTGGCTATGGGGATTGGCCTTCCTTCCCATGCCAACTAAGTATTTGTTGTCACTGGGCTCTCACTGACATTTTTTTCTTGCTCTCAGTGATAGTTGCCAGGACTGCAGTGGATGGTGGTTCATGGCCATTGGGGCAGTGTGCCAGAGCTGCTGGGTGCAGGTTGATGGGGCAGAGGGTGATGACCATTCTGGTTTGGATGGAGTTTGGCATTGCTGTGCTGCTGGCTGTGTGGAGCCCATAGTTCTGGCCTCTGCCTCAAATGGCTGATGCTTAGGGAGTCTGCTGAGTTCAGGTGGGGCTGACATTCCTCCAGAAATAGGCGAGATCTGGGTCTGCTGTGCCCTCAGCCATGGTTGATGCCCTGAGGCCCGCAGAGGATGGAGAGCTATCAAGCTAACTCATGGCCAGTTTGCTGAGGGTCTCGGTGTGGCTCCGTCCTGTCTGATGGGTCCTAGGAGCTGCGAGTAGCTGATTGATGATGGCTACAGTGGGTGGGAGTAAGTAGTGGCATCAATGGGCCTGGTGGGTGGGGGCTTCTTGACAGTGGTGTAGCACTGAGTTAGGCCACAAGACAGAAGGCTAGGAACAGCTTTAAGTCTGAGAAAGGGAGAGGTTGAAGCAAAAAAGCACCATTCGGGTTAGGTAATGTAAACATCAAAACTTATCTTGCGACATCAAACAAGATTTCCGATCCTAATGACTTTAAAGCAAAACGTTGCTAAACAGAAGTGTTAAAAATTAACTCCTTATAGTTCCAATTTTAATCACACTAATATTAGCAGCCATGTCTTCAGCTGCTTAGACTTGAAGCTCTCAAAATTTCCTCCCTAAACTCTCCACCTCTCTATTTTTCTCAATTTCAATGCATTGCTTTAAATCTATATTTTTGACCAACATTTTCCTTATTTGCTCTAACATGATACTGAGTGTCAAATTTATCCAACAATCTTCCAGTGAAGCTCAAGTGGACATATTACTATGTTAAAAGGTACTATATAAATGCAAGCTGTTGCTGCCAATCATCCCCAGAGCCATTCAGTAAGAACACTGATTTCATCCAAATAGTATTGGATTATGGCAGTTCAACATTCAGTTTCATGTCCTCTGGGATTGTTTTGACTGGGCTGCATCTAGTTGGTAAGCAGAGGAAACTTCCAATCTATTAATCAGAGGTACTTCTTATAACATTTGTTGACAGGATGTGGCCAGCATTTATTGTGCATCCCTAATGGGCTTTGAGAAGGTGGTGGTGAGTACCTTCTTGTAGTGTTGCAGTTGTTAGGAAGAAGGTTCACCCACAGCGATGTTAAATACCTTTAGGTCAGTACGGTTAGAGGAGTATGTTCCAACTAATTTTATATTCAGACCCCCAACATTATAAATCTCAGCTTTTTTCTCCCACTTGTGTTCTGGAAGCAAAGTGTCATAGAGCTCAGTTAGAAGAACAATTAATGGTTAAGGTTAACCCAATGGATGGTAACTCAGGCCAGTCCTTGTGGGGTTGCCCACATCCCAAGAATGTAAGAGCACTAGTCTACAGGCTGACACTCAATTTACAAGCAGAAACTGAAGCATGAGGATCTGTTACAGAAAGTCGTGCAATGCTGGTCTGAGGTAACTGACTAGCTCCAATGTGACTGCTTGGAATTGGCTGACTGGCCCATATTCAAGAACTCAGTGGCCAACCTAAATGAATTTGCCATTACTGTCCCAGACTGCATCCATAAGTTCTCTGTAGAGAACTGCGTGCCAAAGTGAGCGGGACAGTGGCTCAGTGGTTAGCACTTCTGCCACACAGATTCAATTCCACCCTGAAGTGACTGTCTATGTGGAGTTTGCACATTCTCCCCATGTCTGTGTGGATTTCCTGCGTGTGCTCCTCTTTCCTCTCATACTCCAAAGATGTGCAGGCTAGGTGGATTGGTCATGCTAAATTGCCTGTAGTGTCCAGGGAT
Organism: Stegostoma tigrinum; assembly: GCF_030684315.1. Classification (NCBI taxonomy): domain Eukaryota; kingdom Metazoa; phylum Chordata; class Chondrichthyes; order Orectolobiformes; family Stegostomatidae; genus Stegostoma; species Stegostoma tigrinum. The sequence goes on along the minus strand of NC_081355.1, from coordinate 150,553,650 downwards.
GTGCTGTCTAGGTAAATTAGCCATGGGAAATGCAGCATTACAGGGATAGGATTGGTGGATATGGGCTGCTCTTAGAAGGGTCGATATGGAGTCGGTTGACGAAATGGCTTGCTTCCACGCTGGAGGAATTCTATGCTTCTAAACTAATCTGAGTGCTTCCCCAACTGGAAACCATGGATGAACTGGAAGATCCACTCCTACCTGTTCAAGTCTGGTGACCCTGACCTATATAGGAAATCTAGAATAAGCAGAGTTAACACTTTGAGTCCAGAGACTGTCTTTCAGAACAACTTTGAATTCGGATCACTGGACCCCAAAAAATTACCTCAGCTTTCTCTCCACAGATCCTGCCAGATCTGCTGAAATTTTCCAGAAATTTCTGTTTTTTTATTTTTGATTTCCAGCAACCACAGTACTTTCATTTAGTTTTTATTCAGATTCAGAACCTTATTCAAAGCAGAAAGCACTCATTTCAATGCAAAGGATGAACTAACCTGGCACATCTTCCAATAGCATTCCCTGAGAGGGGTCGTACTGTTGCACATTCAATTAGGGTGTGCCCCATTTTAGACAATGTTCTGTTGAAATCAACATAATAAATGTAATAACTTTTGGGTAAGGTATGATTACCTCAAAGTTTACTGAAAAGATGAGTCACAGTGGATTTTCAATTTTATCAATAATTTTACACACAGACCAACAAGTTCAAGGAGAAGCACGGGAATTCCTAGAAGCCTGGTACTTCACAAAGAAAGCCATCAACAAACACGTAGAGCTCTACCCTATATACACTCCACTGCGATGGGAAACTGGAAGTGAGGTAAACCAGCTCGACGGACTCCAGAGTTTAAATAACAGGCGGGAAAATACAATGGCACTTCATCGGAGGCTGCACTGATGATGTTACCCATTAGGGTAATGAAAATTCTGCGGAACAACGCACCAGCTCAGCGAGCGAATCAACCACAAGTTCAAGGACAGCTTCTTCCTCACTATAACTAGTCTCCTAACTGGGCCTCTCAAATTTCAAATCTAATGTTTATCTTGCTTTTTGTATAACTTCTTTGCAGCCATAATCGTGTACTTGTTCTGTTCAATCCACACTATGATCTTTGTGTCTATGTATATTATGATCTTCCTCTACTACATGCAAAACAAAAAATATTAGGTACATGTGACAACAATAAATAAAATCAAATCCAACCCTTTCTCCCCCTTTTACTCGAGCTCTCAAAGTATATATTCATAATTGCATAAAGTTTCACTTAAACAGACAAAAGCAGCTGAAACACAAATTTCACTCAGCTACAAATGGTGTTGCTTTCACACCAGCCAACCCCTACTTCTTCGCTAACTAGGATTGGTCTCTGAACTGATTTATTTTCTCCTCCTTTACACTTGAAGCTGTTTTCTGCTGTGAGTAGCAGCAGTTAACCAGCCACGACAAAACATTAGTTGAAACGGACTGTCAGCCAAGGCTTCTATTTTGTTCTGGGCCCTACTAATGAGAGTCTAATTACTTGCCGCATTTCAATTGGCTAACATTTAAGACATTACAAGCAGGAGCAGAGAGAGGCTACCATAACCTTGACTCTCTGACCTGGGCAATCAACTGGGAGCACTGGAATGTACTCTTTAACATATAACTCCTAGTTTACTTTCAAAATTAGGGTATGGTTGGAGTCTGGTTTGCTGGCCTCTGGTGTTGAGTGGTGGGACATGTTCCATTACTCCACTCCACCAACTTTTGAGCATCAGCGATGCAGGTAACTCATTCTATAGAGAAATGACTCAGCAACTTTGTTAACAAAGTGTGAAGCTGGATGAACACAGCAGGCCAAGCAGCATCTCAGGAGCACAAAAGCTGATGTTTCAGGCCTAGACCCAGCAACTTTGGCATCCTACTTTATTTCTACACAGCAGCCATCTCCTGGAATCTTTAAATTGCAACAGTGAAAAATTACCTCACCCAAACCTCAGACTAAACAAACAGGTCACAAAGTACTGTAATAAATTAGAAATAAGATAAGGAAAAAGATGGTAAGTATAAATCTGGTAGTGGAGAAAGGGACAGCTCACTGGTCAGATATAAGAAAATAATTGGAGAGACATAGTGAAAAAACGATGAGACAAGCAAGCCCAGGGGAAAGCAATGCAGCAGAAATCCAGAAAAATACTATAAAGCATTCTTTCAATATCACAACAATCAGGAAAGAAAAAGCAGCCTGAGAAAACGTGCAAACAAGAAAGATGCAAAGTAAGTTTGAAACTAAGGCTGAATATAAAGTGGTAAATATACAGAATGATTATTCCTTCCAACTGTTCGTAATGAGTTATTTGTGCTCAAAGGCTGAGGGGAGATGACTGGACTTCAAAGAAGACAAATAAAAGGGAACAGATATTATTTATCTGAAGGTGTGGAGAGAGATTTGTGAAGTACTGGCATTTGTTACAAGGAAGTAATCGGGTACTGGGGAGACTTCAGAAGGTTGGAAATAGATGTGACGTTGATACTCTAGAAGTGTGCAGAAAAGCCAAATGCAACTTCAGACCAATTAGTTTTTATCTATACTGGCTAGATGGTTTTGTATTACATGTAAAATAATGAACTGAAAAAAGAATTTATGCAAGTTTCAGGAATCCCAATGGTAAACAACATTTTATTTAACAATAGTCAGCATTGAAAAGAGAAAGTTATTTCCTCACAAATCTCATTGACTCCTATGAGGTAGTGCAAACCAAGTAAATTGTGACAAGCTTGCTGAAGTGGTGTACCTTGACTACGAAAAGACTTTTCACGTAGTTCCTCATGAAATGCTACATTTCAACTCAAAGATGAAGGAATTTGTAATGAACGCCAGGTATGAAAAAGAAACAGTCTGAGGAGTAGGAAGAAACAATTGCTTAGTTGAGGCATTTTATCAGAGTAAAACCAGTACATTTATCTAATATTGCACCCTCTTTGTCCTCCTTTTGGTTTTCGAATTCAATTCGTAATAAAGACTTAACCTTAGATGTTTGAATACCTTGGTTCTACCACTTATTTGAAAACAATGCTGACTAACTTGAAACGACAGAGGCTGTCACCATTTTTTTTATTTGTTCAAAGGATGTGGGCATCACTGGAAGGCTCAGTATTGAAAGCCCATCACTAAATGTTCTCGGGAAGGTGGTGCTGAGGGTTCTTTGTGACAACTGAACAGCTTCTCAGGTCTTTAGACAGGGTAGTTCAGAATCAAACATATTACTCTTTAATAAGTTACACATAGTCTGGGCTAGATGGCCTTTACTCATTCCATGACTTTTTGTTGACTTACTGAGCAGAAAGTGGTCTCCCTGTGAGTTCAGTGTCAGCTGAAACAGAACTCTCAGTTGAATGTCCATTGGTATTGTCCAGCTGAGCTGAGGAAGAACAACACCTGGGGAGATTCACAGGCACCTGGTCACCTGAAAGCTTCTTCTCCTGATGTTGCTGTGAAATATAATTCAGAAAGGTGATCATAATCATTTTGTAGCAACAAGTGAGATGCAAAATGTGATGCCTTCAAAATGATACAAGAAGATGGCAAGGAACCTATGGCTTGGCTTAATGTTTGAAACATAGAAAATTCCTGCAGGAGTAAGCCATTTTGCTCTTTCAGCCTGTACCACCACTCAACATGATCATGGCTGATCATGCAATTTCTGTATCCCACTCCCGCTTTCTCTCTATACCCCTTGATCCCTTTAGCCACAAGGACCACATCCAGCTCCCTCTTGAATGTATCTAACAAACTGGCCCCAACAGCTTTCTGTGGTTGAGAATTCCACAGGTTCGCAACTCCAAGTGAAAAAATCCTTCCTCATCTCAGTCCTGAATGGCTTAACACTTACTCTTGAGGAAGATAATAAATCTGATCATTTTATCTATCAATCTATTCTTCTTTGAAATTACCTCAATTATTCCTGCACTACTTATGATTTGCTACGAACAAATCCTAGATTGCTACTAGTCATTTAGTAGTAATGACTAGTAGCAATGGAAGCGTCTCTCATCAATCTGGTGTCAGCAAGTAAAGCTTGATTTTTTTCCTTTGTGTACATAGAAAATATGAGCATCACTCACCTGACCAGTCCTAAGCAATGCCACACACTCACACTTCCAGTAACAGATTTTGTTTTACCCCTACCTTTTGCTTTCTTCTGCAATATCTCAATTTAATTGCTCCACAAGATTTCTCTCTTTGACAAAGCTTCCAGTCACCTAAACTAATATCTCCTCTGTGTCGTATTGTCAAATTTGTTTCTGCTTCTGCTTTAGTTGCATCAGTAACACAGACTAAAATCTGCATCCCACCAACATTTGTAGAAGTAACTCTTGCAAAACCAGGTGTGACATACTGAGAATGGTAGACCTAATAATGAAAACTTTGAAATAGAACTAATCTCAATTTCCAGTGATGAACCTTTGGCAGCTTGTAATAAAAACAGGAAGTGCTCAGCTGGTCTGAGTGTGTGTGTATGTGTCTGTCGATTGGCGGCGGCTGTGAGGGAGGGGAGGAGAGAGAAGAGAGCAAGAGAAGAGAGAGAGAGAAAATAGGTCAATGCTACCAAACCTGCCACATTTCTCCTGAACTGGCTTTTTTTAATTACAGATTTCTGACAACCACAGTATTTTGCTTTCCTTTGGTATTTTGCTCCAAAGTGGAATCATTTTTGGGAAGAAAGCTCGCTGATACACTTATTTGGAAACAAATGATCTTTGTAGTTTGTGTGGATGGCTCCCCATGCTTTTGTCATAATTTAAGGGGATCAGGTACAAGTTTCTGTCAATAGTATTCCATATTTTACAGAAAATGGTTAGTGTCATTGTTCCCTTCTATTCTGCAGTAGCTTCAATTCCAAATCTTTGACCAAGGATGTAATACTGGTGTATCTCCCAAACGGATCTGTTTAAAATGATGCAGCAATCTCTGGATATTGCTCTTGTGAAGCACCTTGGAATGATTTTCCATATTAAAGGCACTAGCTAAATTTGTGTTGTTATTACTGTTATTGCCACATGTCCATTAATTGTAGTTATTAGACATTAGAGTAAAGGTGATAGATAGCTGGTTTGAGGCTAATTTAAAGTGAAACCGAGAGATTTGGTTAAAAGGTTTACCAAGAGTTAGAGAGAAATTAGTACACAACTTCTTTTTCAGGGAGCAATGTGTAAAGAATCTGGTGGCTGTCACAGCAGGGAATCAATAGGTAGCAGAGATTGTGAAGAAGTTTGCAATATAGCAAGTACAAGAGTACAACCCTTGTCGTAGGATTAGATAAAGAAGGGTTAAGAGGAGGATAGTTGGGAGTTTAAATGCCAGCTGAATTTAATGGACTGTTTCTGGGCTGTAGACTTGCTGTAACTGAATGCTAAGAATCTCTTCTTCAGACAGTTCTAGGGAATGCAGAACCACCTCTCAAACTCTCCAAATGCTATCCTGCCACCTCGATTTAGCCTATCATTTTCTGTACGTTGCAGACTCTCATTCAATATGCAAAGCAAGATGCCTGTGAAATTCTAATGCTAACTGTGAATTCACCAATGTAAGGGTGTCAAATTCTGGTAGTGCTGGAGTGGGAACAATATCATTAGTGCCTGGAGGTCATTGGAGAGTTCAATGGAGGTCATCCTACATCAGGAGACAGTGTCAGTGAATGACCTGGACCTTGACCCCACGCCTGGCTACTATTTCCAAGGTGAGTCCAAAGAAAACTGATTTGGAGCTTCATGACAGAATAGTCAACAAACTTTGGACAGAAAGGAGTTCATGAAGTCTGGGGCATGGAAGGGATCTTGGTCCATGTTCTAAATGAACACTGAATATAATCAGAGGATCTAGGCCCGAAACGTCAGCCTTCCTGCTCCTAAGATGCTGCTTGGCCTGCTGTGTTCATCCAGCTCCACACCATATAATCAGAGGTGTCTGAATTGAAAACTCTCAAATCTAGAAGGTCTAAAATGTTGTTTCAAACCAGTCACAAAAAGCTTCTATCTAAGATTTCAAACCTCAGAGATGGCATCATGTGGATCAAATCCATGCTGGATACCTTTAGTAACAGTTGTTTGATCTCTTCCTCAAGATCTTTCACTTTAGCTTCCCGCTCAGTCACCATCTGTTTTAATTCTCCAATCACAGAGCTCTGCTTCTGGGTTTCACAGTTCTGCTGCTGGCTCAGAATTTGCTTAGTGTCCTTATTCTTTGACTCATGCTGACTTAAGCAGCCCATAATCTCCTGCATTTGTTTCTGCTGCTTCTGTAAAATAGCCCATTGTATAAACAAGTGTTAATGTTAAACTGCAAACATTTTCTTCTCTTTATCCATTACAACAATCATCGAAGTATCAATATTACGATTCTTGCCAGTCAGGAATAGTGAATGCACGGATGGAGATGAAGGGATGGGAGGGGCATGCAAATGATTCAGTCTTCATTCAATTATTCACTATTTTCACTCCTATTTCAATTTAAGTAAACAATATTTCTTACCAGCAACGCACCAACCAGCTCATCATCATGCTTCCCTTTCTCGAGAAGGGTCACCACTTGACTCTTCAAGATCTTGAGCTCACTCGACAGAACTTTGTTCCTGGCTTTAGATCCATCAAATTTATTTTTGAGTTCCTCATGGTCTTTCTTCAACCTCTCGTGGTCACCAGTCATTTTCTAAGCAAATATACTATCATGCACAACTTGTATAAAACAGGACATACTTTTAAATTACTATTGATATGACAGCTTTTACTGTTGGACAGTTGACCATCTTTAACTGATGGGGCTAATTCTGCCATTATGTCTCACAGATTGCTTGACCCTACAAAGATGTTCCAATATCCTGATGTGTTGACAATGTTTTATTCTTTCCTTCTTCCACGCCTCCTGCTTACTCATTCTAATAACAATCCAGCATTTATCAAGAAGATTTACTCTTCTCTTTTGACACTCTTGGTTCCTCAGTTCTGCATCTAATTCTTTCTCCATTGCTACGCTCTTCCTTTATTCACTGTGCTGAATTCAAATCATCCAGCTGCCTGATTAAAAAATGTCTGCAAACGGTTGCTTCGTGGTAGAGAACTTGAATGTTGCTGAAAGGATACCTGCTTTCAAAACTTTTTTTTTCTATTCATCAGAATAAATGCAATGATGTCAAATTTAAATGATAACAACAATCTATAATACAGGAGAAAAGGGTGCTGATAAGACACAAGATTTGAATGTATTCCCTTCATTTTCCTTGCCCTTTTGTTAATTATCCAGGAGCCTGGGGCTCTCTCTAGCTCCCATTACTTTCTCCATTCGCAATAGCCTTGGCCAATCAGAGTTGACTCACCAGCCAAACAGCACCCTTTACCCTGTGATAACAAGGTGTAGTGCTGGTTGAACACAGCAGGCCAAGCAGCATCAGAGGAGCAGGAAAGCTGACGTTCTTCTGAAGAAGGGTTCAGATGCAAAACGTCAGCTTTCCTGCTCCTCTGATGCTGTTTGGCCTGCTGTGTTCATCCATCTGTACACTTTTTTATCTCAGATTTTCCAGCAGCGACAGGTTCTACTATCTCCGAATCAATTTTAACCCTTTATCTTGTAGTGTAATTGTTGTGATTGTTTGAAATTTGGCATTGTTGTGTTTCACCTACTAAGCAAGGTGTAAAGCTTCGGCAACAAGATAATCTTTGCATCAATGTAGAATAATGTTTGTAGAACTTGCTACTTGCCTTCCATAGTTGAATGGTTATGATATCTTAGAACTATGTTTATGCCTAGTTTGAACAAATAACAAATAACAAGGTCCTATGACATTCTTGAAGACAAATAGAAAAGTACAAGCAATGCAAAGAGAATACTGAACAATTCTGCATCAAACAAAATACCTCCACCATCCCCCATTCATAATACTTGTGGCAACTCAACTGTGACTTTGATATTTGGAAATTAGCCTCGAGAGCTTCATGAATGGAAATAAATGGTGAATTTCTCATGGGAAGTGCTATATTATTCAGAGATTATTAAGTACTTACGTCCAATGCTTCCTTTCTTTCCTTCTCTAGTGTACGAATGTATGCTACATTTTTATCTTGATTTGACAAACGTCGCAATCCTGAAATACCTAGCATTTCCTCTTCCACGCTGTGTTCAGATGATCGTCCTTTCTGGCCACTTAGCCCCATTTGGCTTTCCAACTCTTGGACCTAGTTAAACATGAGAAATAATAAGATACGCAGGAATAGACTGAGCCACAATGATTTTTTTGCATTAAAATTGATTACAAATCTCATATATCCTCCATAACATTGCTAATCACCAGCAGTTTCTTCAATCTGCCGTCACCTCCACACAGACCACAAGAAGACATAACATGGCCAGACACACTAGTCACCCTACCGTACATCAGAGACATATTAGACATGACCACATGACTACTCAGACCCCAAGGTATTTTCGGCACAACATCAAGGGCCGAAGGGCTTGCACTGTGCTGTAATGTTCTATGTTCTATGTATCAGGGTAACCCACAAACCAACAACCATGCTGCAACAGCAACTAATGAACATAAAGGATCCCATTACCTACAACCAATAAAACTAATGTATTATACAAAATACCATGCAAGGACTGTGAGAAACAGTATACAGGCCAAACTGGAAGAAAACTGACAATAAGAACACATGAACACCAATTAGCCACCAAGAGCAATTCTCACTGGTCTCAATGCACACAGCCAAAGAAGGACATAAATTTGACTGGGACAACCCATCCCTAATAACACAAGCCAAACAGAAACATGCCAGGGAATTCCTGGAGGCCTGGCATTCCAAATGGAACTCCATCAACAAACACATCAAACTGCCCCCGATAAACAAACCACTGAAAAACAGAACTGGAAGTAATGACACCCTAGCAAACCAAGGCATGTAAATAATAAGTGGGACAGAACACCAACACTTCACCGGAGGTGCACTGACGATGTTACCTAGCCAGGTGATGAAACGTCTGCAATGAAACACACTGGCTTGGCGAGCAAGTCTACAACTTCATCCACAACCTGAGCTACAAAACTTCTTAAAAACTTAAAACTGTATAGCATAAAGAAATCTGGATTTGCAAGGTATTTGGAAAAAAATGATCCAAAAGAACTGTAATTTGCTGCCTTGTTTGAAAGAGTCGATTTGTCTTCCAGTTTTAGGGCAAGTTTTTTTAATCTAACATGCAACCAGTTCATTCTTTTGTTCAACAACACCTTTGATTAATCTATAATATTGGGCCACATTTATTCTCTTAGATTTGACAACTACATATATTTCTCCATTTAAATTAGTAAAGACAATGTTTTAAGACTTGGTTACAGTCAGTAAACTAGAGACAAAGTTCTAGCTCACTGCAGATCTCCTCCTCCTAATAAGAAAATAAATGCCAATGAGTCAGAAATAACCCAACAGTCGCTATGCCGACACTACAATTTTAGTTACCAGCACAGGTAAATGAAGAATAACCTATCCCCCAGTCCACAACTCATTTTGGGATGTCTTACCTTCTTCTGTAAGATTTGGATCTGCTGAGCTCGGCCACGCCATGTCCCCTTGTTATTCAGCAAATGCTGTATATTCACATCTTCCCCCACTTCATTAGCCAATGCCTAGTAAAAATAAGGAAATCTTCACTGCATGTTGGATGACCACTCTGCGCAACACCTACATTAGCCCACGTTTCTGAATGCGTGTCACTTTAATTTTCTGTCCCATCGCCATTCTGACATGTCAGAACCTCTGCCTGCTAAACAGTTACTTTGAAGCTCAATAGAAGCTGAGGAACAGTGCCTCATTCTTCTTCTAGGCATTTTCTAGCCTTCTGGACTCAACATCCAGTTCAACAATTCCAAATCATAACCTCTGCCCCTATTCTTTTGGTAATCAGCTGTTAGCAGTGATTTTGCTGCCCCCATTTAAACTTCTTCTAGATGCACCTTTGTTTTATCTACTTTTCACATTACCATTTCCTATGCTTTACAACATTTTTTTGCCATATGTCCCCTTTACTTGGCTTTCAACCATTCAGGAGCCCTTTCATTCTTTCCTCTCTTTCCATCCTACACATCCATACCCTTGCTTAAGATCTGATATAGCCTTAACTTTTTCTCATTCTGATAATACTTCAAACATTAACTTCAGACTAATTTTTTTGCTTTCATGTGCAATGAAGTCACATGAAATTTACACATGGGAACAACAACCTAACTTACACCGTTTTCAATTCAAAAAACTGCTTAATGCAACTGCAAATGTAATGTCAATTTAAACCAGGCCTAGTTCTACTCTCAGTTGAAGTCAGTCGAAGGGTATATAACACTGGAATTTCATCCTATCCTGCTCATTTCCCACATGACTAGTTAAAACATCCCCCGTATGTTTGATTTCATGTATAAGCAACATGCTCATTTCTAATAGGGGCAGTGATGGATGGTAGGAAGCTGCTGTTGTAACCAATGAAACTTACTAGCGTTACCATAAGTTAGATGGCATACCTTGTGTGCCATTTTCAACTCTTGTTTGACACTTAGTACTTGGTTTCGAGACTCAATCAGTTTTAGATTGGTTGCTGTAAGTTTTTCCTGTAGGGCTTTTGCATCAAGGCTGTCAGGCTGTTAAAAACAAATACCAGAATTCAACAACTAATTACAATGTGACCCAAGGTACAGATTGAGGATCATGGTTATCATTGTAGTTTTCACAATTATTTTTGTGAATAGTGCCACAAATTGTTCAAATGAAAATAATTAATTGTGACACCTTGAATGGGAACAGCAGAAACGAGGAAACAGAGAAAAGAAAGTGATAGAACAGGATCTATTACCTTGGCCTTTTCTCGATCTGTCACTGTATTACCATTGTATATAATATAAATGAGTTTCTCAAACGTCTGCTGAAGGTACAGCAATAAAATGGGATCAGAACTGAGAAAAATCATGGAGAGAAAGCAAACGGTAATGGAAAAAGACCTAAAACTCATGAAGAGAACAAAGAAAATAAGGGTACATAAAAATAACAAAGCATGATTGATGCTTTGAAAACTTCTATCATATTTCCTCTTAGCCGTCTCCTCTCCAACAGAACCAGTCCCGCACCTATCCAGTCTATCTCCATAACTGCAGTTACAGTGGGCAGGATAATGAAAGTGAGGAAGACGAGGAACAATTTGAGGAAACAGTGCAAAAGCCAGCTGCAGACACAGATGTAGAAACAAATATAAATAAAATATCAGATGACTGAGAAGAAAATTAAGATGTTTGCACCTCAAAAAGAGGCCATCATGTCCACATCAGTGAAACAAAGATCTGACTACACTAATTCCATTTTACAGCTATTGGTCCATAGTTCTAAGCAACACAAGTGAATATCTAAATACAGTTTAAATGATACCAGAGTTTCACCTTTCAAGCAGTGAGTTCCAGACTCCAACCACCCTGCGTTAAAAACTTTGTCCTCAGCCTTCCTCATAGCCTTCTGCCTCTTCTCTTAAATCTATGCGCCAAGATTATTGACCTCTCTACTCATGGAATAACAGCTTTCTTTCCACCCTGTCTCTGGCCCACATATTCTCAGGTGTCTCTATTAGGTGTGGGTGGCAACATACGGAGTAGGAAATTTAAAAAAAACACATGAGATGAACAACAAAAGACAGAGGAGAGGCAAAAAGAGCAACAGAGACACAGTCTTTTTTTTTAACTGACCAGTGAGCTGTTTTGTATGCTGGAAGGCAATTCTCTGTTGGTGTATCCAGATGATTCTTTGGTGCTGACTGTCTGGCTGCCTGTTTGAGCAGCCTCAGGCTATTAAAACAAGCATTATATAATTGAGAGCATAAAATGTTACAACTATTAAATATCAAAATGATGACAGGAACAGTAGGCAATTATGTTCTCACTTTTTCAGCTTATGAAACAAATTTACCTGACAGCAGTGTCAAAAGGACTAGCATGATTTTCAACATTAGGACTGTTTGAGATGGCACATGTGTGCCACTCCCACAACCAACACTGACCCATTGTGAAATGGTGGTTTTCTCTAGCATATGTCCAGGTGACAGCACTAAGATTGATGCTGAAAAAAATCTGACCTCCAGTTATCTTGGTACAGCGTATAAACTGGCTGTATTTAGTCAGACAGCTTGTGCAGGGAGTGCAGGGCAATGGCTCCAACACTATCCTTCAGGAAAGGTCTGGAAAACACAATCATGGTTTCTAGAATACACCTCCTCCCACCCACCCTCCTGCAAAAATTCCATCCTCTATTCCCAATTCCTCTGCCTCCACCGCATCTGCTCCCAGGATGAGGCATTCCACTCCCGCACATCCCAGATGTCCACGTTCTTCAAGGACTGCAACTTGCCCCCCGCAGTGGTCAAGAACGCCCTTGACCGCATCTCTCGCAACAGATCCCTCACACCCCGCCCCCGCCACCACCGCCCAAGAGGATCCCCCCTCGTTCTCACATACCATCCCACCAACCTCCGGATACAAAGCATCATCCTCCAACACTTCCGCCATCTACAATCTGACCCCACCACCCAAGACATTTTTCCATCCCCACCCTTGTCTGCCTTCCGGAGAGACCACTCTCTCCATAACTCCCTTGTCTGCTCCACACTCCCCTCCAACCCCACCACACCCGAAACCTTCACCTGCAACCGCAGGAAGTGCTACACTTGCCCCCACACCTCCTCCTTCACCCCCATCCCAGGCCCCAAGATGACTTTCCATATCAAGCAGATGTTCACCTGCACATCTGCCAATGTGGTATACTGTATCCACTGTACCCGTTGTGGCTTCCTCTACACTGGGGAAACCAAGCGGAGGCTTGGGGACCGCTTTGCAGAACACCTCTGCTCAGTTCGCAATAAACAACTGCACCTCCCAGTTGCGAACCATTTTATCTCCCCCTTCCATTCCTTAGATGACATGTCCATCATGGGCTTCCTGCAGTGCCACAATGATGCCACCCGAAGGAACAGCAACTCATATTCCGCTTGGGAACCCTGCAGCCCAATGGTATCAATGTGGACTTCACAAGCTTCAAAATCTCCCCTTCCCCCACTGCATCCCAAAACCAGCCCAGTTCGTCCCCTCCCCCCACTGCATCCCAAAACCAGCCCAGCTCGTCCCCTCCCCCCACTGCATCCCAAAACCAGCCCAGCCTGTCTCTGCCTCCCCAACCTGTTCTTCCTCTCACCCATCACTTCCTCCCACCTCAAGCCGCACCTCCATTTCCTACCTACTAACTTCATCCCGCCTCCTTGACCTGTCCGTCTTCCCTGGACTGACCTATCCCCTCCCTACCTCCCCACCTATACTCTCCTCTCCACCTATCTTCTTTTCTCTCCATCTTCGTTCCGCCTCCCCCTCTCTCCCTATTTATTCCAGAACCCTCTCCCCATCCCCCTCTCTGATGAAGGGTCTAGGTCCGATACACCAGCTTTTGTGCTCCTGAAATGCTGCTTGGCCTGCTGTGTTCATCCAGCTCCACACTTTCTTATCATGGTTTCAAATTTCAATTTCCAGGCAACTCTTCAGTTTGCAGCCACTGCAAAGACAGGCATTTAATGCTGTACTGCATCCTTGCTATATAAATGAGAACAGCTGTAGCAAAATGATGCCAAGATATTACAGAATCTCAGCCTTTTGTGAAGCATAATCGTAATAAAATCCAAAAATACTTGAGATTCAATGTTCCGATTCAGGATGAAATGCTTACGGTACAGTCTGAGCATCAAACAACAATTTAAGATCAGATTAACTCCAAGTGAAAGAATTACTTCTTGGTGAATCTGATATGAGTAGAAACCCAGCATCATTTTTACAAATTTCTGACTGAATTAACAAAAACTAGCATCTACCCATGGATTTTATATTCATGGCACAACCATGTAAAGAGATTTCTAACCCATATGAACAAGTCCATTTCTCCAGACTGCTCTAGTGTCAAGGATAATAGTCTATTCACAATACTTTCTGGAATACGGAGGACATGCCCTGGTTCAGGAATTGATAATTATTCCAACATTACAAAACTCCTTGTTGCTTGTCTCGCCTAAATTATTTAGAAGATGAAATGTCTCAAATGACTTCACATACACTAAGGTAATGTGACTGTTGTTATGGAGGTAAAATATATTTATAACTAAACACATCTCTGGCCAGGTAGCACCTTATTTAAGTCAGATGAAGAGTTCTGGTGGAAATATGTTTCTTTTGTACCCACGGGTTGATACGCAGGGGTGAAAGATTGAATATCATTATTGCCAATTCCTCATTGTGCCTCTGAGATTCTATGAGAAAGGTGCAGCCACACCTCCTTTTCCAGCTCCCGTAACTTGTTGCCCAGCTGCTTGATTTTGGATTTTAGGTTCTCATTTTCCACGGTTAGCTCACGGTTCCGCTTGGACAGCTCGATGATTTTGGTTGCCGCCACATCGCCTGCTATACCAGCTGTACCTGCAACACAGTTATACAGTTTAGCTAGTAGGCACAGTGGAAAGGGTGGACGCTGGGAAGTTGTTTCTGTTAGGCGGGGAGACTAGGACCTGTGGGCACAGCCTTAGAATTAGAGGGGGTAAATTTAAAATGGAAATGAGGAGAGATTTCTTCAGCCAGAGAGTGGTGGGCTTGTGGAATTCTCAGTGAAGGCCGGGATGTTTGATGCCTTCAAGGCAGAGATCGATAAATTCTTGATCTCACAAGGAATCAAGGGCTACGGGGAGAGTGCAGGGAAGTGGAGTTGTAATGCCCATCAGCCATGATTTAAATGGCGGAGTGGACTCGATGGGCCGAAATGCCTTACTTCCACTCCAAATGTCTTATGGTCTTATGGTTTCAAAGAGCTGCCTGCACAGACTGTCTGTTTCATTAACAAGCAAGTGCTATACCATATTAACCAAACCTCCCCTAGTTTTCAATCTCTCCCCTTTACTGCAGTCTTCAAGGAGGTCTCAGGACATTTTTGTCAGGGTTATGAATTTATAACGCGTGGACGAAGTCAAGATACTTAGGAACATAGCAGCAGGAGTAAGCCACTCAGCACATTCAGCTAGTTGTACAATTGAATTAAATGATTGCTGATCTTCTACCTCACCACTACTTCCCTATAGGCTGTCCCCATAATTACCCAATCTCATTAGTATCCTGAAATCTATCAGTTTCTGCCTTGACAATGCTTTATGATTGAGCTTCCACAGTCCTGAAGATTCACCACCTCCTAAATGAAAAATTCCTCCTCTTGTACACTTACTGGTACAGTCCTGGTGAGTGTGGCTGGACAAAGAAACCTTAGAGCGCAGGTTCATACATCCTGGAAAATAGAGTTGCAAGTATTCAGGATAGTGAAGAAGGTGTTTGGTATGCTTGTCTTTATTGGTCAGTGCATTGAGTATAGGAGTTGGGAGGTTATGTTGCAGCTGTACAGGACATTGGTTAGGCTACTCTTGGAATACTGCGTTAACTTCTACTCTCCCTGATATAGGAAGGATGTTGTGAAACTTGAAAGGGTTCAGAGAAGATTTACAAGGATGTTGTCAGGATTGGAGGATTTGACCAATTGAGAAAGGTTGAATAAGCTAGGGTCATTTTCCCTGGAGTGTTGGATGCTGAAGGGTGACATTATATAAGTTTATAGGATCATGAGGGGCATAGATAGAGTCAGTAGATAAGGTCTTATCCCTGGGGTAGCGGAGTCCAAAACTAGAGGGCACAGGTTTAAAGTAAGGGGGAAAGATTGAAAACGGTCCCAGAGACAACTTTTTCAGGCAGAGGGTCGTGCATGTATGGAATGAGCTGCCAAAGAAAGTGGTAGAGGCTGTACAGTTACAACATTTAACAGGCTTCTGGATGGGTATGTGAATAGGAAGGGATTAGAGGGATATGGGCCAAATGCTAGCAAATGGGACAAGATTAATTTAGAATATCTGGTTGGCATGGATGAGTTGAACCAAGGGGTCAGTTTCAACACTGCACAGCTCTATGACTCTACCTCAATTTAAAATGGCCTATCCTTTATTCTGAGAATTTGATGTCTGTTTCTAGACTTACCAACCAGGAGAAACATCTTACCTATATCAACCTTGTAAGAATCTGAGGGGTAAGGTAAACGTGCATTTGGAAAAACAGGATTCAATTAGGAGTAGTCAGCATGGCTTTGTGAATGGGAGATCATGCCTCACAAATTTGTTAAGAGTTCTTTGATGAAGTGACCGCGGAAGTTGAAGAGAGCACGGTGGTAGACGTAGTCTATATGGAGATAATAGGAACTGCAGATGCTGGAGATAACAAGGTGTAGAGCTGGATGAACACAGCAAGCCAAATAGCAGCTTTCCTGCTCCGAAGATGCTGCTTGGCCTGCTGTGTTCATCCAGCTCTACACCTTGTTATCTCGTAGTCTATATGGACTTCATTAAGGCCTTTGATAAGGTTCTACATGGTAGGCTACTCTGGAAGGTTAGATTGCATTGAATTGAGGGAGAGCTGGCAAAATGGACACACAATTGGCTTGACGGTAGGAAGCAGAAGGTGCTTTTTGGACTGGAGGCCTGTGACAAATGGTGTGCCTCAGGGGTCGGTGCTGGGCCCATTGCTATTTCTTAGCTATATCGATAATTTGGATTAGTAAGTTTGCAGACAACACTAAAATAGGTGGTATCGTGGACAGTTATCAGAAATTGCAGCAGGATCTTGATCAGCTGGGGAAATGGGCCAAGAAATGTAAAATGGAAATGAAAATAAAATAGGTAAGGGTGAGGTGTTACATTTTGGAAAATCAAACCAAGATAGGAGCTTCATTTTGAATGGTATGGCCTTAAGGAGTGTAGTGGAACAGAGCGACTTTGGAGTTCAGGTGCATGGTTCTTTGCAAGTGGATTCACAGGTAGACAGGGCAGTGAAGAAGGCTTTTGGGACACTGGCCATCATAAGTCAAGGCATTGAATATAGAAGTTGGGAAGTTACGTTGCAGTTGTACAGGACGTAGGTGAGGCCGCACTTTCCATTTTACACTTGGAATACAGTGTTCAGTTTTGGCCACCTTGCTATAGGAAGGATGCTTTTAAACTGGAAACAGTACAGAACAAATTTACAAGGATGTTGCCAGGACTCAAGGGACTGAGTTACAAGGGAGAGTTTGGACAAGCCAGGACTTTTTTTCCTTAAGGTGTAGAAGTGTATAAGTGGTGAGGATAGGGTGAATGCACTGAGTCTTATTCCCAGGGTTGGGGAATCAAAGAAACACCGCTTTTTTTTTTTGCACAGAGGTGGTACGTATATGGAATGAGATGTCAGCAGAAGAGTTTGAGGCAGGTACATTAATAACATTTAAAAGACATTTGAACGAATGCATGGGTAGGAATGCTTTAGAAGGATATGGGCCAAGTGCACAGAAGTGGGGTTAGCATGGATAGATATTATGGTCAGCATGGACCAGTTGGGTCAAAGGGCCTGTCTCTGTGCAGTAGGACTCTATATATCACAAACAGCAGAGGTCCCAGTACAGATCCTTGTGGAACACCATTAGTCACAGTCCTCCAGCCAGAAAAACACCCTTCCACCACTACCCTTTCCCTTCTATGGGCAAGCTAATTCTGAATCCAAGCAGCCAAGTCACTGTAGATCCCATGCACCTTAATCTCCTGGATGAGCATACCATTAGGGACCCAGTCAAAAGCCTTACTAAAATTCACATACATCTCATCTACTGCTCTATCCTCAACGATCACCTTCGTCACCTGCTCGAAAAATCCAATCAAATTAGTAAGACATAATCTGCCCCACACAAAGCCATGCTGCACTGTCCCTAATTAGGCCATGTTTTTCCAAATTCACGTAAGTTCTACCCCAAAGAATTCTCCTGAACAGCTTCCTAAGCACCAATGTAAGTTTCACAGTTAATCCCTCTGGCCTTCTTGAACAGGGGAACAACATTAGCTACGTGCCAGTCCTCCACTGGCCTATCCAGTGGCTAGTGAGGATACAAAGATCTTGGTCAAGGCCCTAGCAATCTCCTCTCTTGCCTCTCTCAGTAACCTGGGGAAAATACCATCAGGCCCTGGGAACTTACCCACTTTAATGCTCTTCAAGAGACCTAACACCACTTCTTTCTTGATCTCAAAATGCCCTAGCATATTAGCATGCTCCATGTACTTCTCCTGGGTGAATACTAACATAAAGTACTCATTTAGGATCTCATCCACATCCTCTGCCCCCAAGCATCCTTGAGTGGCCCTACTCTCTCCGTGGTTATCCTCTTGTTTTTAATGGATGTCAAAAAACCTTGGGATTCTCTTTAACCCTGCGTGCAAAGGTCATTTCATGGCACTTCCTTGCTCTCCTAATTCCCTGCTTGAGTTCTTTGCCATTTTCTTCATATTTCTCACAGGCGCTGTCTGATTTTAGCTTCCTAACCCTTACATATGCATTGAACCTGGCTTGACAGTAAAGTCTGAGTGGGGATATGCTGGGTCATGAAATTACAGATTATGATTAATACAATTCTACTTTCTGATGACCCACAGTTCCTCATGGATGCCCAGTCTTGAGTTGCTAGATCTATTCAAAGTCTGTCCCATTTGGCACAATGATAATGCCAAAAATACAAATGGAGGATATTCTTAATGTAAGCTTGAGACTTTGTGTTTGCGACAAGTGTACTCTGCTCACTCTAAAATTTCCCTGGCAATCTGGGGATTTACAGGGTGGATATGCTTGCTGACCCAGTGTATTTTGAGTGGTGTTTCGGTCAGGGAAATATTTGCAGGAATCTCCAAACAGCAAAGTTCAATGTGTATCGGCCTAACAGTGTTCCCCTTTTCCTACAAACATCTATGTACCAAACATGTTACATTTCATGTCGTGCAATTCCATTTGTTGCTGTTTGGAGAATAACTTGTAGATCTCCACAATCTCAACCTGAGGGCATTGATTTAAGATGATTGTCAAAAATAAAACAGGACAAATGTAGTAATTTTTTTACTTTGTTTAGAAATTAAAAGCATAGCTTGATACACTGGTAGACAATACAATAGAAGTCTTTAACAATAAACTGGGTAAATAATTTGAGAAGAAATGAAAGTGCATGGATTTGGCAAAGATAAGGGAAATAGGACAACGTGGATTGTCCACACAAGGAACTGCATAGACTTAACAAGCTGAATGGTTTCCTTTCATACTGTATAGCACCTAGAATCATGCAAAAATACTGGAGGCCAATCAGTGCTTTCCATTTAGGAATATTTTTTATCAGTTAACGAAAAATGAAAGAAAATATTCTCATCTTAGCTCCTGGACAGATGATCAGTCATTTATACTTAAAGACCCACCGAAAACATTCTAAGATTATCGTCTTATCATTTCTCCAGACATCTGTTATTTTATCATTTTTGAACTTAACAAGGTTGAATTGTATGTCACCTACCTAATTCTAGGAATCTACCATTATTGATAATTACTTTATAAAACTGACATGTGGTATTCCTAAAGCACCTCAACATCCCATCAGAGGTGCAGCTTCATTCCTTCTGGAAGTCATTCAAACAGAAATCCACATACCAGTACAGCAGCCCACATTCCAGCAGTACGTTTACCTGCCAGAGCAAGTCGATCGTCTTCACTTTTCTTTTTCAGGTGTTTAAGTTCAAAATTCTTTTCATTAAGGAGCTTGTAAAGCCGTCCATTCTCATCCCTTAGCTCATGGATCTGCTCCTGTAGCAGTTCGTTCTCGTTCTCCAGCAAGCTGGAAAGTTCAAGGTTTCAAACAAAAGACAACTTACTACAGACATGCAAACAAGGAGGGCCAAGGGTACAGCCCCTGCTCCATCCGGCCAGTGTTAGACAACAGTGATATCTTGATACCTCACAGCAAACACACAAACCAAAAACAAAGTTGCTGGAAAAGCTCAGCAGGTCTGGCAGCATCTGTGAAGTAGAAAACAGAGTTAACGTTTCGGGTCCGGTGACCCTTCCTCCCCTTTCTGAGGAAGGGTCACTGGACCTGAAACTTTAGTCCTGTTTTCTCCTTCACAGATGCTGCCAGACCTGCTGAGCTTTTCCTGCAACTTTGTTTTTGTTCCTGATTTACAGCATCGGCAGTTCTTTTGGTTTTAAATACACGAACTGCAACACTCCCAGAAAACCTTTGATTTACAGGGACAGGAGAAAATAAACACGCAGGTTGATTTAGGGAAACAAATATTTGAGAACTTCCTCTCCAGGCCCTTACCAATTGAAACTAGTCCAGCAGCTCACTCAAACATTAATAATTTTTTACAGAGCCTACCTTTCATACAAGGTGATCTCCAATCCTGCCAGAAATAAGTTCAGCATATTTTTGCAGGAATTCAACAATCTATCAGCCACTGCACGAGTGGCAGCCTGTTCCAGAATTCCACTTGTTTTTTGGGAATAGCTCCTGGCGTCTAACCTACAAACACCGAAAATTGTGGGCCTAGTCCACCCCAAGCTATTTAACTGGAAAAAACTGTCATCTTGAACACAATCTATTCCCTTCATCATTTTATAAACCTCAGTCTGATCATTCCTAATATTCCTTAAAGTTATGTTGACTTATATGATTAACTAAAATTCTAAAAACTGGAAATTAATCTTGTGGCTTTGAATCCTGAGTTGGCTGGATGAGGGCAGCTCCTACAACACTCGAGAAGCTTAACGCCATCTGGGATAAAGCAGCCCGTTTGACTGGTACACGAACATCCACCTCTTCCACCACAGACGTGCTCAGTAACAGCCATACATACAATCTAAAGATGGTCTGCAAAAGCTCAGCAAGGGTCCTTAGTCAGCACCTTCAAAACTCATGACTGCTAACACTAGGACAAGGCTTATATGACCTCCTGCAGGCTCCACTTAAAGTCACTTGTCATCGTGATTTGGATATATATCACAGTTACTTCAATCTCATTGGGTCAAAATCCTAGAACTTCCATCCTAACAGCACGATGAATGTATCTATGCCAAATGAACCGCACTGCTCAAGTACAAGTCTCACACCACCACTTCTCATGAGCAATTAGGTCAGCTTAGCCAGGGATGCCTATTTCTCATAAATGAATAACAAAAACAAGTTCAATCTGATCAGGGAAGGAACAAACAGGTCAGAAGGTGGAATTTGAATTCAACTGTTAAAACATGGCACTGAGAGCTAGCAACATTGTCGATGACAACTACCAATGATATGTGTAAAAACCCATCAGGTTCACTAATGTCCTTCAGAGAAGGAAATCAGTCTTCCTTAACTGGTCCAACGTAGGTGTGATTTTGCATCCACAATGAAGTTGCCTCTCAAATGGCCTAGCAAGCTACTCGGTTAAGAGTAATTGTGGTTAGGCAACATATGCTGGCCTTGCCAGCGATGCCCGCATGTCATGAAAGATTTTTTTTTACAAAAGAAAGCATGGAAACAGAAAACACTCGTTATCATTTGGTCCACTGGATTTATTATTCTCACACATCATGGTATATAATTTCCAATTGCACTATTCTGGTGCAATTGCTTAACCTAATCATACTGAAATCTTTACAAACGGATTAATCAACACCTAACTAAAAAATAGAGTGAAATTTAGTTGAGCAATAACATGCACTTCCTAACTCTTTGCATCTTTCTACTTCTTGTTCTTACTTTTACATGCCCAATAAAAGTACCTCTTTGACAAAGCTACTTTATATTGTACCTTTATCATAGTAAGATGTCCAAAGATCATTCACAGCTATGTTATCAGACAAAATTTGACAGCAAGCTAAAAACTGAGACATTAGGATGGGCAGCCAAGTGCTCGAGATACATTTTAAGCAGCAATTTAATAGAGGATTAGCAGGTGTTAGGATACATTTGGGTTTATACAAGATGGAAGTGCGATAACTGTGTCTACCATTCACACAGCATTAATTCAGTTCAAAACGCTTCCACTCTGCACAAATTTCTCTATTGAAGACTCTGTCCAATTTATTAAAGGCAGTTTGACAAAAATCACCACCAGCAACAGAAGTCAGTGTTAGAAAAGCTGAGAATTTTACAAGTTACATCAATAAAATTCAAACGGCTTTCCATAAAGACATTCCCATGGTCCCAGCTTTACAGGATCCATTGATGATGGGGTTTTGCTTCTCATTATTAGAGGGGTCAGTAACGAAGAGGCATAGTATTAAGGTAAACAGCAGGTAGTTTAGGGGGATTGAATAAAAAACATTTTCACCCAGAGGACTGTGGGCATCTGGAACTCATTACGTGAAAGGGTGATACAGACATTTAAGAAATATTTAGAAGAATACCACAGCGTTCAAGGATATGTGCCAAGTGATGGAAAATGAGATTGGAATAAATTGATGTCAGAGATAATGGGAACTGCAGATGCTGGAGAATCCAAGATAACAAAGTGTGAAGCTGAATGAACACAGCAGGCCAAGCAGCATCTCAGGAGCACAAAAGCTGACGTTTCGGGCCTAGACTCTTCATCAGAGAGGGGGATGGGGAGAGGGTTTTGAAATAAATAGGGAGAGAGGGGGAGGTGGACTGAAGACGGATAGAGGAGAAGATAGGTGGAGAGGAGAGTATAGGTGGGGAGGTAGGGAGGGGATAGGTCAGTCCAGGGAAGACGGACAGGTCAAGGAGGCGAAATGAGGCTAGTAGGTGGGAAATGGAGGTGCGGCTTGAGGTGGGAAGAGGGAATAGGTGAGAGGAAGAACAGATTAAGGAGACGGGGACGAGCTGGGCTGGTTTTGGGATGCAGTGGGGGGAGGAGAGATTTTGAAGCTTGTGAAGTCCACATTGATACAATTGGGCTGCAGGGTTCCCAAGCGGAATATGAGTTGCTGGTCCTGCAACCTTCGGGTGGCATCATTGTGGCACTGCAGGAGGCCCAGGATGGACATGTCATCTAAGGAATGGGAGGGGGAGTTAAAATGGTTCGCGATGGGAGGTGCAGTTGTTTATTGCGAACTGAGTGGAGGTATTCTGCAAAGCGGTCCCCAAGCCTCCACTTGGTTTCCCCAATGTAGAGGAAGCCACAACGGGTATAGTGGATACAGTATACCTCATTGGCAGATGTGCAGGTGAACATCTGCTTGATAATGGAAAGACAACTTAGGGCCTGGGATGGAGGTGAGGGAGGAGGTGCAGGGGCAAGTGTAGCACTTCCTGTGGTTGCAGGGGAAGGTGCCAGGTGTGGTGGGGTTGGAGGGGAGTGTGGAGCGGATAAGGGAGACCTGGAGAGAGTGGTCTCTCCAGAAGGCAGGCAAGGGTGGGAATGGAAAAATGTTTCGGGTGGTGGGGTCGGATTTTAGATGGTGGAAGTGTCGGAAGATGATGCGTTGTATCCGGAAGTTGGTGGGGTGGCATGTGAGAACTAGGGGGATTCTCTTTGGGCGGTTATTGCAGGGGCGGGGTGTGAGGGATGTGTTGCGGGAAACATGGTCGAGGTTATCCATCTTCGGTCCGCCTCCCCCTCTCTCCCTATTTATTTCAGAACCCTCTCCCCATCCCCCTCTCTGATGAAGGGTCTAGGCCCGAAACGTCAGTTTTTGTGCTCCTAAGATGCTGCTTGGTCCACTGTGTTCATCCAGCTTCACACTTTGTTATCTTGGAATAAATTGATGTTTGATGACCAGCATGGACATGATAGGTCAACAGACTTGTTCCATGCTGTAAAAGTTCTGTGTCTCTACAAACTTTCACTCTAATAGCCTGTTATCCACATACAAATATTGCTCAGTGCGCTGTAGTGTTCTATGTTCTATGCTTTCCGACCAAAACACAGATGATGAAGTTGGATAATAAAATGTGAGGCTGGATGAACACAGCAGGCCAAGCAGCATCTCAGGAGCACAAAAGCTGACGTTTCGGGCCTAGACCCTTCATCAGAGAGGGGGATGGGGAGAGGGAACTGGAATAAATAGGGAGAGAGGGGGAGGCGGACCGAAGATGGAGAGTAAAGAAGATACGTGGAGAGAGTATAGGTGGGGAGGTAGGGAGGGGATAGGTCAGTCCAGGGAAGACGGACAGGTCAAGGAGGTGGGATGAGGTTAGTAGGTAGATGGGGGTGCGGCTTGGGGTGGGAGGAAGGGATGCGTGAGAGGAAGAACCGGTTAGGGAGGCAGAGACAGGTTGGACTGGTTTTGGGATGCAGTGGGTGGGGGGGAAGAGCTGGGCTGGTTGTGTGGTGCAGTGGGGGGAGGGGACAAACTGGGCTGGTTTAGGGATGCAGTAGGGGAAGGGGAGATTTTGAAACTGGTGAAGTCCACATTGATACCATATGGCTGCAGGGTTCCCAGGCGGAATATGAGTTGCTGTTCCTGCAACCTTCGGGTGGCATCATTGTGGCAGTGCAGGAGGCCCATGATGGACATGTCATCTAGAGAATGGGAGGGGGAGTGGAAATGGTTTGCGACTGGGAGGTGCAGTTGTTTGTTGCGAACTGAGCGGAGGTTCGCAACAAACAACTGCACCTCCCAGTCGCAAACCATTTCCACTCCCCGTCCCATTCTCTAGATGACATGTCCATCATGGGCCTCCTGCACTGCCACAACGATGCCACCCGAAGGTTGCAGGAACAGCAACTCATATTCCGCCTGGGAACTCTGCAGCCATATGGTATCAATGTGGACTTCACCAGTTTCAAAATCTCCCCTTCCCCTACTGCATCCCTAAACCAGCCCAGTTTGTCCCCTTCCCCCACTGCACCACGCAACCAGCCCAGGTCTTCCCCCCCACCCACTGCATCCCAAAACCAGTTCAACCTGTCTCCGCCTCCCTAACCGGTTCTTCCTCTCACCCATCCCTTCCTCCCACCCCAAGCCGCACCCCCATCTACCTACTAACCTCATCCCACCTCCTTGACCTGTCCGTCTTCCCTGGACTGACCTATCCCCTCCCTACCTCCCCACCTATACTCTCTCCACCTATCTTCTTTACTCTCCATCTTCGGTCAGCCTCCCCCTCTCTCCCTATTTATTCCAGTTCCCTCTTCGATGAAGGGTCTAGGCCCGAAACGTCAGCTTTTGTGCTCCTGAGATGCTGCTTGGCCTGCTGTGTTCATCCAGCCTCACATTTTATTATCTTGGAATTCTCCAGCATCTGCAGTTCCCATTATCACAGATGAAGTTGGGTTGACTACCCTGTGTGACATACCTGGGCCGACACCTGCTGGACATATTGAAGCATTACAATTTATCAGGACAAATATTCAACCCGAATTCAGAGAGATCAATATAGTCAGAGGATTAGGAACCAGTGACTTACAGATGTGGGAGTGTCAGAAGCAAAAACAACCAATAAATAGTGAAAGTACTTAGGCACATCTGCGAAGAAAGTAGGTGTGATCCTTTGCTTACAGTTAACGCTCTTGACTGTGCTCAGTGATCTGCATTTGAAGCATTAACTGTTCTCTCTCCATGTCAGATGCTTGACCTGAGTACTTTCAGTATTTTTGCTTCAATTTTCCGAATTACAGCATCTGCAGCATTGCTTTTATGAGGACTAAGTTTAACAGCTCTACTTTAGGGGAAAGTTCTGGAACAGGGCTTTCCAAATTGGATGTTGGGTGCTGAAATTTTGGGTTGCGAACTCTGATGCAAAGAATACTGTTGTAGAAACCAAACCAAGTTACAACTATGTTCCTGCTGTAACTGGCACTTTGCACTCCTTCCGACCTCTCACTCTCACAGGTCAGTACACACACCCTTTATGCAAAAAGGGAGCCAGAGGGATGAAAACTACAGACTAGTTGCTTAACATCTGTCATACGGATGATATTTGGAACTTTTTGTTAGTTCACTCATGGGATGTGGATGTCACAGGCCAGAATTGATTGCCCATCCCCAATTGCCCTTGAGAAGGCTGTGGTGAGCTGCCTTCTTGAACCACTGCAGTCCATGTGATGTTGACCCACAACACCATTAGGGAGAGAATTCCAGGATTCTGACCCAGTGATCGTGATGGAACAGTGATACATTTCCAATTCAGAATAGTGAGTGGCATGGAGGGGAACTAGAGGGTGGTGGCGTTCCTTGTATCTGCTGCCCTTCTCCTTCTAAATGGAAGTGGTTGTGGGTTTAGAAGGTGTTGTCAAAGGATCTTTACTGAATTTCTGCATTGAATCTTGTAAATAGTACACAAGGCTGCTTCTGACCATCAGTGGTGGAGGGAGTGCATGTTTGTGGAAGTGGTGCTAATGAAGCGGGCTGCTTTGTCCTAGATGGTGTCAAGATCCTTGAGCGTTGTTGGAGCTTCACCCATCGAGACAAGCACGGAGTACTCTATCACACTTGTGCCTTGTAGATGGTGGACAGGCTTTGGGGATTCAGATGGTAAGTTATTAGCCACAGTATTCCTAGCCTCTGATCTGTTCTTGTAGCCACTGCGTTTATGTGGAGAGTCCAGTTGAGATTCTGATCAGTGGTAACCCCAAGGATATTGCTAGTTGGGAAATCAGCGATAGTAATGTCATTGAATGTCAAAGGATGGTGGCAGACTGGAGGTGGTCACTTCTGGCATTTGAGTGATGTGAATGTTACTTGCCACTTGTCAGCCCCCAAGCCTGTATATTGGACTGCTTCAGTATCTGAGGAGTCGCGAATGGGGCTGAACATTGTGCAGTCATCCCCACTTCTGACCTTATGATGAAGGGAAGGTCATTGTTAAAGCAGCTGAAGATGGTTGGGGTGGTGACACTACCCTGAGGAACTCCTGCAGTGATGTCCTGGAGCTAAGATGGCTGACTTCCAACAACCTCAACAATCTTCCTATCTACCGGGTTTGACTTCAACCAGTGGAGGATTTGTCCCAATACCTATGAATTCCAGCTTTTCTAGGACTCCTTGATACCACACTCAGTCAAACATGTCCTAAAGTCAAGGGTGACAATCTCACTTCACCTCTGGAACTCAGATGTTCCATTTATATTTGAATCAAGGCTATAATGAAGTCAAGAGCTGAGCGACCCTAGCAGAATCCAAACTGGGCATCACTGAGCTGATAGCATTGTTGACAACATCTTTCATCACTTTATCATAGAAATCACAGAATCACTGGGGAGTGGAAACAGGCCCTTCAGCCCAACAAGTCCATACCGATCCTCAGAGCACCCACCCAAACCCATCCCCCGACAACCCACCTAATTTACACATCCTGGAACATTATAGGCAATTTAGCTTGGCCAATCCACTTAGTATTTGGACTGTGGAAGGAAACTGGAGCACCCAAAGGAAACCCAAGCAAACACAGAGAGAATGTGCAAACTCCACACAGGCAGTCATCTGAGAGTGAAATTGAACACAGGTCCCTGGCGCTATGAAGCAGCAGTACTAACCACTGTGCCACTTTACTGATGATTGAGAATCGACTGATGGGGCGGGAATTTTCCACTGTACTGGAAGAACTTCTTGGCTAGGGGGATCAGAAGAATGGGAGCACAAGTCTTCAGTAGTATTGCCGAACTGTTGTCAGGACACATAGCCTTTGCAAAAACCAATGCCTCCAACCATTGCGCAATATCACGTGGAGTGAATCAAATTGGCTGGAGACTGATATCTGTGATGCTGGGGGATATGCTAGGCTATGAGAATACAGATTGTGCTATGTATAATTCTGTGCTGTCATGGCCCACAGTGCCTCTTGGATGCCCAGTCGTAAGTTGCTGGATCTGCTCTCCTATTTAGCACTGTGGTGGTGTCACATAACTTGATAGAGGGTTTTTTTTCAATTTGATTTTGTTTCCACAAGGACTGTATAATGGTCACTCTTATTGATACTGTCATAAAATCCCTACAGTGCAGACAGAGGCCATTAGGCCCATCACACCCTCTGAAAGCATCTCACCAAGACCCCATAATCCTGCATTTACCATGGCTAATCCATCTAACCCACACAACTCTGGACACAATGGGATAATTTAGTATAGCCAATCCACTTAACCTGTAGGGGGAAAACCACAGCACATGGTAGAAACCCACACAGACACGGAAGAACATACAAGCTCATCCAAGGCTGGAATCAAACCCAGGCCCATGGCACTGTTAGGCAGCAGTGCTAACCACTGTGCCACCATGCTTCATGGACAGATGCATCTGCATGCAGGCTGAGGTCAAGTGTATTTTTTTCCTCTTGTTGGTCCCCTTACCATCTGCTGCAGATTATGTCTAGAAGCTCTGTCCTTTAGGACCTGATCAACTTGATTAGTAGTGCTGCTGGCAAGCCATTCTTGGTGGTACACATTGAAATCTCCCACCCAGAGTACATTTCACATCCTTGCCACCCTCAATGTTCTGGTCTTAACTGCTTTTTGTAATGAATTCCACTGGCTCAGCACTCTCTGGGTGAAGAAATTTCTCCATATGTCAGTCCTAAATGGTCTACCCCATTTCCTTAGACTGTGATCCCTGGTTCTGGTCTCCCCGAGATTGGAAACATCGTTCCTGCATCAACAGAAGTGTTACAGCATTCGGCTTATCATTTCTGCGCTGGCTCTCTCGACTGGCATCATCACTGTGCCATTCTCCTGTCTTCACCGATTGCGCAGTTTCATCCAAATAATCATCCAGCGCCCTCTTGGATGCCGCAATTGAACCTATCTCCCTTACATCTCCAGGCAACCCATTCCAGACCCTGACTGCTCACTGTGTGAAAAGGTTTATTATCTCCTCCCATTTGCTTATTTTGCAAATTACCTTCTGCCTGTGCTAAGTATTTGAGATTAAGAGTTGTTACAGTGCAGAAGGGATGGGAGGTGCATGGAACATCTGTCCTATTGTGTTTGTGGCAGCTCTTCCAAATGAGCATCATCATCACTTTGCACCATTCTCCTGTCTTTGCTCCTGCACATTGATTGTTTAAAACAGAAACAATAATGCCCTCTTACACCTATATGTGTGTATGTATGTGAATGTTTGTGGGTGCATATAAATGTATCAGTTTGTTTGTATCTAATTCTGTGTTATGTATGTGTGCACATATATATGGATTTTTGTGTATGTATTGGTATGTCAGTATATAACTATACATGTGTATTATATGTATTTTCATATATATGTATGTGCATACATGTATTAGTATGGGTGATTATATACATCAGAATATATGTCTGTGTGTGTATATGTATATTTTTGTCTGTACAAGTATCGGTATGTGTGCATGTCTGTGAGTGAGCACATATGTATGTATGTGTGTGTGTCAATATTTGTATATTATAAATTTGTAAAAGGTGTGTGTAATTACCTTTTGCTGATGTCGGTGGTGCTGCAGGTCTGGGCCTTCACCAGCTGCAGCCCCAGGTCTTCCTCCAGCCGTATAGAGGCGTCCGCGGGGCCGGGGCCGGGGCCAGGGCAAAGGCCGTGCTCCTTCTCCTTCCCGCTGCGGGCCAGCGTCATCCTCTGCCTCCTCCTCTGCTGCTGCTGCTCCTGCAGGGCCTGGAACTGTTGCCTCAGGCCCTGAGTCACCAGCTCATCCGCGCTGTCCATCGAGTAAAATCCCAGCCTTGCCCCCCTCCCCGGTGCAGATTGTTTCCGCCGATTCCCTCCTTTCCACTCGATGTCGGAATCTCTGATGGCGGCCGCCGCTGCCAACGTCGCTTGGCAACAGTAACCAGGGGAGACGCGGCCTACCTAGCCACCCCGCCCTCCTTATCCATTACCCTGCTGCTCCTCCTCTTTATTGCTTTTAAACCCTATTCCTTTATACTTTTCCTGATTGGCTTGACTTTTAAAAATATATATATTAAACAGGGCATCTGCCCGCACCATCACTGTTCAAAATGTATTTTGGTTTAGTCTCATGCAGGGCTCCTACCAATATTAAAGATTGACCTCTCTGATGAAGGGTCTAGGCCCGAAACGTCAGCTTTTGTGCTCCTGAGATGCTGCTTGGCCTGCTGTGTTCATCCAGCCTCACATTTTATTATCTTAAAGATTGACCATCTGCTCCACTCGGAAAGAGGTGACAATTATCACCACTATTTCCGACCTTCCAGGGCCGCTGTATCTAATTCATTTGTCCCGGTTCTCACCCTTCATCCCAACCCACCTCTCTCCGAATAAAACGTGTACAGCACCCTATTGATGTCTGCTTGTGGTTTATCAACCTCTAGCACAGACGAGTGTTTATAGAGTCATAGTGCAATAGAGTATGGAAATAGGCCCCTTTAGACTAAACTGGCCTATGCTGAACATAGTATCCACTCAGCTAGTTTCCATTGCCCGCATCCCTCTCAACCCTTCCCATCTGTGCATCTATCCAAATGTTTTCCAAACATTGCTATTGTACCGGCCTCAACCACTTCCTGTGTAGAAAAGTTGCCCTTCAGCTTTTTCTTAAATCTATCCCTCTTGTCTTAAACAAATGCCATCTAGTTTTCAATTTCTCATTGCCGGGGGGGCGCGGCGTGTTGGCGGTGGTGGGTGGATGGATGGAGAGAGAGAGGAGGGAATAACAATATGCATTCATCCTATCCCTGCCCCTTAAGATTTTATGCATCCCAATAAAGATCACCCCTCATTCTCCTCTGTTCTCAGGAATAAAGTTCTCTCCTAGCCAACCTATCCATATAACTAAAAGGCCTGCTAGTCCTGGCAACATCTTGTAAATCTTTGCACATTTTCCAGTTTAACTAGGTCTTTCCTATGACAGGGTAACCAAAACTGTACACAATACTTCAATTGTGACCTCAATGGCTAATGCTAGAGAGTTGTATAACATCCCAACACGCTAAATTCCACCTTCACCACCCTGTCCATCTACAGCACCAATTTCAATTAACTATACCCTAGGTCCCTCTTTCACAATAGTCCTCACAACCTTAACATTTACTGAAGACGTCCTATGTGGGTTGCATTTTGGAAAGTCAAAAACTTAACCATATTGAAATGCATTTGCCAATCCACAGCAAATTCCCCATCTGATCAAGATCCCTCTAATTTTTGGCAACCTTCTTCACTATCAACAATACCACTTAATTTTGTATCATCTGCAAACTTACTAATCATGCCTTGCACATTCACTATATACCAATACATATCCTGAATCTCATCATCTGGTACACAGCATGTACTTCTTCCACCGCCAACAGTACATACCCTGTATCCCAAACACTTCTCCCATACTAACAAGCACTAAATCCTATTGTATTGGTGTTGGTTAATGCCTCAGTTGTCACTGAGAAAATGCCATAATAGTCACTATGGAAGATTTCATATAGTCTCACAGGTAGAACATTTAAAACGTCTTGCAGGAGACAGGATATTTGACTTTCCTGAAAGTCTCTAACAGTCAATCAAAATTCAATTATAAATTGTAAACTGGTTGCTAATAAGTAAACTATATTTTGTTAAATATAAAAAAAAGTGTTTCTCTCAGACCAGCAAATAGTTTCTCTACCACACTAGACCATGCGGACTGAAGCTTCCTAGAAGGTGGCAGCAATCTTCATGAGATCATCAAGCACACTGAGATGTTATGTCCACACAAAACTACCCAACATAGACATGCCCACTCCACTTCACATCCTATAGTTCATCGAATTCTCTCATTATAGATTTCATGCTCCCTTTTACTACAGACTGGTCCCCCTCCTTTGTCAAGTCTTTGTTATACTCCTCTCCATAAAATTCCACTGGAAGTCATATGCGTTCTACTGGGCAAATGAATATATTGACAAGCTTCTTTAAAATTAAAAAGGTTGTGTTGACAGTAAAGAACGTTATTAGAAACAGCCACACACCATTCTTTATATTTGGTATGATTCGTCTAAATCTTTATTGCTATTCACCAGGGTCTGTTGCATTTCAAGGAGACATCATTCACACGAAATTCACTTCCACCTGCAAGTGAAAACATTCTGTACATTTATTGTATCAAACCCTTTCAGAATTAAAAAAGCTGCTATCCTGAGTCCAGGGTAAAGGAGTCCATTTTCTCCTGCTTCAGTAAATTTTACCATGATTCATGAACAGAGCACCAAATATTAAGGAGAGTGGGCAGTAGAGAAAAAGGAAACTTTAAGCCAGTTAGCTTGACATCTATTATGGGAAAGGTGAAGAGTTGATCATTCAGGTGTTCATAGATTGAACACAAGCACTTAAGAGGAGTCAGCCAGGTTCTGGCAAAAGTTAAATTATGTTAAG
Source organism: Stegostoma tigrinum (assembly GCF_030684315.1). NCBI lineage: Eukaryota > Metazoa > Chordata > Chondrichthyes > Orectolobiformes > Stegostomatidae > Stegostoma > Stegostoma tigrinum. The sequence goes on along the minus strand of NC_081355.1, from coordinate 150,521,475 downwards.
CCAATTTATTGAAGTTATTCAAAGGAAAAACATGCAGTGCATAAAGAGAGTCTGTAGATGTATTGTACTTCTCAAATGCCTTCTGGAAATTCAAACTGGCACATCTGAAGTCAGTAAAGAAAACAGCTCTGGTGTACAGGGCAACAGATGAACATGGACAGAAGATTGGTTTCTGCCAGCCAGCCTGTGATATGCACAAATGGATCTTTGTCTGATGAGCAGGATGTCATGAGTGGAGTCCTGCAATGGTCTTTGCTAGCTGGTCAACTTTTAAAAGTTACAGCAATGAATTAGATTAGTGGAGCAAAGGTACAGTAGCTAAATTCACAGCATACCACAAAGATAGGACCTTACACTGTGAAGATTAAGGAGACAGGTTATAGATGGATAGAATGAATGAACAAAAATTCTGACGGAGTATATAACATGGGAAAACATATTATGGAGTCAGAAATATTCAACACTGAAACAGACCCTTTGGTCCGTATTGTCCATACCAACTAAGAATCCTCAACTGATCTAGATCATTTTCAGCATTTGACCCATATCCCTCGAAAGCCTTCCTACTCATGTACCCATCCAGATGCCTTTTAGTTGTACCAGCCTGCAACAATTCCTCTGGCAGGTTACTCCATACACACACACCACCTTCTATGATGAAAAAGTTGCCCCTCTGGTCCCTTTAAAAATATGTTTCTTTCTCTCACCTGAAACTTATGGTTTTGAATTCCCCTACCCTGGGGAAAGACCTTGATTATTCACCCTATCCACACCCCTCATGATTTTGTAAACATGAGGTCACCCCTCAGCCTCTGAAGCTCTGGGGTAAAAAAGGCTGTCTATAGCTCAGACCCTCCAAATCCCAACAACATCCTTGAAGGCATTCAAAGTTTTACAAGCTTGACAGCATCTTTCCTGTAAGGGGGGAAAAAAACCAGAATTGAATGCAGTGTTCTAAAAGTGGCCTCAATGTCCTGTGCGCAACTGCATCAAGACATCCCAACTCATACCCAATACACTGGCTGAAGGGAAGTATCCCAAACACCACCTTCACCACTCTCTTCCTGCAGCTCAACAGTCATGGGACAATACACACGCACCATGAGGTCTTTGTTCAACAGCACTCCCCCAAGCCCTACCATTAACTGCACAAGTGCTATCCTGGTTTGCCTTATGAAAAGGCAACATGTCACATTTAACAGACTATTACAGCACAGTACAGACCCTTCAGTGCTCGATGTTGTGCCAACCTGTCATACTGATCTGAAGCCCATCTAAATCTACACTATTCCATGTACGTCCATATGCTTGTCCAAAATTTATCCAAATTAAACTTCATCTGCTACTCTTTGGCCCTTTCACCTGTGATCGAGATTCTGTTGTATTACAAGATAATCTTCACTCTCCATTACACCAACCTTTGGTTTTATCTGCAAGCTTAATAACCAAGTCTCCTATATTCACATCAGATAAATTTTTAATGATGACAGAAAGGAGCAGATCCAGCACTGATCCTTGTTACACACCATTGGTCACAGGCCTTCAGTCAGAACAACAACAAGTTTCTACAAATCCTCTGCCTACTTTCAAGGAAATTTTATATCCAATTGGCTAGTTCCTCTGATTCCATGTAATTGAACCCCACTAACCAGTCTGCCATGCAGAACCTCATATGGACTTCAAGGCATTTGACATGTCCAACATTGCCAATCTTCCTGGTCACCTTGCGTCTGAGAGATTGAGGTGCTGAGGGATTTAAGTATTCCAGCATGAGTCACAAAAGGTTAGTCTTCAATTACATGTAATGGAGGGAGCTAATGGGAAAGCATCCTTTATTACAACAGAAATTGAACATTAAAATCCTTTTTATGTTCAATTTCTGTTGTAAAGTAAAGTGCTGGAGAAACTCAGGCAGGTTTGGCAGCATCTGTGGAGAAACAAAGTTAACATTTCAAAATGAGATGCAACTCTTCTCCATGTGAATTAGTCATGATTGTATTGAATGGCAAAGGAGGCTCAAGGGTCAGTATGACCTACATCTGCTCCTAGTTTGTATGTTCATAGATAGTGCAGCAGTCAAGAGTCACTGACTCAAAATGTTAACACTAATTACTGCTGATACTGCCACACCTATTTCTCTCCAGCAGTCTTATTGCTTGATAAGTATTAGTTTAATTCAATAGCAACATTCATGGCTGTCATTCATGCTCAAGATGTTCTGAGCTTTTCAAATTCCTCCATGACCTGTCCTTATTTGCCTCTAGAGCAGATAACCTTGTCCATCAATTCTAGCTACCATTAACAACAGTTCTCAGTTACAGTGGTCCAGAACTCAAATTTTCCCCCCCATACATCTCCACCCCTTTCCTCCTTCAGCATATTCCTCAAAACCTACATCTAAGACCAAGCTTTTGGGCGTCAGTTCCAAGATCTCCATAATGTGGCTCTATCACATCCTCATTTCAAAACACTGCAGAACATTTCAGAATGTTTTACTGTGTTAAAGGTGTTACATGAGTAGTACTGAGGGAGTGCCAGGACATGACTACCTATTCGGCTGAATGTAAAACGTTCTGCAGAGCAAAAGCTTCTTCTAGTATCCTGGCCAACATTCAAGACACAGAAGACAAAGATCATTGATTTCAACTTTTGTTTATGGAAATTTAGTTTAAAGTGATTTAACATTTTGCCAGTCTAGGTACACTAATATTAGAGGAATGTACCCTGTCTGTCTCCTCCCACCCTATCTTCTCCTTTATCCATCTATCTGCCTCCCCCTCTCCGTTCATTTCGGAATCCCCTTCCCCATTTGAAAGGTCTCGACCCAAACCATCAACTTCCCTGCTCAGTGTGCTGTGTTCCTCCAGCTTCACTGCTCTCAGATTCTCCAGCATCTGCAGTTCCTACTATCTCTGTACATAAATTCATTTATTTTCTGATACAGTGCTGCATCTGTTACTGTGATGCTGATTACATTCAGCCTCAAATTCCATTATTTTAATGTTTTTATTTTTAAAATATCTTGAAGAGCCACTTTATTCCATTATACATTAACATCTGAAATCAGGTGATGCAAATGAATAAATATCTATTTAAGCAATATAGTCTCAATTCAAGTACATTTTACACATAAGGCATCTTTTGCAAAGGTGTTTATTCTAAGTGATATCATTGAATGATGTAGTGGAATCCCATTGTAACTAGCAAGGTAACTTGATTAAAAGTATAATCAAACATTGAACCACTCATTCAAGTACAGTGAAAATAACCATTTTTATATTCATAATTTACTGCAAAAAAGATCCTATATTTAAATTGTCTGTAATATATCTCAATTTCACACAAACTAACATTTTTGAAGAATTTAGATGTCCAGTTTAATCCAGTAGCATTTAAAAATGCATCAATGAAGGTTCAAGGCAAGGTGTAAGAGTTACAACCTACAACCCTGCTTCAATGTTGAAATAGTAGTTCAGCCTCTTCATTTTTTTGCTTATTTCCAAATCAAACCAGTTTGTGCAATTTCAAGTGCACTTGACCTTGACATTAGAATTAATAATGCTGCAGACTCCAGAATGCACTGGAGACTAACATCTTTTAAGAAGATGAATAAAAATCAATACAATGGAAAAATAACTGCTTTTTGACCAATTGAAATTCAGAGTGGAAATACTTGAAACAAGAAGTACTCTGATAATCCACTTGGAAACAACTTTGTCCAAGCATGCAGCACCTCATGTAATTTGAAATGTCTAAAGCTGGTCTGAATTACAGCAGTAAACACAAGCATTTTACAGATCTGACATGCAGCAAAAACAGTGTAATGTGATCTCAAGTACTGCATCTCACTAGAACCAGCCAGGTGAATGTTAGTTTAACATATGCAGCTAACACCCTCTAAACAATTTGATGGCAAGATACACTTAGCTATATCTTGTCAAAATTGAGCTAAATCAATTCTTTACCAAAGGTTTGCAATGTATGACTATGCAATGGGGCATCAGATTAAAAACAGTTTTGTTTGCAAATTGGATAAAAATGGTATTCCGCACCCTGCGGTGCTAACAAACCCTTGGGAAAACATCCCTCGGCAGTAAATATTAGTATACTGTATAAATCAAGCTTGAAAAATCAAAACTAAGTTTTAACTATCTAATAAGTACTTAACCAAGGTGAAAGGAAAAATCCTGATCACCTCAATGTGAGGTACATTTGAAAGCCTAAGACTTCAAATTCCAAGAACAACAGTAAACAGGTCCAACTTCATTTGTGAAGCAGAGCATTTTTCTGTTCCTTGGGCTTCACAACATATTCTTTGTACATAGAGTACAGAACACCTGTAATAATAAAAGACCAGTTAAGATATATTACCAAGATTAGTATTTGAAGCAGATGCCATGTTGACATTTAACACTAGGTTAGCTAACTGCTGGATAGAAAGGGGTCAGCACTGAATAGACTAAAGGAAATGCTGAAAGTGCACAAGTGGGAACAGATCTATTCTTGTCATGGTGGCTAAATATCAACAATTAGTTGGACTGAATAGCCTGTTCCTGTTTTCCAAAAGAAAAATGAACTTTAAAAAATTAAAACTCCGTTGAACATTAAATTCCATAGTTTTACAACTTGAGTTTTATTATAAAAGTCACAATAATCATCAGGTGCAGATATGAAATAAAATTGACAATATAGGCCCCTTGTGGCACAATGCTAGTGTCCCTACCCCTAGGCCAGGTCCAAGTCCCATCCATTTTGTTTGGGGGGGGGGGGGGCATGCGGGTGCTTGTAATAACACCTCTGAACAGGTTGATTAGAAAAAGCTTAGATCTTCAAGCATGTTTAAAAGCAAAACAAAAAACACAAAAAGTGCCCGATTCTCCACTGAGTAGGCAAATCCAAGATGGCACAGTGGTAGGCATAGTTGACCCACTTGGAAGTTAGAATGCTAGTATGGAATATACATAAACACTCTTAAAAAAGGTCAATGTGCTTTCCTTTTCCCACTTGAATACCCCAGGAGTATAAATGTCTTGAGGTAGTGAGTGTCTCTACCTCAGGGTCAGAGAGCCCAGGTTCAAAGTCCCACCTTCTTCAATAGTGGGTCAGAATGTTTTAAAACCAGTTGATGAAAAATACCCAGGCTTAGAAGAATTCAAAGTACACCTTCTGGACAATTAGTATCAAAAGAAAACAAGGAAAAAGGCTTTTTTGCAGAACTTGGTGGTGGATATTTAAGACAAAGCAACATTCATCTGACACAGCATACCTCATGATATTGCTCTATATGTCAGGGATCTTACAAACAATGGAAATTATAGCATACCTATAGTCATGGCTCCCACTACACATCCCTGGGCAGCCACACGCATGTGGATAAGATGTACAGACATTTTTCTGTTCCCTCTCGTCTTCAGTTTGTACAGTCCATAAGCCACCACAGATGCAAACCCAGCAATCCCTGAAAAAGCAAATGGAATGTTTGTTTTTTTTCCCCCCTAATACCCAAATCTATTTTGAGAATCATGGAACTCTTCAAGATCAGTTTCTACAACACATTGTACTTTATTATTTTAAAGATTACACTGTAAATAGTCAGCACTGACTAAATTTGAGTGAGTTTCTATTGTGAACCTCTAGCCATGTGGCAAAACTTGAGTCACTAAAGTGTCATTTCCTTTCAAGACTTTGACCACTGAATTCTAGTAGCTAGTGGAAAATTTGGTTTGACTGCTTTCAGCATATCTACTCTACTAATTGCATTTGCTCAGTCACTCCATATACAAGGACCAATGTGTAGCAATTGATAAAATAGGGATGATGAATGATTTACAGTTACTTACCAACAGGGACAAATGGGGACTCCTTAGATTTTCGAATGAGCTTTGAGGTTTGGTCATCTTCTGATGGAAGCATAGGGACCAGGCTCACATTGCTTGAAGACATGGTGGCTGCAAAAAATGACTAAAGTTAGTCAAGTGAAATAAAAGCCAGTTTTGTAGAAATGCTGCCAGCAGTGATGCAGTAGCTACAAAACAGGGGTTAGCCTTCAATTAGCAAATAAAAAAAGGTCAGAGAAAAAAGGAGAGGCATTGAGTTTACAGTCAACCATCCCAGTTATGTAAACTGAATCTTATCCCGGAAGCTGATAGTCATCTTTTCGCTTGCTGCTTTCAAGAAAGTATTATTTCCTGATGAAAATTTAAATGTCTAGTTTCAATTTGATTCAGACATGCAAGTGATTTGCAGAGATACATAATCCAAGCTAGAAATACTTGCACACTTCCCATAAATCACATGATTTTCTGACTGCTGGTCTTTAACTGGAAATTGCCTCAACCCCTTGTTTTGGTTACAGGAAATTCTCATTTATGAGACAAGGAACATAATCCACAAGTTACTCATGGGCAAGTCACAATGACATGGCAATTTCTATCTATTTCAGTGAATAATGCAAGTTGGAAAAGTGAAACCAGAGCAGAGAGATTTATAAAATAGAATAAAAGGGCTGACTGAACTCAAGAAGTGAAAGGGAAATTTTCAGAGAATACTTTAGATTATGTAGCTAGGATGTGGGAGATGAACCAGATCACCCTAATACATGGAGGTCAGCATGTTAAATCACCATAATGGACTGTTTAGAGACTTGCTGTCACTTCAAAAAGGAGAGGACTTCATAGTGCTTTTCACAAAGGTGCAATGTGAATAAGGTTTCTTGAATTGCTTTGCAGCTCATGAACATTCATTGTTGTGTGTAGTTACCATTATAATGTAGGAAATGTAACATACAATTCACACATTGCATGGTAGCACCAAAACATTGGAGAATGATCATCTGTTCTAGAGAGGTTAGTCAAGGGGTTAATACCAACTATCCAATCTCTTCCACATCTGGCAAAACAGATGGCAGCTCGGTTTAGCAACAAAAACAAGCTGCTGGAAACACTCAGCAGGTCTGGCAGCATCTGTGAACAGAAATCAGAGTTAACTTTTTGGGCCTGGTGACCCTTCCAAAGAAGGTAATTTAAATGTGGCCAACACCTCTCAGTGCAACATTCCCTCAGAACTGTCAGCTCAAGTCTGTTCCCAATTTTCTAGAGTAACTGTGACCCATTAATCAGAAGATTAGGGTGTTTTCTAGAGAAGAACGTTATCATTCAATGTCAATGAAGGAGGTCACCACCTCATCATACCACCACAAGACACAGGATGGCATTGAGCTTGCTTCACACGTTTGGGAGCTGCAAACTGGAACTTCCTGTTTAACAGCACTGTGAAACTTTATCTTCACCACACAAACTGCAGCAGCTCAAAGTAGTCAATGCATCACTATTTTTCCAAGTCCAATAGGTGACAGGTAACAAATGCCAGCCTTGCTTTGCACATTTTCAGACAAATAACGTTGGAGTTTCAATCTTTTTAGAAAATTTAACCTTTAGAAATTGAAAGTATGGCTGTGCACCTATGAAATCTTTAGCAGTTTTGTAGGACAATATTCATATGCCACAGAACTAAGACTAGGTCTAAGAATTACGTGAGGAATAAGAGAATGGTCAAAGAAAGAGTAGGGCCGATCAGGGATAGCATAGGGAACTTGTGTGTGGAGCCTGAGGAGGTAGGGGAAGCCCTAAATGAGTTTTTTGCTTCTGTCTTTACGAAAGAAACGACCTGTGTAGTGAATGAAACCTTTGAAGAGCAGGTGTGCATGCTGGAATGGATAGAGATAGAGGAAGCTGATGTACTGAAAATTTTGTCAAACATTAAGATTGACAAGTCGCCAGGCCCGGATCAGATTTGTCCTCGGCTGCTTTGGGAAGCGAGAAATGCAATTGCTTCGCCACTTGCGAAGATCTTTGCATCCTCGCTCTCCACTGGAGTCGTACCTGAGGACTGGAGAGAGGCAAATGTAATTCCTCTCTTCAAGGAAGGAAATAGGGAAATCCCCGGCAATTATAGACCGGTAAGTCTCACGTCTGTCGTCTGCAAGGTGTTAGAAAGGATTCTGAGGGATAAGATTTATGACCATCTGGAAGAGCATGGCTTGATCAAATACAGTCAACACGGCTTTGTGAGGGGTAGGTCATGCCTCACAAACCTTATCGAGTTTTTTGAGGATGTGACTAGTAAGGTTGATGAGGGTCAAGCTGTGGATGTGGTGTATATGGACTTCAGTAAGGCATTTGATAAGGTTCCCCATGGAAGGCTCATTCAGAAGGTCAGGAGGAATGGGATACAGGGGAACTTAGCTGCTTGGATACAGAATTGGCTGGCCAACAGAAGACAGCGAGTGGTAGTAGAAGGAAAATATTCTGCCTGGAAGTCAGTGGTGAGTGGGGTTCCACAGGGCTCTGTCCTTGGGCCTCTACTGTTTGTAATTTTTATTAATGACTTGGACGAGGGAATTGAAGGATGGGTCAGCAAGTTTGCAGACGACACAAAGGTCGGAGGTGTCGTTGACAGTGTAGAGGGCTGTTGTAGGCAGCAGCGGGACATTGACAGGATGCAGAGATGGGCTGAGAGGTGGCAGATGGAGTTCAACCTGGATAAATGCGAGGTGATGCATTTTGGAAGGTCGAATTTGAAAGCTGAGTACAGGATTAAGGATAGGATTCTTGGCAGCGTGGAGGAACAGAGGGATCTTGGTGTGCAGATACATAGATCCCTTAAAATGGCCACCCAAGTGGACAGGGTTGTTAAGAAAGCATATGGTGTTTTGGCTTTCATTAACAGGGGGATTGAGTTTAAGAGTCGTGAGATCTTGTTGCAGCTCTATAAAACTTTGGTTAGACTGCACTTGGAATACTGCGTCCAGTTCTGGGCGCCCTATTATAGGAAAGATGTGGATGCTTTGGAGAGGGTTCAGAGGAGGTTTACCAGGATGCTGCCTGGACTGGAGGGCTTATCTTATGAAGAGAGGTTGACTGAGCTCGGTCTCTTTTCATTGGAGAAAAGGAGGAGGAGAGGGGACCTAATTGAGGTATACAAGATAATGAGAGGCATAGATAGAGTCGATAGCCAGAGACTATTTCCCAGGGCAGAAATGGCTAGCACGAGGGGTCATAGTTTTAAGCTGGTTGGTGGGAAGTATAGAGGGGATGTCAGAGGCAGGTTCTTTACGCAGAGAGTTGTGAGAGCATGGAATGCGTTGCCAGCAGCAGTTGTGGAAGCAAGGTCATTGGGGTCATTTAAGAGACTGCTGGACATGCATATGGTCACAGAAATTTGAGGGTGCATCCATGAGGATCAATGGTCGGCACAACATTGTGGGCTGAAGGGCCTGTTCTGTGCTGTACTGTTCTATGTTCTATGTTCTAATTACAAGGACTAAGAATTACATGATAAATTTGAGATTTTGGAAAGCTTAGATTCAGAAACTGTACCAGACTGAAAACCTGCAAAGTCACTCCATTATTTGAAAAAGGGAAGGAAAGAAAAGAAACTCAATAATCCCAGAGTTGTCAGTTCCAGTTGCAACTGTGGGGAACTTAGTAGATTTGATGATTAACAAGGAAATTGGATCCAAAAGTGAACATGGGTTTTGTAATGATAAAAAAGGAAGATACTGCAGGTGCTGGAACCCCAAAGAACAGTCATGTGGGACTGGAATTGTTAACTTTTTCTTGCTTCACAGATGCTGCCAGGCTGCTGAGTTTCTCGAACACTTTACACATTTTACTAGATGACTTTTCTCCCCCCCATTATGGATAGAGAAATCTGTATGAAGATTACCTATTATAGGTAAGCAGGAAAATAACTGAATAAAGGTTTGCACAGGTTAGCAAGTTAAAAAACTCTTGGAAACGCAAGATAGTAAATGTTTAGGAAACAGAAACAATAACTAGCTTGCTCTGATTGATAGAATATATCAAATCCAGTCCTCATTCTCCCATCATTTATAAGTAATAGTGACTTGGATCAAGGAACAGGTGTTGTTTGTAGATGATTAAGCTACATTAAGCACAGCAAGTACAGTAGTTTGCATAGTAGGAACAAATTCCAAAGAGACAAAGACTAAGTGAGTGAATTTAATCTGCAATAGGTTTGGATCAGTAAGAAAATTCCAGTTCATCTTTCAATCCGTGGGAAATTAAGAGCTGTTCAGAAGCAGTGGTAGTGTCCATGTTTGGACAATCTATAATTGCCAAATGTAGCACAGTACAAAAAGTTGACAAAGAAAAGAGGTGACCGAGTCATCTTTGACTCCTTTGGTGACATTCCCCTCTTGGTCAGATGTGCATTCAATGTCCTATCTGTAGTCATGAGAACAAAAGTCAAGACCGATGTTCTAGTGCAATATTGAAGGGATGCTTTGTGGTCTTTCAGGTAAGACGTTAAATAAAGGCCCTCTCTCACATAAAAGATCCAGTGGAACTATTTCAAAGAGCAGAGGAGTTGTCACTTGCACTCTGATCAATATTTAAGCCTCATTTCAACAGAAAAAACAATTTTGATCACTGTCACGCATTTGTTTTCTGAAGTTTGCTACATGCAAGGTGGCAGCTGCATTTCCTACACAATGACCACATTTTGCAAGTACTAACTGGCTGAAAAGCTGCCGTCACAAAAAGGTGCTTTATAAATGCGAGTATTTTAATTTGTTGGAACGTTGGCTTTTATCTCAAGTGAGGTGTACAAAATGATAGAGATATAGATAGGAAAAAGTCTCTGGCTGACTATTCTAGGGTGGAGATAGCTATGAGGGGGCATAGTTTTAAAGTGAACAGAGATAGATATGGGGAGACTTTAGAGGTAGGTTCTTTACTCAGTGTTAGGGGCATGGAATGCATTGCTAGAGAGGGTAATGAAGTCAGCCTCATTAGGGGCATTTAAGCAGCTATTAGATAGGCATATGGATGGTAGCATAAGGGATGGAGGTTAGACAGACCTTAGGATTAGGTGAAAGTTTGGCACACCATCATGGGCCGAAGGGCCTGTACTGTGCTGTACTGTTCTATGAGCTTAAATATGAAGTAGTGACAAAGCTACACTTCAGCTGAAGAGAATCTTGAACAACAAGTCTCAAGAAAGCTATATTGGCCTGGAAAGTGTACAAGTACAGAAGGGAGCAGGGTTTAAATGGATTTAGCTAAGATGATACATTTCCAATGGTGATAAATCCACAGGAGGACAGAATATTAAAATTAGAGTTAGGTCACTCATGAGTGAAGTGTGAAGGTCCTTTCCCCACACAAAAAGAAATTAACTCTACCTAAAAGCCAGCAGGCACTAGGCCTGAGGTTGCTGGATTTCTTGGAACATGTGCGGGTGAACAAGGGAGTAGAGATATCAAAAGGCTACACAGTCTAAAATGGATGGTAGAATAGGCTTGGGGTGTCAAATGCTGCCCTCCTACTATTCCAATATCACAAAAGAATGTAACTGTATTAACAATCTAATAAGCAACCACCAGAAATCCTGTGAACAAACTGAAAACCACAATCAAGCTTCAAGATCATGGATCCTACAGAACAAAATGACATAACTTCTGCAGCACTTACATGATCTCAGGTTGTTTCAAAATAAAAACAATCAGTGAAGCATTATCTCTGACAACATAAAAAGCACAGACACGTTACACACAGTAAAGTCACACCACCAATACTGAGCAGATAATCTGTTGGGTGGGTCAGAATGTTTCAACCAGTACCAGAGACAGGTCAGCAAGCTCAGTTGGCTGCCTGGATTGCATGTGAAGTGACACCAACAGCATGAGTTCAATTCCCACACTAGCTGAGGTTACCAATACTGGGAGAGAAAAATAATGTTGGAAATCACAACAGACCAGCCAGTATCCATGAAGAGAGAGCAAGCTAGCGTTGAGTCTGGGTGGCCCTTCGGTACAGATTCCAGCATCTGCAGTAATTTGCTCATTATGAAACACTCCTTCTCAACCCCTCCCCTCACTTCAGGTGTGATGACCTGAGCTTTAAGTCACCAGTTATCTCTCCTTAAATGAGAGAACAGCCCAATAATGACTTTACCTTTTACCACCCTATATTGCATGTTTAATTTGCTGAAGCAGGATTTAAAACACACACTGACTCAGAGGTGACAGGATAACCACTGAACCTTGCCTAACCCTCAGGCTATCATCCAATCAAAAAACAGCAGGAGACCAAAATCCTAAATATGGTATTTGTATGGTATTTGTATGTAATTCAAGGGAAAGCAAGCAAGACCTTGAACCTCACACCCATCAAGTCTGATCAATTAAATGAACACTAACCAGAAAAGTGCCACACACATTGGTACATGAACCAATGCTTCTGGAGTTATAAATAATGTATTTTGCTTAAAATAATGTATCAAATTTCTCTGAAGCAGCAGCACTAAAACAATGAAAGAATATGCCAAGCCAACAATAAACTAAGAGTGACAAATGTACCAAAGCTACCTACTATCTGCAAGGCTTGAGTATCATGGAATACTCTACATCTGCCTATTGTATTAGTTGCCAAAACAAGAGAAACGCAATATAATCCAGAACAAGCAACCTAACTGTTCTCATGACTTTCTTTGACATAAAATGCATTACAGTAACCTGATTGCATTTCTTTGACAAATTCCAAACATCTAGAAGAATAAGTGAAATCAGATGAATGCGTACATCTGGCACCAGGCACCACAGAGGAATACAGCAGCTCAAAATTTTGAATTTCTATAACCCCACAACCTCAGGATGCCTAACTCTACTTTACAGCTAAAGTGTTGTGGGTGACAAATTATGGCAGGAAATGAGCACACAGCAAGTTTCAGATAATACAGGATCAGTGGTGTTCAGCATTGTCCTAAGAGAGTGCTGATGGATCTTCAGCAACATCAAAATCAGGCTTGTGCATATGGAGGGAGGTGGGGGTTGGGGAGAAAGAGAAGATGGGCATCTTTGAATGGAAAATGTCTGCTCTGAAAAGGAAACACCCCTGAAACTGGGTAGGGTCAATTTAGATTTCACTGGAGGTGGTGGGTGACTTGAAGCTGGTAGCAGCTGGATAGCCCACTTTGCTGTGTGGAAAAGGTAAGAGTCACTGCCCATTGGGCCAGGTGGAGGAGGGCTGGTCAGCACACTGGACCAGGGCAGGGGTAAGAGGCATAATGTATACTTCGATAGCAGTGATGGACAGGGGTGTGGGCAAAACTTTGGGCAGTACACTGAGCTGGGGCAAGTGGGGATGAGCTGGATCGCCCATTGGCCTGAGGCTAGTGAGAGGGCAACAGAACAGCACACTAGGCCACGGATAGAAGCTGACAGGGCCCTTCCTCCAGGGTAGTCAGGTTGGTCCGAGGGAGGAAAGCTGTGCAGGATTCAATGCCCATCTTAACTGGGGAGGGGTAGCCGGCCGAGTCCCTGAACAGAGCTATGAAGCACAGAAACAGACCCTTCAGTGTCAATGCAGACCATTATCTAAAACTAATCTAGTCCAACCCACCTGTGCTTGAACAACATCCCTCCAGATATTTATTGGTGTACTTAGCCAAGTGTCCTTTAAAATATTATAACTGCACCCCCATATTGACAACTTACTCTGGAAGTTCATCCCACACACCCATCATTAAACAAAAATTGCCCCCCATGGTTTTTTTTAAACAAGCTTTCACCTCTCACCTCAAAAGTATGCCCCCTAGTCTTGAAATCCCCACCCTAGGGAAAGGACACTTGCCAGTCACCTTATCTGTACCTCACATCCTCATAAGGTCATCTCTCAACTTCCTACACTCCAATTAAAAAAGTCCCTGCCAATCCAGCCTCTCCTTATAACTCAAGCCCTCCATTCCCAGCAACATGCTGGTAAAACTCTAAAAACTTTGTCCAGCCTAATCATATACTTCCTAACAGGCAGGCAGAACTGGACACAGCATTCTAGAAAGGATCTCACCAACATCCTGTACAACCTCAATGTAACATCCCAACTCCACTACTCAAGAGGAGTGAGTGAAGATGATATGTGCACTAAATATCTTCCCAATCATTCTCTAGATACATGACACAGTTAAGAAATATGTACCTGGGCCCTTAGGCATGGTTATTCTACACTAGGCAAAGTCCACTATTTAATTGTTTAAGTTTTGCCTTTGTTTTACCAAAATGCATTAATCCAAATTAAACTCCAATCAGCCATTCCTAAACCCAAGATCTCTCTAATCTGGGATAGCCTTCTTCACTGGAAGAAGTCAGTAGGTCAGGCAGCATGGGTGAAGAAAAAAAAAATCAGTTAACATTCCGGTTGCAGTGACCCTTCCTTAAAGGATGGTGGTTGGAAAAATGTCGGTTCATAGTCAGAAAATGGGGAGGGGGGTGCGGGGATGGGTTTGGGGGGTAAAATCTCCCTCTCCATTTCTGCCTGTTCTGAGGAAGAGTCCCCGGATCCAAACCGTTAACCGATTCTTTTTCTTCACAGATGCTGCCAGGCCTGCTGAGGTTTTACAGTGTCCGCAGTTCTCCCGGTTTTTAACCTTCTTCACTGCCCGCTATACCATGGCATCTGCCATCGACAAGCTAACTAACTAACCACACCTTCTTTATTCTTACCTAAATGACTAACAGAAGGAGCCAAAGAAATAGGCAGGAACCTACATCCAGCTCACCTGATCCGATGAACGCGTGATCAAAAGAAACGTATCAACCCCGCACACCGGCTCCAACTAATACCCATAGCCCCGCTGAGCCGGTGGATGTCACCCCTTGGATTGGGGCGGGACCGGAACTGACATCACAGCCGTGTCACGCGGCTGCGGTAGCATGACGTCAGAGGATATATCGCCGTCATTCTGCCCACATGACATTGCCATCTCTTATTGACAGACCCCTCTCTAAATCTACCATTTACAACGATAACTATGTTCACACATTTCAGAATCGAACCATCGCGTCGACAGTTCAGGTTTATCTGAATGTCTGCCAGTTATTCTTTGAAAAGTGTTCAGAGCGTGCCGCTGGTTGCTATGGTGACGCTGCCCGGCCACCAGCCGACAGCTCCTGCACTTTTATGAGATTCGGGGGATAAAAGAGGAATATTTGCATCGATCAGGTATTTAGAAAGTAGTAGTTTTCTTTTTTAAAAGTAAAATGTATTCGATCTGCGCACTTCATAATTTATAAAATCATCATTCATAATTCCCATCATTCATAAAATGGACTATGCTTACGTCATGGGACATCTGCGTGATTGACGTTAAGAGATAACCAATCCGCGACCGGAGGTTGCCGTGACGCACACGGCGTGGGGCTTAGGCTGTGTAAATGAATGGAAATTTTTACTATTGGGCAACTAACAAATAATTTCTGTAGACACGTATACGACCCTGTTGCTTAATACTTGGAAAGAGCTTTCCGGGAATAGCTTCGCCCAACTTTAACCCAAAAATTTATTCATTAACAGGATGAGGGCGTCGCTAGCTAGGCAGCATTTATTGCCCATCCCTAATTACCCATAGGGCAATTAAGAATCAACCATATTGCAGAGGATCTAGAGTCACATGTAGAACAGGCCAGACCAGGTCAGGATGGCAGTTTCTGTCCCCAAAGAACAGTATTGAAATAGATGGTTTTTTTACTGATAATCAACAATGGATTCATGGTCATTATTAGTTTCTTAATTCCGATATTTTATTGAATTCACATTCCACCCTCTCGTGGCAGGATTGGAACCCGGGTCCACAGAACGTTATTTGGGTCTCTGGATTAACAGTCCAGCAATAATACCAATAGGCCATTGCCTCTCCTGTTAACGCATAATTAAAAAGAATTACACAATTCTCTTATTTTTTAACCATCAAATAAGGAGGCAACTGGGCTTTCCACAATCTCAATATGATACTGCAGTTAGAATCTCCATTTTATGAAGGAAAGAAATTAATAAGGAATTAACCTTTGTGGGAAACAATACTTTACATTTAATTAATAATATTAGCTTATCACTTGTCCAGTACACCTTTCCTGCTATGTCTCAATACATAGCGATTGCTCCTTCAGGATCATCCGTTCTTCGATGAAACAGATGAAGGGTATAGATGCCCCCCATTCCTAACCCCTCATTCCTCCCCATTCCACTAAACCCTTGTCTTGTTAGCCCTGAAATGTATTACCTCAGACATTTTTGGGGTGAATTCCATCTTCCACTGTTCTGCCCAGTTGAGTGGTCTGCTGATCTCCATCCCCAACTGGGGTGGGGGTCCAGCCTTAGAGAGGTGCTGGCCAGCCAGATGAGCTGGTAGCCCCACAGTCACCACAGTGGCAGATTCAAGAAGTAGCCGCAGCCGAGTCTGCAGGCGTTCCCCAAAGAATAGGAACTCAGACTTCGGGTATATCTCGGGCATCAGCAGGACCAAATTGTCAGACTGCAACAAGGTGGGGTTGTGGGTTGATGTGTGTGCCAGGCCAAGTTTGAGATGTCAAGGGTGGAGGGTTAAAGGGGCAGTGTGGCTCTGCCCCCAGTGGCTCAGGTATCACCCAAAAGAGCTGCCTCCTCTTGTGCAATTCAACAATATACGCTAATAGGCTACCAACTGCTAAGGGCCTACCCTTCCATGAGTAACACAGTGGGAGAAACAAATTAAAACATTTCTGCAGTCATTAGTTGCTTGGTTAAGAGCTTGAATAGGTCCAAGATTGACAGGCTGCCTGATACTGCTGCTGCCTTCCTGGTAAAATGTGGCAGGAAAAGTCACACACTGTAATTTACAAGCCCCGCTGCCTACCAACATGCTGGTTGAAGGCTATAATATCCAGACTGGAAGGAAATCCAATGAAACACATTGGTCTGACTCATAAGACATAAAAAGGTACAGCACAAGAACAGGCCTTTCAGCCCACAATGTTTTACCGAACACAATGCCAAATTAAACTAATCCCTCCTGCTTGCCCTTAGTCCATTATCCCTCCATTCCTTGCACATCCATGTGCTTATCTAAAAGTCCCTTAAATGCCTCTATAACATCTGCCTCCACCACTACCATAGCATGTTACAGTCTCCTACCACTCTCTATGTAAAAAGCTTGCCCCTCACATCTCTTTTGAACGTTCCCCCCCCAACCTTAAATGCATGTCCTCTATTATTAGAGTTTTGTATACTTCAAAACCAAGCACCAGTACAACCAAGTCAATCATTTCCAAGTATTCAGAGATAGTGGGAACTGCTGATGCTGGAGAATCTGAAATAACAAGGTGTAGAGCTGGTTGAACAAACAGGCCAAGCAACATCAGAGGAGCAGGAAGGCTGACGTTTCGGATCTGGACCCTTCTTCAGAAAAAGGGTCTTCTGAAGAAGGGTCCAGACTCGAGACGTCAGCTTTCCTGCTCCACTGATGCTGCTTGGCCTGGTGTGTTCATCCAACTCTACACCTTGTTATTTTGAAGTATTGTGGGGTTAGTAACTTTTTTACCCACTACAGGGCCCTGTCATTTTTTTTGTGATGTTAAGTGCAGGAAATATTGTCCAGGATACTAGGAGATCCCTCCAAGTCCACCTGCACCCAAGCAGGCAGGTGGATCCTTGGTTTAACATCGCCTTTGAAAAACAGCATGGCCTTAAAAAGAGGCTTTAATCAGAACTAAAAGGATGGAGATAGAAGTCACTGATGGAACAGTCTGAAAATGTAGAAGGATGTGAGCAGGGTGTCATATAGTATTAGGTCAGCCTGGGATTCAACGAAGCAGTTGTTAATTAAATGAGGTGAGGGACTCCATGATGGCAATCATGTGAGAAGTCACCCAATTTGAAATGGTGTTACAGCAACTCAAGAGGGCTTGTGGTTCAGAGAAAGTTGCTATGATTAGAGAATAGGGAGGTGATGGCCTAGTGATAATGTTGGTGGACTGTTATTCCAGAGACTCAAGATAATGTTCTGGGGACCCGTGTTCGGATCCCGCCAAGCAGAAACCACTAGCCTGCACTACATGCGACTCCAGACCCACAGCAATGCAGTTGACTGTTAACTGCTCTCTGAGCAATTAGGGGTGACCAATAAATGCTGCCTGGCTAGCGATGCCCTTATCACGTGAATGAATAAAGAAAAACAATCTATTTCAGTGATGTTGCTTGAGGGGTTAACGTTGGATGCTAGGGGAGAAATCTCTTGCTAACTCAATGAACCTGCAGCTCTTGAGTGACAGTACTTCAATTTAACATTTCATCCAAAAGACAAGGCCTGCCTGCCTGTCCGAGCTTCAACTTGAGCCCACAACTTCCTGACTCATGCTACCCACTGAGCCTTAGCAGACACATGGGGGTTGTGGGGGAGAGGTGTGCAGTCAACTGCCAATCAGAATGACTTCCGACTCACTGCTGTTGATCTCATAAATTTCCAGAAATGGATCCTTTAACAGGAACTCACTAAATTTCTCAAAAGTTGTCACGTGTGCGCTGTCAGTCTCTTTTATAGTTCCTTGTTGCCTGTAACCACATCAAATTAAATTTGACACCTAAATATTTCTGAGGTGAAGTCAGAATCATAGTCAACATTTTATATAACCTCATTATCCTCAGGTAGTGAATTTGTCAAAAAACAGCAAATGTTTTTCCATTCTCAATGTAATATTAATTCAAAGACTGAAAATCACTGGTCAGTCTAAGCAAGAAAGAGGTATTAGAAAACACAGTAACATTAAAGATTGACAAATGCTGAAGAAAGAGAATAGGGAGGTTATGAGGAACGGGCAGGAAAGTGGAGTTTCACGTAGGATTAAAGGAAATAAGGGAGAAGTAGGCCATTCAGCCTATCAATCTTGCTCTGCCATTCAACTAGATCATGGCTGATCATTAACCCTTAATGTCTTTAACATGTAGAAATCTATCTATTTCTGTTTTGAATGTTCTCATTAACTGAGCCTCAACAGCCCTAAGGAATAGAGAATACCAAATATTCTTGGATACATGAATCCATGAGTCCAGAATTGGCTGAGTGATAGGAAACAGAAAGTTGTGGTTAATGGATTTTTTTTGGCTCAGGAATATTTGTTGTGGAGTTTTCCAGGAATCAGTGTTGGGAACATCATTTTTCTTAATGTCCTACAACTTGGTGTACAGGGCACAATTTCAAAAGTTATGGATGCCAGTAAACTTGGAAGTATTGTGAACTGTGAAGAACTTCAAGGAAGTAAAGATATGTTTGTGGAATGAACAAACAAATGGCAGATGAATTTAAATATTGTAACATGAAATGATTCATTTTGGTAGAAAGAACATGGAGAGACAACATCAAAGTCAGCTGTAAAGGGGTGCAGAAGCAGAGGATTAGAGTGTTTATGTGAATAAGTCATTAAGGATAGCCAGGTAGGTTGATAAAGTGGTTAGGAACTGGTATTGAAGTAGCATAAAGGACAAGCTCAACCTTCACTGGAGGATTGTATCCATTTTTGTGTGTCACACTTAGGCATTGGAGAGTGTGAAAGAGAATCACAAGGATGGTTTATTATGACTGTGTAAGAAGGACTATTTTTCAACCCTCTTTTTAATCGCTGTCGGTCAGTCACAATAAATTTTTTTTTAATCACACAGCCATCACGTTAATTTCAATGCAGTTGACTAAATGAACACAAAGGAGCCAAAATTTCTTTGAGTGAAAGAAATAGATATGTTGTTAGTAATTCTGAGAAAAGATAATAAAATGTAAGAGTTCACAAACATAGGTAACAATTTCAAAACGGAGAGGGTGATACCAACCGGGAGAATAAACTAATCAGCTCAAAAGTCCTTAGAGTTTTCGATGTGAAAGTGAAAGCTGAGCCCTTTCCTATTTAAGATAACAAGATATAGATCTGGATGAACACAGCAGGCCAAGCTGCATTAGAGGAACAGGAAAGCTGGCGTTTCGGGCCTGGACCCTTCTTCAGAAATGAGGGAGGGGAAGGGGATTCTGAAATAATTAGGGAGAGAGGGGGAGTCGGATGGAAGATGGATAAAGGAGAAGATAGGTGGAGAGGAGACAGACAGGTCAAAGAGGCGGGGATGGAGCCAGTAAAGGTGAGTGCAGGTGGGGAGTTAGGGAGGAAAATAGGTCAGTCCAGGGAGGACGGACTGCTCAAGGAGGTGGGATGAGGCTGGTAGGTAGGAGGTGGTGGTAGGGCTTTAGGTGGGAGGAGTGGATAGGTGGGAGGAAGGACGGAAAGGTTAGGGAGTGGGGACGAAATGGTCTGGTTTTGGGATGCAGTGGAGGGAGGGGAGATTTTGAAGCTTGTGAGGTCCACATTGATACCATTGGGCTGCACTGTTCCTAAATGAAATATGAGGTGCTGCTCCTGCAACCTTCGGGTGGCATCGTTGTGGCACTGGAGGAGGCCCAGGATGGACATGTTGACCAAGGAGTGGGAGGGGTGTTGAAATGGTTCACGACTGGGAGGTGCAGTTGTTTATCGCAAACGGAGAGTAGGTGTTCCACAATGCAGTCTCCAAGCCTATGCTTGGTTTCCCCGATGTAGAGGAGGCCACACCGGGAACAGCGGATACACAATACTACATTAGCAGATGTGCAGGTGAACATCTGTTTGATGTGGAAAGTGTTCTTGGGGCCTGGGATGAGGGTGAGACGAGAGGTGTAGGGACAGGTGTAGCACTTCCTGCAGTTGCAGGGAAAAGTTTCGGTGGTGGTGGGGCTGGTGGGGAGTGTGGTGCGGACAAGGCAGTCACGGAGAGAGTGGCCCCTTCGGAAGGCAGACAACGGTGGGGAGGGAAAAATGTCTTTGGTTTTAGGGTCAGATTGCAGATGGCGCAAGTGCTGGAGGAAAATGCATTGAATCCGGAGGTTGGTGGGTTGGTACGTGACGATGAGGGGGCTTCTGTTTTGGTTGTTATTGCGGGGAGGGGGGTGTGAGGGATGAGTTGCGGGAAATGCGAGAGACATGGTTGAGGCATTTCGACCACTAGGAAGGGAAGTTGCAGTCATTGAAAAACAAGGACGTCTGGGATGTCTGGGAGTGGAATGCTTCAAATCGGGAGCAGATGCGGTGGAGGCGAAGGAATTGGGAATAGGGGATCGCATTTTTGCAGGAAGGTGGCTGAGAGGAGGTATATTCTAGGTAGCTGTGGGAGTCAGTAGGCTTGAAATGTAGAGCTGGATGAACACAGCAGGCCAAGCAGCATTGGAGGAGCAGGAAGGCTGATGTTTCAGCCCTAGACCCTTCTTCAGAAATTGGTTTCCAGGTGGTTGCCGGAGATGGAAACAGAGAGGTCCAGCAAGGAGAGAGAGGTATGGGAGATTGTTCAGGTGAACTTAAGGTTGGGGTGAAAGGTGTCATTGAAGTGGATGAACTGTTCGAGCTCCTCATGGGAGCACGAGGCAGCGCCGGTACAGTCATCAATATCACAGAGGAAGAGGTGGGGGATAGGCCCAGTGTAGCTCAGAAGAAGGATTGTTCCACTGAGGACGAGTTCAGCTAAGCGGATGAGGTTGTCAGTGGAGGGTGACTGGTCAGGCCTGCAGGACAGGAAGAAGTGGAGGGCCTTTAGGCCATCTGCATGGGGATTGCAAGTGTATAGGGACTGGACGTCCATGGTAAAGATGAGGTGTTGGGGACCAGGGAATCAGAAGTTTTGGAGGAGGTGGAGGGCATGGGTGCTGTCACGGACATAAGTGGGGAGATCCTGGGCCAAGGGGGAGAAAATGGAGTCAAGATAAACGGTGGATAAGTTCAGTGGGGCAGGAGCAGGTGGAAACAATGGGTCAACCTGGGCAGTCAGGTTTGTGAATTTTGGGAAGGAGATGGAAACAGGTGGTGCACAATTGGGGAAAGATGAGGTTGGAGGCTGTGGGTTGCAGGTCATCTGAAGTGATGAGGTTGTGGAAGGTTTGGGAGATGATGTTTTGGTTGTCGGGGGTGAGGTCATGATCAAGGTGTGGTAGGAGGAGGTGTCAGAGAGTTGGTGTCTGGCCTTGGTGATGCAGAGGTTAGTGCGCCATACTACAACTGCACCTCTCTTTTCCTTGGGTTTTATGGTGAGGTTGGGGGTTAGAGCAGAGGGAGCGGAGGGTTGCACGTTCTGTGGGGGAGAGGTTGGAGTGGGTGAGAGCGATGCAGAGGTTGAGGCGATTGATGTCTTGACGGCAGTTGGAGATGAAGAGGCTGAGGGAGGGTAGGAGGCCTTGGGCTGGTGTCCAGGAGATGGGGGTGTATTGGGGTCAGTAGAGGGAGGGTTAGGCTCATGATTAAAGAAGTAAGTGTGGAAGCGGACGTGGCGGAAAAACTGTTCAACGATCAAGCGTGAGTGGTATTCATTGATGTTAGGGTGGAGGGGGGTAAAGGTGAGCCTTTTACTGAGGACTGACCATTCTTCCTCCATGATGGGGAGGTCTGGGGAGGATGGTGAAGACCCGGCAGGGCTGGGTGCTATCCCCACCCTCACCTCCTATTGACCAGCCTCATACCGCCTCCTTGACCAGTCCATCCTCCCTGGATTGACCTATCCCCACCCATACTCACCTTTACTGGCTCCATCCTCACCTCTTTGACCGGTCTGTCTCCTCTCCACCTACCTTCTCCTTTATCCATCTTCCATCTGCATCCGTCCTCTCCCTAGTTATTTCAGAATCCCCTTCCCCTTACCCATTTCTGAAGAAGGATCCAGACCCAAAATGTCAACTTTCTTGCTCCTCTGATGCTGCCTTGGCCTGTTGTGTTTCTCCAGCTCTACACCTTGTTGTCTCGGATTCTCCAGCATTGGCAGTTCCCCCATCCCATTACTATTTGGCTGTTGTCTTGATTCTTCAGCAGTGGTGAAATTTGTAGAGTGCTGAGCTCTCAGTGAATGGTTGTTTTCCTAAGTTGTGCCAAACATGATGCCAAATTGAGAGGTGACTGCACACAGGGAAGGAGTGTGGGAGCAGGCATTCTAGCTTCTGTTTTGCATCCATTTTTCTTTTTATCTCTGGTTTGCCAAGGAAGCTATTAAAGTATGGTTCATTTGTATATTCCTGAATCTACTTCCATTGTTTTGCCAACCTGGATACTCTGCAGGAAGCCTTTTACCTCCCATTGTGTGACCTTACCCTGTTCTGAAGAAAGGTCACTGAAATAACTCCATGAAGGCTGGTATCCCATCATCAAGTCAAGTGCATGGTACATGACACTGATCCAGCTCGCACAGAGCCTGCTCCTAGAGTGACCAGAGCCCCTGACACACCTGTTTATATTGGAGATAGGGAGAAACTTCTTCAGCCAGAGAGTGGTGAATCTGTGGAATTCACTGCCACAGAAGGCTGTGGAGGCCAAGTGATTGAGTATATTTAAGACGGAGATAGATAGGTTCTTGATTATCAAGGGAATCAAGGGTTACAGGGAGAAAGTAGGAGAATGAGGTTGAGAAACTTACTAGCCACGATTAAATGGCAGAGCAGACTTGATGGGCCGAATGGCCTAATTTCTGACCCTGTGTCTTATAGTCTTATTATGGTCTTTTGGACTCCCAGGTTAACAGCTCCAATTAGGGAATTTATATTCAATGAGACCCACTTGGCTGACATTGTTCCAATCACTACAGTCTTGCTTAACTCCGCTTTCTTTGGTTTTTTTGGTTTTTCTGTTTACTGTTTAACTCAGTGTCACCTTTCTTCCAGATATGCCCATCTTAAAATTCTGCACCTCTGTCTGACAGGATTTCCATTCTAATAATTTTTCTAGTTCACCGTCATTAGTTTTGTTGTTGCTCCTGTATTTGAAAAACTTTTGCTAAAACTTGCTTCCACAGCCACATCACATTCTTCAGCTCAGAGTCACCCACATGGATTTCAACTCCAGTCTCACCCTTTGTATTTTGAATCCACTGAGAAATCCAGGCATCTCCATGATATAAAATGCTCCTCAGAAAGCTGTTCTTGGCGCATCCTGGATCCATACTCAGTGCCATGCATCACCATACACATACTCTTGATCCATTCTGAGGAAGAGTCATTGGACCCAAAATGTTAAATCTGCTTTAGAACATAGAACAGAGAACAGTACAGCACAGAACAGGCCCTTCAGCCCACGATGTTGTGCCGACCATTGATCCTCATGTATGCACCCTCAAATTTCTGTGACCATATGCATGTCCAGCAGTCTCTTAAATGACCCCAATGACCTTGCTTCCACAACTGCTGCTGGCAACGCATTCCGTGCTCTCACAACTCTCTGTGTAAAGAACCCGCCTCTGACATCCCCTCTATACTTTCCTCCAACCAGCTTAAAACTATGACCCCTCGTGTTAGCCATTTCTGCCCTGGGAAATAGTCGCTGGCTATCAACTCCATCTATGCCTCTCATTATCTTGTATACCTCAATTAGATCCCCTCTCCTCCTCCTTTTCTCCAATGAAAAAAGTCCGAGCTCAGTCAACCTCTCTTCATAAGATAAGCCCTCCAGTCCAGGCAGCATCCTGGTAAACCTCCTCTGAACCCTCTCCAAAGCATCCACATCTTTCCTATAATAGGGCGACCAGAACTGGACGCAGTATTCCAAGAGATAATGGGAACTGCAGACGCTGGAGAATTCCAAGATAACAAAATGTGAGGCTGGATGAACACAGCAGGCCAAGCAGCATCTCAGGAGCACAAAAGCTGACGTTTCGGGCCTAGACCTTTCATCAGAGACCAAAGTGCGGTCTAACCAAAGTTTTATAGAGCCGCAACAAGATCTCACGACTCTTAAACTCAATCCCCCTGTTAATGAAAGCCAAAACACCATATGCTTTCTTAACAACCCTGTCCACTTGGGTGGCCATTTTAAGGGATCTATGTATCTGCACACCAAGATCCCTCTGTTCCTCCACATTGCCAAGAATCCTATCCTTAATCCTGTACTCAGCTTTCAAATTCGACCTTCCAAAATCCATCACCTCGCATTTATCCAGGTTGAACTCCATCTTCCACCTCTCAGCCCATCTCTGCATCCTGTCAATGTCCCGCTGCAGCCTACAACAGCCCTCTATACTGTCAGCGACACCTCCAAGCTTCGTGTCATCTGCAAACTTGCTGACCCATCCTTCAATCCCCTCATCCAAGTCATTAATAAAAATTACAAACAGTAGAGGCCCAAGGACAGAGCCCTGTGGAACACCACTCACCACTGACTTCCAGGCAGAATATTTTCCTTCTACTACCACTCGCTGCCTTCTGTTGGCCAGCCAATTCTGTATCCAGACAGCTAAGTTCCCCTGTATCCCATTCCTCCTGACCTTCTGAATGAGCCTACCATGGGGAACCTCATCAAATGCCTTGGTGAAGTCCATATACACCACATCCACAGCTCGACCCTCATCAACTTTTCTAGTCACATCCTCAAAGAACTCGATAAGGTTTGTGAGGCATGACCTGCCCCTCACAAAGCCATGTTGACTGCATTTGATCAAGCCATGCTCTTCCAGATGGTCATAAATCCTATCCCTCAGAATCCTTTCTAACACCTTGCAGACGACAGACGTGAGACTGACTGGTCTGTAATTGCCGGGGATTTCCCTATTTCCTTTCTTGAAGAGAGGAATTACATTTGCCTCTCTCCAGTCCTCAGGTACGACTCCAGTGGAGAACGAGGATGCAAAGATCCTTGCAAGTGGCGAAGCAATTGCATTTCTCGCTTCCCAAAGCAGCCGAGGACAAATCTGGTCCCGGCCTGGCGACTTGTCAATCTTATTGTTTGACAAGATTTTCAGCACATCAGCTTCGTCTATCTCTATCCATTCCAGCATACACACCTGCTCTTCAAAGGTTTCATTCACTACAAAGTTCGTTTCTTTCGTAAAGACAGAAGCAAAAAACTCATTTAGGGCTTCCCCTACCTCCTCAGACTCCACACACAAGTTCCCTATGCTATCCCTGATCAGCCCTACTCTTTCTTTGACCATTCTCTTATTCCTCACATAAGTGTAAAATGCCTTTGTGTTTTCCCTAATTCGTTCTGCCAAGCCTTTCTCGTGCCCCCTCCTGGCTCTCCTCAGATCATTTTTGAGCTCCTTCCTTGCCTGCGTGTAATCATCTCTAGCTGAACTATCCTCAATCCTTTTTCTGGCTATATCATTAGTACCAATATGTAACACGATTTCTGGCTGTTCGCCCTCCCCTTTTAGAACCTTATACACCCGATCAGAGACGTCCCGGACCCTGGCACCAGGGAGGCAACATACCTTCCGGGAATCCCGATCCTGACCACAAAATCTCCTGTCGATTCCCCTAACTATCGAGTCCCCTACCACGAGTACTTTTCTATTCTGCCCCCTTCTCTTCTTTGCCACAGTGTCAGGCTCAGTGCCAGAGAACTGACTACTATGGCTTTCCTCTGGTAGGTCATCCCCCCCAGCAGTATCCAAAACGGTATACTTATTGCTGAGGGGAATGCCCACAGGGGATCTCTGCACTGTCTGTCCCCTTTCCTCCCCCTAACTGTAACCCATCTATCCTTGTCCTGAGCCTTAGGAGTGACCAACTCCCGGTAACTCCTCTCAATTACCCCCTCTGCCTCCCGAATGATCCGTAGTTCATCCAGCTCCAGCTCCATTTCCCTAACACGGTTTTCAAGGAGCTGTAGCTGGGTCCACTTCCCGCAGATGTAGCCAGCGGAGACATGTGCCACGTCTCCCAACTGCCACATTCTGCAGGAGGAGCAAGCAACTGCCCTAGCATCCATACCCCACTTATCTGAACACCCACTCAGTACTAAAGTAGAAAGCTTACTTCAAGTTGCTATAAAATTAATAACAAACTTATTTTCAATAGAGAAAGTTTAGAATGAACCTTACCTTATTAACTAGGTTAGAGGAGGAGGGCGGGTGGGAGACACTACATTTGTAGAGTCTCGGGTTTAGCCACCTTGCTGATATACATGGTCACTGCTTTCCTTCCCGGCTGCCCCTGCTTTCTGTCCATAGATACTGGCCGACCTGTTACGTTTTTCCAGAAATTTCTGATTTATTTGTGTGTGAACTTATTCTGCCTGTGTGAATTAAACAGGGTGCAAACACTGATTTAGTAGTCTATTTTCACTCTCCATGGACAAAGTCGTCATTTTACAGCAGCCAATTTAGAATTCTGTATTGATTCTCCGGACTTGCGTCAATCTATAGTCAGGTGATCACAACAGCTATCTAAGGTCAGTATTAATCTTCCTGAAAAATCATTTTAGTTCATCAAGGTCTCCAGTATTAAATTTGGATGATGCAAGTTGTTTGTCATTAGGCCTTCAGAGATAATGGGAACTGCAGATGCTGGAGAATCCAAGATAACAAAGTGTGAAGCTGGATGAACACAGCAGGCCAAGCAGCATCTCAGGAGCACAAAAGCTGACGTTTCGGGGTTAGACCCTTCATCAGGGGCCTAGGCCCGAAACGTCAGCTTTTGTGCTCCTGAGATGCTGCTTGGCCTGCTGTGTTCATCCAGCTTCACACTTTGTTAACTGTCATTAGGCCTTGTTTTCTGTTTTCATTCCAAGGATGAGGAATTTCAGTGATGAGAATAGATTGAAGAAGTTAGGCTTTTTTTAGAGGGGTGGCACAGTGGCTCAGTGGTTAGCACTGCTGTCTCACAGCAGCAGGGACCTGGGTTCAATTTCACCCTCAGGCAGCTGTCTGCGAGGAGTTTGAATCTTTTCCTCATGACTGTGTAAGTTTGCTCTGGGTAACCCGGTTTCCTCCCACAGCTTAAAGAGGTGCAGGTTAGGTGGAATGGCCATGCTAAATTGCCCACAGTGTCCAGGGATGTGCAGGGTAGGTGGATAACCCATAGGAAATGCAAGGTTAGGGGGATAGAGTACGGGCTTGTGTCTGGATTGGATGCTGCTCAAAAATCAATGTGACTCAATGGGCCAAATGGCCTGCTTCCAAACTTAGGGATTCAGCCTTGTTACAAATCTGTGATACTGATCCTGTGATTCTCTGATTCATTCACAGACTGTGGGTATTACTGGATGGGTCAACATTTATTGCTTATCCCTAATTTTTTATTCCTTCATTCATGGGATGTGGAAGTCACTGACTGGACAACATTTATTGCCTATGCATAGTGCTGTTGTGAAGGTGGGTGTGAGCTGCCTTCTTGAACCGTTCCTGTCCATGTGCTATGGATTGAACCACAATGCCCTTGGGGAGAGAACATTTTGACCCAGCACAGTAAAGGAACGATGATATTTTTCCAAATCAGGAAGGGGAGTGGTTTGGAGGGGAACATGAAGGTAGTGGTTTTTCTCTGCACCTTTTCTGAAGCTGTAACACTGTATTCTGCATTCTGTTCTATTATCCTGATGTACTTGGGTAAGGTATGATTTGTCTGGTTACTACGCAAAACAATACTTTTCATTGTATCTCAGTACGTGTGACAACAATTAATCAAATCAAAATGAAAATCTTCTGCCTTTGTCCTTCTAGATGGAAGTGGTGTGGATTTGGAAGGTGCTGTTTAAGGATCTTTGGTGAATTTCTACAGTGCATCTTGTAGATAGTATACACTGCGGCTGGAGGGAGTGGATGCTTGTGGATGTGGTGCAAATCAAATGCGCTGCTTTGTCCTGGGTGGTGTCAAGCTTGAGTGTTATGGCAGCTGCATTCATCATGGCAACCAGGGAATATCCCATCACAACCCAAACTTGTGACTTGTGGATGATGGACAGGTTTTGGGGAGTCAGAAGGTGAGTTACTTGCTTAGCCCCCTGACTTGCTCTTGTAGCTACTGTGTTTATGTAGTGAGTTCAACTGAGTTTCAGGTCAATGATAATCCCCACGATGTTGATAGTGGGGGATTCAATGATGGTAATGCTCTTGAATGTCAAGGGTGGAGATTAGATTGTCTCTTATTGGAGATGTCATTGCTAGACATTTGTGTGCCACAAATTTTAATTGTCACTTATCAGCCCAAGCTTGGACTTTGTCTAGTCTTGTTGCATTTGAATATGGACTGCTTCAGTATCTGCAGAGTCGTGAATGGTGCTGAAAATTATGCATTGATTAGCGAACATTCCCACTTATGATGTTGTGATAAGAGAGAAGGTCGTTATAGAAAAAGCTGAAGATGGTTAGGCCTAGAACATTGTCGTGAGAAACACAGGAACGTCCTGGAACTGAGATGACTGGCCTCCAACAAGTGCAACCATTTTCCTATGTACTAGATATGACTCCAACCAGTGGAGAGTTTGCCCTTGATACCTATTGATTCCAGTTTTGCTCGTGTTCCTTGATGCCACAGTTGTTTGAATGTGGCCTTGATGTCAAGGGCTGTCACTCCCACTTCACCTCTGGAATTCAGCTGTTTTGTCCATGTTTGACAAGGCTGTAACAAGGTCGGATCTAAATGGCCGTGTTGGGACATAAACTGAGCATCAGGGAACAGATTATTGCTGAACGAGTACGTCTTGATGGCATTGATGATGCCTTCCATCACTTTACTGACAATTGAGACTAGACCGTTGAAGTGGTAATTGGCCAGACTGGATTTGTCCTGCTTTTTGTGTACAGGACATAGCTGGTTAATTTTCCACATTGTCAGGAAGATACCAGTGTTGTAACTATACTCGAAGAGTTTGTCTAGGGGTGTGGTAAGTCTTGGAGTCCTTCAGTACTATTACTGAAATGTTGTCATATATATATGTGTGTGTATATATACGATAAATATATAGCCTTTACAATATCCAGTATCTTCAACCATTTCTTAATATCATGTGGAATGAATCAAGTTGGCCTCAGGCCAATATCTGTAATGCTGGGGACCACTGGAAGAGGCTGAGATGGATTAGCCAATTGACACTTTTGGCTGAAGATTGCTGTGAATGTTTCAGCCTTATCCTTTGCACTGATATGCTAGGCTCTTCCATCTTTGAGGATAGGGGTATTTGTGCATGCTCTTCCTCTAGTAAATTGTTTAACTGCTCACACCATTCACAACCAGGTGTGGCCAGACTGTAGAACTTAGATCTGATCCATTGGTTGTGGAATCAGTTAGCTGCATCATTTGCTGCTTATGCTGTTTGGTATGCAAGTAGTCCTGTTTGGTGACTTCACCAGGTTGACACTTCATCTTCAGGTATGCCTGGCACTGCACCTGGTATACCCTCCTGCAGTCTTCATTGAACTGGGGTTGATGCCCCAGTTTGAAGGTAATGGTTGAGTGGGAGATATACTGTGCAATGAGGTTGCAGATTGTGCTGTTGTGCAATTCTCCTGCTTTTGATGGCCTCCTGGATATGTGGTTTTGAGTTGTAAATCCATTTGAAGTCTGATCATTTAGCATTGTGATAGCACTACACAACACGATGGATATTATTCTCAATGTGAAAGCAGGTCTTCATCTCCACAAGGACTGTGCAGTGGCCACTTTTATGATGTTGCCATGGACAGATGCATCTGTATGTTTTTCTCTCTTGTTGGTTCCCTCACCACCTGCCGCAGACCCAGTCTAGTAGCTATGTCCAAATGGACTCGACCAGTTCAATCAGTAGTGCTGCTGAAAGCCATTCTTGGTGATGGACTTTGAAATACCCCACTCAGTGTACATTTTGCACCCTTGTGACCCTCAGTGCTTCTTCTAAGTGTTATTCAACATGCATGAGCCAATATGAGTGCAGTACATGGTAACCAGCAGGAAATTTCCTTGTGCATGTTTAACCTGAAGCCATGAGTCAATGTTGAGGACTCCCAGGGCAACAGATCCCCCCCCCCCAACCGACTGTATGCCACTGTGGTGCCACCTCTGCTGGG
Organism: Stegostoma tigrinum; assembly: GCF_030684315.1. Taxonomy (NCBI): domain Eukaryota; kingdom Metazoa; phylum Chordata; class Chondrichthyes; order Orectolobiformes; family Stegostomatidae; genus Stegostoma; species Stegostoma tigrinum. Next base: position 150,490,840 of record NC_081355.1, on the reverse strand, counting down.
TCTGTCCTGCCGGTGAGACAGGACATATCTAGGGATTGTGATGGTGATGTCTGGGACATTGTCTGTAAGGTATGATTCAGTGAGTATGACTGTGTCAGGCTGTTGCTTGACTAGTCTGTGAGACAACTCTCCTAATTTTTTCACTAGCCCCCAGATGTTAGCTAAGAGGACTTTGTACGTTCAACAGGGCCGTTTCTGCAATTGTCTTTTCTGGTGCCTACATCGATGCCAGTGGATGGTCCAGTTTCATTTCTCAATTGAAACTTCATAATGATTGATACAACTAAGGGCATCCTGGGCATTTCGAAGGACAGTTGAGACTAAAACACATTGCTGTGACTCTGGAGTCACATGTGGGCCAGACCAGGTGAGGATGGCAGATTTCCTTTTTTATTCTTTTTCTTTTTCTCTTCTCTTTTCTCTTTTATTTGACTTAGCAATTGTTGAAGAGCTCTGTTGTGGTGACAGCATTGACAGTGCTGTGTGAACACAGTGCAGACTTAGGTGGGCAAAGCACAAATTCGTAGCAGCAGTAGAGGCAAGTTTATGTTCCTGTCAGCATCTGAGTCCAGCACAGATTCGTGGATGTGGTGGCAGAGGTAAGTTCGAGCCTGAGACCAGGTGGTAGCAGCAGTGGTTGCAAAGGTGAGGTGGGCCTGAAGTGGACTCATGGCAGTGACAGAGTTGGATTTGGGCCAGTGCAGTACCTGGCTACATCAGTGGTGTCTGAATTGATGAGGTCCAGCAAGGACCCACAGTGGTGAAGGCATTGGTGAAGGTGAGATGGCGCCAGAGTGGCAACTTTTGTTCCAGCGGTGGGGGGAGCTGACCACCAGGCCCATGGCAGATCCCTTAAAAAGAAGGCTTGTAATGTTGGACACATTTTCATTATCTCTTTACTTTCCTGCCTTTATATTCTATGTTTTGGTTTATTTTTCTGTGTTTTAAGATGGTGTTAGAGAATGGTGACAGTACCCAAAATTTTTTGCTGTCTTTTGTAACAAATACATGTGACAATTCATAAATCAAATCAAACAAATAGTTTCATACTCGGCAGTAGATTCTTAATTCCAGATTTATTTTTATTGAGTTGCTCAGAAGCCAGTTATGAATCAGTTGCGTGGCTGTGGGGCTGGAATCACAAGAGGGTCAGAGAGAGTAGAGATAGCAGATTTTATCCTTTAAAGGGCATTGGTGAACTGATGTCTTTATGATCATTAACTCTCCCCCATACTTAAATCACTTAGCTGTTATCCCAATACAGGGTTCAGCAGTGATTCCTCTCTGGTTCCCCTCTTAACATAGAACATAGAACATTACAGCACTGTACAGGCCCTTTGGCCCTCAATGTTGTGCCGACCTGTCGTACCAACCTGAAGCCCATCTAACCTACACTATTCCGTGTGCGTCCATATGCTTATCCAATGATGACTTAAATGGACCTAAAGCTGGCGAATCTACTACTGTTGCAGGCAAAGCGTTCCATTCCCTTACTACTCTCTGAGTAAAGAAACTACCTCTGACATCTGTCCTATATCTTTCACCCCTCAATTTAAAGCTATGCTTTCTCGTGCTTGCCGTCACCCTCCTAGGAAAAAGGCTCTTCCTATCCACCCTATCAAACCCTCTGATTATTTTATATGTTTCAATTAAGTCACCTCTCAACCTTCTTCTCTCTAATGAAAACAGCCTCAAGTCCCTCAGCCTTTCCTCGTAAGACCTTCCCTCCATACCAGGCAACATCCTAGTAAATCTCCTCTGCGCCCTTTCCAAAGCTTCCACATCCTTCTTATAATGCGGTGACCAGAACTGTACACAATACTCCAAGTGCGGCCGCACCAGAGTTTTGTATAGCTTCACCATAACCCCTTGGTTCCAGAACTCGATCACTCTATTAATAAAAGCTAAAACACTGTATGCCTTCTTAACAGCCCTGTCAACCTGGGTGGCAACTTTCAAGGATCTGTGTTCATGGACACCGAGATCTCTCTGCTCATCTACACTACTAAGAATCTTACTGTTAGCCCTGTACTTTGCCTTCCGGTTACTCCTACCAAAGGGCATCACCTCACACTTGTCTGCATGAAACTCCATTTGCCACCACTCAGCCCAGCTCTGCAGCTTATCTATGTCTCTCTGCAACCTACAGTATCCTTCGTCCCTATCCACAACTCCACTGACCTTAGGGTCGTCTGCAAATTTACTAACCCATCCTTCTACGCCCTCATCCAGGTCATTTATAAAAATGACAAACAGCAGTGGACCCAACACCGACCCTTGCGGTACACCACTAGTAACTGGTCTCCAGGATGAACATTTCCCATCAACTACCACCCTCTGTCTTCTTTCAGCAAGCCAATTTCTGATAATTTCTGATTGCTATATCTCCCACAATTCCATTCCTCCGCATTTTGTACAATAGCCTATCTTTCCATTTAACTCCACACTCCCTGTCTCTTTCACTTTCCCTTCCCCCCGACTCAGAAGTTAAAAGTCCTGCTGCCCACCCTATTTATCCTTTTTGCTGGAACACTGGTTCCAGATCGGTTCAGGTGGAGACCGTCCCAATGGTACAGTTCCCCCCGGTTCCAAAACTGATGCCAATGCCCCGTGACGTGGAATCCCTCTTTCCCACACCAATCCCTTAGCCACGTGTTTACTCCCCTAACTTTCCTTACTTGCCTCTAGATCAGAAGTTTGTGCATTTCAGTCCCACTATAGACCTTAATGCAACAATAGACTATACTGTAGTGCCAGATGTACTGTTTACAGGAATCTTAAACTGAGGCTCTTTTTGCCTCGAGCTAGATGTAGGTGACGTAATGGGACTAGCGTAATGAAAATTGGAGAGTTGCCCCCACATCCTCACTATCGTCATTACAACAGAATTCTGAGGGATAGGATTTATGACTATTTGGAAAAGCATAGCATGATTAAAGGGAGTCAGCATGGCTTTGTGAGGGGCAGGTCATGCCTTACAAATCTTATTGAGTTCTTTGAGGAAGTCACAAGACAGGTTGACGAGGGTCGAGCAGTGGATATGGTGTACATGGACTTCAGCAAGGCATTTGATAAGGTTCCCCATGGCAGGATCATTCATAAAGTCAGGAGGTATGGGATACAGGGTGATTTGGCTGTCTGGATTCAGAATTGGTTGGCTGACAGGAGGCAGAGAGTGGTTGTAGATGGTAAGTATTCTGCCTGGAGGTCAATGCTGAGTGGTGTCCCGCAGGGCTCTGTTCTAGGGCCTCTGCTCTTTGTAGTTTTTATAAATGACTTGGATGAGGAGGTTGAGGGGTGGGTTAGTATGTTTGCTGATGACACAAAGGTTGGAGGTGCCGTTGATAGCATCGAGGGCTATTGCAGGCTTCAGCGAGACATTGACAGAATGCAGAGCTGGGCTGAGAAATGGCAGATGGAATCAAACCTGGATAAATGCGAAGTGATGCATTTTGGAAGGTTGAACTTATATGCTGAATATAGGATCAAAGGCAGGATTCTCAGCAGTGTGGAGGAACAGCGGGATCTTGGTGTTCAAGTGCATAGCTCCCTCAAAGTTGCCACCCAGGTGGATAAGGTTGTGAAGAAAGCATATGGTGTTTTGGCTTTCATTAACAGGGGAATCAAGTTTAAGAGCCGCGAGGTTATGCTGCAGCTCTACAAAACCCTGGTGAGAACACACTTGGAATATTGAGTCCAGTTCTGGTAGCCCTATTATAGGAAAGATGTGGAGGCTTTAGAGAGGGTGCGAAGGAGGTTTACCAGGATGCTAGATAATAAAATGTGAGGCTGGATGTACACAGCAGGCCCAGCAGCATCTCAGGAGCACAAAAGCTGACGTTTCGGGCCTAGATCCTTCATCAGAGAAGGGGATGGGGTGAGGGTTCTGGAATAAATAGGGAGAGAGCGGGAGGCGGACCGAAGATGGAGAGAAAAGAAGATAGGTGGAGAGGAGAGTATAGGTGGGGAGGGGATAGGTCAGTCCAGGGAAGACGGACAGGTCAAGGAGGTGGGATGAGGTTAGTAGGTAGGAGATGGAGGTGCGGCTTGGGGTGGGAGGAAGGGATGGGTGAGAGGAAGAACAGGTTAGGGAGGCAGAGACAGTGACTGTATCGGCGCCGCCTCTTGCTCCCCAGACGAGCTCGAACAGTTCATCCACTTCACCAACACCTTCCACCCCAACCTTCAGTTCACCTGGGCCATCTCCAGCACATCCCTCACCTTCCTGGACCTCTCAGTCTCCATCTCAGGCAACCAGCTTGTAACTGATGTCCATTTCAAGCCCACCAACTCCCACAGCTACCTAGAATACACCTCCTCCCACCCACCCTCCTGCAAAAATTCCATCCCCTATTCCCAATTCCTCCGCTTCCGCCGCATCTGCTCCCACAATGAGGCATTCCACTCCCGCACATCCCAGATGTCCAAGTTCTTCAAGGACCGCAACTTTCCCCCCACAGTGGTCGAGAACGCCCTTGACCGCGTCTCCTGCATTTCGCGCAACACACCCCTCACACCCCGCCCCCGCCACAACTGCCCAAAGAGGATCCCCCTCGTTCTCACACACCACCCCACCAACCTCCGGATAAAACGCATCATCCTCCGACACTTCCGCCATCTACAATCCGACCCCACCACCCAAGACATTTTTCCATCCCCACCCTTGTCTGCTTTCCGGAGAGACCACTCTCTCCGTAACTCCCTTGTTCGCTCCACACTGCCCTCCAACCCCACCACACCCGGCACCTTCCCCTGCAACCGCAGGAAATGATACACTTTCCCCCACACCTCCTCCCTCACCCCTATCCCAGGCCCCAAGATGACTTTACATATTAAGCAGAGGTTCACCTGCTCATCTGCCAATGTGGTATACTGCATCCATTGTACCCGGTGTGGCTTCCTCTACATTGGGGAAACCAAGCGGAGGCTTGGGGACCACTTTGCAGAACACCTCCGCTCGGTTCACAATAAACAACTGCACCTCCCAGTCGCAAACCATTTCCACTCCCCCTCCCATTCTTTAGATGACATGTCCATCATGGGCCTCCTGCACTGCCACAATGATGCCACCCGAAGGTTGCAGGAATAGCAATTCATATTCCGCTTGGGAACCCTGCAGCCCAATGGCATCAATGTGGACTTCACCAGCTTCAAAATCTCCCCTTCCCCCACCGCATCCCAAAACCAGCCCAGTTCGTCTCCTCCCCCCACTGCACCACACAACCAGCCCAGCTCTTCCTCTCCACCCACTGCATCCCAAAACCAGTCCAACCTGTCTCTGCCTCCCTAACCTGTTCTTCCTCTCACCCATCCCTTCATCCCACCCCAAGCCGCACCTCCATCTCCTACCTACTAACCTCATCCCACCTCCTTGACCTGTCCGTCTTCCCTGGACTGACCTACTCCCTCCCTACCTCCCCACCTATACTCTCCTCTCCACCTATCTTCTTTTCTCTCCATCTTCGGTCCGCCTCCCCCTCTCTCCCTATTTATTCCAGAACCCCCACCCCATCCCCCTCTCTGATGAAGGGTCTAGGCCCGAAACGTCAGCTTTTGTGCTCCTGAGATGCTGCTGGGCTTGCTGTGTTCATCCAGCCTCACATTTTGTTATCTTGGATTCTCCAGCATCTGCAGTTCCCATTATCACTTTACCAGGATGCTGCCTGGACTGGAGGGCTTGTCTTACAAGGAGAGGTTGACTGAGCTCGGACTTTTCTCTCTGGAGAGAAGAAGGAAGAGAGGTGACCTGATCGAGGTGTACACGGTAATGAGAGGCATGGATAGAGTCGACAGCCAGAGACTTTTCCCCAGGGCAGGATTGATTGCCACGAGGGGTCATAGTTTTAAGGTGTTAGGGGAAGATATAGAGGAGACGTCAGAGGGACGTTCTTCACCCAGAGAGTTGTGAGCGCATGGAATAGTTTACCAGTGGTAGTCATGGAAGCAGAGTCATTAGTGACATTTAAGCGACTGCTGGACATGCACATGGACAGCAGTGAATTGAGGGGAATGTAGGTTAGGTTATTTTGTTTTTGGATTAGGATTATTCCATGGCACGACATCGTGGGCCGAAGGGCTTGTACTGTGCTGTGCTTTTCTATGTTCTAACAGCACAAAAGCATCATCAAGTTGGGATCTTGCTGTGCACCGACTGGTACTCCATTGCCTACATTACAACAATGGTTACACTTCAAAAAAGAATAATTCATTGGCTGTAAAGTGTTTGAAAAGTTCAGTACTCAAGGTAGGTGCTAAATAACTGCAAGTCTTTTTCTGTTTTGGTTGGGTTTGTCAGGTATCAGATATATCGACGAACATAGATCACAGATGTTTCAATGAAGTCTGGACACAGAAAATCTTTAATCTTTTTCCAAGGCGGGGCAGTTTCAAGGTCGAATAGCTTACTCTTGCACCTGAATTGTTGCACCTCAGGCACAGGGAGAGAGGATAAGAATGAATTAAAAATGAAAATATTGAAGCATAATATGGAAATAAGGAATAAGTAAACTGATAAGTTAATTTTTTTCTGTTAACCGAATGTCAAGTGTGGACTTCGGGCGGTGGTGTTAACTTCCCACCAGGAGGTGGTGTTGTTCGATGGTGAATAGCTGTTTTCTCTCAATCTCGATAACTGTAATGTCACTGTTCCAGGCTTCAGTCCTAGGTTCTCTCAGTGAAGGACTGTGGACATGCACCAGTGAGTTTGATAAAGCTGCCCTGCAGACATCAAACTAATCCTGCTTTTTAACAAGGCATCTTCAGGCAGAACTGCAGAAACAAATGGACATGGAGCATGGAGATGATCAGGTGTAGAGCTGGATGAACACAGACCAAGCAGCGTCACAGGAGCAGGAAAGCTGACGTTTCGGGCCTAAACCCTTCAACAGAAATGAGAGGGGAGCGTGGACATGGACTTTACCCTGTCAAGTTACAAGATTGGATAGTAAAGCTTCTGCAAGCAATACAGCCATCATTTGCTGGAGAGTTGCCAAAGAGAGTTAATTAGTTATAAGGAGATACCATGAAATATTGGGACTTTTTAAAACTGGCACACAGATGACCAATGAAGAGTTTATTATAAAGGCTTCCCAATGCACGGATGTTAGCTAATTAGCAGCCAGTTTACTGTCTTCAAATTTTTGTTTTTACTGAATTCTTCCCTCTCTTTTTTCCCCCATCTTTCCTTCCTTGTATCTCTCTCCTTTATCCTCCCAGCTTGCCTGTGTCTTTTGTCTGTTCTGCCTCCATTCCCTTTACTTTGTCTCTTCTGGCCTCACTTTGTGACATGAAGGAAGACTCTAAACAAGCTTGTTTTATTTATTTAGGCGCAGGATGTGGCTTTGGATTAATTCACAGGGTAACTCACACACTCGCTGAAGAAAAGGGAGTAATGAGCTGCCTTCTTAACTGCAAGTGAGTGAGTGCCATTTCAGAGGGCAGCTAAGACTGTATTTACTATGGGTCAGGCGTCACATGTAGTCCGGACCAGGTAAGGCTGCCAGATTCCTAGTCAATCAGTTTCCTAAGGAGCCTAGTTAAGGTGAATAGCAGTGATCTTTCCCCTAGAGTAGGGGAGTTCAAAACTAGAGGGCTATTTTTAAGGTGAGAGGAGTAAGATTTAAAAGACACTCAAGGGGCAACATTTTTACATGGAGGGTGTTTGGTATGTGGAATGAATTGCTGGAGGAAGTGGTAGATGCAGGTAGATTTACAGCATTTAAAAGACTTTTGGATAGGTACACAGATAGGAAAGGTTTAGAGGGATATGGGCCAAATGCGGGAAAGTGTCATAGCGTCATAGGGATGTACAGCATGGAAACAGACAAAGAACAAAGAAAATTACAGCCCTTCGGCCCTCCAAGCCTGCGCCAATCGAGATCCTCTGTCTGAGCCTATCATCTATTTTCTAAGGGTCCCTTTGCTCCCTGCCCATCCATGTACCTGTCCAGACACATCTTAAAAGACACTAACGTGTCTGCGTCTACCTCCTTTGCTGGCAACATGTTCCAAGCACCCACCACCCTCTGCGTAAAGAACTTTCCACGCATATCTCCCTTAAATTTCCTCCTCCACTTTGAACTTCAGTCTAACTCATCCATGCCAACTAGTTATCCTAAATTGATCTAGCCCCATTTGCAAGCATTTGGCCCATATCCCTTTAAAACCTTCCTATTCATGTACCCATCCAGATGCCTTTGAAATGTTGTAATTGTGGGACTAGTTCAGTTTGGCACACCTGATTGGCATGGATGAGTTGGACTGAAGGGTTTGTGTTTGTGCTGCATGACTCTGTGAACCACAGTTTTCTTCCTTTGCTTTCTGAGTTACCGTCAATTTTTTATTTATCCATGAGTAGCCACAGTTTCAACACATGTAAATAAAAATTGCAGCTGCATATATAATTTTAAAATATTAACTAAATTACACATAGCCCAATTAACCCCCAACTCTAATATCCTCCCAACTTTAGCCAGCCTAACCTGAAAATTGCACAACATCTTGGGGATGAATGTGTACTTGTATATATTTTGATTTTCATGTATACGTACATTTTGTTTATCATATTGGTGCCCTCCCTGCATGCTTATTAGGGAGACTGGTTAGTTCACTTGCTCAAGTTGATTAACATATGGTTCAAAATGAACACCTACAGCACAGGTATGACTCTTGATCCGGCTGAAGTAGACTTACAGCGTAATAGACTCATAGAGGTGTACAGCACGGAAACAGGCCCTTCGGTACAACACGTCCCAAATAAATCTAGGCCCATTTGCCAGCATTTCGACCATATCCTCTTAAACCCTTCCTGTTCATATATCCAACCAGTTGCCTTTTAAATATTGTAATTGTACCAGCCTCCACCACTTCCTCTGGCAGCTCATTCCATACACACACCACCCTCTGAGTGAAAACATTTCCCCTAAGGTCCCTTTTAAATCTTTCCCCTCTCACCTAAACCTATGCCCTCTAGTTTTGGACTCCCCCCACCCCATCCCAGGGAAAAGACCTTCCCTATTTACCCTATCCATGCCCCTCATGATTTTGTAAACCTCTGTAAGTTCACCCCTCAGCATCCGACACTCCAGGGAAAATAGCCCTAGCCTATTCAGCATTTCCCTATAGCTCAAATCTTTCAACCCTGGCAACATCCTTCAAAATTTTTTCTGAAACCCTTTCAGTTTCACAATGTCTTTCCCATAGCAGGGAGACCAGATTTGTATGCAGTATTCCAAATGTGGCCTAACTGATGTCCTGTACAGCTGCAACATAACCTCCCAACTCTTATACTCAATGCACTGACCAATAAAGGCAGGCATACCAAATGCCTTCTTCACAATCCTATCCACCTGCGACTCTGCTTTCAAGGAACTATGAACCCGCACTCCAAGGTCTCTTTTTTCAACAACACTCCCCAGGACCTTACCATCAAGTGTGTAAGTCCTGACCTGATTCGTCTTTCCAAAATGCAGCACCTCACATTTATCTAAATTAAATTCCATCTGCCAATCCCATTGGCTCATCTGATCAAGATCGCCGTTGTACTCTTGAGGACTTGAGACCTTTCTCCTTGCCTACCCTCAAGAATGGAAGGCAATGCAGTCCACTGACCAAAACCTGCTAAGAAGATGGAACAAAAACCAAGTTGCTTGAAAATCTCAGCAGGCCTGGTAGCATCTGTGAAGGAAAAAATAAAGTTAACGTTTCGGGTTCAGTGACCTTTCATCAGAACTGCTAAGTAGATAGTTCAGAATGAAACCTCAGCAGATAATGAGCCCATGATATGCCTTTTGGGCACAGTGTATGTCACTTAACAAAGCCTATAAGAATGACTATAATGTGAAAATCAGACCAAGAGCTGCCGTTTCCACTAGTGGGAGCTCTGAGAGCTCCACCAGCCTGCAGATTGACTTTTATATCATGCATCGATATCGCTGGAGTAGGTGCAATGGGGAGATGGCAATGTATTGGTACTGTCAGTGGTCTAGGATCCAGGCTAACGGTCTGATGAAATTTGAATTCAATTAATGTATCTTGAATATAAAATTATTGATTAAATTTTATGTTTGATGAGCTTAGGACAGTAGATGTTGTCTACATAAAGTTTACTAAGACATTTGACAAGGTCCCTCATTGTAGGCCAGTCTAGAAGATTAAGTCACGTGGTTAAGATCGCAAATTGGATATAATATTGGGTTGGTTATTGAAGGCAGAGGGTAGTTATGTAGGGATGTTGCCCTGACTGGAGTTCTTCGACCAATGGTGTTTCACAAGCATCAGCACTGGGATCTCCGTTGTTTTGTAATTTGTATAAATAATTTGGATGAAAAGTAGGTGGTCTGATTAGTAAGTTTGCAGACAACATGAAAATTGGAGGAGCTGTGAATTGTGAAGAAGATTGTCAAAGCTACAGCAGTAGAGAGAACAGCTGGGAAGTTGGGTAGTGAAACGATAGACGGAATTTAACCCGGACAAGAGTGAGGTGATGCATTTCGGGAAGTGAAATGCAAGAGGAAAGTATAGCGTAAATGGCAGCACCCTCAGGAGCTTTAATACAGAAAGATCTTGGGATGAATCATCATAGAATCCCGACAGTGTGGAAACAGGCCCTTCGGCCTAACAAGTCCACACCAAACCTCAGAGCATCCCACCCAGACCCATTCCCCTATAACCCACCTAATCTATGTCTCCCTGAATAATACAGGCAATTTATCATGGCCAATCCACCTAATCTGCACATCTTTGGACTATGAGAGGAAACCGGAGCACCCAGAGGAAATGCATGCAGATACGAGGAGAATGTGCAAACTCCACACAGACAGTCGCCCGAGACTGGTATTGAACCCGGGTCCCTAGCGCTGTGTGGCAGCAGTGCTAACCACCATGCCGCCCCAAAAACATTGCAGGCAGCACCCACTGCCGTTACTTGGATGCATATCAATAGTTCCTTGAAAATGACAACACCAGTGAATAAAGTGGTTAAGAAAGCATATGCTTGCCTTCGTTGGTCAGAGCATTGAGTGTAAAAGTTGGCAAATCATGTTGCAGCTGTATAAGACTTTAGTTAGGCCACATTTAGACTATTATGTTCAGTTCTGATCACCACACCATAAGAAGAATGTGGAACCTCTGGAGAGAGTGCTAAAGAGATTTACGAGAATGTTGCCTGGATGGAATGTATTAACTATAACGAAAGGTTGGAAAAACTTGGATTGTTTTCACTAGAATACGGAGCATGAGCAGCAACCTGTTATACTTATATAAAGTTATGAGAGGCATGGACAGAGTGGATTGTCGGAATCTTTTTCCCAGCGTGGAAATGCCAAATACTAGGGGATAAAGGGTTTAAGGTGAAAGAGGAACAGTTTAAAATGTGCAAGGCAAGCTTTTTATGCAGAGTATGGTAGGTATCTGGAACATGCTGCCAGGGGAAGCAGTAGAAGCAAAGATGAGAGCAATGTTTCAGAGGTATTCAGACAGACACATGAACAGGCAGGAAATAAAGGGATACGGATTATGTTCAGGCGGATGGGATTAGTTTAGAATGGCATCATAGTCAGCACAGACATGGTGTACCATCCTATTTTCTGTGTTCTAAAAGCTAGCCTTGGTAATAGTAACAGCGAAATCTGTCATTCATTGTCATAAAAACTCTTTTGGTTCCCTAATATTCTTTAGGGAAGGAAATCTGTCCTTACCTGGCCTGTCTTACATGTGATTCCAGACCCATAGCAATATGATTGACTCGCCACTGCCCTCTGGAATTGCTGAGCAAGCCACTCAGTTTAAGGGGGAATTAGAGAAAAGCAATAAAAGACAATGCCCACATCCCAGAGAATGAAGAAAAAATGCTGCTGCAGCTTTGAGACAGGAAGGCAATGCAGACCACTGACCAAAAACTGCTAAGAAAACAATTCAGAATTAGTCCAATTTCACCTGCATTTTTGGGTTATACATCTATCTTTACCTATGTGTTATGTATTAGAAAATGCTGAAGAAAACACTTGCATGCATCACAGCAAGGGGGCTTTAATAGACTGGTAAATAAAAATGAGCTCATTAAATTGCATTTTATGCCCCCACTTCTCCTGATATTCATCTTCCATCTCTCCACTTCTTTCTTCTTCCCTTCTACTCCTCATCCTGTTCCATTTTCTCCTCTTGCCTCCTCCTCCTTTCTGCTTGTCCTTTCCAGCTATTCCTCTCCCTCCACCTTCTTCTCTTCCAATCCTGCTTCAGTCCCCTTCCTTCTCCATCATTCCCCTCCAACCAGCCTCCTCCTCCTCCTCCTCCCCTTTCCCTCTATCCAACCATATCCTTTTCCCTACTCACTCCGGTCCACCTCCTGCCCTTCCTATTTATATAACTCCCTACTCCTTCAATTCCATTAAGTCTTTGCTCCCTTTATCAGAGCCAAAATAGTTACAAAAGTAATCCAGGGCGCAAAGTTTTGCTGATTATGCACAGTCACTTACTCTGAAGCATTGAACTAGGATAACCTTCTTGTCCTGAAATAAGCTGCTAGCCTTTTAGAACAAAGCTCCTAGCTGAAGCACTGAAATTCTGTTGATTTATTGACAAAGAGCTGAAGGACAAAGTGATCTCAGTGGGCAGTTGAATTTGGCACTGATCATTGTGTCAATGAGACACAAAGTTCAAACCCCAGTGGAGACTGAGGCAGCTTACTCTAGCAATTTATAGACAGCGAATTTTTATGAATTTGTAACTGTGCACAATATCAGGAAACTGTCCCTCAAATTGAGATTATTTTCCCTGATTTTAAAGTTACACGTGACTCCAGACCAGCAGCAATGAGGTTGATATTTAATTGCCCTCTGTGATGGCCCATCAAGACACCTAGATCAGAGGAGATTAGTGTTGGGCAACAAATACTTGCCAACAATGCCCACATTTCATAAAAGGTTTAAAGGGACCGGTTTGTGGGAGCTTGTTGCACACATGTTGTTTGCTGCATTCCTTTCTTACAATGCAGCATTAACTGCACATAAATGTTTGCAAGGTGATATGGGATAATGTTAAATGCACTAGATAAATAAAAGGCTTTTTCATGACTCAGTAAGATTTATAGGTTAGTTAGCAAAGACCATTTTGTTGAAATAATTTGATTAAGATTGAAACGATAAATTTTCCTAAATGGTTGATATTCCAATGTAGGCCTTCAAGCTAAAAAGCTAGTGTCTAATTTACTGCCCATCGAAAGCAGGACAAATCCAATCTTGCACATTACCACCCCATCAGTCTGTTCTCAATGGTCTGTAAAGTGATGGAAGGCATCATCACCAATGCTATCAAGAAGTACTTTCTCAGCAATAACCTGCTCACTGCTCAGTTTGTGTTCCACCAGGGTTATTTAGCTCCTGACCTTGTTACAGCCTTGGTTCAAACATGGACAAAACAGCTGAATTCCAGAGGTGTGGTGAGAGTGACTGTTCTTGACACTGATGCAACGTCAAGGAGCTCTAGCAAAACTGGAGTCAGTGGGTATCATGGAGCAGACTCTCTGTTGATTGGAGTCATCCATGATACACAGGAAGATGTTTGACATTGGTGGAGGTCATTCATCGCCACTTCAGGACATTGTGGAAGGAGTTCCTCAGGCTAACATCCTAGGCCCAAGCATCGTCAGCAGTTTCATCAATGACCTTCCCTCCAATTTAGGGCAAAAGTGGGAATATTCATTAAAACTTGAAAATAGGTACAGGAGTAAGCCATTCATGTCTTTGAGCCTGTTCTGCTAATCTGGCTGATCATCCAATTCAGTACTCTATTCCCACTGTCTCCCCATACACATTGATTGCTTTCATCGTAAGTGCTATATCCAACTCCTTGAAAATATTCAATATTTTGGTCTCAATCAGTTTCTGAGGCAGAAAATTTCACAGGTGCACAACTCTCTGCAAAGTAATTTAACTCATCTCAGTTCTAAGTGATCTATTCCATATCCTTTGTGTGTGATCCCTATTTCTGGATTCCCTAATCATCAGGAATATCCTTCCTGCATCTACCCTATCAACTCCTATTTCTGTCCCTCCCTTCATAGCCAGAACCTTCTTCCTCAAATAGGGAGACAGAAACTGCACACAATGATGGTTGCACAATGTTTAACAGCATTCGCGACTTTTCAGATACTGAAGCAAATTGTGTTCATTTGCAAGAAGGCCTGGACAGTAATTTTATCAGTAAATTGCTAGAAATATTTGCGCCATGACCATTCCCAAAGCTTGATTAACATTCTGTCCACCTTAAACATGCACTCTCTTCACCAATGATCCGTAGTGGCACAATGGCACTACTTTAACCACATGAGAGTGTTTGTTCATTGCCAACTTCTCAAGATCTATTAGGTCCTTGTCAGTGACATTCACATCTGTGAATGAATAAAAACAATTTTGGTGGCAGAGAGAATTGTTGGCACAGGCCAGTGATCCTCCAACACAGATTTTGCTGAAATACATTTCCTGTGTATAACAGATGCAAACTTTATGAATTAAAATGCACTTGATGACTTTTACAGGTCAAGAGAATTCCGTTAACGGAAATCACGTTTTATTCACTTGGGAATCCATTGTTTCTGTTCTTTGATGAGAATAATAAATTGGAAAAGGATTCCTGGACCCTTTATAATTGAGTTGGAAATCCTCTTGTACAAAAGGAAAGGAACTTATGTTAATTAAATGATCTAGACTAGTTTTCATCATCATGAGGCATTCATATTTGACTAACTTGCTGGAGGTTGCTGGTAACAGAGAGAGTTGGTGAAGGTAATGGTGTTGATGTGGAGTACATGGACTTCCAGAAGGCCACACTGCATACTTGTGAGGAAAGTAATAGCTCATTGAATAAAAGGAACAATAACAAGATGGCCGCAAAATTGGTTGGCTGATAAGCGACAGGAAAATGGTCAATGGCTATTTTTCAAGCTGGAGGAAGACTTGCAATTGGGAATGTTGCTTTTTCTCGTAGATATTTATAATATAGATCTTGGTGTCAGGGAACAATTTTGACATTTGTGAGCAATAAAACACTTGGAAATATTGTCAATAATGAAGAGGATAGTGTAGAACTTGAAAAGGACACCAATAAGTTGGTGGAGGTAACTGTGTAGCAGATGCAGTTCAATGTAGGAAAGTTTTTTTTAATAACTGAATCAATGGAATGAAGGTATTACTAGCAAGGCCAACATTTATTGCACAGAGGGCAGGTAAGCATCAACCACATTGCTGTAGTACTGGAGTCATATGTAGGCCAGACTTGGTAAGAATGGCAGTTTGTTCCCTTAAAGGATATCAGTGAATCAGATGGGTTTTTCCTAGCAATCAGGAATGGTTATCATTAGATTTTTAATTCTAGATTATTATTGAATTCAAATCATCTACTGTGGTGGGATTTGAACCTGGTCCCCAGAACATTATTATTGTCTCTGGATCAAACAATCCAGCAATACTACCACTAGGCCATCACCTAGTGATATGTTTTGGCAGGAGGGAAATGGGCAGCCAATTTAAGATAAGGGGTACAATTCTAAAAGACATGCAGGAACAGAGAGACCTGGGAATATTTGTGCCAGATCATTGAAGGTGACAGGACAGATAGAGACAGCAGTTAATAAAGTATTTGGTATCAAGTATTCTCGGCTTTATTAAGGAAGTGATGTTGTACTTGTATAGATACTTGTTAGACCTCAGCTGAAGTATTGTGTATAATTCTGGATGTCAGACTTTGGAAAGGATGTGAATGCATCATCGTCAGTGCAGAAGCGATTTACAAAAATATTTCCAGGGATGAGAAACTTCAGTTACGAAGATAGTCGTCAAGCCATACACAGATTGGAGAGGTTGGAACTGTTCTTTATGGATAGGAGAAAGCTAAAGGAAGAGTTGATGGAAGTTTTCAAAATTATGATGCCCTGGGTAGAGTAGATAAGGAGAAACTGTTTTCATTCATAGAAGGATCAAGAACAGACACACAAGGTTTTAATGTGATGTGAGGGGAGAAAAGCATTTTCACATGACAAGAGTTTCAGTTCTGGAATGCACTTCCTGCCAGTGGAGGAAGTGGAATGCCTCAATTGAAGCATCCGAGAAAGCATTAGATGATTATTTAAATAGAAACAAGTATGTAGGGTTCTGGGGAAAAGACGGAAGAATAGAACTGAGTTATAATGCTTGTTGATAGTACAGATACAATGTGCTGAATGGCCTTTCTGCACCATGACACTTCTGTTATTCTGTGCTTACTACACTGCAACTTCTATACTGTCCTTAAATATGAGCTGCATTTTTCACCGTGTAATCTCTCCTTTCGAAAATTTGACTTCTTACATCACTGTAATATTGCCCTTCTATGTGCATGTTTCAGCCCATCTGCTGCTGAAACCCTTAGCTATGCCTTTGTTACCTCCAGATTCAAGTCTTCCAAGCTCTCCTGGTCTTTCATTATGCATCTCCACAAACTTCAGTTCATTCAAGACTCTGTTGTCCATACCTCATACTCCCACATATCACTTGTTGCCCTACATTGACTCCTAGTCCAACAATGCCTCAATTTTAGAGTTCTCCTCTTTGACATTAATTCCCTCCATGGGCTTAGCCCTGTCTATCCCAGCCCTAAAAGAACCCTTTCAGAGCTCTGAAACAGTATGAAATGGAATGAAAATCATGAACAATCCCAGCACTCCAATGATGAATGTACTTAGCTGAACCCTGACCTTTGGGCCAGTGACTCAATTCCACTGCATAATTATTTATTTGTTTACAGGATGTGGGCTTTTCTAGCTAGACCAACATTTATTGAGCATCCCTAGTTGTCCCAGTGAAGGTCGTGGTGAGCTGCCTTCCTAATCCACTACAGTCCTTGTGAGGTATCCACAATGCTCTTGGGGATGCAGTTCCAAGATTCTGACCCAGTCACATGAAAGGAATAGCAATATATTTCCAAGTCAGGATGGTGAGTGGATTGGAGGGGACCATGCAATTGGTGGTGTTCTATATATCTACTGCGCATGTCCTTCTAGTTGGTAAAGGTCAGGGATTTGAATGGTGTTGTTGAACAACCTTAGTAAATGCCCACAGTGCATCTTGTAAGTGCTGCCCACTGCTACCACTTTGTCAGCCGTGAAGTATTTGAACATTGAAGGCAGTGGATAGTGTGTTAATCAGGCAGGCTGCTTTGATATAGAGAGTGACAACTTTCCTGAGTGTTACCAAATCTGCATTCACCAGGTCATTGGTTCATTGTAGATGATGGATAGGCTTTGGGGAGACAGGAGGTAACATTCCAACATCCAACCTGCCCTTGCAGCCACAAGATTTATGCATGAGAAGGTGGCCAATATTTCTGAATAAAAGTACAGGCAGCAGTAACAGGTTACCCTTAGCTCACCAGGGATATTGTTTGATGCTGTCATTGGGAACACAAAATTAAAGGAAAAATATGAAGAAAAACATTCAAGAGCATCTGGAGGACGTCGCGGAGGACTCCTGAAGTTCGTGGAAATACAGTTCAACTAGAATGAGAAAATTGAGATAAAATCATCGATTGCAAACAATTTTTAGCGCAGACCACATGAATATTTTGACAGTTTGAATGAGTCAACATTTTCTGCGGAATTTCCGACCCAGCGTTAAGAGTTCAACAGACAGGTTTTGGTTTGGCTGAGAGAGATAAAGCTTACAGATAAAGGTGGGGCAGCTGAACTATTCGTTTCCTTATCATCATCAAGAACTGTGGATTATCAGAGGAATGTTGCTTACTAACAGAAAAATGTTTGTAGTTCTTAAATGCAATGTAAGTAATGTAAAGCCCAACTGGTCAACATTGGTATTTTTATGACATGTAAGTCAATTTCCATTTTTCTTTGTCTAACTTGATTAGCTTATCCCTGTTTCTTACAGACATCTTGCTTCCCCCAAACACTCTCTGTCTCAAACACTTGTATATCCAGTAAATAATGAAGTAGTTTTCAGCTCCCTCTCTGCTGAGAGCACCGAAGCGCAAGTTTGGGATAAACCTAAGGCCAATTTGCATCAGGCAGTCTGTGGCCTCCTGCAATTCAAATCCTGCAGGTGAAGTGGATGGCTGATTCAAATGAAATGATTGGCAGCTGGGGAGAAACAACACTTTCCACGCTACAGGAAAAAAGATAAAACAGTGTGAGACTGGCTGAGTACTCTTGCACAGACCTTGTACCCACATGAGGGGCTGAATGACTCCTTCTGTGAGGTAGCCATTCCATGATGTAACATTTTCTTTGCATGAGAGCATGGGTAAAGAATGGATGCTTGCCTTTCCAAATCCACAAGTAGAAAGCAGGAAAACTCCAGAATGCTGATTGAATGTTTACGTTGATGGAATGGGCTAAACAACTGGGGTACATTGTCCTGAACAGTGTTGAGCTTCCTCAGTATTGTTGGACCTGGAGAAAATGGAAATATTCCATCACACTCTTGGCATGGGTGCAGTAAAAGTGCTTTGGACTGTGAGAAGATAAGTTATCCACCTCAGAATTCTCAGCCTCATAAGACCATAAAAGAGAGGACAGAAGCAGTCCTTACAGGCCAGCGAGTTTGTTTCACAAATAAGTGGGATCACGGTTAATCTGATAAACCTTAACTTCACTGTTCTGCCTTTTCCCATAACATTTGACCCCCTGACTGGCTTTTTTGTTCTGAACCAGTTCGTATGAATTTCCTTTGCTCCGCCTGTTGTGTGCTGTCGCCACCATTTAACAAACATGATGTCCTCTATGTTGTCATTCCTCCACTCTAGCACTACCCTTTTAGGGTGAGGTGTGATATCACTGTGGCAGGCTCTCCTGTATGCCCACAAAAATCCAGGTCATCCGACTCAGTAATGGCAGAATGAGGCATATGTTATGTTATGAGCATAGTTACAAATTAGGTTAGAAGTTGAATAGACTTCTACTAATGGCCTACCGTGCATCATGCATGTCCAACTTTGAACTTCAAGATCTGAATCTGCCCCATTTAGTACAGTTTAGTGTGTGCTTCATGTGAAAATGGGACTTACTTTTTGAAAGCACTGTGCAGCAAGTCAGTCCTGCATGTACTATCATGGACAGATGCATCTTCAATATGTCGATTAGCGAGGGTGAAATCTTGAAGGTTTTCCCTCTTATTAGTTCCTACACCGCTGGAAGAATCTGGCAGCTCAGTCCGTAGAGGTGCTACCAAGCCACTCCTTTGATGCACATTGAAGTCCCTAGTCTAAAGTACATTCTGAAGAAGGGTCCAGACCTGAAATGTCAGCTTTCCTGCTCCTCTGATGCTGTTTGGCCTGCTGTGTTCATCCAGCTCTACACCTTGTTATCTCAGATTCTCCACAATGGCAGTTCCTACTATCTCTACATTCTGGATGGAATCTTACTGGAGTTGAAATGACAGGGACCATGGTGAGATGTTGGGGGAGGTCCATTGTCACATTGAGGTCACCTCACTGCATCTTAAACACTTCTTACAAATGATGTGGTGAGACACTCATGATTGCCACAGGTTGCAATTTTTTTAAACTTATGAAGATAAGCAATGGCCTAATGACATTATTGTTGGATTATCGAGCCAGAGATGCAGGTCCTGGGAACCTGGGTTCTAATCCTGCCATCGTAGACAGTAAAATTTGTAATCAATTAAAAAGAAAACTGGAATTAAGAATCTAATGATGATCATGAAATCATTGTTGATTCTTGGAAAAACCCATCTGGTTCATTAATGTCCTTTTGGGAAGGAAATTGCCATCCTTACCTGGTCTGTTCTACAAGTGACTCCAGACCCACAGTGATGTAATTGGCTCTTAACTGCCCTCTGGGCAATGGGAGATGGGCAGTAAAAACTGGTCCAACCAGCAACACTCACATGTGAGAATTTAATTAAAAAAGGATAATGCACCATGAAAACCAGAGCAGGTTCTTGGTGGGATCATATCACCGTTTGCTGCAAAGGTTGGACACCGAGCATCAAAATCTCAGGCATGTTTAAAAGGCAACAGCCACCATGCAACCTACATCCATCGACATTGTCACCTAAGATGTGTCAGCCTCTATGATTCCTCATGGGACATCTCTGACCCACTTTCAGAATGCTCTCACACTTCAATGGTGTATTGTGACATGCACCAGTAACAATCATAGTAATACTGCAGCATGGACACAGTGTGCTCAGAGAACCATACCCAGCTCATGGCCTGCAGCTCCTGGTTTTTCACTCAATGTAATAGCTATCAGTCACTGTCAGCCTGTCTGGATGCTCACAGGATCACTGCCCTGCATTGCCTCTCCTGTAGCACTTTCTCCCCTCAGCCAGAGATGCCAGGCTCACACTATTACACAATTAGTGCTATAGTACAGACATGAAGCCAGGAAGCTTGTCACAGATGTCAGCAGGCCTCAATCTCTTTAAAGGGGACAGCCTTCACTCATGAGATTCTGGCACAGTTCAAAGAACAAAGAAAATTACAGCACAGGAACAGGCCCTTCGGCCCTCCAAGCATGCGCCGTTCGAGATCCTCTGTCTAAACCTGTCATCTATTTTCTAAGGGTCTGTATCCCGTTGCTCCCTGCCCATCCATGTACCTGTCCAGATACATCTTAAAAGACACTATCATGCCTGCGTCTACCACCTCCATTGGCAACGCTTTCCAGGCACCCACCACCATCTGCGTAAAGAACTTTCCACGCATATCTCCATTAAACTTTCCTCCTCTCACTTTGAACTCATGACCCCTAGTAATTGAGTCCCCCACTCTGGGAAAAAACTTCTTGCTGTCCACCTTGTCTATACCCCTCATGATTTTGTAGACCTCAATCAGGTCCCTCAATCTCCATCTTTCTAATGAAAATAATCCTAATCAACTCAACTTTCTTTATAGCTAGTGCCCTCCATACCAGGCAACATCCTGGTGAGCCTCCTCTCCACCCTCTCCAAAGCATCCACATCCTTTTGATAATGTGGCGACCAGAACTGTACGCAGTACTCTAAATGTGGCCGAACCAAAGTCTTATACAACTGTAACATGAGCTGCCAACTCTTGTACTCAATACCCCGTCCGATGAATGCATGCCGTATGCCTTCTTGACCACTTTATTAACCTGCGTTGCCACCTTCAGTGAACAACGGACCTGAAACCCAGATCTCTCTGTACATCAATTTTCCCCAGGACTTTTCCATTTACTGTATAGTTCGCTCTTGAATTAGATCTTCGAAAATGCATCACTCGCATTTGTCTGGATTGAACTCCAGCTGCCAGTTATGTGCCCAACTCTCCAGCCTATCTATATTCTGCTGTAATCTCTGATAGTACCCTTCACTATCTGCTACTCCACCAATCTTCGTGTCATCTGCAAACCTGCTAATCAGACCACCTATACCTTCCTTCAAATCATTTACATATATCACAAACAACAGTGGTCCCAGCACAGATCCCTGTGGAACACCACTGGTCACAGGTCTCCAATTTGAGAAACCCCCGTCCACCATTACTCTCTGCCTCCTGTTGCCTAGCCAGTTTTTTATCCATCTAGTTAGCACACCCTGGACCCCATGCAGCTTTACTTTTTCCATCAGCCTGCCATGGGGAACCGTATCAAATGCTTTACTGAAGTCCATGTTTATAACATCTACAGCCTTGCCCTCATCAATCAACTTTGTCATGTCCTCAAAGAATTCTATTAAGTTGGTAAGACGTGACCTTCCCTGTACAAAATCATGTTGTCTATCACTGATAAGCCCATTTTCTTCCAAATGGGAACAGACCCTATTCCTCAGTACCTTTTCCAGCAGATTCCCTACCACAGACATCAGGCTCATCGGTCGATAATTACCTGGATTATCCCTGCTACCCTCCTTAAACAAGGGGACAACATTAACAATTCTCCCGTCCGCTGTGTTTAAGGATACTGCAAAAATATCTGTTAAGACCCCGGCCATTTCCTCTGTCGCTTCCCTTGATAACCTGGGATAGATCCCTTCCGGACCTGGGGACTTGTCCACCTTAATACCTTTTAGGGTACCCAACACCTCCACCCTCCTTATGCCTACTTAAACTAGAGTAATCAAACATATAGCCCTAACCTCAACATCCATCATGTCCCTCTCCTTGGTGAGTACCAATGCAAAGTACATGTTAAGAATGTCACCCATTTTCTCTGACTCAACGCATAACTTTCCTTCTTTGTCCTTAAGTGGGCCAATCCTTTCTCTAGTTACCCTCTTGCTCTTTATATATGAATAAAAGGCTTTGGGATTTTCCTTAACCATGTTTGCTAAAGATATCTCAATGTCCCTTTTTAGCCCTCTTAATTTCTCGTTTCAGATTCGCCCTACATTCCTGATATTCTTCCAAAGCTTCGTCTGTCTTCAGTCGTCTAGACCTTATGTATGCTTCCTTTTTCCTCTTAACTAGTCTCACAATTTCACCTGTCATCCATGGTTCCCTAATCTTGCCATTTCTATCCCTCATTTTCACAGGAACATGTCTCTCCTGCACGCTAATGAACCTTTCTTTAAAAGCCTCCCACATATCAAATGTGGATTTACCTTTAAACAGTTTCTCCCAATCTACATTCGCCAGATCCTGCTGAATTTTGGCATAGTTGGCCTCCCCCCAGCTTAGAACTCTTCCTTTAGGACCATTCTCATCTTTGTCCACAAGTATTGTAAATCTTATGGAATTGTAGTCACTATTTCCACAGTAGTCCCCTACTGTAATTTCAACCACCTGGCAGGGCTCATTCACGAACACCAGGTCCAGTATGGTCCCTTCCAAGTTGGACTACATACAGACCCACCTTAACCCTGTATTTCCCACAGCCAACCCACCCTAACCTGCACATCTTGGGACTGTGGGAGGAAACCGGAACACCCGGCGGATGTGCGGGTTAGGGTGGATTGGCCGTGCTAAATTGTCCCGTAGTGCCCAGGGATGTGCGGGTTAGGATGGGATTGGCCATGCTAAATTGTCCCGTAGTGCCCAGGGATGTGTGGGTTAGGGTGGGATTGGCCATGCTCAATTGTCCCGTAGTGCCCAGGGATGTGTGGGTTAGGGTGGGATTGGCCATGCTAAATTGTCCCGTAGTGCCCAGGGATGTGCGGGTTAGGGTGGATTGGCCATACTAAATTGTCCCATAGTGCCGAGGGATGTGTGGGTTAGGGTGGGTTGGCCGTGCTAAATTGTCCCATAGTGCTCAAGGATGTGTGGGTTAGGGTGGGATTGGCCATGCTAAATTGTCCCGTAGTGCCCAGGGACGTGCGGGTTCGGGTGGATTGGCCGTGCTAAATTGTCCCATAGTGCCCAGGGATGTGTGGGTTAGAGTGGGTTGGCCATGCTAAATTGTCCCGTAGTGCCCAGGGATGTGCAGGTTAGAGTGGGTTGGCCATGCTAAATTGTCCCGTAGTGCCCAGGGATGTGCAGGTTAGAGTGGGTTGGCCATGCTAAATTGTCCCATAGTGCCCAGGGATGTGTGGGTTAGAGTGGGTTGGCCATGCTAAATTGTCCCGTAGTGCCCAGGGATGTGCAGGTTAGGGTGGATTGGCCGTGCTAAATTGCCCATAGTGCCCCGGGATGTGCGGGTTAGGGTGGATTGGCCGTGCAAAATTGCCCCGTAGTGCCCAGGGATGTGCAGGTTAGGGTGGATTGGCCGTGGGGAAATGCAGGGTTACATTGATTGGGTAGGGATGGTGCGGTATAGGTCGAACTGTGTTTGGTTGGTTGGCGTGATGGGCCAAATGGCCTGCTTCCTCACTGATGGGATTGTAGGAAACAGATAAAACGTTTGGGCAAATTCGTTTGGCATAGAAACGACAACATGGTCCTGTGTGCCAACGTGAGCAGCTTCTACCAACCAAATGCACCGCAGGTCTGACATACTCCCTCCCATTGGTGACCGGTGAGATTCTTAGGCCAGACCAGATTATTCCGTCACAGGGTCATCATTGTGTGAGGATGACCGTTTTGCTTAGTGTGTTGGACAGTGGGTGGGGTGGATGGGAGCTGGCCCCCTCTGCCTGCCTTATCCAGGCCCATTTACAATCATGTCCCTCTCGATCAGATCTACTTCAGCAGCACCCCCACGCCTGGCCTCTGCCAGGGAGAATATCCCAGCTCCTCACCTGTGATGTGGTCTCCAAAACCCCTCAGCCCTAGTCAATCTCCTTCCCTCCCTTCCCAACTCCAACCTCCCCAAGATGTGATGGCTCTGATGGGACTCACTCCCCTATCACTGAAGCCCAACCCGGGGTCAATGAGTCAGGAAACAGGCCCTTCGACCCAACCCGTCCATGCTGACCCGATATCCTAAATCAATCCAGTCCCATTTGCCAGCATTTGGCCCATATCCCTCTAACCCCTTCCTATCCATGTCCCCATCCAGATGCCTTTTAAATGCTGTAACCGTACCAGCTCCCCCCCCCCCCCCCCCCCAACTTCCTCTGGCAGCTCATTCCACACACATACCACCCTCTGTGTGAAAAAGTTACCCCTCAGGTCCCTTTTACATCCTCCCCCTCTCACCTTAAACCTGTGCCCCTCTAGTTTTGGACTCCTGCCCACCCTGAGGGAAAAGACCTTTTCTATTCACCCTATCCATGCCCCTCATGGTTTTATAAACTTCTATAAAGGTCAAACCCTCCAACATCCCTGTAAATCTTTTCTGACCCTTTCGAGTTTCACAGCATCCTTCCTACAGCAGGGAGACCGGGATTGAACACAGTTTTCCAGAAGTGGCCCTAACCAATGTCCTGTACAGCCCCTACATGACCCTCCCAACTCCCTATACCCAACGCACAGACCAATAAGGGGAAGTATCCCAAACACCTCCTTCTACCTGGTATGGGGGATCAGTTATAAGGGAAGGATTGATTGTTGGAATGCAGAGAGAGGCTTGTTGGGAAATGTAGGGAGAGAGTCTCCTTTCAGTTGTTCAGGATGTGATTAATCAACCCTGTGTAACTCACTTCAGTTATAGATTGTTCAGCATTTGTCACAGATTAGCAGCAATCTGTGATCTGCTTCGCACACACTCCTAAAGCCTGGTGCAGTGCCGAAGAGCAAAGTCTGTTTGCATAGCTGAGAGGGGAAGGACAGCCTGAAACCCAACACAACACACACAAACAGGCAAAGAGAGACTTTCACTCAAATCACATTTTCTCATTCCCGAACGGCGTTCGGAAACGACGGGCTGCAGCTGAAGGAAATGAAGCCTGTGGACTAGGCCTCAAATCCAAACTCTTCCCTTTCCCACTCCGAACCTCCCCAAAGTCCCACCTTAACAACCACTGGGCTCTATTGGGAATGTTGGTGGTGGGAGTGAATGGGAAGGGGTTTGGGTCCATTGGGAATGTGGGTGGTGGGGGTGAACGGGAAGGGATTTGGGTCCATTGGGAATGTGGGCAGTGGGAGCGAACGGGAAGGGGTTTGGGTCCATTGGGAATGTGGGGGGTGGGAGCGACCGGGAAGGGGATTGGGTCCATTGGGAATGTGGGGGGTGGGGGTGAACGGGAAGGGGGTTGGGTCCATTGGGAATGTGGGGCGTGGGGGTGAATGGGAAGGGGGTTGGGTCCATTGGGAATGTGGGGGGTGGGAGCAACTGGGAAGGGGGTTTGGGTCCATTGGGAATGTGGGGGGTGGGAGCGACCGGGAAGGGGTTTGGGTCCATTGGGAAAGTGGGCAGTGGGAGCGACCGGGAAGGGGTTTGGGTCCATTGGGAAAGTGGGTGTTGAGAGCGACCGGGAAGCGGTTTGGGTCCATTGGGAATGTGGGTGGTGGGAGCAACCAGGAAGGGATTTGGGTCCATTGGGAATGTGGGGGGTGGGGGTGAACGGGAAGGGGGTTGGGTCCATTGGGAATGTGGGGGGTGGGAGCAACTGGGAAGGGGGTTTGGGTCCATTGGGAATGTGGGGGGTGGGAGCGACCGGGAAGGGGTTTGGGTCCATTGGGAAAGTGGGCAGTGGGAGCGACCGGGAAGGGGTTTGGGTCCATTGGGAAAGTGGGTGTTGAGAGCGACCGGGAAGCGGTTTGGGTCCGTTGGGAATGTGGGCGGTAGGAGCAACCGGGAAGGGATTTGGGTCCATTGGGAATGTGGGGGTTGGGGGTGAACAGGAAGAGATGTGTGTGTGTGTGTCTCTCTATCACTGCGAAATTATCTGTGTTGATTTAATATCCCCCACTCCCACCCTTGAGCCTGTGGCAACTGCTCTCTGGGAGAGGAGTCAATTGTTGATTGGTCGTGCTGTGTTCCTGGAGTTTAGGAAATTATCTTTGAGTATCTTTTTTTGATGTGTGGTCTAAATTTAGCAGCATCCCCTCAGCAACCAGCTAACCCTTTAACATCTCAACCCTCTCCCCCCTCTTGACTGAAAGCCTGCTATTCACAGCTGGGAAATTGACCTTGTTCAGACACTGAGAGTTGCAGGCCCTGGCTTCAGGCAAGGCCTTCCCTTTAGGCCTCATCTCTCTCTCTCTCTCCCTGGGAATGTTATCTGATCAAACCTCATCCCAGCGAAACTACGCTCTCTCTCTCTCTCTCTCTCTCTCTCTCTCTCTCTCTCTGCTCTGACACATGTTCACCAGAGATTTGCATGTGGTAGTGAGGTCTCTGTTATTTTTTAAATTGTGTTTTAACAATTTCCTATTTAGATAGTCGAGATTTATTTCTGGTGAATTGTTTATCTATTTCTGTGGCGTCATCTCCTCTGGGGTTTTATTTTCTTTAGCTGGGTTTTCCCACTGCTCCTGGTCCTCCAGTATCCCAGTATGCTTTGGTACAGAGGGAGGCCACATTATGTGAGAGGTTTTGATCAAATTCCCCTCTGGCAGTCGTCATGGATAGGTGCCATGGAGTTGTTGGACATTTCCAAGGGGATCAGTCTGTAATCATTGGGCTATTGATATGAAAAGCTGCTTCATGTTGGTAGTTCCTGAGCAATCTTAGAATATCGTTGCTTCCCAGTTTGGTTTGAAAGGTCCCCCAGTGTGCACTATCATCCATTGCCCACTCCGCCATGGTCCTCTGTATCCCAGGGTGCATTATTTATAAACAGTGGTCTACAAGGATGTTGATATTGATTCTGTCATCTGATACAGTCTGTCATTGCTGCACCCTGGTAGCTCACCTGGAAACCATTCAATGATGCCTGAGGCCCACTTCGTGATGTTTAAAGCTGTGGCAACGGTTAGGGTTAATGGAACGATTTTCGGGGGTGTGGAGGAGCAGAGGGATCTCGGGGTTCATGTGTACAATTCCCTGAAAGCTGCCACCCGGGTGGATAGAGTTGTTAAGAAGGCGTATGGTGTGTTAGCTTTCATTAATAGAGGGACTGAATTCAAGAGCCGTGAAGTTATGCTCCAGCTATACAAAAGCCTGGTTCGGCCACATCTGGAGTATTTTGTCCAGTCCTGGTTGCCTCATTACAGGAAAGATGTGGAAGCGTTGGAAAAAGTGCAGGGGAGATTTACCAGGATGTTGCCTGGAATAGAGGGAAGGTCTTACAAGGAAAGGTTGAGAGAGCTAGGCATTTTCTCTTTAGAACGATGAAGGATGAGAGGTGACTTGGTAGATGTGTACAGAATGATCAGAGGTATAGATAGAGTAGACAGCCAGAGACTTTTTCCTAGAGTGGAGGTAGCTATTATGAGGGGACATAGTTTTAAAGTGAGTGGAGATAGATATAGGGGAGACGTCAGAGATAGGTTCTTTACTCAGAGTGGTTAGGGTGTGGAATGGATTGCCGGAGAGGGTAGTGGAGTCGCCCTCACCAGGGCTTTTAAGCAGCTATTAGACAGGCATATGGATGATAGTATAAGTTAGGGGTGGAGGTTGGATAGACCTCAGGATTAGGGTAGAGGTTCGGCACAACATTGTGGGCCGAAGGGCCTGTACTGTGCTGTACTATCTATGTTCTATGTTCTATGTTCTAAAACCTTCCTGGATGCTCCTTGTGAATTCTGCTCTATCTTGACCCCTAACACTAAGTGAATCCCACTCAATGTTGGGAAAATTAAAATCTCCCATCACCACCACCCTGTTGCTTCTACACCTTTCCATAATCTGTTTACATATTTGTACCTCTAACTCACGCTTATTGTTGGGAGGCCTGTAGTACAGCCCCAACATTGTTACTGTGCCCTTCCTATTTCTGAGTTCTGCCCATATTGCCTCACTGCTCAAGTCCTCCATAGTGCCCTACCAGTAATGCAACTCCTCCACCCCTTTTACCTCCCTCTTTATCCCACCTGAAGCATTGATACCCTGGGACAACTAGTTGCCCTTCCCTCAACCAAGTCTCAGTAATAGCAATAACATCTTACTCCCAGGTACTGATCCAAGCCCTAAGTTCATCTGCCTTATCTACTACACTTCTCACATTAAAACAAATGCACCTCAGACCACTTGTCCCTTTGTGTTCATCATCTGCTCCCTGCCTACTCTTCCCTTTAGTAACGTTGACTTCTTTACCCAGTTCCCTACAGGCTTTCGTTACTACCTCCTTTCTGTCCACTAAGCTGTCTAATATTTGGTTCCCATCCCCCTGCCACATTAGTTTAAACCCTCCCCCACAGCATTAGCAAAAGCACCCCCAAGGACATTGGTTCCAGTCCGGCCCAGGTGTAGACCATCTGATTTGTAATAGTCCCACCTTCACCAGAACCGGTCCCAATGTCCCAAAAATTTGAACCCCTCCCTCCTGCACCATCTCTCAAGTCACACATTCATCTTGGCTATTTTTTTCATTTCTGCACTGACTAGCACGTGGCACCGGTAGAAATCCTGAGATTACTACCTTTGAGGTCCTACTTTTTAACATAGCTCCTAGCTCCCTAAATTCTGCTTGTAGGACCTCATCCCGTTTTCTGCCTATATCATTGGTGCCTATTTGCACCATGACAACTGGCTGTTCACCCTCCCCCTTCAGAATGCTCTGCAGCTGATCTGAGACATCCCTGACCCGTGCACCTGGGAGGCAACATAACATTCAGTTTCAACCTCAGAACCACCTATCTACTTCCCTTACAATTGAACCCCCAATGACTATTGCCCTTCCACCCTTTTCCCCACCCTTCTGTACAGCAGAGCCA
This sequence comes from Stegostoma tigrinum, assembly GCF_030684315.1. Classification (NCBI taxonomy): domain Eukaryota; kingdom Metazoa; phylum Chordata; class Chondrichthyes; order Orectolobiformes; family Stegostomatidae; genus Stegostoma; species Stegostoma tigrinum. The sequence continues at coordinate 150,461,737 of NC_081355.1, read as the reverse complement.
GCCACAGTGCCATGAACCTGGCTACAGCTGCCTTCCCCTGGTGAGCCATCTCTCCCAACAGTATCCAAAATCGTATACCTGTTTTGGAGGGAGATGACTGCAGGGGACACCTGCACTGCCTTCCTGCTCTTTCTCTGCCTCTTGGTCACCCTTTCTCCCTCAGCAATCCTAATCTGTGGTGTGACCAATTTGCTAAACGTGCTATCCACGACCCCCTCAGCACCATGTATGCTCCAAAGTGAGTCCATCCACAGCTCCAGACCCATCATGCGGTCTAACAAGAGCTGCAGCTGGACACACTTTCTGCTCATGAAGGAGTCGGGGACATCAGCCGTGTCCCTGAGCTCCCACATTGAGCAAGAAGAGCATAACATGGGTCTGAGATCTCCTGCCATTTTGCATCTTAAACCTAACTTAGATAAGTGAAAAAGGAACGAGAAATGTTTTTACCAATCACATGATACAAAAAAATGAAATAGAAAATGCCTTACCTTATCTACATACCACTGAAACTTTTTGTTTGGTTAGAGGAGGAGGGTTTAGTGTCTCAGGTTCAGCCACTGCCCAAATAAATGAAGGCCACTCCCACTCAAGGTAAGCTTTTTAAAGTGGGAAAACTTAACCTTCCCGGCAGCCTCCTGGTGCGCTCTCTCTCTCTCTCTCTCTCTCGCTCCTCCTGAAAATGATGGCCGCTCTCGCTCAAGGTAAGCTTTTTAAAGTGGGAAAATGTACTAACAGTAAGTCCAAGGTAGCCTCTAATTCCAGCCCAGGCCTTGCTCAGAGTGGTCAGAATCTGAACCTCCTAATGGGTGATGAATGTAACAGAAATTTGGTCAGATTAGGCCATTCAGCTTTCGAGCCTGCACTACTATTCAACATAATCATGGCTGATCATCCAACTCAGCAACCTGTTATAGAAATGTAGAAAATAAGCACATGAGTAGGCCATTCAAATATGTCTTCCTCTCCTATAATAGGCTGTTTTCAACCTGGAATGAGAAAGAGACAGGTATTATGGAAGATGAAAGTGGGTGGTACAGCTATTATTGTTGGCGTGGTGGCGAGGTATCCAGAGCAGGTTAGTAGGCAGAGCAGAGGGCACGTAGGGTGAGTGGAGCCAGGGGTTATGGCAGGTTAAAGTAAGTGAAGAAATGAGGAAAGATAGTGCTGGTGAGAGTGGCAGAGCATAAGTCTTTGTGGGAGGTGGGTATAGTAGCAGAAAGAGAGTGGCTACCAGGTTTCAGAGTGAAGATGGTGACACTTGTGCTGGCAGGGCGGAGAAGGTGATTGATCTTTTTCTTGCAAAGCTGGGCATTCTGCCAGACAGCTGAGACCGCACTGACCCAAATGGCAACCTCAGACCATGGTGGCATGGATTGGAATCAAAGCCTCCACTGGTGGTTGCATCTCTGCATCGCTCTGTCCAGAAACGCATCCAGGGATATACCCACAAAGCAACGTGCCAATTTCCTCTTGTATGCCCCGTCAAGAGCAAATGTCCAGAAATGTGCAGAGCAACTCCAGACGGACAGAGCTTGTTCAAGTGCACAACAGCCTTTTAAAGATGGTGGCAGTGGTAGGGATTTTGGGCAATTCCAGGGTCTCTGGTGAGTGGGGGTTTGCTCCGGGAATGGTGCCTGGTAAGAGGGGATGTAAATCAAGTATGCTATTCACCATGTGGGGTGAAATGCCAAGTACTGCTTCATATTCATTAAAGTAGGGCAAGAAAACCTGCACATCCCACAGAAGTTGACATGACTCGCACTCACACAAAAAAAGTAAGATTCAGCCCAACAAACTCTTATCACTGTCAGTGCTTTATCCAATTGGTGTTCAACATGGAGGAGTAGCTGAGGGCTGGTGGTAGGTGGTAATCAGCAGGAGGTTTCCTTGCCCATGTTGGAGCTGATGACGTGAGACTTCATTGGCTCCAATATCAATGTTGAGGACTCGCAGGCAACTCCCTGCTGACTGGGTATTGCTGTACTACCATAATCTCTGGTGGATCTGTTCCTTTCAGGGAGCCACAGATTCAAACAGCATGGAAACAGACCAGCATGGTCCAACTCATCCATACCAACCAAATTTCCCAATCTAAACTGGTTGTGTTTGCCTGTGTTTGGCCCGTATTCCTCCAAACCTTTCCTATCCATGTAACTGCCCAAATGTTTTTTAATAAACGTGAGAACGGTACCTAGTAGTTCATTCTACACACAGACCACCCTCTGTGTGAAGAAGTTGCCCCTCAGGTCTGTTTTAAATCTTTCTCCTCTCCACTTAAAAATATGTCCCCTACTTTTGAACAACTCCTCCCTCTAGAAAAGAACTTTGCTATTCGTCTTCTCAATGGCTCATGATTTTATAAACATCGATGGCCCCATCATCTACGTTCCAGTGAAAAATGTTCCAGCCTGTCCAGCCTACTTTTATAATTCAGACCTCCATTGCTGATAACATCTTGGTAAATCTTTATGAACCCTCTCCAGTTGAATATATCCTCCCTATAGCATGGCGACCAATACTCCAAAAGTGGCCTCACCAACATTCTGTACAGCCTCAACCTGACATCCCAACTCATCCCATTTCATCCAAGACTCTGACTATACACAGCTGTTGGCGTGCTGAACTGAGGCTCCCCTTATTCAACCCTGAGTCAATCAGCTGCGGTCATTGTATCTCCATGCCAACCAAGCTGCTTCCTCCGTCCTTGCCTCTCACACGTTGCAGGAAATTTTCATTCATAACTGGGATGGCTGGATCCTGACTGTCCAGAAAGCTTCTTCAGAGTGCCTTAGCTAGAGAGAATATTGCATTGCAAACCAGGACACTAAACCACTCCTATACTCAATGATCTGAGCAATTAAGGCCAGTGTGCTAAATACCTTCTTAATCACCCTGTCTACCTGTCAAAGAACCACGTACTCTGAATTTCTAGGGTCTCTCTGTTTGACAAGATTATCTAGGGCCCTACCATTAACTGTGTAAGCTCTGTGCTACCTCACATTTATCTAAATTAAACTCCATCTGCCACTCCTCAGCCCATTGGCTCAATTGATCAAGATCCCTTTGTAAACCTAGATAAACTTCTTCACAGATGACTACACCGATTTCAGAGTCATCCATCCTAAATTTGCATCCAAGTCATTCACAAAAATGACAAATAACAGTGGACCTAGCACCGATCCTGCAGAACACTTCTGGCCACAGACCTCCAGCCCAATAAACAACCATCCACCACCACTTTTTGTCTACTGCTGTCAAGCAAATTTTGTATCTAATTGGCAAGCACTCCCTAATTCCCATGTGACCTAACCTTACTAATAAGTCTACCATGCAGAACCTTGTCAAAGGCTTTACTAAAGTCCATTCAGACAACATCTACCACTGTGCCGTCATCTATCTTCCTGGTTACGTCCTCAAAAACCTCAAACAAATTTGTGAGATATGATCTCCCTTGCACAAAGTTACGCTAACTATCCCTAATCAGTTCTTGCCTCTCCAAATGAAACTATATTCTATCCCCCAAAATCCTGTCCAACGACTTACCTACCAATAACTTCATGCTCACCGGTCTGTAGTTCCTGGGCTTTTCCTCGCAGCCTTTCTTAAATAAAGGCACAACATCATGCACTCTCCGGTGTTCTGGTACCTCACCCATTATTGCCATTATTGTTCCATTATTGCCGTCCCAGACTTGTAGATTTTCTACGACTATATTCTAGCTCCTTTCAGGCAAATGAATTCTGGTGTTAGCATCACACACTGTCTATTCTGCAAGAGCCTGCAACATGCAGGACATTTCATCCAAGACTCTGACTATACACAGCTGTTGACGTGCTGAACTGAAGCTCCCCTTATTCAACCCTGAGTCAATCAGCTGCGATCATTGTACCTCCATGCCAACTAAGCTGCTTCTTCTGTCCTTGCCTCTCACACATTGCAGGAAGATTCCGTTCATAACATGGGATGGCTGGATCCTGACTGTCCAGATAACTTCTTCAGAGTGCCTTAGCTAGAGAAAATATGTGCATTGCAAACCAGGACACTAAACACTGCCTAGACCTACAGAGGAATCAAATCTTAAAGTTTACCTCATAGCTTCAGCGTGGTTTATCTGTGGCTCAGCAAGTGATGTTCTTGGTTTTTTATTAAGTTAGAAGATTGTGGGCTCTGATCCCACTCTGAAGGTCTTGTGTATGTGACTTAGGCTGACACTCTAGTCTAGTCGTGGAGCATACACTATCTTTCAGAAAGATGTCAAACCTCATGTGGTCAAAGAAAATCCCAAACCCTGCTTTGAGGAAGAGTGATTTTGTCCTTCCTGAAACTAAATTGGAGCTGTGGAGTGAGCAGCACTTTATACAATACCGCCATAATAGTCCTGCTCTTCTGTTGGCAGTGAAGAAGGCTATCACAGAGTGCGACAATCTGGATCAGATGGGCCAATGGGCTGAGCACCGGCAGATAGAGTTTAATTTAGATAAATGCAAGGTGTTTCATTTTGGTAAGACTAGACAGGGCATGACTTACACAGTTAATGGTAGGGCCCTGGGGAGTGTTGACGAACAGACAGACCTAGGGGTGCAGGTGCATAGTTCGTTCAAAGTGATGTCACAGGTGGACAGAGTGGCAAAGGAGGTGTTTGGCACACTTGTCTTCATTGCTCACAGCTTTGAGTATACGAGTTGGGACATCATGCTGCAGCTGTACAAGACATTGATGAGGCCACTTTTGGAGTGCTGAGTACAATTCTGGCCGTCTGCTGTAGGAAGAATATTATTAAACAAGAGGGGGTGCAGACAAGATTTATAAGGATGTTTTAGAGACTGGAGGGTTTGGGTTATGGGGAGAGCTTGGATGGGCCAGGACTATTTTCCCTTGAGTGTAGGGGTATGAGGGGGATCTTATAGAGGTTTACAAAATAATGAAAGGCATAGATAAGGTGAACAGCTAAGGTCTTTTCCCCAAGGTAGGGGAAACCAAAACTAGAGGGCAGATGAGAGGAGAAAGATTTAAAAGGGACCTGAAGAACAACATTTTCATACAGAGTGTAGTACATATATTGAACAAACTACTAGAGAAGTTGATAGAGGTGGGTACAATTACACATTGAAAAGACAGTTGGACGGGTAGGAAAGGTTTAGAGGGATGTTGGCCAAATGTAGACAAATGAGTTCAGTTTAGGAAATCTGGTCGGCATGGACAAGTTGGATTGAAGCGTCTGTTTCCGTGACGGATGATTCTATGACTCTGTAAGTATAAAGGAAATAACTCCATATGCTTTCTTTACCACCATATCTGCTATGCAGATATTCACTCCAAGGTCTCTCACTTTCTCCACCACTCTCAATATCCTCACGTATATTGTGTAGTCCTTTACTTTCTTTATCCTCCCCAAATGCATTGCCTTACTCTCCCAAAACTAATGTCCTTTGCCACTTCTCTGTCCACTCAACCAAACCATTGATATTTTTCTGCAGTCAACAGCCATTCTCTTCAATAGCAACCACCCAGCCAGTTTCTGCGGTCATCTACAAATATTCTTGTCACGCCTCCCTTGGAATTACATTTTGAAAGAGATACACTGGGCGGGGGGAGGGTGATCATAGCATCCCTCCAGTGTGGAAGCAGACCATTTGGCCCATGAAGTCCACACCGACTGTCTGAAGAGCATCCCACCCAGACTCGCCCCCCACTCCCCTATCTTGATAACCCTACAATTCCCAAAGCTAATCCACCTAACCTACACATCCCTGGATGCTATGGACAGTTTAACATGGCCCATCTACCTAACCTGCACTTCTTTGGACTGTGGGAGGAAACTCACACAGACACGGGGAGCATGTGCAAACTCCACACAGACAGTCACCCAAACCCAAGAGTTAGGCAGTAGTGCTAACTACTGAGCCACTGTGCTGCCCCAGTGTTGTAGTCAGAATGCCACTGGACAAGGAATCCAGAGATCCACGCTAATGCTTTGGAGACAAGAAATCGAATCCCACGGGTAGAAGATGGTGAAATTTTAAATTTATAGAGTTAACAAATAGCTAAATGTGACCACTGTCAATTGTTTTAAAAACGCTTCTGATTCACTAATGTCCTTTAAGGAAGTAACTGTCATCCTTGCCTGATCTGACCTACATGTGACTGCAACTACAGCAATGTGTTTCACTATTAACTGCTTTCGGGCAATGAGGGATTAAATACTGGCTTAACCAAAGAGGCATGGGTGGCACAGTGGCTCTGTGGTTAGCTCTGCTACATTTTAGTGCCAGGGACCCAGGTTTGATTCCACCCTTGGGCAACTGTCTGTGTGGAGCTTGTACATTCTCCCCCTGTCTGCAGGGCTTTGCTCCGGTTTCCTCCCACAGTCCAAAAATGTGCAAGTTAGATGGATTGGCTGTACTAAATTGCCCATAGTGTCCAGGGATGTGTAGATTAGGTGGGTCACAGGGGGATGGGTCTGGGTGGAATTCTCTGAGGGTCGGTGAAGATTGTTGGACCGAAGGGCCTGTTTCCACACTGTAGGGATTCTATGGATCAATGACATCCACATCCCATTAATGAGTTTTCGAAAAGGCTAGAACTGGAGAAACCAGGATTCCTGGAAGTTTGCAGGGCTGAAGATCAATACCTGCTTTACAACCAGGGAATTTACCGCTGCATCAATCACACAAGTAATTAATTTTCCATTTCCTCTTCACTCAGGAACACAAGAACATAAGAACTAGGAGCAGGAGTAAGCTGTCTGACCCCTCAAGCCTGCCCCGCCATTTAATAAGATCATGGCTGATCTTTTTGAGACTCAGCTTCACTTACCTGCCCACTCACCATAATCCTTAATTCCTTTACGGTTCAAAAATTTATCTAGTCTTGTCTTAAAAACATTCAGTGAGGTAGCTTCAACCGCTTCAATGGGCAGGGAATTCCACAGATTCACAACCCTCTGGGTGAAGAAGTTCCTTCTGACCTTAGGCGTACATCTGCTACCCATTCTTTTGAGGCTACATCCCCTAGTCCTAGTTTCACCTGCTAGCGGAAGCAACCTCCCTGCCTCCACCTTATCTATTCCCTTCATAATCTTATATGTTTCTATAAGACCTCCCTTCATTCTTCTGAATTTCAATGAGTATAATCCCAGCCTACTCAGTCTCTCCTCATAATCCAACCCTCTCAACTCTGGAATCAACTGAGTGAATCTCCTGTGCACCCCCTCCAGTGCTAGTATACCCCTTCTCAAGTAAGGAGACCAAAACTGCACACAGTACTCCAGGTGTGGCCTCACCAGGACCCTATACAGCTGCAACATAGCCTCCCTGTTTTTAAGCTCCATCCCTCTAGCAATGGCAGACAAAGTTCCATTTGTCTTTTTAATTACCTGCTGCAGTTGCAATCCTACTTTTAGCGATTCATGCACAAGGGCCCCAAGTCCGTCTGCACAGCAGCGTGCTGCAATTTTTTACCATTTAAAACATCGTCCATTTTGCTGTTAGCCCTACCAAAATGGATGACCTCACACTTATCAAACACTGTACTTCATCTGCCAGAACTTTGCCCATTCACTTAGACTAACTATAACTCTCTGCAGACTTTCAGCACCCTGATAATCACCCTTAAAAATCAGAGTGACACCGTCTCCCTTACCTTCCTGTCTGTCGTTCCGAATAGTTTGATGCTCCTGGATATTTAACGCCCAGTCATGACCATCCTGTAACCATGAATCTGTAATGGCCACTAAATCATATCCATTTGCCATGATTTGCACCGTCAACTCATCCACCTTGTTTCGAATGCTCTGAGCATTCAGATAAAGTGCACTTATGCCAGTTTTTGCGTCTTCTTTTTGAGTCCTATCACCTCCGTTACTAACAGCTCTTGTTTTCTCCTTCCCTTTAACTATTTTCCTAATTTTCAATGGAGTTGAAGCTTCCTCGTCACTCGCTAACCTGCTGCTTTGCCTTCCATTAATTGCTATACTCCCTGTACGCACACTTCTCCTTTCCCCCCAACTTACTAGTTTAAAGTCCTATTAACCACCCTGTTTACTCTATTCGCCAGCACACAGACCTGGCCCTGTTCAGGTGGAGTCCATCCCAGTGGTATAGATCCCTCCTGTCCCAGAGCTGATGCCAGTGCCCCAGGAAAAGGAAAGCCTCTGTCCCACACCACTCTTTTAGCCACGTGTTTATTTCCCTGATCCTCGCCTCCCTATACCAATTTGCACATGGCTCGGGCAGCAGTCCAGAGATTATGACCCTTGAAGATCTGTTCTTTAATTTTGTTCCTGGCTTTTCATAATCCCGAAACAGGTCTTTTTTCCTAGTCCTGCATATGTTGTTGGTACCTATGTGGACCACAACAACTGGATCCTCCCCCTCCCTCTCTAGTATCCTCTCAAGCCAGTCAGGGATGTCTCGCACCCTGACAACGGGCAGGCAACACACCACTGTCAGACTCTCTATCCTGCTTGCAAAAGATACAGTCTATCCCCCAAATTTATTGGATGAAAGATAGCCGTTGTCCAGCCGACAACTCACACCCACTCTGGGACTCCTCCTCTGCTGAACAACTGAAGGCAACAGTCACGCGAGGTAAGACTTTTATAACGAAAGCTTACCTTCCCGGCTGCCCTCGCACTCTCTCCCGGACTCCTGCCACTGAAAACAAGAAGGCCGCTGCTGCACGAGGAAAGTTTTTATGCAAGGAAGAAAACCTTACCTTCCCATTGGCACTCTGGCTCGTGCTGCTGCCACTGAAAACAAGGCCACTGCTGCACAAGGTACGTTTTTACACAGGGAAGAAAACAACCTTACCTTCCCAGTGAAGAAGAATAAAAAGTAGATTTATTTCTTTTTGTTCTCATGGACCTGAAATGACCTTTCTTTCCCTTCAAGAGCAGATCCAAAATTTTATTTGGAAATTACCATTTAATCTGCTTCCACTGCCTTTTCAGACTGCATTTGTTTGCTCTCAACAATACTCTCCATGGAAAACAAACAGTTTCCTCATGATGCCTTTAGTTCTTTATCTGAAATATGTAACCTTCAGTTACAGACACATCTGCCACTGGAAACAGTTTTTTCCTTGTTTACTTAAAACCATTCAGGATTTTGAATGCTTTTTAACAGATATCCTCTTAAGTTCCGTTAGGAAGAAAGCTGACGATCAGACAAACAAGAAACAAGGGAAGGGCACTCAATCCTTCAAACCTGCCTTGCCATTCAATAAGATCATGGCTGATCAGATTTTAAATTTAACTCTACCTTCCTGCATATCCCTGATAATCTTTCATGCCCTTGGTAATCAAGAATCTCTACCCCTGCCTTAAAAATATTTAAAGATTCTGCATTCATTGCCTTTTGAGAAGAAAATTCCAAAGACCCACAACCCTCTGAAGGAAAACAGATTTCCTCATCATGTCTTAAGTAGACAACCCAGAGTTTTAACCAATGACCCCTCCTTTTAGTTTTCCCACAACAAGAAACATTCTTTGACATCCACCTCAGGATCTTAAATATAGTCAGAGAGATGTACAATGTGGAAACAGACTCTTCAGCCCAACTTGTCCATGCCAACTAGATACCATAATTTAATTTAGTCCCATTTGCCATCATTTGGGCCACATCCATCTAAACCTTTCTTATTGATGTATCCGTCCAGATGCCTCTTAAATGTTATAATCCTACCAGCGTCCACCTGGCAGACTCCTTTGGCAGCTCATTCCATTCATGCATCACTCTCTGCATGAAAATGTTGCCCCTTAGGTCTTTTTTAAATCTTTAACCTCTCACCTTAAACCCTCTAGATTTGGGCTCACTTAGCATGGGAAAAAGGCTTTGGCTATTCACCCTATCCATGTCTCTCTTGATTTTATAAACCTCTGTAAGGTTACTTCTCAACCTCCAATGCTCCAGGGAAAATAACCCCAGCCTATTCGGTCTCTCCCTATAGCTGAAATCCTCTAACCCCAGCAACATCCTCGTATTTTTAAACTGAGTTACTACTGACTAAACTCCAGAGGATGCAGGTGTCTTCTCCAGTCTCTCTTCATAACTGAAATTGCTCACTTCTGGCATCAGTTTAGGATTTCTTTTCAACTTCCTATTGAAGATCTTCTCTAAGTGCAGCTCAAAACTGAGCCCAAAGTGTTCCAACTAAGGCTTACCCCATGTTTCATAAAGGTCTTGTACAACTGCTTTGGTGTTGAATTAGCTTTATTGTCTCATATTGTCAAATGAGTACAGTGAAAAGTTTACAGTCGCTGAATTACAGTGCCATCTTAGGAAGACAAGTACCTAGGTACAGATACTTAAGATCAAGTTCCTGAGAAACAAGAGGTAATTATAAAATTAAAGAAATAAATAGTCCAGCATTACAAAGTATGGAGCTGGATGGACATTGCAGGCCAAGCAGCATCTCAGGAGCACAAGCTTTTGTGCTCCTGAGATGCTGCGTGGCCTGCTGAGTTCATGCAGCTCCACACCTTGTTATCTTGGATTCTCCAGCATCTGCAGTTCCCATTATCTCTAATAGTCCAGCATTATTGGTCATAGGAATAAGTTAGAAAAATAAAGCAGTAAGAAGTTCTGGGTGGCACAGTGGCTCAGTGGTTAGCACTTTTGCCTCACAGCACGAGGGATCTGGGTTCGATTCCACCCTCAGACGACTGTCTGTGTGGAGTTTACACATTCTCCCCATGTCTGCGTGGGTTTCCCCTGGGTGCTCCGGTTACTTCCCACAACCCAAAGGTGTGCAGGTTAGGTGGATTGGCCATGCTAAATTGCCTCACAGTGTCCAAGGATGTGTAGATTAGGGTTATAGGGGTTGGGTCTGGGTCTGGGTGGGATGCTCTGAGGGTCATTATGGACTTGTTGGGCTTGTTTCTACACTGTTGGGATTCTATATTCTATATTCATATATAACTTCAGAATATCAGTCTTTCCAAACTAGCCCGTACCAGCACCTAGCCTCAAGGGTGACCTCTGTCGCCACACCACTGCCTGCGCCAGACCCATCAGTTTAGGAGTTGTCCCACTTTAGGTGCCATCCCTTTGCCACTGAGTCCACTTTGATGATGCTGCTGAACTCACACTCGCCCTGTAACCATAAGTTCCTGCCTCTGCTTCCAGGCCAGGCCTCCACTGGGCCATGAGTCCCACTTTGGCTGCAGATATCACCTTGCCGGCATCACCATCATCTTGAAGAATCCAGTACTACCAATGCGGCCATCCCTGATTGGTGGAGGAGATTGCTGTACCTGCCGCCTGCCCCAATCATTGGGAGAACAACCTTGCTGCTGATGCTACAGGTTTCAGACACCAGAACGACCTTGAAGACTCCATTCCATCTATATGCATTCTATGCCTCTATTGATAAGGATTCTGTATGCGCTTTTAACGTATCTTACTCATTATTCTGCACCTTCAAGATGTTCCCAAGAAGCCGGTCGAGCTCGTAAAAGAGACAAGATCACGAGGACATAGGGTTAAAGTGATGTACAAATTAAGCTAGAGTAATGTGAGAAAGACATTTTCACATCAAGGCATTCAAGAAGGCATTGGATGATTATTAGGATATAAACAGTGTACAGGGATATGGGGAAAAGATCGTCATTATGCTGGGAAGTAATGGCCTATTTGTATTATTGCTGGACTGTTAATCCAGAGACTCAGATGATGTTCTGTGGACCCGGGTTCAAATCCTGCCATAGCAAATTGTGGAATTTGAATTCAATAAATATCTGGATTTAAGAATCTAACGATGACTATGAATCCATCGTCGATTGTCGGAAAAAAAAATCTGGTTCACTAATGTCCTTTAGGGAAGGAAACTGCCGTCCTTACCTGGTCTGGCCAACATGTGACTGTAGACCCCCAGAAATGTGGTTGACTCTTAACTACCCTCTGAGCAATTAGGGATGGGCAACAAATGCTGCCTAGCCAGTGACGCCCTCATCCTGTGAATGAATAAAAAAATTCAGTTATAATGGCATGATGGCCCAAATGGTTTCCTCTGCCATAATAATAATTCTATGATTTCATGATTCAAGGGTGTGTGTGTGTGCACTCACTATCGTCGACGCGGACACCTAAGAGGTAATGAGATTAATGATGCTATACTTTGCTGTCAATTCCCCGAACAGAGTTAAATTTCTAAGAGACCATGTTCCATCGTAAGGAGTAAATTCCTCAAGAATGCTGCAATGAGAAACAGATAAATAATAGTTGTGTGCATTTATTCCCTGAGCTCAAATAGACTGCTACAACCTTCTGCTCAGATCTAAAAAATATAATGTTACATCAAGGAGATTTTATTTGATTTAGAATCTGAGTCTGGCAACTCCCAGCGGAAAGCAATAATGTCTTTGCTGAAGGCCAGGATGCCAAGACATTTTGTTTCCCCACTCCTTTATCAGTCATTATTATTTGTAATGGATTCCACCAGTGGTAGTGCCCCGACATCTAGGCAAGGGTCCCACTTGCTCTAAAGGTGAGTAATAATGTCTCTGAATGGGTTAACTAGAAAGTATCTAACTGTTCTTCGTAATAGTGGCTGTTCAACCTCTTCTGCTGTATTCATTGAAAAATCAGTCACAATTAGGATCTCTCTACATACAGTACGTTATCTTTTCAGTTCATTATCCTTATGTGACCGATAACTGGCTGGAGATTACTGTCTGTGATGATTGCTTCTCTTATGAATGCAAATCACTCGACAGTTTTTTAAAATTCATTCATGGGATGTAGGGATTGCTGGCGAGAGTGACATTTATGACCAGGAGGGAAAACATCCAGTACAACTTGCAAATGATGTATAGTGGCCCAACATGTCTTATATACCTCAAAATGGAGTTCCAATATGTCCAGTACTTTCATTTCCATGTATGGCTGTTTCCTTCTCCTGGGTGGCTATCTCTAACTGCTCCTGAATGGATCGCTAAGACATTTCAGAGGGCAATTAAGAGTCAACCACATTTCTGTGAGTCTGAAGTCACATGTAGGCTAGACCAGGAAAGGATGGCAGTTTCCTTCCCTGAAGGGTGTTAGTGAACCAGATAGGTTTTTCAAAAAGAATCAAAAGAGCTTAATAACACCACCACTAAGTCTAATTTCATATTTCAGATTTTTATTAATTGTATTTAAATTCCATTAACTGCCGTGGTGTGATTAGGACTCATGTCCCCAGACCATTAGCTAGGGCCACTGGATTGACATTCCACTGTGTCACTACCAGTCCTGCCAAATTACTAATGCACCTTATTTATTTGGTTCAGCACATCATTGTACATTGTTCTTAGTTTCTTCGCTGGGTTAGAACTGGTCCTTTGATGTACTAACTGAGCTGTTCAAGTCTGAGGCCTAGTACCTTTAAGTCTATTATCTGGAGACAGGATTCAATGGGCATTGCTGAAGGCAACTGCATGTGTCCAAAGGCCCAACACCAACATAATGGCAACAAATGACTCTTTGTTAATCTTTGTTGCGTTCTTGTCACAGACCCATTTTGATAAGGAATTATTAACATATAGTCTTCCCCGATCTCCAGTTTGCTTGTGTTCTTCCCTCTTATGTACAGTGAGCATCATAGTTGGTTTCTTGCAACCCAATTTTCATCCTGAGCTGAGCATAGAAAATACTGATGCCTTCATTTGGGAAATACTGAGCATAAAAGATCCAATAGTTACGATTTTGAAGTCTCTCCATGCCCAGGACAGCATTTATTCCTCAACAGATACCACAAAACTTAGTCTTCAGAGCTCAGTCATGGAAGCAGTAGCATTGACAGCAGCAACTGGGAGACTTTGATGATCAGCCATGGGGCAGCTGGTCACTGTCAGTGGCATCGCAGCTGCATTGATGTCCGGACCAGTACAGCGAGATGGCTAAAATGGCAATGGAGCATGACACCAGCACAATCTCAGAAGGCAACAGCAGCAAAGACAGCAGTAGGTGGCAAAGGATGGCAGTGGCAAAGTGGCAACTGAGGCCAAAGCCTGGTGGAGGTCAGCAACAGAGGTCAGCAGCCAGGGCAGTTGGCAAACACAGGCAAGCCTTAGCCCAGTGTGTGTGAAAACATGCCCAGTGTGGGGGCAATCTGCCCAGTGTGGGTGAAAACTTACCCAGTGTGGGGGCAACATGCCCAGTGTGGGTGAAAACATGCCCAGTGTGGGTGAAAAAGTGCCCAATGTGGGTGAAAACATGCCCAGTGTGGTGGAAAACACACCCAGCTAGAGAAAAACATTCCCAGTGTGGGTGAAAACATGCCCAGTGTGGCTGAAAACATGCCCAATATGGGGGAAACATGCCCAGTGTGGCTGAAAACATGCCCAATGTGGGTGGAAACATGCCCAGTGTGGCTGAAAACATGCCCAGTGTGGCTGAAAACATGCCCAATGTGGGTGGAAACATGCCCAATGTGGGGGAAAACATGCCCAGCTAGAGGAAAACATTCCCAGTGTGGGTGAAAACATGCCCAATGTGGGGGAAACATTACCAGTGTGGGTGAAAACATGTCTCGTATGGGTGAAAACACACCCAATGTGGGCAAAACATGCCCAGTGTGAGGGAAAAATTGCCCAGCATGAAGGAGAACAACCTCTTTTGGGGAAAGCTCAACTTGGAGCATCTGCAGGCCCATGGCTTTATAAAGTACTGGATTGTTTGACTTTTTAACCTTATTTCTTTATATTTCTACTTCTTTACAAAGAAAACTGTAGTGCTGAACTCTTAAACTTAGTTCTTTATTTTCCTACTTCAATAACTAAGATTTTGTATCCAGGTGCTTTGTACCGAAGATGGCTCTGCGTGTGGCAACATTGTACACTTTTCAATGTACTCCGGTTACCCATACTTGAGTACAAATGACAATAAAAATTAAATCTGAAAGAAACTGATGATCTAGTCATTATCACGTCACTGCTTGTGGGAGCTTTCTGCACAGAAACTGTGTTTTCTTAGTTACAATGAGTGTTGTGTTTTGTGCCACAGTGATGTGTAGAGATGGCACTGGTTTATTCATCTAAGCACAAGTTTATGTGAAAGTTTTTAAAAATAAAATTCTGCTCTCATGCTTCTTGTTTCATTTTATCACTTCGTTCTCTCTGTGACCACATGTAGGCCTGACTCATAGTTCACAGAGAGAAGTTAACAGAATCACACAATCAACAATTGATTCATACAGTGACTACTACAGTTCAGAAGTGCTTCATTGGCTGTGAAATACTTTTGGACATCCTGAAGAAATGAAAGACTATTAAACACAGGATCTTCCTTGTGTATGTTGTGTCAGTATATTACTGTCTACTTCAATATCTTCAGATTTGTGTCATTGTTGGTCATTAGTATGCCAAGGAAGAGCGGGACAGATTTTGACTTGGTATCATACAGTGAAAGACGTGACAGCAAATGTGAATCTATTTTACTTTTCTCTCAGTTTCTATGAGATAAAGATTGAGAGCAAATTAAATAGATTCACATTTGCTGTCACGCCTTTCACTGTATAATATCAAGTCAAAATCTGTCCCGCTCTTCCTTGGCACCTTCCTGCAAAAATGCCATCCCCTATTCCCAATTCTTTCGCCTCTGGTGCATCTGCTCCTGGGATGAGGCATTCCACTCCCGTACATTTCAGATGTCCCTGTTTTTCAAGGACTGCAACAACCCCTTCAGTGAGACCAGGAGGTTCTGGATGTGAGTTTGCTCGCTGAGCTGGAAGGTTAGTTTTCAGACGTTTTGTCACCATTCTAGGTAACATCATCAGTGAGCCTCCGACAAAGTCTTCGTCAGAGGCTCACTGATGATGTTACCTAGAATGGTGATGAAATGTCTGAAAACTAACCTTCCAGCTCAGCGAGTAAACTCACATCCAGAACATCAACCTGAGCTATAAATCTTCTCAAAACTCGCTAGACCAGGAGGTCTCAGTTTCTATTCATATAGAAATCAATGGAGATAAAGATTGAGAGAAAAGTAAAATAACTGCTGATGCAATAACAGCCTTCATTTTCACACTACCTAACAAACTGAAAAGTCACCATGATGCCTAATTTTGTAGTTTAACATTAATAATAATTGCTTTAACAAGACTGGACAAGGGAGGCTCATTAGCGTTTTACACCAGAGATAACAAGGTGTAGAGCTGGATAAATACAGCAGGCCAAGCATATCAGGGGAGCAGGAAGGCTGACATTTTGGGCCCAGACCCTTCTTCAAAAATGGGGGAGGGGTAGGGATTTCTGAAATAAAATAGGGAGAGGGGGAGGCGGATATAAGATGGATAGAGGAGAAGAAGGTGGAGAGCAGATAGACAGGTCAAAGAGGCGGGGATGGAGCCAGTAAAGGCGAGTGTAGGTGGGGAGTTAGGGAGGGGATAGGTCAGTCCAGGAAGGACGGACAGGTCAAAGGGGCAGGATGAGGTAGGAGGTGGGGGTGGAGCTTGAGGTGGGAGGAGGGGATAGGCGGGAGGAAGGACAGGTTAGGGAGGCAGGGACGAGCTGGGCTGGTTTTGGGATGCAGTAGGGGGAGGGGAGGTTTTGACACTTGTTGAGTCCACATTGATACCATTGGCTGCAGGGTTCCCAAGTGGAATATGAGTTGCTGTTCCTGCAACCTTCAGGTGGCATCATTATGGCACTGCAGGAGGCCCTGGATGGACATGTCGTCTGAGGAATGGGAGGGGGAATTGAAATGGTTCGTGACTGGGAGGTCTAGTTGTTTATTGCGAACCGAGCAGAGGTGTTCTGCAAAGCGGACAACAAGCCTCCGCTTGGATTCCCTGATGTAGAGGAGGCCAATACATGAACAGCGGATGCAGTATACCACACTAGCAGATGTGCAGGTGAACATCTGATTGATGTGGAAAGCCTTCTTGGGGCCTGGGATGAGGGTGAGAGGAGAGGTGTAGGAGCAGGTATAACACTTCCTGCAGTTGCAGGGAAAAGTTCCGGGTGTGGTGGGGCTGGAGGGGAGTGTGGAGCAGACAAGGGTGTCATGGAGAGAGTGGTTCCTCTGGAAAACAGATAAGGGTGGAGAGGGAAAGACGTCTTTGGTGATGAGGATGGATTGCAGATGGCGGAAGTGTCAGAGGTTGATGCATTGGATCCGGAGTTTGGTGAGTTGGCACGTTAGGATGAGGGGTATTCTGTTTTGGTTGTTATTGTGGGGAGGGGGTGTGAGGGATGAGTTGCAGGAAATGTGAGAGACATGGTCGAGCGCATTCTTGACCACTGACGGGGGATGTTGCGGTCCTTGAAAAACAGGGACATCTGAAATGTACGGGAGTGGAATGTCTCAACCCAGGAGCAGATGCACCAGAGGCGAAAGAATTGGGAATAGGGGATGGCATTTTTGCAGGAAGGTGGGCGGGAGGAGGTGTATTCTAGGTAGCCGTGGGAGTCAGTGGGCTTTAAATGGATATCGGTTTCTAGGTGGTTGCTGGAGATGGAAGCAGAGAGGTCCAGGAAGGAGAGAGCGGTAACAGAGGTGGTCCAAGTGAACTTAAGGTTGGGGTGGAAGGTTTTGGTGAAGTGGATGAACTGTTCGAGCTCCTCATGGGAGCACAAGGTAGTGGCGATACAGCCATCAACATAATGGAGGAAGAGGTGGGCTTTAGGGCCAGTGTAGCTACGGAAGAGGGATTGATCCACATAACCTACAAAGAGACAGGCATAGCTTGAACCCCTGCGGGTACCCATGGCCACCCCCTTTGTCTGTAGGAAGTGGGAGGATTTGAAAGAGAGGTTGTTGTGGGTGAGGACGAGTTTGGCTAAGTGGATGAGGGTGTCAGTGGAGGGGTTTGCCAACATCATTGTTCCCCAACCCTGCACCGCCCACTTCTATCTCCTTCCCAAAATCCACAAACCTGACTGTCCTGGTCGGCCCATTGTCTCCGCCTGCTCCTGCCCCACTGAACTTATCTCCACCTATCTCGACTCCATTTTCAACCCTTGGTCCAGGAACTCCCTACCTACGTCCATGATACCACCCACACCCTCCACCTCCTCCACAACTTCCAATTCCCCAGTCCCCAACACCTCATCTTTACCATGGACATCCAGTCCCTAGACGCCTGCATTCCCCATGCAGATGTTGGAGTTGATGGAGTTGAAATGCCCATCAGCTGTGATTTAAATGGCGGAGTGAACTTGATGGGCTAAATGGCCTTACTTCTACTCCTATGTCTTATGGTCTTATAGATAGCCTAAAGGTCCTCTGCTTCTTTCTGTCCCACAGACCCGCCAGGCCCCCTCCCCGACACCTGCTTCCGCATAGCTGAACCCGTCATCACCCTCAACAACTTCTCTTTCAAATCCTCCCACTTCCTACCAACAAAGGGGGTGGCCATGGGTACCCGCATGGGCCCAAGCTATGCCTGCCACTTGGTAGATTACCTGGACAATCCCTCTTCTGTAGCTACACTCGCCCTAAACCCCACCTTTTCCTCCGTTACAGTGATGACTATTGGCGCTGCTTTGTGCTCCCATGAGGAGCTTGAACAGTTTATCCACTTCACTAGCACCTTCCACCTCAACCTTAAGTACACGTGGACCTCTGATACCTCTATCTCCTTCCTGGACCTCTCTGTTTCCATCTCTGCCATCCACCTAGAAAACGATATCTAGTTCAAGCCCACTGACTCCCACAGCTACCTAGAATACACCTCCTCCCACCCACCTTCCCGCAAAAATGTCATCCCCTATTCCCAATTCCTTTGCTTCTGCTCCATCTGCTCCCAGGATGAGGCATTCCACTCCCGTACATCTCAGATGTCCCTGTTTTTCGAGGACCGCAACATCACCCCGTCAGTGGTCAAGAATGCCCTCAACCGTGTATCCCGCATTTCCCACATCTCATCCCTCACACCCCCTCCCCGCAATAACAACCAAAACAGAATCCCCCTCATTCTAACGTCCCATCCTACCAACCTCTGGAACCAACGCATCATCATCTGACACTTTCACCATCTACAATCCGTCCCCATCACCAAAGACATCTTTCCCTCCCCACCCTTATCTGTTTTCCAGAGGGACCAGTCTCTCCATGACTCCCTTGTCTGCTCCACACTCCGCTCCAGCCTCACCACACCCAGCACTTTTCCTTCACTGTCACTAGGTCAAGAACCTGGTATTCCCTCCCTAATGGCATTGTGGGTCAACCTACAGCACAGGGACTGCAACAGTTCAAGAAGGCAGCTCACCTCCACTTTCTCAAGGGTATCTAGGAATAGGCAAGAAATGCTGTCCCAGCCAGCGATGCCCACATCCCACAAATGAATAGCAAAAAAATAAAAAAGAAAATATCCAACTAATAACACTTTGGTGGCAGGGAGTGAGGAATCATCATTGATCAATTGTAAGTCAGAATCCTGAAGGTCTCCGAAAACCAAGAGTTTGAACTTTAGTAAACTGAGTTTGCTCAGCAAGGGATTGTGATTAATACTGTCAACACGAGAGCAAGACAGAAATGGTGAAAGAAAGCAGAATTCATGCTGGGTATTTCTGTTCAACTGCCTAGTCACTAGGAAGCCAGGGGTCAACAAAGGAGTTGCCTGTTATTCTGTGAAAGTCATTGTTTTAGCCTGGAATGAGGAAGGAAATGGAATAATCTCATATCTACTAAGTCAGCGAGTATCTGGTCCTGAAACCATTTTATTACACAGCCAAGATAATAGCAGAACAAGGCACAATTAAACAGGTATAAAATGCTTCAGAGATAGTAGGAACTGCAGATGCTGAGAATCCAAGATAACAAGGTGTAGAGCTGGATGAACACAGCAGGCCAAGCAGCATCAGAGGAGCAGGCTAACGTTTCAGGCCTAGACGCTTCTTCAGAAATGGGGGAGGGGTGGGGATTCTGAAATAAATAGGGAGCGATGGGGAGGCGGATACAAAATGGATAGAGGAGAAGATAGCTGCGAGAAGAGACAGACATGTCAAAGAGGTAGGGATGGAGCCAGTAAAGGTGAGTGTAGTTGGGGAGTTAGGGAGGAGATAGGTCAGTCCGGGGAGGACGGCCAGGTCAAGGGGGCGGGATGAGGTCAATAGGCAGGGGATGGGGTTGGGGCTTAAGGTGGCAGGAGGGGATAGGTGGGAGGAAGGACAAGTTAGGGAGGTGGGGACGAGCTGGGCTGGTTTTGGGATGCAGTAAAGGGAGGGGAGATTTTGAAGCTCGTGAAGTCCACATTGATACCATTGGGCTGCAGGCTTTCCAAGCGGAATATGAGGTGCTGTTCCTACAGCCTTTTGGTGGCATTGTGTGGCACTGCAGGAGGCCCAGAATGGACATGTCATCTGAGGAATGGGAGGGGGAGTTGAAATGGTTCGTGACTGGGAGGTGCAGTTGTTCATGTGCGAACTGAGAGTAGGTGTTCTGCAAAGCATTCCCCAAGCCTCTGGTTGGTTTCCCCGATGTGGAGGAGGCTACAAGGGGAACAGCAGATGCAGTATTCCACATTAGCAGATGTGCAAGTGAACATCTGATTGATGTGGAAAGTCTTCTTGGGGCCTGGGATGGGGGTGAGTGGGGAGGCATAGGGGCAGGTGTACATTTCCAAGTCAGGATAGTGCGTGGTTTGAAGGGTAACTTGAACATGGTGGTATTCCCATATGTCTACTGCAGTTGTCCTTCTGGATGGTAATAGTTGTGGATTTGGAAGGTGCTGTCTAAGGATTTGGGGTGAATCTCCGCAGTGCATCTTGTACATAGTACACACTGCAGGTACTGAGCATTGGTTTTGAAGGGAGTGGATGTTTGTGGATGTGATGCCAATCAAGTGGCTGCTTTGTCCTGGATGGTGTCAAGCTTCTTGAGTGTTGTTGGGGCTGCACCCATCCAGGCAAGTGGGGAGTATTCCATCACACTCCTGACTTGTGCCATTTAGATGAAGGACAGGCTTTGAGGAGTCGGGAGGTGAGTTACTTCCCAGTTTCTGACCTGCTCTTGTAGCCACTGTGTTTATGTGGAGAGTCCAGTTGAGTTTCTGCCCAATGATAACTCTCAGGATGTTGATAATGTGGTAATTCAGTGATGAAAACACCATTGAATGTCAAGGGGTGGTGATTAGATTGTCTCTTATTGAAGATGGTCATTGCCTGGCATTTGTGAATGTCACTTGCCTCTTGTCAGCCCAAGCCTGGATATTGTCCAAAACTTGTTGCATTGGAACACGGACTGCTTCAGTATCTGAGGAGTCATGAATGGTGCTGAACATTGTGCAATCATCAGCGAACATCCCCACTTCTGACCTGATGATAGCAGGAAGGTCATTGATGAAACAGCTGAAGATGTTTGGGCCGAGGACACTCTGAGGAACTCCTGCAGAGAGGTCCTGAAGCTAAGACAATTGACCTCCAACAGACACAACCATCTTCCTATGTGTCAGATATGACTCCAACCTCCAGAGAGTTTGACCCAATGCCCATTGATTCCAGTTTTGTTTAGGCTCCTTGATGCTAAGGGCTGTCACTCTCGCCTCACCTCTGGAATTCAGCTCTTTTGTCCAAGTTTGAACAAAGGCTGTAATGAGGTCAGGAGCTGAGTGACTTTTGTGAAACTCAAACTCACTCATGGGACATAGGTAGTGCTGGCTGGCCAGCAGTTATTGCCCATCCTTAGTTGCCTTTGAATTCAATGGCTTGCTTGGCCATTTCAGAGAGCAGTTGTGAGTCATCACATTGCAGTGGATCTGGAGTCACATGTAGGCCAGAACAGGTAAAGAAGACAGATTTCCATCCCTGGAGGACATTAGAAAGGTTTTTCCGGACAAGTTTCATGGTCATCACTTGATTCTTAATTCCAGATTCTTTATTAAATTTAAATTCCACCACCTGCCATGGCAGGATTTGAACCCATGTCCCCAGAACATCATCTAAATTTCTGGATTAATAATCTAGCTTTAAAAACACCAGGCTGTTGCCTCCCCATAACAGTAATATTGTTGGAGATCAGGGATTATTTTTAGCCTTTGCTTGTTGGAGATGGCCATTGACTGACACTAAAGTGTCACAACCATTACCCATAAATGGGAAGGGTTTGGAGAAGATGAAATTGTTCAGTGTAAAATAGAGAAGATTCAGAGAAGACAAAGTGAAGACTGATTAAAACTATGGAGCATTTTGGTAGTGTAGATAATCTTTTCCATTGGTTTGGCAGCTAATAGATACATCCGTAAGATATCAATAGGATAAAACTGGTCCTCGGATGAAAGCACTAAATTAGGAGAAGCCTAATTGAATTGGTATTAGGCAGCAACTGGATAACACAAGAATTAGTTTACAGTTGGCTGTTTGAGGGTAAATCCACATCTGATATATGTGAATCTTTTAAACACCAATTGGTCAAATTTCAGGACTGGCATGTTCCTGTGAGCATGACGGATAAGGATGGTAAGATTCAGGAACCTTGGATGACAAGAGATTCTGTAAGTTTAGTTAGAAAGGAAAAGAAAAGGTTTAGGAAACTGAAATCAGACCAGGCCTTGGAGAATATAAATGAAGTAGGAAAGGAATTAAATAATAAATTAGGAAGGTGAAAGATGATCTTGGCAAATAGGATTAAGAAGAGTCCCAAGGTATTTTTATATGTGCATTCAGAGCAGAAGTGTAGCTAGGAAGAATGTGGGTCCACTTTAGCACAAAGGAAAGAATTCATGCATGAAGCCAGAGGAATTGAGTGAATTCCTTAACAAGTACTTCACATCATTATTCACCAAGGAAAAAGACATGGAGGATGGTAAGATTAGAGAGGGATATGTTGATATTCTGGGTCATGATGACATTAAGAAGGAGGAGCTGTTGGGAATCTTGAAAAACATTAAGGTAGATAAGTTCCTAGAGCCTATGGTTATCCCACGTTACTGAGGAGGCAAAGGAGGAGATTGCTGGGACCTTGACAGAAATCTTTGTATCCTCTTTAGCCACAGACAAATGTCTAGAAGATAGGCAAATAACCAATGTATTTCCTTTGTTTAAGAAGACCAACAGAGACAATCCAGGAAATTATAGGCTAATGAGCCTTTACATCAGTGGCACAGAAATTATTAGAGAACATTCTTAAGGACAGGATTCACTTACATTTGGAAAAGATTGGACTTATTGGGGATAATCAATGAGGCTGAATAAGGGGAGGTCTTGTCTCACAAATTGATGGAGTTTTTTGAGGAAGTAGCAAAAATGTTTGATGAGGGTAGGGCAGTGGATGTTGTCTATAAGTACTAAAGCATTTGACAAGGTTTCTCCTGGTAGGCTGGTCTAGAAGATTAAGTTACGTGGGATCAGTGGTGAAATGGTAAGTTGAATACAAAATTGGCTTGGTCATAGAAGACAGAGTGTTGTTACAGAGGGGTGTTTTTCTGATTGGACCGCTGTGACTTATACAGTCACACTATAGGAAAGATGTGGAGGCTTTGGAGAGGGACAAAAAGCTTTTCCAGGATGTTACGAGAACAGGAAATGCTGAAAAAACACAGCGGGTCTGGGAGCATCTACGGAGAGAAGCAGTGTTAACTTTGAGTCCAGTGAACCTTCTTCAGAACCGTTCTGACCTGAAATGTGAATTCCATTTTCTCTCCACAGATGCTACCAGATCTGCTGAAGTTTCTCATCACTTTCTCTTTCTTTACCTGTTTTTCAGCATCTGCAGTTCTTTGGAGTGTTTTTCTAACCGCGATGTTGCCTGGATTGGAGTGCAGTAGCTACAAGAAAAGATTGGACAAACTTTGATTGTTTTCACTAGAGCATCAGAGGCTGGGGGGTATATAAAATTATGAGAGGCATGGACAGGGTGGATAGTTATTGTCTTTTTCTAGGGTGGAAATATCAAATACTAGGAGGCATAGGTTTAAGGTGAGAAAGTTTAAAGGAAATGTGTGAGGCAAGATTTTTTACACAGAACACTGTTACCCCACGAATTAATTTAAAACTATTGCTGTTCCATGGAAGGTTTTTGTGTCCATGGACAACATGTCTTGTCCCTTAAAAAAGATACTTGACTTTGAAATGATGGAGGTAGGAGTGGGAGTGGGCTTGGGGGCTAGGGGAGGGAAATCAATGGTAAGGGGGATGCGGAAGGAGCTCGGTTGAGGTTCATTCTCCTTGCCCCCCCCCTTTCAGTCATTTTTCCTGGGATTTCCGTGCCTCTTGCATCAAAGTTGCAAAACAAAAATGGGAGAAATATGCAGAAGCTCACCAGCTCTGCATTTTGTACCTTGCAAGTCAGTCCGATATCCAAACTGCACACAGCAAGATCTCACAAAATTTGCTTTTTTGATGTTTCAGAGATGAGCAACAGCACATCACTCTCAAATGTACTACAAGTTAGGGTAACATTGAAATCTAAGCCTGAAAACAGTTTATGATTTTGCCTTCCTCTTGGTCGTTCTGCCTCAAAGTCAGACCCATTGCAAGACAGCAAACCACATAATAAAAGACTATCCATTATCACATTGGTGTTCGTGATGTCCAAGATACTTCCTATATTCACACAGCGACCACGCTCCTGAAAGTGCTTCATTAGCTTTGCAAATCCTTAGATCCTGAAAAGTGTTATTTCAATTGAGTATTTATTTTATCTTCATCTAAATTATCCAGCTACATTTCAATAGGAGTTTCCTGCTTATGTTGGGAATGTTCCAAGAAAAGCCCATCAAATACCCAAGTAATGCATTCCAGAATGACAACTCCTCCCCCTAATAGGTCAAAAAGTTACACACAGGGGAAGGGAAAAAAAAACTTATGTCTGATTCAAATAACAATTGTCAGGTATTCATTGAAAACACACTAGCTCAGCTGAATTCACTGGGAATGTTTAACATGAGCTATTCATCAATGAGATGGGATGGGAAGAAATGTTTTTACCACATTTATCCCTGTGGGAATTTGTATTAATGGTGACACAATCCTGCCTGCACCCTGCCCTTCAATGAGAGAACATTTGAACTCCAGCCCAGATGAATCTGAGACAAGACCTCTGGTGTAATTTGTTTAAACAGAGAGAGAACCTGCCTGCACCCTGCTCTTCAATGGCAGGCAGTCTGAAGTCTTTTCTGATCGAATATAAGAGACCTGCCAGCCTGGGGAGCCTCCACGATCAGACTTCAACTGAACTCATACCCTTATGAAAATGGGCTGCTTTGCATGTCAGAGATAATGGGAACTCTCCACCTATCTGGACTCCATTTTCTCCCCTGTGGTCCAGGAACTCCCTACCTACGTCTGTGACACCACCCACGCCCTCCACCTCCTCCAGGACTTCCAATTCCTGGCCCCCAACACCTCATTTTCACCATGGACGTCCAGTCCCTATACACCTGTATTCTGCATGCAGATGGCCTCAAGGCTCTCCGCTTCTTCCTGTCCCGCAGGCCTGACCAGTCCCCCTCCATCGACACCCTCATCCGCCTAGCCAAACTTGTCCTCACCCTCAACAACTTCTCTTTCGATTCCTCCCATTTCCTACAGACATAGGGGGTGGCCATGGGCACCCACATGGGCCCCAGCTATGCCTGCCTCTTTGTAGGTTACGTGGAACAGTCCCATTTCCGCACCTACACAGGCCCCAAACCCCACCTCTTCCTCCATTACATTGATGACTGTACCGGCGCCGCCTCTTGCTCCCCAGAGGAGCTCGAACAGTTCACCCACTTCACCAACACCTTCCACCCCAACCTTCAGTTCACCTGGGCCATCTCCAGCACATCCCTCGCCTTCCTGGGCCTCTCAGTCTCCATCTCAGGCAACCAGCTTGTAACTGATGTCCATTTCAAGCCCACCGACTCCCACAGCTACCTAGAATACGCCTCCTCCCACCCACCCTCCTGCAAAAATTCCATCCCCTATTCCCAATTCCTCCGCCTCTGCCGCATCTGCTCCCACAATGAGGCATTCCACTCCCTCACATCCCAGATGTCCAAGTTCTTCAAGGACCGCAACTTTCCCCCCACAGTGGTCGAGAACGCCCTTGAACGCATCTCCCACATTTCCTGCAAAACATCCCTCACACCCCTCCCCTGCCACAACCACCCAAAGAGGATCCCCCTCGTTCTCACACACCATCCCACCAACCTCCGGATACAATGCATCATCCTCCGACACTTCCGCCATCTACAATCCGACCCCACCACCCAAGACATTTTCCCATCCCCACCCTTGTCTGCTTTCCGGAGAGACCACTCTCTCCCTAACTCCCTTGTTCACTCCACACTGCCCTCCAACCCCACCACACCCGGCACCTTCCCCTGCAACCGCAGGAAATGCTACACTTGCCCCCACACCTCCTCCCTCACCTCTATCCCAGGCCCGAAGATGACTTTCCATATTAAGCAGAGGTTCACCTGCACATCTGCCAATGTGGTATACTGCATCCACTGTACCCGGTGTGTCTTCCTCTACATTGGGGAAACCAAGCAGAGGCTTGGGGACCGCTTTTCAGAACACCTCCACTTGGTTCGCAATAAACAACTGCACCACCCAGTCGCAAACCATTTCAACTCCCCCTCCCATTCTTTGCATGACATGTCCGTCATGGGCCTCCTGCAGTGCCACAATGATGCCACCCGAAGGTTGCAGGAACAGCAACTCATATTCCGCTTGGGAACCCTGCAGCCCAATGGTACCAATGTGGACTTCACCAGCTTCAAAATCTTCCCTTCCCCCACTGCATCCCTAAACCAGCCCAGTTCGTCCCCTCCCCCCACTGCACCACACAACCAGCCCAGCTCTTCCCCTCCCCCCACTGCATCCCAAAACCAGTCCAGCCTGTCTCTGCCTCCCTAACCTGTTCTTCCTCTCACCCATCCCTTCCTCCCACCTCAAGTCGCACCTCCATTTCCTACCTACTAACCTCATCCCACCTCCTTGACCTGTCCGTCTTCCCTGGACTGACCTATCCCCTCCCCACCTCCCCACCTATACTCTCCTCTCCACCTATCTTCTTTTCCCTCCATCTTTGGTCCGCCTCCCCCTCTCTCCTTATTTATTCCAGAACCCTCACCCCATCCCCCTCCCTGATGAAGGGTCTAGGCCCGAAACTTCAGCTTTTGTGCTCCTGAGATGCTGCTTGGCCTGCTGTGTTCATCCAGCTTCACACTTTGTTATATTGCTTTGCTTGTCTAGAAGCTTTTTAAATGTTATCACAACATGGCCAGCAGACTCTATGACTACTTGAGGAGTCTGGCAAATTTCACAAAGACAACAATATTACAATGGAGTGGTTTCAATATGAGATAGAAGCAGCTTCCTTTGTGGTTACACTGTTATGACTCAGTCGGTCACCTGCTCCAAGATTTAAGCATTTAATCTAGACTACCTTAATACTAAATGGGCAATTCATGGTCAGAGATAGATTGCTATCCAAATTTAAAGAACGATCAAGCAAATTAAGCGTCAATTGGAGAGTAAGAATTGTAATGCCAGACTCTGACTAATAGTTTCATTTAATAAAGGCTAATCTATCTTTGTGTATTCAAATCTATATGTTCATGTGAGTCTTCCAGTCTACAATGGTGTCGTCTAGTGTTGTTTCTTGCAGTTGTTTTAACGCTACCCACACTATTATTTAAATTCAGACCGGTGGGTTTAAGCTCAAGGCAGACTAGGAATACAGCCAAAAGGAAGGATAACTTAGGACATCTTATGATTTCCAATATCTCTAATAATGATAAGAAAGTTAGCATTAAAGGCACTTTACCTAAATGCTCGTAGTATTTGTAACAAAGTAGAAGAATTAACAGCACAAATCAGCTTGAATGATCATGATGTGGTAAGCATCACAGAGACATGGTTGCAAGGGAGTTCAGGACTGGCAGTTAAACATCCAAGGATTTATAACTTATCGAAAAGCCAGGGAGGTGGGCAGAGGTGGTGGGGTTGCCTTGTTAGTTAAGAATGGAATTAAATCTATGGCACTGAATGACAGAGGGTCAGAGGATGTGGAGTCTGTGTGGGTGAAGCTGAGGAACACAAAGGCAAAAAAACCATAATGGGAGTCATGTACAGACCTCCTAACAGTGATCAGGACCAGGGATGCAAGATGCACCGGGAAGTAGATAGGGCATGTCAGAAAGGCAAGGTCACGGTGATCATGGGGAACTTCAATATGCAGGTGGACTGGGTGAATAATGTTGCTAGTGGATCGAAAGAAAGGGAATTCATATAATGTTTCCAGGATGGCTTTTTGGAACAGCTTATGATGGAGCCCACAAGGAAGCAGGCTATTCTGAACTTAGTGCTATGTAATGAGACTGACTTTATAAAAGATCTTAAAGTAAGGGAACACTTAGGAGGCAGCGATCATAATATGGTAGAGTTCAGTCTACAGTTTGAAAGAGAGAAGACAAAATCGGATGTAATGGTGTTACAGTTGAATAAAGGTAATGACAGAGGCATGAGAGAGGAACTGACAAAAATTGACTGGAACCAGAGCCTAGCGGGGAAGACAGTAGAGCAACAATGGCAGGAGTTTCTGAGTGTAATTGAGGATACAGTACAGAGGTTCATCCCAAAGAAAAGAAGGATTATCTGGGGGCAGATTAGACAGCCATGGCTGACAAAGGAAGTCAGGAAATATATCAAAGAAAAAGAGACACCTATAAAGTGGCCAAGAGCGCTGGGAAATCAGAAGATTGGGAAGGCTACAAAAACAAACAAAGGATAACAAAGAGAGAAATAAGGAAGGAGCAGACCAAATATGAAGGTAGGCTAGCAAGTAATATTAGAAATGATAGTAAAAGTTTCTTTCAATACATAAGAAATAAACGAGAGGCAAAAGTAGATATTGGGCCGCTCCAAATTGATGCTGGAAGGCCAGTGATGGGAGATAAGGAAATAGCTGAAGAACTTAATAAGTACTTTGCGTCAGTCTTCACAGTGGAAGACATGAGTAGTATGCCAACAATTAGGGAGAGTCGGGGTCAGAGTTGAGTATGGTAGGCATTACAAAAGAGAAAGTGCTAGAAAGGCTAAAAGCTCAAAAAATTGATAAATCTCCTGGCCCTGATGGGCTACATCCGACATTTCTGAGGGAGGTGGCTGAGGAAATAGTGGAGGCTTTGATTGTGATCTTTCAAAAGTCACTGGAGTCAGGGAAAGTCCCAGATGATTGGAAAATCGCTGTTGTAACCCCCTTGTTTAAGAAAGGAACAAGACAAAAGATGGAAAATTATAGGCCGATTAGCCTAACCTTGGTTGTTGGTAAAATTCTAGAATCCATTGTTAAGGGTGAAAATTCTAAATTCTTGTAAGTGCAGAGTCAGATTAGAACAAGTCAGCATGGATTTAGTAAGGGGAGGTCGTGGCTGACAAACCTGTTAGAATTCTTTGAAGCGGTAACAAGAAGGTTAGACCAGGGAAACCCAGTGGATGTTATCTATCTAGACTTCCGAAAGGCCTTTGATAAGGTGTCTCACGGGAGGCTGCTGAGTAAGGTGAGGGCCCATGGTGTTTGAGGTGAGCTACTGGCATGGATTGAGGATTGGCTGTCTGACAGAAGGCAGAGAGTTGAGATAAAAGGCTCTTTTTTGGAATGGCAACCAGTGACACCTGAGGGAGGACATACTGGCACTGGAGGATGCCCAGCAGAGATTCACATGGATGATCCCTGGAATGGTAAGTTTAATGTATGATGAACAGCTAAGGATCCTGGGATTGTATTCATTAGAGTTTAGAAGGTTGAGGGGAGATTTAATAGAAACTTACAAGATAATGTATGGCTTAGAAAGGGTGAACGCTGGGAAGTTGTTTCCGTTAGGTGGGGAGACTAGGACCCGTGGGCACAGCCTTAGAATTAGAGGAGATAAATTTAAAATGGAAATGAGGAAATGTGTTGGACCTGTGGAATTGCCACGGAGCGCAGTGGAGGCCGGGACGTTAGATGCCTTTAAGGCGGAGATTGATAAATTCTTGATCTCGCAAGGAATTAAGGGCTATGGGGAGAGTGCTGGGAAGTGGAGTTGAAATGCCCATCAGCCATGATTAAATGGCGGAGTGGACTCGATGGCCTTACTTCCACTCCTATGTCTTATGGTTTTATGTGCAACTTCATGACATCATCACAAGGTTGCTCCAGGGTCCTGAAGCCATTGTAGGGATAAGTCATTCACTGGTTCTGTAATAAGTATCACACCAAGACGTTTAAATAACAATCACATGCCATAAAGACTCTGGGACTCGGGGTTGAACCTGTGTGGGCTGCCAGTTCAGATTGGAGAATTTGGAAAAACACAACCAGTCACTTCCACTCAGCTCCTTTCACTCCTTGGGTAGCGACCTTCCAGCTTTAGTTTCTGCCAGCACCTGGTGAGAATTTATACAAGAAATCTTGATTATCCTCAGCTCACATCTACCCACTGTCATTATTTTGTTTAGGAGTCAAGCAATGGTCCAACCACATTTGTCCAACCTGTTTCAAACTGCTGAGCCCTAGCATTGGCCAGCGAGTTCAGTCCCAGTCAAGTCGAGCTCATTTTGAAGAGTTCATTAATCAGCTTATGCTCGTGACAAAGGGGCAGATGGAAAAGAGAATGCCCACGTCATTACATCATGCTGCACTTTCATTTTAGCTAAGTTTTATTTCATTTTGCCTTATTCCTTGCCAGAACATCCTGTAACTAGTACTCCTAAAGTGGGAATGCATATACAGGCAGAAGCAATATTGTAGCACGGCTTCCCCACCTCATATGCCCTACTGCACCAGCAGACTGAGAGGGAATGGCCTCTCCTGTCCTCTCCATGATGGTGGCCCAGCTGCTGACGGGAAGTTTTTCAAAAGAAGTTGGAGATAGAGCACCTCCATCTTGAGTATAACGTACCTTTTGTTCCAAAGCTCTAAAAGAAAGAGACTGTCTTCAGTGTCTTGAGCATTAACAGAGTCTTCAGTGCTAGAAATTCTTCTGCTGACCCTTCAACAATGAGATCTTGCTCACCATATCGATTTGAATAGCACTCCATCTCTGGCCACTAATTGCCCATTTCATGGAATCATAGAATCCCTACCATGTGGAAGCAGGCCATTCAGCCCATAAAGTCCACACTGACCCTCAGAACAACATCCCACTCAAACTAATACCCCTAACCTATCCGCGTGACCCTACATTTCTCACAGCTAACCCACCTAGCCTGCACATCCCTGGACACTATGGGGCAATTTAGCACGGCCAGTCCACTTAACCTGCACATCTTTGGATTGTAGGAGGAAACTGTAGCACCTATAGGAAACCCACAGACACGAAGAGAAGGTGCAAACTCCACACAGTCACCTGAGACTGGAATTGAACATGAGCCACTGATACTGAGGGGCAGCAGTGCTAACCACTGAGCCCCATGTGCATTATTTCAAGTATCACAGCCGGCCAACTGTTTCCCACGCAGAATGGGCTTCTAATCACCCCCACTCCCAACATCGATTTGATTCTGGTGGTAGGAACCTGAAACTCACCACAAATAACCACCCACACCTCCATATCACTGCCCCACTCTGGCTTCACAATCTTCACTGTGGGTCTGCTGCATGTCAGAAGTCCAGTCTTTCAAATGAATGATAAACCAAAGCCCTGCCTGTCGCCTCTAGTTTCTCCATCCCAGCGGAAATATTTCCCAAGGAGAGAAGGGGCAATCTTTCTGGTGTTTTGGCCAATTTTCTACCCTTCAACCAGTGTCTCTGAAACCCAATTATCTGGTCCCTGTCACTGAGCTGTTTGTGGGATCATACTCTTGCACAAATTGGTTGCCACTGGTCCCTGCATTTCAACAATGACTGCACATCAACAGATTCAAGAGGCAATGGCCTAGTGGTATTATCGCTGGGCTGTTAATTCCAAGGCGCAGATAATGTTCTGGGGACCTGGGTTCAAATCCCACCACAGCAGATGGTGGAATTTGAATTCAATAAATATCTGGATAAAAGAATCTAATGATGACCATGAATCCATTGTCAATTGTTGGGAAAAACTCATCTGGTTCACTCATGTCCTTTAGGGAAGGAAACTGCCATTCTTACCTGGTCTGGCCTACACGTGACTCCAAACCCACAGCAATGTGGTTGGCTCTTAACCGCCCTCTGGGCAATTAGGCATGGGCAATAAATGCTAGGCTAACCAGTGATGTCCTCATCCTATGAATGAATAAGAGAAGAACAATTTCTTATCTGCTGTTGTCAGAATTTGGAATGAACCTCTTTAGTGTTAATGTCGATCTGTCTCTCTGCACCTTCTTGCACTCTGTTCTGTTACCCTGATGTTCTTGTATAGCACGGTCAGTCTATAACACACATAAGGCAACACGTCTCACTGTACTTTGGCACTCATGACAATAATAAATCAAATGAAACTTCAGAAGTTCTTCACTCATTGTGAAGCTCTTTTTGAGGTACAATGTATAAATTATTTTCTTCATAAATTTTTAAGACTATCAGTAATTGTGTATTTACATCTCTTGCTGCGAACACAGACCTGATGGGAAGTGGTGGTGGAGTGGGTGAGCAGGAGCATGGATGGAGCTAGTACATTCTTGTTAAATCAAAGCTTTAAGAAACGCAGGAAACTATAAGTGTAGAGGAAGCAAGTGTTGAATATAAATAACACAGAGTGCCTGACACCCTGCAAAAGAAACCGAGCCACAGCAGCAGAGAGCAAGACTCAACTCAGAAGGTAATACATAAGAGAACTATCGAGCTATCATTCTAAAGTGAGACTAATAATATGCATATTGGGCTTTGACTTGATCCTTTATCATTTGTTGCCGTCAGTAGAAGCTAAAACATGTTGCTGTTTAAGTCAGTGTTATAGAATTATGCTCTGGAGTAAAATTTCATTTACTGATTTACTCACTGGGTAACTGAGCTGTAACATTCAGTTAGGTGCGGTGCTTTCTGTATAATGACT
This sequence comes from Stegostoma tigrinum, assembly GCF_030684315.1. NCBI lineage: Eukaryota > Metazoa > Chordata > Chondrichthyes > Orectolobiformes > Stegostomatidae > Stegostoma > Stegostoma tigrinum. The sequence goes on along the minus strand of NC_081355.1, from coordinate 150,428,869 downwards.
GTGATTAATTGCTCCCGACTGTTTTTTTGCTTGAATTTAAGACTGCTTGCTTGGATCCAAACATTTGATGCTCTGCTGTTGGTTGGCAGTGATTGTCGGGACTGGGCAGTGTGGAGGAACAGAGGGATCTTGGTGTGCAGATACATAGATCCCTTAAAATGGCCACCCAAGTGGACAGGGTTGTTAAGAAAGCATATGGTGTTTTGGCTTTCATTAACAGGGGGATTGAGTTTAAGAGTCGTGAGATCTTGTTGCAGCTCTATAAAACTTTGGTTAGACCGCACTTGGAATACTGCGTCCAGTTCTGGGCGCCCTATTATAGGAAAGATGTGGATGCTTTGGAGAGGGTTCAGAGGAGGTTTACCAGGATGCTGCCTGGACTGGAGGGCTTATCTTATGAAGAGAGGTTGACTGAGCTCGGTCTCTTTTCATTGGAGAAAAGGAGGAGGAGAGGGGACCTAATTGAGGTATACAAGATAATGAGAGGCATAGATAGAGTTGATAGCCAGAGACTATTTCCCAGGGCAGAAATGGCTAGCACGAGGGGTCATAGTTTTAAGCTGGTTGGTGGGAAGTATAGAGGGGATGTCAGAGGCAGGTTCTTTACGCAGAGAGTTGTGAGAGCATGGAATGCGTTGCCAGCAGCAGTTGTGGAAGCAAGGTCATTGGGGTCATTTAAGAGACTGCTGGACATGTATATGGTCACAGAAATTTGAGGGTGCATACATGAGGATCAATGGTCGGCACAACATTGTGGGCTGAAGGGCCTGTTCTGTGCTGTACTGTTCTATGTTCTATGTTCTATGTTCTATGAAGAATCAGCACCCCACCCTGCACTATTCTTTGGTACTCTCCCTCCACATGGGCAACCACTCCTAACAAATTTGGCCCTTCCTCCCACCTATCCCTTCCTCCCACCTCAAGCCCCACCCCCATCTCCTACCTACCACCTCATCCCGCCTCCTTAACCTGTCCATCTTCCCTGACTCACCTATCTCCTCCCTAACTCCCCACCTGTACACACCTTTACTGCCTCCATCCCCACCTCTCTGACCGGGCTGTCACCTCTACCCCTATCTTCTACTCTGCCCATCTTCTATCCGCCTCCCCCTCCCTCCCTATTTATTTCAGAACCCACTTCCCCTCCCCCATTTCTGAAGAAGGGTCCAGACCCGAAAAGGCAGCTTTCCTGCTCCTCTGATGCTGCTTGGCCTGCTGTGTTCTTCCAGTTCTACACCTTGTCATCTAATAACCAAGAATAATGTATAAGTTTATCACTGAGTTGGCAGGCAGGGTCTATACTGTCACTCATTTATAGCGCCACCTAGCCTATGTCCATTCACTCATCATCACATTAATAACTGGACTGCAGTGGCTCAAGAAGGCTGCTCACCACCACTGTTTTAAGGGCAACTAGGGATGGGCAATAAATGCTGGGGCCCAGCCAGTGATGCTCACCTTCCACAGGTGGATAACACAAATGAAAAATTAGGAGGAGTCCAGGAATGTGTGTGGTGAGGGAACACTACAAAGTTATATCAGTTCTGAGGAAGGGTCACTCAACCCAAAATGTTAACTCTGATCTCTCTCCACAGATCCTCCCAGGCCTGCTGTGCTTTTCCAGCAATTTCTATTTGTGAATACAAGACCCTTGTGCCATGAATCACCGTATTTGCTCTATTGCTGTCGAGCTTCTGTCAAACAGCCCCACGTTGTATAAACCTTTGGTTATGAATCAGAATCTCTGTATGACAGATGTTTGCCACAAGGATTCTTGTATTTTTGTTTTGGTTCCTGTTTTTGAAGTGTCCTGGTGTTGCTGATGTGTCGTGACAGTCTGACTAAATGATTAAAGATCTTGTAACTTTATTGTGACGCATAAACAATTTGGTTTCCTGGAAACTGAACAGCTGAACAAATTAAATGGACGAAAACAGAAGTTGCTGGAAAAGCTCAGCAGGTCTGGCAGCGTCTGCGAAGAAAAGTCAAAGTTGACATTTCCGATCCGGGGACACTTCCTCAGAACAGTTCTAAGGAAGGGTCACCAGACTGAAAACATTAACTCTAATTTTTCCTCAGAGATGCTGCCAGACCTGCTGGGTTGTTCCAGCAACTTCTGTTTCTGTTCCTGATTTACAGCGCCTGCAGTTCTTTTAGTTTTTATCGGGTTAAATAGGATGCCATGATAGAACAACAATTTGGAGCCAGAGGTTAGAACTTCTCTGAATGATGATAATTAGGATTTCACAGTGTCCTGTTTCAGGTAATCCCCATGGTTCCCCAGTCCAATTCCAGCTTCCCAGTGGCTGCTAGTCTTCAGTTCCATGCTCATGTTTGATCTCGAAAGTGCTGTACACCTTGCCATGTCTCATATGGGGAAGGAATGACCTAGTGGGATTACTGCTAGACTATTATTCCAGAAACCTAGGTAACGTTCTGGGGAACTGGGTTCAAATCAGCTTTACAAAACAATCTGGAATTGAGAGCCTAATGGTGGCCATGAATCTGTTGTCAATTATAATAGAATCATAAAGTTCAGAAACAGACTCATTGGTGCAATTTAACTATGCCAGCCAAGTTCCCCAAATTAACCTAGCCCCACTTACCTGTATTTGGCCTGTATATCGCTAAATCTTTTCTATTCATAGGCCTATCCAAGTATCTTTTAAGTGTTGTAGCTCTATTTGTATCTACATCTATCACTTCCTCTGGCAGTTCATTCACATACAAACCACCTTCTGTGTGAAAATGCTGTCCCTCAGATACCTTTTAAATCTTTCTTCTCTCACCTTAAACATTTGCACCCCCTAGTTTTGAACTCCCCCCACCCTAGGGAAAAGATCTTTGCTGTTCACCTTATCTATGTCCGTCAATTATTTATAAATGTCTATAAGGTCTCTCCTCAAGTCCCACACACCAGTGATAAAGGTCCCAGCCTATCAAGCCTCTCCCTATAACTCAAACCCTCTAGTTCCAGCGATATCCTGGTTAATATTTTCTGATCCTTCTCCAATTTAATAGTGTCCTTCCTGTAGCAAGGTGACCAAAACTGTACACAATATTCCAAAAGTGGATTCACTAACATCCTTTACAATCTCAACATGACACTCCAACTCTTATACTCAAAGGTTCGAGCAAGGAAAGCAAGCATGCTAAACAGGAAAGAACATCTGGTTCACTAATGTCCTTTAGAGAAGACAACTGCTGCCCTTACCTGGTCTGGCCTACATGTGACTCCAGACCCACAGCAATGTGGTTGATTGTTAGCTGCCCTCTGGGCAATTGGGGATGGGCAATAAATGCTGGCCAAGTCAATGATACTCACATCCCATGAATGAACAAGAAAATCCTCCTTCCTCCTACCTATCAACTGCAAAGATTAGCCCCAAGATCAGAGAGGTATCCCACTCCGTCTCTGTAACTTTATTTCTGTTTTGGAAAGAAGGATGTGAACATTGAGAAAGTAAGAACTGCTGATGCTGGAGTCAGAAATAACACAGCGTGGAGCTGGATGAACACAACAGGCCAGGCAGGATCAGAGAAGCAGAAAAACTGACGCTTTGGGCTGGGACCCCTCCTCAAAAATCTTCAAAGTATTGATCTACTTTTGGAGAGGGTAGGGTGTGGTGGAAAGAGTTCAGTTTGTAATGCTCTGTGTCTCAGTGTATAGTGGGTAAGGATTTGAAACCAAAGCCAAATTGTTCACTTTGGCTTCAGCCTTTATCGCCTTGTGTGGTTTAGATCAGAGGTACATTATTCAATATTGGCTTCCCCTCATCATAAGGTCACAGATGAGGATGCTTGCTGATGCTTGCAGTGTTCAGCACCATTCATATCTCCTTGAATACTGCTTAACCTACATTCTGCACCACCGAGCTGGACACAGTACATAAGGCAGACTCTGATCAGAGTAGGATCTGTTCTCCCATCCTCAATTCAAGAGTAGGGCCATTACCTTTCATTGAATTAGAGAACATAGAGAACATAGAACAATCCAGCACGGTACAGACCCTTCAGCCCACAATGTTGAGCCGATCTATTATCCTACTAAGATCAAACTACTCTGCATACCCTACATTTTACTATCCTCCATGTGCCTATCCAAGAGTCACTTAGAAATCTCTAAAGTATCTGACTCCACTACCACTGCCAGCAGCGCATCCCACCCACCCACCACTCTCTGTATAAAAACCTACCACTGACATATCCTCTAAAACTTCCTCCTTATATTCCACCTTAATATTATGCCCTCCCACAATAGTCATTTTCACCCTGGAAAAAATTCCCTGGCTATCCACTCAATCTATGCCTCCCATCATCTTGTAAACCTTTATCAAGTCACCTCTCAATTGGGAAAAGTAGTGACAGGGCTGACCAGGAGACTCCCTTGTTCTTACTGCCTGCCATCGGGTATACTGTAAGGATTGACAAGCTGACAATCAGACTGCTTGGCCATGTTACAAATGCACTTTCAGTGCCCACAAGTCCTGCTGTGAAACTTTACCCTGGAGCATCTCGTCCAATGGTATTGCTTCACCAAACCTCCCCCAGATCACAGCACTGCTTGGTCTAATTATGACTTCCTTTACCTCATATTTATACTTTTTAACCAAGGAGTTTGTTACTGTGTTGGATTTATTCATAACTCAACTACATTTATGTCTTTGGCCATCGCCTAGAAAGACTCTGAAGTTTTAGTGGGCATGCTCGACCAAACAGGTTTTTTCAACATTTTCCCTTCTCATTTCAAGGACTTTGGTCTGCCATAATACCATTGACTACTGCTCCTTGGGTAGCACGTGTCTTTATGTCAGAAGGTCATATCTATAAGCCTAACTTCAAAGCTTTATGCAGTAAATTTAAAAGGATAATGCAGGGAGTGCTATAAAGTGGGACATGTTGTCAGTTTGATGATGCTAAACTGAGACTGCCCTTCCAGATGTGTATAACAAATCCACTGAAAGAGCTAAAAGAGAGATAGGGTGATGAGGTAACCAAGCATCCCGTCAATTCTTACCAAGTGGATAATCTGATCATTACCATGTTGCTGCTGGAGGACGCTTACTGGAGGGAAATTGGCTGCAATATTTGTTACTTTCAAGAAGAGTCTGCATTTATGTAGCACCCATCATGACATCAGGTCATCTCAGAATACTTTGCATCGAGATAATTTCAAGGTGTTGTTGGAATTTCACTGTCGAACTTCAGCATTTTCAGGTTTTTGTTTCAGATTTTTCTTGTCCTTGTAACTTGCTGTTGCTGCAACGGAGTTGTCTCTGCAATGGGTTCAAAACTGTGTCAAGGCCAGATTGCCAAATTTATTCTGACATGGTTGCATTGCTAAGTGGAATGCATAAGATAAAAGCATCAGTTTAATCATGCTCTTCATCGTAGCAACGAGAGAGCAAACACTGCAAAGAGTTTGAGTTGTCTAATGATTAGCTTGGTGGGTTGTTTTTGAAAGGTGCTGTGCTGTGCGTTGAGTTAGAGAGCGATAGAAAGACATGAAGTTGGAAAATCTAAGTCACTTATGAATTACATTTGTACTTTTAACAATAAAGCCTAGCTGAACTCGTTTGGAATGTGGGATTTATACTGGAACTTTCCACTCAAAGCTTTCACTCTGGAAGAAGATCACGATTGCAACACACCTCCAGTGTGCTACATAATCATGGAAACACCCCACACTGAATTCCAACAGTTCTTTTTCCAAAATCGAATTCTGTAGAAAAAGAGAATTCCAAAATTCAGCAAACTGTGCACAAGTGTGGAAAAGATATCAGGACAGTGTGGGTTTCAACTTTGTCAAGGGAAGTTTTGTTGGGTAAGGAATTATTCATTTTGACCACATCTTCTGCCTTTTTAGTGCCTTTCCTGAGGGGGAAAGGGAACAGCACAGAGCCGGAAAACTCTAAAAGTGACTGGACAGCTACAAGTGCCTGAATAGAACTAACATTTGCTGGAGAGAGTGCACTTCCTAATCTGGAGCATTCCTAGATGCTGAGAGAGGTGAGGAGTGATATGTTGGGTGGGCACAGCGAAAGAATGAAAGGATAGGCAAGAGGTGTGGAAGTGAATAAGGAGGAGGATCCAGAGGGACAGACTGAGCAGTAATTTGGTGAAAGGTGCCACATGGTGCCCAGTAATGGTTGGGATGAGCAGCGTCCAGAAATTGGAGCAGATTATGTGACTCCTATAGGATAGGGTTGAAGGTTACAACCCTAGTTTCAGTCAATGCCACAATGAACCATCTGTAGTGAGGTTGTGAATGTCAGGACCATTCCAGAGAGAAACGTAGAGAGAAGAAGAGACCTTGTGCATGCTATTTAATCTCTCTTTGTGCCCTATTAAAATAGGCCTGCTTAAGCAGAGCCAATCATTCAATAAATAACGAGACTGTGGAACATCTGCCACATCTAGTGGTTGAGGCGAATATCTGAATTCCATTCCTTTTAGGAGCAGCTAAGCAAGTGGATCGAGAGAAAGGATTAGAAGTATATTTGTATAGACTGTGATGAAGTAAGGTGGGGGGACGTTCATCGGAGTATAATGCTTGCATAGATCTGTTGGGCTCAATAGCCTGTGTCAGTGTTGCAGCTTCAAGGAATGCAAGATTACTACAATTACCAGAGAACTGGTACTGAGCAAATCGCTGGAGCTGTGAGCCATCAAGATTCCAAGTCCCGATGGGAAACTAGTGTCTAATGAGATATTCAATGCATTGCTTTTAATATTCAAAATTCTCTACATTCAGGGAAGATTCCATTAAATTAGAAAATAGCCCGTGTAACTGTTTTCTACAACAGGGGAGGGAGACAGAAGTAGAAAATCATAAGACCATAAGAAATAGAAACAGGAGTAGGCTATTCGGCCCCTCAAGCTTTCCCTGCCATTCAATAGGATCGTGGCTGAACCAACATTCCTCACATTCACTTTCATGCCCTTTCCCTATAACCCTTGATTCCCCAACTGATCAAGAATCTATCTGAGCCTTAACTATATACAAGGACTCTGTCCCCACGGCTCTCTGTATCAAGGATTTCCAAAGATTCGCTACCCTCTGAGAGAAGAAATTCCTCCTCATCTCAGTCTTAAATTGGCACCCCTTTGTTCTGAGACAATGCCGTCTGGTCCTAGACTCTCTTGTGAAGAGAAACATCATCTCAGCGTTTACCCAGTCAGGATACTTAAGAATCCTGTATGTTTCAATGAGATCACCTCTCATTCTTCTAAACTCTAAGGAGTAGAGTCCCAAACTGTTTAGCCTTTGCTCATAAGACAATCCCTCCATGCCAGGGATCATCCTAGCTAAACTTCACTGAACTGCCTCCAATGAAATCTTTTCTTACATAAGGGACTAAAACTGCTCACAGTACTCCAGATGTGTCACCAGCACCTTGTACAGGTGCAGTAAGACATCCCTGCTCTTGAACTCGAACCCACTTGAAATTAAGGCCGACATTCTATGAATTCCTAATTACCTGTGTGCTAGCTTTCTGTTTCACACACAATTGCCCCAAAAGTTCCCTAGTGTTGCAGTTTTCTGCAGTTTTTCGCTGATTAAATAGTACTCTGATCTTTTATTCTCCCTTCCAAAATGAACAACTAAAAGAGAGTAAGCTTAAGATCTGTTAAAGTGAGCATGTTCAAATTTATTATTAAAGACATCATAAGAGGGTTCTCTGCAAGATTCAAGGTAATCCAAAACAAAGAACTGCAAGTGCTGGAGACCTCAAGCAAACAAAAGCAGAAATTGCTAGAGAAACCCACCAGCTCTAGCAGTATCTGAGGAGAGAGAAAGCAGAGTTAATGTTTTGAGTCCAGTGATCCTTTGTCATGATTGACAGTTGTGAGGAAAAGGTGATATTTATGGAGGTGACATGGGGTGAAAAGAGTGAGTGTTAGGTGGAGATGGAGCCGAGACAGAGAGAGGGTATGAAAGTTAGGCAGACAAAGAGCTGATTGATAGTAAGCCTGGGAAGGAGAAGAGCTAATAATAAGAACAATGAGTATGTGAAGTGGTGGACAACTGAAAGCTCAGGGTCATTTTTACAAACAGAACGTATGCGTTCTGCAAAACAGTCGCCCAGCCTGTGCTTTGGAGACCCCAGTTTGGAGAAGACCTCATTGTGAGCAGCAAATACAGAGGACTAGATTGAGTGAAGAGCAGGTAAATCACTGCTTCATCTGGAAGGTGAGTCTGGGGCCTTACATACTGAGGAGGGATGAAATAAACAGATGGTTGTCATACCTGCTGTGGTTGCAGGGGTAGATGCCATGGGGCTGTGGTTTGGTATTGGGCATAGAGGAAGAGTGGACCAAGGTGTCCCTGAGGGAATGGTTAGTGTGGAAGGTTGATGAGAGAGAAAGGGAATATGTATCTGATGGTGGCATCTCACTGGAGGTGGCTGTAATGTCAACTAATGGTTCTTAGGATGAGGATGCTGATGGGATGTTAGGTGAAGACAAGGGGGACCTTCTTGCTGTTGTGGGAGGGAAGAGAAAGGGTGAAGGCAGAAGTGTGGGAGAATGATCAGACCCGGCTGAGGGAACTGTTAATTACGACACAAGGGAATCCTTGATTGAGGAAGAAGATAGACACTTTCAAGGCTCCCCGATAGAGAGGAATGTCATCAGAATAGATGTGGCAGAGTTGGAGTAACTGGGAGAATGGAATAGAGTCCTTACAGGAAGTAGGGTGTGAGGATGTATAGTCAAGATAACTGTAGGAGTCAGTGGGCTCGCAGCAGACACTGGTGGCCAGGTATATGGAAATGTAAACAGAGACATGGAAGAGGGGAAGGGAGAAGTCAGAGATGGACCAGGTGAAAGTGAGAGTGGGGTGGAAATTGGAAGCAAAATTGACAAACTTTTCCAATTCTGGATGAGAGAGGGAAGCAGCACTGATGATGTCATTGAATATAGTAGAAAAAGAGTTGTGGTGGGACGGCCAAGTGGAACTGGAATAAGTAATGTTCCACATGCCCCACAAAGAGCAGGGCAAAACTAGGGCCCATATGCAGGTACCTACAGCCAACCCTCTAATCTGAAGAAAGTGAGAGGAATTAGTGGAGAAGTTGTTCAGGGCAAGGACAAGCTTGGCAATGTGGACACGGCTGGTTGCAAATGGGGACGGTTCAAGCATTTTCTCCAGGAGGAAGCGAAGAGCCCTGAGACCATGCTGTTGAGGTTTGGATACGTAAAGGGATTGCATGTCCATGGTAAAGAGGAGGCAGATGGAGCCTGCAAACTGGCAGTTCCGAAACTGGTGTAAAACATCAGAAGAATCACAGATTAAATGGGAAGGGACTGGACAAAGAGTGAAAAAATCGAGTCAAGGTTGGAAGGGATGAGTTCTGTGGGGCAGGGGCAGGCAGAATCAACGGGTCTGCCTGGGAAGCCCTGTTTATGGATTCTGAGAAGCAAGTAGAGGTGAGTTGTAAATGGTGGGGGACTATGAGCTTGGAGGTAGTTTGGGGGGGGTGGTGGTGCTGGGGGAGAGATCACCAAATAAAATTAGATGAATTACCATTGTGGACTTAATAACCTGGTTCCATGATGGGATAATGGTCCGGGAGGAGATAGCAGGAAGTGAGTGAGAGCTGGCACTCAGCCTCCGCAATGTAGAGGCCAGTCTGCCAGACAACAACAGCATCACCCTTCTTAGTAGGCTTGATGACACGGTTCAGAGGGAAACAAGTTTAGGGGGTGAGGGATGGGGAGGCAGAGAAAGTAAGGTGAACAATGTCATATTGACAGTTCTTGATAAACAAGTTGAGTACAGTTAAAAAGCCAAAGGGAGATGCCAAGGTGAAGGAAGAGTGTTGGAAGTAGGTGAAGGGGTCTATGGGGCGGAGGGTGGACTCAAGGTGATGGAATAAGAATTCAATGGCATGTTGTGCCTGAAATTCATTGAGAAGGATAAAACTCAGATCTTTGCTGAATACAGAACGTTCAGCATCAAAGAGCAGAAGGTTAGAGGGATAATAAATATAGAGAAAAGGTTTCTTGGTAGAACACTGAACAAGGTAGAGAATGAAGTGGAACTGGGAAGGAATGTGGTGCAGGACAGCATGAGACAGTGCTGATGGAGAGACAGAGGTTTAGAGTGTGCATATGGCACTGATTGTGGGTCTCAGGATGGTATTGTTGAAGGGAAATTTAATTTAACTGATTTATTTGATGAAGTAACATGTTGTGAACAAACAGGAACCAGTGAACTTACTCAGATTACATCTAACAAGTTGTAACACCAAAGTTTACTGTGGGCAATAATGGCTCAAGGTTATTGGGGGTACTTGACATGAATAGAAGATTGACTAGCTAACAGAAAATCATGACGAGACAATAATTGGGTCCTTTTCAGATTGGCAAGATGTATTGAGTGGTGTGCCATTGGGATCAGTGCTGGAGTCTCGACTGTTTGCCAGTTCTCTGAGATAATAACTGAGATAGGGGTCTAACTTGTTCAGTAATAATGTCAGCTGGTATCATAATGGGCAAATCCAAACTAGAGCATAAAAATCATAGAATCAAATATCATCAACATTAGCTAGTCAGAGATAAATCCTATCAGAAATTCTGCAGAACCATCTTTACCCAGAGAGTGGGAGCATAGAAAATACACATTTCTAATTCAGACATGTATCTACTACTGACTGAGACACAATTCATACCATAAATAGTATATCTTATATACAAGGTAAGCTGATGAAAATGAAAAACTTTCTCACTTCCCTTTCCTTCCCAGTTCCACTTCATTCTCTAGTTCGTTCAGTGTTCTACCAAGAAACCTTTTCTCTTCCTTTCAGGTATTAAGAAATTCAAGTTGCAGTAACTCAGAGGTACCCACATCCCTTCTGGAACCTTCCTCCACTCCCCTTCCCTCCGACTCTATCCTCTCTCCAAATCCCACCATTTGTCGGGTATTAAAAACTTTGATCCCTTAAAGACCAAATAAGTCCTAATTTTCTTTGCCTCCGTGTTAATTCATGCATGTGTGGGAGGCGTACCCATCAAAGATGGGGTACAACCCGCCGAATTGCTAAAATACAATAGTTTTGTACTTTTTTTTTACAAGGAATAGTTTTGCAGTAAAAAGATTGCACATTACACACTCTTATCTGTAACCAGCTGTATTCATTCTACATTCCAAGTTAGTACACATGACTATATTACCCAGTTGTATTCAAATCTGTACTGATTATCTGTACATACTGTACATATAACTATATTATCCAATCAAATCATTACATTTTAATATCCACTGACTGTATATACACACATTGTGATTATCAAACTCTCTCCTGTCCTATTATCCCCTTCACTGAGACAGGTATTCTGGAAGGTAGCATATTTCACTTCTGTCAGATTGTACCTCAGGAAACTAATTGGTCTGGGTAGAACCAATCATTAACATGAATTCAAACAATATGAAAGTTATAGTTCAGAGGGAATCTTCAGCATGGATCAGATTACATATGTACACATCCCTGAAAGAATTATTACATCATGATTACCTTGAAGTACTGAAAAGACCCTTAATTTCTGTTAAGATCTCCACTCCCCAGCCACTGATAATTCTTCAGTTATTAATATTTTAACTGTGGCTTCACTGAGCTTCTAACCCATAACTTCTCCTCTAACTGAGCTTTTCAAACTCCAATATACTGACTCACCACAGCTCATCAGGTTCTGGAGCTCTTATCCACTCCACTATCATCCTGAGATTCCATTATTCCAATACCCTTCTGTTCAATGTCAAGTCCATAAATCTGTATCCTTTTCAAATTCTCCATCTCTTTGTTCCTCCACCACACCCGTATAATCTCCTTGAACCATTGGATCACACTGAGTTCTCTGCACTTGCCAGATGCTAACATCTTGCAAACCACCAATTTTAATTGCTCCATCTTTGACAGTCTGCTTTGGCCCAAAACTGTGAAATTCCCTTGGTAAACCTCACTGCCCCTCTCCTTTCTTCATTCATCTCTTTGGTTCTAAGATCTCCACCTTTTGCTCAGTGTTAACTTCTGTCTGCCTAGCTCATCCATCCCCTGAGCCACATCTCTTGCTTTGACAACTTGTGTTTTTACAACTCAGATATAATGGGCTGGAAGTTGTATTCGGGCCCCCTTTTGCTCTTTGTTTGAACTAGTGGTGTTGAATCTTTTACTTCTACCTTTGAGGGAAGGAGTTTAATGCCTGATCCTAAAAGTGACACCTCTAACAGTAAGGCACTCCTCAGCAATGCATTGGAGTGCCAAACTCAGTTCTCTTGTTCAAGGTTCTGTGCTAATCCAACCAAAGTTTTTAACTTTGAGAAATATTGCAAACTCTCAGAACACCCTTCCTCAGATAAGGAGGCCAAAATTGCACACAATACTCCAGATGTGGTCTCTCCAATACCTTATACAATTGCAGTAAGACTCTCCTGTGCTTGAATGCTCTCACTGTGAAGGCCAACATCCCATTTCCCTCTTCAATGCCTGCTGCACCTGCACACTCAACAGTCCATTATGAAATCTGTGATTTTGTTCATTGTTTCCATATAGAAACAAGTTTTAAGGTGGAAGTGATACATCTGTGGGACTAAAAAAATGTAGCAACTGGAACAAAAGAGAAAAGATGCAAAATGCATTCTTTATTTAAGGGCTTTTCCCCCCATTCATGTTGCATTCATTGCCTCTGCAAATGTGTTTTGGCATCATGTGCAATTATTGTTCCTCAGGGTTTGTTCATTTACTCATCATGACAATGAGTCTGATCACAACTACAGTTCCAAATCCATCCACCAGGCAGCTGCCCATTGAGCTTAGAATAGCAGCTGTATGTTTCTTCCTGAGGCACAAGTACAATTACAAACAATAGCACTGATGGTGGGAAGGAAGCAAATTTCAATTAATGTGAACAATCGATTGAGAACCAGAGCAGTGGAGAGTGTGAATCATCAAATGTGTGTTTGGTCTACTCCACTGCCGGACAAAAGCAGCAGGTGCAGAGGAACAACACAACTTTCAACATCCAAGTCACACACTGCCAATCCTTCAGTGTCACAACCCTATCACTCTCAACCACCAGCATTTTATCCCATCGGCCGCAGCGCTTCAACTTACTGACTTGGTAGCACTGCTAAGCTTGGATGGTTGCTTAGTGTTGATTAGCTTTGTTTGCAACGATATTGACCTTAGAGAGGTTTTTGAAATCATGAGGGACATGGATAGGGTAAATAGGCAAGGTCTTTTGCCCAGTGTGGGGGAGTCCAAAACTAGAGGGCATAGGTTCAAGGTGAGTGGGAAAAGGTTTTAAAGAGGCCTAAGGGGTAACTTTTTCAAGCAGAGGGTGGTGCATGTACAGAATGGCTGGGTACGTGAATAGGAAGGGTTTAGAGGGATATGGGCCAAATGCTGGCAAATGGGACTAGATTTATAAAGGATATTTGGTTGGCAGAGATGAGTTGGACTGAAGGTTTTGTTTCTGTGCCAGATGGGGGTGAGGGAGGAGGAGTGGGGGCAGGTGTAGCACTTCCTGCGGTTGAAGGGGGAAGTGCCATGTATGGTGGGGTTGGAGAGCAGTGTGGAGTGGACAAGGGAGTTGCAGAGAGAGTGGCCTCTCCGGAAGGCAGACAAGGGTGGAGTTGGAAAAATGTCTTTAGTGGTGGGGTTGGATTGTAGATGGCGGAATATTCTGCTTGGGAACCCTGCAGCCCAATGGTATCAATGTGGATTTCACCAGCTTCAAAATATCCCCTCCCGCCACTGCATCCCAAAACCAGCCCAGCTTGTCCCGGCCTGCATAACCTGTTCCTCCTCTCACATATCCCCTCAAGCCGCACCTCCATTTCCTACCTACTAACCTCATCCTGCCCCCTTGACCTGTCCGTCCTCCCCAGACTGACCTATCCCCTCCCTACCTCCCCACCCATACTCTCCTCTCCACCTATCTTCTCCTCTATCCATCTTCGATCTGCCTCCCCCTCTCTCCCTGTTTATTTCAGAATCCTCTCCCCACCCCCCTTTTCTGACGAAGGATCTAGGCCTGAAACGTCATCTTTTGTGCTCCTAAGGTGCTGCTTGGCCTGCTGTGTTCATCCAGTTCCGCACTTTGTTATCTCAGTGGAAATGTTCATTTCTTGTAGAAAAACATGGTGCATTTTAATGTTGGTTTCTGAGTTTGGGAAGAAAATGAATATTTTTAGACCTTTCCAAAAACCTTAAATGCTTGTGGATGACCAGAGAATGTTGTTGTATAATTTGTTATCATGAAATCACTGAAGACTTTTTTTTTCTTCTTTCAGTTAAGCCTTTTTGCCAACATCTCTGACAATGAGCAGTGTCAATCTGGAAGGTGCCTCCAACAACTCAAGCTATTATGACGAGGACTATAACTATACTGACTTTGATCTCACCCCCTACCTTCCTTGTGGGAAGGATGAAGTCAGAGCATTTGGGAAGATCTTCCTCCCAGTCCTGTACATCACGGTTTTTGTTTTTGGAGTGATTGGCAATAGCTTTCTGATCCTCATGATACTCAAGTACCTCAAGTTGAAAACAATGACTGACATCTACCTATTGAATTTGGCCATTTCTGACCTACTGTTTAGCACGTCACTCCCCTTCTGGGCCACTTATGTGACTTCAGAGTGGATCTTCGGAAATACCATGTGCAAAATAATAAGTGCCCTCTACAGTGTGAATTTCTACAGTGGCATCTTCTTCATAGCCTGCATGAGCTTGGACATGTACCTCCACATTGTCCACACAGTATCCTTGAAGAACCACAGGACAATCTACAAGAGCATTGTCATCAGTGCTGCTGTTTGGACACTGTCTATAATTGTTTCAATCCCTGAACTCATATTCAGCGTGTCCAAGAAGATTGGTGATAGGCATACTTGCCTTAGTCATTTTGGCGATGAGCAACTTGTGATCTGGAAGACAACGGTACAACTCCAGGTCAACATCATTGCATTTCTCATTCCATTTTTTGCCATGATCTTCTTCTACACTCAGATTGCCTCTGTCCTGCTTCACTCGAAATCCTTCGGCAAGGAGAAAGCCTTAAAACTGGTCATCATATTGTTTGCTGTCTTCTTCATCCTCTGGTTCCCCTACAACATCGTCCTTTTCCTGCATTCCTTGGAAGACCTTGGCATCATTGGTAATTGTGAAATGAGCAAGAGGCTGGATTATGCTTTGCAGATAACTGAGTCTATCGCCTTCACCCACTGCTGTTTCAATCCACTACTCTACGCTTTTGTGAATGAAAGATTTCGGAGACATGTGAAAAATATTTTGGTGAAGCTAATTCAGAAGATTGGCTGCAACAAGGAGTTAGGAGTCATGGTCCCCACTGCAGAGCGTAGTGAAACTAGCAAGCAGCAATACTGCATGTATTCCGACGTGGAAATGACAATGGTCCAGTAGTGGTCTGGTAAAGGAGACATAACATCAGTTAGAAACCTACTTCAATGTTTCAAATCATGTTGTATTGAATCTTCTCAAAGGTATTCAAACCTGTCAGGATGTAAAAATGCTTATGAAGTGCCGGTCAAGCTGACCTTACCAAACACAGTGACGCAAATCACTATTCAATGACTTGGAATCTCGAAATATTCTGCCAGATACAAACATCACATGGCTCTCCGTTTCACAATTTCTGCACATGTTCTCTAATCCAACCTTCTTCAACTTCTCCTAACTCTTGCCTTATCATCCACTCCTCACCTTAGTTTTGTCCTTGCATTTCCGTAGTTAAGTGACAATAGTGTAGTGGTTGTGTCTTTGGGCTAGTAACCCAAATCCTCTGTTGATGCTCTGGGTTCAAATCCCATCACGGCAGCTGATGGAATTCAAGCTCATTTAATAGAAGTCTGGAATATAAAGCTAATTGTCTGTAATGGTACCCATAACAATTATTAGCGATTATTGCAAAAACTCATCTGGTACACGAATGCCCTTTAGGAAAATGAATATGCTGTACTTACCTGGTCTGGCCTACATGTGACTCCAGACCCATAGCAATGAGGTTGACTCTGAAATGGCCAAGCAAACCACTCAGTTCAAAGGGCAATAAAGAATGGACAACAAAACAACTTGACAGTCACCCTCCCATGAAAAAGTAAAGGAAAAGTTACTGTCAATACTGGATGTTTAGGAACAATGATGTTTATCATTACTTAAGTCCAGTCACCATGGAAACCGCAATTCAGTCAGAAACCATAAGACATATGAGGAGGAGTAGGCCATCTGACCCTTGAGCCTTCTCCACCATTCAATAAGACCATGGCTGATCTTTTTGTGAACACAGCTCTACTTACTCGCCTGTTTGCCATAACACTTAATTCCTTTACTGTTCAAAAATCTATCCTTCTTTGCCTTAAAAACATTAAATGAGGAAGCCTCAATTGGGCAGGGAATTCCACAGATTCACAACCCTTTGGGTGATGAAGTTCATCCTCAACTCAGTCCTAAATCTGCTGCCCCTTATTTTGAGGCTGTGTCTCCCCTAGTTCTAGTTTCACTTACCAGCAAAAACAACCAGCCTGCTTCTATTTTATTTGCTCCCTTTTTAATATTATGTTTCATTTATATGATATCACTTTGAAAGACATGTTTAGTAGATAAATGATAGAGGGTTGCCCGGGGATAATGTAAACAAACTACTCTAATTGATTTAATCCTTGAGAAAATTTGAACCAGTTAGAAAAAGCGGATCAAGACAAATTGACTTTTGATTGGTTCCTAGAGCTTTAGCACCAAAGAAAAGTACAGCACAGAAAGAGGCCATTCAGCCCTTCATGGCTGAATAAATTACCTGCCCCATTCTTATTTCCACTTTGCCCAGCTCCTGATCTGTAGCCTTACAGGTTACAGTGTTTCAGGGGTAGGTTAAGGTTCCTTTTCAATGAGCTGAGGGTTTACACCTCAACCACCAAACTGGGCAGCGGTTTCTAGACACCCGGTCACTCTCTGTATGAAGAGCATTTCCCTCGCCCCACTCCAGTTTTTGTCCTCTCCATTTGGGGAAATAGATCTTTCCTCTATCCTTCACTCTATCCAAGCCTGTCCTTATTTTGTATACTGATTCACTCAACGCCATCCTGGCCTCCTCCATCCTAAGAAAAACAATCCTAATCTGTCCAATCTTTCCTGCAATTTTCAAGCCCTGGCAACATTCTTATCATGCATCTCTGTAGCTACTCCAGTGCAATTACGTGCTTCCTCTAATATCATGACCAGAACTATAGATTAAATTCTAAACTGTGTTTAACCGGATTTTTATACAGTTCAAACATTAAGTTCATAGATTCATACAGTGCAGAAAAGGCCCTTTGCCCCATTGAGCCTGCACTAACATAACTACACTAAAGATTCACTGATCACAATTTTCTGCACTTGTCCCATATCCTTAAGTATTATGATATTTGAAGTCCACTTCCATATCTTTTAAAATTTTCCAGCCTCTACTACTTTCCCAGGCAGTGCATTCCAGATTCCCACCACCAACTGAGTGAAAAGGCTTTTTTCCTAAATTCCCTCTGAATTTCCTGCCCCTTACCCTAAAACTATGCCTCAATGATCCCTCAATCAAGGAGAACAGCACTCTCTATTCACCCAGTCCATACCCCTCAACCTTATATACCTCAGTCATGTCCCCCCTCAGTCTTCTCTGCTCAAGAGAAAACAACACAAGCCTGTCTAGTCTCTCCATATGTCTCAATTTCTACTTCCCAGGCAACATCCTGGTGAACGTCCTCTGTACTCCCTTTAGTGCTATCACATCCTTCCTGTGGTGAGATGATCAGAACTGTACTCAGTACTCCAGCTGTAGGTAACCAATACTCTGTACAGCTTCAATGTTACCTCCTTGCCCTTACACTCTACGCTAACTGATGAAAGCAAGTGTTCCATATGCCTTCTTAACTATCCTATTCACATGCTCTGCCAACTTCAGGGATTTGTGAATAATTACCCCAAGATCCCTCTGCCCCTCTACGCTACCAGCATCCTGGCATTCACTAAATACTGGCTCATTTTGTTTCTCCTTCTAAAGTGCGTAACTTCACACTTATCAGGGTTAAATACCATCTGCCACTGTTCTCCCCATCTGACCAACCCATCTGTGCCTTTCTGTAACTTATAACCATTTTCTTCACTATTAACTACTTTATCAATCTTGGTGTCATCTGCAAATTTGCTTAACATTCTCCCCACAAATTGTTATCTATATTGTTGATGGATATATCAAACGGTAAGGGTCCAAATACTGATACCACTGGATGCCAGCCTCCTTAAATCCCTGGCTTTGTCATCTATTCCTTGTTCAATGGAGGAGACATTCCACATACTTTCTTCTCCCCCTTATCTACTTGTCCAGTCACCTGCAGGGACCTGTGGACAATCACTCCCTGGTCTTTCATTTCCTTTTTCCTTCAGACTATTGTGTATTCCTTTGCTCCATTTGCTTGTTTTGCTAAATCTAACCATATAATGGTTACTATTTCTAAACTGATGACTCACTGCTACTGCATCCACTTGCCCAGTCTAACTTCCCAAAAGTAAATCTAGAATTGCTTCTCCTACATTTTCCCTTTGCACATTGTTCCAGCTGAAATAATCATCCACGGATCTGTTGAATAATTCAATTGAACCTATCCTTACCACACCACCTGCCAGCACATTTCAGACCTCATTGTGTGAAAAATGTGTGCTTACAACATGTATTTGCATTCCTTTGCATATTCTCTTGACATGCAAATGAGGATTTATAAAACATAGAACATAGAACATATAACATAGAAAAGTACAGCACAGTACAGGCCCTTCGGCCCACGATGTTGTGCCGTGGAATAATCCTAATCCAAAAATTAAATAATCTAACCTACATTCTCCTCAATTCACTGCTGTCCATGTGCATGTCCAGCAGTCGCTTAAATGTCACTAATGACTCTGCTTCCACGACTTCCACTGGTAACCTATTCCATGCGCTCGCAACTCTCTGGGTGAAGAATCTCCCTCTGACGTCTCCTCTATACCTTCCTCCTAACACCTTAAAACTATGACCCCTCGTGGCAGTCAATCCTGCCCTGGAGCAAAGTCTCTGGCTATCGACTCTATCCATGCCTCTCATTACCTTGTACACCTCGATCAGGTCACCTCTCTTCCTCCTTCTCTCCAGAGAGAAAAGTCCGAGCTCAGTCAACCTCTCCTCATAAGACAAGCCCTCCAGTTCAGGCAGCATTCTGGCAAACCTCCTTTGCACCCTCTCCAAAGCCTCCACATCTTTCCTATAATAGGGCCACCAGAACTGGACACAATATTCCAAGTCTGGTCTCACCAGGGTTTTGTAGAGCTGCAGCATAACCTCGTGGCTCTTAAACTCGATCCCCCAGTTAATGAAAGCCAAAACACCATATGCTTTCTTAACAACCTTATCCACCTGGGTGGCAACTTTGAGGGAGCTATGCACTTGAACACCAAGATCCCGCTGTTCCTCCACACTGCCGAGAATCCTGCCTTTAATCCTATATTCAGCATTTAAGTTCGACTTTCCAAAATGCATCACTTCACATTTATCCAGGTTGAACTCCATCTGCCATTTCTCAGCCCAGCTCTGCATTCTGTCAATGTCTCGCTGAAGCCTGCAATAGCCCTCAATACTATCAACAGCACCTCCTACCTATGTGTCAGCAGCAAACATACTAACCCAAACCTCAACCTCCTCATCCAAGTCATTTATAAAAACTACAAAGAGCAGAGGCCCTAGAACAGAGCCCTGCGGGACACCACTCAGCATTGACCTCCAGGCAGAATACTTACCATCTACAACCACTCTCTGCCTCCTGTCAGCCAACCAATTCTGAATCCAGACAGCCAAATCACCCTGTATCCCATACCTCCTGACTTTATCGATGAGCCTGCTGTGTGGAACCTTATCAAATGCCTTGCTGAAGTCCATGTACACCACATTCACTGCTCGACCTTTGTCAACTAAAGGCTGAACTTTTCCATTTTCTGACAGTTTTCTTTTGGCGCGGCCTGCCATAGTTCACTAAACTCTCCTTGTGCAATCTTCATTAGTTCAGCAACTGACTCTTACAATTGTGTTGTAATTGTGATGGAAATGTTTGCCACTGTCAGGGCATTGCAACATTCAGGCTGCTGGCACAAAGCTGCACAGCACTTCACATACAGCAAGCCAGGAACTGCCTTTCACAGTGTGCTGACAAACTCTCATCACAGAGAACGTGATCCAGAAAGGAAAGCTGGTAGTTAGAAGTTTTGCAGGCAGAGACCTAGAGGTGTTAATGGTCAGAGTGGTCATGAGAAGGACAGTGCTGTTTCCTCCAGACCAAAGTAGGCCAACACCACCAGACAGAATCAGCCTGGACAGAGATAACAGCCTAGGTCAATGTGGCATCAGGGTGAAAAGCAACATTCAGCAGTGCCAAAAAGGAGGTAAATGACCTTCTTGATCGGCAAGGCTAGGATGCTGCCATTTTTCCTGTTACTCTATACACATAGGTCCACCACTGCTCATTATCTCTACATGGTTTGGTAGTACACGCGTCCACTTGGTGTCTTCAGGCCAACACGGTCAACTATAAAGTAGGCTTCCTCCACACCATCTATAGATGTTGGGACAGCTATGCCAAGGTCATCTGTTGCAAAGCCATCCATCTGTTTTGTTGATAACTGCGGTGTGTCACATGTAGACCAGCCAAGAACAGAAGGTTCCCTTTCCTAAAGGACTTTGGCAAGCCAGCCTTTTTATTGACAATGGCTGCATACTTGTTATTAGACTAGCCTTATAATTCCAGACTCTTACTTAATTCAAATTTTATCATCTGCATTTTAACCCACACCCAACAAAACAAAAAACTGTCGATGCTGGAAATCTGAAACAAAAACAGAAATGGCTGGAGGAATTCAGCATGTGTGGCAGCTTCTGTGAAGAGAGAAAATAGAGTTAACATTTCGGGTGCAGCGACACTTCTTCAGAAAACCACAGGCTATTAGTCCGGGGCTCTGAATTACTAATCCAATAGTATGAACCTCTGAGTGCAGAGAAATAATTAAGATTCTAAAAGAGATAATTAGGACAGTTGCTCTGTGAAGGAAAAGAAGTTATGTCAAACCTCTTCAGAGATAGTAGGAACTGCAGATGCTGGAGAATCTGAGATAACAAGGTGTAGAGCTGGATGAACACAGCAAGCCAAGCAGCAACAGAGGAGCAGGAAGGCTGATGTTTCGGGCCTAGACTGGACATTTCAGCATTTCTGAAGAAGGGTCTAGGCCCGAAACGTCAGCCTTCCTGCTCCTCTGATGTTGCTTGGCCTGCTGTGTTCATCCAGCTCTACACCTTGTTATCTCTATGTCAAATCTACATGCACCTCTCCACCGCTTAGACATACTCACTGGAGAGTTCAATGGCTTAATTCATCAGTCTGTTGAAGCAACATCAATTTGAATATATGCAGTAAGAAACTTGGAAACATTTCATAGGAATTTAAACAGGCAAAAATGAACTTTTCATCAAATGTTTGGATTTGTGACCTGCTTGGTCAGTGACATAGGTTTTAAGCAACTTCCTAAAGGAGGAGAGAGAGATGGAAAGGTAAAGAGGTTTGGTGAGGAAACCATTCTCACGTTACCATTCTCACCATTAAAATGAAACTAAAGTCAAAGCTGTAAACTTTTACAGTGAGTACATACTGTGAAAATCAGAAAGTAGACAGCTGAAATGGCTGATTAGAAGAGGCAGGGCATGCACAAGAAACCAGAGTTAGGGGTAAACAGGAAGTTGCAGAGAAGGGGAATGTTGGTTATTTACTCTGTGGAGTTGGTATCCTCTAAGAAATCTAATTATCCAGACATTCACAAGACTGCGACATTATTAGCAGAAACTTAAAGGATTAAGTCACTTGTATTGCCTCTATCAATGGCCCCCTTCATCTATTGTTATCCTATTCCCTATCCTACATCCAAATCCCTTTCTGTTGTTCATTCTCAAATACTTCCTTCTTTAACCTGACGGAAGAGTCTGTCTCAAAAATGTTTAATGTTCTAATAACCCTCTATGCAAACAAAACCTCCGGGTCACATTCAAAATGTTCACACAGCATACACTTTCTCAGTTACTACAATATATGATGTCAGTTTCTGGGCCTGTATCCTTTCTCTGTTTAGCTGTATGTGCAGAGGATTGCTGTTTCCCTGTGGATGGGTTTTGTTGAGCAGATTTTTCCATTGGTCTAAATCTTTGCAATGTGGCGAGATGCACAGGGAAGCTCCATGTATAGCAAGGCAAACATTAATGACAATTACTTCAGACTGGATCTTTTCCTTTAATACTGCTTCTGTGAACTATTATAAAGCTGTACATTATGCAAAATTCATAAATATATTTTCAAGCATTAGCAAGAACGAAAATGATTTATAACCAAACAATTACACATCTACTAGCCAATTCCAAATAGCTGTGCTTTTGGATGTACCCTAAACATACACACATTGTATAAACATATATTCTACATATATACATGTTATACAAATATGCATACATCTAAGTGTACAAAAGAGTTTCATACACAGTATGTTCATTAGAATGTATCTCCTTGAGAACTCAATAAATCTCGGAAGAAATATATAAGGCTTTTTATTCTTAAATTAGAACGAAATAAAAAATGACTTGGTACTAGGAATTACAAACATTAGGTTGGAAATTCTATGGTAACCAACTTACTATCTTTTCCCCACCAACAATAAGTCAGGAGTGTGATGGAATACTCCCCACTTGCCTGGATGGGTGCAGCCCCAACAACACTCGAGAAGCTTGACACCATCCAGGACAAAGCAGCCCACTTAATTAGCACCACATCTGACACCTCCAACATTCACTTCCTTCAACACTGAGACACTGCCAAAGAAGTACATACCATTTACAAGATGAACTGTGGCAACTTGCCAAGGCTTCTACAACAGCACCTTCCAAACCCACTACCACTTCCATCTAGAAGGACAAGGGCAGCAGATACATTGGAACACCACGCCCTGCAAGTTCGCCTCCAAGCCACTCGCCATCTTGACTTGGAAATATTTTGCCATTTGTTCACAGTCGCTGGGTCAAAATCCTAGAATTCCCTCCCTTAAAGGCATTACGGGTCTACTAACAGCACACGGACTGCAATGATTCGAGAAGGCAACTCACCATCACCTTCTTAGATCTTTTAGAGTTGGGGAGTGGATCCTAGTCCGACCAATGACACCAGCATCCCATGAAAGAAAGTAGAAAAACAATATTGAATGCCTGTGATTATTAACTGTATTTACACTGTTTCATTTTTACAACTGACCATGACATGAGTCAGAGATTAGTTGGATATCAATATATGAGCAAATTGCATTTTACCAGACAGAATGAACGTGGCTTGTACCTGTGCTCAGGAAGAATCCTCCTGCTTCACCAAGTCATGCAATTGAATAACACCTGCTCATACCACCCACACTGTTGGTGTTACCGATACCATTTTGGGTTCACATTTCACGTCCTTGCATTTTCAGTTTCTGGGCATTTGGCATGCTTGCCTTTATTGGTCAGTGCATTGAGTATATGGATTGGGAGGTTATTTTGCAGCTGTACAGGATATTGGTTAGGCCAAGTTTAGAATGCGTCGTTCACTTCTGGTCTCCCTGCTGCATGAAGGATGTTGTTATACTTGAAAAGGTTCAGAAAATATTTAGAAGTATGTTGGCAGGTTTGGAGTGCTTGAGCTACCAAGAGAGGCTGAATAGGCTGGAGACATTTTCCCTGAAGTGCCGGATGCTGAGGGTTGATTATAGAGGGGTAGAGTCCAAAACCAGAGGGGCAGAGTCCAAAATTAGAGGGGCATAGGTTTAAGTGGAGAGGAAGAAGATTTAAAAAGAACCTGAGAGGTAACTTTTTCATGCAGAGTGTCACGTATATGGAACGAGACTGCCAGAGGAAGTGGTGGGGTTGTGGTACAATTATGACATTTAAAAGACATCTGAATGTGTATGTGAATAGAAAGGGCTAAGAGGGATTTGAGTTAAATATTGAGAAATGGGACTCAGTCAGATTGGAGATCGTAGGAACTGCTGATGCTGGAGAATCTGAGCTAACAAAGTGTAGAGCTGGGTGAACACAGCATGCCAGGCAGCATCAGAGGAGCAGGAAAGCTGACGTTTCGGGGCTGGACCCTTCTTCAGAAAAGGTGGAGGGGAAGGGGACTCAAATAAATAGAGAGGGGGAGGCAATGATGGAAGTTGGATAAAGGAGCAGATAGGTAGGGAGAAAACAGACAGGTCAAGGAGGTGGGGATGGAGACAGTAAAGGTGAGTGTAGGTAGGAAGTTGGCATGGGGGTTGGTCAGTTGGGAGGGAGGGGTGGGTGGAAGGGAGGGAAGACGGATAGGTCAAGGAGGCAGGGATGAGGCTAGTATGTAGGAAGTGGGGGTGGGAGTTGGTCAGTGAGGTGGGAGGAGCGGATAGGTGGGAGAAAAGATGGATGGGTCAAGGAGGTGGGGATGAGCTGGGCTGGTCTTGGGATGAGAATAAAGAACAAAGAACAAAGAAAATTACAGCACAGGAATAGGACCTTTGGCCCTCCAACCCTGCGCCAATCCAGATCCTCTATCTAAACCTGTCACCTATTTTCCAAGGATCTGTATCCCTCTGCTCTCTGCCCATTCATGTGTCAGTCTAGATACGTCTTAAATGACGCCACTGTACCCACCTCTACCACCTCCGCTGGCAACGCATTCCAGGCACCCACCACCCTCTGCGTAAAGAACTTTCCACGCATGTCTCCCTTAAACTTTCCTCCTCTCACTTTGAACTCATGACCCCTAGTAATTGAGTCCCCTACTCTGGGAAAAATCTTCTTGCTATCCACCCTGTCTATAGCCCTCATGATTTTGTAGACCTCAATCAGGTCCTCCTCAACCTCTGTCTTTCTAATGAAAATAATCCTAATCTACTCAACCTCTCTTCATAGCTAGCATCCTCCATACCAGGCAACATCTTGGTGAACCTCCTCTGCACCCTCTCCAAATCTTCCATATCCTCTTGGTAATGTGGCGACCAGAACCATACGCAGTATTCCAAATGTGGCCGAACCGAAGTCCTATTCAACTGTAACATGGCCTATCAACTCTTGTACTCAATACCCTGTCCGATGAATGAAAGCATCCTGTATGCCTTCTTCACCACTCTATCGACCTGCATTGCCACCTTCAGGGTACAATGGACCCGAATACCCATGAGGTCGGGGGTGGAGAGATTTTGAAACTTGTGAAATCCACATGGACACCATTGGGCTGCAGGGATCCCAGGTGAGATATGGGGTGCTGCTCCTGCAGCCTTCAGGTGGTATCATTGTGGCACTGGAGTAGGCCTAGGATGAACATGTTGTCCAGAGAGTGGGAGGGAGAGTTGAAGTGTTTTGTGACTGGGAGGTGCAGTCGTTTGTCATGAACCAAGCATTGGTGTTCCACAAAGCGGTCTCCAAGCCTCTGCTTGGTTTCCCCGATGTAGAGGAGGCCACATCGGGGACAGTGGATACAATATACCACATTAGCAGATGTGCAGGTGAACGTCTGTTTAATGTAGAAGGTTTTCTTGGGGCCAGGGATGGGGGTGAGGGGGGAGGAGTAGGGGCAGGTGTAGCACTTCCTGTGGTTGCAGGGAAAAGTGCCAGAGGTGGGGCTAGTGGGGAGGGTGGAGCGGGCGAGGGAGTCACGGAGAGCGTGGTCCCTCCAGAAAGCAGATAAAAATGGGAAGGGAAAAATGTCTTTGGTGGTGGAGTTGGATTGCAGATGGTGGAAGTGCTGGAGGATGATGCATTGAATCCGGAGGTTGGTGGGGTGATACGTGAGGACAAGGAGGATTGTGTTCTGGTTGTTATTGTGGGGAGGGGGTATGAGGGCTGAGGTGTGGGAAAAGCAAATGATTCGGTCGATGGCAGTTTCGACCACTCTGGAGGGGAAATTGCAGTCCTTGAAAAACAAGGACATCTGGGATGTCCGGGAGTGGAATGCTTCATCTTGGGAACAGATGCAGCGGAGGTGAAGGATTTGGGAATAGGCGATGGCATTTTTGCAGGAAAGTGGGTGGGAGGAGGTGTTTTCTAGCTAGCTGTGGGGGTCGCTGGGCTTGAAATGGATATCGGTTTCCATGTGGTTGCCAGAGATGGAAACGGAGAGGTCCAGGAAGGAGAGAGAGGTACCAGAGATGGTCCAGGTGAACTTGAGGTTGGGGTGGAAGGTGCAGGTGAAGTGGACGAACTGTTCGAGTTCCTCATGGGAGCACAAGGTGGCGCCAATATAGTCATCAATGTAACGGAGGAAGAGGTGGGGGATGGGGCCAGATGGGGCAAGCTCTGCAGCGTGAATGAGACCACAGGCCCAGCTATACAAGATGGCAATACAGGAACAGAAGGACCATCCACTCAAGGCTGGCTGCATCCTTTTTCTCTCTCTCTTTCCTTTTCAACTGCTTTTGGTTTCTTCATATTTCTGACGTTGCGGGGTGGCTGCAACAGTCTTTGTAGTGACCAGAGCAGGGATGCCTACCATCGTAGGCCTAATGCATGAACTCCTGGAATTGGCAGGAAGACATCAGCTGCAGTGATGATGGGATGGGGACTGCTGGCAGTCATAAACCCAGTGCATGGACCTGCAAAGGTCCTGGAGTCATATTTGGGACCCCAGCCAATGAAATGAAGTCCATTTAAGTATGATTTGCTGAAAAATGATCCAGACCCGAAACGTCAGCTCTTCTGCTTCTCTGATGCTGCCTGGCCTGCTGTGTTCATCCAGCTCTACATTGTGTTATCTCCATTTAAGTACTTTATTTCACTCTTTTGTACCTCAAAATGGTGCCAACTCCTGGCGACAGAACACTTTTCACAGTGTCTCCCAAGATATATCTGATAATAAATCTAATTGTTCAGGGTGCAGTTAAGAGTCAACCACTTTGCTGTGGGTCTGTAGTCACAATGCAGGACAGACCAGGTAAAGATGGTAGCTTCCTTCCCTAAAGGTCATTAGTGAACCAGATGGGTTTTACAACAACCAATGGTAGGAGCATGGTCACTGGTGTTGAGACAAGTTTTCAATTCCAGATTTTTATTGATCAAATTTAAGTTCCTGCAGCTGCTTTTGAGCCATGTCCTCAGAGCCTGGGTATCTGGTTTCACAGCCCTGTAGAATTACTCCTTCACCATCATCCCCCCTCAAAATGTACTACTAATGATATAATAATTACCTTGAAGCAATGATAAAGCTGCCAGGATCCACAACCATTTGCAAGTAGATTTTTAAAAATTTATTTCTTCATTCACAAGATGAGGGTATCACTGGCCAGGCAGCATTTACTGTCCATCCCCAATTGCCAGAGGGCAGTTAAGAGTCAACCACATTGCTGTGGGCCTGGAGTCACATGTTGACCAGACCAGGTAAGGACGGCAGTTTCCTTCCCTAAAGGACACTAGTGAATCAGATGGGTTCAGCCTAACAATCAACAATGGAATCATGGTTACCATTAGATCCTTAATTCCAGACTTTGTACTGTGTCTGTCCATTCATGGTCTGTCGCGTTAGTGAGTAAAGTTTTTAAATACAGCCGGGAAATTTCGCGCCAAAAAACTTTACTCACTAACGCGACAGACCATGAATGGACAGACACAGTACAACGAGCCATAGACATCAGGCAGCGGCAAGCACAGAAAATGAATAAACTAGACCTGCAGAATAAACTAGACAAACTCACACAAAATAACAACACAGACAGCACAGAAGCATGGATAAAAAACTTATTCGACCGACCATTAACAGACGCTGAAAACAGAAGACACATACACCAGACACCACCAACCTCATCAGCAAGGACAACATCATCAAGCTAGTGGACCTATGCCTCACCACCCACTTCACTTTCAATAACAAAACCTACAGACAAACCAGCGGTACACCCATGGGATCTCCGATATCAGGGTTCTTAGCAGAGGCAGTAATGCAGAGACTCGAACAAACAGCTCTGCCAATCATCCAACCCAAACTTTGGGTCTGCTATGTGGATGATACCTTTGTCATCACTAAACAAAACAAATTAGAGGAAACCTTCAAGACCATCAATAATACCCTTTACTGGCATAACATTCACAAAACAGGAGGAAAACAACAGCAAACTGCCATTCCTAGATGTCACTGTAGAGCGAACAGCCAATGGGGAACTTCAAACCAGCGTGTACAGGAAAACAACACATACGGACCAAATACTGAACTACAGGAGCAACCATCCCAACACCCACAAACGAAGCTGCATTAGAACATTATTCCAACGAGCCACCACACACTGCAGCACAGAGGAACTACGCAGAGCAGAGGAAAATCACCTATACAGCGTATTCAAAAAGAACGGGTACCCAATGAACACAGTCCGCCGATTCCTCAGCAACAAACCCAAACAAACAGACAAAACGGGCTCAGAAACCATAACCACGCTCCCCTACATCAAAGGCATTTCCGAAATGACTGCAAGACTACTCGGACCCCTTGGCATCAGGGTAGCCCACAAACCCACCAACACACTAAAACAGCAGCTAATGAACTTAAAAGACCCTATACAGACAACAAATAAAACAAACGTCATCTACAAAATACCTTGCAAGAACTGTGACAAACACTACATTGGACAAACTGGCAGGAAGCTAGCCACCAGGATACATGAACATCAACTAGCCACAAAACGACATGTCCCACTATCGCTCGTATCCTTACATACAGATGAGGAAGGACACCACTTTGATTGGGACAACACACCCATCCTAGGACAAGCCAAACAGAAACACGCACAAGAATTCCTAGAAGCATGGCATTCCAACCGGAACTCCATCAACAAACACATTGGCTCCAAATCAATCTACCATACCCTGAGAAAAAGAACAGGAAATGACATCACCAACACAGGAAATGACATCACCAACCCAAGGAAACCTAAACAGATAAATAGAAAGCGGGACATAACACCAGCGCTTCATCGGAGGCTCACTGATGATGTTACCTAGAATGGTGACGAAACGTCTGGGAACAAACCGGCAAGCTCAGTGAACCAGCTTACATCTGGAACAAAATAAAGACCCACTCTCTTGTGAACCGAGAGGACGAGAGTGCTGTCTTGGAGGTGAAAGGAGGACGTCGGGTTGGCTGTGCACCCTTGCGACCAGTGGATCTTAATGCTGGCTTCGGCCTAACGCTGGTTCAGGGGAGCAGCCAACCTGCAACGATGGCTGCGGCAAGTGCTCGTGCCCCAGGTCAGGGGGTCTGGAACACCATCCGTGTTTCCGTAAAGAAGGTGGATGAAGGTGCACCTGTGGACCGCACCTTCTTCGTGAAGAGGGTCCTATTGGACTGTTGTGGGTTCGCTGCTGTGGACATTTACTGCCTGCAGAATTTCCCCGGAGGAGGTTTTTACGACGTGACCTTCCGGAGTGCCAAACTTTGCGAGCGCTTCCTGGAGGTTTTCAAGGAGAAAGGAGGTGAGGGCCCCCTCTCTGTATTGACCGCTGTCCCACTGTTTGTGATGCCAGCACAGAGGAGCCGTATGGTGACTGTACACATGTACAACCCGCATGTGCCAGCAGTTGATGTCCTGACCTTCCTCGGAAGGTATGTGAAGGTGGAAGGGGACCTAACTGACATGGTGGACCCCTTTGGCATCTGGACGAGTAAGAGGCAGGTCAAGGTGACGCTGAGGATGGGCGCAGACGGGAATGTCGCACATCCACCGTCCAGCTTCGCGATCGGCGGAAGCAGGGGCTAACTGACCTATGCAGGGCAACCTAAAGTCTGCCATGCCTGTGGTAGGTCAGGTCACATGGCGGCCGACTGCAAAGCCACCATCTGCAGGGAGGAGGGACACCTTGCAAAGGATTGCCCACGAGAGAGAAGCTGCAACCTTTGCGGGGAAGCGGGCCACTTCTACAGGGCATGCCTGCAGCGGGGTGCCACCTACGCCCAGGTCGCCGGCAGGGGAAATGCGGGGCCAGCCCCCCCAGAGGAGAGGAAGGCACCAGGGCCCAGCAAGGACCCCACTAATGTGCAGGAGGGCCAGGCCGTGCAGGATGGGCCCGAGGCCAGCAAAGCACCCCTGCAGGCTCCGATCCCCCCCGACAACCCGGAGCCAATGGAGGCGGCGACAGGCGACCCAGGGGAGTGGACAACAGTCCGGAAAGCGAGGAGGAAGGTGCGTCGACGGCCCAGGAACCGCAACAATCAGGCGGGAAGAGGCAGCTACAGGGGGGCTATAAGAGCTCCTCTGACGAGGAGGATTCGGAGAGGGCCCACCCGAAGCAGAAGTTAAAGGTCTCGAGGGGGAAGGAAAGCAGCACCCCGCTTCCAGGTGATGGGAGGCATCCTGAGGCTCACTCCGACACCCAGTCAAGTGCCGCTGGAGCACTGGAGGGCCCCCCGGAACTTCCAGGCGGGAAGGAGGAAACAGCGCGTCCCCAGCCTGACCCGGAGCCGGACCCTCCTGCCTCCGCACCCCTGACGGGGGGATGCCACCCGGAAGGCAGCACGGACGGTTTCCTGAGCCCGGAGAGCGTCCAGCAGTTAGCCCGGGCAATGGGCACGAAGGGACAGATGGAGGGGATGGACCTTGGACTTGGGGAGGGTACTGCGGTCACTGCCCACAATGGGGGTACGAATTGCGAGCATTAATGTGCGCAGCGTCAAGTCAACCGCGAGATGTGTGTCCACGTTGGCCTACCTGACCACCATCAAGGCGGACCTCCTGTTTCTGCAGGAGTGCGGGATACCGCACCTCAGCAGGTACAGGAAATGGTCGGGCGCCTGGACCTGTGGGCCTTCGATCTGGTCGGGGGGTAACGACTGTCGCTCCTCGGGCCTGGCTATTCTGCTGCGGGGGCGCAACTTCACCATCTCTCAAGTTCAGGTGGTGGTGGGGGGGCGCCTCCTAGTGGCTGACATCACCTACAGGAATGCTCCCCTGAGGCTGATCAACGTGTACGCCCCAGTGGTACGGAGTGAGCGGTTGGACGTCCTGCAGCGGCTTCCACCCCTGCTGGCTACGTCCAGGCCGGTCATCCTAGGCGGAGACTTCAACTGCATCATTGATGCAGATGGAAGATCCGGCGTGGGGACAGCGGGTGGGGGGAGTCAACTGGACGTCACGTCCAGATTCCTGATGGGCACGGTGAAGGACGCCAAGCTGCTCGACGTCTTCAGCACCCCTGCAGACGGAGCGCAGCGGAGGTATACCTGGTCGCGGCCAGACGGGTCTATCCGCTCAAGGATAGACTTCCTGTTTGTGTCACGGACGTTCTCGGTCAGGTCCACCGGTGTCGAGCCGGTGTTCTTCTCTGACCACTGCCTCCTGTTGGCCGACTGTCACTTACAGGACGACCAGCCGGCCGGCAAGGGGACTTGGAAGCTCAACACGACTCTGTTGACCCCAGAGAACGTCGAGGAGCTTAAGAGGGAGTACGCCGGTTGGAGAACCGTGAAACCCCTCTTTGAGTCTCCAGGCGACTGGTGGGAGACGGTGAAGGAGAACATCAAGAGGTTCTTTGTCCTCAAGGGTGTTCAGAAGGCAAGAGAGAGGCGGGGAAAGCTGTCGCGACTCCAGAAAAGGGTGCAGAACCTGCTCCTTCTGCAGTTGATGGGGGTCAATGTCACGGAGGACCTCCGCGAGGTGTGGGGCCAGCAAGCCTCGCTCTTCGCCGTGGAGGCCTCCAGGATAATCTTCCGGTCCAGGGTCCGCTCCGTGGAGCAGGACGAGACGTGCTCGCGTTTCTTCTTTCAGAAGGTGCACAAAGAGAGCTCTGTGCTTAGCCGGCTGAAGGAGGACGACGGCTCGGTGACGTCGTCTCGGCCCGACGTTTTGAGGATCAGCAGATTCTTCTATGCCGGACTGTACGACGCAAAGCCCACGGACAGCACGGCCTCCGAGTCGTTCCTGTCGTCTATCACGGAGGTCTTAGACGACGGCACGAGGGAGTGGCTGGACCGGCCAATATCCCTGGATGAGCTGGCCAGAGCCCTCAAGTCCTTGCAGAGGAATAGGACTCCCGGAAGTGACGGCTTACCAGTCGAGCTGTATTCCGCTCTGTGGGGCCTGGTCGGCCAGGACCTGCTGGAGGTGTACGATAGTGCGCTTCGGGCAGGGGAAATGTGCAAGTCCATGAGGAAGGGCATCATCACCCTCATTTACAAGAGGAAGGGGGAGAGGGAAGAAATTAAGAATTGGCGTCCCATTTCACTTTTGAATGTGGACTACAAAATCCTGGCCAAGGTCATTGCCAACCGGGTCAGGTCTGTCCTGGAGTCGGTGATTCACCCTGACCAAACCTGTGCTGTGCCGGGCAGGAAGATCGCTGAGAGCCTCGCGCTCATCAGGGATACGATCGCCTACGTACAGGACAGGCGGGTGGACACCTGCCTCGTCAGCCTGGACCAGGAGAAGGCCTTCAACAGGGTCTCTCATGCTTACATGAGGGACGTCCTCTCCAAATTGGGGTTCGGGGAGGGCATCTGCAATTGGATCCGGCTGCTCTACGCTAACATCGTTAGCGCAGTCTCGATCAACGGGTGGGAATCAGACAGTTTTCCTGTTAGATCTGGAGTCAGGCAGGGCTGCCCGCTCTCTCCTGCCTTGTTCGTGTGCTGTGTGGAGCCCTTCGCCGCCTCCATCAGGAAGGACGTGAGCCTGAAGGGCGTGACTATCCCAGGCAGCGGAGGCCTTCAGGTCAAGACCTCCCTGTACATGGACGATGTCGCCGTCTTCTGCACCGATCGTCGGTCGGTGAGTAGGCTGTTGGACATCTGTGGCCAGTTTGAACTGGCCTTGG
Source organism: Stegostoma tigrinum (assembly GCF_030684315.1). NCBI lineage: Eukaryota > Metazoa > Chordata > Chondrichthyes > Orectolobiformes > Stegostomatidae > Stegostoma > Stegostoma tigrinum. The sequence goes on along the minus strand of NC_081355.1, from coordinate 150,395,977 downwards.
GTGCCAAAGTCAATAGGGGTAAGAGCGAGGTCATGTTCTTCGGGAACTGGGACGACCGCTCCTTCATCCCTTTCACCGTCAGGACAGACTACCTGAAGGTGCTGGGTGTTTGGTTTGGTGGAGCTGGGGCATGGACTAAGACTTGGGAGGAGCGTATTGCCAAATTTAAGCAGAAGCTGGGCAGGCGGACGCTCCGGTCCCTCTCCATAGCGGGTAAGAACCTGGTTGTCAGGTGCAAGGGGCTTTCGGTACTGTTGTATGTGGCGCAGGCCTGGCCTATTACCTGGACCTGCGCCGCTGCGGTCACCCGGGCCATCTTCCACTTCATTTGGGGGTCGAGGATGGATCGGGTCCGCAGAGACACCATGTACAAAGACCTGGGAAATGGGGGAAAGGGCGTACCGAACGCCACCATCGCCCTGACGGCTACCTTTGTGTGCGGCTGCATCAAGCTGTGCGTAGATCCTCAGTACGCAAACACCAAGTGTCACTACTTACTGAGGTTCTACCTGTCCCCGGAGTTGCGAAGGATGGGCCTGGCCTCGTTGCCGCGGAACGCTCCGAGTAGTTGGACCGTCCCGTACCACCTGTCCTTCGTGGAGAAATTTTTGAAAGGAAACACCTTTGACCACAAGGCCGTCAGGCAGTGGTCAGCACGTAGTATCCTCGAGACCCTTCGGGAAAAGGAGAGGGTGGATACCGTCGTGTGGTTCCCCACGCAGACTGCCAAAGTCGTTTGGCAGAATGCCTCATCGCCAGAACTTTCAAACAAGCACAAGGACATTGCTTGGCTGGCGGTGAGAGGGGCTCTGCCAGTGAGATCCTTTATGCATGCCCGGAATCTCTGCACCACTGCACGCTGCCCTCGAGGTGGCTGCGGGGGGGACGAGACTGTTGATCACCTCCTTCTGGAGAGTGCCTATGCGCAGGAGGTCTGGAGGGGGATGCAGTGGTATTTGTCGAGGTTCGTCCCAAGCAGCTCCGTGACGCGGGACTCCGTGCTCTACGGGCTGTTTCCGGGGACGCACACCGAGACCAACATCAACTGCGCCTGGAGGACCATCAATGCAGTGAAAGACGCTCTTTGGTCTGCCCGCAACTTGCTGGTCTGCCAGCTGAAAGAACTGACCCCGACCGAGTGTTGCAGACTGGCGCACTCCAAGGTCCAGGGCTACGTGCTGAGGGACGCGCTAAAGCTTGGGGCAGCCGCCACCAAGACGCGGTGGGGAAAGACCACCGTATGAGCCCCCTCGTCCAGAAAAGGGAAAAGAATCCTATCTGGTAACTGGGCCCAGCTGGCGCCTTCCCCAACTGGTCAGGGGGCCAACTGGGACTTTGCGGGGTGACGACTGCCGGGGTGTTTTCTTTGCTTTGTTTTTTTTTCTCTGTTTTGTTTTTTTCCTTTAGTTGGTGTACGTACCCCCGGGTAACCCGGAATGGCTTGCATGACTGGGTAGGTGTATAAATGTTTTATTTTTTTGTACATTCTATGAATAAAGTATATTTTTTCAAATAAAAAAAAAGGTGACGAAACATCTGAAAACTAACCTTCCAGCTCAGCGAGCAAACTCACATCCAGAACCTCAACCTAAGCTACAAATCTACTCAAAACTCGCTAGTAAGGTTTAATGTATGACTCACTAACTCTGAGGTAGAATGACACACACTGAGGCACGTTGCTGCCCAATAGGGTGGACTGCTTTCAGTTCTGCTCTGTCCAGATTGTTTACATTTCAGGAAGAGGAGACGGATTGTTATCCCAATCTTCCAGGATGGCAAGGAGATGGGATTGTTTCCTTGGGCTTTCCTCAGCTTTGGTTCTCCTCCAAAGTCAGTGAATGGGTGGTGATGAGAGTGAGGGGAACTCATCACTGCTGTGAAGGAATGCAATGTGGCTCCGCCAGCCTTAGGGTCACTACTATTGCCTGGGGCAGGCAACCAGGCCCTTGGGACTACTCCTACGTTTGCAGCTGAATGCATCTGATGTTATAGGATTCTGGGCCCACAGGAACATTGGATGGGGAGGCAGCGGGTGAGTGGCCTTATCGCTGGACAGTTAATCCAAAGACATCCATTAAACCTTGCTGCCTACTCAGGGATGTATAATGGAGGTACTGAGGGATTGCTGAACTGTCGTGGGTGGTATCATTCTAGAGAGAGTGGGACAGTCCTCTCACCCACATTTATACCCATTTAGGGCTACTTCATGGCCTCTCCCCACCGTGTTATCAAGGGTGAAAGATGCTCTCTGCCATTTGGGATTACTTCCAGCCATAGCCTGGCCACTTCCTTGTGGATTGGCATAGCCCACTTGATCAAGAACCCAGTGGCAGGGGTTGCCCCCTTGCCCTGTCTTGAGACAATTCCTGCCTGTAGCTCACATTGGCCCCCACCATCTGCATTGGCAAGGGGTTGCTTTGTAGGCTTCCCCGTTTAAGAGGGCATGAGACATTCAAGAGGCCATTGGATATTATTTGGATAGAAATGGTGTACGTGGATGTGGGGCAAATCAGGAGATTGGCGCTAGGTAATAGATAAGGAGCAGACCGGATGGGCCGAATGGTTTTGTTCTGCGCTGTAACAGTTCTGTGATTCTATGAGCTAGCTTGATTCATGTACCTGGCTTCTGTGGATGTTGCAGTTCCAGGTTTGGGCCTGACTTCCAGGTTGTTGACCACCCCAGAAAATCTGAGCCAAGGATTTATAAAAAATCCTATTTCAAAAAAGAACAGGCAAGTTCTTCCTGTTCGACATATATTAAGCAATGTCACTAAAAAGGGATTATTTGGTCTTTCATTCCTCCTTGTGGGATCTCACTGTGTGCAATGTTACATCATGCTTTCATCAAATTGAAAATGACTTTATAGGCTGTAAAGCACACTGTAGCTAGAGGAAGGGTATCCTCAGGTATTATATAAATGTAATTTCTTTCTCTTTCCTTTTGAGGCAAAGATAACAGAGAACTAAAATCTGTCAACCTGTTTGCACCAGAAACTTCATAGCAAATAGTTATAAACGTAAATTGCCCACAGAAGTGTTTGCTCAGACTTCAGGTCAAGTTAAATGTAATTAAAAGGAAGCTTGGTAAATGAGTGAGAGTGAAAGGGATATTAGGTTTTGCTGATAGATTAAGGTGAAGTAGAGTGGGGAAGTTCCTGTAGAGAACTTTTTCTTAATCATTCATTGGATATGCAGCATTGTTGCCCATCCTTAATTGCCCTTGAGTTCAGCAGCTTTCTGGGCCATTCCAGAGGGTAGTTTAGAGTCAACCACTTTGCTGTGGGTCTGGAGTCACATGTAGGCCAGACCAGGGAAAGATGGCAGATTCCTTCCCGAAAGGACATTAGTGAACCAGATGGGTTTTTGCAACAATTGGTGATAGTTGTCATTGTCAGTGTTACACAGTCTAACAATTCCAGATTTTATTTCCATCAGCTATTTTGGTGGGCTTTGGGACAATGCCTCCAGAACATTAGCCTAAACCTCGAGTCTGACTTACTAAACTTAATAGTCTAGTGACTGTTCAATCACCATCTCCTCATGGCTGAACGACATGGACTATTCGTGCCAAATGGTCAGTCATTTCTCTGCAAATTGATTGCAAATTGCTACAAGGTCAGAAATCACATGACACCAGGTTATAGTCCAACAGGTTTATTTGGAAACACAAGCTTTTGGAGCGGAGCCCCTTCATCGGGTGAAGTGAGAAAGAAGCGCACAGAACACAGAATTTTAAAAGTAAAAGATCAAAAGGTCACACAACTGATGAGAATATATTAATCAAACCTAAGATGCAGTTAAATCTTTAATCAGTTAGAAGGTTTTAATCGATTAATATGTTATGCATCTGACCTAAAATGTCACCTCTTCTTTACACCTTTAGCTCTCTCAGGGCAGGTGACTTGAAAGAAATTCTGGGATTTACATATACGTCTTAATTCTGTGTGATTCTTTCTCATTTCACCCGATGAAGGGGCTACGTTCCAAAAGCTTGTGTTTTCAAATACACCTGTTGGACTATAACCTGGTGTCATGTGATTTCTGACCTTGTCCATTCCAGTCCAACACCAGCACCTCCACAATTTGCTACATGGCACAGAGGAAGATGGGGTTAATGTTTACAAATAAGATAAGAAACTAATTAGGGACAACCATTTCTTGCAAACCAAACTGAAATTTACAACATTGGGGAAAATGTTGAGAGGCTGTTGAAAGGTTTCGGTGTTTCATGAAAGCTCCCTCGTTCTAGGACAAGGTCTGATTGTTTTGTCCAGTGAACTCTGTGACCCCACGAGAACAAGCGAACCAATGGAAACCAAGTCTTTGTGACATCAATGTATCATAGCTTCTATTTGTTCTTTCAAGGCTATGGCCTTGGGAAAGTCTATGAAATCAGCACAGTTGCCCTGAATACGTGATTAACATATTGTTCACAGAGCTCAGAGTTAAAGGGCACCATAAGCTTCATATTGCAGATCAATGCTTTCAGGCAAACACAGTATTTCTAAAGTTTGTTAATGACCCAAAAGTAGTTGGAAATGTGAGTTGTGAGAAGCATGCAAAGATTTCTAGGGGATTTAGACAGCCTGAGCAGATAAACAAGAACAGGACAGATGGAATGTCATCTGGAAAAATGCAACATACTGCATAAGAGTTGGCAAAGGGGTGCAATTAGTTCTGTGGGTGAACATTTGGCAGAGGGAGTGGGATGTGGGAAATGTGATGTCCATTTTGGCAGGAAGAACAAAAAAGCAGCATTTTACTTAAATAGAAAGAGGTTGTGAAACTCGGGCATAGAGGGGTCTGGGTGCATGGATCTCAAGTAAGGATCATAAGCCACTATTTCTGCCACCTCCAGCAGGATTCCACCATCACGTACATATTCTCCTCCTCTCCCTTATCAGCGTTTTATAGGGACCATTCCCTCCAGGATACCCTGATCCACACCATCTTCACTCCCAACAACCCTCCCACAGTCCACGGCAACTTCCCCTGCAACCACAAAAGGTGTAACACCTGCCCATTTACTTCCTCCCTCCTCACTATCTAATGGCCCAAACACACCTTCCAGGTGAAGCAGTACTTTACCTGCACGTTATTCAATCTAGCCTACAGAATTTGCTGATCACAACGTGATCTCCACTATATTGGGGAGATGAAGTGCAGACTGGGTGACTGTTTTGCAAGATGCCTACATTCTACCCATAAAAATGATGCTAAGCTACAGAGATAATGGGAACTGCAGATGCTGGAGATTCCAAGATAATAAAATGTGAGGCTGGATGAACACAGCAGGCCAAGCAGCATCTCAGGAGCACAAAAGCTGACGTTTCGGGCCTAGACCCTTCATCAGAGAGGGGGATGGGGGAGGGAACTGGAATAAATAGGGAGAGAGGGGGAGGCGGACCGAAGATGGAGAGTAAAGAAGATAGGTGGAGAGAGTGTAGGTGGGGAGGTAGGGAGGGGATAGGTCAGTCCAGGGAAGACGGACAGGTCAAGGAGGTGGGATGAGGTTAGTAGGTAGCTGGGGGTGCGGCTTGGGGTGGGAGGAAGGGATGGGTGAGAGGAAGAACCGGTTAGGGAGGCAGAGACAGGTTGGACTGGTTTTGGGATGCAGTGGGTTGCAGGAACAGCAACTCATATTCCGCCTGGGAACCCTGCAGCCATATGGTATCAATGTGGACTTCACCAGTTTCAAAATCTCCCCTTCCCCTACTGCATCCCTAAACCAGCCCAGTTCGTCCCCTCCCCCCACTGCACCACACAACCAGCCCAGCTCTTCCCCCCCACCCACTGCATCCCAAAACCAGTCCAACCTGTCTCTGCCTCCCTAGCCGGTTCTTCCTCTCACCCATCCCTTCCTCCCACCCCAAGCCGCACCCCCAGCTACCTACTAACCTCATCCCACCTCCTTGACCTGTCCGTCTTCCCTGGACTGACCTATCCCCTCCCTACCTCCCCACCTACACTCTCTCCACCTATCTTCTTTACTCTCCATCTTCGGTCCGCCTCCCCCTCTCTCCCTATTTATTCCAGTTCCCTCTCCCCATCCCCCTCTCTGATGAAGGGTCTAGGCCCGAAACGTCAGCTTTTGTGCTCCTGAGATGCTGCTTGGCCTGCTGTGTTCATCCAGCCTCACATTTTATTATTATGCTAAGCTACCAGTTGCTTGTCACTTCAGCACACCACCATTGGGGGCAGCACAGTGACTCAGTGATTAGCACTGCCTCCTTGCAGTGCCAAGGACCTGGGTTCGATTCCACCCTCGGGCATCGGTCTGTGTGAGTTTCCTCCGGATGCTTAGATTTCGTCCCAGAGTCCTAGGCAGGCTAGGTGGATTGGCCATGGAAATGCAGGGGGTCAGCGATAGGTTAGGGTATGGGTCTGGATGGGTTTTGGAGGGTCAGTGTGGACTCAATGGGCCAGATGGCCTCCATTTGCACTGTAGGGATTATATATCAACTCCAACTAAAGATAAGTACTCTACTAAAGTAACTGCTTCCAGTTTACTGAGGGATGCAGTCACAATTTAATGGTTCTTGCCCAAATCTACAAGCAATAAACCTTTCACAATTCTGATGGCCTAGAGCCTTTCATGCAATTCCCTTGGCCAATCCACCTTGCTTGCATATCTTTAGACGGTGGAAGCAAACCCATGCGGACATTGGAGAATGTACAAACTCCACACGTCTGCCTGAGGGTGGAATTAAACTCAGATCCCTAGCACAGTGAGGCAGCAGTGTCAAACGTTGAGCCACCATGCAACCGACAAGGTGTGTGAATTCCCTGGGCTTGATTCTGTGTAAAATACACTGTTAGGAAACAAGCTGAAAGTTTGTTTGCTGTGGAGTTCAGATCCTTTAAAACTGTGTTTTATATTGTCTGGTTTGTTTTCCCCTCTATTTTGTGCAACACACTTAAATTCTGTTGTAAAAGAACATCTCGCAGCCTGCATTTCAATGATGAACTGCTGTTATCCCTGTAGTAGGTTGCTTTCCCATTAGAGAAACAGAGATTGCTGATTGTGAGTTTAACTTGAGTCTCACCATGACTTGGGCAACACTGAGATTAGAGGGGTCTCTGTAATTAACTCAGTCCATATGGGAATTGAATGTGCACTATTCGTGCCACTCTGCAAAATGTACTTTCAGCAGACTCAATGGGCCAGATGGCCCTTACTCCTATTTCTCATCAGGGATAATGGAAACTGCTGATGCTGGAGAATCCGACATAAAAAAGTGTGGAGCTGGATGAACACATGGAGCTCCTAAGATGCTGCATGGCCTGCTGTGTTCATCCAGCTCCACACTTTGTTGTCTCCTAGTTTTTATGTTCTTATTATACAATCCCCTGTTTCTGAATGTAAGAGGCTACATTTCTTTTAAATAATCTTTTTCTCTTTACGTACCTATTGGTAATTTAAAAATCAGTTTGTATGTTCACTGTAAGCTTACTGTCATACTCAATTTTCCCTCCTGTTAATCAATTCCTTTGGCCCCCTTGGCTGAAATCTAAATTGCTCCCAACCCTAAAGTCTGTTGTTTTCTTTGGCCGTTTTGTATGCCCATTCTTGAATCTAATACTATCCTTAATTTCACTTGTTAGCCGCAGTCAAGCCATGTTTCCTATTTGTGCCAGACAGTAATGAATTGTTGCAGTTCCTCCATGCGCTCTTTAAATATTTGAATGGTCACTCTTGCTCAAGACGTTTTGCACAACTAATTGTCAATTAATAATTTCTGATTAAACAATACCCAGTCTCCATCAAGGACAGACACCTCAGTACCTCACTCTAACCCAAGACCACAGAAACACTCACGATGGTGCTCTTCTCTAGCTTCCACCCTAAACATATTATAGAGATCATCCTCCACGGACAAGCCCTGCGCGTACACAGGATCCTCTTAGATGAGAAGCATATGAACACCTGGAGGTTTGGAAAGATGGCCTCATAACAACAGGATACGATGCTCAACTCATCGATCGCCAGTTCCCATGTGCCTCAGCGAAAAACTGCAGTGAGATCCTCGGAAGACAGATATCGTGGAGAGGAGGCATTATGCCATGTTCTTCACTGCCTTCAACACGCCAGCAATGATGATGAGCATCTTGCCAAGATCTTCCCCATGCCTCCAAACCTTAAACAAACCATCGTTCGGAGCAAACAAACCATCGTTTGAGACAACATCATTCCCAACACCACACAATCCTGGCAACCTCTGCAAGAAGTGTCAGATCATCGACATGGATACTACCCTCACAAATGGAACACCAGCCACCACACACAGAGCAATACTCATGTGTCTTGGTCAATGCTGTCTATCTCGTACTCTGCAGGCAAGGATGCCATGAAACATGGCATATTGGTGAGACCATGCAAATGCTATGACAACGGATGAATGGACACCGAGCAACAATTGCCAGACAGGAATGTTCCTTTCCAGTCAGGGAGCACTTCAGCAGTCAAGAACATTCAGCCTGTGATCTTTGGGTAAGCGTCCACCAAGGTGGACTTTGAGAAACACAACACACAACAACGAGCAGAAACTTGATAGCCAAGTCCCATACCCATGAATACAGCCTCAGCCATGATCTGAGAACTTGGAACATAGAACAGTACAGTATAGTACAGGCCCTTCAGCCCTCAATCTTGTGCTGAACTTTTCCCCTAAATCTAAGGTCTATCTAATTTCTATCAAATTGAAAGAGAAGGCATACAAAGTGGCCAAAACAGCATGAAACTAGAAGATTGGGAAAACCTTAAAGGTCAACAGAAAGCCACAAAAAGAGCTATGAATAAAAGCAAGATAGCACATGAGAAAAAACTAGCACAGAATATAAAGACAGATAGCAAAACTTTCATAAATATATAGAACGAAAAAGAGTGGCTAAAGGAAACGTTGGCCCTTTAGAGGATGAGAAGGGGAATTTAGTTCTGGGATATGATGAAATGGCCAAGGCTTTGAACAGGTATTTTGTATCAGTCTTCACAGTCGAGGACATGAATAACATGTCAGTAATTGACAAAGAGACAAAGGTAGGTGAGGACCTGGAAACAATCATTATTACTGAAGAGGTAATGTTGGGCAAGTTAACTGAGTTAAGGATTGATAAGTCTCCTGGCCCTGATGGAATGCATCCCAGGGTACTTAAAAGAAATGGTCGGAGAAATAACAGGTGAACTGGCGGTAATTTTCTAAAACGCGCCAGACTCTGGGGCAGTCCCAGCAGATTGGAAAACAGCAATGTGACACCACTGTTCAAAAAGGGAGGTCGACAAAAGATGGGGAATGATAGAGTGATTAGCTTAACCTCTGCAGTGGGGAAATTGCATGAGTGTATTATCAAGGAAGAAATAGCAAGGCATCTCGAAAGAAATTGTCCCATTCGGCAGATGCAGCTTGGGCTCATGAAGGGCAGGTCATGCATCACAACTATTTTGGAATTCTATGTAGACATTACGAGCCGGTGGACAATGGGGACCCAGTGGATGTGGTGTATCTAGATTTCTAAAAGGCCTTCAACAAGGTGCTGCACTAGATGCTGCTGCACAAGATAAGGATGCATGGCGTTAGGGGTAAAGTATTAGCATGGATAGAGGATTGGTCGACTAACAGGAAGCAAAGCTTGGGGATAAATGAGTGCTATTCTGGCTGGCAATCAGTGACTAGTGGTGTGCCTCAAGGATCAGTGTTGGGACTGCAATTATTTACAATTTATATAGATGATTTGGAGTTGGGGACCACGTGTAGGGTATCAAAGTTTGCAGGTGACACTAAGATGAGTGGCAGAGCAAAGTGTGCAGAGGACTGTGAAACTTTGCAGAGGAATATAGATACATTGAGTGAGTGGGCAAAGGTCTGGCAGATGGAACATAATGCAAATAAATGTGAAGTCATACATTTTGGTAGGAGGAATAGCAAAAAGGATTATTACTTGAATGGTAAAAAGTTGCAGCATGCTGCTATGCAGAGGGACCTGGGTGTCCTTGTCCATGAATCACAGAAGGTTGGTCTGTAGGTACAACAAATAATTAGGAAGGCAAATGGAATTTTGTTCTTCATTGCGAAAGGGATTGAGTTTAAAAACAGAGAGGTTATCTTGCAGCTGTACAAGGTGCTGGTGAGGCCACACCTGGAGTACTGTGTGCAGCTTTTGTCTCCTTACTTGAGAAGGGATATACTAGCATTGGAGGGGGTGTAGAGGGGGTTCGCTAGGTTGATTCCGGACTTGAGGGGGTTGGCTTATGAGGAGAGACTGAGTAGATTGGGATTATATTCATTGGAATTCAGAAGATTGAGGGGGGTTCTCATTGAAACATATAAGATTATGAAGGCAACAGATAAGATAGAAATAGAGAGGATGTTCCCACTGGCAGGTGAAGCTCGGACAAGAGGGCACAGCCTCAAGATTAGAGGGAGCTGATTTAGGGCTGAATTGAGAAGGAACTTCTTCACCCAGAGGGTTGTTAATCTATGGAATTCCTTGCCCAGTGAAGTAGTTGGCGCTACTTCAGTAAACGTTTTAAAAGCTGAGGTAGATATTTTTTTGAACAATAAAGGAAATAAGGGATATGGTGAGAATGCGGGTAAGTGGATCTGCGTCCACGAAAAGGTCAGCCACGATCTTATTGAGTTACGGAGCAGGCTCCAAGGGCCGAATGGCCTACTCCTGCTCCTAGTTCTTATGTTCTAACCTCCACCCCTACCTTATACTATCATCCATATGCCTATCTAATAGCTGCTTCAATGCCCCTAATGAGGCCAACTCCATCACCCTCTCCGGCAATGCATTCCACATCCTGACCACTCTCTGAGTAAAGAACCTACCTCTAACATCTCCCCTATATCTACCTCCACTCACTTTAAAACTATGCCCCCTCGTAATAGCTTTCCACCCCAGGAAAAAGTTCTGGCTGTCCACTCTGTCTATACCGCTGATCATTTTGCACACCTTGCGTTCATTTGCACTATATATGACCCTACCACACTGTTCTGTATCTGTAAAATCTTCCTTGCTATCCTGTTTCTACAGTATCACCTTGATAAATTATTATGATCCCTCTACGTTAATTAGTTTGTACAGTTTTGGATTACTTATTACTTCTGTGTCCAGCACACCTTATTATTAATTTTTAAAAATTATCTTTCTGCCTCTGTTAATCAAATTACAGGTCACACCTTTGCTTGTTATTCAGCTGTTGACACCTTACTCACACTGTCTCTTACTTTTGGTCTCCAGCCGAAAATTATCATTTGACACTCCACTCACACCATTTGTATGATCTTTTGATCTCTCTGCCTGTAAGTTCTGTGTCTGTGTACTCTGAAGTCTTGTGATCTCAAATAAGCCTGTTGGACTATAGCCTGGAGTCGTGTGACTTCTGACTTTGTCCACCCTTGTACAACATTGCCATCCCCACATTAGTCAAGGATGGCCTATCTGTAGTTGGTTCCTCGTGTCTTGATCCAGAAAGCTATCTCACACACAATATAGAACTTTGTCCTCCATGGTATTGTGATCGATTTGACTTAGCCAATGTGTATGCAGATTAAAACATCCCATAATTACAGCTGTACCTATACAGCTTGTATCTCTATTTTCCTATTTAACACCTTCCCCAAAATTACCACGAGGGTTTGCGAGTCTGTGCATTACTCCCACTGTCATTTTATTGCCCCTTGACATTTCTAAGGTCTACCCAAAACACGTTCCAATTCACTAAAGTTAATATCCTTCCCCACTATTATGTTACTGTCTCTTTAATCAGAAATGCCATCTGACTTCCATTTCTTTTTTATCATATTTAAATAGCTGAATAAGAAGAACTTGCAGATCTACAGGGTAAAGTTGGGGAAGTAGATGAGTTGCAGGACAATTGCAGACTTGTCTCAATCTGAACCACCACATTAACTGAAAACACAATTAACCACATGACTAATCAATCCAGTTTTCATTCTGTGCCTCAGAGAGTGCAGGTAGGCATAACAGAGAAACTCAGCTGGATCTACTGATCCAACGCATCATCCTCTGACACTTCCACCCTCTGCAGTCCGACCCCACCACTAAAGACATTTTTCTCTCCCCACCCTTATCTGCTTTCCAGAGGAACCACTCTCTCCGTGACTCCTTTGTCCGCTCCACACTCCCTTCCAGCCCCACCACACCCGGCTCTTTTCCCTACAACCGCAGGAAGTGCAACACCTGCCCCAACCTCCTCCCTCACGCCCATCCCAGGTCCAAAGAAGATTTTCCACATCAATCAGATGTTCACCTCCACATCTGCCAATGTGGTATACTGCATCCACTGTTCCCCTTGTGGCCTCCTCTACTTCGGGGAAACCAAGCAGAGGCTTGGGGATTGCTTTGCAGAACAGCTCTGCTCGGTTTGCATTAAACAACTGCGCCTACCGGTCACAAACCATTTCTAGCCACCCTCCCATTCCGCAGATGACATGTCCATTCTGGGGCTCCTGCAGTGCCACAACAATGCCACCCAAATGTTGCAGGAACAGCAACTCATATTTCGTTTGTGAACCCTGCAGCCCAATGGCATAAGTGTGGACTTCACCACCTTCAAAATTGTCCCTCCCTCTACAGCATCCCAAAACCAGCCCAGCTCGTCCCCACCTCCCTAACCTATCATTCCTCCCACCCATCCTCTCCTCCCACCTCAAGTCCCACCCCCATCTCCCACCTACTAGCCTCATCCGGCCCCCTTGACCTGTCCGTCCTCCCTGGACTGACATATCTGCTCCCTAACTCCCCACCTACACTCACCTTTACTGGCCTCATCCCCGCCTCTTTGATCTGCTTCCTCTCCACCTATGTTTTCCTCTACCCATCTTCTATCCGCTTCCCACTCTCTGCCCATTTATTTCAGAACCCCCTTCCCCTCACCCATTTCTGAAGAAGGTCCTCTCTGATGAAGGGTCGAGGCCCGAAACGTCAGCTTTTGTGCTCCTGAGATGCTGCTTGGCCTGCTGTGTTCATCCAGCTTCACATTTTATTATCTTGGATTCTCCAGCATCTGCAGTTCCCATTATCTCTAGGCCCAAAATGTCAGCTTTCCTGCTCCTATGATGCTGCTTGGCCTGCTGTGTTCATCCAGCTCTACCTGTTGTTATCTCGGATCTACTCCCTGTAGCCTTTTCCCTGTAGCCCTGTATCAAGGATGTTCATACAGCATTTTATGTCAAACGCAATAGGTCCTGAGGGATAAGATTTATGATTATGGAAAAGCATAGCGTGATTAAAGGGAGTCAGCATGGCTTTGTGAGGGGCAGGTCATGCCTTACAAATCTTATTGAGTTCTTTGCGGAAGTCACGAGATAGGTTGATGAAGGTCGAGCAGTGGATGTGGTGAACACGGACTTCAGCAAGGCATCTGATAAGGTTCCCCACGGCAGGCTCATTCATAAAGTCAGGAAGTATGGGATACAGGGTGATTTGGCTGTCTGGATTCAGAAATGGTTGGCTGACAGGAGGCAGAGAGTGGTTGCAGATGGTAAGTATTCTGCCTGGAGGTCAGTGCTGAGTGGTGTCCCACAGGGCTCTGTTCTTGGGCATCTGCTCTTTGTAGATTTTATAAATGACTTGGGTGAGGAGGTTGAGGGGTGGGTTAGTATGTTTGCTGATAACACAAAGGTTGGAGGTGCCGTTGATAGTATCGAGGGCTATTGCAGGCTTCAGTGAGACATCGACAGAATGCAGTGCTGGGCTGAGAAACGGCAGATGGAGTTCAACCTGGATAAATGCGAGGTGATGCATTTTGGAAGGTTGAACTTAAATGCTGAATATAGGATTAAAGGCAGGATTCTCGGCAGTGTGGAGGAACAGCGGGATCTTGGTGTTCAAGTGTATAGCTCCCTCAAAGTTGCCACCCAGGTGGATAAAGTTGTTAAGAAAGCATATGGTGTTTTGGCTTTCATTAACAGGGGAATCGAGTTTAAGAGCCGCGAGGTTATGCTGCAGCTCTACAAAACCCTGGTGAGACCAGACTTGGAATATTGTGTCCAGTTCTGGTGGCCCTATTATAGGAAAGATGTGGAGGCTTTGGAGAGGGTGCAAACGAGGTTTACCAGGATGCTGCCTGGACTGGAGTGCTTGTCTTACGAGGAGAGGTTGACTGAGCTCGGACTTTTCTCTCTGGAGAGAAGGAGGAAGGGAGGTGACATGATCGAGGTGTACAAGGTAATGAGAGGCATGGATAGAGTCGATAGACAGAGACTTTTCCCCAGGGCAGGATTGACTGCCACGAGGGGTCATAGTTTTAAGGTGTTGAGAGGAAGATATAGAGGAGACGTCAGAGGGAGGTTCTTCACCCAGAGAGCGCATGAAATACTTTGCTAGTGGAAGTCGTGGAAGCAGAGTCATTAGTGGCATTTAAGCGACTGCTGGACATGCACATGGACAGCAGTGAATTGAGGGGAATGTAGGTTAGGTTATTTTATTTTTGGATTAGGATTAGAAACAAGCTAGAAAAGCTAAAGGGTCTAAAAATTGATAAATATCCTGGCCCCGATGGGCTACATCCTAGAGTTCTGAGGGAGGCGGCTGAGGAAATAGCAGAGGCTCTGGTCGTGATCTTTCAAAAGTCACTGGAGTCAGGGAAAGTCCCAGATGATTGGAAAATTGCTGTTGGAACTCCCATGTTTAAGAAAGGATCAAGGCAAAAGATGGAAAATTATAGGCTGATTAGCCTAACCTCGGTAGTTGGTAAAATTCTAGAATCCATTGTCAAGGATGAGATTTCTAAATTCCTGGAAGTGCAGGTTCAGATTAAAACAAGTCAGCATGGTTTTAGTAAGGGGAGGTCATGCCTGAAAAACCTGTTAGAATTCTTTGAAGTGGTAACAAGTATGTTAGACCAGGGAAACCCAGTAGATGTTATCTATCTAGACTTCCAAAAGGCATCTGATACGGTGCCTCACGGGAGGCTGCTGAGCAAAGTGAGAGCCCATGGTGTTCGAGGTGAGCTACTGGCTTGGATTGGGGATTGACTGTCTGACAGAAGGCAGAGAGTTGGGATAAAAGGCTCTTTTTCCAAATGGCAACTGGTGACGAGTGGTGTCCCGCAGCGTTCAGTGTAGGGGCCACAGCTGTTCACCTTATCTATTAATGATCTGGATGAAGGGACCGGGGGCATTCTGGCGAAGTTTGCCGATGATACGAAGATAGGTGGACATGCATGTAGTACTGAGGAGGTGGGGAAGCTGCAGAAAGATTTAGACAGTTCAGGAGAGTGGTCCAGGAAATGACTGATGAAATTCAATGTGAGTAAATGTGAGCTTTTGCACTTTGGGACAAAGAATGCAGGCATGGACTATTTTCTAAACGGTGAGAAAATTCACAAACCAGAAGTGCAAGGGGATCTGGGAGTGTTGATCCTGGATTCTCTAAAGGTTAACTTGCAGGTAGAGTCCATAATTAAGAAAGCAAATGTAATGTTGTCGTTTATCTCAAGAGGGTTGGAATATAAAAGCACAGATGTGCTTCTGGGGCTTTATAAGGCTCTAGTTAGGCCCCATTTCGAATACTGTGTCCAATTTTGGGCCCCACACCTCAGGAAGGACATACTAGCCCTGGAGCGTGTCCAGCGGAGCTTCACATGGATGATCCCTGGAATGGTAGGTTTAACGTATGATGAGCGGCTAACGATCCTGGGATTGTCCTCATTAGAGTTTAGAAGGTTGAGGGGAGATCTAATAAAAACTTACAAGATAATGTATGGCTTAGAAGGGGTGGACGCTAGAAAGTTGCTTCCGTTAGGCGGGGAGACTAGGACCCATGGGCACAGCCTTAAAATTAGAGGGGGTAAATTTAAACCTGAAATGAGACAACATTTCTTCAGCCAGAGAGTGGTGGGCTTGTGGAATTCATTGCCGCAGAGTGCAGTGGAGGCCGGGACGTTGGATGCCTTCGAGGCAGAGATCGACAAATTCTTGATCTCAGAAGGAATCAAGGGCTACGGGGAGAGTGCAGGGAAGTGGTGTTGGAATGCCCATCAGCCATGATTTAAATGGCGGAGTGGGCTTCTTGGTCCGAATGGCCTTTCTTCCACTCCTATGCCTTATGGTCTTATGATTATTCCACGGCACAACATCATGGGCCGAAGGGCCTGTACTGTGCTGTACTTTTCTATGTTCTACTGTATGGCCTGAGAATAAAAAGGACTGCCAAGTCTTTCGGTGTATTTTACACATTTGTTTTGGAAACATTACTAAGCCAATTTCTTGATTTCATTCACATTGGATGGAATTTCAAGAAGTGATAGAAATGTGACAAACATCTCTTTCAATCAATCTTAGTGAAGATATCTTTAGGACTGAAATTACACATAACATGGAAATCATTCTATCCAAGGCAGTAAACGTTTTTCCTTTTTATTTGGTTAATTCCTTAATGTTTTAAACAGATTCACAAAAGTTGAAACAGTAATATATTTGGTAATTGATTTCATTTATTATTTGCAATGTATAAATCCTACAGCATAAAAAAAATCAGAACGTTGTTATACCACAGAAACAGGGCATTTGATACAACAGAGTTATGTTTCTTATGAGTGACAATGGGAACTGCAGATGCTGGAGAATCCAAGATAATAAAACGTGAGGCTGGATGAACACAGCAGGCCCAGCAGCATCTCAGGAGCACAAAAGCTGACGTTTCGGGCCTAGACCCTTCATCAGAGAGGGGGTTGGGGTGAGGGTTCTGGAATAAATAGGAAGAGAGGGGGAGGCGGACCGAAGATGGAGAGAAAAGAAGATAGGTGGAGAGGAGAGTATAGGTGGGGAGGTAGGGAGGGGATAGGTCAGTCCAGGGAAGACGGACAGGTCAAGGAGGTGGGATGAGGTTAGTAGGTAGAGGATGGAGGTGCGGCTTGTGGTGGGAGGAAGGGATGGGTGAGAGGAAGAACAGGTTATGGGAGCAGAGACAGGTTGGACTAGTTTTGGGATGCAGTGGGTGGAGGGGAAGAGCTGGGCTGGTTGTGTGGTGCAGTGGGGGGAGGGGATGAACTGGGCTGGTTTTGGGATGCGGTGGGGGAAGGGGAGATTTTGAAGCTGGTGAAGTCGACATTGATACCATTGGGCTGCAGGGTTCCCAAGCAGAATATGAGTTGCTGTCCATCATGGGCCTCCTGCAGTGTCACAATGATGCCACCCGAAGGTTGCAGGAACAGCAACTCAGTTGGCTGTAGGCCCACCCAGCTGGACAACAGGGGAAAGACATTGGAGAATAATAATGTGGTTAACTGTGCCTAGGACCACAGATATGCTCAGAAGATCAAAGATAGGATAATTTACCACTGTTTGCATCTGAATTAAGTGGCTTCCCCCATGGTCTGTGACTGTCAACAGTTCCTCATCTTCTCTGCCATTGTGAAACTGTATTTTCAACTCTTTGACAGTGACAGAATTCAAGTGGCTCATACCATCCTAAAAAATTTAAAAATTGTTGCGCTGACCCTAGTGCAGAGTTCTGCTCTGCTAGACTTAGGAATCATGTGGTGAGTCTGTGGGTTTTACAATGTTCCTATAGATCTAGAGTCATGTATAAATTTGGGTGCTACCCTCAGGCTAGAATATATGAGGATGCTATTGCTTCTTTAAGGAAAAGGAGGATGAGAAAATTTACTATTTCTGGTAAATCCCTGGAGCTGATTTGAACTACGAACAATTTTTTTTCTGTATATTCAGCTCTTTGTCTACGTTAAATAGTGACCAAATTTCACAAGTACTCCATTGGCAGGGAACATTATAGACAGTACTACTGCGTCACCACATGCAACCGTCAGTTATTATAATACTCTAGATTTCCCAGTTTCTGTATAGTCAGAGAAAAGATGTACCCCCAAGGTTGCAGGGATCTGTGGAAGTCTTCAGGAATTGATTATGTGGGAATTGCCAGAGAAGCTTAAACTTCTGTCACCCAGAGTGAACATCTCATCCTCTCAGTTCCAGTGCAAGAACTTGGAATGACCTGACAGATGTCATAGGATGGCATGGTGGCTCAGTGATTTGCACTACTGCAGTTCCAGGGTCCCAAGATCATCTCCAGCCTCAGGTGACTGTCTGCGTGGTGTTTGCACCTCCTCCCTATGTCTGCGTGGGTTTCCTCTGCGTGCTCGGGTTTCCTCTCATAGTCCAAAGGTGAGCAGGTTAGTTGGATTGGCCAAGCTAAACTGCCCATTTTGTCTAGGAATATGCAGGCTAAGTGGGTTAGCCATGGGGAATGCAAGATTACAGGGATAGGGGATGTGAGTATGGGTGGGAACCTCGTTAGAGGGTCGGTGCGGACACGATGGGCTGAATGGCCTACTTGTACCCTGTAGGGATTCGATAGTTCTACCTGGAAACTGCTGATGCTGGAGAATCCAACATAAAAAAGTGTGGAGCTGGATGAACACATGGAGCTCCGAAGATGCTGCTTGGCCTGCTGTGTTCATCCAGCTCCACACTTTGTTATCTCCTAGTTTTTATGTTCTTATTATACCATCCCCTGTTTCTGAATGTAAGAGGCTACATTTCTTTTAAATAATCTTTTTCTCTTTACGTACCTATTGGTAATTTAAAAATCAGTTTGTATGTTCACTGTAAGCTTACTGTCATACTCAATTTTCCCTCCTGTTAATCAATTCCTTTGGCCCCCTTGGCTGAAATCTAAATTGCTCCCAACCCTAAAGTCTGTTGTTTTCTTTGGCCGTTTTGTATGCCCATTCTTGAATCTAATACTATCCTTAATTTCACTTGTTAGCCGCAGTCAAGCCATGTTTCCTATTTGTGCCAGACAGTAATGAATTGTTGCAGTTCCTCCATGCGCTCTTTAAATATTTGAATGGTCACTCTTGCTCAAGACGTTTTGCACAACTAATTGTCAATTAATAATTTCTGATTAAACAATACCCAGTCTCCATCAAGGACAGACACCTCAGTACCTCACTCTAACCCAAGACCACAGAAACACTCACGATGGTGCTCTTCTCTAGCTTCCACCCTAAACATATTATAGAGATCATCCTCCACGGACAAGCCCTGCGCGTACACAGGATCCTCTTAGATGAGAAGCATATGAACACCTGAAGGTTTGGAAAGATGGCCTCATAACAACAGGATACGATGCTCAACTCATCGATCGCCAGTTCCCATGTGCCTCAGCGAAAAACTGCAGTGAGATCCTCGGAAGACAGATATCGTGGAGAGGAGACATTATGCCATGTTCTTCACTGCCTTCAACACGCCAGCAATGATGATGAGCATCTTGCCAAGATCTTCCCCATGCCTCCAAACCTTAAACAAACCATCGTTCGGAGCAAACAAACCATCGTTTGAGACAACATCATTCCCAACACCACACAATCCTGGCAACCTCTGCAAGAAGTGTCAGATCATCGACATGGATACTACCCTCACAAATGGAACACCAGCCACCACACACAGAGCAATACTCATGTGTCTTGGTCAATGCTGTCTATCTCGTACTCTGCAGGCAAGGATGCCATGAAACATGGCATATTGGTGAGACCATGCAAATGCTATGACAACGGATGAATGGACACCGAGCAACAATTGCCAGACAGGAATGTTCCTTTCCAGTCAGGGAGCACTTCAGCAGTCAAGAACATTCAGCCTGTGATCTTTGGGTAAGCGTCCACCAAGGTGGACTTTGAGAAACACAACACACAACAACGAGCAGAAACTTGATAGCCAAGTCCCATACCCATGAATACAGCCTCAGCCATGATCTGAGAACATAGAACATAGAACAGTACAGTATAGTACAGGCCCTTCAGCCCTCAATCTTGTGCTGAACTTTTCCCCTAAATCTAAGGTCTATCTAATTTCTATCAAATTGAAAGAGAAGGCATACAAAGTGGCCAAAACAGCATGAAACTAGAAGATTGGGAAAACCTTAAAGGTCAACAGAAAGCCACAAAAAGAGCTATAAATAAAAGCAAGATAGCACATGAGAAAAAACTAGCACAGAATATAAAGACAGATAGCAAAACTTTCATAAATATATAGAACGAAAAAGAGTGGCTAAAGGAAACGTTGGCCCTTTAGAGGATGAGAAGGGGAATTTAGTTCTGGGATATGATGAAATGGCCAAGGCTTTGAACAGGTATTTTGTATCAGTCTTCACAGTCGAGGACATGAATAACATGTCAGTAATTGACAAAGAGACAAAGGTAGGTGAGGACCTGGAAACAATCATTATTACTGAAGAGGTAATGTTGGGCAAGCTAACTGAGTTAAGGATTGATAAGTCTCCTGGCCCTGATGGAATGCATCCCAGGGTTCTAAAAGAAATGGTCGGAGAAATAACAGGTGAACTGGCGGTAATTTTCTAAAACGCGCCAGACTCTGGGGCAGTCCCAGCAGATTGGAAAACAGCAATGTGACACCACTGTTTAAAAAGGGAGGTCGACAAAAGATGGGGAATGATAGAGTGATTAGCTTAACCTCTGCAGTGGGGAAGTTGCTTGAGTGTATTATCAAGGAAGAAATAGCAAGGCATCTCGAAAGAAATTGTCCCATTCGGCAGATGCAGCTTGGGCTCATGAAGGGCAGGTCATGCATCACAACTATTTTGGAATTCTATGTAGACATTACGAGCCAGTGGACAATGGGGACCCAGTGGATGTGGTGTATCTAGATTTCTAAAAGGCCTTCAACAAGGTGCTGCACTAGAGGCTGCTGCACAAGATAAGGATACATGGCGTTAGGGGTAAAGTATTAGCATGGATAGAGGATTGGTCGACTAACAGGAAGCAAAGAGTGGGGATAAATGAGTGCTATTCTGGCTGGCAATCAGTGACTAGTGGTGTGCCTCAAGGATCAGTGTTGGGACTGCAATTATTTACAATTTATATAGATGATTTGGAGTTGGGGACCACGTGTAGGGTATCAAAGTTTGCAGGTGACACTAAGATGAGTGGCAGAGCAAAGTGTGCAGAGGACTGTGAAACATTGCAGAGGAATGTAGATACATTGAGTGAGTGGGCAAAGGTCTGGCAGATGGAACATAATGCAAATAAATGTGAAGTCATACATTTTGGTAGGAGGAATAGCAAAAAGGATTATTACTTCAATGGTAAAAAGTTGCAGCATGCTGCTATGCAGAGGGACCTGGGTGTCCTTGTCCATGAATCACAGAAGGTTGGTCTGTAGGTACAACAAATAATTAGGAAGGCAAATGGAATTTTGTTCTTCATTGCGAAAGGGATTGAGTTTAAAAACAGAGAGGTTATCTTGCAGCTGTACAAGGTGCTGGTGAGGCCACACCTGGAGTACTGTGTGCAGCTTTTGTCTCCTTACTTGAGAAGGGATATACTAGCATTGGAGGGGGTGTAGAGGGGGTTCGCTAGGTTGATTCCGGACTTGAGGGGGTTGGCTTATGAGGAGAGACTGAGTAGATTGGGATTATATTCATTGGAATTCAGAAGATTGAGGGGGGTTCTCATTGAAACATATAAGATTATGAAGGCAACAGATAAGATAGAAATAGAGAGGATGTTCCCACTGGCAGGTGAAGCTCGGACAAGAGGGCACAGCCTCAAGATTAGAGGGAGCTGATTTAGGGCTGAATTGAGAAGGAACTTCTTCACCCAGAGGGTTGTTAATCTATGGAATTCCTTGCCCAGTGAAGTAGTTGGCGCTACTTCAGTAAACGTTTTAAAAGCTGAGGTAGATATTTTTTTGAACAATAAAGGAAATAAGGGATATGGTGAGAATGCGGGTAAGTGGATCTGCGTCCACGAAAAGGTCAGCCACGATCTTATTGAGTTACGGAGCAGGCTCCAAGGGCCGAATGGCCTACTCCTGCTCCTAGTTCTTATGTTCTAACCTCCACCCCTACCTTATACTATCATCCATCTGCCTATCTAATAGCCGCTTAAATGCCCCTAATGAGGCCAACTCCACCACCCTCTCCGGCAATGCATTCCACATCCTGTCCACTCTCTGAGTAAAGAACCTACCTCTAACATCTCCCCTATATCTACCTCCACTCACTTTAAAACTATGCCCCCTCGTAATAGCTTTCCACCCCAGGAAAAAGTCTCTGGCTGTCCACTCTGTCTATACCGCTGATCATTTTGCACACCTTGCGTTCATATTGCACTATATATGACCCTACCACACTGTTCTGTATCTGTAAAACCTTCCTTGCTATCCTGTTTCTACATAGCACCTTGATAAATTATTATGATCCCTCTACATTAATTAGTTTGTACAGTTTTGGATCACTTATTACTTTTGTGTCCAGCACACCTTATTATTAATTTTTAAAAATTATCTTTCTGCCTCTTTTAATCAAATTACAGGTCACACCTTTGCTTGTTATTCAGCTGTTGACACCTTACTCACACTGTCTCGTACTTTTGGTCTCCAGCCGAAAATTATCATTTGACACTCCACTCACACCATTTGTATGATCTTTTGATCTCTCTGCCTGTAAGTTCTGTGTCTGTGTACTCTGAAGTCTTGTGATCTCAAATAAGCATGTTGGACTATAGCCTGGAGTCGTGTGACTTCTGACTTTGTCCACCCTTGTACAACATTGCCATCCCCACATTAGTCAAGGATGGCCTATCTGTAGTTGGTTCCTCGTGTCTTGATCCAGAAAGCTATCTCACACACAATCTAGAAATTCCTCCTCCATGGTATTGTGATCGATTTGACTTAGCCAATGTGTATGCAGATTAAAACATCCCATAATTACAGCTGTACCTATACAGCTTGTATCTCTATTTTCCTATTTAACACCTTCCCCAAAATTACCACGAGGGTTTGGGAGTCTGTGCACTACTCCCACTGTCATTTTATTGCCCCTTGACATTTCTAAGGTCTACCCAAAACACGTTCCAATTCACTAAAGCTAATATCCTTCCTCACTAATATGTTACTGTCTCTTTAATCAGAAATGCCATCCGACTTACATTTCTTTTTTATCATATTTAAATAGCTGAATAAGAAGAACTTGCAGATCTACAGGGTAAAGTTGGGGAAGTAGATGAGTTGCAGGACAATTGCAGACTTGTCTCAATCTGAACCACCACATTAACTGAAAACACAATTAACCACATGACTAATCAATCCAGTTTTCATTCTGTGCCTCAGAGAGTGCAGGTAGGCATAACAGAGAAACTCAGCTGGATCTACTGATCCAACGCATCATCCTCTGACACTTCCACCCTCTGCAGTCCGACCCCACCACTAAAGACATTTTTCTCTCCCCACCCTTATCTGCTTTCCAGAGGAACCACTCTCTCCGTGACTCCCTTGTACGCTCCACACTCCCTTCCAGCCCCACCACACCCGGCTTTTTTCCCTACAACCGCAGGAAGTGCAACACCTGCCCCCACACTTCCTCCCTCACCCCCATCCCAGGTCCAAAGAAGATTTTCCACATCAATCAGATGTTCACCTCCACATCTGCCAATGTGGTATACTGCATCCACTGTTCCCCTTGTGGCCTCCTCTACTTCGGGGAAATCAAGCGGAGGCTTGGCGATTGCTTTGCAGAACACCTCCGCTCAGTTCGCACGAAACAACTGCGCCTACCGGTCACAAACCATTTCAACCCACCCTCCCATTCCGCAGATGATATGTCCATTCTGGGGCTCCTGCAGTGCCACAACAATGCCTTCCCAATGTTGCAGGAACAGCAACTCATATTTCGTTTGTGAACCCTGCAGCCCAATGGCATAAGTGTGGACTTCACCACCTTTAAAATTGTCCCTCCCTCTACAGCATCCCAAAACCAGCCCAGCTCGTCCTAACCTATCATTCCTCCCACCCATCCTCTCCTCCCACCTCAAGTCCCACCCCCATCTCCCACCTACTAACCTCATCCGGCCCCCTTGACCTGTCCGTCCTCCCTGGACTGACCTATCTGCTCCCTAACTCCCCACCTACACTCACCTTTACTGGCCTCATCCCCGCCTCTTTGATCTGCTTCCTCTCCACCTATGTTTTCCTCTACCCATCTTCTATCCGCTTCCCACTCTCTCCCCATTTATTTCGGAAGCCCCTTCCCCTCACCCACTTCTGAAGAAGGGTCCTCTCTGATGAAGGGTCGAGGCCCGAAATGTCAGGTTTTGTGCTCCTGAGATGCTGCTTGGCCTGCTGTGTTCATCCAGCCTCACATTTTGTTGTCTTGGATTCTCCAGCATCTGCAGTTCCCATTATCTCTAGGCCCAAAATGTCAGCCTTCCTGCTCGTATGATGCTGTTTGGCCTGCTGTGTTCATCCAGCTCTACCTGTTGTTATTTCGGATCTACTCCCTGTCGCCTTTTCCCTGTAGCCCTGTATCAAGGATGTTCATACAGCATTTTATGTCGAAAGCAATAGTTCCTGAGGGATAGGATTTATGATTATTTGGAAAAGCATGATTAAAGCTGATTAATAGCGTGATTAAAGGCAGTCAGCATGGCTTTGTGAGGGGCAGGTCATGCCTTACAAATCTTATTGAGTTCTTTGCAGGGGGGTGGCGCCCGGGCCAAGCCTTAGGACCGCTGGCGGTACCTGAAGCGGACTTCGTGGCAGGGCTGCATGACGCCGAAGCCCCAGCGGCTGCGGTCGATCGGCGGGACCGCGTCCTCGGGCTGCAGCAGCTCGAAGTCGAAGTAGATGAGCATGAGGAAGATGAACTGCTTGAGCTCGTTCACGGCGAAGAAGCGGCCGGGGCATATGCTGACCCCCGCTCCCCACGGCATCGTGAAGTACTTGAGGCGGCGCCCGCCCTTGTAGAAGTCGGTCTTGCGGAGGCCGCTGGGTTGCAGGAAGCGGTCGTAGCGGAACTCGGTGGGCTCCGGGTAGATCTCCGGGTCCATCTGCAGGGATAGGTGGGGGAAGAGCGCCAGGCGGTCTCCCCGCCTCAGGCGGTATTCGCGGCCGTCGTGCAGCCGGAGCGCCATGTCCTGCAGCACGGCCCGGATCAGCACGGGAGCGGCGGCGAGCCTCATGCTCTCCTCCACGGCGCTGTCGAGCACCGGGCACTGCTGCAGCATGCGCCTGGTCAGGCGGACGGGTGGCTTGCCGGGCCCGGCCTCTTGGCCGCTCTCCCGCAACATGTTGTCGGCCTCGGCCCGCACGGCCTGCAGGGCTTCGGGGTGACGGGCCAGGTGGAGGAGCAGCCAGAAGGCGGACGGCCCGGTGTTACCCTGCGACGCCCACAGTAGCAGCAACATGTAGCGGTTCCGCATGCCCTTCTCCAGGCCTTGCTCCTCCATCTGGCGCTGGCGCTCCGACACCCAGCCGCTGATGTTCTCCCGGTGCCGCATCTTGTCGACGGACAGCGTCTCCCAGAAGTACCGCTTGAGCCTCTCGGCCTCCACCTTCTGCCCCGGGAGCAGCACGGCGTAGGCCAGGCGCGGGAAGAGGCGGTCGTAGCGCCGGAACTCGGTGAAGAGGGTCTCGGAGTGCTGGCGGTCCACGAGCCGTCCTGCGCCCTTGTCACCGCCGGGGCCCTGCTCGTTACCGAACAGCGAGAGGTAGCCGGCTCGGAAGACCATGTTGTAGCAGAAGTGGAAGAGGCCGTCCTCCATCCACTCTCCCTCGGGTAGCCCTTCCAGCATCAGGTTCTGCAGGTTCAACGTCATGGCCTGGGTCAGCTCCTCCAGGCCATCCCCCATCAGGTACTTGTGGCTCAGCGCCTCCAGCAGCTGGTGGTCGTTTTCCCGGGCGTGGTAGCCGAACACCCGCGCCACCAGCTCTGTGGCGAACTTCTCGAAGTCCAGCTTGGCCCGGGACTCCTTCACCACCGCGCCGAACGAGTGCGGCTCCATCAGGAAGGTCACGTAGTCGCCGGCCAGCTGCACCGTGAAGATGTCGCCGTGCTTGCCCTGCATCCGCCGCAGGAACTCCGCCGTGTCCCGCCTGAACGACAGGACGTGCCCCAGCCAAGGCAGCCAGCCCCGGTCAAAGGGGGGCTCGCCCGGCCGCCGCCTTCTGAAGGCGCCCACCCAGTACAGCAGGGCGAGCAGCAGGGCGCCCAGGCACAGCAGAACCGGCAGCAGAACAGCCATGTCCCGGGTTGTCACTGTGTCTGCGCTCCTTTGCTGAGATTGAGCTGTAGACGAGCAATGTGTTCTAGCCCAAGCCAGTCCCCTGTTATTCGCTGATCGTGGCAGCCAACTGCTCTGGGAGGGGTTTCTCTGCTTTAATATTAACTGATGCATTTATCAGTTCAAACTCCCTTGCACAAACAAAAAGCACGCAGAGCGGCAAACGTTGGACATGCGGAAGCAAAATCAAAATGTGCAGGGGAAAACCACAGCCGGTGTGACAACATTTGAGGGTAAAAAAGCAGAGAAATGTTGCAGATCCAGTTCTCAGTTACATATGAGTACAGGATCCCAACTCAGTTCTGAAGTAGGGTCCCTGGACTCAAATCTGCTTTTTCTCCACAGGTTATCCAGCACCCAGTGCATTCCAAAACTAGTCCAGCCTGTCTCTGCCTCCCTAACCTGTTCTTCCTGTCACCCATCCCTTCCTCCCACCCCAAGCTGCACCTCCATCTCCTACCTACTAACCTCATCCCACCTCCTTGACCTGTCCGTCTTCCCTGGACTGACCTATCTCCTCCCTACCTCCCCACCTATACTCTATTCTCCTCTCCACCTATCTTCTTTTCTCTCCATCTTCGGTCCGCCTCCCCCTCTCTCCCTATTTATTCCAGAACCCTCTCCCCATCCCCCTCTCTGATGAAGGGTCTAGGCCCAAAACATCAGCTTTTGTGCTCCTGAGATGCTGCTGGGCCTGCTGTGTTCATCCAGCTTCACACTTTATTATCTTGGATTCTCCAGCATCTGCAGTTCCCGTTATCACTTATCCAGCGCCTGCTGAGTTTTCACAGCAACTTCTGCTCATGACCAGTACGTACACTGCGAAATGAAATCAGAGGCCATCTGTGGGGGAGGCATTCTATTCCACCTGTTTGAGGAAAATCATGTGCAGCCCTTCCCTGCCTCCATACTTGAAGGAGGCTTAAATAAAAGCAAAATGCTGAGAATCTGAAACAAACACAAGAGTGCTGGAGAAACTCAGAGCCTGGCAGCATCTGGAAGAACAAAACAACAGATAATGTTTCGAGTCCAGAACAACTTCTTCAGTTCTCCTGCCCACAGATGCTGCCTGACTTACTGAATTTCTTGGGCATTCTGTGTTTGAGGGAAGCTTGTCCGCTCTGAGATGGGGTGATGTGAACTTGCGTGAATGGATTTGGAAGAATTCGTCAATATCTTCAATAACCATCATGGCTCCAGTAAACTTAAAGCTACCCCATACAGTAGCCTTTTGTCACTGGCAAAACCATTAAATATGCTTACTGCAGATTCCTGGAGGTTGCATCTAAATGGTTACATGTTTTCCATAACATAGCTGCTGAACCTTGAACATTTTGTAACGAGTCGCTTTTAAGATATAGCAACACCTAGATGATGATCTTTGTTGAACTTTATTGACGCTACACATAATTATGTATCTTTTCTCCAATTGTTTCCTTTAAAGCTCAAGAATGCATTGTCCCAACTCAACTTCGTGTTATGACTCACTCAGAGACAGTAAGAACTGCAGTTGCTGGAGTCAGAGATAACACAAGGTGGAGCTGGAGGACCACAGCAGGCCAGGCAGCATCAGAGGAGCAGGAAAGTTGACGTTTTGTGTCGGGACCCTTCTTTAGAAATGGGGAGGGGGAAGGGAACTCAAATAAATAGAGAGGAGGGGTGGTTAAAAAGATATTTGGCACTTTTGCTTTCATTGCTCAGTCCTTTCAGTATAACAGTTAAGAAGTCATGTTGGGGTTGTACACGACATTGGTGAGACCTCTTCTGCGTCCAGTTCTGGTCACCCAGTTATAGGAAGGATAGTATTAAGCTGGAGAGGGTTCAGAAGAGATTTCCCAGGATATTGTTGGGTATGGAAGCTTTAAGTTATGAAGAAAGGCTGTGTTAGCTGGGACTTTTTTCACTAGAGCATAGGAGGTTGAGAGGCAACCAGATCGAAAATAATGAGAGGTACAGATAGAATTAATAGGTTGGGAGATTTCAAGACTAGGGGGCACACTTTTAAGGTGAGAGGAGAAAGATTTAAAAAAGACACAAGGGGATAATTTTTCACACAGAAGGTGGTTCGCGTGTGGAATGAACTTTTTAAAATTTTTGTTCTGAAATAGGAATCAATTCATGGCAGCCAACCTTTTATCTGGCAATTCCTGCTCAATAGCCAGCTCTCAATGGACTGGGCTAATGGTAAGTTTCTTAGTAGTGTAGATGAGCAGAGAGATCTCGGTGTCCATGTACACAGATCCTTGAAAGTTGCCACCCAGGTTGACAGGGCTGTTAAGAAGGCCCCAGCCAAGGCAGCCAGCCCCGGTCGAAGTGGGGCTCGCCCGGCCGCCGCCTTCTGAAGGCGCCCACCCAGTACAGCAGGGCGAGCAACAGGGCGCCCAGGCTCAGCAGAACAGCCATGTCCCGGGTTGTCACTGTGTCTGCGCTCCTTTGCTGAGATTGAGCTGTAGACGAGCAATGTGTTCTAGCCCAAGCCAGTCCCCTGTTATTCGCTGATCGTGGCAGCCAACTGCTCTGGGAGGGGTTTCGCTGCTTTAATATTAACTGATGCATTTATCAGTTCAAACTCCCTCGCACAAACAAAAAGCACGCAGAGCGGCAAATGTTGGACATGCGGAAGCAAAATCAAAATGTGCAGGGGAAAACCACAGCCGGTGTGACAACATTTGAGGGTAAAAAAGCAGAGAAATGTTGCAGATCCAGTGACCCTTCTTCAGAACTAGCTATCCAGTTCTCAGTTACATATGAGTACAGGATCCCAACTCAGTTCTGAAGTAGGGTCCCTGGACTCAAATCTGCTTTTTCTCCACAGGTTATCCAGCACCCAGTGCATTCCAAAACCAGTCCAGCCTGTCTCTGCCTCCCTAGCCTGTTCTTCCTGTCACCCATCCCTTCCTCCCATCCCAAGCTGCACCTCCATCTCCTACCTACTAACCTCATCCCACCTCCTTGACCTGTCCGTCTTCCCTGGACTGACCTATCTCCTCCCTCCCTCCCCACCGATACTCTACTCTCCTCTCCACCTATCTTCTTTTCTCTCCATCTTCGGTCCGCCTCCCCCTCTCTCCCTATTTATTCCAGAACCCTCTCCCCATCCCCCTCTCTGATGAAGGGTCTAGGCCCAAAACATCAGCTTTTGTGCTCCTGAGATGCTGCTGGGCCTGCTGTGTTCATCCAGCTTCACACTTTATTATCTTGGATTCTCCAGCATCTGCAGTTCCCGTTATCACTTATCCAGCGCCTGCTGAGTTTTCACAGCAACTTCTGCTCATGACCAGTACATACACTGCGAAATGAAATCAGAGGCCATCTGTGGGGGTGGCATTCTATTCCACCTGTTCGAGGAAAATCATGTGCAGCCCTTCCCTGCCTCCATACTTGAAGGAGGCTTAAATAAAAGCAAAATGCTGAGAATCTGAAACAAACACAAGAGTGCTGGAGAAACTCAGAGCCTGGCAGCATCTGGAAGAACAAAACAACAGATAATGTTTCGAGTCCAGAACAACTTCTTCAGTTCTCCTGCCCACAGATGCTGCCTGACTTACTGAATTTCTTGGGCATTCTGTGTTTGAGGGAAGCTTGTCTGCTCTGAGATGGGGTGATGTGAACTTGCATGAAGGGATTTGGAAGAATTCGTCAATATCTTCAATAACCATCATGGCTCCAGTAAACTTAAAGCTACCCCGTACAGTAGCCTTTTGTCACTGGCAAAACCATTAAATATGCTTACTGCAGATTCCTGGAGGTTGCATCTAAATGGTTACATGTTTTCCATAACATAGCTGCTGAACCTTGAACATTTTGTAACGAGTCGCTTTTAAGATATAGCAACACCTAGATGATGATCTTTGCTAAACTTTATTGACGCTACACATAATTATGTATCTTTTCTCCAATTGTTTCCTTTAAAGCTCAAGAATGCATTGTCCCAACTCAACTTCGTGTTATGACTCACTCAGAGACAGTAAGAACTGCAGTTGCTTTCTTAGTAGTGTAGATGAGCAGAGAGATCTCGGTGTCCATGTACACAGATCCTTGAAAGTTGCCACCCAGGTTGACAGGGCTGTTAAGAAGGCTTCCTGGTCTTTTATGTTCTTGATGTAATAATTGTTTGGTATCCTGACTTTGTCTGTTGTAGTAATTGTTTCATGTATCATGTCATTGTGAAATTGTTTTATGTATCATGTCTTTTGTAAAGTATAAAAAGCGGGGACTGTCTGCTGCTCGGGGAGAACTGCTTGCGAGACTCTGCACTTTGTGCCGGGTTAAGTACGGTGATTCTCCACAGCTTGTACTTGCTTGCTAATAAAGGGATTTGTGTTTTTCTAAACAGGTCACTGTCTTGTTATTGCAGCAAGTCCGTGAGGGTCTCTGAAAATGAACTTGACAACATCAGCTGTTTTCTTGAACTCTAGTGGAGGCATATTGCCATTCAGGAGGGAATTCCAGGATTTTGACCCAGAGACAGTTGAAAGAGCAGTGATATATTTTCAAGTCGGGATGACGAGTGGCTTGGTTGGAAGTTGAATCTGCTGCTTTGACCTTAATGGAAGTTGTCGTGCATTTGGGAGGTGCTGTCTGAGGACCCTTGATGAATTTTTGTATTGTGTCTTGTAGACTGCTGCTACAGAACATTGGTGGTGGAGGGAGTGAGTTTTTGTGGATGTAGTGCCATTCAAGGTGTGCCATTTTTGACTGGATGGTTAAAAGTACAGTATGTGGGTTAAGAAGGGAAGGACTTGGATTCACTTCTGACACCTGCAAGTGATGGTGGGCTAATGAGATGACAAAGTCTGTTATTCTGCACTGCAACTTAGTGGTCTCTAAAGCAATTTAGGCTTAATGCCAATGGGGTGAAAAAGCTTCAGAAATAGAAGGCATTGGAATACTCATTTAAAGAATCCACATCAAAACTGAGAGCTTTATTAGCAGTTTGTTTCCTCACCTCAAGACAAGACATTGAAAGAATTAGCACTCAGTGCAGAAGTTTTGCCATACGTCAACCAAGTTCAACTGTACCAACTTTCAAGTGGAAACCTCTATCTCTAAGGTGGAGTGTAAGAGGCTGAATGTCACTTCTAATATTTGTAATAAAAGTTACAAATGGCACTTAAAGTAATGTGCTTTTTTGTGTGAAATAATCTTTTGTTAAAGGCATGATGACAGCCTCTTGTAAATATAGTATGTTCAGTGGTAATCATAACAGACAATTACCAAGAACAAAATTTATGGCCTATCAAGCCCATAAATGTAATCTGGGATCGGACTTGGCTAGTATTACCGGCTGCTGGGATCATGACAGAATAAGAACACTTGATGGATGCCTATCTGTTTGGGAAGGGTATGTGTATGTCCTGAGTTTAAAACTGGAAGAATTGCTCTTACACAGATTAAGGCATTGCAGTCATTTGAAATGCTAGAGTTTCTGGGAATAGAAAACGCAACAGTGGATTATTTGAGAGATAGGAATGGCAGGTGCTGGAGAATCTGAGGTAACAAGGTGTAGAGCTGGGTGAACACAGCAGGCCAAGCAGCATCAGAGGAACAGGAAAGCTGATGTTTCGGGCTTAGACCCTTATTCAGAAATGGCG
Organism: Stegostoma tigrinum; assembly: GCF_030684315.1. NCBI lineage: Eukaryota > Metazoa > Chordata > Chondrichthyes > Orectolobiformes > Stegostomatidae > Stegostoma > Stegostoma tigrinum. Next base: position 150,364,315 of record NC_081355.1, on the reverse strand, counting down.
GGAGAAAAGGGGGTTCTGAAATAAATAGGGAGGGGGGTGGTGGATAGAAGATGGATAAAGGAGAAGACAGTTGGAGTGGAGACAAACAGGTCAAAAAGGCCGGGATGGAGCCAGTAAAGGTGAGTGTAGGTGGGGAGTTAGGGAGGGAATAGGTTAGTGTAGGGAGGATGGACACGTCAAGCGGGCAGAATGAGACTAGTAGGTAGGAGATGGGGGGGTGGGGCTTGAGGTGGGAGGAAGGACAGGTTAGGGAGGCAGGGACAAGTTGGGCTGGTTTTGGGATGCAATAGAGGGAAGGGGAGATTTTGAAGCTTTTGAAATCCACATTGATACCATTGGGCCGCAGGGTTCCCAAGCGGAATATGAGTTGCTGTTCCTGCAACGTTCAGGTGGCATCATTATGGCACTGCAAGAGGCCCAGGATGGACATGTCGTCTGAGGAATGGGAGGGGGAGTTGAAATGGCTCACAACTGTGAGGTGCAGTTGTTTAGTGTGAACTGAGTGTAGGTGTTCCGCAAAGTGGTCATGAAGCCTCCACTTGCTTTCCCTGATGTAGAGGAGGCCACATGTCTTTGGTGATGGGGCATTTTTCCCTCCCCAACCTTATCTGCTTTCCAGAGGGACCACTCTCTCCGTGACTCCCTTGTCCACTCCACACTCCCCACCATTTCCGGCACCTTTCCCTGCAACCACAGGAAGTGCTACACCTGTTCCTACGCCTCACCCCGCCATTCCAGGCCCCAAGAAGACCTTCCATAACAGGCAGATGTTCACCTGCACATCTGCTAATGTGGTATACTGTGTCTGCTGTTCCAGATGTGGTCTCCTCTACATCGGGGAAATACCCCTGCTGCATCCCAAAACCAGCCCAGCTTGTCACCACCCCTCCCTAACCTCTCCTTGCTCCCATGTCAAGCCCCACCCCCATCTCCTATCTACTAGCTACATCCTGCCCCCTTGACCCGTCCATCCTCCCTGGACTGACCTATCCTCTCCCTAACTTCCTACCTACACTCATCTTTACTGGCTCCACCCTCGCCTCTTTGACCTGCCTGTGTCCTCGCCACCTTCTTCTCCTCTATCCATCTCCTATCCGCCTCCCCCCTGCCTATTTATTTCAGAATCCCATTCACCCTCCTCCTTTTTCTGATGAAGGGTCTGGGCCTAAAACGTCAGCCTTCCTCCTCCTCTGATGCTGCTTGGCCTGCTGTGTTCATCCAGCTCCACACTTTGTTATCTTAATGGATTATTTGAAATCTTTTACTAAGGCTGCATGACTTGGAGAAATTGCAATTGTACAGTAACATTGAGAATTAAAAGGAGTCAACCTTGAAATTGATGTCACTGCCAGAATCAGCTGAGATTGAGTAATAAGTGAGGGGAAAATAACTTGAAATGTAACAACTTTGGCCAACACAATTGCAAAGGCAATGTAGAGGGAAAAGAAGGACTTAGAAAGAGATGAGGAAACAAAAAAGAACAATCTTCAATTTGAAACAAAGAGGGAAATCAGGCAATGTGATTTGTGTGAAGAGAAGCTCACATTTTGTCCAAGATGGCGGAGTAGGCCACTCTAGCCAGAGCTCCTTCGCTCTGTCTGTTTTAATTCTCCTTTCCTTCTCTCTTCCTCCCTGTCCCCACCCCCTTCCCCTTTTGTTTTGGTGCTTCCCCCACCTTGGTGTTTCTTAACCTTCTGGCCAGGCACCGGGGGAAGATTGGAGAGGCAACAGTATCTACGGCAGTGGCGTCAAGAACAGACAATTGAGGTCTCTTGGAGAGTAAGACAGTACTCGTCAAAGACTGTTGAACTTTTAAAATTTATTCCTTTTAAAGTTTTTATTTTCCTAGTTTAAATTAATAATGTTAACTATTACCTTATTTTTCTACTAATTCTATGAAGTCATGCTTGAGACTTTGTACCTGGGTTAAAAAGATAAGAGAAACAAAGTTTTTTTGCACCTTGGTATCTTAAGATGGTTCCTTCTGTGGTGAGATTATAGACTTCTCACGATACTCGCACACGTGTGTTTGCGTAACAATAAAATCTAAAGGAAGACAATGAAATATGGCTTGGGGCATAATTCTGATTCCATTAAAGGATTTTATTTAACTAAATATGTGTTTTGTGCCGAACCTTAAAACAGCAATGTAGAAGTGGCTGAAAAATGTTTTCAACTTTATTGTTACATAAATTCTGATAGATACGCTTATGAATGTGTATACTAGTTTGTCAGAAGAACATTCTGCAGACTGCGAAACTATTAAAAGGAACAACAATAACATATATAAGTTTGTCCCTGAAGCTTACCACGTACAAGTGTGAGGTGATGCACTTTGGTAGGAGTAACCGGAAGGCAAAGTACAGGGCTAATGGTAACATTCTTGGTAGTGTAGATGAGCAGAGAGATCTCGGCGTACATGTACACAGATCCTTGAAAGTTGCCACCCAGGTTGACAGGGCTGTTAAGAAGGCATACAGTGTTTTAGCTTTTATTAATAGAGGGATCGAGTTCCGGAACCAAGAGGTTGTGGTGAAGCTGTACAAAACTCTGGTGCGGCCGCACTTGGAGTATTGTGTACAGTTCTGGTCACCGCATTATAAGGAGGATGTGGAAGCTTTGGAAAGGGTGCAGAGGAGATTTACTAGGATGTTGACTGGTATGGAGGGAAGGTCTTACAAGGAAAGGCTGAGGGACTTGAGGCTGTTTTCATTAGAAAGAAGAAGGTTGAGAGGTGACTTAATTGAAACATATAAAATAATCAGAGGGTTAGATAGGGTGGATAGGGAGAGCCTTTTTCCTAGGATGGTGACGGCGAGCATGAGGGGGCATAGCTTTAAATTGAGGGGTGAAAGATATAGGACAGATGTCAGAGGTAGTTTCTTTACTCAGAGAGTAGTAAGGGAATGGAACGCTTTGCCTGCAACGGTAGTAGATTCGCCAACTTTAGGTACATTTAAGTCATCATTGGACAAGCATATGGACGTACATGGAATAGTGTAGGTTAGATGGGCTTGAGATCGGTATGACAGGTCGGCACAACATCGAGGGCCGAAGGCCCTGTACTGTGCTGTAATGTTCTATGTTCTATGTTCTAATTATTATTCTAGGCTACAAGAATGAAATCAAATCAGACATTTATAGAATCTGCAGTAAATGGAGATGCTGTGAGATCATAGATTCCCTACAGTGTGAAAGCAATCCATTCGGCCCATCAACTCTGCACCAACCTGCCGAACGGCATTCGACCCAGATCCATCCTCCGCCCTATTCCCTGTAACCCTGCATTTTCCACAGTTTACTCAGCTGGTCTGTACATCCGTGGACACGATGGGCAAATTGGCATAGTGCAATGACATGTAGGTTAGTGGCTTGGCTGTGGAAGGCAATTCTTGCAGAAATGGAGAGAATGTGTAAAACTGCACACAGGTAGCTGCCAGAGGGTGGAATTGAACCTGGGTCTCTGACACTGAGGCAGCAGTGCTAACCACTGTGCTGCCCAATCAGGGGTTTCAATTGATGAAGTTTGAAAGAGAATTGCAAATAGGGAAGAATCCTGAAATAGTATCTGGTAATCATCCAAACTTACTCATATGAGCATCAAGTATCAATGACCTGAGGTGCAGCAGTTCTGGCAAACCTATGACATTAGTTACATGTGGGGCAATAGTCATATAAGAATTGTGATAATCATCTCTATAGTGTAACTACTGTACAGATTGCAATGTGGAGAAAAAAAACTTTCTGTTTAATATAAAGACCAGTTGAGTGCCTCATCTATATCAGGGTTTAAACAAAAATCTGTGTCAACTAGGTTTCTTAATAAACACAATTCTGGATTTGTTATCAAAACAAAACTTATTCAAAGATGCAATGATTGGTTAATATACACAGTCAATATATAGAAGCATTAATATTCCAAAACACACAAACTCTCCCTCTTTCAAGCAAAATAGAAAAAGAGAAACAGTTACAGAGACTGTATTTTTGGAAAAAGCCAGTTCAGCTAATTGGTCCCTCTTAAAGACAAAATGAAGAAGTACAGGATGTACCAGAGTCTGTTGCTGTGATGTTTGTCATGTGTGGTCAATTCACTAATCGTGCATGGCTGCCTAAGGTTTTCAAATAATTTTTGTTTGCTCAGGAAATAATCTTTGGACATTCTTTCAATAGAATATAGTACCTTACAGGAATGGACCCTATGGCCCACCATGTCTCTGCCAAACATGATGGCAGCCTAAATGAATCTTACCTGTCTGCAGATGTTCCGTATTCCTCTGTTTTTTGCCTGTTCATGTGTCTATCTAAAAGTCTCATAATTGTTATTTATGTATCTGCTCTACTGCTTTCCCTGGCAGTATGTCCCAGATACCTAACACTCTCTGTGCAAGAAAAAACTTGCCTTGCGCATTTCACTTAAACTTCTCCCCTCTCATCTGAAACCGGCACTCTCTACAATTTGACATTTCCACCTGGGAAAAAAACTGATTATCCACCCGATCCTTGCCCATAAGACCATAAGACATACGAGTGGAAGTAAGGCCATTCGGCCCATCAAGTCCACTCCGCCATTTAAATCATGGCTGATGGGCATTTCAACACCACTTCCCTGCACTCTCCCTGTAGCCCTTGATTCCTTTTGAGATCAAGAATTTGTCGATCTCTGCCTCGAAGGCATCCAACGTCCCGGCCTCCACTGCACTCTGCAGCAATGAATTCCACAAGCCCACCACTCTCTGGATGAAGAAATGTCGTCTCATTTCAGTTTTAAATTTACCCCCTCTAATTTTAAGGCCGTGCCCACAGGCCTTTCACAACTTCATACACTTATTATCAGGTTGCACCTCAGCCTCCAATGCTTTCGTGAAAAAAAATCCAAATTTGTTCAACTTCTACTGAAAGCTAATATACTCCAATCTGGGCAATATCCTGATAACTATCCACTTCCTACAGACTAAGGGGGTGGCCATGGGCACCCGCATGGGCCCCAGCTATGCCTGCCTCTTTGTAGGTTACGTGGAACAGTCCCTCTTCCACACCTACACAGACCCCAAACCCCACCTCTTCCTCCGTTACATTGATGACTGTATCAGTGCCGCCTCTTGCTCCCCAGAGGAGCTTGAACAGTTCATCCACTTCACCAACACCTTCCACCCCAACCTTCAGTTCACCTGGGCCATCTCCAGCACATCCCTCACCTTCCTGGGTCTCTCAGTCTCCATTTCAGGCAACCAGCTTGTAACTGATGTCCATTTCAAGCCCACAGCTACCTAGAATACACCTTCTCCCACCCACCCTCCTGCAAAAATTCCATCCCCTATTCCCAATTCCTCCACCTCTGCCGCATCTGCTCCCAGGATGAGGCATTCCACTCCCGCACATCCCAGATGTCCAAGTTCTTCGGGGACCACGGATTTCCGCCTACAGTGGTCGAGAACGCCCTTGACCGCGTCTCGCGCATTTCTCGCAACACATCCCTCACACCCCGCCCCCGCCACAACCGCCCCAAGAGGATCCCCCTGGTTCTCACACACCACCCCACCGACCTCCGGATACAACGCATCATCCTCCGACACTTCCGCCATCTACAATCCGACCCCATCACCCAAGACATTTTTCCATCCCCACCCCTGTCTGCTTTCCGGAGAGACCGCTCTCTCCGTGACTCCCTTGTTCGGTCCACACTGCCCTCCAACCCCACCACCTTCCCCTGCAACCACAGGAAATGCTACACTTGCCCCCACACCTCCTCCCTCACCCCTATCCCATGCCCTAAGATGACTTTCCACACTAAGCAGAGGTTCACCTGCACATCTGCCAATGTGGTATACTGCATCCACTGTACCCGGTGTGGCTTCCTCTACATTGGGGAAACCAAGCGGAGGCTTGGGGACCACTTTGCAGAACACCTCCGCTCGGTTCGCAATAAACAACTGCACCTCCCAGTCGCAAACCATTTCCACTCCCCCTCCCATTCTTTAGATGACATGTCCATCATGGGCCTCCTGCAGTGCCACAATGATGCCACCCGAAGGTTGCAGGAACAGCAACTCATATTCCGCTTGGGAACCCTGCAGCCCAATGGTATCAATGTGGACTTCACCAGCTTCAAAATCTCCCCTTCCCCTACTGCATCCCAAAACCAGCCCAGCTCGTCCCCTCCCCCCACTGCACCACACAACCAGCCCAGCTCTTCCCCTCCACCCACTGCATCCCAAAACCAGTCCAACCTGTCTCTGCCTCCCTAACCGGTTCTTCCTCTCACCCATCCCTTCCTCCCACCCCAAGCCGCACCCCCATCTACCTACTAACCTCATCCCACCTCCTTGACCTGTCCGTCTTCCCTGGACTGACCTATCCCCTCCCTACCTCCCCACCTATACTCTCCTCTCCACCTATCTTCTTTACTCTCCATCTTCGGTCCGCCTCCCCCTCTCTCCCTATTTATTCCTGTTCCCTCCCCCCATCCCGCTCTCTGATGAAGGGTCTAGGCCCGAAACGTCAGCTTTTGTGCTCCTGAGATGCTGCTGGGCCTGCTGTGTTCATCCAGCCTCACGTTTTATTATCTAATATCCTGGTAATCCTCTTTTGCACCCTCCTCAAAGCCATACGGATCAGAAGATATCAGAGCAGAATTGGGCCCTGCTCTGCTCTGCTGTTTGATCATGGTTGATATGTTTGTCAACCTCATTCTTCTGCCATCTCCCTATACCACTTGATTCCCAATACAATCAAAAACCTATCTACCTCTGACTTAAATATACTCAATGACTTGGCATTGACAGCCCTCTGATGAACTAAGTTCCACAGATTAACCATTCATTGGCTGAAGAAATTCCTTAGTTGTAAAATGTCATCCCACTCTGAGGCACTGTCGTCAGGTCCTAGTCTCATCTAACTGTGGAAACAGCTGCATGTCCATTCTATCCAAGGTATCTCAATTATCTATAAATTTCAATAAGATTCTTTCCTTGTCCTGCTAAACTCCAATGAGTACAGACTCATAATCCTCAAACATTTCTATAACAAGCCCTTCATCCCTGGAATCATTTTTGTAAATCTCCTCTGGGCCCCCTCCAATGCCACTGCATCCTTTCTTAGATCACGGGCCCAAAACTGCTCATAATATTCCAAATGCAGTTGACTACAGCTTTAGCAGTAGATCACTGCTTTTGTATTCTAGCCCTCTTGAAATGAATACTAAAATTACATTTGCCTTCCGAACTGCCAACTAAACCTGCATGTTAACCTTAAGAGAATCTTGAAGTAGGACTCCCAAGTCCCTTTGTTGCCTTATATTTCTGAAGCTGTTCCCCATTTAGGAAATAGTCTACACACCTCTTCTCCTTACCAAAGTGCATTATCTCATATTTTCCCATTTTGTATTCCACCTGCTACTTTGCCCACTTGCCTAGTATGTCCAAGTCCTTCTGCAGCCCCCCAACTTTCTCAGCTCTACCTTCCCTTCCACCTGCCTGTGTCATCCACAAACTTAGTAATAATGCACTCAGTTTCTTCATCCAGGTTGTTAATGTATAACATGAATAGCTTGTCTGTCAGTTGTCAGCCCAATCCTGGATATCGTCCAGATCTTGCACTTGGAACATGGACTGCTTCAGTATCAAAGCAGTTGTGAATGGTGCCAAACATTGTGCAATTACTGGTGAACATTCCCATTGCTGATCTGATAGTAGAGTGAAGGTCATGATGAAGCAGGTAAAGATGGTCGGACGTAGGACACTATCCTGAGAACACTACTCCTGTATCATTAGGCAGAAAGTACCTGAAGGGTTCTTTAAGGACTGGTCTAAATTTGTACAAGAGGACACATGGACTTTTATAGCCCCTATCTAAAAGCCAGGATAGTAGGAGAATAGGATGCTCCAGTTGGAGCTTGTCCGCTACATGTGTTCATTTTTTGTTTCCTTCTCTTTTTTTTAAATGTGTTTCTTCCCGGCCTCAGTGTGGACCTAGCAAGGCACCTGTCTTGGTGGTGCCTTGGCTTCAGGAGCATGTCGCATGTCTCGGCGTAGTGTGTGAGTGGGTCCCGCCTGGGCTTGTTCCGGAGGCACCGGGGCGGTGGCAGCTTCAGCAGCAGCGATGGCATCGTGGGCCCAATGTGGGAAGAGCGAGCAGTGAGGGAGGTCGCCTGGTATCTTCAGTGCCATTGGTGAGAACAGGCAGCTGAGGTCTCCCACAGTGCGAGATAAGCAGAAAACTCATCAAAGACTGTTGAACTTTTAACTTAATTCTTTTTGATTCAAATTAAGACGTGGAGGTGCTGGTATTGGACTGAGGTGGACAAATTCCGAAGTCACACAGCACCAGGTTATAGTCCAACAGGTTTATTTGAAATTTACTTGAAATCACAAGCCATTGGAGCCGGGCCACTCCCTCAGATGAAGTGACCTAATGAAAGGGCTACACTCTCAAATTAAATTAAGAAAAACTTAAATGTTAATTATTACCTTATTTCTTTCTTTTTTTTACTTATTCTATGAAGGTAATTTTTAACTTCTTTAAATGTTTCTTTTACTACTTTGTGCCTAAGATGGTACCCTGTGTGGCAATATTATAGAATTTGCACTTTTTTACTGCTGTATTCTGTATCTGAGTATGTGACAAAAATCTAAATCTAATATCAAGCAAATATATCAGCCTAATCTACTTAAAATATATTACAGGCTTTTACAATCAAGCCAAGCTTTTAGCTTAAACAACCTAATAATGCATATAAGACTCTCTTTGCCTTCTATTCGTTGGAGACATTGACAATGGCAGCAATTGGAACTCTATCTCAGATTCCGTGAGATTGGTCTCACGAATGCCAGCTGATGGTGAAGAGTCTGATGACTGGAACAAAGTTTCTGATATTAATACTATTCCGAATCTAAGATTACATGCTCAATCTCCTTTTAGTAATGACTGCTATACTTTTCCAACCTCCAAAACAGACTGAGAATCAAATCCAGGTGGTCCCATGTAACTGCAAAACAGAATAGTTCCCATAGGCAATCAGTGTCATGCAGATGCCTCTCAGACAAATTATGCATTTTTTGCATGAAGCCTCTTTTCCATGTATTTTACGAACCGTCAATTGCTCATTGCCATTGAAGGTCTGAATTTTAAGTCCAACATGACAAACTCCTGCAGAGATGTCCTACAGCTGAGATGACTGACCTCTAACAAACACAACAATTTTCCTATTTGCCAGCTGTGACTCCAACCACCGGAGAGTTTGCCCCCGGATACACATTGACTCCAGGTTTGCTAGGGCTCCTCGATGCCACACTTGGTCGTATGCAGCCTTGATATCAAGGGCTGTCACTCCCACCTCACCTCTGGAATTCAGCTGTTTTGTTTCTCTCTTGTTTGAGCCAAGGCTGTAAGGAGGTCAGGAGATGAGTGGCTCTGGCAAAGCCCAAACTGTGTGTCACTGAGCAGGTTATTTCTGAGCAGGTGCTGCTTGATAGCACTGTTGATGTCACCTTCCATCACTTTATTGATGATTGAGAGTAGACTGATGGGCAGTAATTTGTCCTTTTTTTTAATGTGTACAGGACATTCTTGGATAATTTTCCACATTGTTGGTAGATGCCAGTGTTGTAACTGTACTGGAACAGCTTGGATAGGGAATTGGAAAATTCTGGAGCATGAGGCTTCAGGCTTTTTGCCGAAATGTTGTTAGGGTGCCAGGGATTCTGGTTTGCAGTCAGTAATCTGCCGATTTTTAGGTGGTTCGAATCACTCCCAGATCCAATGGGTCGGTCAGGGCAGTCAGGTTTGTGGGTTTTGGGAAGGAGATCTAAACAGGTGGTGTGGGGTTAGGGAGCAATGCGGTTGGAGGCTGTGAGCGGGAGGCCACCTGACGTGATAAGGTTATAAATGGTCTGGGAGTTGATGTTTTGGTGGTCATAGTCAGGGGAGCAGTAGGAGGAGGTGTTAGAGAGTTGGCGCCTGGCCTTGGCGATGTAAAGGTCAGTGCGCCATACTACAACTGCACCTCCTCTGTCCGCGAGTTTGATAGTGAGGTTGAGGTTGGAGCGGAGGGAGTGGAGGGCTGCACATTTTGTGAGGGAGAGGCTGAGGCAATCAATGTTGCGACAGCAGTTGGAAATTTAAGAGGTTGAGGGAGGGTAGGAGGCCTGGTGGGGGTGTACAGGTGGATGGGGTGTGTTGGAGGCAGGAGAAGAGACACAGGGTGGGCTAGACTCGTGGTTAAAGAAATGGGCGCGGAGGCAGCAGAAAAACTATTTGACATCCAGGTGTGAGCAGTATTTATTGATGTTCGGGTGGAGGGGGATGAAAGTGAGTCCTTTACTGAGGACTGACTGTTCGTCCCCAGAGAGAGGGGGGTCTGGAGGGATGGCGAAGACCCGCCAGGGTTTGGGGCTGGGCTTGACTGTAGTGCTGGTGGCTGTGGGGGTGATGGGCAGAGCAGCGTCGGTGGTGGGCGGAGCGACATTGGCGGAAGTGACGTTGTCCTTGATGTTGGCAGCATCGGCAGGGGTGTCCTTGATGTTGGCGCTTTTTTTTGGATTTGGTAACAGAAGCAGCAGCGTTTGCGGTGTAGATGGCGGTAGCAGCGGTAAGGCTTGTGGTACCGTAAGTGACGAGACTGGCGTCAACGGATGTGATGAGATCGGTAGTGTCCACAGGTAATGCGACGGTAACCACATGGTCAATTGCACCAGGCACATGTGGGGGTGGGGTGGCAGGCACCAGTAAGTTTGGAGTACTTATGGTTTTTAATGTGCGATAGGGCGGAGTAAAATTGTAGCTTGATCCTGCGAAAAATGATAAACAGAAGAGGTCCTTTGCAGGTTTGGAAGAGGGTGGCTCTGAGCCGGGTTAGGCTTGACTGAAGGGCCAGGAGATGCCGACGCATTGTTGAGAGCGTGTGCTTGAGGACACTCAGAGAAAACTGTTTTTGGAGGATCTGTGTATGTAGCGGTTGTCGCAGTCAGGGCCACATTGTGTTTGCCTGAATGTAGATTGCAGTCCATTGGCGATGATCCTGTTCCAAAGGCAATGCGGCTCTAGTACCTGGTTCACTTAAGTATGTGTGAGAGCAGTTTCAGAGCCGAAGAGATTACCTGAAGGTTGCAGTGGGAGACAGAACCACTGAGGTCTTTCTGGAGGGAGGGAGATAATTTCTTCAAGGTAGGCGTCCCTAGAAGAGGTGGTGGAGATGAAGAGCTGGAGAGTAAAGGGCTTATCTGTCTCAGAACTCTAACAGTAGCCACACTGCCAATACATAAGCAGGTATGTTAGGATGCTATCAGATCACATGCAACTGAGCCCAACTGGGTAGAGTTTCAGATGTGCCCTCATACTATCTCCTGTATATATTGTGTATACCTGATAAAATTTGTTGGTGTTCTTTACATAGATCTGGGCTGCTTTCTATCAACAGCTCAGTTGTGATCTTACCACAACTGAGGTCCTTTGACAATCTTTAGCAGAGCCTGCTTTCCCACACCCTAATTGGTGAATTGCCCATGGAGAATGTATGCGAATTTGGCCACTTGGTAATGTGTCAGGGCTCGTGGGCCTGGGAGCAACCTTGTGATAATGTCATAGTGCTGGCCCTCACTGGGCATATATAGCAGTCATGGAATAGTCTTTCAGTCATGTGACAATAACACCAGAATCTGACATCTCTCTGTATGTCGCATATTGTGGTATTTATTCTGAATATGTCATAAGCAGTGTTATCAAGAAGCCCAAACAAGAAGACAACTACCTCACCTCTCCTTGAACCAAAACAGGCTTGCTGAGATTTTCCAGCACTTTCTGTTTTGTTTCAGATCTCCAACAGCTGCAGTTCACCGTATTTTTTTCTCCTCAACCATTCATTCTTGAACACAAACTCATGGATGTGAGCATAAAACTGCATATCAAAAGAAAAGGCCTCACTCTGCACGTTAGGGGGAATTAGAAAACTGAGCTAGTCTCCCCAAACTAACTTCACGATGCTTTCAACTGCACAAAATCTGGAAGCAGCCTGCAGTATCAATAGATGCCACTGGGTGGCAGATGATTACAACCTATCCGCAGGGCCAGAGAATAGTGACAATGGAAAGAACAAGTTTAACAAAAACAATGGGGAGTGTTTTTGTGATAATGGGAACTGCAGATGCTGGAGAATCCAAGATAATAAAGTGGGGAGCTGGATGAACTCAGCAGGCCAAGCAGCATCTCAGGAGCGCAAAAGCTGACGTTTCGGGCCTAGACCCTTCATCAGAGAGGGGGATGGTGAGAGGGTTCTGGAATAAATAGGGAGCGAGGGGGAGGCGGACCGAAGATGGAGAGAAAAGAAGATAGGTGGGGAGGAGAGTATAGGTGGGGAGGTAGGGAGGGGGTTGGTCAATCCAGGGAAGACGGACAGGTCAAGGAGGTGGGATGAGGTTAGTAGGTAGGAAATGGAGGTGCGGCTTGGGGTGGGAGGAAGGGATGGGTGAGAGGAAGAACAGGTTATGGGGGCAGAGACAGGTTGGACTGGTTTTGGGATGCAGTGGGGGGAGGGGAAGAGCTGGGCTGGTTGTGTGGTGCAGTGAGGGGAGGGGATGAACTAGGCTGGTTTTGGGATGCGGTGGGGGAAGGGGAGATTTTGAAGCTGGTGAAGTCCACATTGATACCATTGGGCTGCAGGGTTCCCAAGCGGAATATGAGTTGCTGTTCCTGCAACCTTCGGGTGGCATCATTGTGGCACTGCAGGAGGCCCTTGATAGACATGTCATCTGAGGAATGGGAGGGGGAGTTAAAATGGTTCATGACTGGGAGGTGCAGTTGTTTATTGCAAACCAAGCGGAGGTGTTCTGCAAAGCGGTCCCCAAGCCTCCGCTTGGTTTCCCCAATGTAGAATAGGCCACACTGGGTACAATGGATGCAGTATACCATATTGGCAGATGTGCAGGTGAACATCCGCTTAATATGGAAAGTCATCTTCGGGCCTGGGATGGGGGTAGGGAAGAGGTGTGGGGGCAAGTGTAGCACTTCCTGCGGTTGTAGGAGAAGGTGCTGGGTGTGGTGGGGTTGGAGGGGAGTCTGGAGCGGACAAGGGAGTCACGGAGAGAGTGGTCTCTCCAGAAGGCCGACAAGGGTGGGGATGGAAAAATGGTTGGGTGGTGGGGTCGGATTGTAGATGGCGGAAGTTTCGGAGGATGATGCGTTGTATCCAGAGGTTGGTGGGGTTGTTTGTGAGAACGAGGGGGATCCTCTTTGGGGCAGGGGCGGGGTGTGAGGGATGTGTTGCGGGAAATGCGGGAGATGCAGTCAACTCGACCACTGCGGGGGGAAAGTTGCGGTCCTTGAAGAACGTGGACATCTGGGATGTGCGGGAGTGGAATGCCTCATCCTGGGAGCAGATGCGGCGGAGGCGGAGAAATTGGAAATAGGGGATGGAATACTCCTACCTCACTATCAAACCCGCAGAAAAGGGTGGCGCAGTGGGAGTATGATCTGACCTCTACATCGCCGAGGCCAAACGCCAACTCTCTGACACCTCCTCCTACTGCCCCCTTGATCATGACCTCACCCCGAGCGTGGAACAGTCCCTCTTCTGCACCTACACAGGCCCCAAACCCCACCTCTTCCTCCGCTACATTGATGACTGTATCGGCGCTGCCTCTTGCTCCCCAGAGGAGCTCGAACAGTTCATCCACTTCACCAATACCTTCCACCCCAACCTCAAGTTCACCTGGGCCATCTCCAACACATCCCTCACCTTCCTGGACCTCTCAGTCTCCGTCTCAGGTAACCAGCTAGAAACTGATGTCCATTTCAAGCCCACTGACTCCCACAGCTACCTAGAATACACCTTCTCCCACCCACCCTCCTGCAAAAATTCCATCCCCTATTCCCAATTCCACTGCCTCTGCCGCATCTGCTCCCAGGATGAGGCATTCCACTCCCACACATCCCAGAAGTTCACGTTCTTCAAGGACCGCAACTTTCCCCCCGCAGTGGTTGAGAATGCCCTTGACAGCATCTCCCGCATTTCCCACAACACATCCCTCACACCCCGCCCCTGCCCCAAGAGGATCCCCCTCGTTCTGACATACCAGCCCACCAACCTCCGGATACAACGCATCATCCTCCGACATTTCCACCATCTACAATCCACCCAACCATTTTTCCATCCCCACCCTTGTCGGCCTTCCGGAGAGACCACTCTCTCCGGGACTCCCTTGTCCGCTCCACACTCCCCTCCAACCCCACCACACCCAGCACCTTCTCCTACAACCGCAGGAAGTGCTACACTTGCCCCCACACCTCCTCCCTACCCCCATCCCAGGCCCGAAGATGACTTTCCATATTAAGCAGATGTTCACCTGCCCATCTGCCAATATGGTATGCTGTATCCATTGTCCCGGTGTGGCTTCCTCTACATTGGGGAAACCAAGCGGAGGCTTGGGGACCGCTTTGCAGAACACCTCCGCTTGGTTTGCAATAAACAACTGCACCTCCCAGTCATGAACCATTTTAACTCCCCCTCCCACTCCTCAGACGACATGTCTATCATGGGCCTCCTGCAGTGCCACAGTGATGCCACCCGAAGGTTGCAGGAACAGCAACTCATATTCCGCTTGGGAACCCTGCAGCCCAATGGTATCAATGTGGACTTCACAAGCTTCAAAATCTCCCCTTCCCCCACTGCATCCCAAAACCAGCCCAGTTCTTCCCCTCCCCTCACTGCATCACACAGTCAGCCCAGCTCATCCCCTCCCCCCACTGCATCCCAAAACCAGCCCAGCCTGTCTCCACTTCCCTGACCTGTTCTTCCTCTCACCCATCCCTTCCTCCCACCTCAAGCCGCACCTCCATTTCCTACCTACCACCTCATCCCGCCTCCTTGACCTGTCCGTCTTCCCTGGACTGACCTATCCCCTCCCTACCTATACTCTCCTCTCCACCTATCTTCTTTTCTCTCCATCTTCGTCCGCCTCCCCCTCTCTCCCTATTTATTCCAGAACCCCCTCCCCATCCCCCTCTCTGATGAAGGGTCTAGGCCCGAAACATCAGCTTTTGTGTTCCTGAGATGCTGCTTGCCCTGCTGTGTTCATCCAGCTCCACACTTTGTTATCTAACATTTTGGGATAGTAGGAACTGCCGATGCTGGAGAATCTGAGATAACAAGGTGTAGAGCTGGATGAACACAGCAGGCCAAGCAACATCAGAGGAGCAGGAAAGTTGACATTTTGGGTCTGGAGATAACAAACTGTGGAGCTGGATGAACACTGCAGGTCAGGCAACATCTTAGGAGCCCAAAAGCTGACGTTTCGGGCATGGACCCTTCTTCAGAAATGGGGTCACTGGATCTGAAATGTTAACTCTGTTTTTTCCTTCACAGATGCTGCCAGACCAGCTTAGCTTTTCCAGCAACTTTGTACTTGATCCCACTTTCAGGCTTGGCTGTGCAGAGACTGCTCTTTTACCTCTTGAGAAGGAAGACTGAGCTTGAGTCCCACTTGAGAGAGATTTTAGTGAATAATTGAAGCTGACACTCTCACTGACACTGAAAAATGTTTTGAAGACATCAAGGGAACAGCTACAGGAAATAGATTATGGAATTTTGGGAATAGAAGAAACAGCCTTAAATTAAACACGAATGAAATTGGGGAACAATGATACATGGAAAGGAAAGAGTAAAGAAGTTTGGAACATGTTTCCTCAAGTCACAAGATGTGAGGTTCTATAAATTTCTGCTTTAGAAATAAAACTCAGTCTGACTCCAAACCAAAGCACAAACAGATAATTATCAAGGTCTCACACCGAACATGCATTGTCTGACCTAAAATGTCACCTCTTCTTTACACTGAAAAAACCTTTCGTTCTCTCAGAACAGTGACTTGAAAGGACTTCGTGAATTTACATATACATATTAGTCAATTAAAACCTTCTAATTGATTAAAAATTTATTTGCATCTTAGGTTTGTTTGATAGATCCTCATCAGTGGTGTGACCCTTTGATCTTGTACTTATAAATTCTGCATCTGAATCTACCTCTCTCACTAAAACCTGAAGAAGGAGTGAAGTTCCAAGCGCTTGTGATTTCAAATAAACCTGCTGAGCTATAACCTGGTGTCATGTGATTTCTGACCTTGTCCACCCCAATCCAGCACCAGCACCTCCATGTCATGGTTATCCAGGACAGGGCAGCTCAATGTATTGGACTACATCCATTCCCTCCACCACCGATGCTTAGTAGCAACAGTGTGTTTTGGTTTGAAGGCAGACTGGGTTTTATTTCTAAAGTGGGAACTTATAAAATGCACAACATGTACTGCAGAAATTCATGAAAGGTCCTTCAACACCACTTTTAAACCCAAGGCCATTACCACTTCCATCTAGAAGGTCAAGGACAGCAGATATATGGGAATACCACCACCTGCAAATTCCCCTCCAGGCCACTTGCCATCCTGACTTGGAAATAATTGCTGGTCCTTCACTTTTGCTGGGTCAAAATCCTGGAATTCCCTCCCTAAGAGCCTAATGGTTCAAGGATGCAGCTCACCACCACCTACTCAAAGTCAATTAGGGACAGGCAATAAATGCTGAGCTAGCTGTGATTTCCACATTACATGACAGAGTAAATAAAAGTTTAGCGTCATGTTGGTTAAGGCATAATGTCCAGGACACCAGGAGATTAAAGATTTAACTGCATCTTAGGTTTGTTTGATAGATCCTCATCAGCGGTGTGACCCTTTGATCTTGTACTTATAAATTCTGCATCTGAATCTACCTCTCTCACTAAAACCTGAAGAAGGAGTGAAGTTCCAAGCGCTTGTGATTTCAAATAAACCTGCTGAGCTATAACCTGGTGTCATGTGATTTCTGACCTTGTCCACCCCAATCCAGCACCAGCACCTCCTTGATTCAGCTGAAAATAGTGTCGTGAGACTGTTTACTTACTTAGGAAGACAGAGAAATCTGAGGATTTAACATTTAATCTGAAAGGTTTCCTGATCTCTGTGCTCAAGGCTATACTACAAACTTGAATCCATAACCTTCATGATTCATAGACAAGACAGCTATTGATGAAGCTACAGCTGATTGCTGGCAAGTATTTGGATAATGTTAAATACACTACAATCAGTTGATCTTCAAAACAAATCAATGCAATTTGGGAAAACGGAACAAGTGAAAAGTTGATCACCTTATAGTGAGGCATTGACGCTACACATAATTATGTATCTTTTCTCCAATTGTTTCCTTTAAAGCTCAGGAATGCATTGTCCCAACTCAACTTCGTGTCCACCTCTGTTATGACTCACTCAGAGGCAGTAAGAACTGCAGTTGCTGGAGTCAGAGATAACACAGGGTGGAGCTGGAGGAACACAGCAGGCCAGGCAGCATCAGAGGAGCAGGAAAGTTAATGTTTTGGGTCGGGACCCTTCTTTAGAAATGGGGAGGGGGAAGGGAACTCAAATAAATAGAGAGGAGGGGTGGTTAAAAAGATATTTGGCACTTTTGCTTTCATTGCTCAGTCCTTTCAGTATAACAGTTAAGAAGTCATGTTGGGGTTGTACACGACATTGGTGAGACCTCTTCTGCGTCCAGTTCTGGTCACCCAGTTATAGGAAGGATAGTATTAAGCTGGAGAGGGTTCAGAAGAGATTTCCCAGGATATTGTTGGGTATGGAAGCTTTAAGTTATGAAGAAAGGCTGTGTTAGCTGGGACTTTTTTCACTAGAGCATAGGAGGTTGAGAGGCAACCAGATCGAAAATAATGAGAGGTACAGATAGAATTAATAGGTTGGGGGATTTCAAGACTAGGGGGCACACTTTTAAGGTGAGAAGAGAAAGATTTAAAAAAGACACAAGGGGATAATTTTTCACACAGAAGGTGGATCGCGTGTGGAATGAACTTTTTAAAATTTTTGTTCTGAAATAGGAATCAATTCATGGCAGCCAACCTTTTATCTAGCAATTCCTGCTCAATAGCCAGCTCTCAATGGACTGACCTTCTCCCCTCCCCCACATCACCCCTCACACAAAACAGTACTCTAATGGCCTAAGGATGAAAGCATGCTGATAATGTGAAGTCCCAGAGAGGAAACAGATGTTTTCTGTGCATTCCACATGCATTTTTGTGACAGTAGAGAGCAATGAACTTCCCTTTTAAATCCAGCAATTTGCCTGAAAGAAATCCAAGATTTCCTGACTTTTTAACAGATCAATCAATGTGGATTAAGGATGCTTAGGAGCAGCCAATCACTCCAATGTTGAGCAGAGAAAATTCCTTGTGTGTCACTTCAGGTTATTTTTATATGCTAACAAACTAGTTCCACAAGATCTAAATATACATCTGAGGCAGAGTTCAGCAGGCTTAATTGATACTTTGATTCTTTTTGCACTCAGATTCCCAGTAAGTTCAGACGCCATCAACAAACTGCAGTGGTCCACACAAGTGGAAGCAAAAATAAGTCTTGCATTTATACAGTTCCTTTCACAATCTCAGAATATTGCCATGTCAATAAGATTTGAGGAGAAGACATAAATTGTTTTAAAAGCAGCACTTTCTTGTACAAATTTTGAATGCTGGACGAAACATCAAATGCCAATTGACACAATTTCTGGAAAGATTCCAAACAGCAGTTACCAGGACAGAATACAGACATCATCCTCCATCCGTCCCTTCATTGTGCGGCCCTTGAATTCCAGAAATACAAAAGACCAGATGGACAAGGTGTTTTCCTCTGCCAAGAAAGAGAAGCTATTGAAACAGATTATACCCGAAGTGGCACTGATAGCTCACCTTTGTTCACATACAAATTAACAATTGACCTGGCCAGAGAGATATAAACCAATCATCATAGAGAATTTGCCTTGTTAAATTGAAACCAATTCATCCAGGAATGCTGTTATATGATCAAACCTCTTGCTCTTTGAAGAAAGGTTGAATTGTAACTTCTGGGCTAGCTTGCTTCTGTTTGATAAGAATCTATTTACTATTAATGTTAGTCTGCTAAGAATGTAACTGGTGACATCATAGTCAGACTTCAGGCTTGGCTAGGCCTGAAACAAAAACAGGAATTGCCGGAGAAACTCATGAGTTCTGGCAACATCTGTGGAGAGAAAACACAAGATTTCGGTTCCAGTGATCCTTCTTCACAGAGTCAGACAGCACATAAACATCCTTCGGTACAACTAGTCTAAGCCAAACATAATCCTAAACTAAATGAGTTCCACCTGTCTGCTCATGGCTCATATTCCGCCAAACCTTTCCTAGTCATGTACTTACCTGAGTGTCTTTTAAATGTTGTAACTGTACCTGCATCCATCATTTCCTCTGGAAGCTCATTTTACATGCAAACCTCACCATTTGTGTAAAAAAAATGACTCTTACATCTTTGTTAAATTTCTCTGCTCTTACCCTAAAAATATGCCCCCTAGTCTTGAAATCCCCCTTCTTAAGGAAAAGACACTACCATTAACCATGTTTATACTCCTCACAATTTTATAAACCTCTATAAGGTCTCCTCTCAACCGCCTACACTTCAGTGAATTTAATCCCAGCCTATCCTGCCTTTCTTTATAACTCAAACTTTCCACACCAGGCATTATCTTGGTAAATCTCTTCTGAATCCTCTTTAGCTTAATAACATCCTTCCGATAACGGGGAAACCAGAAATGGACACAGTACTTCAGACTGCTGCCTTTCTTTTTTATGACAGACATTAGCAGTTGGGCAGGCGAAGGAGTGGATAATAGTGAGCTGGGAAGAAAGAAAACCTAGTAATAAAGATCATTAGTAGGTGAAAATGGCTTGGTACTGGTGAAAGTAGCCCATGTCATGACCAGGCTTGGTGTATGGGAGGGAAAGAAGGTGCTCAGGCTCCAAAATTATTGAACTTGATCCTGAGTCCTGAAGGCTGCAGTGCTACAGACCTGAGGATCCTCTGTTGAAGGTGGCATCATCAGAACAGATGCAATGGAGATGGAGAAATTGGGAGAATGGAATGAAATCTTTACAGGAATCAGGGTGTGAGGTTGTATAGTCTTGGTAACTAAGAGTCAGTTGATTTGTGGTGGATATTGTAGCCAGCCTAACGCCAGAAATGGAAACAATGATGTTGAGGAAGGGAAGGGAGGAGTCAGAGATGGACCAGGTGAAGGTGTGAACAGAGTGGAAATTGAAAGCAAAACTGATTAACTTTTCCAATTCTGGACAAGAGAGGGAGGCAGTGCCAATGTTGTCATTGATGTACTGGGGAAACAGTTTTGGGTGGGGGCCAGAGGAGGACTGGAGCAAAGAATGTTCCACATACTCCAAAAAACAAGACGGGCATAACTCGGGCCTATGCAGCTACCCCTGGCCAGACCTCTAACTGGAATAAAGTGAGAAGTGTGAAAGAAGTTGTACAAAGTGATGACATGGCCAGCCAGGCAGAGGAGGATGGTGATGGATGGGAACGGGTCAGACCGTTTTTTCCAGGGGGAAGCGGAGAGCCATGAGACCATCCTGTTGGTAAAAGGATTGCATGTCCATGGTAAAGAGGAGGCAGCTGGAGCCAGCAAACTGGAAATTCTGAAGCTGAACTGTAGATGTAAGTGGGAAGGGTACTGGACAAGGGAAGAACAAAAATCGTGTCAGGGTTGGAAGAGATGAATTCTGTGGGCAGGAGCAGGCTGAAACAAGGAGTCTGCCTGGGCAGTCCTGTTTGTGGATTCTGGGTAGAAGGTAGAAGTGGCGTGGGCAGGGTTGGAGGACAATGAACCTGGTGGTGGAGGTGAGCAGTAGATAAAATGATATGAGTGACTGTTAAGGACATAATAGCCAGGTGTTTGATGGTGGGGTCATGGTCCAGGGCAGACTAGGACAAGGTGTCTGAGAGCTGGTGCTCAGACTTTGCAATGTAGAGGTCAGTATAGCAGGTAACAACAATGTCACCTTTGTCACAGCAGGCTTCATTACAAAGTCAGCTTTGGATCTGAAAGCATGTAGTACAGCCAGTCCAGGGGGAGATAGGTTGGAATGGATAAAGGGGAGAGGCAGAGAAATTAAGGTGACTGATGTCCCAGTGACAGTTCCCAACAGCAGGTTGAGTGCAGGTAAAAGCCCAGAGGTAAGGGTTTGAATGGAGGGAGAGTATTGGAGGTGAGTGAACGGGTATGAGGGATTGGACAGAATAGTCTAAAGAAATTGACATGGAGGCAAAGGTGACAGAAGAGTTCAACATCATGTCATGCCAAAAATTCACTGAGGTGGTGACATAGAGGGATAAATTGAGACTTGTGCTGAGTACAGAACATTCAACAGTGAGCAGAATATCAGAAGGGATCATAAATGCTTGCCAAGATGTGTGGTTAAGAGAGACAAGTGGAGGGGAGGAAGGTTTCAGAGGGGCAGGGTACTCTGAGTTGTCACAGCTTGTGTTTTTTAATGCTTGAAAAGAAAAGCTTCATGTTAGAATGTTGAATGAGCCAGAGGATAAAGTGGAACAGTGGAGCTGGGGGGGTGGCGGCAGGGCAGCTTTGAGCCGGTGTGAGGCGCTGCTGATGGACAGAGAGTTGGAGAACATACACATGGTGATGCATGGCACCAAGTGTGAATCTCAGGACACATTGGGAGCAGGTGTCTGAGGAACGTTATACATCATGGACATATCTGTGATTTTGGGTGGATTCAAAATGAGAAGGATGAAACTTCAGTCAGATTCCACGTGGGTTGCGTCTGAGCCAGAGGCAGTCACTGAGGAATACGATGTGCCTGTGGAAACACGTTTTGGCAAATACCTTGTCAGACACTGTGAGTGACAACGGAGGTAATGATGGTAAACAAGAAAAAAGATTAGAATGGAAATCCTGTCAGAGAGAGAAGCAGAACTTTGAGGTGGGTACAGCTGGAAGAGATGTGGTGGGTAGTTAAATGCTAAATGAAAAAAATCAAAGAACTGCAGGTCGTGGAAATCTGAAACCTCCAAGAGCGCCTGGAGGAGGTATAGTTCAGGGTGTGTGTGGTAAGTTAGGGATCAGTTGAATAGCTATTCAGGTGTTAAACTGTATTTAATAATCTAATTTTTCCTGTGTAACAATTTCCTTAATTTAGTTGGAAACCTCTGAATTCTGGCGATTTAGTTGGAAGATTTCAGAGGGCTCTGGATGCAGAGAATTGCCCAACAGAAAGTTCAACTTCCTAGGCAATTCTTTTGGAATGCACAATGATGGGGATTATGCGGGGTCCCCATGTGTACTACCATCTACACTGGACTAACAATTGTCTGGACATTGGAAAATCTAGGCCAATCTATCTCCTGGAAAAGTGGGCATCAATCTCATTGTAATATGCTTCTATCCACAGTAAAAGGAATTCTACAGTTACACTCATCTACAGAAAGGAGCCTTCACTGGACATCAATATTTGGACTCAATCAAAAGTCACATACATTAACATCAATATCTTTGAGTTTCAAATTATTCTTAATTTGTAAATTCTTTCTTTTGCTTTTTATTTATTTTCATTGGGTAAATGTGCATGTGTGGCAGATGAAGTTAATGCAATGGAATGAACATATATACAAGGAACAAGGGTAGGCCATTCAACCCTCTATGTCTGTTCAACCATTCAATAAGTTCATAGCTTATTAATAGGAGAATAGAGTACATGAGAGAGAAGTTATGCTGAACCTGTATAAAATACTGATTAAACGTCAGCTGCAGTATTGCATTTACTTCTGGGTGACGCACTTTTGGAAGGATGCGAAGGCTTTGGAGAGGGTACAGAGGGATAGAAGACTGGCTAGCCAAAAGAAAACAGAGAGTTGGAACAAATAGGTCTTTTTCTGGTTGGTAAGTTGTAACTAGTTGTGTGCCACAAAGTTTGGACCTCAGGCCCTAACTATCTACAATCTATGTTAACAAAGTGGATGCAGGGACAGAAGGTACTATATCCAAATTTGCTGATAATGCGAAAATAGGTTGGACTATAAACTGCAAGAAATAAAACATTTACAAGTGGATATGGATATATTCAGTGAATGGCCATGATTTGGTAGATGGGGTTTAACATGGATGAATGTGAAGTTATCTATTTTGGTTGAAAGAATAGAAGGGCAACTTCTTAGCTAAACGGACAGAAACCTCAGTGCTCCAGTGCAGTTGGATCTGGATGTCCTTGTGCATATATTGCAGAAAACTAATATTCAGCAGGTAATAAGGACAGCAAATGGAATTTTGGTATTTATTGCTAAAGGACGAGTGTTTAAAAGTAGGGAAATATTGCTTAAACTGTATAATCATAGAATTTACAGTGCAGAAGGAGGCCATTATACCTATTTTATCTGTACCTACTCCCAAAAGAGCTAACCAACAAGACCCATTCCCCAGTCCTAGCTCTGTAGGTTGTTGACCTCAAGAACTTTAAAATCAACGACCACAAGATTATGGTAACCTTTGACGTCAGAGCACTATCCATGTCCATTGACATACCTGCAACCATTACTGGTTGCAGCAGAAACACTGACTCCAAACAACTCCATCAGCAAGGACAACATACTCAGACTACCGGACCTATGCCTCACCACACACTTCATCTTTAACGGCCAAATATACAAACAAATCAATGGCACAGCTATGGGGTCACCCATCTCAGGACTTACTGCAGAGTCAGTCTGCAATGACTGAAATGCACTTCCCTTCCCCTCATACAACCAAATCTGTGGATCCAATATGTGGATGGCATGTTTGTCATCATTAAATGCACCAAGTTAGAAGAGACACATTATCGGATCAACAATGTTTTCACTGGGATCAAATTTACAATAGAAGAGGAAGACAACAATCAACTTCTGCTTTTAGATGTCAGCATAGAACAAACGACCAACTAAGAGTTCCAAACCATAGTATATAGGAACACAACTCACACTGACCAAATCCCCAATTTCCACAGCAATCACACCAACATCCACAAACAAAGCTGTGTTAGGATATGATTCAAATGGGCCACAACTCACTGCAATATGCCAGAACTACACAGGGAGGAGGAAGAGCGACTCGCCATACTATCCTATATCAAGAACATTTCAGAACTGACAATAAGACTTTGACAAACACTAGGAATCATGGTAGCCACAAACCCATAGCCACATGACAACAAACACTCACAAGGATCAAAGACCCCATACCCATGACATGCAGGACCAACGTAGTTTACAAAATACCTTGTAATGACTGCAACAAATATTACATCGGCCAGACCAGAAAGAAACTAGCCATCAGGATACACGATCACCAGCTTGCAGCAAAACGACACAACAAACTTTCCCTTATCTCAGTGCACTTGGACAAGGAAAACCATCAATTTAACTGTGACCATCCTAGCAAGCAGAGACATATGCTAAGTCCTACAGGCCTGGTTTTCAACCTGTAATGCAATCAACAAATGTGAAATCAGACCCCATATAAAAACCCATGTAGAACAGTACAACGCAACTTAGCAGACTGGATCATATAAATGCCCATAATTACCAAGAGGAGTAGAACAACATTGTTTCATTGGAGGCTGCACTGATGATGTTACCTAGCATGGTGATGAAACATTTGTATGATAACCAGCCAGCTTGGCGAGCAAGCCAAGAACTTTATCCACAACCCCAGCTACAAAATCTTCACAAAAACCTTAGACTTAATAATTTATTAAATACATAATAACTTTAGCAGAGGAAAATTAAACAACAAGGTAAGCTGATTAATGTCTATGCTGTAAACCCGAAACATTTGTCTTAATCTCCCATTAACACAGTTAAGAGATAAATAGAAGGGTGGCTCAGTGGTTAACACTGCAGCCTCACAGCGCCAGGGATCTGTGTTCAGGTGCAGCTAGCAAAACTTCTACCTCAGCATTCTAATCTTTGGCCTTCTGGACCTCACGCGAGAGATTAAACAGGAAGCTTTCAAATCTTCTTGCTGTATTGTCAGCAACCAAATGCGCCTCATCAGAAAACATCGTTCAAAGAATCAACTTCAATTCTGGTTCCACCCAGATAGACTAATTGAATTTTCCTAAGGCCTCAATTACCATTCAACAACTACCATCTGCTTGAACATGGGGCCTCTTCCAAACTTGCTGAAACCAATTCCCAGGTACTGAATTAATTAATTAATTAATAGCCAACTTCTGCTATGTGTTTGAACATAATGCTCTTCATGGGGTTTCTGTGTTTGTAGGAATTCTTTTAGTCAAACATCAGCCTGCAATCAGGTGAAAGAGAATGTCTCTGGCAGCAGCGGCAGCAAATCCAGGACCAGCTTGACACAGCTCCATCCCAGCCTAGGATCTCCTAGTGAGTTAGGAGCAGGGGGTAGGCTGATTATCCCCGGCTCAGACTCATAGGTTGAGCCAAGGCTCTGGGTCTGTGGCCAGGCCCGGGCACCAGAAGGAGCAGAGGAATCAGGGAAAGGGATGGCAGAGGACTTTGATGACTGGCATCAACTTCTGGAGGAGCGTCAAATGGGGAACAGGAAGGATGGAAACTGTGCATCCTCAGGGCTATGGCTACGGCTCAGAGGCAGCAGTTCTGATTGTGGCTGCAGCAGATGTCTGCAACTGAGACCCCAGAGCTCATTTCACAGACTCCAACTGGGGAACGAGCAAGAAGATGGGAGTAACATGAACTCTATCCCATTAAAATCTTGCATTATATTCAGTGTTTCAATATGGCACCAGAGCGTGGCAAAACTTTGCGTGTAACATGCAAGAAAACACTTGTTTTATATAACATGGTGTGAAGCTGGATGAACACAGCAGGCGAAGCAGCATTAGAGGAGCAGGAAAGCTTGATGTTTCGGGTCGGGACCCTTTTTCAGAAAAATCGGCAGTTCCTACTTCTTTGTAACTTTTTTTTATATACATGTGAGACCACTAGATCGAAATCCAAATCTAGTCTCATCAATTAGCCTCCAGGCCTGGCCTCACAAACAAAGCTTGAAGGTCTGCTATTTTTATTTTACCACCAGCTGTTAAAAAGTCCACCAGTCATTTCTGGATCATAGTTCCCAGCTCACAACTCCAAATCAAAATTATACAAATGAATAAAAATAATGAATAATGAAAAAATAGCAAAAGGTTCTAACAGGTTGGCCTGTAGTTGGCAAACGAAGATGAGAAAATTCAGGGCTTTTGCAGAGCGTGTCCGTGAGAAAGGAAATATTGGGAATGGAATCATTCCATAGAGAGGATGTGTTATAATTTAAAAATAATGTTAAAGCAAGAAGTTTTCCAAAATAGAAAAAGTGCAATAAGAAAGCAACTACTTTCATTACAGGGACATGTTACAGATACATATAATGGATACATAAGTGAGTTTGGGCATCTGACTAGAAATGTTTACATTGATCATTTTTGCTGACCTATCTAACAACTTAGACTGATACATGACCTAATTCACTGCAACAGGCTTCTCATCAACAAAAGTGTTTAATTCAATAAAACCACATCCACCTGAGAAACGGAAACAGGAACAGAGGGAGAAAGTGGAATCTTATAAATATTTATGCATTGCAAAGAAGTCTGTATAAAGAACAGGGAACACAGGCCCGAATTAAATGGAGTCTGTCTCTTTAGAATCAATTAAATGACAAAGTTTATTCTGTGACTGTGAGCAAAGAATCTTTGTACAGTGAGCCATCTACTAAACAATTTTACATTGATACACGAAAAACAAATATAGTGGAAAGAAAATATTTCGAAGCAGGGTAAAATCTGGTGCCAAATACTTAAATGTTTAAGGGCATAAAAGATAAAAAGAAAGCTGCAAATACTGGACATTTTAAACAAATACGTACATTTGCTTAGAAGGGTCACAAGTCTATCAGCAGAAAAATGGGGGTAAGGACAGGTTAATGTGTCAAGTGATTTGTCTTTCTAGGAACTAAAAGTTGAACCCCAGTATATGCCTAATCAAAAGAAATAAGGCAAATTATACGAAAAACACCTTGCAGATTGAAGATAATTATTTATGTTGTATGAGCTTGTACTACAAAATTAAACATGGTCATGGTTAAAAGGATTGCACTTGTGAGATTTCAGTTATTTTCTAGCATTTACATTCCATTGATATGAGTACTTTCTAAAATATACAATATGGTCGGTTCCCAAGAGTTGTCATAATGAGAATAGAGGATGTGTAGGCTAATTGACCTCAGGAAAAGTGTTGGAAGACCTCACCTCCAATTATTCCTTTGGAGCCAACTCCCGTCATAAAACTTAGAACTGTCTGTAGTCAAATGTATCATAAATCATAAGTAAGACCATAAGGCAGAATAGTCAACTACGTACTCATATTTGTTTTGACACAAAGTCTGAATACCTTGTACGAAACTACATTAACACTTGAGCTGCTGAAAAGCTCCATTATGACAATGGAATTTGCCATTGTTTCAGTCGTTATCTCAGAGAGTCCTGTTCTCTTCAATTCTCAGTGGGAACTGGGCAGATTCACTGGAAATTTGGGTTGCAGGGGATTCATTGTCGAAAGTGGAAAAGAGAAAAGTTATGGATTCTCAAATAAAAGCAGAGAATATTGGCAGTGCTCAGTAGGTCAAGTAACATCTGTGGAGAGGGAAAAGTGGCTGAAGTGACATGTCAAATTGATGGCTTTTCCTCAGAATTGGAAATATTCTGTGTGTAAGAACATAAGATCGCACGAAATGGGAACAAGAAAAGGCCATTTGGCACCTTGATGCTGTTCAGTGATTCAATAGGATCATGGCTGATTCAATAGGCTCATTCCTCACACCAACCTTCCTCCCCTTTCCCCATAACTCTTGATTCTCCTATACTCAAGAATCTATCTATCTCAGCCTGAGATATTCACAATGATTCTGCTTCCACAGCTCTCTGTGGCAAAGAGTTCCAAAGATTCCCAACCTTCTAAGAGAAGACATTCCTCCTCAGTCTTAAATATTCACCACTTTAGTGTGAAACAATGCCCTGTGGTCCTAAATTCTCCTATGAGGGGAAACACGTTCTCAGCATTTATCCTGTCAAGCCCCTTAAGAGTGTCTCAATGAGATCATCTCTCATTCTTCTAAACTCCAATGAGTACAGTCCCAACTGTTTAACCTTTGCTCATAATACAACCCCTTCATATCGGAAATCATCCCAGTAAACCTTCTCTGAACTGCCTCCAATGATATTATATTTTCCAAAATTACTCACAGAACAACAGATGTGGTCTTGCCAGCATTTTGTACAGTTGCAGTAAGACTTCCCTACTCTTCTACGCCAACCCCGTTGAAATAAGGGTCAACATTCCACGAGCCTTCCTGATTACCTGCTTCACCTGTATGCTAGTTTTCTGTGTTTCATGTACAAGTTTCCCCCAAGTCCCTCTGTGTTGTAGCTTTCTGCCATTTTGCCTCTGTAAAAATAATAATTTTTTGAACTCCTTTTCAAAATGAACAACTTTACATTTTCCCACATTATATCCTTTTGCCCACTTGCTTGCTTAATCTATTAATATCTTTCTGTAAACTGTTTGTATCCCTCTCGCAAGTTGACTTCCCACCTAACTTTGTATTGTCTGTAAATCTGGCTACAGTACATTCACTTCTTTCACATGAGACATTAACATAATTTGTAAACAGTTGTATAGAAACCGCAGAGGCACCATGGGTTGCCAAGATTTATGGGTGATGGGAGGATAGGTGGCAGGTAGTGGTGTGTGGTTTTGTACAAAGAAGGGAGCTTAGGACAAAAGTGTAGGATTCAGGATTTACAAACCAGGCAAGATTAACGATCAGAGATAATGGGAACTGCAGATGCTAGAGAATCCAAGATAATAAAGTGTGAAGCTGGATGAACACAGCAGGCCAAGCAGCATCTCAGGAGCACAAAAGCTAACGTTTCGGGCCTAGACCCTTCATCAGAGAGGGGGATGGGGTGAGGGTTCTGGAATAAATAGGGAGAGAGGGGGAGGCGGACCGAAGATGGAGTGAAAAGAAGATAGGTGGAGAGGAGAGTACAGGTGGGGAGGTAGGCAGGGGATAGGTCAGTCCAGGGAAGACGGACAGGTCAAAGAGGTGGGATGAGGTTAGTAGATAGGAAATGGAGGTGCAGCTTGGGGTGGGAGGAAGGGATGGGAGAGAAGAAGAACAGGTTAGGGAGGCAGAGACAGGCTGGGCTGGTTTTGTGATGCAGTGGTTGGAGGGGATGAGCTGGGCTGGTTATGTGATGCAGTGGGGGGAGGAGACAAACTGGGCTGGTTTTGGGATGCGGTGGGGGAAGGGGAGATTTTGAAGCTGGTGAAGTCCATATTGATACCATTGGGCTGCAGGGTTCCCAAGTGGAATATGAGTTATGTTCCTGCAACCTTCGGGTGGCATCATTGTGGCACTGCAGGAGGCCCTTATGGACATGTCATCTAAAGAATGGGAGGGGGAGTTGAAATGGTTTGCGACTGGGAGGTGCAGTTGTTTATTGCGAACCGAGCGGAGGTGTTCTGCAAAGCGGCCCCCAAGCCTCTGCTTGGTTTTCCCAATGTAGAGGAAGCCACACCGGGTACAAAGGATACAGTATACCACATTGGCAGATGTGCAGGTGAACCTCTGCTCAATATGGAAAGTCATCTTAGGGCCTGGGATAGGGGTGAGGGAGGAGGTGTGGGGGCAAGTGTAGCACTTCCTGCGGTTGCAGGGGAAGGTGCCAGGTGTGGTGGGGTTGGAGAGCAGTGTGGAGCGAACAAGGGAGTCAAGGAGAGAGTGGTCTCTCTGGAAAGCAGACAAGGGTGGGGACGGAAAAATGTCTTGAGTGGTGGGGTCAGATTGTAGATGGCGGAAGTGTTGGAGGATGATGCGTTGTATCCGGAGGTTGGTGGGGTGGTATGTGAGAACGAGGGGGATCCTTTTTGGGCGGTTGTGGCAGGGGCAGGGTGTGAGGGATGTGTTGCGGAAATGTGGGAGACGCGGTCAAGGGCGTTCTCGACCACTGTGAGGGGAAAGTTGCGGTCCTTGAAGAACTTCTCCCACTCCTCCCGACGGACACCCCGCTCCTCCCACCGCCGACGGAACTGCGCCCACAGCCGACGGAACCTTGCCCACGGCTGACGCCGACGGAAACTTGCCCACAGCTGACAACCTCATCGCTCCGCCCACAACCTCCACAGCCAGCAACCCCAGAGAAGACAGCCACACTGAGCCCTGCCGAATCTTCACCATCCCCCAAGACCTCCCACTGACTGAGGACGAACAGTCAGTCCTAAGCAAGGGGCTCACCTTTGTCCCCCTACAACCACACATCAACGAATACCAGTCACGTTTGGACATAGAGCAGTTTTACCGCCACCTTCGCCTCTACGCTTACTTCTTCAACTGGGAACCGAAGCCTCCCTCCACTGACCCCTTCACCCGCTTCCAACACAAGTCCTCCTCCTGAACACCACCCCCAGGCCTCCTACCCTCCATCGACCTCTTCATCTACAAATGCCGTCGAGTCATTAACCGCCTCAACCTCTCCACCCCCTCACCCACTCCAACTTCTCCCCTGTAAAACGGGCAGCCCTCTGCTCCCACCCCAACCTCACCATCAAACCTGCAGACAAGGGTGGCGCAGTGGTAGTATGGCGCACTGACCTCTACATCGCCGAGGCTAAACGCCAACTCTCCGACACCTCCTACTATCGCCGCCTTGATCATGCCCCCACCCCTGAGCACCAAACCATCATCTCCAACATCATTCATGACCTCATCATCTCAGGGGACATCCCATCCACAGCCTCCAACCTTATATTCCCCAACCCCGCACGGCCCGTTTCTATCTCCTTCCCAAAATCCACAAACCTGCCTGCCCTGGTCGACCCATTGTCTCAGCCTGTTCCTGCACCACTGAACTCATCTCCACCTATCTGGACTCCGTTTTCTCCCCTTTGGTGCAGGAACTCCCCATCTACGTCCGTGACACCACCCACACCCTCCACCTCCTCGAGAACTTCCAATTCCCTGGCCCCCAACACCTCTTTTTCACCATGGACATCCAGTCCCTATACACCTGTACTCCGCATGCAGATGGCCTGAAGGCCCTCCGCTTCTTCCTGTCCCGCAGGCCCGACCAGACCCCCTCCACTGACACTTTCATCCGCCTAGCCGAACTCGTCTTCACCCTCAACAACTTCTCTTTCGATTCCTCCCACTTCCTACAGACAAAGGGGGTGGCCATGGGCACCTGCAGGGGCCCCAGCTATGCCTGCCTCTTTTTAGGTTACGTGGAACAGTTCCTCTTCCGCACCTACACAGGCCCCAAACCCCACCTCTTCCTCTGTTACATTGATGACTGTATTGGCGCTGCCTCTTGCTCCCCAGAGGAGCTCGAACAGTTCATCCACTTCACCAACACCTTCTACCCCAACCTCAAGTTCACCTGGGCCATCTCCAACACATCCCTCACCTTCCTGGACCACTCGGTCTCCATCTCAGGCAACCAGCTAGTAACTGATGTCCATTTCAAGCCCACCGATTACCACAGCTACCGAGAATACACCTCCTCCCACCCACCCTCCTGCAAAAATTCCATCCCCTATTCCCAATTCCTCCGCCTCCGCTGCATCTGCTCCCAGGATGAGGCATTCCACTCCCGCACATCCAAGTTCTTCACGGACCGCAACTTCCCCCCACAGTGGTCGAGAACGCCCTTGACCGTATCTCCCGCAACACAGCCCTCACACCCTGCCCCCGCCACAAACGCCCAAAGAGGATCCCCCTCATTCTCACACACCACCCCACCAACCTCCGGATACAACGCATCATCCTCCGACACTTCCGCCATCTACAATCCGACCCCACCACCCAAGACATTTTTCCATCCCCACCCTTGTCTGCTTTCCGGAGAGACCACTCTCTCCGTGACTCCCTTGTTCGCTCCACACTGCCCTCCAACCCCACCACACCCGGCACCTTCCCCTGCAACCGCAGGAAATGCTACACTTGCCCCCACACCTCCTCCCTCACCCCTATCCCAGGTCCCAAGATGACTTTCCATATTAAGCAGAGGTTCACCTGCACATCTGCCAATGTGGTATACTGTATCCATTGTACCCGGTGTGGCTTCCTCTACATTGGGAAAACCAAGCAGAGGCTTGGGGACCGCTTTGCAGAACACTTCCGCTCGGTTCGCAATAAACAACTGCACCTCCCAGTTGCAAACCATTTCAACTCCCCCTCCCATTCTTTAGTTGACATGTCCATCATGGGCCTCCTGCAGTGCCACAATGATGCCACCCGAAGGTTGCAGGAACATAACTCATATTCCACTTGGGAACCCTGCAGCCCAATGGTATCAATGTGGACTTCACCAGCTTCAAAATCTCCCCTTCCCCCAACGCATCCCAAAACCAGCCCAGTTCGTCCCCTCCCCCCACTGCATCACACAACCAGCCCAGCTCATCCACTCCCCCCACTGCATCCAAAAACCAGCCTAGCCTGTCTCTGCCTCCCTAACCTGTTCTTCCTCCCACCCCAAGCCGCACCTCCATTTCCTACCTACTAACCTCATCCCACCTCCTTGACCTGTCCGTCTTCCCTGGACTGACCTATCCCCTCCCTACCTCCCCACCTATACTCTCCTCTCCAACTATCTTCTTTCCTCTCCATCTTCGGTCCGCCTCCCCCTCTCTCCCTATTTATTCCAGAACCCTCACCCCATCCCCCTCTCTGATGAAGGGTCTAGGCCTGAAACGTCAGCTTTTGAGCTCCTAGGATGCTGCTTGGCCTGCTGTGTTCATCCAGCTTCACACTTTATTATCTAAGATTAACTATCAACAGGTTCCATAATGCAGGGTCAATGTAGATGGCAATGGGACAAGTCTAAAAACAAAATGTAGTTGACAAATTTTATATTTGTGTCTGAAAAGGTTAAGACAAAGAAATATCATAAGCACCACTCTCTATGATGATGTCATGTTAGACCACTTAGCAGAACAGCTTAGGATCTTGAATGATTAAGACCTAACATCCAGGTCCACTTATAGACTATGTAGCAATGTCTACCATATCAATATTACCTGTGACTAGTTGTTAACATGCAGTAAATTATATCTTGTTAACTGCACGGGACTCATCTAGCTAGTCCACAAAGTGGTTTTCTTCTATGACAACAAATCAAGCCAGAATCTATACTTGAAGAGGACGGTGACAGGCACTTCCATCCTGAGAAGCAGTTCATAAAGCACAGTGAGATGACATGCCCATACAAATATTTTTGGAAATCTGAGTTCAGGAAGTAGGGATTAGCCATGTTGGTGTGGAGTTCATAGATTACAACTTCTGTTCCATTCCAAAACATTGCAATTGTTTGGGTTGGGTTCTAGGCTTTTAAGAGGGTAATATTGAAAGAGCAGTGCTTTCTATGTGTGAAGCAATATACCAGGCATTACAATTGATGTTTTCAACTACCCAAGTATCATTCCTAGTTCCCTGAAGGCAGTGAATCACAGAATCCCTACAGTGCGGAAGCAGACCATTCAGCCAATCAAGTCACAGTAACCCTCCAAAGAGCTTCCCACTCAGACCCATCCCCTGTAACCCTGCGTTCTCCATGGCTAGCCCACCTCGCCTGCCCATTCCTGGACAATTTAGCATGACCAATGCACCTAACCTTTGGTGATAGCGATCACAATTCTGTTATGTTTACTTTAGTGATGGAAAGGGATAGGTGTATACCACTGGGCAAGAGTTATAGCTGGAGGCAAGACAATTACGATGAGATTAGGCAAGATTTAGGGAGCATAGAATGGGGAAGGAAACTGCAGTGGATGGGCACTTTAGAAATGTGGAGCTTATTAAAGGATAAGCTCCTGTATGTCCTAGATAAGTATGTACCTGTCAAGCAGATCATGGGAGCCGTGGTTTACGAAGGAGGTGGAATCTCTGGTCAAGAGGAAGAAGAAGGCTTATGTTAGGATGAGATGTGAAGGCTCAGTTAGGGTGCTTGAAGGCTACAAGGTAGCCAGGAAAGACCTAAAGAGAGAGCTCAGAAGAGCCAGGAGGAGACATGAGAAGTTGTTGGCGGATAGGATCAGGGTAAACCCTAAGGCTTTCTATAGGCATTTAAGGAATAAAAGAATGACAAAAGTAAGATTAGGCCCAATCAAGGATAGTAGTGGGAAGTTGTGTGTGGAGTCAGAGGAGATAGGGGAAGCACTAAATGAATATTTTTTGACAGTATTCACTCTAGAAAACGACAATGTTGTCGAGGAGAATACTGAGATACAGGCTACTAGACTAGGTGGGATTGAGGTTCACAAGGAAGAGGTATGAGAAATCCTACAGAGGGTGAAGATAGATAGGTCCCCTGGGCCGGATGGGATTTATCGTAGGATCCTCTGGGAAGCCAAGGAGGAGATTGCCGAGCCTTTGGCACTGATCTTTGTCTCGTCATTGTCTACAGGAATAGTGCCAGATGACTGGAGAATAGCAAATGTGGTTCTCCTGTTCAAGAAGGGGAATAGAGACAACCCTGGTAATTATAGACCAGTGAGCCTTACCTCAGTTGTTGGTAAAGTGTTAGAAAAGGTTATAAGGGATAGGATTTATAATCATCTAGAAAAAATAAATTGATTAGGGATAGTCAGCACGGTTTTGTGAAGGGTAGGTCGTGCCTCACAAACCTTATTGAGTTCTTTGAGAAGGTGACCAGACAGGTAGATGAGAGTAAACCGGTTGATGTGGTGTATATGGATTTCAGCAAGGCTTTCGATAAGGTTCCCCACAGTAGGCTATTGTACAAAATGCGGAGGAATGGGATTGTGGGAGATACAGCAGTTTGGATGGAAATTGGCTTGCTGAAAGAAGACAGAGGGTGGTAGCTGATGGGAAATGTTCATGTGGGTGTTAGGTCCACTGCTGTTTGTCATTTTTATAAATGACCTGGATGAGGGCGTAGAAGGATGGGTTCGTAAATTTGCCGATGACACTAAGGTCGGTGGAGTTGTGGATAGTGACGAAGGATGCTGTAGGTTGCAGAGAGACATAGATAAGCTGCAGAGCTGGGCTGAAAGGTGGCAAATGAAGTTTAATGCAGACAAGTGTGAGGTGATGCACTTTGGTAGGAGTAACCGGAAGGCAAAGTACAGGGCTAATGGTAAGATTCTTAGTAGTGTAGATGAGCAGAGAGATCTCAGCGTCCATGTACACAGATCATTGAAAGTTGCCACCCAGGTTGACAGGGCTGTTAAGAAGGCATACAGTGTTTTAGCTTTTATTAATAGAGGGATCGAGTTCCGGAACCAAGAGGTTATGCTGCAGCTGTACAAAACTCTGGTGCGACAACACTTGGAGTATTGCATACAGTTCTGGTCACCACATTATAGGAAGGATGTGGAAGCTTTGGAAAGGGTGCAGAGGAGATTTACTAGGATGTTGCCTGGTATAGAGGGAAGGTCTTATGAGGAAAGGCTGAGGGACTTGAGGCTGTTTTCATTCGAGAGAAGAAGGTTGACAGGTGACTTAATTGAAACATATAAAATAATCAGAGGGTTAGATAGGGTGGATAGGGAGAGCCTTTTTCCTCAGATGGTGATGGCGAGCACGAGGGGGCATAGCTTTAAATTGAGGGGTGAAAGATATAGGACAGATGTCAGAGGTAGTTTCTTTACTCAGAGAGTAGTAAGGGAATGGAACGCTTTGCCTGCAACGGTTGTAGATTCGCCAACTTTAGGTACATTTAAGTCGTCATTGGACGAGCATATGGGTGTACATGGAATCGTGTGGTTAGATGGGCTTGAGATCGGTATGACAGGTCAGCACAACATCGAGGGCCGAAGGGCCTGTACTGTGCTGTAATGTTCTATGTTCTATGTTACCTGCACATCTTTGGGCTGTGGGAAGAAACCAGAGCACCCAGAGCAAACTCACGTGGATGCGGGGAAAATGTACGAACTCCAAACAGGCAATCCAGTCCCCTAGCGTTTTGAGGCAGTAGTGCTAACCAATGAGCCATTATGCCACCCCTAATGTTTTCACATTATTCATGACTGCCTTGTCCAAGCTAATTTAAAATAAACAAAACTCAGAAATGTAGTAAAGTGAGGAGGTGCTAAGAGATTTCTGGAGATCATAGATAGTTTGGAAGAATCGGCAATCGTGACGGCAAATGAAATTTTATGAAAAGTAGGGGAAAGTGATTCCTCTTGGTTGAAAGAATGAGGAGAAGCAAACTAGAACATCGAACATTACAGCGCAGTACAGGCCCTTCGGCCCTCGATGTTGCACCAACCTGTGCAACCAACCTGAAGCCCATCTAACCCACACTATTCCATTATCATCCATCTGTTTATCCAATGACCATTTAAATGCCCTTAAAGTTGGCAGATCTGCTGCAGTTGCAGGCAGAGCATTCCACGTTTATAATTCTAAAGGGAATGCAGAAAATAAAAAAAGAGGTGGGTACTCATGAACACATTTTTGAAGGTGGTGGATTAAGTTGGGAAAGATGTTAAAAGGGATCAGAGATTCGTGGCTATAGGTATAGAACAAATGCAGAGGAAGGTGTATTAAAGCTTAATAAAAGTTACTGGGTATGCTGTACGTGTTCGATTCTAGTCACCATAGTTGAGCAACAATGTCAAGGTCTTGCAGGGAATGCAAAGGAGATTTACTGGAATGTAACAGGGATACAGGATTGCAACATATGGAGAGACTAGGGTGAGTGGGATTGCTCTTTTTAAAGCAGCGAAATTGGAAAGCAGGGAAAAGTGTCAGCAGCAAGCATTAGCCAGATCCCAAAAACAATCTATTGTGAAAAGCAAGAACAGAATCACTGAACATCACAGCACATGAGAAAACCAATTCATTCAGAATGCCTGCGTTACATAGGGCAGTTAGCTCAGTTGGCTGGGTGGCAGAATGACGCCAACAGTGTGGGTTCAATCTCTGCACTAGCTGAAGTCACCATGAAAATCCGAGCTTCTCAACCTCACCCCTCACCTGAAGTGTATTGGCCCTCAGGTTAAACTCACTACCAGCTGTCTCTCTCTAATGAGAGTTTGGGACTCTGGTGACATTGTTATGTTTTGTTACACAGGATGTATGGCACGGAAACAGGCCTTTCAGCCCAAAGTGTGCATGCAATTTATGTTGCATTCAAGCCTCCTTCGATCTTCACCATAA
The DNA here is from genome assembly GCF_030684315.1 of Stegostoma tigrinum. Classification (NCBI taxonomy): domain Eukaryota; kingdom Metazoa; phylum Chordata; class Chondrichthyes; order Orectolobiformes; family Stegostomatidae; genus Stegostoma; species Stegostoma tigrinum. The sequence goes on along the minus strand of NC_081355.1, from coordinate 150,327,211 downwards.
TACCTGCTTTCTTTTATGGTTCTCTTGTTTCTCCTTAAACTCATCAATACTATTTGCTTCAGCCACTTCCTGTTGTAATGACTTCTGCATTCTCACCACTTTTTGGGTGAAGATATTTCTTCTGAATTTACCATGGTGTGTCTGGTCAGTGTCTTTTATGACCTATTTAATAGCAATCCAATTGTTGCAATTTTCATCATATTTCCAAAGCTACGGAAATGTTTCCTTTCATGACTATATTAATCCCTTTAGATAGTTTACTGTTGAGTCTTCATTGATTGACTGCCTCTTCTTTCCCTAAAAAAAGGGATTATTGGGGTCACTGTACCGCTTCCAATGTTGAAAATAATCAGATTTTCTCAGTGCAGACTCAGCCTGCTATCCTCCAGATTCAGTGGCTCATTTCCAGCATAGTGATGTGCTTACCTTCTGAGTCATCGAGTGACTTGTGCCTTTTGTTCAAGACTGTGTGTATTGAAAGTGAGTGGACGATGACAGGAAAGGAAATGAAAGGCTTAAAGCAGTGGTGTTTAGAGACAAAGGCCTTTGTTTCAACTATATTGCACAAGCATTCATAGGGTAGTGCTTCAGTACCAGGCTTGGAACAAACATGTGATGTTGGGTCACAATTAATAACAAGTGTCTGGCTGCGAACTGTACAACATAAAAGATTATATTAGTATCAAATATTTGCATAGAAAGGAAATGAAAAAGCTGGATTGAACCCAAATATGCAGCTGTGAGGGATGAATGGTTTATAAGAAGAACATGCAGACAGTCTTCAGTCAGTCAGTTTGATGTCTTCTAACCTCAGATTGAACTATCAGTCCTTCATTCATCACTTATGCTTAAAGGGAACTGGGACTTGCACAGTGACTAACATTTTACCTCTGGGTCAAAACATTGTGGTTGCAAACTTCACCTCAGGGTTTTGAATTTAAAAATGTAAGGCTGACACTCCTACATGATAGTTAGGCAACACAGCATTGTACATATCATTCAGACACACTGTTAAAACAATGAAGAATGCTTTTCACTGAGAGAATGATGAGGAAAAATTTCTTGAATAAAGAGAATGATAAGGGCAAACTCCTTCGCTTAGAGTGTGGTGAGTTTGTGGAATTCTCTGCCACAGAAAGCATCGAAGGCAAAACATTGAAAGTTTATAAGGAGGTACATATAGGTCTTAGGGCTAAAAGGATCAAAAAGTAATGGGGTGAAGGCAGAATTAGGGTACTGAGTAATATGACCAGCCATGTTTGTATTGAAAGACAGAGCAGGCTTAAAGTAGTGAATGGTTCACACCTGTTCATACTTTCTATGTTTTTATGTTTAAAACTGAGCTTGGCCTTTCATATGGATACAGAAATTCCCATGGTACTACTTGAATGAAGAGCAAAGATTAATATATAATACTGTGGCCAACATTTAAACCTAAGAAAACATAATGGACATTGTCCCATTACTGTTTGTGGGACCTTGTTGTGTGCAAATTGGTTTCATACTTCCAACACTACAACAGTGACCAAACCTTAGAAGGACTTCATTAGTTTCACTGATAACCTTGATGTCATATTTGATCCCAAGATGAGCTTCTGTGCACATACCCAATGTGTATATAGACATCTGCTGATCAGTGAGCTACCCTGAATTGTTGTGTTTGAACAGTAATGATTTATTGATATTAATACTACAGTTATTTTTTTTGAGAGTTTGGATGTATTGTTATGCTGATGATATTGATGCTGTTGATTTGTCCATCATTTGCAGACAACATGTTTCATTTCCATACAGCTTACAAATCCTGATATGATGGTAAAATATGGATTTTGCAGAATTTTTTTTCCCAGCACGCGGGGCACCAAATATCCTACTGACTTCAGGGTTGATTTCCTTAGGTTTACTTTTCTTTACTTCGAACCATAAAATAATTACAGCGCACAAGCCATTCAGTCCATTGAGCCGTGCTGACTCGTTGCTAGAAAAACTTAGCCAGTCTTCACCTGATTGTCCCCCTTAGCCCTGAACATTGTTCAGGTGTATATCCAATTCCCTTTTGAAAACCAAGACGATTTTGCCACAATCTCAAGCAGTGCCTTGCAAATCTTAACCACTCACCTCATAAGAAAAGTTTTCCTTATTCCATAATTAGTTCACCTCATATTGGTGTCTTCTGTTTCTTGAACCTTTTGTCGATAGGAATGTTTTCTTCATATGTACTTTGTCCACATCCCTCATGATTTTAAGCGCCTCTCTTGAATCTCTGCTCTAAGTAGAGGATCCTTGTTTTTCCATTCTATCAACGTAAGTCTCTCACTCCTTTAATTATTCTTGTAAATCTCTTTTAAAGGCCTTCACATCCTTTCTAAAGTACTGTGCTTATAACTAGACACCATACTTTAGACGCCAAAACAATCTTATATAAAGATTTACCATAACATCCTTGCTTTTGTACTCTATGCTGCTATTAATAAGGTCTATTCATCTGTTACCTCCAGTAATCTGTGTTTCATATGGTCCAGGCTTATTTGTTCCTGCAACCCTTTTAAAACTGTATCTTTTATTTTATACTGTTTCTCCTCATTCTTCCTGGGGGAGCGGATGGGTTGGTCAGCTCAGTTGGTTAGATGACTAGTATGGGGTGCAATATAAAGCAAACAGCTTGGCTTTAAGAGATAATGGGAACTGCAGATGCTGGAGAATCCAAGATAATAAAGTGTGAAGCTGGATGAACACAGCAGGCCAAGCAGCATCTCAGGAGCACATTGATGAAGGGTCGAGGCCCGAAACGTCAGCTTTTGTGCTCCTGAGATGCTGCTTGGCCTGCTGTGTTCATCCAGCTTCACACTTTATTAGCTTGGGTTTAATCATTGTATCAGCTGCTGTTATTCATTCAGGCTTGTGAGAAAGGACCCCATCATCTTTTCCATCTCTCCTGGCTCTCTGAAAGGTCAAATATCCCTCAACGTTAAGTTCCCAATTTTTATCTCATTGTAACCATGTTTCTGTAATTGCTATGAGATCATATTCACTTATCTTGATTTGTGCCATCAATTTGTCTACCTTATTCTGAATGCTTAGTGCTTCGAGATACAAAGCCTTTGAGTTTGTTCACTTATCAAATTTCCCTATACTTTTATGGTTCCTTGGTACAATACGACATTAGTACATTCTGTCCCTTCCTTTTGTTTTCTGGTAACAACTACAGCTGTCGCTAACCTGCAATCCTACCTTCTCCTTTACTCTTGATTTTCTAATTTTCCATGCAACTGAACCTAGCCCTCAGAAAGCTGTCTGTCAAATGCAGCAACTTTGGGACTGAGGGTGTTGAATTTTCCTGGATCTTAGACATCGAAGATACTAAAACTCATAGATATGCTGAATATAGGAAAGACTCTGAAGCTGACAATAAAGCTGTCAGGATCTAGGTTCAGTTGACAGTAGATAGGCTTCCTGTGGGCCCAGAACCCTACCACATCAGATCAATTGAGTTGCAAATGTAGGAGTAATCCCAAGGGCCAGGTCGCCTGGCCCAGGCAATGCCACCGGTAGTGGTAGTGACCCTGAGGCTGGTGGAGCCATATTGCATTCCCTAGCAGCATTCGCATATTCCCATTACCCTCAACATCAGCCACTCTCTGACCCTGGAGAAGAACCAAAGCCAAGGAAAGCCCAAGGAAGTGATCTTTCTGGTTGCCCTCTTAATTTGTTAATTCCAGATATTTTTATTGAGTTCAAATTCTACCATCCACCATAGCAGGATTTGAACCTGGGTCCCCAGAACGTAAGGTGGGTCTCTGGATTAACAGTCCTGTGATAATACCACTATACCGTATCCTCCTCTGTTTTAAGAAGGATATTATTAATCTGGAAAGGGTTCAGAAGAGATTTACCAGGATGTTGCTGGGAATGGAGGATTGAAGTTATGCAGAAAGGCTGGATAGGCTGAGATTGTTTTTCATCGGAGCGTAGGAGGTTGAGGGGTGAACTTGAGGTTTAAAAATCATGAGTGGTACAGATAAGGTGAATGGTAGGTGTCCTTTCTCGAGAGTAGGGGATTTCACATCCAGGGGACACATTTTTAAGGTGAGAGTAGACGACTTAAAAAAGACACATGGCAATTTTGTTACACAGAGTGGTTTGAACTTCCACAGGAAGTAATGGATGTAAGTGGTGGATCAGAAACTCAACTGGACTCACCACATAAACACAATGGCTACAAGAGCAGGTCAGAAGCTAGGAATGCTGCTGCAAGAAACTCACCTCCTGACTCCTCAAAGCCAGTTCACTATCAACAAGGCACAAGTCAGGACAGTGGTAGAATACTCCCCAGTTGCCTGGATGAATGCAGCGCCAACAACACTCTAGAAGCTTGACACCATCCAGGACAAAGCAACCCGCTTGATTGGCACAACATACACAAGCATCTACTCCCTCCAGAACAAACACTCAGTAGCAGCAGTGTGTACTATCTAAGATACACTGCAGAAATTTACCAAAGATGCTCGGACAACACCTTTCAATCCCATGACCACTCCCATCTAAACGGACAAGGGCAGCAGATACATGGGAACACCACCACCTTCAAGTTCCCTCCAAGCCACTCACCATCCTGACTTGGAAATATAATGCCGTTCCTTCACCGTCACTGGGTCATAATCCTAGAATTCCCTCCCTAATGGCATTGTGGGTCAACCCACAGTAGACGGACTGCAATGGTTTAAGAAGGCAGTTCAACATCATCTTCTCCAGGGCAATAAATGCTGGCCCATTTAAAAGATCAGCAGGGGTGAGGTAGAGGGCATGGGAGAGGGACAGGTCAGCAGGAGTAGTGCAGGGCAGTGGGGGATGAGCACAGTGCCAGGGCACAGGGCAGTTGGGGGGAGGAAGCAGAGGGGGTAGGGAAGAGGGCTGGAGGTTGTAGGGTTGGGATAGATGGCTGGGAGGATAAGCACAGTGGGCTGTGAGGCAGGAGGCAGGGCATGGCAGGCCAGATGGCTGTAGGGGGAAGAGGGCAGTGTGGGATGGGCAGAAGCAGCAAAGGGCAGTTGGAGAGGGGCAGAGGGTAGGAGGGCAAGGGGCTTTGGGATCAGGGCATAGACTGGGTGGGGCAGTGAGGGAGGGGCAGTGGTGGTTAGTCAGAGGACTGGGTGGGGCAGACTGCATTGGGATGGGGCAGAGGGCTTAGTGTGTCAAAGGGCAGTGGGGTGGGGCAGAAGGTTGTGAGGGGCAGAGGGCTGCGTGCGCAGATGGCTGGGTGGGGCAAGGGCTGGGATGGGGCAGTGAGGATGGGAAAGAGGGCTGGGTGGGGCAGCGGGGATGAGGATGAGGGCAGTGAGGATGGGGGCGGGGCAGAGCCGGTCCCCATGTCGTGGGGGGTGGGCAGCGGGGGCCCCTCCCCTCGCGCGCTCGAAGCCCGCCTTTCGGTTGGAATATTCCTGTCAGAAGTTGGATGGCAGTTGGTGAAAGTATTCACTGCGGCCTTTACTCTACTTTTTAAAAATATATATATATATATGTCCATAAATGTGGCTCGAAGTAAACGCGTGTGAAGACCCCAGTCCCCGACTGAAGGGTTGTTGTGGAGGGGGAAGTTCTCCCCATTTCCTCGGGGACAATGTGAAGTAATTTATGTGGGAGTGACCGGGACGGTTGGAGATTTATTTACCGCTGATGATGGAAATGGAAAAGTTGGAGGCAGATGGCGAGAGGATGGAGAACCGGTGCGTGAAGCACCACTGAGAAAAACCGGGGGGTGAAGACATTAAAACCAAAGTGAGTGAAGTATCCTACAAACAAAATGACTCATCGTGTGGACTTTCCAGCCGCTTATTTTTTAAAAATATTTTTTCTCTCTCTCCCTCCGCTTTTAGTATATTAATAACGACCGAACGATGACCTCAAGAGTGTGTTTTAAAGCCGGGGTATGTCTTCCTTAAAGGGACCCCGAGGGGTAGTTCTTTTGAGGGATTGTGGCACAGCTCCTTAAAGGGACCGTTTGGATTGTTTCGCGGGATCTTGTGGCACAGTGGTAGCATCCCTACCTCCGAGCCAGGATACCCCTGTTCTAGAGGTGTGTGATAATGCCTTGATCAGAGACAAAAAAACTCTCAATGGATGGCTCCTGAAGGAGCCAAGTACCTAAATACACCACGAAGTATTCCTTATAGGGACCCGTGAAATATCTCCCTAAATGGACCAGTAGTTTTTTTTGTAAGAACACCTATGGGACGCTCCTTTTAAAAGGTACCTGTATAATTGTTACCTCCAAGGGTTTCATTAAACGGAGTGTGAAATACTCTTTACAAGGGACCTTTGGAATATCTCCCAAAATGGACCAAATCTCCCAAATCACTTTTAAAGGGCACCAGTGGAATATGTCACTAATTGGTGCTTTAGCTTTTTTTTTAAAAGGCACCTATGGGACTCTCCATCAAAGGAACCTGTAGAATGACTTGTTAAATAGAACATGAAGCACTCCCTAAAAGGGACCTGTGGAATATGTCACTAAATTTACCCATAGGTTTTTAAAGCAGGTTTGTAGAACACTTCTTAAAGGGAACCTGTAGGATAGTTCCTCAGAGGGATCACAGAGTAGCTCCTGCAAGGGATTCCTAGAATAATACTTTAAATGGTACTCTAATGGGGGCCATAGTACTGAGCTTTAATGAAGCTGTCATGATCCTCTTTAAAAAATAATGTGAAATTGTTTACCATCAAAACGTTGATCCATAAATTCTTTTTCTAACTTTTTGCAAAACTGTGATCTGGTGCTGTTAAGATAAAAGGCAACAGAATTTTGTTGTGAACTTGATTCCATGTTGGACACAGGTATGCTTTTTCAGACCTTTCAAAGGCAGTGCTAACTTTTGTAATTCAAATAATGAACTTGAAAATCTTTCCCCAAACAAACAAGGCAATTGATTATTTTTTGTTTGGTATTATCAATAATTCTGCTTGGTTAATGTAGAATTCTCTGGTGGTAGCTAATGTTTGATATCATCAGGCTTAAAATAAGGTCATTCCTTAAAGTCATTCCTTGTTTGTTATGGTATGCTGGCTTCAGAACCCTCTCTGATGAAGGGTCCAGGCTCGAAACATCAGCTTTTGTGCTCCTGAGATGCTGCTTGGCCTGCTGTGTTCATCCAGCTTCACACTTTGTTATCTTGGATTCTCCAGCATCTGCAGTCCCCATTCTGTCTGATAATGAAATATATTATCTTGCTGAGTGTGTGTCTGGAGCACAGCCATCTGCTAAGAAAAGCTGGTGTGTGTTTTGTGTAAGAATTTATGATATTTTGAGTAAATGCTTAATACAACATATTGCACATTAATAAGGTGGACATAAGCGATATCAAACAAAAATACATGTTTATGTGGTGAAGAGCTTAGACAGCCCTCTAGATTGAACATTACTAAATGATAGTGCTGACACGTAGCCTAGACAAATGTCTCTGAGTAGTTAACCTTCCCTGTAGTGTGAAAAACCATTTTGAACAATGGGATAAGATTAATGATTAATCCTAAAGTGAAAGCGGACCTGGGTAGCAGCAACCATGATGATAAAGGGAGTTATTTTCACCAGTGTTTTGGCATTCACGCCTTGTCTGCAAACCTCATTCAGTTATAAATGCGAGTTATCATGGCAAAATGTGAACTGAACTTTGCTCAAATTGTTTGGGAATATGCCATGCACCCTGGCACTATCTTTGATTAAGAAACCGAAAGAACTGCGGATGCTGTAAATCGGGAACAAAAACAAAGTTGCTGGAAAAACTCAGCAGGTCTGGCAGCATCTGTGGAGGAGGAAAAAAAGAGTTAACGTTTCGGGTCCGGTGACCCCTCCTCAGAACTGTTCTGAGGAAGGGTCACCGGACCAGAAACGTTAACTTTTTTTTCCTCCTCCACTAACATTGATTACTTTTTTTTGTGAATATGTGTTATGATCAACGTTGGTAATACGAGGCAAATCAGATCCTAGAGTGAAACCTGACTTGCCAGGTTATAACAAGGTATACAGCTGAATGAACACAACAGGCCAAGCAGCATCAGAGGAGCAGGAAGGCTGACGTTTCGGGCTTAAACCCTTCTTCAGAAATGGGGGAGGGAGAGTGGGGAGGGAGTTCTGAAATAAATGGGGGGGGGAGGCGGATAGAAGATGGATAGAGGAGAAGATAGGTGGAGAGGAGACAGTCCAGTCAAAGAGGTGGGGATGGAGCCAGTAAATGTGAGTGTAGGTGGGGAGTTAAGGAGGGGATAGATCAGCCCAGGACGGACGGACAGATCAAGGGGACAGGATGAGGTTAGTAGGTAGGAGATGGGGGTGGAGCTTGAGGTGGGAGGAAGGACAGGTTAGGGAGGCGGGGACGGACTGGGCTCGTTTTGGGATGTGGCAGGGGGAGGGGAGATTTTGAAGCTTGTGAAGTCCACATTGATACCATTGGGCTGCAGGGTTCCCAAGCGGAATATGAGTTGCTGTTCCTGCGAACTTCGGGTAGCATCAATGTGGCGCTGCAGGATCCTGAAGATGGTCATGTCGTCTGAGGACTGGGAGGGGAGTTGAAATGGCTTGCGACTGGGAGGTGCAGTTGTCTAGTGCGAACTGAGCCTAGGTGTTAAGACCATAAGACCATAAGACACAGGAGTGGAAGTAAGGCCATTCGGCCCATCAAGTCCACTCTGCCATTTAAATCATGGCTGATGGGCATTACAACTCCACTTCCCTGCACCCTCCCCGTAGCCCTTGATTCCTTGTGAGATCAAGAATTTGTCGATCTCTGCCTTGATGGCATCTAACGTCCTGGCCTCCACTGCACTCCGTGGCAATGAATTCCATAAGCCCACCACTCTCTGGCTGAAGAAATGTCGTCTCATTTCCATTTTAAATTTATCCCCTCTAATTTTAAGGCTCCCCGCCTAACGGAAACAACTTCCTAGTGTCCACCCCTTCTAAGCCATTCATTATCTTCTAAGTTTCTATTAGATCTCCCCTCAACCTTGTAAACCTTAATGACTACATTCCCAGGATTCTTATCCAATCATCATACGTTAAACCTACCATTCCAGGGATCATCCGTGTGAATCTCCGCTGGACATGCTGCAGCGCCAGTACGTCCTTCCTGAGGTGTGGGGCCCAAAATTGGACATAGTATTCCAAATGGGGCCTAACCAGAGCCTTACAAAGTCTCAGAAGCATGTCGCTGCTTTTATATTCTAACCCGCTTGAGATAAACGGCAACATTACATTTGCTTTCTCAATCACGGATTCTACCTGCAAGTTAATTTTTAGAGAATCCTGGACCAACACTCCCAGAACCCTTTGTACTTCTGCTTTACCAATTTTCTCACCATTTAGAAAATAGTCCATGCCTGTATTCTTTTTTCCAAAGTGCAAAACCTCACATTTACTCACATTGAATTTCATCAGCCATTTCCTGGACCACTCTCCTAAACTGTCTAAATCTTTCTGCAGCTTCCCCACCTCTTCAGTACTAACTGCCTGTCCACCTATCTTCGAATCATCGGCAAACTTCGCTAGAATGCCCCCAGTCCCTTCATCCAGATCATTAATATATAAAGTGAACAGCTGCGGCCCCAACACTGAACCCTGTGGGACACCACGCGCCACCAGTTGCCATTTGGAAAAAGAGCCTTTTAACCCAACTCTCTGCCTTCTGTCAGACAGCCAATCCTCAATCCAAGCCAGTAGCTCACCTCGAACACCATGGGCCCTCGCCTTGCTCAGCAGCCTCCTGTGAGGCACCGTATCAAAGGCCTTATGCAAGTCTAGATAGTTAACATCTACTGGGTTTCCCAGGTCTAACATAGAACATAGAACATAGAACAGTACAGCACAGAACAGGCCCTTCAGCCCACAATGTTGTGCCGACCATTGATCCTCATCTATGCACCCTCAAAATTCTGTGACCATATACATGTCCAGCAGTCTCTTAAATTACCCCAATGACCTTGCTTCCACAACTGCTGCTGGCAACGCATTCCATGCTCTCACAACTCTCTGCATAAAGAACCTGCCTCTGACATCCCCTCTATACTTTCCACCAACCAGCTTAAAACTATGACCCCTCGTGCTAGCCATTTCTGCCCTGGGAAAACATACTTGTTGCCTCTTCGAAGAATTCTAACAGGTTTGTCAGGCACGACCTCCCCTTACTAAATCCATGCTGACTTGTTCTAATCTGACTCTGCACTTACAAGAATTTAGAAATCTCATCCTTGACAATGGATTCTAGAATTTTACCAACTACTGAGGTTAGGCTAATCGGCCTACAATTTTCCATCTTTTGCCTTGATCCCTTCTTAAAGAAGGGGGTTAGAACAGCGATTTTTTTTTTTTTTCCAATCATCTGGGACTTTCCCAGACTCCAGTGACTTTTGAAAGATCACAACCAAAGCCTCTGCTATTTCCTCAGTCACCTCCCTCAGAACTATAGGATGTTGCCCATCGGGGCCAGGAGATTTATCAATTTTTAGACCTTTTAGCTTTTCTAGCACTTTCTCTTTTGTAATGCCTACCATACTCAACTCTGCTCCCTGACTCTCCCTAATTGTTGGCATACTACTCATGTCTTCCACTGTGAAGTACTTCTTCACAGATGCAAAGTACTTATTAAGTTCTTCAGCTATTTCCTTATCTCTCATCTTGAGCCTTCCAGCATCAATTTGGAGCAGCCCCATATCTACTTTTGCATCTCGTTTGTTTCTTATGTACTGAAAGAAGCTTTTACTATCATTTCTAATATTACTAGCTAGCCTACCTTCATATTTGATCCTCTCTTTCCCTATTGCTGTTTTTGTTATCCTCTGTTTGTTTTTGTAGCCTTCCCAATCTTCTGATTTCCCAGTGCTCTTGGCCACTTTATAGGTGTCTCTTTTTCTTTGATATATTTCCTGACTTCCTTTGTCAGCCATGGCTGTCTAATCCCACCCCAGATAATCTTCCTTTTCTTTCGGATGAACCTCTGTACTGTGCCCTCAATTACACCCAGAAACTCCTGCCATTGTTGCTGTACAGTCTTCCCCTTGCTCAGCAGCCTCCTGTGAGGCACCGTATTCCATAGTATTCCAAATGGGGCCTAACCAGAGCCTTATAAAGTCTCAGAAGCACGTCGCTGCTTTTATATTCCAACCCTGCTTCAACCTTGTAAACCCTGGCTCTGCTTCCAGTTGATTTTTGTCAATTCCTCTCCCATGCCCCTGTGATTACCTTTATTAACTGTAATACCATTACATCCGATTGTGCCTTCTCTCTTTCAAACTGCAGACTGAACTCTGCCATATATAATGATTGCTGCCTCCTAAGTGTTCCCTTACTTTAAGGTCTTTTATAAAGTCTAGCTCATTACGTAGCACTAAATCCAGAATAGTATGCTCCCTTGTGGGCTCCATCACAAGCTGTTCCAAAAAGCCATGCTGCAAACATTCCATTCCCTTTCTTTGGATTCACCAGCAACATTATTCATCCAGTCCACCTGCATATTGAAGTTCCCCATGATCACCGTGACCTTGCCTTTCTGACATGCCCTATCTACTTCCCGGTGCATCTTGCATCCCTGGTCCTGATCACTGTTAGGAGGTCTGTACATGACTCCCATTAGTTTTTTTGCCTTTGTGGTTCCTCAATTCCACCCACACAGACTCCACATCTTCTGACCCTCTGTCATTCAGTGCTATAGATTTAATTCCATTCTTAACTAACAAGGCAACCCCACCCCCTCTGCCCACCTCTCTGTCTTTTCGATATGTTGTGAATCCTTGGATGTTTAGCTGTCAGTCCTGAACTCCTTGCAACCATGTCTCTGTGATGCCTACCACGTCATAATCATTCAAGAGGATTTGTGCTGTTAATTCATCTACTTTGTTGCAAATACTATGAGCATTTAGATGAAGTGCCTTAATGCTAACTTTCTTATTATTAGAGAGATTGGAAATCCTCAGATGTCTTAAGCTATCCTTCCTTTTTGCCGTATTCCTAGTTCTGCAAAGCGGTCCCGAAGCCTCTGCTTGGTTTCCCCAATTTAGAGGAGGCCACAACGGGAACAGCGGATGCAGTATACCACATTGGTAGATGTGCAGGTGAACATCTGATTGATGTGGAAAGTTTTCTTGTGGCCTGAGATGGGGGTGAGGTGGGGTGCGGGAGGTGTAGGGGCAGGTGTAGCACTTCCTGCGGCTGCAGGGAAAAGTGCCGGGTGGGGTGGAGCTGGAGTGGAGTGTGTAGTGGACAAGGGAGTCACGGAGAGAGTGGTCCCTCTGGAAGGCAGAAAGGTTGGGGAGGGAAAAATGTCTTTGGGGTCAAATTGCAGATGGCGGAAGTGTCGGAGGATGATGCGTTGGATCCGGAGATTGGTGGGGTGGCATGTGAGGAGGAGGGGAATTCTGTTTTGGTTTTTCTTTGCAGGAATGGGGTGTGAAGTTTGAGTTGTGGGAAGTGCAGGAGATACAGTCGAGGGCGTTCTCGACCACTGCGGGGTGGGAGGGGGGAGTGTTGTGGTCCTTGAAAAACGAGGACATCCGAGATGTATGGGAATGGAATGCCTCATCCTGGGAGCAGATGCTGCGGAGGTGGAGGAATTGGGAATGGGGCTTTTCTGCAGGAAAGTGTGTGGGAGGTGGTGTATTCTAGGTAGCTGTGGGAGGTGGTGGGCTTGAAATGGATATTGGTTTCTGGAGATGGAGACTGAGAGGCCCAGGAAGGAGAGGGTAGTATTAGAGATGGTCCAGGTGAACTTAAGGTTGCGGTGGAAGGTGTTGGTGAAGTGGATGAACTATTTGAGCTCCTTGTGGGAGCACGAGGTGGTGCCGATACACTCATCAATGTAATGGAGGAAGAGGTGGGCTTGTTGTCTCAGATTCTTAAGCATCTGCAGTTCCTACTATCTCTTGCCAGGCTATAACGTTTACTTTTCTTTTTGAGTCTCATGGAGGTCAAAAGGATTGATGTTCTCCCTTAAATTATATGTAAATTGTGGGTCCGAGATTATTTTGAGTTAAAGTGAGGGTTTGAAAGTAGAGCTAGCAAATGTGAATTGGCAGTTTAGATTAAGGGAGAGGTCAGTAGAGGTACATTGGCAAACATTTAAGAAAATAATCCAGAAAATGCAAAATAGATACAGTCCTTTAAATTAAAAAAAAATTCCAAGGAGTTGATCTGCTGCCTGTGGTTAACTTAAAAAAAGTCAAAGAAAATGCACATAATGGTGCAATGATAGATGCCAGGGCAGGGTTGGACACAGTATTAGGAACAGCAAACAATCACAAAATGATAATGAGGGAAAAATTAGAGTAGAAGACAAGGTTAGCCAAAGTTATAAAAATGGATAAGAAAAATTTCTTCAGCTATTTCAAAAGAAAAATATTATGAAAGTAAGTGGTAAGGTGAGAGTAAAACTCATTTACATCAAGGCTGCATTTGACTGGGTCTCGTATCAAGGAGCCACAGTGGGCAGCATGGTGGCTCAGTGGTTAGCATTGCAGCCTCACAGCGCCAGGAACCCGGGTTCAATTCTATTCTCGGGTGACTGTCTCTGTGGAGTTTGCACATTCTCCCCATGCCTGTGTAGGTTTCCTCCCACAGTCCAGAGATGTGCAGGCTAGGTGGATTGGCTATGTTAAATTTCCCATAGTGTTCATGGATGTGTAGATTAGAGGATGGGTCTGGGTGGGATGCTCTGAAGGTCAGTGTGAAATTGTTGGGCCGAATGGCCTGCTTCTACACTGTAGGGATTCTATGAATGTCTGAGCCCTTGCAAAGCTGGAATCAATGGTATTAGGGGCAAACTCTCTAGTGGTTGGAGTCAGATCTAACACATAGGAAGATGGTTGTGGTTATTGGAGGTCAGTCATCTCAGCTGCAGGAAGTCTCTGCAGGAGTTCCTGGGGGTAGAATCCTTGGCTCAACCATCTTCAGCTGCTTTCTCAATGACCTTCACTCCATCATAAAGTCAGAAGTGGGGATTTTAGCAGATGATTGCACAACATTCTGCATCACTCTTGACTCCTCAGATACTGAAGCAGTCCATGTTCAAATGCAACAAGATCTGAACAATATCCAGGTTTGAGCTGACAAGTGGCAAGGAACATTTGCGCCACACAAATGCCAGGCTATGGCCATCGTGATCAAGAGATAATCTAGCCACCACCCCTTGATATTCAATAGCATTACCATCACTGAAACTCCAACTATCGATATCCTGGGGGTTACCATTGAACAGATGATCAACTGGACTCCCCACGTAAACATAGTAGCTACAGCAGCAGGTCAGAAGCTAGGAATAGTGCAGTGAGTAACTCACCACCTGACTCCTCAAAGCATGTCCACATCTACAAGGCACAAGTCAGGAGTGTGATGGGATACTCCTCACTTGCCTGGATGGGTGCAGCCTCAATAGCACTACATCCACAAGCATTCATTCCCTCCACCACCACCACTCAGTACACACTACTGCAGTGCATCTTGTAGATGGTAGCAGAAAATCACTGAGGATCTTCAGACAGCAGCTTCCAAACCCACGACCTCTTCCACTGAGAAGGATAATGGGGAGCAGATGCATGGGAGCATCACCACCATCCTGACTTGGAACTAAATCCCCGTTCCAGCATTTTGACCCAGCAACAGTGAAGGAATTCCCTCCCTAATGGCATTGTAGGTCAACTGGCAGCAGGTGGACGAGAACAGTTCAAGAATTGCCACCTCAAGGGCAGCTAGGGACGGGCAGTAACTGCTGGCCAGCCAGTAATGCCCATGTCCCACAAATGAACAAAATAAAAGAAAGGGAGCATCTGGGGAATTAATAATGGAAGATAAGGAGATAGCAGGCAAATTGATTAGATGTTTTGCGTTTGTCTTCACTAGAGAAGATGCAAGTATATTCCCAAAATGGCTGTAAATCAGCAATTGGAGGGAGGAACTCAAGAAAATTACATTTACCAGGGAATGCTGCAGAGTACATTGTTGGAACTGAGTTGACAAGACCTGTGTTTCAGATAGATTTCATCCTAGGGTCTTAACCAAAAGTAGCTAGTGAGATCTTCAACAAAGTGTGGAGCTGGATAAACACAGTAGGCCAAGCAGCATCTTAGGAGCAGGATAGCTGATGTTTCGGGCCTATTTCTGATGACCTGAGACGGCTGACCTCTAACAACCACAACCGTTTTCCTGTTTTCTGGGTATGACTTCATCCAGTGGAGAGGTTACCCCCAATGCCCATTGATCCCGGTTTTACTAGGGCTCCTTGATGCTACGTGTGGTCAAATGCAGCCTTGATGTCAAGGGCTGTCACTCTCACATCACCTCTGCAATTTTGCTGTTTTGTCCATCTTTGAGACAAGCCTGTAATGAGGTCACAAGCTGAGTGGCCCTGGCAGAACCCAATATGGGCATCAGTGAGCAGGCTATTGCTGCGCACATACCACATGATAGCACTGATGACACTTCTCATCATTTTACTTACGATCAAGGGTAAACTGATGGGACCGGGTCAGATTTGTCCGTTTTTGTGTGCAGGACATATCTGGGCAATTTGCCAGCAGATGCCAGTGTTGTAACTACACTGGAAGAACTTGGGGAGGGGCATACTGGTAGAGCCGTAATATTGTCAGGGCCCACAGCCTTTGCAGTGTTCAGTGCCTCCAACAATTTCATGATATCATGTGGAGTGAATTGAACTGGCTGACTGTCAATATCTGTGAAGCTGGAGACCATGGAGGAGGTTAAGATGGATCATGCACTCAGTTCTTTTAGCTGAAGTTTCCACGAATACTTGAACCTAATCTTTTGCTCTAATGTACTGGGCTATTCCATCCTTGAGGATGGGGATACTTGTGGATCCTCGTAATCACCTGTGCATTGATGTGTTTAATTATCCTCCGTCAGGCACGACTGGATGCGGCAGGACTGTAGTTAAAGGAGAATCAGTGGATATATAGTACTTAGATTATCAGGAGGCATTTGATAAAGTGCCACATTAAAGGTACTGGGGAAAACATAAGATCAAGATGTTGGGGATAATATATTCGCACGGATAGGAGATTGGCTGATTAACAGGAAGCAAAGGGTAGGTAATAAATAGATCCTTTTCAGGGCAGGATATCATGAGGGATCAGTGCTGAACCCTCAAGTCATTACAATTTGTTCAAATGATTAGGATGAAAGGACTGAAGATGTCGTAGTCAAATTTGCGAATGATGCAAAAGATAGATAGGAAAGTGAGTTGTGAAGAAGACATAAGCCTACGAAGGGATATAGATAGGCGGCACGGTGGCTTAGTGGTTAGCACTGCTGCCTCATGGGCCAGGGACTTGAGTTTGATTCCACCGTTAGGCAACTGTCCGTGTGGAGTTTGCATGTACTCCCTATGTCTGTGTGGGTTTCTGCTGTGTGCTCCCATTTCCTCCGATAGTCCAAAGATGTGCAGGTCAAGTAGATTGCCATACTAAATTGAAGATAGTGTTCAGGGCTGTGTAGGTGCGTTAGCAATGAGAAATGCAGGTTTACAGGAATAGGGTAGGGAGATGTGTCTGGGTGGAATACTCTTCAAAGGGTCGGTGTGGACCCATTGGGCTGAATGACCTGTTTCCACACTTGGGGATTCTATGATTCTAAGTGAGTGTGCAAGGTTCTGACAAATGGATTATAACATGGGAAAATATGAAATTGTCCATTTTGACAGAATTAAAAGCATATCTGCAACCACTCACCATTCTAACTCTGAGATAGAGTTAGAGTTATGGTCATAGAGTCATACAGCAGGGAAACAGACTTTTAGTCTAACTTGTCCATGCCAACCAAGTTTCCCAAAGTAAACTAGTCCAGTCTGGCCCATATCCCTCTCAGCCTTTCCTATTCATGTACCTATCCACATGTTGTAACTGTACCTGCATTTACCATTTCCTCTGGCAGTACATTCCGCATACGAACCACCCGTGTGCAAAAAGTTGACCCTCAGGCCCCCGTCACTTTAAAAAATATGTCCCCTAGTTTTGAACTCCCCTACCCTAAGGAAAAGACCTTTTGCTATTCACCTTATCTGTGCTCCTCGTGATTTGCTAAACCTCTATAATGTCACCCCTCAACCTCCTCCGCTCCAGTAGAAAAAAGTCCCAGCCTAAGCAGTCTCTCACTTTAACTCCACCCCTCCAGTCCCTGCAACATCCTGGTAAATCTTTTCAGCACCCTCTCCAATTTAATAATATCCTTCCTGTGGCAGGGCGACCAAAACTGCACACTGCACTCCAGAAGTGGCCTCACCGACATCCTGTGCAATTTCAATGTAACATGCCAAATCCTATACTGGATGGTCTGAGCAATGAAGGCAAGTGCACTAAATGCCTTTTTAACCACTGTCTACCTGTGACACCACTTTGAAGGAACTATGTACCTGAACCCCTGGGTGTCTCTATTCGAGAACGCTATCCAATGTCCTACCATTAACTTATAAGTCTTGCCCATATTCATTTTTGCTAAAATGTAATACCTTGCATTTATCCCAATTAAACTCCATCTATCACTCTTCAGCCCATTGGCCTGATTGATCAAAGTACTTTTTGTAATCTTATGTAACCTTCTTCGCTCTCAACTATACCACCAACTTTGGTGTCATCCACAAACGTACTAACCATGGCTCTTAACCTCTCACCCAAATTGTATACATAAATGACAAACAACAATGGATCCAGCACTGATCCCTACACAACACTGCCGGTCACAGGCACCCAGTCAGGAAAGATGACCCTCCATCACCACCCTTTGTCTCCTACTGTCAAGCCATTTTGTAGCCAATTGGCAAGCTGTCCCTGAATTTCATGTGATCTAACTTTACTAATCAGCCTACCATGTGGAACCATTTTTGAAGGCTTAACTGAAGTTCACATAGACATCATATACCGCTCTGCCCTCATCAATCATTTTGGTTCTTAAAAATGTCCTCAAAAAATATGTTTGAGCGACATGATTTCCCATGCACAAAACCATGCTGATTATCCCTAAAATAAGTCCTTGCTTCATCAAATGCATGTAAATCCTATCTCTCAGAATCCCCCCCAACACCACTGTCAGGTTTACTGGTCTATGGCTCCAAGGCTTCTCCATTACAGCCTTTCTTAAATAAAAGCAAACATTAGTCACCCTTCAGAGACAACACAGTGTGGAACTGGAGGAACTCAGCAGGCCAGGAAGCGTCAGAGGAGGAGGAAAGTTGAAGTTTTGGGTCGGGACTCATTAGTTAACCTCCAGCCTTCTGCACCTCGCCCATGGCAGTACAAATTGCTTTTTTTCCCTTATTGTACTTGTAGAACCTCTTTGGATTATCATTAACCTTTTCTGCCAAGGCTATTGCATCCCCTTTTTGCATTTCTGAATTCTCTCTTAAGAATGACCCTCTTCCTTTTATTCTGTTTAAGAGATACACTTGATCAAAGTTGTCTGTACTTGCCACATACCTCCTTATTTTTGACCAGTATTTCAATATCTCTATTCATCATTGTTCCCCACTCCTTGTCAGCTTTACCCTTCACTCTTAACAGGAACATACTGCCTGTGAACTCTTATTTTTTCATTTTTGAAAACTTGCCACTTGCCAGTTGTCCCTTTACCTGTGAACAGTCTACACCAATCAACTTCTGAAAGTCTTGTTTCATACTGTCAAAAATTGGCCTTACTCCAATTTAGAACTTTATCTTTTATGTAAGGCCTATCCCTTACCATAACTGTTTTAAAGTTGATAGAATTATGATCACTGGTACAAAGATGCAGAGAGACGTGGGTGTCCTGAAGCATGAACGATCATAGAATGCTATGTTTTATTGAGAGGGGAATCAAATACAAGAGAAATTAGCTTAGGCCGTTAGTAAGAATCCATCTCAAGTACTGTGTACAATACTAGTCACTGTATGTAGGGAAAGGTGTTTAATGTGTTGCAAGAAGTTCAGAAGTTTACTAGCATCTGTCTACCAGCCAGTTCAGAGGTTTACTAGCCTAATACCTGGAATGAATGAATTACATCATCAGGAAAGGCTAGATAAGCTTGGTCTATATCTTCTGGACTTGAGAAGAGACAAATGAATTCATTTGAAATGTGTTCGATTCTGAAGGGACTTTACCAGATGGGTAAGGATGTGGAAAGGAAGTTTCCTCTTGGGGGAGAATCTAGAACAAGAGGACATAGTTTAAAGATGAGGAGCCACACATTTAAGGCAGACAATGAAAATAATTATCTCTCAGGGTTGAGTCTTTTCAACTCTTCACTGAAAAGGCAGAGGTTGCAGAATTTTAAAATATTTTTAAGGCAAAGGTAGATACTTTGATTACCATTGGGATGAAAGGCTGCTGGGAGAGGGCGGGGTGATGCAGAAATTTAAAAAAAGAGGTTAAAATCAGATCAGTTATGATCTTAGTGAAAGGTGGAGTAAACTCAAAGGACCAAGTTCTCTATTCTTGCTCTTTGTTTTATGTTCATACTTTTGCAGTTCTGTAGTTTGACCTGAAATTACATTAGCCTGTGGAAATCTTACACAAACAAATGATTGAGAGGCACTATTACATCTTTCTCCTGCCTATCAAAAGAAGTAAAATTCTAATGTTTATCATAATCATAGACAATAGATAATAGACAGTAGGTGCAGGAGTAGGCCGTTCGGCCCTTCGAGCCAGCACCCCCACCATTCATTATGATCGTGGCTGATCATCCACTGTCAGTATCCTGTTCCTGCCTTATCCCCATAACCCTTGATTCCACTATCTTTAAGAGCTCTATCCATCTCTTTCTTGGAAGTATCCAGCGACTTGGCCTCCATTGCCTTCTGGGGCAGAGCATTCCATATTTCCACCACGCTCTGGGTGAAGAAGTTTTTCCTCAACTCTGTTCTAAATGGCCTACCCTTTTTAAACTGTGTCCTCTGGTTCTGGATTCATCTAGCAGTGGAGACATGCTTCCTGCCTCCAGAGTGTCCAATCCCTTAATAATCTTATACGTCTCAATCAGATCCCCTCTCATCCTTCTAAACTCAAGTGCATACAAGCCCAGTCGCTCCAATCTTTCAACATATGATGGTCTTGCCATTCCAGGAATTGACCTCGTGAACCTACGCTGCACTCCCTCAATAGCAAGAATGTCCTTGCTCAAATTTGGAGACCAAAACTGCACTCAGTACTCCAGGTGTGGTCTCACCAGGGCCCTGTACAGCTGCAGAAGGACCTCTTTCCTCCTATACTCAATTCTTCTTGTTATGGAGGCCAGCATGCCATTAGCTTTCTTCACTGCCTGCTGTACCTGCATGCTTGCTTTCATTGACTGGTGGACAAGAACACCTAGATCTCGTTGTGCTTCCCCTTTACCGAACTTGACTCCATTGAGATAGTAATCTGTCTTCCCGTTCTTGCCACCAAAGTGGATAACCTCACATTTGTCCACATTTAACTGCATCTGCCATGCATCCGTCCACTCACCTAGCCTGTCCAAGTCACCCTGTATTCCCATAACATCCTCCTCGCATTTCACACTGCCACCCAGCTTTGTGTCATCAGCAAATTTGCTAATATTACTTTTAATGCCTTCATCTATATCATTAATGTATATTGTAAACAGCTGTGGTCCCAGCACCGAACCTTGCGGTACCCCACTGGTCACCGCCTGCCATTCTGAAAGGGACCCATTTATCACTGCTCTTTGCTTTCCTTCCTGTCAGCCAGCCAATTTTCAATCCAAGTCGGTATTTTGACCCCAGTACCATGTGCCCTAATTTTGCTCAACAATCTCCTATGTGGGACTTATCAAAGTCTTTCTGAAAGTCCAGGTACACTACATCCACTGGTTCTCCCTTGTCAACCTTCATAGTTACATCCTCAAAAAATTCCAGAAGATTAGCCAAGCACAATTTCCCCTTCGTGAATCCATGCTGACTCTGTGATTGATGCCCTTGGAAATCAGAGCAAACGGTTTTATAATGGGCAGTGGTGATTATTTGGCTCATATGTGACGTGAATGTTACTAGCCACGCGTCAGCACAAACCTGGATTTTGCTCAGGTGATGTAGTAGACAGGCATGGGATAATTTTAACATCTGGGAACATTTTATGTTAAATTAGCTAAATAAATACTTGGCATTATTGGAATAATTGTGAATGAAGTTGAATCCTATGAAAGTGTAAATCCCAGTTAGGGCATGTCATTGCTTGACTTAATTCAATGAATTCAGTTCTTATCAAGGAGAGTTACTTGCACTGGTGTTCTGGCATTCGAGTCTTATCTGCAAATTTCATTCAGGCATAAATGTGAGTAATTCTGACAGAATGTGAACTGAATTTTGGTAATTAAAATTGTTTGGATATATGCCCTACATCCTGGTACTATTATTGATGAACACTGCAGGCCAGGCAGTATCAGAGGAGCAGGAAAGTTGACGTTTTGGGTCAAGACCCTTCTTCAGAAATGGGTTTTCCCATGGCTCCACACTGTTATCTTTGACTCCAGCATCGTTAGTTCTTACTATCTCTAACTATTATTGATTTTATTTTTTGTGAATAGATGTTATGATCTTTGATAATGCTAGGCATATAAGATTATAGAGAGAAATCTGGCTTGTTAGGCTGAGTTTTATTTTTCTTTTTGGGTATCATGGAGATAAGTCACTGGACTTATTGACAAGAACCTATAAATGTATTTCTAACAAAACAACATAAAAAATTATTACACAAAAGGAGAGAAAAACAAAACAAAATTTTGTACCGTTCAAGAACAATTGGAGCAATCTCAATGCAAACATAAGAAAAGAGAGATTCATTCTGTTTTATCCCAGATAAACCCTTATGGCACACACCATCTCTGTGTCACCCCAAGCTCCAGATTGAAGCTTCTTGCTCATGGAATGGTTGTAATTGTTGACTTTTTGACAAATTTGCTGCATAATTTGCTGGATGCTATTTCCTTCAATTAATGTCTAACCCCAAGACCTTTAAACTAAGTGCTAACTGAATTCACTGTTACTTAATGAGTTTCCTAAACTCTTGCATTCCCCTCTGACACACCCATAGATATTCTGCCTTTTTAGCTTTGTTTTCACTGAGTTCTAAGCATCCCAGGATGTCTTCCCCACCCTGACCGCGACATCTTCTATTATACAGGTCTTTTTCCCGTGCCCGAATCTGTCTTTGACCCTCCCTGTCTGAAAATTTTAAAACATCATGTCAGCAAATACCTTGGCACTTGTATTTCCAGGAGGTTTGCTTCTGATTTAGCTAAAAGTATATGACTTCTAACAAATGAGATTTTGAACTTGATGCTCAAAGTATCTTTCTGACCTGTTTCAAAAAAAGGCCAAATCTTCACAGAACTGAAAATATTCATATCCATTTTCCTCCTCTTTAGATTACAGATTATTATTATATGAGAACTTATCATGAGCCTCATAAACGAATATTTGTTTATCTTCCAATGTTTTATCTGCAGAAGTTTTTTTTCCCCAAATTTTCTCTTTGAAAATTGAAAGGGCCAATTGTAAAAGTTGTATTGATCTCTATGAATAAACAGAACAAGATCAAGTCTTATGCCTTTATTGAATTATGAGGGATCTTGGCAGTGAGCCAATATAGGCTCATTGCTTTTTTCCATGTCAACACCTTAGATAATCAGAGTTGACTTGCAAACCAAACAGCACCCCTTTCTCCTACAAGTATAACTTACTGTGATTGTTTGAAAATTGGCATTCTTCTTGCATTTGTCCTGATCAATGCAAGACCCTTGTTTTGAACAAAGATGTAACATTTTCAATTCTCTTGTCCTCTGGCACCACATCCTGAGTTAATGGAAATTTGGAACATTATGGCCACAAATTCCTCTCTGTCTTCCATTTGTAACTCCTCTAGTCCTAATGTCTTATGAACTTAAGCATATGCACAGCTCAGCCAATATCTCCTTTTTAAGTTTTAAACTTGATAGAGATGCCAGTTATTGACTTAATATATCAACCATGCTCTCTGCCTCCATGCGTAACTCTTTTATTAATATTTACTATTTTCGCAATTCATACGTTGATAACTTTTGGGCTTCCTTTTTATGTTAGCTGGTGGCTGTTTCTCATACTGTCTTGTTACTTCTCTTTGCATTTTTCAATTCCTTTCAGGCTGTAATATTCAGCTTGGTTTTTGGTTGTATTATCCACTGTATGTTTATCATGAACGCACTTTATTTCTTTACCACCTTTTTCTTACCATCGTGGCAGCTCTAGACTTGTTTTCAAAGTGTGTGAACATGAGTTCAAAGTGAGAGGAGGAAAGTTAAAGGGAGATATGTGTGGAAAGTTCTTTACACAGAGGGTGGTGGGCACCTGGAACGTGTTGCCAGCGGAGGTGGTAGACGCAGACACGTTAGCGTCTTTTAAGATATATTTGGACAGGTACATGGATGAGCAGGGAGCAAATGGACACAGACCGTTAGAAAATAGATGACAGGTTAGACAGAGGATCTTGATCGGCGCAGGCTTGGAGGGCCGAAGGGCCTGTTCCTGTGCTGTAGGTTTCTTTGTTTCTTACCTTTTTCTTTTTGAGGGAATACATCTTTACTACGTTTGAGCTATCCCTTCTTTTAGAGATGGACCACTGATCAGTTTCAGTCTTGGCTAACAATCTTTAGTTGTAATTTAATTGGGTGAAATCCATTCTTAGCCAATTTCACCAGGATTTCTCCAAGTTAAGTATTATTCTTCTAGAATGTTCTTCCTCCTTTTCCAAGTACAATCTACATCCTAACATTGCCTCCTAAATGTTCCATTCTTTTAAAAAAAAACAGGTCTAATAATACACCCTTTCTCATGGTACAAGAAATGTACTGCAGTAACTGAAAATGCAGTACCAGCCCTTGTTCCTTTTGATTGTGACTTGAGCAGTATACAATGTTCAGATAATTTAAGTCCCACTTTATTACAGTACTACAGGTTTTGCGCATCCCTTTAATTCATTAAATTCTTCCCTCTATTTGGTGACCTGTAGACTACACTGAGTGAAGTAATTCTTGTTCTTGTTCCTTTGCTTCAGCCAAATAGATTCCGTCCTTAATACCACTGGGACATACTTTCCTTTCAGCTGCTGTGCCTTCTTTAACCAGTGCTTCTGTTTTTTTTCCTAAATGTCTTCTGTACGTGAATGATTAATACCTAGTTCTGCAATTTTTTTGAGCCAGATCTTCTTCCTCTTCATGGCACCCTCATGCTCTCTTTCACGGTCTCTCTCTCTCTGTCTCTCACGCGCGCACTAGCTAGCTATCTCTGATCGGATCCACACTCCTCATTCTCTCTCGCTCTCGCTCGCGCTCTCATACCATGTGATCGGTTTATTTGTTGTAAGAATGTTTATTTAAATTTGTTCCCAGGAGAGGTATGACTGTGAGAATTTTATCCACATATAAATACACGTGTTATTTTAATGAAACAAGAATTTTCAAGTGTGGAAAATGTAGGTTCTCTGATAACAGCCATTTTTGGAAAAGGAACATTCATTTGAAAGTTTCTTCTTTCCTCCGACAAATCTTGACAAACTAAATAATCGGTGTATTCCATGTTTAACCTTCTCATGAGTGTGTGGAGATATCATGTTTATCCTTTTTATCATGATTTGAGCTCTTCTAATTTAACAATAGAACCATATCCAATAAAAAATTTATAGTAAGATTACATAACCAGAGAACATATCTTCCTTCCTGAGCGCACACATTAGAATTAAAATCTGTTTTGAGATGGAATCAATAGTACCTGTCATGGTGAGCTAGACACATCTCGGGAGCAGAAATCTATTTTATTTTTGATTGACCAAATGAGAGATTTGTGTCAGGAAGTAGAAAAATAGCTTGCATTCTAGTGCTTGCTGTTGAATAGGGCTAGGCCTTCAACCAAAATGTTTTTCTTTAAATTTTTTTGTGACTTGGGAATTGCTGGGACAACTAGCATTTGTTGCCCATCCTTAATTACATTGTGATGGAGCAACAGGACAATATCAATAAATCTATGATTCAAGAAGAACCAAGAGTGAAATCCACATCTCCAGAAGATTACACTATAACAAGGTCTGGAAGAGTTGTCAAATCACCAAAATGATAACATGGATTCTTAGACTGCTGTGCTTGTAAATGTTACAATAATTATTTCTGAATTCATTATATTCTACAATCCCTGTCTTTTTATAACTAATTTTACTATGACCCAGTGTTTTTTTAAAGTTGTAGATTCTGAGCAGTACTTTTAAGGAATAAAAGGATGTTGTAATGTTGCTTGAAGAGTGATCGCCTTTTTAAGAAACTCAGCATGCAGATGAGCCAAATACCTGGATGTCATCACTTTGCATTGTAGCAATGTAGGCAAACAATGTTTATACATTTATTCTATACTGTCTAGTTTCTTACGTAAACCCACCAGATATCTTCAAGTAAACCAAAACCATATACCTCATTTGTTTTACATATAGTGCAAGTAATCTTTACAGTATGTCGCCAGTGTAGTCCATGAACTAAGAATTCCCATTATTTTGTATGTTGCTCCCATTTAGTTTTGGAGGTTTCTAGTCTAAAAATAACCGGCAGCACAAATTTAAGTTTTCAACTTGTTAAAAGGCTAGTTTTTCTCTTATTTAAGTAAAAATTAATAGTTGTTAACTGAAGTTTGAACACAACAATTTAAACTAAAGAAGGATAAAAGTTAGAAATGAGAGCTAAAATGATGTTACTCTCTACTATGGCTGCAGACCAGGCTTGCTGGTATTGAAGGCTTATGTAGTGGAATAGCACTTCCAAAGGTGCATTCAGAACAGTTCTTGGAGTGAGTGAAGCCTTTTTTTGTTTCATTTGTGTGGCATTGCAGATTGAGTCACTTGCTAGCGTGCATCAGTACAGTTAGCTAAGCTGGCTGGACGGCTGGTTGTGCAAGTGTTAGTGATACGAACAGTGTGGGTTCAATTTCCATGCCAGCTGATGTTGTTATGAATGTCCTTCCTTCTGAGCCTCTCCCCTCACCTGTTTTTGTGTGACGTCAGGTTTAGCCATCACCAGCTGTCTCTATCTCTGTAAAGAGAAAGTAGCGGTATGATCCTTTACGGGGCTATTGTGACTTTACTTAAGAAATTTTCCTATAAATTACTTTGAGTAACTGGCATATAGCCTACTCTTCGTATTTCTTGGGTTATGTTCTTCTGAAAATTTGTTGCCAATCTAAATAACTAAAATCATTGTATCATAAGATTCAGAAGTAGGTGAAAACAATGACACTTGTGTTTTATAACAAAATTTTGAGCATGCTGTTTTGATTTGCAAAATATCTCAGGCCCTTCTTTTTTTGAAAAAGCCATTTGGTCCGGGACTCACAGGGATTAACTCAAAACTCTCCGTCTGTAAATATGCAAGTCGGCCACTGCGTTCCCACAATGAAATGAGAGCCCCTATTATTTGTAGATTCTTTTTTCTTCTGTTTTGATAAAAACTGAGGTTGCATATTCAGGATTCTTCTTGTGATCTCCGTGGGTGAGATGGGTGACCTGTGGGGCAATGTTCACTTTGAAGGAAAATCTGCTGCTGAAACTGACCTTTATAAAGGTCATTGTTCAGCTTTTTGTGAGGATATGGAAGAATTATGAATGCATTAAGAATTAGAGTTTACATTGCCTCTTTTCATATCTGCAGCCAATGAATCTATTGTCAATTATAGACACTGCTTTTGTTTTTGTCACAGCAATTTGTTTGTCTAGTGACTTATTATATATTGTCCCAAGCCACTTCACGTGAAAATTATAAAACATATGTGTGTTGCAGTTGTACAGGGCCTTGGTGAGACCACACCTGGAATACTGGTATTTTATAAGGAAATATTAGGTCAAATCACCAAAATCTAGGGTGGAGATAGGTTTGAAGGGTCTTAAAGAAAAATAGTGAGGAACAGGGTCTGGAAATAATATTTCATACCTTGGGACGTAGGCAACCAATGGCGGAGCATTTAAAATGGGATGTCTCAGAATTAGAAGAAAGATGGTTTATTTGTCTGTAGAATAATACAAAGATAGGCAGAGCAGAAGAGATACCATGGAGAGGTTTGAAAATCATGTGTTGCTTGATTGCAAATCAGTTCTAGATTATTTCGCAGAGGGTGATAGATGAATAGGGCTTAGTGTGATTTAAGATACTTGCAGTAGAGTTTCAGGTGATGTCTAATTTATGAATTGTAGAATGAGAAATTGGCCAGGATTACATTAGAATAGACCAGTCCAGAGTTAATAAAGATATGGAGGTGCCGTTGTTGGACTGGGATGGTCAAGGTCAGAAATCATATGCCACCAGGTTATAGTCCAAGAAGTTTATTTGAAAACACAAGCTTATAAAACTTTGCTCCTTCTTCAGGTATTAGTGCCTGTTGCTGAACTTTTGTCTGTTGCAAAAGTAAACTGGGTAAAGAGGACCAATCCACGGCTTACAAAGGAAATAAGTGAGAGTATTTGATTCAGGGAATATGCATACAGATCGGCCAAGAAAAATAATAAATCTGAGGATAGGGAGCAGTTTAGAATTCAGCAAAGAAGGACCAAGGAATCGATTTAAGAAGGAGGAAAATAGAGTACGAAAGTAAGTTTGCAGGGAACATAAAGACTGATGCTAAGAGTTTCTGTAGGTACCTGAAGAGAAGGAGATTGGTCAAGACAAATGTAAGTGTCCTACAGAGAGAAACAGGTTAATGTATAGGGGACAAATTTGGCTGAGGTACTGAACACGTACTTTGGTTCTGTCCTCACAAAAGACGACACAAATCAAATACTAGAATTGTTAGAGGAGGCAAGATTTAGTGAGAGGGAAGAGCAGAGGGAAATCAATATTATTATAGAAATGCCGCTGGGAAAATTGTTGGGATTGAAGGCTGATTAAATCCCTGGGGCTTGATAACCTACATCCCAGAGTACTTAAGGAAGTAGCTGTAGAAATAGTGGATGCATGGGTGATCATCTTCCAGGACATATACACACTGAAATGGTGCCAACAGATTGGAGGGTGGCTAATGACTCTCCAGTATTCAAAAAGGGAGGTAGAGGAATCCGAGAATTATAGACCAGTGAGCCTAACGTCAGTAGTGGGGAAAATTCTAGAACCCATTGTCAAGGATTTTATAGCAGAGCATTTAAAAAGCAGTGGCAGGATCAGACAGAGTCAGCATGGATTTATGAAGGGGAATTCATGCTTGACAAATCTGTTGGAATTCTATGAAGATGTAACCAGTAGAGTTGACAAAGGGGAGCCAGTTGATGAGGTATATTTGGACTTGAAAGTGTTTGACACAGCCCAACATAAGGGTTTAATATGCAAGATTAAAGCACATGGGATTAGGGGAAGTGTATTGAGATGGATAGAAGACTAATTGGCAGAGAAGAAACAAAGATTAGGAATTAATGGGTCCTTTTCAAATTGGCAGACAATAAATAGTGAGCTGCCACAGGGATGGTGCTGGGGCCCAGCTATTCGTTATATATATTAATGATTTGGATGACAGAAGAAAATGTAACATCTCCAAGTTTGCAGATGATACAAAGTTGGCTGGAGGTTAACTGTGTTGAGGATGCAGAGATCTTCAGTATGATCTGGGCAGGTTGGATGAGTAGGAAAATCAATGGCAGATGATATAATTTGGATAAATGTAGGTTTATTTACTTTGCAGGCGAAAACAAGAAGGAAGATTACTGCCTGAATGGCTCTTGATTGGGAGAGGGGCGCATGCAGTGGGACCTGGCCATCCTTGTGCACCAGATGCTGAAGGTAAGCAAGCAGATGCAGCAGGTGGTAAAGAAGGCAAATGGTTTGGCCTTCATTGTGAGAGGTTTCAAATGCAGGAGCAGGAATGCGTTGCTGCAGTTGTACAGGGCCTTGGTGAGACCACACCTGGAATATTTTATGCAGTTTTCGTCTCCTTTTCTGAGGAAGGGTGCTCTTGCCCTCAGGAGTGCAGTGAAGGCTTCCCAGTCTGATTCTGGAGATGGCGGGTCTGATCTATGAGGGGAGATTGATTGATTAGGTTGGAATTGTTTTTGCTGGAGTTCAGATGAATGAGGGGCGATCTCATAGAGACTTACAAAATTCTGATAGGACTGGACAGGGTAGATGCAGGTATGATGATCCCACTGGTGGGTGTGTCCAGAACCAGGGGCCACAGTCTGAGGATTCGGGGTAAATCCTTTAGGATGGAGATGAGAAATCATTTCTTAACCCAAAGAGTGGTAAACATGTGGAATTCATTTCCATAGGAAACCGTTGAAGCTAAAACATTGGATGTACTGAAGAAGCAACTAAGTATAGCACTTGGGGCGAATGGGATCAAAGATTTTAGGGAGAAAGCAGGATTAGACTATTAGGTTGGATGATCAGCCATGATCGTGATGAATGCTGGAGCAGGTTCGAGGTTGATTCAGTTGCCTGTGAAACCTTGTGGCACGAAATGCAAAGTTACAGCTCATTGAGAGAAATGTGTTCAAAAAGTATGAGACAAGAGATTTAACAAAAAAATTGCATGAGGTCATCAGCAATGGTGGTGATGCTGACATTCAGATAGAGAAAAGAGTTGAGGAAAATTTATGGTACTTTCTAACGATTTTGATGATCTTAAATTCTAACAGCACATTGTTCAGCTGGCGAAACAATTAAATCGTTCCCGTTGTGACAATACGATGGCTTTAACAGGTATATCTTGTCCTGGTTTGGTTTTTTTTGGGGAGGTTTTAAAGCAAAGGTCTGTCATAAGAGGCACTGGGTTTCTCCTTCATCACTGGATTCCCAGGTGCCAAACTTTGTTGATTATACCCACATCGCCATCGTGGTATCCTGTGATTAGCCAGTGAGATTCTTCAAGAGGAAGAACTTCAACACATCCAATCTTCAGCTGAGATAACAAAGTGTGGAGCTGGATGAACACAGCAGGCCAAGCAGCATCTCAGGAGCACAAAAGCTGACGTTTCGGGCCTAGATCCTTCATCAGAGAGGGGGATGGGGAGAGGGAACTGGAATAAATAGGCAGAGGGAGAGGCAGACCGAAGATAGAGAGAAAACAAGATAGGTAGAGAGGAGAGTATAGGTGGGGAGGTAGGGAGGGGATAGGTCAGTCCAGGGAAGACGGACAGGTCAAGGAGGTGGGATGAGGTTAGCAGGTAGGAAATGGAGGTGTGGCTTGAGATGGGAGGAAGGGATGGGTGAGAGGAAGAACAGGTTAGGGAGGCAGAGACAGGCTGGACTGGTTTTGGGATGCAGTGGGGGGAGGGGAAGAGCTGGGCTGGTTGTGTGATGCAGTGCGGGGAGGGGAAGAACTGGGCTGGTTTTGGGCTGCGGTGGGGGAAGGGGAGATTTTGAAGCTTGTGAAGTCCAGATTGATACAGTTGGGCTGCAGGGTTCCCAAGCGGAATATGAGTTGCTGTTCCTGCAACCTTCAGGTGGCATCATTGTGGCACTGGAGGAGGCCCATGATAGACATGTCATCTGAAGAATGGGAGGGGGAGTTGAAATGGCTCGCGGCTGGGAGGTGCAACAACTGCACCTCCCAGTCGTGAACAATTTCAACTCCCCCTCCCATTCCTCAGATGACATGTCCATCATGGGCCTCCTGCAGTGCCACAATGATGCCACCCGAAGGTTGCAGGAACAGCAACTCATTTTCCGCTTGGGAACCCTGCAGTCCAACGGTATCAATCTGGACTTCACAAGCTTCAAAATCTCCCCTTCCCCTACTGCATCCCAAAACCAGCCCAGTTCTTTCCCTCCCCTCCACTGCATCCCAAAACCTGCGCCGCCTGCCTCTGCTTCCCTAACCTGTTCTTCCTCTCACCCATCCCTTCCTCCCACCTCAAGCCGCACCTCCATTTACTACCTACCACCTCATCCCGCCTCCTTGACCTGTCCATCTTCCCTGGACTGACCTATCCCCTCCCTACCTCCCCACCTATACTCTCCTCTCTACCTATCTTGTTTTCTCTCCATCTCCAGTCCGCCTCCCTCTCTCCCTATTTATTCCAGTTCCCTCCCCCCATCCCCCTCTCTGATGAAGGGTCTAGGCCCGAAACGTCAGCTTTTGTGCTCCTGAGATGCTGCTTGGCCTGCTGTGTTCATCCAGCTCCACACTTTGTTATCTTGGATTCTCCAGCATCTGCAGTTCCCATTATCACTGATACAATCTTCAGCTGACCTGTGACAACAAAGAGGGCGTCTAGTAAGCACGTGTGCTTCCTAGCAGCTGCTGTGTCTCCTGCATCTTCCACTAGTCCAGATTGCCACAGCTCCTCGTTCCCCACACCCCACTTCTATAACCATCACCCCTCATGCACCTCACCATGGCTTAACCTAAATGGTAGGATTTTAGGGGACAAGATGGCCAAACTTATTCCTTTATATGGCCCTGAGACAGAACAGCAGAGGTGGTACAACCAAAGTAATCTGCTTAAATGGACCACTACTGAAGATGCAGTTTTGTTGCCTGTATCAATCAGGTGTTGCACTGCAGTTGACTCCCGCAAAGGCCTCATACATTGTGGAGGCCTCTCTGTACCATGGCGGTTGAAATTTCTAAACGAACACAGCTCATTTGGAGGAAGAGCAGGATATAGAAGCAGATGATGCAAATCAAAGAGGAGTCTAAATTGCACAGTAAGGTGGCTGGTCCTGGTACAATACTGCAAGATCTCCTTTCTAATGCTGTTAATGTCATAAATCATTGGATGCAGACGTGTTTCAGCTGAACCCTTCTAACAGCATGATTAGAAATTTTCATATTTTGAGCTATTTGTGGGAGCACTTTTGATCAAAACAAACTAATGATATTCGCTCTTACTGCCAGTGAAGGATGTACCTCTGTCCAGAGATTTCATGTTCACTATTCAATTATCCTTCCTTTCCTTCACTCAGTCTCTCTTTTCTTGACTTAATCATAGAATTTTACAATACTGAAGAGGCCGTTCAGTACATTGAATCTCTGCTGTCAAAAATACACTATATCTAGACTAGCCTCACTTTCCAGCACAAGGACCATAGCCTTGAAATGTTATGACATCTCAAGTGGTCATCCAAGTTCTTTTTAAAAAGGTTGAGGTTACCTGCCTCTACCAGTCAACAAATAATAGGAGTATGTGCAAAGAATAGAGAAATAATTATGGGTGACTTTAATTTTCATGTTGATTTGAATTATTCTGATAGGAAAGGGTAGCTATGAGTATGAATTCATAGAGTGCATTAGGAATAGTTTCCTGGCGTAATATATCATGCATTCACCTGCTCCCTGGTTATCTTGGATCTAGTAATGAATAAGACAGGTTTAATAAATGATCTCACAGTAAATTTTCTTCTACAAAGTACCATTCATAACGTGATATTTAATTCAATATTCAGTTTGTGAGTGAGAAACTTTGGGAGGTCGTGATACAGCTCCACAGGACATTGTTTAGGTCACTTTTGGAATTCTATGTGTAATTCTGGTCTCCCTGCTGTCGGAAAGATGTTGTGAAACTTGAAGGGGTTCAGAAAAGATTTACGAGGCAGTGGCCAAGTTTGGAGGGTTTGAGCTATAGAGAGAGACTGAATAGGCGTGACTATTTTCCCTGGAGCATTGGCTGCTGAGGGGTGACCTTACAGAGGTTTATAGAATCATGAGGGCCGTGGATAGGGTGAAGAGACAAGGTCTTTTCCCTGGGTTGGGGCAATTCCCAAACAAGAGGGCATAAGTTTAAGGTGAGAGGGGAAAGATTTTCCTTGCAGAAGGTGGCGTGAGTATGGAATGAGCTCTGAGGAGGCTGGTAAAATTACAACATTTAAAAGGCATCTGGATGGGTATATGAATAGGAAGCGTTCAAAAATATGTGGGCCAAATGAAGGCCAATGGGACTAGATTAATTTCAGATAACTGGTCGGTATGGACGAGTTGGACTGAAGGGCCTGTTTCTATGCTGTATGTCTCTGTGACTCTGTGAAACAACTGTGTTTAACTTAATTTTCATTTCATTGTAACTCCCTTTACATTAGCTAAAGTAAACTGACCAAATAGCTTGGCAGAGATGACAGTAAGTTGAAAGTAAAAGCATAACAGTAGAACAAAATCAGTGACAGCCCCGAAGACTGGAATAAATTCAGAATCTAGCTAAGAAAGACTACAGAGATAATAAAGGCCAGGAAAATAAACACTTTGAGGGCAAACTGGCAAGGAATATAAAATTGACAATGAATTTCTTTAAATATATGAAGAGGAGGAGAGAGGTCAAAGTGAACATCGTCACCTGAGATAAAGAATCAATGGAGAGCTTTAGGGAATGAGGAGGAGTTAAACAAATTTTGCATAAATCCTTACGGATACTTCAATACTTTGAACAAAGAAACAATGAAATCTACAGCACAGGAACAGGCCCTTCGGCCCTCCCAGCCTGCGCCGATCAAGATCCTCTGTCTAACCTGTCATCTATTTTCTAACGGTCTGTGTCCGTTTGCTCCCTGCCCATCCATGTACACTCCATTAAAACTAAAGAATATGAGGGAGGAATTGGGTATCATCACCATCACTAAAGAAGTAATATTAGATGTGCTAATGGAGCTAAAGATAGATTTGCTGGTTCATTTTACAGGGAAATGGATTGGTCAATCAGAGTCAACCTGACTGGTTTAAAATTTCAACAAAGACTGGCTATTAGCTGTTAATCATCATTAATTATTTTCTTCTCTTATTCAAGAGTCCATTTGCCAACTTACTAGCACCTTTTACTCCAGCAGTATAAATGTCCCCTTTGAAATGGTGTTTTTGGGAAATGTCCTGATGAGCACAAAGAGAGAGCTTTCTCAATGTGGCTTTGTTTTTTAGCAGTACTCAAGTTTTTTACATGGTGTTGACAAATAGAAAATCTGCACATTTACAAGCAAAACAAATTCTAATGATCCACTTAGGACTCAGGCTGTTGTAATTTCTTCTACTCTTGGCCATTTCAATGTGATACATTCTTTGTGACCTTAGCTAAAATGACTGCTTGTTACTAAGATACACTGGTGTCAATCTCATCTTGGATGCAGAGATAACCAGGTGTAGAAGAAGGGCCTAGGCCTGGAGCATCGGCCTTCCTGCTCCTCTGATGCTGCTCGGCCTGCTGTTTTCATCCAGCTCTCTACACCTTGTTATCTCAGATTCTCCTGCATTTGCAGTTCCTGCTATCTCATCTTGGATGTCCCAGTTTTGGTGGGGTGAGTGGGGGGACTAGACTGAAGTGAGTCATGCACTGGTGTCATTGCAGGGAATCGGCTCGCTGTACAGGTGGTCACTCACTCAGTTGCATCCTGTGCAACGGTAACCTCATAAGTACTGTGGGATAGTCCAGAAGGCTGACCTCCAGCTACAATGCAATTGGCACTCATTCCAAACATATCTTGGTCACAATGCCACTGACTAGGCCCATGCTTAAAACTAACATGTATTTGATAAAGATAATAAAGTGTGAAGTTGGATGAACACAGCAGGCCAAGCAGCATCTCAGGAGCACCAAAGCTGACGTTTTGGATGAAGGGTCTAGGCCCGAAACGTCAGCTTTTGTGCTCCTGAGATGTTGCTTGGCCTGCTGTGTTCATCCAGCTTCACACTTTGTTATCTTGGATTTTCCAGCATCTGCAGTTCCCATTATCTCTGATGTATTTGATAAATGTCAGCGTGTACTCAACATGCTATGTGCATATGGCTTTCAAAAGATTGATTACTCTCTCAATGGAGGAGCTTACAAGTTAAAACCCTGAGTCATGATGGTGCATATGGATGGGATCCCATGTTTTTCG
Organism: Stegostoma tigrinum; assembly: GCF_030684315.1. Lineage (NCBI taxonomy): Eukaryota > Metazoa > Chordata > Chondrichthyes > Orectolobiformes > Stegostomatidae > Stegostoma > Stegostoma tigrinum. Next base: position 150,292,406 of record NC_081355.1, on the reverse strand, counting down.
CCTTTCAGTCCCAAACTGCCTTAGAATTGAGATTTGGAAGCAGATCTGATGCTGATCGAAAAATAGCCTTTTTTTTATGACATGCATCCTTGCCCCAAGATTGATGGCCTGTCCTCCCTCTTCCATGGGGAACTGCCCACCGTTGTCTCCTGTTCACCTATGACATGCTCATCACCCAGCCCTAACTATACCTGTGATACTCCACTGTCGTGACTTTACTGGGTTTGAAAGAAGTTGGGCTTGCAAGAAATGATGATGCTTGCTCTCATGTCTTTGTCAGCAGCACGTGCCCCAGAAAAGAGAGACAAATCTCTTCTCCTCTCATGAAGTTTGAATATGTGGGAAAGACCAGAGGTCATGAGGGAAGCCTTGAGGAACAGAAACTGGCCCAGCATTTCTGTAGCAGCCGAGTCTGTGGCATTTTGCCAGACGAATTAGAGTGCACTGCACCCCCTTCATCTGTGCATGCATTTATAATTGCATACTCATCTGCTCATGTTAGCTTCTTTGACTTGATCGATTGTGGCAAGCTCCATGACTCTTGTCTCCAAAACAGTTACAATATGTAGGTTGGGCCCCTTTGAATTAATTACATGCCCTTTTTCACTTATGGGGACAAAAAGTGAGAATAATAAAACACTGCTGGTCTCCACGTAAGTGAGCTTTTGGCACTGACCATTGGAACATCCACTGCTTAGTGCTGTCAGTTGTTCATTAACATTACAACTCTGAGCCTTACTGAGGTTTCAGTGAGTACATATGACTCCCACATTCAGGAGGCCTCAGTCTGCTCAGTTGGAGGGTGAATTGCCCGAGGATATAGAAAGTGATTCAATGAATGTTTTTCTGCACTGTACCCAGATTGTCTTGATCACACTCCATCTGCTAATGTGTTCAGACATCTCTTGGCTTGATCACGTGGCCTGTCCTCCAGAAAAAGTACTCTTTCCCTCACTGCCTCCAAGGAGCATCTCAGTTGTACCAATCAGGATACAGTGCTGCCCCAGGTTCTGCCTTTACTGGTCCAATTCTGTTGCCACAATTGCATCTGTAAAATGGTGATATCTGTAATCAGTGTCATGTGGTATCAGGCATCTGTATTGCCTGCTCTGGAATGTTTTTAAGATCAAACTTTCACTTCAAATCCCATACGTTCCCATCCCAGTAACTGCTAGCAGTCCACACAGTCTAGTTGTCAGGCAATAAACAAGTCATCCCCATAATAAGGTCATTGGGGTCATTTAAGAGACTGCTGGACATGTATATGGTCACAGAAATTTGAGGGTGCATACATGAGGATCAATGGTCGGCACAACATTGTGGGCTGAAGGGCCTGTTCTGTGCTGTACTGTTCTATGTTCTATAATAAGCAGGTTTTCCAAAGTCTCTTCTGCAGGCAGCATTGTTTCAGAAATAATCCTGACATCTATTTCTCAACCCTCTCCAGAAATGCTTTTTTCTGTTGTTGAATTTAAGCACTGTTGACAAGGCCACCTTTTTTTTAAACTTTGTCTGTCCCTCACGGTGAGGAGGAGGTAATATGCTGCTTTCTTCAGTTGTTGCAGTCCATCATCTGTCGCTACACTCGCAGTACTGCTGGGAAGGGAGCTCCAGGATTTGACCCAACAACAGAGAGGTAATAGAATTATGGTTCTGAGTCAGAAAGGTGATGGCTTGGAGAAGGACATGCAGCTGGTGTTACAATTATTTCCCCTTTCCTCAAAGACATAGGCAATACAACCTTAGCTTCTTTTGCCAATTCCAAAAGATTTGCCTTGCTCATTTTTTGTAATGTATCTGAAGTGGCTTTGTTCACCCCAAGGAATCTCGTAGCTACTGAAAGAGCCATTCTTGCACAAGGCATGCACTTTTGAAATCAACTGAATGCAACATCCAAAAAAAAAACAATGAATGAATGATTTATTGTCCCACATATATCTACGGAGATACTGTGAAAATTGTTCTGTCGCCACAATCTGGTACATTTTGTGGTACAAAAGAATTTTTAAAAAGTACTGAAAGAGAGTTCACCTTCATTGACTGGGGTCCCAAACACTGCTCCAGGACTTTTGCTAGGTCCCGTTCCAGCTCTTGCACAGCCAGGAGTTCCTGCTCTGGGCACCAATATTGTTGCTGTTGATGACCAGCCACTGCCGAAAGAGTCATACTCCAGGTCTGCTGCAGCCAAGGCTACCTGTTGTGCCAATGCAGCAGCTGATGCCCCACTGTCATTCTAGGAGTCTGCACCTTGGGCCTCTGAACCCGGAGTCACTGCTGACATCACACCAGCCAACTCGAAGGCAGTAAGACATCCATAAAGAAAACCGTCGCCACTCACTGTCTTTAGGTCGAATAATCCTAAACCCAGGAACAAAAACAAAGTTGCTGGAAAAGCTCAGCAGGTGTGAAGGCGAAAACAGAGTTAACGTTTTGGGTCCGATTAACCCTTCCGCAGAACATCCTAAACCTACCCTGGAATTAGAGGTTTTGATTCTGGACAAGCCTTCAGTTTGTTATGGACCAGTCCAAATGCCCTTCAAATACATACAGGAGACAGCATCAACCCCAACTTTTATTTCTATGCACGTAAGGTGCTGTGTTCCAGATGTAACCAATCGAATTAACACTACACAGTTTTAAGCAATGATGTAGAGGTGCTGATCTTGAACGAGGATGGACAAAATCAGAAGTCATACGACACCAGGTTATAGTCCACCCAGGTGTATTTGAAATCACAAGCTTTTGGAGTGCTGCTCCTTGATGAGGTGGAGGTTTTAAGAAAATCTCACTTTGTCCTTTTACCTATAGTTAAAGTATGAATTTAAAAAAAGAATTGTTATAATTCACCAAAGTCTTATAAAGCTGCAACATGCCATCCTGACTCTTGTACTGAGTTCCCTGACCAATAAAGGCAAGCATGCCATACGTCTCCTTTACTACCCACTGTACCCAGTGCCACTTTCAAGGAGCTGGTAAGATGCTCCAATAGGAACTCCTCTGCTCAACAGTTCCCTTTCTTCTCCTTTCTTTTTTTTTCTCATTGCTCTCTGCTCTCTGTGGTATTTATTACCCCCACCCCAGCCCAACACTTAACTTTTAACCCTATCTGAGGAAAGGAATCCAGTCACGACCTGAGACAAGGCAGAAGCTGAATGCATGGGCCACGTTTTGCAGCAGCAGTCAATACAGCATAGGCTGGTGTCAGCAGCAGATCGGCTGGTGAGGTGGCGGTGGTCTTGGTTCCTCCTAGGCCGCCCTCATTCCTGGTGATCGATTTGGTGCCGAGAGCGGGCCTTTCTTGCCTCCTGGGTGTCCTGGTATTAGGAATGGAGGTATGGATCCTTCTGGCATTCTGAGCAATAATAATGGAACTATAAGACCATAAGATGTAGGAGCAGAAAGTAGGCCATTCGGCCCGTTGAGTCTGCTATGCCATTCAGTTATGTCTGATAAGTTCCTCAATCCCGTTCTCCTGCTTTCTCCCTATAACCCTGGATCCCCTTGATAGCCAAGAACCTATCTAGCTCAGTCTTAAATGTACTCAGTGGGAGGAAATCCTCTTGGTGATTAGAGGAAGTGGCTGCAGCAAAAGCGTGGCTCCTCTGGGCAGGACTCATGGCTAGCCTAGATTCTAGGCTACAGCTGGGCTCAGGTGGCTGCACTGTGACTGACCGTTCCAAGCATGTTTATGGAGATGGGACGTTGGATTTTGAGATCTGGACTTTTTTTCTCCTTTTACCTTTTTGACTCTGTTAAATCTTTTAATTCTGGCATTGTAACCAAGATTGCACCAGAGAATGGTCACTGTGTACTTGTATATTCCAATACTTAATACATGTGACAATAAAATCTAAATCTAAAATCTATGGACTCAAACCCCAAGATCCTTCTGTATCAGTGCCGTTCAGGGCCCTGCCATTAACTGTGTACTTATTTAAAATTTGATCTCCCAAAATGCAACGCCTCACACTTAACTCAGATTAAACCCCACCTGCCATTTCTCTGCCCATAACTGCAACTGATCTGTATCCTTTAACAACCTTTTACACAATCCACAACTCCATTGCTCTTTATATATGTTTGCAGACGATACAAACAGCAGAGGTCCTGGTACTGATCTCTACAGGACACCACTAGTCAAAAACCTCCAACCCTAAAAACACCCTTCCACCAGTACCGTCTGCCTTCTATGGGCAAGCCAGTTCTGAATCCACACAGCTAAGTCACCGTGGATCCCATACATCTTAATCTTCTGGATGAGCCTACCATGAGGTACCTTACTAAAATCCATGTAGACAACATCCATCTATTCTAAAAGTGACTTCATCAATGTCCTATAAAGCCGCAACATGACGGCCCACCACCTACACTTGATTCACTGACAATTGAAGGCAAGTGTGCCAAACGCCTTCACTGTCCTGTCTACCTGTGACTCCATTTCCAAGGCACTTTGTGTCTGCACCCTAGGTTTCTTTATTTGGCAACATTCCCCTGGGTCTCATCATTAAGTTTATAAGCCCTGCCATGGTTTCCCTTTCCAAAATGCAATACCTCATATTTCTATAAATTAAGCTCCATATGCCACTTCTTGGCCCATCAGCCCATATGATCGGGTCCCTGCCATACTCTGAGAGAATTTATTCACTGTCCACTACATCATAAATTTTGCTGCCATCTGCAAACTTACTACCACACCTCCTATATTCACATCCACATTGATGTTTATATAAATGACAAAGAGCAGTGAACTCAGCTCCGATTCTTCTGACACACCACTGGTCACAGGCCTTCAGTCTTAAAAACAAGCGTCTACCATCACCTTCAAGATAATTTTGTACCCAGTTGGCCAGCTCTCTGTAGATTTCACGTGATCTAACCTGGCTAACCAGTCTACCGTGCAGAACCTTGTTGAACGCCTTTTGAAGTCTATATAGACAACATTCACCATTCTGCCTCGATCAGTCCTCTATGTCGCCTCTTCCAAAAAAAAACTCAGTCAAATTAGTGAGACACAGTTTCCTAATGGCAGGACCCTGAACAGAAAGATTTACAGAAAGATCTTGGGTTCAAGTCCATAGATTTTAGATTCAGATTCTATTGTCACATATACTAAGTATTGGAATATACAAGTGCAGTGAAAAGTGCACATAATCACCATTCGCTGGTGCCATCTTGGTCACAAAGCCATGTTGATCATCCCTAGTCGGTCCTTGCCTTTTTCAGATATATGTAAATCCTGTCCCTCAGAATCCTCTCCAACAATTTGCCAACCACTGATGTCAGTCTCGTTGGTTTAAAGCCCCTGGTTTTTTTCTTACTGCCTTTCTTAAGTAATGGTACCATGCTAGACACCCTGCAGCCTTTTGGCACCTCACACAGATATCTCAGCAAGGAGCCCAGCAATCTTTTCCCTAGTTTCCCTACAAAGTTTTGGGATACGCCTGATCAGGTCCTTTGTGTTTTAGGACCTCCAGCATTTCCTTGTCTGTAAAATGGATACTTTTGAAGACACCACAATTAATTTCCCAGAGTTCTTTAACTTCCATATCCTTTTGCACAGTAAATACAGTCATGAAGCATCTGTTTAGTATCTTGCCCATCTCGTCTGGTTCCATGCATAGACGGCCTCATTGACCTTTAAGGAGCTCTAATCTGTCCCAAGTTACTCTTTGCCTTTTAATGTATTTGTAGAATCTCTTTGGGTTCTCCTTAAAACCTATTTGTCAAAGCTATCTCCTGTCCCCTTTTTGCCTTCCTGATTTCCCTCTTAAATATACTCCTGCTGCCCTTATACTCCACTAGATATCACTCAATTCCAGTTGTCTATACCTGAGATTAGCTGCCACCTTTTTCTTGATGAGCACCTCAAATTCTCTAGTCATTCAGCATCTCCTAAACCTACCAGCCTTGCCCGTCATGCTAACATAGAATCCCTACAGTGTGGGAGCAGGCCATTTGGCCTAACCAGTCCACACCGATTCTCCAGAGACCATTCACCCAGACTCAACAACCACTGCCCCCCCCCCCCCCCCCCCACCTTTTCTTGGATTTCTTTGATTATTAGTATTGATATAAATAAAGCCAATCAATTCTTGTTTTCTTCTAAAAATATTTTGATTTGTCCTGCTTTTGAATTTTAAAGCATCATGTGGTTCATGTCCGGTTCTATGCTGTGCCCATGTGACATTGGACAGTGCCTTAAATGACTTCTTTTTCTAATGGAATGGGAACAAAACCTCCAATTCAGGAAATTGTTCTGTGTTATAGATTCCTCAGTAGAACAATGCAGCCATTGCAAAGACCCAGATTTCAAGTATATTCTATTGTACTTGGTGGTGAGTGGATGTCTTGGCAATGTCCAATAATACAGTATTGTTTCTATTTGTTTAAGGTCTAGTGAAAGCTAGAAAGTTCCATAGCCAGTGAAGTGCTTTGAAAGACAAATTGCAACTAAGCATGGTTATTTCATTTTTTTAAACTGTAGGAAGGTAAGTTGTGTTTTTGACTCTTATTTCGCACCTAGATAATGTGTAAAATATATCATGCTGTCATATTTTCAGCAATTCCTAAATATGTGGCTTGATAACTGTGGTGCTGACTGTAAGAAAATATTCCGAGATTTCACATGCGTTGGTGTGTTCGAGAAATAAGTAGTAGGCTTGCACTATAATGCAGCGTATTTTGTGGTTTTCCAAATGTAATGTTGTTTTTTCACTTTATTGTAAGCTCTTTATTTCCATGGAACAATACCATGCAGAATCTTTGTCAACAGTGAGCTGTCACTTCTTGTCGTTGCTTATCATAGTACATAGTTAATGGTGGTACAAACTGTGTACAAGAATTAACACAGAAATTCACACAATGGAGGAAGCTTCAGGATCATCCAGAAAAAGTCAGTATTGCCTAAATAAATCTGGAATTTAACAAACAAAAATTGTTTGAGTTTGGTTGTGTGCTGGTATTTATTACTGGAAAGCATAAAAAATGAGTCTAATAGTGTGAGAGCTGAGTCAAACCAGAAAAAAGTGGCAGGTTTTCCTTCCCTGAAGCGTAATAGTTAAAACAATTGGGATTATTTTTTCTCAGCAGTAGTACAGGTATAATCATCATGACTGTCTCCTGACATCACAAATTACCAGGTGCATTGAATTAATCTTCACAATATGCCATGGTGGGATTTAAACACAACCTCTGGGTTGCTGGCCCATTTCGATCACTTATAGGTTGCTGTATGTCTAAGTTTAAGAACAAAATAAATGCCTGTATGTACAGTTACATTGTAAATACATGCTTGTTCGAACTTTTATTGAAATTGTTGTCTCCTCAGAATCCTGGAACTTTTATTATAACAGCACTGTGGCTGTCTTTGTACACTGTGCACTGCACCAGTTCAAGACGGCTGCTCACACCATCTTCACTAGGGCAGTTATGAATGCTGGCCCAGCCACTACTGGCTACATCACATGAACAAATTTTTAAAAGTATTGTCCATATTGTCTATTGGACCTAACTAGTGCATCTCTGGAGTCCATCTGGAGTCGTCTTGTTCAGACCTCATTAGAATTAATGAGACAGGACTGTTTTGGTTTCAATGACAGGTTCTGTCATTGTAATGTTAGCTTCAAGCCCTCAAATTTTCCATTCTATCTGTTTATGTAGTGAAAACATGATATATAGAAATATGTTTGGTTGTCTCAAAATATGCTCAGTTTCTTTCTGAATTCTGCATTGGAATGCAGGAGAGGACCTGTTTGATTATAGTTGGGGAGCTGGTTTTTATCTGGGGCAAACAGAACGGCTGATGTTGATACTAGGACAGCATTTCTGTTTTCAATGTAAAAATTCAAGAATTAGATCCTAATGCTATGTACACCATGGATTTATTTGTATCACAGTTAGTGCTGTGGTGGCTTCGTGTGTTGAGAGTGCTATTCAGAGTCACATCTGGGGATAATCAGATCTAGTTGTTTCCAATGCCCTAATCTTGGGTATCTCCAGGACATTTGTGGCATGGTTTGTCCTGAAGGAAGGTTTTAGTTTGTGTAATTAAAGCTCAAATGGTCCAAGGCCAGAGAAGCATGCCACATGATCCACATGCACTAGTGCATTGAAATCCATTGGTCGGTATAAAAGTTCTGAATTAGGGATTCTGCTGTTAGCTGTGTCAAGCTTCTCCTGAAACAGCTCTTTCATCTCTGGATTGGAGCACATGTATGGAACATAGGGCCCAGTTAACTTCATGGGTATCTATTTGTATTGAGAAGTGGATGCAGAGGACACATTCTTAATAATTTGTGAGGAAGTTCCGTAAGATCCTCACAGCAAAGCGTATACCTTACTCTCACACTTATCTCAACTCTCCCCTGTCAGATGAACACACAGTGTTTTTCTTCCAATGATGCTTTCTTGGGTAGCCTCTTTTAGAACAGTTGAGTCCATATTCAGACAATCAGATTTCATTTGATCACATCTATGTTGCATGCGATGTTGACCAATTACAAGTTCCCTCTCAGTCCTAGGCAAGCGATCCTGGTGGTTTGGCTTGTCAATCGATAAGTTCTTCCATCTTTCCATTTGTTTTGCTATTTACCTGGTGTAATGGATTTGGTCCTCTTGTTGAGCAGACACTGTAGGCTTCAAGCACCTATTGAAGTGGAAAGACTTTGGGAGGTCAGCACTTTAAGCATCATTGGTGGCCCTTTGCAGACAAGGATGACTCTCTTCCACACGCAAAGTGAGTCCATAGGCAGTTGTACAGACCAATGTGGCTACTGCAAGCTCTGTTACACTGGGGAAAGAAGGTGGTCATGGGAAGTGGTGGGTGGGGAGTTGGCGTGGCAGTGCACTTCTTTCGCTGTTTTGCCTGGTTTTTGTTTTTTTTTTCTAACGGCAAGTCTCAGTGCTTAACACCTTCCCGGATGCTCCTGTACCACTTTGCACACTCTTGAGCCAGTGATTCCCAGCATCAGTGGGGATGCTGCACTTTGCCAGTGAGGCCTTGAGGGTATTGCTGAAGTAATTCCTCTGCTATCTGGGGCTTGCCTGCCATTTCAAAGCTGGGAGTATAGAGCACCTGTTTGAGGAGTCACAGGTCCAATTGTGGTAACTACAGGGGAATCTCCCTGCTGTTGGCCATTGGAAAAGTCAACGCCAAAGTTCTCCTCAACTGTCTCCTCCCTGTGACTGAGGAACTCCTCCCAGAATTGCAGTGTGGCTTTCAATCATGAAGGGGCACAATGGACATGATTTTCGCCATGCGCCAGCTGCAGGACAAATGCAAAGAAATGAACCTTCCCCTGTATATGCCCTTCTTCATTGGGAAGCACTTTACTAGTCGGAAACAAGCCAACTTGAGGTGGGTACTAGCTGACTAATGGGATATACTGGTCTCTCCTGCTGTCAGAGATGTCTCAAAGAACCATTTTCTTTACTAATGAAATTGGGTTTGTCATGTGTTTTGTTAAAGTTCTGCTTTGAAACTGGACTGCTTTCTCAAGGGCACAAAGTTTTGGGGTGCCCAAATTTCAAGGTCCCTGTTTCAACTTCCCAGGTTAAATCAAAAGAAATGCAAAGCAAGATGCATTCGAGTAAGCTGCATTGTCGGAGTGAGGGAGTCTTTGTTAGGATGAGACTGACATAGTGTGAGTAACTGGGAATTTGGGTTAAAGTGGAAATTCAACTGATAAATCTTTTGCAAGTTTAATTTAAAGGATAACAGTCAGAACCAATAGATTTTAAGGAAGTAAAAATAGCCTGGTTAAACAAGAAGCTGCCTGATGGGAGCAGTTATCTGTCAAACACCTGGAATTCATTGCCTGAATTAGGTGGTGTTTACTACAGCAGGAAGTTAAGAAAAAAAAGTTACATATCAGAGCTTCAAGATAATAAAATGTGAGGCTGGATGAACACAGCAGGCCGAGCAGCATCTCAGGAGCACAAAAGCTGACGTTTCGGGCCTAGACCCTTCATCGGAGAGGGAACTGGAATAAATAGGGAGAGAGGGGGAGGCGGACCGAAGATGGAGAGTAAAGAAGATAGGTGGAGAGAGTGTAGGTGGGGAGGTAGGGAGGGGATAGGTCAGTCCAGGGAAGACGGACAGGTCAAGGAGGTGGGATGAGGTTAGTAGGTAGCTGGGGGTGCGGCTTGGGGTGGGAGGAAGGGATGGGTGAGAGGAAGAACCGGTTAGGGAGGCAGAGACAGGTTGGACTGGTTTTGGGATGCAGTGGGTGGGGGGGAAGAGCTGGGCTGGTTGTGTGGTGCAGTGGGGGGAGGGGACGAACTGGGCTGGTTTAGGGATGCAGTAGGGGAAGGGGAGATTTTGAAACTGGTGAAGTCCACATTGATACCATATGGCTGCAGGGTTCCCAAGCAGAATATGAGTTGCTGTTCCTGCAACCTTCGGGTGGCATCATTGTGGCACTGCAGGAGGCCCATGATGGACATGTCATCAAGAGAATGGGAGGGGGAGTGGAAATGGTTTGCGACTGGGAGGTGCAGTTGTTTGTTGCGAACTGAGCGGAGGTGTTCTGCAAAGCGGTCCCCAAAAATCGTAAGTACAACCAACTCACGGGCCCCTGCCACCCACTAGAGGACAGGGAACCTCTCTTACATATCAGAGCTGTCTATATTAGAAGAGCCTGTTTCAAAACATGGTCAGTATAAGCCACATGGTCAAAGAGTGGGGAGGACTTTCCACAGTGAGACTGAGACAAAGTGGATACTGGGGTCAGGGTGAAAGAGGTGCTTTAATTAAGGCTTTCAACAAGAAATAGTCTCTAGAACAAGAAGTGAGCTGAAAAGGAAACGAGATGCAGGTCAAGGGGTCAGCAGCAGTGTGATATCCTGAGTGCAGGTAAAGCATCTGATTGGTGAGTAGGTTTGTGTAATATTTCAATTCTTTAAAGTGAAAATTTGGTAGTTAGTTTGTGGTCACATGTTTAGACTTTTTTTCTCTCTACTGAGAAACATTTGTTACATTTTTACAACAGCTCATACTTGTTTTAAGTAACAAACGGTCTTTAAGAGTTACGAGGATGGCAGTTCAGAAGGGTAAATCCTGTAGTATGTGTGATATCATGGACATGCCATATGTCACAGATAAACGCATCTACAGGAAGTGTCACCAACTGCATAAGCTAAAATTCAGGTATTTGGAAATTGATCATTAGTTGGAGCCACTATTATCATTCCATGAGGAGAGGACTACTTTGACAGCATACAGAAGGAGGTGATTGATAGAGAGAGAGAGAATGGGTGATGACTTGGCATTCTGAGAAGATGAGGCAGAAAGTGCAGGGGTCCCCTGAGTCTGTTGTACTTGCTAATTGTTATTCTGTTTTGGATCCTAGTGATGGTGATGGTTCCTCAGGGAAGCATAGCCAGAGTCAAGTCCATTGAATCATGGGTACCAGCTGTCCAGGGAGAAGAAAGAAGAATGGAAGATCAAGAATTATAGGAGATTCCATAGTCAGGGGATCCAACAGGCATTTCCATGGCAGTAAACATGACACCAGGATGGTGTGTTGCTCCCTGGTGACAGAGTCAAGGATAGCACTGAGCAGTTGCAAGTCTTCCTTCAGTGAGTGAGAGAAGCTGTAGTTCACGTTGCTACCTTGGATGGTATAATGAGTCGGTTGGGATTATGTTCACTGCAGTTCAGAAGAACAAGCAGGATATCCTTGAATCCTATAAAATTCAAATAGGACTTGACCGGATAGATGCAGTAAAGATATTCCTGATGGCAGGGGTGCCAAGAACTAGGAGTCACAGTCTTAGGATACAGGATAGGCCATTTTGAACTGAGATAAAGAGAAATTTCTTCATCTGGAGAGAAATGTGCCTGTGGAATTTCCTGCGAAAGAAAACTGTCAGGCCAAAACAGTATATGACTTCAAGGAGGAGTTGGATAAAGTATTTGGGCTAAAAGAATCAAAGCATGTGGGAACATGGTATTGAGTAGGGTGATCAGCCATGATCATATTGATTGGCAGAGCAGACCTGTGGGCCAAGTAATCTATTGCTGCTTCTATTTTCGATGTTTCTATTGATGACATTTATGGAAGAGTAACAAAGTCCTTGAGGCAGATTTGAAGCAATTAGGAAGTAAATTAAAAATCTGGAGCTCCAGTTTAGTAATCTTTGAATTACAAAAAGTGCCATATGCTTAGACCATAAGACATAGGAGTGGAAGTAAGGCCATTTGGCCCATCAAGTCCACTCTGCCATTTAAATCATGGCTGATGGGCATTTCAACTCCACTTCCTTGCACTCACCCTGTAGCCCTTGATTCCTTTTGAGATCAAGAATTTGTCGATCTCTGCGTTGAAGGCATCCAATGTCCTGGCCTCCACTGCACTCCGTGGCAATGAATTCCACAAGCCCACCACACTCTCGCTGAAGAAATGTCATCTCATTTCAGTTTTAAATTTACCCCCTCTAATTTTAAGGCTGTGCCCATGGGTCCTGGTCTCCCCGCCTAACGGAAACAACTTCCTAGCGTCCACCCCTTCTAAGCCATACATAAACCTCAACTTCTGAGGATAAGAACAGGAGGAGTGATCAATTCTATATTAATGGAGACTGTTGTAGGGGCATCAGATTTCTGAGGAATTGGGATTGCTTCTGGGGCCGATTTGTACTTGTACAAGCTTGATGGGTTACACCTTCAACGGGATTGGGACTTATATTCATGTAGGGAGATGTACTGACCTTGTTGGGCTGGGTTTTAACTAGATCATCCGGGGGATGGTAAGCTGAAGGGTAACCCAAATTAGAAAGAAGTAAAGTTGGTAACAAGAAGCCAAAAATTGCTATGGGAGATTAGAGTACAAGAGAAATAAGTCAAACATTCACTATAGCTCAATGCTGTCAAAAAGCTAGAGTTGAAGGCGTTCTTCCTGAATGCACACAGAATTTGCAACAAGATAGAAAGCACGATTAGAGAGATATGGATATTAGCTAAGTTGCCCTTACAGAAATGTGGTTTCATGGTGACCAGTATTGGGAACTGAATATTGAAGGATATTTATCATTTAAGAAGGATAGACAAGAAAGAAAGGAATTCAGCTGATAACAAGTGATAGGAACAATACATCAAGACATAAGAAATTGGAACAGGAGTAGCCCATTCTCAGCTCCACCATTTCAATAGAATTGTGGCTGATCCAAAACACCTTGGGTCCATTTTCTTGGCCTTTCCACATAACCTGTCATTTCCCTTACTAATAAAGAATTTGTCTACCTCAACGTTAAAGATGCAAAAGGACTTTGCACCCACAGTTTTGTGAGGCAAGGATTTCCAGAGACACTCAACCCTCTGAGAGAAGAAATTCCTCCTCACCTCAGTCTTAAATTCTGAGCTGATGCCATTTAGTCCCAGACTGTACCCCGTGAGGGGAAACATCCTCTCAGCATTTGCCCTGTCAATCTCCTTAAGAAAACAATATATTTTAAACAAGATCACCTCTCATTTTTCAGAACTCTAATCAGCAATGTCTCACTGTTCAGGCTTTGATCATCAGCCAGTCCCTCAATGCAGGGATCAGCCTAATGATCCTTCTCTGAACTCGGTACCTCCAATGAAATAATATCCTTCCTTTTAATAAGAGGATCAAAACTGTTGACAGTACTCCTGATATGAAGATCTCAGATATCAAATTGGAAAAACAATATTTACAATCAGTCGAAGTGGATCTAAGAAACAGGCAGACGCAGCAGAATTCTTTTGGATAAAGTATTTGGGCTAAAATTGGATTGGAGTTATTTACAGGCCGTCACACAGTAGTGGTAATGTGGGGCATAGGGGTATTAGTCAAGAGATCAGAGAAGCACATATCATGGGCAACCTGCATATAGATTTTGTAAACTAAGTGAGCCTGATTTAGAACATAGAACATAGAACAGTACAGCACAGAACAGGCCCTTCAGCCCACGATGTTGTGCCGACCATTGATCCTCATGTATGCACCCTCAAATTTCAGTGACCATATGCATGTCCAGCAGTCTCTTAAATGACCCCCAATGACCTTGCTTCCACAACTGCTGCTGGCAATGCATTCCATGCTCTCACAACTCTCTGTGTAAAGAACCCGCCTCTGACATCCCCTCTATACTTTCCACCAACCAGCTTAAAACTATGACCCCTCGTGCTAGCCATTTCTGCCCTGGGAAATAGTCTCTGGAGTATTATGACCAGTTCTGGTTGCCTCATTACAGGAAAGATGTTAGAAAAGGTGCAGAGGAAATTTACCATGATGTTGCCTGGAATGGAGGGAAGGTCTTACGAGGAAATGTTGAGAGAGCCAGGGCTTTTCTCTTTAGAACGACGAAGGATGAGGAGTGACTTGACAGAGGTGTACAAAATGATCAGAGGTATAGATAGAGTGGATAGAGAGATTTTTTTTTCCTAAGGTGAAGTTAACTATTACAAGAGGGCATAGTTTTAAAGTGGGTGGAGGTAGATATAGGGGAGACATCAGAGGTAGGTTCTTTACTCGGAGAGTGGTTGAGGCGTGGCCTGCATTGCTGGAGAGGGTAGTGAATGCAGGCTCATTAGGGGCATTTAAGTGGCTATTAAATAGGCATATGGATGATTAGTATAAGGTAGGGGTGGAGGTTAGATAAACCTTAGGATTAGGGTAAAAGTTTGGCTCAACATCATGGGACGAAGATTCGTACTGCTCTATGTTCTATGAACATTAAATCTTCTACTGATGTGTGCTAAGAATGGTAAGGATTTCCAGAGCAGTATCATAGAATCACAGAATCCCTACAGTGTGGAAGCAGGCCATTTGACCCATCCAGTCACACCATCCCTCTGATGAGCATCCCATCCAGATCCAACCCCTTGCAGGAATTGCTGAAATGTTGACATATTTTGACACCAGTCTGTCTTTGGAATCAACTCGACATTTTTGTTTTGTAATGTTTTATTCCTTTACCCTTCAAGGATTCCAAGCTGTGCGCAGGACAGTAGAGTTGTTGACCATAAGTTTTGATTCATGAATACTTCTGGGCTAAACCTCCACAGAGTTTCTCTGAAGCTTAAATGTGAAACTGAGCAGTATATGATTTTTGACTTTGCTATCAGGGAAAAAAAGTTGAGCACTTGCTAATGCAAATGCTGGGGACTGACAGTGGATAAACTTATGAATTTAGCTCTCTCTTTCACATTGCTGACATAAGATGAAATTGAGAAGGAAACTAGCACACAAGCCAAAAGCATGCTCAATTCCTGACACAGATTGACTTGTTGGAGATATTTTGGTAGAAAGAATATGGATAGGCAATGTGGAAAAAAAAGTATATAATATTCAAGGGGGTTGGAAAGTCCTTAGGGGACATGTGTGCACACCGTTGAGTGTGGCAGGGAAGGTTGAGAAAATTGTTAAGAAGTCTTTTGACACGTGTTTGGCCTCCAATTGGAGTACTGTCTTTCCTTCTAAGCATCACGTTTTAGGAAGGCTTTAAAGAGTTCGCAGAGTGTGAAGGACTTTGATATTTATTCTATTATTAAAGCTCTGGACTTTGATACCTGTAGCACACAATGAAGAGGATTGTCTAGACTTCTGTGGGACACAGGCACAAATACGCTGGTGAAATGATTAAACTCATTAGACAAAATCCGTAATATGGCCCAATTTCAAAGGAGTAAGGCAGCAGAAGACCTGATGTTATAGGTACTCAAATCTTTAAAGATTTGAATCAAGGTGTAATTACTAAATATTGAGATAAGGAGGAAGTGATTATTATGTTAAATAATAATTGAATGATTTTCATGGAAGATTGTCATGCTTGACAAACTTCGTAGAATACTTTGACTACATTGGAGAAATGTAATTGATATGTTTAGAATGATTGAAGAATGGAACAGACAAGCAGTAACTTTTCAGCCATCTTGCAACCTGCTAGAATTTACAAAGTTGTGATTTTCTGGCAGGAGCTGGCTGAATGGATATATCTAAATTCTAGTCTATTGCATTCGCTGCTCACAATGTGGTCCCCTCTGCTTTGGGGAAACAAAGCATAGACTTGGCGACTGCTTCACAGAACATCTACGTTCTGCTTGCAAAAAAGACCTTGAACTACCTGTTGCCTGCCACTTCAATGCACTACCTTGTTCCCTGGCCAATGTCTCTGTCTCCAGCTTGCTACTGTTCCAGTGAAGCCCGGTGCAAGCTGGAAGAACAACACCTCATTTTCCGCTTGGGGACCCTACAGCCCGCCAGACTTAATATTGAGTTCGATAATTTTAGGGCTTAAACAACCCCATGTCCCCACTCCCCGTCCCACACACGGGGCCTTGTTACCACGTAGCCTGCCATTTCGCATCCCCTGTTGTTAGTCACTAACAGTCCCCATTAACAGCAATTCACCCTCACAGCCTGATCTTTAGCAACTCCTTTGTCTGTCCAACTGTCTTTCTCTCTCTTTGGGCTCTATCCTATCATTTGCTCCCTACCCCACCCACCTCCCAATTTTCTGCATATAAACTGTCGTTTTCCCAGCCACCATCAGTTCTGCAGAAGGGTCCCCGGACCCGAAATGTTGACTCGGTTTTCTCCTTCAGTTAACATTTCAGGTCCGGTGACCTTTCCTCAGAACTGATGGTGGCTGGGAAAAAGTCAGTTTATATGCAAATGTTGCCAGACGTGCTGAGCTTTTCCAGCAACGTTGTTTTTGTATCTGCATTCATGGACCAGCAGAAGTGGAATTCCTGCTGTGTCCCCTTCCACCTGAATTCTTGCATTTCTGGGCATTTTTTAAACTCACTTTTCCTTTCCTCTTTATCCTTTAAAGATTCTGACTAGGCAAGGTAGTATTAATTCCACCAATACAACTGCGTCCCATTGAATTGGCTGCTATATATATGTGAACATACTCAGATTCCATAATTGTGTGTTTAAAGGAGTACTACAACCAAATCCAATCAGTCATCATCTGATGTCCGTGCATTGTCAGAATCATGCTGGATTATAATTAGGAAAAAGATGCTTCTTTCTACAAACAATACAATCTCTCTGAGAAACACTTCATAGCATACTACACATGCAGTGAATTATTGAAATAAACATCAACATTCTATGTAGCCAAGCTGTACACGCCTCATAAACAACATTCTCACTGATTCCTCCTCTCCCTCATCAAACAGACCTACTGTAGTTGGCACTATGACCATTTATAGTAGACGCAATAGCTGAGATCAGCTCACTTTCATAGATTGGGATTCAAACCACAGCCTTCTACAATCTTCGTGGTTTGATGTCATTTATTTTGGACAAATAGTTTTGTTACTTGGCTGGCTGTAACTGTCATTTGACAGGAATAATTTATCGTGAAAAATTTACTTTTAAAAACACTGCGATAAGTAAGACATTTCTTGCTGTTCAACCTAAAGAATATTTTCTTTTCAAAGAAAAGTTGTGGCTTTCAGCCAATGGAGTTGCAGCAGGAGTTTAACAGAATAGCTGAGGGACTTTGGTCTGTAGAAACTCTGAGTGACTGAAAAGGTTAAAAATAAGTTAACGAGTCCAGATATCAGATGAATTAAATGCATTATGTTGGGGATTTCAGTGAGCATTTACAAAGTGTTTGCACTATTTCCTTTATGGCACTTGCAGACAACTTACTTGCTTCTTTACTCAATATTTGGGATCGGTTATTTCCTAATTCAGTAATTGCACACACTGACATTTTTTCTTTCTTGACATTATCTGAACTGGTTCACACACATCTGAAAAGTTTTGTGTTTTATCCTGCGCTTCCGAACAGTTGAGAAATGAGTTCAAACAATTGAAAATAGGTTTCCCATTCCGAAATTCTGAGGTCCATAAACACTGTTCAGCAAGAGCAAAAAGTGACTTTTAATTCCTATTCTAATAACAACTGTGTGTCTGCAATGAATAATTGTGCACACAAAAGTCATTCACTGAACAGGCAGCCATTGAAGCATGTTATTTAATTTTCTTTGGCAAATTATTTATAAAACAAATGCCTATTATTAGAATATTACCCGAGGTTCAACTGTCATCATGGTCCTGAATACATCTCACAAAAGTGGAATTGCCCTAAGCCCAAAATATATTAAATGTGGCTGTAATAATTATAAATGCAAAATCTTGCTTGTTGGACTGCATTTAATTATGTTATTAAGCTGGGTTACATTTATAAACTTATTTGCAGTTTGCAATTGTACTTGTGTTTCTACATCCGTAAATTTTAAACATAATAAATCTGTGAGAAGTTTATATGCCTTTTAAAATTCTTAATTTGTTCATCTTAAACATTGGGTTTTTTGATCAGTTTTTTTAACTTTGAAAAATTCTGTGGTATTGAATAGCCAA
The DNA here is from genome assembly GCF_030684315.1 of Stegostoma tigrinum. Lineage (NCBI taxonomy): Eukaryota > Metazoa > Chordata > Chondrichthyes > Orectolobiformes > Stegostomatidae > Stegostoma > Stegostoma tigrinum. The sequence continues at coordinate 150,274,065 of NC_081355.1, read as the reverse complement.
CCAGTTGTTGTGATTTGCTCAGAAATGAGTATCAAGAACAGATGCGAGGGGTAGTTCATGCCTTACAAACCTTATCAAGTCTTTTGAGGATGTGACTAGAAAGGTTGATGAGGGTCGAGCTGTGGATGTGGTGTATATGGACTTCAGTAAGGCATTTGATAAGGTTCCCCATGGTAGGCTCATTCAGAAGGTCAGGAGGAATGGGATACAGGGGAACTTAGCTGCTTGGATACAGAATTGGCTGGCCAACAGAAGACAGCGAGTGGTTGTAGAAGGAAAATATTCTGCCTGGAAGTCAGTGGTGAGTGGAGTTCCACAGGGCTCTGTCCTTGGGCCTCTACTGTTTGTAATTTTTATTAATGACTTGGACGAGGGAATTGAAGGATGGGTCAGCAAGTTTGCAGACGACACAAAGGTCGGAGGTGTCGTTGACAGTGTAGAGGGCTGTTGTAGGCTGCAGCGGGACATTGACAGGATGCAGAGATGGGCTGAGAGGTGGCAGATGGAGTTCAACCTGGATAAATGCGAGGTGATGCATTTTGGAAGGTCGAATTTGAAAGCTGAGTACAGGATTAAGGATAGGATTCTTGGCAGCGTGGAGGAACAGAGGGATCTTGGTGTGCAGATACATAGATCCCTTAAAATGGCCACCCAAGTGGACAGGGTTGTTAAGAAAGCATATGGTGTTTTGGCTTTCATGAACAGGGGGATTGAGTTTAAGAGTCGTGAGATCTTGTTGCAGCTCTATAAAACTTTGGTTAGACCGCACTTGGAATACTGCGTCCAGTTCTGGGCGCCCTATTATAGGAAAGATGTGGATGCTTTGGAGAGGGTTCAGAGGAGGTTTACCAGGATGCTGCCTGGACTGGAGGGCTTATCTTATGAAGAGAGGTTGACTGAGCTCGGTCTCTTTTCATTGGAGAAAAGGAGGAGGAGAGGGGACCTAATTGAGGTATACAAGATAATGAGAGGCATAGATAGAGTTGATAGCCAGAGACTATTTCCCAGGGCAGAAATGGCTAGCACGAGGGGTCATAGTTTTAAGCTGGTTGGTGGAAAGTATCGAGGGGATGTCAGAGGCAGGTTCTTTACGCAGAGAGTTGTGAGAGCATGGAATGCGTTGCCAGCAGCAGTTGTGGAAGCAAGGTCATTGGGGTCATTTAAGAGACTGCTGGACATGTATATGGTCACAGAAATTTGAGGGTGCATACATGAGGATCAATGGTCGGCACAACATTGTGGGCTGAAGGACCTGTTCTGTGCTGAACTGTTCTATGTTCTATGTTCTATGTTCTAGATGTGAAATAAATTGCTTTTGTCTCTTTTATCTCATGCCTCAGCTGGCAAAGTGGTAAATTTGGCTTTATATTTTATCAAAGAGGCTTTTCTGAATCCTGCTCTCCAATTTAAAAAATTTCGAAATAAAAATGCTGTATGCTGGCACAGTGGTAATGTCACTGAACTAGTAATCTGGAGGCCCAGGTTAATGCTGTGTGGACATGGGTTCAAAGACCACCACAGCAGCTGGTGGAAATCAAATTCACTTAGTATACATGAAAATAAAACTAGTCTCCAACAATGGGGACTATCATGGATTTCATCAAGTTGTAAATACCCATTTGGTTCATTAATGACTTGAAAGGAAGAAAATCTGCCTAGTTTAGCTTCCGTGTGGCTTCAGCTCTACATTAATATAGTTGATTGTTAACTGCCGTCTGAGATGGACTAGCAAGCCACTCATTTCAAGGGATATTAGTCACCTTGCCAATGGCTCCTATGTTGCACAAAATAACAAGTAATGCAGTCCAAAGCACATCTAATTTTCAATTATGTTTCAGATCAGTGCTGAGTTAAGCAAATTTGAGGAGCAGTTGAGGTATCAAAATTGGCTACAGTTGCCTGGTCTATGTGTCTACTCACTTCTTTCTGAATCACTTGCCAGGTGACTGTGGAAAGTGTATCTGAGAAGGTAGAATGAATGTAGGCTCAAGCCCAAGTTCTAACAATTTACCAACACTGTCAAAGTTCTGCAAAAAGTAGTCTCTAAGTGTCTTAAGATCTGTGATGCCCCCACCCTCCAGAGCTACTATATTCAAATGTGAAGAAAATTGAAGAAAATTTTTTTTACAGTAAAGACAAGTTACATTGACAATTCGCTACCTTTACAATCTCTTATTTATACATCCTCTCAAATCATCTGCATTTTGCTTAATAGCTTTCTATCACTGTTCAGAAAGATCCCTGTTTCTATTGGTTTTACGTGGCTTCAATAGTGAATATGTTGTTATCTTCGTATAAGATACTAGTTTGCATATATGTAGAGTTTCCATATGAAAGAAACCTCTCTTCAGCAGACAGGTTATCAAGAAGAAGGTGGAGGAACAAGTGTTAGCGACATAGAACATAGAAAAGTACAGCACAGTACAGGCCCTTCAGCCCACGATGTTGTGCCGTGGAATAATCCTAATCCAAAAATAAAATAACCTAACCTACATTCCCCTCAATTCACTGCTGTCCATGTGCATGCCCAGCAGTCGCTTAAATGTCACTAATGACTGCTTTCATGACTACCACTGGCAAAGTATTCCATGCGCTAACAACTCTTTGGGTGAAGAACCTCCCTCTGACGTCTCCTCTATACCTTCTTCCTAACACCTTAAAACTATGACCCCTCATGGCAGTCAATCCTGCCCTGGGGAAAAGTCTCTGGCTATCGACTCTATCCATGCCTCTCATTACCTTGTACACCTCGATCAGGTCACCTCTCTTCCTCCCTCTCTCCAGAGAGAAAAGTCCGAGCTTGGTCAACCTCTCCATGTAAGACAAGCCCTCCAGTCCAGGCAGCATCCTGGTAAACCTCCTTTGCACCCTCTCCAAAGCCTCCACATCTTTTCTATAATAGGGCGACCAGAACTGGACACAATATTCCAAGTGTGGTCTCACCAGGGTTTTGTAGAGCTGCAGCATAACCTTGAGGCCCTTAAACTCGATCCCCCAGTTAATGAAAGCCAAAACACCATATGCTTTCTTAACAACCTTATCCACCTAGGTGGCAACTTTGAGGGAGCTATGCACTTGAACACCAAGATCCCGCTGTTCCTCCACACTGCCGAGAATCCTGCCTTTAATCCTATATTCAGCATTTAATTTCGACCTTCCAAAATGCATCACTTTGCATTTATCCTGGTTGAACTCCATCTGCCATTTCTCAGGCCAGCTCTGCATACTGTCAGTGTCTCGCTGAAGCCTGCAATAGCCCTCGATGCTATCAATGGCACCTCCAACCTTTGTGTCATCAGCAAACATACTAACCCACCCCTCAACCTCCTCACCCAAGTCATTTATAAAAACTACAAAGAGCAGAGGCCCAAGAACAGAGCCCTGCGGGACACCATTCAGCACTGACCTCCAGGCAGAATACTTACCATCTACAACCACTCTCTGCCTCCTGTCAGCCAACTAATTCTGAATCCAGACAGCCAAATCACCCTGTATCCCATACCTCCTGACCTTCTGAATGAGCCTGACGTGGGGAACCTTATCAAATGCCTTGCTGAAGTCCATGTACACCACATCCACTGCTCGACCCTCATCAACCTGTCTCGTGACCTCCTCAAAGAACTCAATAAGATTTGTGAGGCATGACCTGCCCCTCACAAAGCCATGCTGACTCCCTTTAATCACGCTATGCTTTTCCAAATAGTCATAAATCCTATCCCTCAGAATTCTTTCCAAAACCCTGCTGACCACAGACGTAAGATTGACTAGTCTGTAATTTCCAGGGATTTCCCGATTCCCTTTGTTGAAAAGAGGAACAACATTTGCCTCCCTCCAATCTTCCGGTACGACTCCTGTGGAGAGTGAGGAAGCAAAGATCTTCGCCAGCAGCTTAGCAATCTCCTTTCTCGCTTCCCGGAGCAACCTAGGATAAATCTGGTCTGGCCCTGGGGTCTTATCAATCTTAATGTTTGCCAAAATTTCCAGCACATCAACTTCCTCAATCTTGATCTGTTCAAGCCTGTTTTCCTGCTCCTCAACGTTCTCATTCACAACAAGGTCCCTTTCCTTAGTGAAAACCGAAGCAAAAAACTCATTTCGGGCTTCCCCTATCTGCTCAGACTCCACGCACAAATTCCCTACGCTATCCCTGATCGGCCCTACCATTCAAAAGATATTTGGATAAGTAAATGAATAAGAAATGTTTGGAGGGATGTGGGTCAAGTGCAGGTAGGTGGTGCTAGTTTAGTTTGGGATTATGGTTGGCATGGACTAGTTGGACCGAAGGGTTTGATTCCATGCTGTACGACTCAGACTCCAGGTGCAGGATGGTGATAGGCATGGCCGAAATGAGGAATATTTGCATGACTTGTAGGAATGTCCTGGGAATTTCAAAGTGGTTCCAGATGGCAATTTCAGAGACAGGCACAGAGTGACCGTGTAAGCACAGCATTCATTGGCGAAGTTGAGAAAACAAGAAGTAAGCAGTAATCTGGGATGGAATTTTCTGGGCCTGAGCTGGTAGGTTAGGGGAGCTAAATTGAAATGGACTGGGGGAAATGCAGACGTTCAGTTGAAGAGTTGCTATTATGTTCTCAGAATTTTTCACACAGCTTCATCATCGAGAACCTGTTTTGATTTATTAGTGTGCCATGATGCACACCAACCCTCTAGAATTACATTCAGGAGTATAATCTTAGTCAAAATAGGAAACGGGTGATATGTACATACTGCTTCAATTACTTGGATCCTTCGTAATGAACATTTTATAAATGAATAGTGTTGGAGTTGAAGCCTCTTCCTGTTGATCAGTTTGTAAGTCTTGCACATAGGCTATCTGACTAGTGACAGTGTTTAATAAAGCCCAAACTGACAAACAAGTCTGCCGAATTGAGGTAGCCAGTGGAAAACTCACAGTGCAAACTCTCACTGGAATGTGAAGCTTGAGTAAACAGTGGAACGTACACTGATTCATGGGAAGGTGGGGCTGACCTATGAGGAGACATTGACTTCGCTTTGATTGTTTTCGCTGGAGTTCAGACGAATTGCCGGGGGGAATCTCATAGAGACTTAGGATTTTCTAAAAGGACTGGACAAGAGTAGATGCTGGGAGGATGTCCATGATGGTGGGTGTGTCCAGACGCAGGGGTCACAGTCTGAGGATTTGAAGTAGACAGTTTAGGACGGAGATGAGTATTTTTATTGGTTTTCAAAAAGCCCTGGAGTCAGACGATAGGGAGATTGCATACCTGAAATACTTAAATTGGAAAAAAATCTCATTCTGAATAGTGGGCCAATGTCCTGGAAAAATTTGGAAATTGTGGTAAGAGAATTTTAAAGTTGGGGGACATGAAGACTCCAGTGGCATTTAGCAAAGATAACATACCATTTGTTGAGAACTTGCATAAGGGAACATAGCTAACAAGTTCTGAAAAATATGCTACTGTATCTGTTCTTTCCGATTCTGTCACGTGGTACACAAACTCCCCATATATATATTCCTCAAATTCAAAGAACAAAGAAAATTACAGCACAAGAACAGGCCCTTCGGCCCTCCAAGCCTGTACCGATTGAGGTCCTCTGTCTAAACCTGTCATCTGTTTTCTAAGGGTCTGTATCCCTTTGCTCCCTGCCCATCCATCTACCTGTCCAGATACATCTTAAAAGACACTATCATGCCTGCGTCTATCACCTCTGCTGGCAACGCGTTCTAGGCGCCCACCACCCTCTGCAGAAAGAACTTTCCACAAGTATCCTCCGTAAACTTCCCTCCTCTCACTTTGAACTCATGACCCCTAGTAATTGAGTCCCCCACTCTGGGAAAAAGCTTCTTGCTATCCACCCTGTCTATACCTCTCATGATTTTGTATACCTCCAATCAGGTCCCCCCTCAATCTCCGTCTTTCTAATGAAAATAATCTGAATCTACTCAACCTTTCTTCATAGCTAGTGCCCTCCATACCAGGCAGCATCCTGGTAGATCTCCTCTGCACCCTCTCCAAAGCATCCACATCCTTTTGGTTATGTGGCGACCAGAACTGTACACAGTACTCTAAATGTGGCCAAACCAAAGTCTTATATAACTGTAACATCACCTGCCAACTCTTGTACTGAATACCCCGTCCGATGAAGGAAAGCATGCCGCATGCCTTCTTGACCACTCTATTGACCTGCGTTGCCACCTTCAGGGTACAATGGACCCGAACACCCAGATCTCTCTGTACATCAATTTTCCCCAGGACTTTTCCATTTACTGTATAGTTCGCTCTTGAATTTGATCTTCCAAAATGCATCACCTTGCATTTGCCCGGATTGAACTCCATCTGCCATTTATGTGCCCAATTCTCCAGTCTATCTATATTCTGCTGTAATCTCTGCCAGTCCCCTTCACTATCTGCTACTCCACCAATCTTCGTGTCATCTGCAAACTTGCTAATCAGACCACCTATACCTTCAAATCATTTACATATATCACAAACAACAGTGGTCCCAGCACAGATCCCTGTGGAACACCACTGGTCACAGGTCTCCAATTTGAGAAACCCCCTTCCACCACTACTCTCTGCCTCCTGTTGCCTAGCCAGTTTTTTATCCATCTAGTTAGCACACCCTGGACCCCATGCAGTTTTACTTTTTCCATCAGCCTGCCATGGGGAACCGTATCAAATGTTTTACTGAAGTCCGTATATATGACATCTACAGCCTTTCCCTCATCAATCAACTTTGTCACGTCCTCAAAGAATTCTGTTAAATTGATAAGACATGACCTTGCCTGCACAAAACCATGTTGTCTATCACTGATAAGCCCATTTTCTTCCAAATGGGAATAGATCCTATTCCTCAGTATCTTTTCCAGCAGCTTCCCTACCACTGACGTCAGATTCATCGGTCGATAATTACCTGGATTGTTCCCTGCTACTCTTCTTAAACAATTCCTGTATACCTTTTCAGTGACCTTGATTATTTGGACTTCATGCCAATTATTGCTACTGTATAATCGGGTCTGATTAAGTACTGTGATAACAAGGTGTAGAGCGGGATGAACACATCAGGCCAAACAGCATCAGAGCAGCAGGAAGGCTAATGTTTCGGGCCTGAAGAAGGGTCTAGGCCCGAAATGTCAGCCTTCCTGCCCTTCTAATGCTGCTTGGCCTGTTGTGTTCATCCAGCTCTACACCTTGTTATCACAGATTCTCCAGCATCTGCAGTTCCTACTCTCTCTGATTAAGTACTGTAGTATTCAGCAGAGAATGGAAACTGCCTCATGAATAACATTTGCCAAAATGAAAATTGCATCATAACGGTTCAGCAAGCCCTTTCCTTAGTGATTGATGGAAAACCTCATCTGCCTATCTTCCCACCATCCTCCTTCATATCTCTGGTTTCTGAAAGTAATAGATTATTTTAACAATTGGACTTTAGAGAGATGGTAGAGCTTGTACTCATCTTCCAGCAGATGATCTACAAAGCAAAGAAACCATTTTAGCAATGATTCTGGAGCAAACCAGAATTGTTTGAGCTTTTACATTTTCTGATTTACTGAACTTTTATTTGGAAGGTCAGGAATCCAGCATTGGTTTGATACCTTCTCCCTCTCAGCATCCTTGATCCTGGCTCAGGTCTGTCACTGGTCTGAGAGCTAAGTGTCTGAGTGGCCATTGATCTGATTCGTCTCTGTCAGGAAGAGAACCTCTTGCTCAATCTCTTACTCATTGGTGAGAAATCCCCTTGCCACTATTAAATACCTCCCCAAGAGTTTGAGATCAGAATACTGTTGAGTGGTATGACTTTAGGATAGTTCTAGTAACTTGCTCCTTGAAAAATACAATTAGCAACAGATATAATACAATTAAAATGTTTTTGTCCTTTTTTCAATTATAAATTTAAATATTTGAGACTTTGCCTTTACTGTAGGTCAGTAGATGAAATTAACTCCCTTTTTAAATTTGCTCAGTGAATTACTCTGTTAGTGATTTAATTTTGTCATAGGCATATGATTTCCCCCTCTTGTATTCTCCCATAGCTAGATTGGCACTGCCTCAAGTGTGCAGACAGCCTCTAGGCTCAGACAGTGAGACAAATGAATATGAACCATTATATAATTAATTCAGGAGTATTAAATTGCTGGAACTGAGATCTGATACCACAATTTATTCTTTGGGGCAACGTCAGGCTTCGGATACAAATCAATAAAACTGAAAAAGGAATGATTCTCTCAAAAAAGGCTCCGATTTGACACCAGAAGTTGAAGTCTGTCAATCTTTGATTACATTCCCTCGGTAAATGCATTAGACCCAAAGGATTTAGAGGAAAGATGATGACTGGAGCAATTACCTGGGGAGATTTGGATTGGGAATAATTGGCCTGGCAGAAAAGATTTTTCCTGTGGAAAAAGGATGTAATTATTGCCGTTGTACTGTGAAGTTTGAATGTGGTGGATATATTAATTTTGAAGTTAAGGAAAAGTTAAAGTATTTTGGGACATGATTTTGAATTTCATATAGTGTTGCTGACCACTTGCTGTAATGCAGCCAACATGATGAAATTTTTTAATATAATGGGTACAATTGTCTACTGACCCAAATAAGATCAGCCCAGACTTCACATGGATATCTTATAACACCTCAGCTGAAACTGTGAACCCTGGAGGGGATGCAGTTGACCTGCAGAAAGGAAAATGACCCAAAATCCAGTCTGGAAGGTCATTGATCCCTAGAATCTGCTACAATCAAATGCCCGACTGCGTCCAATCCCTGGACTGAAATCGGGCAAACCTCCTGACTGACGGTGGCAACACCCTCCCTTCACGAAGGACCAGTTCCTTTTTGACTTTTGGACGTTGGCTGAAGCATATCAGCATGTTTGCCACATAAGTTGCTGTCACCTGCTCCACTGTTACATTAACTTAGCGTGGTGCCTAACAGCAACATGTTCACCAGCAGAAGTACAAGTGTCCTTAAGCACTAAAACAGAGTCCTGAAGGGATGAAGTGAGTGAAGACTTGATCCAAACAACTGGTCAGGATTTGGAGAGGCTGGTGGCTTAGTGACACTCATCTGTATGGATGAAGGGTTGAAGAGCATGGTTGCCAGACAGCATGCAGGGAAATGGTGGTGACAGTATGGTTAGATGAAGATTCAGAGAAAAAAAGCAGTGAGCTGCTGCTTACAAGTAACTGCTGCGATTCATGTCAAGATTGGCACCATCTAGCTTTTTCCATGGAATCTGGGGACAAATGGGAACTGTGTAGAAATGAGGCACTAATGAAATTTAAATGTATTGATTTAAGATGAGCAGCAGATCATTAGCAAGATTCAGAATTTGCAGTTTAAATCCGAGGAGGTAAACTGGAGTTTTTTTTTGATGTCAGAAATCGAATGTTTTCATTCTTCCAACTTTCTTGCTAAATTGCAGTCAAATACTTCAACAACCTACATAATAGCATTCAAACTGAGAGTCAGCAATTTGTGTAGCTTCTCTTGGAAGGTCACTGACCTACAGAGGACTCGAGAGATGTGAATCTTCCATTCTGCACCTCCGAGTGATGAATGACAATGTGCTCCCCTGAAAGTTTGAAAGACTAATGAAACGTTCCCTGCAGAGGTGTTTGAAATCATATCTGAATCTGTACTCTCACTCGCATGGTTGGTGTAAATGTAGATGATCTGTGCAGAAAAGGCCAAACCATTGTCCTTGAACGATGCTTGTGGCCTCAGTTTTGCCCTGCAAAAGTGCAATGTCCTTGGTTGCAGTTGTCAACATCACATTCAATGATCCCTGACATCTGTACTGTTATCAGACTAGGAGTTAGTAGTTTGGCCGTTACAACTCATTACGTCCCTTGGAGGTCTGAGAGGCAGACAAATGCACTTACACGGGATGCATTTATGAATTGTAGCTGAGCAGTGGAAGGGGTGAACATGTTGCTGTTAGGCACCACGCTAAGTTAGTGTAACACTGGAGCAGGTGACAGCAACTTATGTGGCAAACGTGCTGATATGCTTCAGCCAATGTCTGAAAGTCAAAAAGGGACTGGTCCTTCGTGAAGGGAGGGTGTTGCCACTGTCAGTCAGGAGGTTTGCCTGATTTCAGTCCAGGGATTGGACGCAGTCAGGCATTTGATTGTAGCAGACTCTAGGGATCAATGACCTTCCAGACTGGGTTTTGGGTCAAATTGGTGTGATGTCACTAGGTCCAACAGCTATAAAGACAATTGAGCAGATAATTAAAGCTGTAATGTGCATATATTGACAAAAACACAAGACTGTTAATGGTGCAGCATCATCCTTTTAACATATATACCCTCTAGGTTCTTTTCCTTCTTTGGATAAAAATATTTACCCAAATAATGTACAAAGGGAAGAAGCAGGAAGTTGGCAGTAGGTAGGGAAACTCATTTGAAGAGCCGGTGCAGAGTGATTCCCTCCCACTGTGACTTAAACACGACCCTGACATCTGCAACCTGACTGGTGGGGAGCCTGCTGGTTTTTTTTTTATTTACCCGGGATGAGGGCATCACTGGCTTGGCCAGCGTTTAATGCCCATCCCTAATTGTCCAGAGGACAGTGAAGAGTCAACTACATTGCTGTGGGTCTGTAGTCACACGTAGACCAGACACAGTAAGGATGACAGTGCTAACACTTCTCATCCCAAACAAGCTTTTAGCCCTTTTCTGCAACTAATTCCTTCTCTTCTCTTATGGTGGTATTAGTGGGACCCAGTAAACCACTGCTCAGACCAGCACTGACTACCCTTAGCTCAGCCACCACTAGTGAAGGAAGCAATTCAACTCTGAGGCTGCACCAGCAAGGCTTTCACTTACATCTTCCATCAGCTCAGAGACTTTCACCTTGGTGGGTTCTCTTTCAAAATTAGAGCCAGGAGTACCATTATGGTTAGCACATTACTGGCATGGTCGCACAGCTGGTCAAGAAAGAAACCTCAACCAGGTCTCTGGAATTCAGGATGTCAGCTACAAGAAGATCATGACCCCAGGGTCATTAGTGAACCCGGTGGGTTTTCCCTGACAATCGACAATAGATCCGTGATCACAATTCGGCTCTTAATTCCATGGGGGGATTTGAACCATCTGTGGATTAATAGTCCAGCGATAATGCTTCCCCATTGTAATTGGCTTCCCCATTGTAATTGGCTTCCCCATTGTAATTGACTTCCCCATTGTAATTGACTTCCCCATTGTAATTGACTTCCCCATTGTAGTTGGTTCTGTTTAATCTTGTGGTAAAAGAGGGGGAGGTGTGGCTTTGTTGGTCATCGCCTGCAGGGTTTCTTCACCTTCAGCTCCCCAATCAAGTATGCCTCATTACTCATAGACATGTGCAGTATTGAAAACAGACCCTTTGGTCCAACTTATCCATGCTGGCCAGATATCTTTAACTGATCTAGTCCCATTTTCCACTTCTAAGCCTCCTATTCATGTACTCATCCAGATCCTTTTAAATGTTGCTATTGTACCAGCCTCCACTACCTCCTTTGGCATCTCATTCCATACATTCACAACCCTCTATATGAAAACGTTGTCCCTTAGGCCCTTTTTATACCTTTCCCCCTTCTATCTTTTCCCCCTACTGTGGAGAAAAGACCTCGTCTGTTCACTCGATTGATTCCCCTCGTGATTTTATAAACCTGTATAAGGTCTCCCTCAGCTTCTGATGCTCCAGGGAAAATAGCCCCAGCCTATTCAACCTCTCCCTTTAGCTCAAACCCTCCAACTCTGGCACAAGTCAGCTAGAATATACTGTGAACAGTTTTAGGCTCCTTATTTAAGGAAAGATGTACTGGCATTGGAGGCAGACCAGACAAGGTTCAATAGTTTGATTCCAGTATGGAGTGACTGTTTTATGAGTAAAGTTTGAATCAATTGGGCCTGTATAGTTTAGAATATCGAAGAACAGGAGGTGACCTTTTTGAAACATAAAAGATTCTTAGGGGCAAAAACAAACTTGCTGGAAAAGCTCAGCAGGCCTGGCAGCATCTGTGAAGGAGAAAACAGAGTTAATGTTTCAGGTCTGGTGACCCTTTCTGTGAGGACTGGGCAAATTTTCTTATGAGGATAGGTTGGAGAGGTTAAGCTAGTAAGCATTAGTGTTCAAAAGGGTAAGAGTTGACTTGATTTGAATTTTATTAGAAGGTGAGGGATCTTAGAAAGGTGACTGTTGAAATGATGATTCTTCTTTTGGGAGAATTTAGAGCAAGGTTGTTGCTCTTTCAAAATAAGGGGCTGCCTGGGACACAGCTGAGCAGATTTTTTTTATCACACAACGAGTTGTGAATGCTAGCTCACTTCCCCAAAAGGTAGCAAAAGTACAGTCTTTGAACATTCTTAAGGCAGTGATAGATTAATTCTTGATAAGCAAGACGGGTTGGATGTAGATATAGATTAATCACATCTGTCCAGTGTCCTGCATCTCTTCATAATTTTCACGTAAATGCAGTCAGGTGAGTTTCCCACTTTGCGGAATAATACATTGCTGCTTTTGTCAAAGGAAGTTAGGAACATAGAACATTACAGCACAGTACAGGCCCTTCGGCCCTCGATGTTGTGCCGACCTGTCATACCGATCTCAAGCCCATCTAACCTACACTATTCCATGTATATCCATATGCTTATCCAATGGCGACTTAAATGTACCTAAAGTTGGTGAATCTACTACCGTTGCAGGCAAAGCGTTCCATTCCCTTACTACTCTCTGAATAAAGAAATTACCTCTGACATCTGTCCTATATCTTTCAACCCTCAATTTAAAGCTATGCCCCCTCATGCTCGCCGTCACCATCCTAGGAAAAAGGCTCTCCCTATCCACCCTATCTAACCCTCTGATTATCTTATATGTTTCAATTAAGTCACCTCACAACCTTCTTCTCTCATGAAAACAGCGTCAAGTCCCTCAGCCTTTCCTCATAAGACCTTAACTTGACCATAACTGCCTCACATTCTACATAGCTATGGAGAAGGAGAGGATTAGGCAGAATGGGAGGATATTTAATTGGGGAAGAGGAAACTATGATGCGATTAGACATGAGTTAGGAAGCATGGACTGGGAGCAGTTGTTACATGGTAAGGGAACTATCGACATGTGGAGACGGTTTAAGGAACAGTTGTTGGGAGTGATGAGTAAATATGTCCCTCTGAGACAGGCAAGAAGGGGTAAGATTAGGGAACCTTGGATGACGAGAGCGGTGGAGCTTCTAGTGAAAAGGAAGAAGGTAGCTTACATAAGGTGGAGGAAGCTAGGGTCAAGTTCAGCTAGAGAGGATTACATGCAGGCAAGGAAGGAGCTCAAAAATGGTCTGAGGAGAGCCAGGAGGGGGCACGAGAAAGGCTTGGCAGAAGGAATCCGGGAAAACACAAAGGCATTTTACACTTACGTGAGGAATAAGAGAATGGTCAAAGAAAGAGTAGGGCCGATCAGGGATAGCAGAGGGAACTTGTGTGTGGAGCCTGAGGAGGTAGGGGAAGCCCTAAATGAGTTTTTTGCTTCTGTCTTTACGAAAGAAACGAACTTTGTAGTGAATGAAACCTTTGAAGAGCAGGTGTGCATGCTGGAATGGATAGAGATAGAGGAAGCTGATGTGCTGAAAATTTTGTCAAACATGAAGATTGACAAGTCGCCAGGCCCGGATCAGATTTGTCCTCGGCTGCTTTGGGAAGCGAGAAATGCAATTGCTTCGCCACTTGCGAAGATCTTTGCATCCTCGCTCTCCACTGGAGTCGTACCTGAGGACTGGAGAGAGGCAAATGTAATTCCTCTCTTCAAGAAAGGAAATAGGGAAATCCCCGGCAATTATAGACCGGTAAGTCTCACGTCTGTCGTCTGCAAGGTGTTAGAAAGGATTCTGAGGGATAAGATTTATGACCATCTGGAAGAGCATGGCTTGATCAAATACAGTCAACACGGCTTTGTGAGGGGTAGGTCATGCCTTACAAACCTTATCGAGTTTTTTGAGGATGTGACTAGAAAGGTTGATGAGGGTCGAGCTGTGGATGTGGTGTATATGGACTTCAGCAAGGCATTTGATAAGGTTCCCCATGGTAGGCTCATTCAGAAGGTCAGGAGGAATGGGATACAGGGGAACTTAGCTGCTTGGATACAGAATTGGCTGGCCAACAGAAGACAGCGAGTGGTTGTAGAAGGAAAATATTCTGCCTGGAAGTCAGTGGTGAGTGGAGTTCCACAGGGCTCTGTCCTTGGGCCTCTACTGTTTGTAATTTTTATTAATGACTTGGACGAGGGGATTGAAGGATGGGTCAGCAAGTTTGCAGACGACACAAAGGTCGGAGGTGTCGTTGACGGTGTAGAGGGCTGTTGTAGGCTGCAGCGGGACATTGACAGGATGCAGAGATGGGCTGAGAGGTGGCAGATGGAGTTCAACCTGGATAAATGCGAGGTGATGCATTTTGGAAGGTCGAATTTGAAAGCTGAGTACAGGATTAAGGATAGGATTCTTGGCAGCGTGGAGGAACAGAGGGATCTTGGTGTGCAGATACATAGATCCCTTAAAATGGCCACCCAAGTGGACAGGGTTGTTAAGAAAGCATATGGTGTTTTGGCTTTCATGAACAGGGGGATTGAGTTTAAGAGTCGTGAGATCTTGTTGCAGCTCTATAAAACTTTGGTTAGACCGCACTTGGAATACTGCGTCCAGTTCTGGGCGCCCTATTATAGGAAAGATGTGGATGCTTTGGAGAGGGTTCAGAGGAGGTTTACCAGGATGCTGCCTGGACTGGAGGGCTTATCTTATGAAGAGAGGTTGACTGAGCTCGGTCTCTTTTCATTGGAGAAAAGGAGGAGGAGAGGGGACCTAATTGAGGTATACAAGATAATGAGAGGCATAGATAGAGTTGATAGCCAGAGACTATTTCCCAGGGCAGAAATGGCTAGCACGAGGGGTCATAGTTTTAAGCTGGTTGGTGGAAAGTATAGAGGGGATGTCAGAGGCAGGTTCTTACGCAGAGAGTTGTGAGAGCATGGAATGCGTTGCCAGCAGCAGTTGTGGAAGCAAGGTCATTGGGGTCATTTAAGAGACTGCTGGACATGTATATGGTCACAGAAATTTGAGGGTGCATACATGAGGATCAATGGTCGGCACAACATTGTGGGCTGAAGGGCCTGTTCTGTGCTGTACTGTTCTATGTTCTATGTTCTATGTTCCCTCCATACCAGGCAACATCCTAGTAAATCTCCTCTGCACCCTTTCCAGAGCTTCCACATCCTTCTTATAATGCGGTGACCAGAACTGTACACAATACTCCAAGTGCGGCCGCACCAGAGTTTTGTACAGCTTCACCATAACCTCTTGGTTCCGGAACTCAATTCCTCTATTAATAAAAGCTAAAACACTGTATGCCTTCTTAACAGCCCTGTCAACCTGGGTAGCAACTTTCAACGATCTGTGTACATGGACACCGAGATCTCTCTGCTCATCTACACTATTAAGAATCTTACCATTAGCCCTGTACTTTGCCTTCTAGTTACTCCTACCAAAGTGCATCTCCTCACACTTGTCTGCATTAAACTCCATTTGCCATCTCTCAGCCCAGCTCTGCAGCTTACCTATGTCTCCCTGCAACCTATAGCATCCATCGTCACTATCCACAAGTCCACCAACCTTAGTGTCATCTGTAAATTTACTAACCCATCCTTCTACGCCCTCATCCAGGTCATTTATAAAAATGACAAACAGCAGTGGACCCAACACCGACCCTTGCAGTACACCACTAGTAACTGGTCTCCAGGATGAACATTTCCCATGAACTACCACCCTCTGTCTTCTTTCAGCAAGCCAATTTCCAATCCAAACTGCTATATCTCCCACAATTCCATTCCTCCGCATTTTGTACAATAGCCTACTGTGGGGAACCTTATCGAATGCCTTGCTGAAATTCCATATACACCATATCAACTGGTTTACTCTCATCTACCTGTTTGGTCACCTTCTCAAAGAACTCAATAAGGTTTGTGAGGCACGACCTTCCCTTCACAAAACCGTGCTGACCATCCCGAATCAATGTATTTTTTTCTAGATGATTATAAATCTTATCCCTTATAACCTTTTCCAACCTTTTCTTCCTCCTGCATCACTTAATTGCCTTGTCATTATGTGATGTCATAGTTTGCCTTCAGCCTAATGGACAATGAAGAGAATAGTCGAGGTAATCTCAACAAGAATTCCTGATGAGTAGGGAATTCAGAGGTGTGCAGAGTAAATGGGATCTACCATGACTGAATCATGGGTTTAAACTAATTCAGCAGGGGGATTGGCAACAAAATTGTAGTTCGACTAGAGAAAAGGTTGAGGGTGGTCCGAAATAAAGTTTCAGGGAAGCAAGATGGCACCGGCAAGCAAGAAGTTGGTTTGAAGTGTGTCTACTTCAATGCCAGGAGTGTCCGGAATAAGGTGGGTGAACTTGCAGCATGGGTTGGTACCTGGGACTTCGATGTTGTGGCCGTTTCGGAGACATGAATAGAGCAGGGACAGGAATGGTTGTTGCAGGTTCCAGGATTTAGATGTTTCAGTAAGAACAGAGAAGATGGTAAAAGGGGCGGAGGTGTGGCATTGTTGGTCAAGGACAGTATTACAGTTGCAGAAAGGATGTTTGGGGATTCGTCAACTGAGGTAGTATGGGCTGAGGTTAGAAACAGGAAAGGAGAGGTCACCATGTTGGGAGTTTTCTATAGGCCTCCGAATAGTTCCAGAGATGTAGAGGAAAGGATAGCAAAGATGATTCTCGATAGGAGTGAGAGAGACAGGGTAGTTGTCATGGGGTACTTCAACTTTCCAAATATTGACTGGGAACACTATAGTTCGAGTACTATAGAACATAGAACATAGAACATAGAACAGTACAGCACAGAACAGGCCCTTCAGCCCACAATGTTGTGCCGACCATTGATCCTCATGTATGCACCCTCAAATTTCTGTGACCATATACATGTCCAGCAGTCTCTTAAATGACCCCAATGACCTTGCTTCCACAACTGCTGCTGGCAACGCATTCCATGCTCTCACAACTCTCTGCATAAAGAACCTGCCTCTGACATCCCCTCGGTACTTTCCACCAACCAGCTTAAAACTATGACCCCTCGTGCTAGCCATTTCTGCCCTGGGAAATAGTCTCTGGCTATCGACTCTATCTATGCCTCTCATTATCTTGTATACCTCAATTAGGTCCCCTCTCCTCCTCCTTTTCTCCAATGAAAAGAGACCGAGCTCAGTCAACCTCTCTTCATAAGATAAGCCCTCCAGTCCAGGCAGCATCCTGGTAAACCTCCTCTGAACCCTCTCCAAAGCATCCACATCTTTCCGATAATAGGGCGCCCAGAACTGGACGCAGTATTCCAAGTGCGGTCTAACCAAAGTTTTATAGAGCTGCAACAAGATCTCACGACTCTTAAACTCAATCCCCCTGTTAATGAAAGCCAAAACACCATATGCTTTCTTAACAACCCTGTCCACTTGGGTGGCCATTTTAAGGGATCTATGTATCTGCACACCAAGATCCCTCTGTTCCTCCACGCTGCCAAGAATCCTATCCTTAATCCTGTACTCAGCTTTCAAATTCGACCTTCCAAAATGCATCACCTCGCATTTATCCAGGTTGAACTCCATCTGCCACCTCTCGGCCCATCTCTGCATCCTGTCAATGTCCCGCTGCAGCCTACAACAGCCCTCTACACTGTCAACGACACCTCCGACCTTTGTGTCGTCTGCAAACTTGCTGACCCATCCTTCAATTCCCTCGTCCAAGTCATTAATAAAAATTACAAACAGTAGAGGCCCAAGGACAGAGCCCTGTGGAACTCCACTCACCACTGACTTCCAGGCAGAATATTTTCCTTCTTCTACCACTCGCTGTCTTCTGTTGGCCAGCCAATTCTGTATCCAAGCAGCTAAGTTCCCCTGTATACCATTCCTCCAGTTTTTGTCCAGTGTGTGCAGGAGGGCTTCCTGACACAGTAGGTAGATAGGCCAACAAGGGGCGAAGCCACATTAGATTTGGTACTGGGTAATGAGCCTGGCCAGGTGTTAGATTTGGAAGTAGGTGAGCACTTTGGTGATAGCGATCACAATTCTGTTATGTTTACTTCAGTGATGGAACGGGATAGGTGTATAGCACTGGGCAAGAGTTATAGCTGGGGGAAAGGCAATTACGATGAGATTAGGCAAGATTTAGGGAGCATAGGATGGGGAAGGAAACTGCAGGGGATGGGCACATTAGAAATGTGGAGCTTATTCAAGGAAAAGCTCCTGTGTGTCCCGGATAAGTATGTACCTGTCAGGCAGGGAGGAAGCTGAGAGTGTGGGAGCCGTGGTTTACGTAGGAGGTGGAATCTCTGGCCAAGAGAAAGAAGAAGGATTATGTTAGGATGAGATGTGAAGGCTCAGTTAGGGCACTTGAGGGCTACGAGGTAGCCAGGAAAGACCTAAAGAGAGAGCTCAGAAGAGTCAGGAGGAGACATGAGAAGTTGTTGGCGGATAGGATCAGGGTACACCCTAAGGCTTTCTATAGGTATTTAAGGAATAAAAGAATGACAAAATTAAGATTAGGCCCAATCAAGGATAGTAGTGGTAAGTTGTGTGTGGAGTCAGAGGAGATAGGGGAAGCACTAAATGAATATTTTTTGACAGTATTCACTCTAGAAAACGACAATGTTGTCGAGGAGAATACTGAGATACAGGCTACTGGACTAGGTGGGATTGAGGTTTACAAGGGAGAGGTATTAGAAATCCTTCAGAGGGTGAAGATAGATAAGTCCCCTTGGGGCAGACGGGAATTATCCTCGGATCCTCTGGGAAGCCAGGGAGGAGATTGCCGAGCCTTTGGCATTGATCTTTAACTCGTCATTGTCTATAGGAATAGTGCCAGATGACTGGAGGATAGCAAATGTGGTTCCCCTGTTCAAGAAGGGGAGTAGAGACAACCCTGGTAATTATAGACCAGTGAGCCTTAACTCAGTTTGTTGGTAAAGTGTTGGAAAAGATTATAAGGGATAGGATTTATAATCATCTAGAAAAGAATAAATTGATTAGGGATAGTCAGCACGGTTTTGTGAAGGGAAGGTCGTGCCTCACAAACCTTATTGAGTTCTTTGAGAAGGTGACCAGACAGGTAGATGAGAGTAAACCGGTTGATGTGGTGTATATGGATTTCAGTAAGGCGTTTGATAAGGTTCCCCACAGTAGGCTATTGTACAAAATGCGGAGGAATGGAATTGTGGGAGATATAGCAGTTTGGATTGGAAATTGGCTTGCTGAAAGAAGACAGAGGGTGGTAGTTCATGGGAAATGGTCATCCTGGAGACCAGTTACTAGTGGTGTACTGCAAGGGTCGGTGTTGGGTCCACTGCTGTTTGTCATTTTTATAAATGACCTGGATGAGGGCGTAGAAGGATGGGTTAGTAAATTTACAGATGACACTAAGGTTGGTGGACTTGTGGATAGTGACGAAGGATGCTATAGGTTGCAGAGAGACATAGATAGGTTGCAGAGAGACATAGATAAGCTGCAGAGCTGGGCTGAGAGATGGCAAATGGAGTTTAATGCAGACAAGTGTGAGGTGATGCACTTTGGTCGGAGTAACCAGGAGGCAAAGTACAGGGCTAATGGTAAGATTCTTAGTAGTGTAGATGAGCAGAGAGATCTCGGTGTCCATGTACACAGATCGTTGAAAGTTGCTACCCAGGTTGACAGGGCTGTTAAGAAGGCATACAGTGTTTTAGCTTTTATTAATAGAGGAATCGAGTTCCGGAACCAAGAAGTTATGGTGAAGCTGTACAAAACTCTTGTGCAGCTGCACTTGGTGTATTGTGTACAGTTCTGGTCACTGCATTATAAGAAGGATGTGGATGTGAAAGGGTGCAGAGGAGATTTACTAGGATGTTGCCTGGTATGGAGGGAAGGTCTTATGAGGAAAGGCTGAGGGACTTGATGCTGTTTTCATTAGAGAGAAGAAGGTTGTGAGACGACTTAATTGAAACATATAAGATAATCAGAGGGTTAGATAGGGTGGATAGGGAGAGCCTTTTTCCTAGGATGGTGACGGCGAGCACGAGGAGGCATAGCTTTAAATTGAGGGGTGAAAGATATAGGACAGATGTCTGAGATAGTTTCTTTATTCAGAGAGTAGTAAGGGATTGGAACGCTTTGCCTGCAACGGTAGTAGATTCACCAACTTTAGGTACATTTAAGTCGTCATTGGATAAGCATATGGATGTACATGGAATAGTGTAGGTTAGATGGGCTTGAGATCGGTATGACAGGTCGGCACAACATCGAGGGCCGAAGGGCCTGTACTGAGCTGTAATGTTCTATGTCCTATGTTCTA
The DNA here is from genome assembly GCF_030684315.1 of Stegostoma tigrinum. NCBI lineage: Eukaryota > Metazoa > Chordata > Chondrichthyes > Orectolobiformes > Stegostomatidae > Stegostoma > Stegostoma tigrinum. Next base: position 150,253,721 of record NC_081355.1, on the reverse strand, counting down.
TCTGTTGTGTTGGGATAACAACACCGTCACCTCTACATCATAGCTACAATGAACACCACCAATTCATTGCTCAAAGAGGAGATGACCTCCAAGAAGAACGCATATATCAACAAAGGCATCAAGTTTCTCAGAAATGCAAAAAACCACAAAAGATCTCAAAAGCACTACAGATCATGAGCTTGAGATAACAGGAACTGCAGATGCTGGCAAATCTGAGATAACAAAGTGTAGAGCTGAATGAACACAGCAATTCAAACAGCTTTTTAAAGTCCCCTTACACCACTGATTGTGCTGAGAGACTTTGCTGTCACACCTCTTGCAAACATTTTAATCATCTTGTACACCAACTCTACAGCAAGTGCCACAACCTTGAAATCGAGATAGAATCCATATTCTCAGCTTGTGATCAAGATACAGCAGTACAATTATGGGACACTGCCAAATAGACGTGGTAACGTAACTACGTCATCTGCATGCACACCAAGAACAAAAAGCTGGAGAAGAAAAACAAAGTTGCTTGAAAAGCTCAGCAGATCTGGCAGCATCTGTGGCAGAGAAAACAGAGTTAACATTTTGGGTCCGGTGACCCTTCCTCAGAACCTGTTTTCTCCTCCACAGATGCTGCCAGATCTGCAGAGCTTTTCCAGCAACTTTGTTTTTGTTTCTGCTTTACAGCATCCGCAGTTCTTTTGGTTTTTAAAAAGCTGGAGAAACTTGGCATCGCCACCTTCACCAAGTCTTCCCTGTTCCCACAGTTGAAAGCAACACCACCATGGTGAAATCCATTGTCAATTTATCTGAACAAACACTTCATCTGGCTGAGATCGAAGTTCTCAGCTGAGCGTGCAGTTTCTGCCCCACCATCAAAATGGACCCCATTGGTTTCGTGGCAGACAAAGAGTAATTCATCAGAAGAATGAGACTTAGGAAATTCTTCCAAGATGTCAGCAGAGAGCCCATTGTGACCGACTCGGTACTCAGTACCATCAACTGCCAATTTTCAGACTCCATTGTCCAACTCATCTACGTCATCCTCATCCACAACATCTTCACCTTTGACAGCCAGTTCTTCTTTCAGACACACGGAACAGCTATGGGGCCCTAATTTGCTCCCCAGTATGCTGACATTTTCATGCACAGGTTCGAACTCGACTTCTTTGCTGCACAGAACCGCGAACCAACGATGTAAACCAGGTACATTGATGGCATTTTCTTTCTTTTTGGACTAATGGTGAGGAATCACTGAAACAACTCTGTGGCGATATCAGCAAGTTTCATCCCACCTTCAGACTTACCATGGATATTCTTAGAATTTGTCTTATTCTTGGACATACACATCCTCATCAGGGATGGATACATCTGTATCTCACTCTACCACAAACCCATGGATAACCTCATGATGCTGTGATTATCTAGCTTCCACCCTAAACATAGTAAAACAGCCATCCCCTCAAGATAAGCCCTATACGTGAACAGGGTTTGTTCAGATGAACAGGATCAAGACTGAGACATGAAGGTGTTGAAGGACGCCCTCATAGGAACACGATATGATGCTCAACTCCTCGATTGCCAGTTCTGACATGCCACAGCGAAAAATTACAATAGCCTCCTCCTCCAGAAAACAAACACGGGATGCATCTGATAGGGTACTTTTCATCGTCTAATACTTACCAAGAGGGTAGAAACTGTGCCATGTTCTTTGCAGCCTTCAAATGTTATCGATGATGAGCAACTCGCCAAGGTCTTCCTCTTGCCTTCAAACAACCACTAAACCTGAAACAGACCATTGTTTGCAGCAAACTACCCAGTGTCAGGTATGTTTTCGGAGACCCTCACGGACTTGATGCACTAACAAGACACTGACCTGTTTAGAAAAACACAAATCCTTTTATTACCAATCAAGTACAAGCTGTGGAGAATCACTGTACTTAACCCGGCACAGAGTGCAGAGTCTCACAAGTAATTCTCCCCGAGCAGCGGACAGTCCCCGCTTTTTATACTTTACAAAAGACATGATACATAAAACAATTTCACATTTTACAATGACGTGAAACAATTACTACAACAGACAAAGACAGGATAACAAACAATTATTACATCAAGAACCTAAAAGACCAGGATATAGTATCGTTTGCTAGTGAAGTGGCTGCTAATGGCAGGAGGAGATTTCAAGTTGTTATCGGGACAGATTGTGATTTCAAGTTGCCGGTGTGTCTGGCTAGAACAAAGTCAGTGCCCTGGCCCCTTTGTCAGCGACAGAAGTTACATGCTTTAGAAGTCTCACACCTTTACAAATATTCCTTACTTAACTTTATTTGAAACAGTTTAATTCTAATTTTATTCAGTTGGTAAGCTTAAGACAGTGTCTGCATACCGATGTGTGGGAAGATAAGGAGTTACAAAAGTTTTACACTGAATTCCTAGCTGAGCAGGAAGCGTCAGGGCAGTGCCTGCATACCTATGTGTAGGCAGATAAAAGACTTATCTTTATAGAAAGATAGAAATCAAAGGCAGATAAAAGACTTTAATTTATAGAAGTATAGAAATCAATGGGATGTTATCCCATTAACATCTCATCAGGCACTATCAACCACCGCACAATGCAACACTGTCTTCGCAACCCCTGCAAGACATGTCATACGCTGCTATCACATGTGACATCGCCATCCAACCATGTGCATGGCAGAGATTCATGTGACCTGGCCAACATTGTCTATCTCATATGCTGCAGGTAACGATGTCTCGATGCATGGTATATTGGCGAAACCATGTAGATGTTACAACAATGGATCAATGAACACCACACAACAATCACCAGACAGGGATGTTCCCTCCCAGTGGGGGAACACTTCAGCGGTAAAAAAAAATTCAGCCTCAGATCTTCGGGTAAACGTCCCCCAAGGCGGACTTTGGGATGCACAACAATGAAGAGTTGTCGAGCAGAGGCTGATGGCCAAGTTCAGTACCCATGAGAATGGCCTTCGCTGGGATCTTGGTTCACATCGCACTACAGGTGACCACACTAGATGCGTGTGCACGCATGCGCACATTATCTCTCCCATGCGTGCACATATACACCCCACATGCGCTCTGTGTCCCACACATTTGCTTACACTCACATGTGAACCCACGGGGTGAATAAATTCCTACTTTAGAAATAAAACCAGTCTGACTCCAAACCAAAATACAAACAGATTCTAAATAAGGCTTCACAGCTGACATGTATTGTCTGACCTAAAATGTCACCGCTTTTTTACACTGATTAAACCTTTAGTTCTGTCAGGACAGTGACTTCAAAGGAATTTGGGGATTTACTATACATATTAAAGATTTAACAGCATCTTAAGTTTGTTCAGTGTATCCTTGTCAGTGATGTGACGCTTTGATCTTTTGCTTATAAATTCTGCATTTGATGCTATCCCCTCACTAAACCTGAAGAAGGAATGAGACACCGAACGCTTGCGTTTTCAAATAAACGTGTTGCACTGTGACCTGGTGTCATTTGATTTCTGTCCTTGTCCACCCACACAGGCACCTCAACATCAAGTCTGAGAGTGAAAGTTAATATATCAGATAATATTTCCTGACTAGTCAATGATGAGCAACTGTTTCATGACTTGTCAAGTTGAATGAGTTTTTGCAAAGTTTCCTGATAGGAACAATACAAAATTAAAAAGTAAGCCCAGTTTGGAGCAGTTCCCAACAAAACGGTATCAAAATTTCAACACCAAGATGTATAATCCACAGGAAATCATGCTGAGGTGACCTCTTCTGTTGTCAGGATAACCTGGCCTTATCATTCATATTCTCCATCTTCCCCGTAACTTCCTGAGGGGTTTTACTTGCTCTGCAGGAAAGCATTAATTTACGTCATTGTCTGACTTTCAGGTACCTTTAGTCATCCACATCAAAGGAATCGTGAAAGTTAATCACTTGTACATTAGCCAATGCCATGAAAAAGACACTGCAGAAAAGACAACATGTAAAAGTTACATTCAGATGAATAATTGTGAGAAATTTTCAGTGAATTGACTTCCGGCTTGCAGGAAACACACATAAGCTTCCAGACAAATCCCCATCGCTAGTTGCTTGGCACCAAGCAGTCCATAGATGGCCTTGCAAAAAAAAACCATGTGAATTGCAAGGTAATTCTCATTAAATGAGAATTCACAACTAAAAATTAATTGAAGCTATTACATGTCATGTTGTACAAATTAGACAGAATTATACTTGAGAATTTCTTTCATATAACTCTGAAGAATTAAAGAATGATTGATTAAATTTTAGATTATGACAGAAGTTAGTCATTTTTTCCATTCTTTATTCTGTGACGCCATGTTTGAAAATATTATTTGTTTTTCTCTGTTTGTGGTTCCTAATTTTGCTTTTTAAATATCTCTTGTAACACGTCAAGACAATTCTTTTATTCTTTCAAACAATGAAAGTGCTGGTGAGACATTTGTTACATATTAATAATTTGACCTGTGAGTTTTACATAGGCCTGGCTTTTCACTCCTAAATCAGAGGAGCAGAGTTAGGACAAATCCCAGCTCTACAAACCAAGCTTGTAAGAAAGTGCCCCAGAATTTTGTTTTGGAGCTTGGGTTTCTTGGAGCTGTGGCAGGTGAACTCAAAAAAAAATGTGTGGAATCAGAAAACAACCCCCAATATATCAGAGTGCCTCAACACCCACTGCCCCCTGCCAGCCGAGCGACACTGCCCATTGGGCTTCGTCGGAGGCTCACTGATGATGTTACCTAGAATGGTGACGAAAGGTCTGAAAACGAATCTTCCAGCTCAGCGAGCAAATTCACACCCAGAACTGCCATTCAATAACTGTTAGAGAAGCAGTGAGCCCGGTATTGAGAGTTAAATGTGTACCCAGTATCTTTTTTCAAAAACAATTAATTCAATACATTAAAAATATTGAGTATTACATATTAATAAAATATTGATTTGTAACTTAAAGCCACTATGTTAGAAGACAGGGTCCATTCATAGTGGCCCAGTATCTATCATCCTGACTGTTTAAACTTTCAATACCTGTCAGCACACGACAATTGAAATCACTTAAGCCCACGTAAATAAGCATTCATCCAAATGTTCTGATGATCAGAGAGTCATTAGCTCCTCATAGACTTGTCGGACATTGGGATCATGTGGGATCTTTGATGCATCAAATTCCTTGGGAATGGCCTGAGAAATTGGCATTTTTTTCCAACTCCAATGGACTATTCCCCTGCATCTAGAACCCTCTGAGAAAGCCCTTTCAATCCCTTTTTGGATAAGCATATGGACGTACATGGAATAGTGTAGGTTAGATGGGCTTGAGATTGGTATGACAGGTTGGCACAACATTGAGGGCCGAAGGGCCTGTACTGTGCTGTAATGTTCTAATGTTCTAATGTCAGAAACTTAGGTGGGTCCTGATTATTAAGTTTAAAAATAATCCAGGGAAAAAAAATTTTGTGACTCATGGGTAAATATTAAATTGACATCTCCCAACCTCCCATCTCTTGACCATTACAGCAACGTACTCCTAACAACGCTCTCTCTCTGTCCAGATGAGAGTCTAAGCCCACTTGAACCAACACTGCTGGACCTGACAGTACCTCGCTGCCTCTACCCTTCAACCCTTCATGGTTGATTTGCCTCAAACCAGACAACAACTTCCAACTTTCAGAGCTGAATCCTCTCACCCAAACCCAACTCCACACTTATACGTGTACCAGAAATCTAAAGCCCTGTCTTGTGCAGCATCTTGGCAGCCATGCATTCAACTGTCTTATCTTCCTATTCCTGTGCTCACTTGCAAATGGCACTGGGAGTAATCCAGAGGTTATTATTTTTGAGGTCCTCTTGCTAATTTCTTATTAAGCCCCTTTAATTCTTATTGCAGACCTGTATGCCCTCCCTCTCTAAGTCATTAGTATCAATGGATCATGACCTTTGGTTGATCACCCTCCGTTTAGAAGTCTGTTATGCAGCCTTTCTGTGACATGTATGACTGCAGCACTGGAGAGGCGCATCAATGACCACAGAACTCCTGTCTGCTCACCTAACTGAAGAGTCCCTTACCGATATTACTTTTCCATTCTCTCCTCTCCTGTACTTCTGGGCCACCTATGGTACCAAATGCTTGGCTATTACTGCATTCTCTTAAAAGTACATTTTTCTCCCCCACCAGAATCCAGAATTGAAAACCAGTTAATGAACAGAACCTCTGGGTACTCCTATATTACCTATCTGTTGCTCTTGGATTGCCTGGTGGTTGTTTTTTCCTTATCTGCTTGCCCCAACTTGTAGTTTGAGCACCTCCTTGAACTCTTATCCACGTTTTGTTTCATAGATGCACATTTGTAACTGTGACTGCTCCTCAACCTCTCAACCTCTAAACCTCTAAAAGGCTCTGATAACTGAATGGACCCACATTTAATTTTGGCAGAAAGACCTTAGTTGGTGGTTTTTCCCCCATTGCTAATTGGCAGCTGATGCCCCAGGCTTTAGTGCGTCCCTCAGCCTGTAGTTCTGGACCTTGGAATGCGCTTGTCTGTAACACTCGGTTGAGGTTAACTCCTTGCTGTGGAAGACCAGCCAGTTTCAAGCAGATCAAAGAGTATCTTTCACCAAGTCGATGGTCCTCCAGGCACGGTCAGTGTTTGACTCTCCGTGTCTGCTGGGGAATCATAGAATCATAACAAACCATAGTGTGCAGAGTCCTGAATCACTAAGCTGCTTGGGATGAACTTTGGGAAAAATCACTGCATCTCTCTCCAGACCTCCTTTGCAAAAGAATGTTGTAGAAGGAGATGTGTGACAGTCTCTACAACTACAACCACCACCTTCCCCACGTTTCGAAGACAGTATGTGGTGGCACAGAGGCTAGCATACAAGAAGGATCTCACAGGTAATGCCCTTCTCACCAGCAAAGCAATGTCTTGGTTCTTGTTGGAAAGTTCTGGTGATGAAGCATTCTGCCAAATGGCTTTGACAGTCTACTTAGAAACCAACCTGACACGATCCACACTGTCCTTTTCCTCAGGTCTTGAGGATGCTGTGTGTTGACCACTTCCTGATGGGCCTGTGGTCAAAGAGGTTTTTCGCTGCAAATTTCTCCACGAAGGGCAAGTGATATGGAATGGTCCAGTTATTTGGAGCATTCTGTGGCAATGAGACCAATTCCATGCTTTGTGACACCAGGCACAGTTGGAACCTTAGTAGAAAGTGACACGTGGTTTTTGCGTAACGAGGATTTATGCACAGCTTGATGCAACCCACACATGAAGGCGGTAAATAGGAGGAGGTTGGCATTGAATATTCCCCCCCACCCCCCAGCCCCCAGGCCCCAAGATGACCTTCCACATCAAGCAGATGTTCACCTGCACATCTGCTAATGTGGTATATTGTATCCATTGCACCCGGTGTGGCTTTCCTCTACATTGGGGAAACCAAGCAGAGGCTTGGGGACCGCTTTGCAGAACACGTCCGATCGGTTCGCAACAAACAACTGCACCTCCCAGTCGTGAACCATTTTAACTCCCCCTCCCATTCCTCAGACGACATGTCCGTCATGGGCCTCCTGCAGTGCCACAATGATGCCATCCGAAGGTTGCAAGAACAGCAACTCATATTCCGCTTGCGAACTCTGCAGCCCTATGGTATCAATGTGGACATCACAAGCTTCAAAATCCCTCCTTCCCCCACTGCATCCCAAAACCAGCCCAGTTCTTCCCCTCCCCCCACTGCCTCCCAAAACCAGCCCAGCCTGTCTCTGCTTCCCTAACCTGTTCTTCCTGTCACCCATCCCTTCCTCCCACCTCAAGCCGCATTTCCTACCTACCACCTCTTCCCGCCTCCTTGACCTGTCTGTCTTCCCTGGACTGTGACCTATCCCCTCCCTACCTCCTCACCTATACTGTCCTCTCTACCTATCTTCTTTTCTCTCCATCTTCGGTCCACCTCCCCCCTCTCTCCCTATTTATTCCAGTTCCCCCTCCCCATACCCCTCTCTGTGATGAAGGGTCTAGGCCCGAAAAGTCAGCTTTTGTGCTGCTGAGATGCTGCTTGGCCTGCTGTGTTCATCCAGCTTCACACTTTATAATCTTGAATAGTGCTAGGCTACCTTTTACCCAGCAAGTAGGTTTGACGGACAGATCTTGTCCGTTATGATATTGTGAGCTGATGGCATTGTGCTGTCATTTTTGGACTTAAACCGGATTCTTCCCGTGTAAGGAAAGTAATCTTTCATTCAAATGATGTCTTTATCTGAGGACAGGCCGAAGAATTTCACAGTGAATAAATTTACTTTTGAAGTTTGGCGAGTGTGGTCTTATGGCCATGTGTGTCATGCAATTTCTATTTGCACATAATTGGGTTGTACAAACAGAAATTAGGTAAATCTCTGGTGGCCTGTGGAGAGTTAGATGTTGGCCAAGATACCGGGTGACCTTCCAGTTCTTGCAAAATGGTATTGAATTTTTTTATATTGCACAAATGGTGACGAAGAGCCTCCCTTTAACGTCTGAAAAAGCAGCATTTCACAAAACTGTGCCACTGTGCAAGACTGAAGTTCTAGAGTGGTGTTTGAAAATCACACTCATTGAAATAAGAAGTAAGAGCGTTGCCATAGATACCTAATGTAGACATGTTAGGGTATATTATACAAAAGAAGGAACTTTTCATGACTTCAGGAGATCTTAAAACACTTCACAATCACTGCAATACTTTTGAAGTGTAATCCTGTTGTAATGTGGGGAAAGTAGACAGTCAGTGTAGACACAGCAGAGTCCCATAAGCAGAATACAGTTTAAGATAATCTATTTTGATGCATTGGTATAATATGAAACAGAGAACATTATTCTCTAAAGCTGAATATAAAATAATGAACATTATCTCCAAGACCCAAAGAGAAAGCAGGAAGGCTATTTGGCCGGGGCAGTTATGCATGTAACAATTTAGGATGATCTCATCCTTCATAAACTCTGAGTACAGTCTCATCTTTTCCAAGTGAAAAAGATAATTCACAATGTTGGGAACATTGCATTCAACACTATTATGTCTAACATTATTATTTTAAAGTGATCTGCAAAAGATGCAAGGATGATGTGAGGAAAGCCATTTTGTTTACTCAGTAAGTAGTCAGGATATGGAATGCACTGACTGGAAGTGTGTGAGGTAGGTTCAAATGATGCGTTCAAGAGGGCAACATATGCATGTTTGGATAAAAATAATGAGCAAGGAAATGAGAAGAGAAAAAGCAAGAGATTAGCATGTGGTAACAATGCTCACTCAAGTCTGTGCAGGAACAATGAGCCAAATGGCTTCCTTCTGTGCCATAACACTTCTGTAATTCTTTGATCTCAGGGGGCATCTTTAACCATCTTATCATGAAGTTATGTTCATTTTCATCATGAAACCTGCAGTCATGCTGATATGAATTTGCACTGATTTGTACACAAGTACCAGATTAACTAAATGAGAGTTGACCACCTTCAAATATTGCATTAACAAAGTGATACAGTAAGAAAATTTGTACTTTTTTTCCCCAAGAACAACCTTTCTGTATTCCACCTTGCTGTCAGAAGAACAGAAAATAGCAGATATGAAGAATATTAGGACAGAGGAATCTATAGTTTTGAAATGTCAGTATAGGCACTGTTTGGACCTAAAGAACTGAACTTTGAAGTTTTATTTCTGTCAACTCAGCAGATGAATAGTTAACAGATTGACATTTACAATGAACATGCAGATTTGGAAAATACACAACAGTAAATTGTGTTATCAGTACAGACTGCATAGCAAGAGTCTCTTATGTAAACAAAGAGGAGAAAATTTTGGCAGTGAAGTGTTAGAAAAATCAGCCAGCCTTCCTGTTGCTAATTGTTGTGTATGCTCCCTAGCTGGAAATTGGATGTGTGTGGACATTTGGTGTGAACACACTTGGGCATGGCTGAACTAAATTCACTGGTTGAATGGCCTGTAAACACACTCATCCCACATGATGAGTGGTCACCCGGGCGTGGTACCGGATAGCTTATAGCACTGGTGGAGTCTCGCCCATTGAGAATCAGCACCTTCAGGAAAGGAAGAGAGAGAGAGAGAACTGGGAAAAAAATTGCAACGGCGAAAAAAGTTGCACTTGAATTATTTAATAGTTCTCCCAAAAAAAAGTCTGATTTCACTTAGTTGCCAGATTAGGTTGGCAGCCTTGTTGTCATCAACAAATCCTTGCATTGTTTTTAGTGTGTGTGTGTGTGTGTGTGTGTGTGTGTGTGTGTGTGTGTGTTTTAGTTTAAAAACAGCACATACTTCCCCCTACTCAACGTAAATAAGCCATCTGTGTCTTGCTTGGACTGTATGCTCTTTATGCTTGAGGAGGTTGTAAGAACACTGAGGAGGAGAAGCAGAATGTGCAAACTGCTGATGTGGCAGATTCTTTCTTTGAAGTCAAATTGTAGGCAGTGTTCTAGTTCTTTCGTAGTCAGAAATATTTTCCAATCGTTCACATGACATTCCAGGAGAGCATGGACATTGCAGATGTGTGCAGATGTTGCTGAATTATTCACATCTGTGAATATACACATCAGCTTCCTACCAGTTGAGCTCATGGAAATACTGCTTGCAAGGAGACAGTAATTCTGTTTTATTTAAATTATTTTCAAATTTGGTAGCTTTCATTGCTCGAAAAGGCAAGTTTAGGGAAGAATACTGTTTTGTTTTCAATGTAAGAGACAATATTACTTTGGATTAAAAAGTCTCTTTGGATTAAAAATCTCTTTGAGATGAACACTAAATTTGACTGTGAGAGTGCTGCTGATGTTAAGCCAGAGATGATAAAAATGAAATGCTGATGGAATCTGGACTGAATCTCCTTTTCGGATGGAAGAATTTTCGCCAATGTGCAAGTGGAACAATGTGGGAGACACAACTGCATGAAACCTTAAGTATGGCTGAAAAGCAAAATGTTGTAGCAACTGTTGTTTTATGTTTGAGATCATTTGCATGTGCTGTTTAATTTACTTGCCCTAATTCCGGCAGATTTGGAACCAGATGTTTATATTTGAAAAGTTCAGTATAATTTGGGTTGTGGTGATTTACATGTACAAAATCTTTTAGCCAGGACTCTAAAACTCCAGGAAATATTCAAATATACCTGAACTGCTTTCATACTTGCACCAATCATTGCAGCAGAGACAGCATTTTGGCCTCAGTCAAATAGGAAATTGTACATGCAAGTAGGAAGCTGTATTTGCAATGTCATCACGGTGAGGTAGCAGAAAGGCAGAGTTTGATACCTACATATTCATCTGCTTATACAGAATACTGCTTGATGACTTCTGTGGATGAACAATCAAAATGTGAGCTTTGGTTAGGGAGAAAAGAATTGTGAAAACAGGAAAACAAAGTTAAAACAAGGACTTTGCACTATATGTATGTTACTAATGCCAGTAAAGGGCAAACATAACTGAAGGCACATCCCGTAGGTGATGCAAGGTCAGCATCAACAATCTTACGCTTGGCTTTCAGCTTGTCATTGACAAATTCCATCATTAATAAAATTGTAATATCATGAGAGTGCACTAAAACCTCCATTACTTACCAACTTGGAAGGAATTCTGTAGAAAATGTGTCCTGGCAACTCCTCAAAAGTTCATAAAATTTGTTTTCGTATGTGTAGGAATGAACATGCATACAATGTAAGTAGCAAAAGAAATATTACTTCATTTTTGCTCATGATAATAAAATGCAAATAACAAAACTAAAAGTATTTGTCCTGCAAATATTCAGGTGGAATTTAGGATGCTAGATGAAGTGATTGTTAAGAATAATGTGCTGCTGTTACTAAATTCATGGGGCAGTTATTTCTCAGATATTTCTTGTTCAAAATTTCAATTTTTCAATGAAAAGTTTCAAAAAAGCAAGAATTGTAGAATTAGTATTTTACTCACATTTGAGTAAAATACTAATTCTACAATTCTTGCTTTTTTGAAAATTAACAGAAACCATTGCATTAAGAAATTAATAATTGAGAAATAAGAATTATTTTAATGGGTCTTGTGATACTAAATTTCTTCTTTCGCCAAGCATTCCTACAACTGTCAGAATTATTTGATACCATTTCATAGAAATGATATTAATGGGACATACTTCCTAAGATAAAATTACAATTTTGTGCAAGGTAATTACATGAATGTGTCTGCATTTCAAACTCCAATGTTGCTAATCTTCTCAGGATATGGGACCATTGGTTGGCATTTATTGAATATCAATACTGTGCAAAGAAAGCAGTGTGGTTATTCTTGAACCACTGCTGTGCATGGTGGAGGAGCTCCTAAAATATTGTTTGCTTGTTCATTGACTGTTGACTTCCACTCACCTCCACCTCTACCTGTCCTGTGTTGCCCTTGCACATTCCTGAAGTCAAATCCATTTGATCAATTATACCTTTCATCCATTTCCTCCTTCATTTCCCCTCCCACATTTTCCATCAATATTTCCCTCCAATTTTTGCTGTATATGATGGTAATATTGCATCTTTCTCTTTGTTATGTGTGAATTTCTTATTTTCTCGAGCCATTTCAGACACTTCCCCATAAACACTAACTGGGGAGGTGATATCTTAGTGGCATTATTGCTGGACTGTTAATTTAGAGACCCACGTAATGTTCTGGGGATCTCTGTTCCAATCTTGCCATGGCAGATGGAAGAAGTTGAATTCAATGAATATCTGGCATTAAGAGTCTCATGATGACCAAGAGTCGATTGCCGATTGTTGGAAAAACCCATCTGGTTCACTAATGTCCTTGAACTGCCATCCTTACCTGGTCTGGCCCATGTGATTCCAGACAAACAGCAATATGGTTTACTCTTAACTGCCCTCAGGGCAATTAGGGATGGGCAGTAAATGCTAGCCTAGCCAGTGACACCCTCACCCCCTGAGTGAATAAAGGAGAAAAAAACTAACGTCTATACACACTGGATAGACGTTCTCCTATTTGTCCACATCTTGAATACAGTCAACGTATCAATCATCTGTTCGCTCATGTTTCTGAATTCTTTAACTTAAGAGGTAAAATGTTGTACTTTAGCATTCTTTTCCAACTTTCATGTTCTTGTGCTGGACCCACACTTGCTCTGCAACCAGGAGCCATAGCTTTTACTTTTGATGATAATGTATGAATGTCACTGTCAGGGGGTGATAGTTAAATTTTTTTCTTTTTAGAAATGAACTCGACCCTGGCAGAACCCAAACTGAGGTTTATTGAGAAGGTTATTTCTAAGCAAGAGCTGCCTGAAATCACTGTTGATGACTCCCTCCATCACCTCGCTGATGTTTGAGAATAGACTGATAGTTGGGCTTGCAAATACTTCAGCCTTACTTTTTGTGCTGATCAAATCTCTTATTACTTAAGATGAATTCATGGAGCTGCCTCCTCCAGTGAGTTGTTTAATTCTCCTCAACCGTTTTGTGACTGCATGTGGCCAGAATGCAGAACGTAGATCTGATCCATTGGTTGTGGAATTACTTAGCTATATCTGTCACTTAAGGACATAAGAGCATAAGAACTAGGAGCAGGTAGGCCATCTGGCCCCTCGAACCTGCCCTGCCATTTAATAAGATCATGGCTGATCTTTTTGAGACTTGGCTCCACTTACTCATCCACTCACCATAAACTTTAATTCCTTTACTGTTCAAACATTTATCTAGCCTTGCGTTAAAAACATTCAACAACGTAGCTTCAACTGCTTCACTGGGCAGCGAATTCCACAGATTCACAACCCTTTGGGTGAAGAAGTTTCTCCTGACCTCAGTCCTATCGCTTGCATATCAAACAGTACAGGCAGCAAATGTCCCTATGTTATAACTTCACCAGATTGATTTCATTTTTACAAATGTCTGGTGCTGCTCCTAGCATGCTCTCCCGCAATCTTCGTCAAACTAAGGTTGATCCTCTGGCCAAATGGTAGAGTGGGTGGTATGCTTGTTTTAGAGATTACAGATTGTGTTAGAGTGTAATTTCGCTGTTGCTGATGGCCCATTGTCCACTCAAATACCCAGTCTTGAGTTGTTAGACCTATTTGAAGTCTATCCTAAATTTTTATGATGACCGTGTCATGTTCCACAGTAGAGAGTATTTTCAATGTGAAGCCAGGATTTAGCCTCCACAAGGACTGTGTCGTGAATGTTCATTATCAGCGAAGCAGTGGTGGCAGCTCCTGGTTGTGCTGGGCCGGAGCCAGATCTCTTGGTTATCAGAAAGCTGGCAGCAGAACTCCTGCTTGTGCTGGCCCTGGAACTGAGGACTCCTAGTTATTGGCATGGTAGCGACAGCAGAGCCAGAACTCCTGGTTGCGAGGTGTGTGTGGGTCCAGCATGGGACCTGACATCGGTCTCCTGTCGGCAAGTTGGGCCAAGCGATGAAGAGGTGGTGCCTGAAGAGTGGCAACTCTCGTGGGTCTGGTGCAGGTGTTGTTAGTTAGCTGGCTCAGGACTCATGGAGTCGGCGGAATAAAGATGAACTCTCTGTTTTAGCTCAAACTTTTTTATTCTTAAATTATTCAAAATGGTACCAGATTGTGACAGTAGTTAAAGCTTTTCGCTGTATTTTACTGTGTTGTTCATTGTGGTGTACAAGTGTCAATAAATCATCTGTGTCAGGCAAATTGGTGAGGACCAAGTCAAGTAGCTTTTTTCCCCCCAGCTGTTTATTGGATACAGTTGTGGGAATAGTAAATTTAGTAGGTCAGGGACATACATTGTTCGTTCTTCTGTTCTGTCTTCCTGGGGCAACAGATCTCCACAGGTTCAGAACAATGGATTATATATTTAGGAATGATTATATCTTTAAATACAGGTATGTTTTCTAATTAATTTGTTAAAGTTAATAATGGTAATGAATCCTGTGCTTCATTATGCATATATTTACCTTGTTTTGACACCTGATGACCAATTTCCCACAAGATATGATCAAAGGAGTATGCTCAGATAGTCTTACACCTCTTGCTTTTAAATATGTCTGCAATCTATTCATTGGCTTTACTTCCAAGTAACACATCACAATATGGTGGCATGGTGGTTCAGTGGTTAGCACTACTGCCTCACATTACCAGGAACCCGGGTTCAATTCCACCCTTGGGCAACTGCCTGTGTGGAGTTTTCACTGTTTTCACGATGTCTGTTTGGGTTTACTCCAGGTGCTCCGATTTCCTCCCACAGCCTACAGTCCAAAGATGTGTAGGCTAGGTGGATTGACTATGCTAAATAGTCCATAGTGTTCAGGGATGTATAGATTGGGTGGATTATAAGAATATGGGTCTGAGTGGGATGCTCTGAGGGTTGGTGTGGGCTATTTAGGCTGAAGGCCCTGTTTCCACGCTGTACGGATTCAATGATCCTAATCACTTGCCGATCAGAATTCAGGAAAAAATAAATCCAAATTACAGGCAGTTGTGAAATAGAATTTGTTGCATAAGATGATGGTTCTGCAGGGGATTATGTTTGTTACACTGAATCCTACATTGGCTTCTCCCATTCTACTGATGTTACACATAAACTGTAGGTGGACATGAGGAGTTCTATTCTAGTTATTGGAGGGAGCAGAGTATCTATACAAGTTCCCTAAGGTCCTTATAATTATGCCTGAACTGATGCAGTTGTATTTACTGTTATCTTGTAATAAGCCAGCTTGTTATGTAAGAACAGTTCTCTTGTGTAGATACTCTGTTGTGCACATTCTACTCCTAGTCCAATGAGTAAGCTACAAGAAAGATTGATATCAGATAATTATCTCAAACAACACTTCCCCAGCACCACGTACTGGTAGTGGTGGCAAATATCATAAAGTACCAGGAGTGGTCATCTTGGAAAATAACACAACATTCGTCGATGGGGTAAATGTAGAGAGCTTGACTTGTGGTTAAGTCATGGAGTAGACTGCATAAGCTCCGAGAAAGGCGCGGGCCAGTGAGGACAAAGATAAAGAAGAATTTCTTCATTTCTGATCTGGCCGCCCTTCTGCAGGAAGGATGTTATTCAACTGGAAAGGGTGTGAAGAAGATTAACAAGAATGTTTATTGGAATTGGAAGTTTTGAGTTATAAGGAGAGGCTGGATGGCTGGGATTTCTTTCCCTGGAGTGTGGGAAGCTGAGGGGTGACTTTAAAGAGGTTTATAAAAACATGAGGGGCATAGCTAAGATCTTTTCCTGGGGTAAGAGAGTCCAAGACTAGAGGCCATAGGTTTAAAGTGAGAGGGGAAAGATTTAAAAAGAGGCAACTTTTTTCATATTGAGGGTGGTGCATATATGGAATAAGCTGCCAGAGGAAGTAGTAGAGATCAGGTACAACTGCAACATTTAAAAGACATTTGGAAGGTACAGAAGTAGGAAAGGTTTAGAGCGATGTGAGCTAAAGGCAGGCAAATGGGACTAGTTCGGCTTCGGAAGCCTCGTTGACGTGGACTTGGGCCGAAGTGCCTGTTTCCATATTATATGACTCTGATTCACAACTGGTAAATTGTGCACCCGAAAAATATGTATCTACTGCATAAAGGCTGGACCTTTGGTTTCTGTGAACCACACAACTTGAAAGATTATTTAAAAGTTGATTATTCTCAATGACAGCTTACTGCTGAAACTCGCAGACTGTTATGACTAGTAGCTGTAAATACTGTAAAGTGTAAGCATCAGGAATGTGAGTTACAGTTTGATACCTCATCGTTCTAAAGTAGGCCTCTGTGCTGCTTGCTTTTACACAACAAATTTTTTTATAACAGAGCAACAGGTTATTAGGCCCATCAAGTCTGTTTTTCTCCGCTGGTGAAATCCCAATTTTGCTCCCTGTCATCGTTAATATCTTTTTCAAGCAGCTGTTTAAATCATTTTTAAAAGTAATTAGAAGATCTGTTTTAATATTAGTTTTCTTTTCCCTTCCTTCATTTATGAGAAGAGGATGGAACAGAGTGTTAGTATTTAATGTCACTCCTAATTGCTGTTGAGAAGATGGTAATGACCTGCCTTCTTGGACCACTACAGTTCGTGTCATGTAGATACACTCAGTATTGTTAGGGAGGGAATTCCAGGATTTTGATCCAGGAACAGAGAAGAAATTCCAAAATAGAATCATTTAGCATGAGGTTATTGACTTGCTCACGGAGCTGGCTTGTTTTTGTTCAACCATTTCGTCAATATGCTAGGTAACATCATTTGTGAGGCCTCCAATGAAGCAATCTCATTGTCACTGATTTTTACGTTCTTGATAGTATTGAGGAATTCTTGGGTTGAGCGAACGGAATGGAGTGATCCGTCGACTAGTGTGACGGGATTATGGCATCCCTTGACATCACAGCATTATTCACACGGGTTATCATCCCACTAGCCAAAGAAACAATAACTAGAGGAAGCAGTAACACAGACCAGCAGTTCCATCAACAATGACAACATACTCAAACTACTAGACTTGTGCCTCATCACACACTTCATCTTTAATGATCAAGTAAACAAACAGATCAATGGCACACCCATGGCGTCGCCCATCTCAGGACTCAATGCAGAGGCAGTCATGCAAAGCCTAGAATGCACTACCATCCCCCTCACTCAACTGAAACTGTGGATCTGGTATGTGGACAACATGTTTGTCATCATTAAACGCACCAAACTAGAACACACCTGCCATCTCATCAACAACGTATCTGTTGAGATCAAATTCATGAGACAAGAAGAAAACAAAAATCAGCTGCCCTTTCTGGACATCAGAGCTGAACGTATGACCAACGGGGAGTTCTAAACCTTGGTGTATAGGAAAGCAACTCACACTGACCAAATCCTCAACTTCCACAGAAACCACCCCAACGTCTGCAAACAAAGCTGTGTTAGGACACTACTTGAACAGACCACAACTCACTGCAACATGCCGGAACTAGGCAGGAAAGAGGAAGAGCACCTATACAAAATCTTCGCAATGAATAGATATCCCCTCAACTTCCTCCCCAGGTATCTACTAAATAGACAACACCAAGAAGACACAGGATGCAGGCAGAGTCCGTGATTAAGAAAGCGAATGTAATGTTGTCATTTACCTCAAGAGGATTGGAATATAAAAGCAGCATTGTGCTTCTGAGACTTTATAAAGCTCTAGTTAGGCCCCATTTAGAATACTGTGTCCAATTTTGGGCCCCACACCTGAGGAAGGACATACTAGCCCTGGAGCGTCTCCAGTGGAGATTCACGCATATGATCCCTGGAATGGTAGGGTTAACTATGATGAATGGCTAAGGATCCTGAGATTGTACTCATTCGAGTTTAGAAGGTTGAGGGGAGATCTAATAGAAACTTAGAAGATAATGTATGGCTTAGAAGGGGTGGCGCGAGGAAGCTGTTTCCGTTAGGCAGGGAGACTAGGACCCGTGGGCACAGCCTTAAAATTAGAGGGAGTAAATTTAAAACGGAAATGAGTCGACTTTTTTTCAACCAGTGTGTGGTGGGCTTGTGGAATTCATTGCCACGGAGTGCAGTGGAGGCCGGAACGTTGGATGCCTTCAAGGCAGAGATCGACAAATTCTTGATCTCAGAAGGAATCAAGGGCTACGGGGAGAGTGCAGGGAAGTGGAGTTGAAATGCCCATCAGCCATGATTTAAATGGCGGAGCGGACTTGATGGGCCGAATGGCCTTACTTCCACTCCTCTGTCTTATGGTCTTAACACACTGGCCCACACTGGCCAAAATCAAGAACATATCAGAACCGACAACAAGACTCCTGTGATCACTATGAATCATGGGAGCACACAAGCCCACAGCCACATTACAACAAATACTCACATGGATTAAAGACCCTGCAGTAACTCAGGAAACTTTAAAATTATTTAAAGAATTTGGTTTGATTTATTGTAGTCACAAGTACAGTGAAAAGTTTTTTTGTTGTAAGCCGTATGGGCGGATCATAGCAGTCAAGGACATATAGATCAAAGCGTGCTTAGACACAGCAAGGCAAACAAAGTTACAGCTACACAAAGGTGCGTAAAAGCAAGATCAACATTATTTGAAGTTAGAGAGGTTCATTCAGCAGTCTAATAACAGCAGGGAGGAAGTTATTCTTGAACCTGTTGTGCATGTTTTCTAGTTCAGTTTAGGGTGCAGGCCCATAAGGCCTCTGGCCTCTTTTTCAATGCCCTTGCTCTTTGCAAGACGTTGTGAAGAGCTAACAGCTTTCTACATTCCCATAGTCATGATGAAAGCTCTGTGAACTAATGATACATGTAGCTCATTTTAGGTTTTAAGTATGAATGTTAGCAAATGTGTGAGAGACAGTATCAGTGTGGTGTCAGTAGTCCTTTACTGGTAGCTGCAATGAATTAACAGACATTAATTTCATATTCTGAATGTGATAGCGATGCCTCACAACCATCCTTCTGTGTAATATTCCTCTTACAACCTTACAATTCTGTTTTCAGCTCACATAAGCATGAAATATTGAGTGGACAGTGGTGTTATCCCAGCAGAGCATAGAAGATCATTCATCATTTTATGGCACAGGAGCCAAGTTCTCATGGGCTATCCTTGGATGTTGACCGCCACAGCCATTCAGTCCAGACTCCCCTTTTCAGTTTGGCTGGTTGCTTGTAGCTATCCATAGTGCTAAGTGTTTCCTGTCTCTCCTGCACAGCTTTCAGGAGATTTTTTATTGCCACAGAATTATTCTGATTAGGGCCTGGTCTTCTATGTGTCTGTGGGTGGGTGGGAGTGATGAGCAGTCGGTTGATTTTATGTTCCTTCAGAGGGTGAAGTGCTTTTTTTGGTACCTTTTTAAGCATGGATGTTTTAGCCCAGTGGGTCTTGGTGGACTTAAGAATTACTTGCCCCTAAAATTTGGTGTTCTGCATGTGCATGCATGTGTAATGAGCTGAGAAGAACATTAGGTGGGAAAGTGCAACCTGGTTTTGAGCAGAAGCCACACTGCTTTTATGGCTGGCTCCATGCTTAGCCACAAAAAAAATTCTGCCCTTTGTTTTTGTTAAAGGTGACGTTCCTTGTCAAATTCCTTTTGAGATTCTTCACTGTCAGCCTCACAGGTTGCAACTCTTTGAAGTTTGGTATTGCGCACATTTTCAAATTGGTATATTCAATGCTCAAGTCATTAATGTAAGTTGGGAAAAACTGATTTTTGGGAACTCTAGAGCGAACTACCTCCCAGCTCAATGATTTTTTTTAAAGAATTAGAATCCCTACAGTGTGGAAACAGGCCCTTCGGCCCAACAAGTCCACACCGAACCTCAGTGCATCCCACCCAGACCCATTCCACCAAAACCCACCTCAGCTACACATGTGGAATGCTATGGGCAATTTAGCATTGCCCATACACCTAGCGCGCGCGCACACACACACACACACACACACACACACACACACACACACACACACACACACACACACACACACACACACACACACACACACACACACACACGTGTCCCCGGTGCTGTGCCACCAATATGTTCATTGTTGATTTGCTGACTGAAAGCAGCTGCTCACTTGATTCCCAAGTTGAGTCTTTTGTGAAAAATAGTCTCATGGGAGGAGAATTACTGTGAAATCTGTTCTCTCCTTCACAGATGCTGCCAGACCTGCTGAGCTTTTCCAGCAACTTTGTTTGTGTTGCTGATTTACAGCATCTGCAGTTCTTTTGGTTTTTATTAAGCTCGATTTGATGTTAGCCTGCATTTGAGGTCAAGGTTAGCAATGTTTAGCACCATTCACCACCTTCTGTATGATTGTCATTAAATATTTTGTATCTTGATTTGGTCTGATGACAGTGTATCAACACAGATTCTAAATTCGTTCTCACTGTTGGGTCTCTTGATGACCTGTATAGGTGAAGTCCAAGGATAGGCTCACATCTAGCCTTCTCCATAATATCAAGGGCAAGTAGGTGCAGAAGTTCCTCTCTGCCTGCTTTCAGATATGAAATTGCATTTGTGATGTTGATGAGTGACTGGGTCTACTTGCACCTTATTTGTAGTTAACATCAATTAACTCGTCAGCATACAATAGGAGACTGTTGTTACTGTTTGTAGGAATCTACAGTTGCTTGCAGATGTTCGACTGTGTGGAGACTTGAGCATGCCACATTCTCCACATATGAAGTAGAATATAACATTCATTCTGGTGTCTGAATGAAATGGGTGTTTTAAAAGTGTAAAACTTTCAATGGCTGTTACTGTTTTTGTGTGGTCTGGTTAGCAGAGAATACAGCAGTCATGAAATGTGTTAAACATATTTTCTACTATGACTGACAGATGTCCCTATGTCTATGGGAGCATCTGCATCTGAGCCCCCAGTGGTCACTGCCACATAAGGCTGGTTGCTGTAAAGTCAAAATGGAGCCCAAAAGTATGTTCAATGTCATAGCTACCTTCTCTGACCCTTTTTTTTGTATTGGTACACATGTGGTACCTTTTTGGCGGTATTGGTCTTAGTATGTGATTTTGCTGATGAGTGACTGACTTGAGTTTGCCACAGGTTCACACTGTGCACTGCTTTTGGCAAACAATGTCCAATCTGAGCAAAAACGGACTTTTTTTTGACGGCACCTTAATTGTGTGCAGTATTGATCAAGTGCCTGTTTTATTTCTAGCACTTGTGAAAGGGTTGTGAACAAGAGTGAATAAATTTAAAATTATTAGTAGGAAAAAGAAAAGTAAAGCCAAGAATATCAGTTCCATGCAGCTAATGGTTAGGGTCTGTGTTGTTTTGTCTAAGAGTGTGAAGGCAGGTTCAATTTTGAAATGTCAAGAAGTCCCTGTTTAAAGTTGACTCCATTAATACTGTTTATCTTTAATACTATTAATGAAATAGTGATAATACAGTTAATTAATGTTGAATTTCACTTAAATGTTGTTTAAAACATGCTTCCTGTTTCACGACGTGCCTGATGTCAGTTTCTAATTCTTGCTGTTCCTTCTCCAGTTCCTGCCATTTCTGTTAGTTCTTTGTCACACCTCTCCCCCTAAACCCAGCTCCTCTCCACCCCTTGCTACCTTTTAAAATCTGTAGTGTCTACTTCTCTCTCTCAAGTTGCACTGAAGTTGTGTGTTCCACTTGATGACAGAACTTGTTTGATGCAAGTGGCACTGCCTCCATTGACCAGCTTCTGCCAGCAGATGGAGCCTGGTCAATTAAAATTTGATTTGGTAAGTGCAGTCTCGACGTATTTCAAATACTTGTATTTCTTCTCTTTTTTAAGGTATTTCACTTTTAAAGGTTTCATTTATAGGTGCATATATTTGGTAACATATACAGTTTCAGCTTAATGACAAAGAGTTATCTAGAATTAGTGTTAGGTTATTCTCTCTTCACGGATGCTGCCTGACCTGTGATTTCCAGCAATTTTTGTTTTCCGTGCAGATTCCACCATCTGCAGTAATTTACTCCTGCAAAGTAATGCAGATGCCGGAGATCCTGACGTAAAAACAGAAAGTGCTGAAGAAACTCATCAGGCAAGAAACAGTTAACATTTGATTTTATTGTCACATATACTGAAATACAATGAAATGTTTTGTTTACGAGTGGTGCAGGCAGATCACAGCAAGCAAAAGATGTAGAGATCAAAAAGACTTGGAGGCATACAGGTTACATTGCAGTTTACATTATTTGAAGCTAGAGTCCATTCAACAGTCTGATAACAGCTGGAAAGAAGCTGTTCCTAAATCTGCTTGTGCATGTGTCAGGCTTTGGTATCATCTTCCTGACGGAAGAGGTTGTAGGAGGTCATTACCAGGGCGTAATGGGTCTTCGATGATGTAGGCTGCCTTTCTGCGGCGAACCATGTAAATGGAGTCCATGAATGGAAGGCTGACTTCTGTGATGGTCTGGGCTGTGCACACAACCTTCTGTACTTACTTATGGTCCTGGACAGAGCAGTTGTCGCACCAGCCTGCTATGAACCTGGACAGTATGCTTTTAATGGTGTACCTGTGGAAGTTGGTGAGGGGCCTTATGGACATGCCAAATTTCCTGAGCTGCCTGAGGAAGAAGGTGCATTATTATGCCGCCTTGACTGTCGCATTTACTCTGCTCCAAGGAAAACAACCCCAATCTATCCAATTTCTTTTGGTAATGGAAACTCTCCAGTCCTGCAACATCCTGGTAATTCTCCTTTGCATCTTCTCCAGTGCATTTGCATCCTTCCTATAGTGTGGATTTCAGAACTGCACATTAAATTCTAACTATTGCCTAATCAATGTTTTGTACAGTTCCAGTATAACCTCCCCAATCTTAAACTCTATGCCTCTGCTAACAATGGCAAGTATCCCATATGCTGCCTTAACCTCTTTATCTACCTGTCCTGCTACCTTAAGGGACTTGGACGTTGAACACCAAAGTCCCTCTGACCCTTGATGCTTCCCAGGATCCTACCATTCGTCATGTATTACCTTGTTTGCCCTCCCCAAGTACATCACCTCACACTCATCCAGATTGAATTCCATTTGCTACTAATCAGCCCATCTGACCAGTGTGTCTTTATCCTCTGTAATCTCAGGCTAGCTTGCTCACTGTTTAGCACCCATTAATTTTAGGGTCATCTATCCATTTTTTGAGCAACACTCTTACATTCAAGTTTAAAGGGGTACCTTGCTGGACACAAACTTCCAGTCACAAAAGCACTCTTTATCCATCATCATGTACTTTCTGCTACTCAGCCAATTCTGGATCCAGTTTGCCGAATTTCCTTGGGCTCTTGTCTTTGCTATCAGTCGCCCACATGGGACCATATCAAAGCTCTTCTGCCATCCAAGAAGACTACATCAAAAGTATTGCCCTCAGCTACATATCTGGTCACCTCTTCGAAAAATTCAGTTATAACCTCCCATTAACAAAAACATGCTGACTGTTCTTGATTAATCCCTGCCTGTCTAAGTTCAGAATAATTCTGTCCCTCAGAATTATTTCCAATAATACTCCCACCACTGAGGTGTTGGTGAGGCTGGCTAGCCTGTAATTTCTTGATTTAGCCTATACTTATTTCTTGAATAACAATATTCTCCAGTCCTCCGACACCCCTCCTGTGACCAGAGAGGAATCAAAAATTATCACTAGCATCCCTGCTATTTCCTTCCTTGCCTCACTCGACAGCCTTGGATGCATTTCACCTGGCACCGGAGACCTGTCTACTTTTTAAGCCTGCCAAACCATTGAGAACCTTGACTCTGTCTATATTGATTGCTTGTACCCAGAAATACCTGCAGCAGTTCAAGAAGGCAACTCGTCTTATTCCTAATAAGAAAGACCACTAGGAACTAGCATTAAATGCAGACCAGCCAATGATTCCCTCGCCCCACAAATGAATTATTAAAAATGTCTGTCTCAGTGAACACTGGCACACATATTAATTTAGAACACCATATCCTCTGGCTCCACGCACAAATTACCACTATGGTCCTTTAATAGTCCCTACTCTTTCCCTATTCATCCTTTCATCCTGCATGGACTTACAAAATAACTTGGTATTTAATTTATTTTACCGGCCAGTATTCATTCATGCTCCTTTTTTTCTCTTCTAATTTCTTTGCTAAGTTTACATTTCCCCTTCCACATACTGTACTCCACTAGGACTTTGTTGTTTTGAACCCTTGGTACCTGCCATAAATCTCCCTTTTTCTCTCTATCGAATCTTGTGTATTCCTTGATATCTAGAGTTCACTGGATTTGTTGGTCCCACCCTTAATCTTTATTGGCTCTGTACTCTCTCTATTTCCTTCATGAATACGTCCAACTGCACCAACATAGACTTATCTAAAAGTATCTTCTCCAAACCACTCTGGCCAAATCCTACCTTATTAAAATCGATCTTCCCCAAGTTTAGAAATTTGACTTCAGGCCCATTCTTGTCCTTTTCTATAACAATCTTCAATCTAACAACAGAATTATGAAAATGAAATGCATTCAGCTTTATTCCTTACCCATTTCATTTAAAAAAAATACATTTATCCAACTTTTTAAAAACTATTCATTATGTTTTCACTTGTTTTTAGCAGGGCAGCCCATGTTCTTCTGTCTGAGAGAAAACTGGTTCTCTTGCTGATCATCTCAAACTGATAATTCTTTGGGTATTATTCAAGGACTTAAGAAATGGCATTTTTCCTGATCTACCTTCTCAAATATTGAATATTTCTTTGAGAATTGCTCTTAATATTTATCTTCTAATGACCTGAATACTTGTTTTCAAAATGACACTTAATAACTAAAGCCTGTTGTTACTGATTTATTCTTAGGAAACCTACACTCTTTCATCGCCTTACCTTCCATCCTATGCTACTCCATGCAGGACTAAATATTTTAACTGCAGCTCAGTCAGTGATTTATATAACATTAAACAGCGGCTTTGACATTTATAAAATCAGTGATCCCAGACGCCATTTCGCCACATTTTTACCATTTTTTCTGTATTGTTATAAGATTTATGTTTTTGAGCTTCTAAGTATGTCTGTTACCCTACTCCTTTAAAGTTTTACCATTTAATGACTGTCATATTTCTCTGTGCTAAATTTTATCTGATATCTGTCTTCCCAATTTACTAACCTGTATGATTTTCTGAAGTTCCGTAGTGTTAATGATCTTTTTTCCTCCTGTGTTCTACATATGTCAAAACTGTTCTTCCCAATAGCCAGCTCCATACATTGGGAAGAGTAATGGTTCAAATACTGATTTCTGGGAAATCAAAAGCTGTTTAGTATTTGGCTGCCTTTTTTTCCTTGTTTCTTATCCATCCCACCATATTCAGTCTAGTGTATTGTATTTTGTTTCAGTCAACAAGCTTCTTATGCAGTATTTTATCGTTCAAGTATGCAACATCCTCTGTGCTTCCTCTGTTTAGACACATGGTTAGATTAAATTTAACCAGACAATTCATTCCGGCTTCCTATAATTCGCCTATGTCTATTTAGGTGCATTTTAATTTATTAAGGGGAAGCTTATCCATGATTTATGTTAAGTTGATGTTAGTTTTTCCTTGTAGTGCAATATTGGAAATAGATTAGTAAAATACAGCAAGTCAATCCTTGGAAGAAACTGTACGTGACAATCTGAGTTTGTGAAACCCTTGTGAAGCAAGATTTTTAAAATGTTGTAAAATTAATACTTTTTTATTGTATACTGTTTGAAAATTCACATCTATACAGATTGAAGACTGAACTGTTGGCTATTATTTGTATTGTTAACATATAAAACCCTAGACTACGGGTCATGTTGCAGTATATCAGGAAGATTGAGCAATATAGGGAAGAATGTGAATGGAGAAAGTGGAATAGCAGAATTGGGGGAATAGATTATAGAATAAAAGGTGCTGGTGGTTAGGTCACTGCTGGAATAGTGTAGATGTTTCTGGTCACCACACTTCAGGAAAAGTATGAAAGCTGAGATAGAATGCAGCATAAATATACCCAGAATGCTTCCATAGATGAAGGATTCAGTTCTGAGAAGAAATTAGAAAAGTTTAGAAAATTCTTGCAACAGAGAAGATAGTAAGGAGAATTGACATGATATTACCACTGGCACACAAAACGCTGAATAACTGTGTGCTATGCTATAAATTTTAAATGATTCTGTTTCTGTTAAGTAAAGACAAACTTGTGTTTTTAAAAAGTGGTTGTGAGATATTGGTGTCACTGGCTGCATCAGCAAATAGTTAGGAAGAAAAACGGCCTTTATTACATGACAATTTGAATACAGGAACGAGGATGCCTACTGCACCTATACAAAGCCTTGGTGAGATGACACCTGAAGTGCAATGTATAGTTGTGGTCCCCTGTAGGAAAGGATATGCTTGCCATAGATAGAGTTCAGTGAAGGTTTACTAGAGAGATTCCTTGGATGGCAAGTTTTCTGTATGAAATGAGATTGGATAGAAATTGGACAGACAAAATGCAGGGACAAACTTTTCCTCCTTTGGGAGACGGAGGTGAATGTGTCTAGAACAAGGGTTAGGCCATTTAGGACTGAGATGAGGAGAAATTTCTTCGCTCAGGGTGGTGAACCTGTGGAATTCTGTACCCTGTAAAACTGTGAAGGTTAAGTCACTGAATATGTTTGAGGAAGAAGGAGATATCTATATACTAAAGGCATTAAGAGGTCTGGGCAGAGTATGGCATTGAGATTAAGGAGTAACCATGATCATCTTGAATGGTGAAGCAGGCTTGATGGGCTGAATGGTCTACATTTTCTATTATTTGTTTAGGTCAATGTTTATTGGCCATCAAGAATGTTATTGAATTGGCAAGTGTGCAGAAAAGGTTTACAACTATGTTACCAGAACTGGAGGGTTTGAGTTATAAGGAAAGGCTGGATAGGCTTGGACTTTTCTCACTGGAGCATAGATGGTTGAGGCGTGACCTTATGGAGCTTCATAAGATCATGAGGGGCATAGATAAGGTGAATAACAGATTTTTTTTCCCTAGAGTAGGGGTGTTCAAAACTAGAGGGCATAATTTTAAGATGAGAAGAGAAAGGTCCCCTTTAAATCTGAGCAGCAGCTTTTTCACTCAGAGGGTGGTTCATTTGTGGAATGAACTGTCAGAGGATGTTGTAGATGCAGCTACAGTTAGAACATTTAAAAGCTGTTTAGACAGGTATATGGAAGGAAACGTTTAGAGTGATATGGGCCTAATGCAAGTAAGTGGGAATAGTTTAGTTTGGCAAACCTGGTTGGCGTGGGTGAATTGGACCAAAGGGTCTGTTTCTGTGCTGTATTACTCTATGACTCTAATTACCCTGGAGAAGATGGTGAGCTTCCTTTGTGCACCGCTGCAATCCTTTTAGGTGGAAGGACACCAACAGTGTTGTGATAGATGGAAAACAAAGTTGATGGAGGTAAGATTTGACATTCTAGAGAAGAATGGCTTAGAACAGGAGGTTGACATTTGCTTCAGCTGAGTCAGTGTTCTTATTCTTTACAAGCCAAAGGTCCTATTGCTCACTTGCACTATTTGAAGAGGAACAGGACAGTTCTCTCGGTGATGTGATCAATATATATTCTTCAAGCAACATTTTTTTATAAAGCACATGATTTCTTTCATAGTTTCTGGTCGTTTATTGTGTACAAATTGATTGCTGCATTTTCTGCAACAGTGACTGTGTTATAGCCAGTGAAATACTTTTCAAAAGTACTTTGAAAGTCTGTGAGGTTGTGCATTGAGCTATATAAATGCAACGTTTTCTTTCTCAATTTATTTCTACGTTTTTCTTTAGGCACGTGGACTGGGCCCAAATTCCACCTAGACTTCATTGTCTCATCTAATGCTTTAAATAGCCGAAGCAGAAGCCGTAAATAGCACTTCATAGGATGATGGATGAATATTTGGGAAAAAACATGTTAAATGAGCAAAGAAATTAACTAAGTTTTTGCAGTTTCAGAGAGCTAACACAGGTCATATGGTCTTATAAACCCCGATGAATCATAGATTTTTGATATAATTTGCCAAAAAGTTACTCCTGTACTTTAATCTGCACACTTCATATTATAACATTCAGCTATGTCAAAAAGGCAACAAAAAGTAGATGATTGAAAATAAATCATATAATTCTAGAAATGCACAGCAGGGGCTGTCAGCTTCTGAAAGAGGTAAAAATTGGATCCTATGTGCAAAGTATTAATCTATTTTTTCAAATGGTGTTGCATGAGACAAAGGCCCTAAAGGGTTGATATTAGAGACTGTATCATGCTGCACAACTTCTGATGATGATATACAGTCTTGACTGGGGCAAAGAGGAATCGAGCTCAAGATCACAGTGGAGTCGAACTGTCATTCCTTGCTGCTTATAATCTTAGTCATGATACCTAACTAGTCAATGTAACAAGCACCTATTGGTGTAATGCAGCAAGCTACATCTTTTGAAGACAGTGCCTCTACTTGTTAAGACTCATTAATAGAGATAATGGGAACAGCAGATGCTGGAGAATCCAAGATAATGAAGTGTGAAGCTGAATGAACACAGCAGGCCAAGCAGCATCTCAGGAGCGCAAAAGCTGACGTTTCACGCCTAGACCCTTCATCAGAGAGGGGGATGGGAAGAGCGTTCTGAAATAAATAGGGAGAGAGGGGAAGGCGGACCGAAGATGGAGAGAAAAGAAGATAGGTGGAGAGGAGAGTATAGGTGGGGAGGTAGGGAGGGGATAGGTCAGTCCAGGGAAGACGGACAGGTCAAGGAGGTGGGATGAGGTCAGTAGGTAGGAAATGGAGGTGTGGCTTGGGGTGGGAGGAAGGGATGGGTGAGAGGAAGAACAGGTTAAGGAGGCAGAGACAGGCTGAGCTGGTTTTGGGATGCAGTGGGGGGAGGGGAAGAGCTGGGCTGGTTGTGTGATGCAGTGGGGGGAGGGGACGAACTGGGGTGGTTTTGGGATGCAGTGGGGGAAGGGGAGATTTTGAAGCTGGTGAAGTCCACATTGATACCATTGTGCTGCAGAGTTCCCAAGCGGAATATGAGTTGCTGTTCTTGCAACCTTCGGGTGGCATCATTGTGGCACTGCAGGAGGCCCATGATGGACATGTCATCTAAAGAATGGGAGGGGGAGTGGAAATGGTTTGCGACTGGGAGGCGCAGTTGTTTATTGCGAACTGAGCGGAGGTGTTCTGCAAAGCAGTCACCAAGCCTCCGCTTGGTTTCTCCAATGTAGAGGAAGCCACACCGGGTACAATGGATACAGTATACCACATTGGCAGATGTGCAGGTGAACCTCTGCTTAATATGGAAAGTCATCAGGGGTGAGGGAGGAGGTGTGAGGGCAAGTGTAGCCCTTCCTGCGGTTGCAGGGGAAGGTGCTGGGTGTGGTGGGGTTAATAGTTGATCTCATTTTACTAATGACCAAACAGCACAGTGGCTCAGTAGTTAGCACTGCTGTCTCAATGTTTGCAATGCTGGGAAATGTCCTGTTACTGTAGTTCTGATCCAGGAGTGAAAATCACCAGGTGTGATGATCACAACAATCTGTCCTGGTCCATCCATGTTGACATGACAGTCAGGGAAGTTTGATTCTACCATCACGTGATTGTGTGTGCTGAGTTTGCATGTTCTGTCCATATCTGTGGGTTTTCTCCAGGTTCTCTGGTTTCCTCCCAGAGTCCACAGATGTGCAGCCAAGGTGGATTGACCGTTCTAAATTGCCCTTGGTATTAAGAGATGTGTAGATTAGGTAGGTTATGGGGGATGGGTCTGAGGGATGGGGGATATCTGATGCTTGGTGTGTACTCGTGAGGCCGAAGGGCCTATTTCCACACAGAACACTGGCACATTTTAGGTGTTTGAAATTTGAGTTTTATTTATTGTTGTCAAATGTACTGGTACATAGTGAAAAGTGTTTTGCACATTACACAGGCAGTTTGCACCATACAAAGTGCATCAAGGTGGCAGAACAGAGTACAAAATACTGTATTTCAGCTGCAGAGAGAGAGAGATCAGAATTAACATTTGAAGAAGCTGTTCTTGAATCTGTTCATATGTGTATTCAAACTTCTACATCTTCTGCCTAACAGAAGAGGCTGGAAGAGAGTGTGACCAAGGTGGGAGGGGCCTTTGATTATGTTGGTTGCTTTCCTGAGGCAATGGGAAGTATAGATAGAATCAATGGATGGAAGGCTGGTTTGCATGATAGACTGGGCTGTGTTCATGACCCTTGGGAAGAGCAGTTCCCATATCGTGCTGTGATGCCTCCAGATAGGATATTTCCTATGGTGAATCTGTAAAAATTGGTAAGAGTTCTTGTGGACATGCTGAATTTCCTTAGCCTCCTGAGGAAGTAGAGATATTGTTGTGCTTCCCTGACTGTCATGCCACCATGGATGGACCAGGACAGATTGTTGGTGATCATCACACCTGGTGATTTTCACTCCTGGATCAGAAGTACAGTAACAGGACATTTCCCAGCATTGCAAACAACAGTAGAAAATGCTGGCCTGAAAGGTCAGATTTTTATTCCAGAGTGACGGGGTTACCTCTGAGGTAGACTAAGCGACACCAGAACAAGAGCAAAAGCTGAGGATTTGGACTGTGGGCAAGGCTTTTCTCTGAGCCTGGCCAATGAGGAATGTTAATTTAAAATAAATTGAATCACAAATTTCTCCCAACCCTCATCCCCCATAGCTCCAATGCCATCCTACAACCTTGACTCACAACAATACCGCCTCATATCCCAATGCCAGCATATGCCCCAAGATGACCCCCATAGGTCCTTATGCCCACAGTAACACCCTATGACTTCTAGCCCCATGGCCTTTCATATCCACTGTGCCAACTCTTGTCTCTCATTCATTAACAAGAACAAAAGCAGAAATTGCTGGAGAAACTCTGCAGGTCTGGCATCATCTTTGGAGAGAAAGCAGCCTGAACATTTTGGGACCATTGACCCTTCTTTAGGATGTTTTTGCCTGTAAGGAAAAGAAAAAGTTTCTTGTTTAGAATATTGAATGAGCTGGAAGATAAATTGGAACTGAGGGCAGGGCAGTTGTGAGCCAGCGTGAGCTCGCACTGATGGCAACAGAAATAAACTGTGTATATGACAATGCATGGCACTGAATATGGATCTCATAATGTGGTGAGAACAGCTGCCTGAGGAGTGTTGTACATCACCTGTGATCCTGGGTGGATTCAAAGAACTGCAATTCAAAGATGCTGGAAGTCAGAAACAAAATCAGAAATTGCTGGTGAAACTCAGTAGGTTTGGCAGCATCTGTGGAGAGAAAGAATAGTTATCATTTCGGGTATAATGATTCTTTTCTTTTTCTATACAGGTGGTATCAGACCTGCTAAATTTCTCCCTCATTCATCATCCCTCATTCATAGTGTCTGTGGCCAACTTAGTGTCAAACCACGTGCCCAATTCTCACTTTGTCTTTCACCTACTATGTCAACTCTCTTGGTATAAGGCATGCACAGACCTCAGGACCCCTACATAAATAAGTGAAAAGTCAAGTTTTGTGAAGTAAAATAAATATATTTCAGACCACTTTATTGAGAAAAAACACTGTCTGTCATAAAACTAATACAGTATTTAAATTCCTACATTTTTATTAAGTGTCAAATTCCTTCAGTGATGTTGGGTCAAAATCCTGGAATACCCTCACTAATGATATTGTAGGCGTACCTACAGTACATGGGTTGAATTGGTTCAGGAAGGCAGCTCACCATCACCTTCTCAAAAGCAATTAGATGCTGACAAATGCTGACCTGTCCAAGGATACTCAGATCCCAAAAGTGAATAATTTTTAAAAGAACAGTAAGCACTGGAATTTAAAGTTCCTGTATCAGTGTCCAAAATCACTTTGCATTTGTCAATCAGACTGTGAAATGGAAGGCATCTTCCTGTGATAGTAGATTCTTATGAAATCAGCCATGCTGCAATGATCCAGAAATGGAAATCCTCTGGCTAATGTCAACAGACAGATCGAAACAGAAAGGAAGGATTTTTCACTCTTCAAAAAAATTTATGTTCAAAAACTAAAATATTTGTTTAAGTGTCTTATGGGCTTGATAGCTTTGACAGTTCTTTGATAGCTTGATAGTCTCAATGAGTTTATGTACATTTTACTGACAAGCATGTCTGCCTTTAGCAATTCCAAATGTGTTACCTTGCCTCTCCCAAGGAGTGTTTTACCTACATCAAAGGGCATTTTTATCCCACAAGTGTCTGGGGACCTGGTCTAAAGGAGTACCTTACCTTTCAAAGTGAATTCTCTAGATTTAGACCTGTTCCCACGTAGAGTAATAGAGCCATAGAGCTGTACGTGGAAATTGATCCTTCGGTCCAATTTGTCCATGCCGACTATGTATCCTAAATGAATCTCATTCCATTTGCCAGTATTTGGTCCATATCCCTCTTAAACCCTTCCTAGTCGTATACCTATCTAGATGCCTTTTTAAATGTTATAATTGTACAGCTTCCACCACTTCCTCTGGCAGCTCATTTCGTACATGCATCACCCTCTGAGTGAAAAAGGTGCCCCTTAGATCCCTTTAGTATTGTTTCCCTCTCACCTTAAACCTATGCTGTCTGGTTTTGGACTGTGCTACCCTGGAGAAAAGACCTTGGTTATTCACCCTGTCAACGATTCACAACATCCTTCTGTAGCAAGACCAGAAATGAACACAGTATTTCAAAAGTGGCCTAACCAATGTCCTACACAGCTGCAACATGACCTCCCAACACATCTATTCAATGTATGTATATTAAATGATGAAAAGCAGTGGACCCAGCACTGATCCTTATGGCACACCGCTGGTTGCAGGCCTCCAGTCTGAAAAGCAACCCTCCGCCACCATCCTCTGTCTCCTATCTTCGAGTGAGTTCTGAATTCAAATGGCCAGTCCTCCCTGCAGCCCGTGTGATCTAACTTTGTTAAACAGTCTACCATGAGCAGCCGTTTTGAACGTCTCACTAAAATCTACTACTCTGCCTTCAACAGTCTTCTTCATTACTTCTTCAAAAATCTCAACTAAGTCAATGAGATTTCACATGCACAAATCCATGTTGACTATCCCTAATCAATCCTTGCCTTTCCAAATGCATATAAATCCTATCCCTTAGCATCCCCTCCAACAACTTGCACACCACTGATGTCAGGCTCACCAGTCTAAAGTTCCCTGGCATTTCCTTCCTCCTTCTCTTAAATAGTGGCACCATGTTAGCCAACCTCCAGTCTTCAGGCACCTCACCTGTGGCTATCAATGATACAAATATCTCAGCAAGGGGCCCAGCAATCACTTCCCTAGCTTCCCACAAGGTTCTAGGGTACACCTGATCAGCTCGGGGAGCTTTATCTACTTTTGAGTTTTAAGACATCCAGCACCACCACACCTGTAATATGGCCATGTTTTCAAGATGTTGCTATCTATTCCCCTAAGTTCTCTATCTTCCATATCCTCCTCCACAGTAAACCCTGGTGCCAAATACTCATTTAGTCTCTCTCCCATTTCGTGTGGTTCCACACGTAGATGTCCTTGCTGATCACACTTTCAGTTACTTGTCTCACTAAGTACCTGTTGGAGTGATGGCCGCTAATAAGTTTAATTGTCATGGCATTCCTAAATGTGTGAAACTGGGCTGACTTCATTTCTACATCCACACAAATAGGAAATGCTGTATTGGGGGTGGGGGTGGGCTTCTGTTACTTTAAGTTGGAGAGTATGTCTAGTCATTGGAGGACCGCATGGCCAGTTGTAGGAAGCTGCTATCAACATTGGTGATATGTGAATTAATTGTTAGCCTGTCATGGAAAGTTGAATGCAAGTGAAATGTTTAGCTTTTGGAGCTTTGCCTATCTAGAGCCCTAGCACTCTACTTCCTACTCATTCAGGATGCAGAAAGACAAGGAAAACAACGGCCAAGGATTTCCTTAGATTATTGCTATTGGAACTTTGGGATGACATGCGTAAATAGGATTTCTGACGCACTTCTGTTCAAGTTACCAAACTGGAGTGGAAGTAAGATCAAAGAAATTCAAGGCTGAAGCCTTGTTAGTGGGAGAGTACTGGTAAGGAATTCAGACAGAGATTGTGGAAGGCCTCTTTTCTAAGTTCAGAACCAGTTTCTGTTGTTTGAAAAGTACAGTTAGCTGCTAATAGTGATGTTGGATTATTTGTTGCTTTTGTTACAAAAATATCTGAGGAATTAAGTCAAAGTCAAAGTTTGACAGAGATACAAAAACATTATTGTCTTTATCCACTTATTGTTTGAGAGACTTCATGCAGCCATTGACATTACCCAAATCAGGTGTTAAAAAATTAATTTCTTGTATTAATTTATTGGGGGATATTGTTGTTACTTAGACTTTTGAGGGATTTCTGGTGATGTACTTTTCTCTTTGTCAGGGTCCTTCTAACCATTTCTTTACCTAGAGAATCAAAAAAGAAACCGACAGGAGGAAGCTGCAAAAAGTTGTTGAAGGAGTTTGATTGCAGGGATGTTCATTTTTCCAACTGGCTTTCCAAGCCAAGAACAACAGGCTGAGTTCAAGGAAGTTTCTCATTCTTAGAACTATACTTCCTCCAATAACCAGCTGTTATTGCTGAAATAGAATGTATGCTGTGCAGTCCTCTCTATTTTCTCTCGGACTTCTTCCATGCTATCTGAGGCCAAGTTAGCAAATTAATCAGGCTGCAACTGGAATGCATGACCTGAGTTCAATTAAGGTACTAAAGAGGGCATTGGGTGTAATCTTCAGATGATTTGATCGTTGTTGGTTATGGTGAGAAATGTGGCAGCATTGTGTTGGAAGTCCAAGTGAGTAGACATTGCAGAGGGCATGTAGGCATTAGTGGGGTTAGGGCCTGGGTTGGGTGACAGTAAGGGAAGATATTGCAGGCAATGGTGTTATGGACCAGACTAAACCCTCTCAAAATACATTAAGGAGATAGCTTGGACCCTGCACTTTTCTTATTTTAAAGGCAAGTATAAGGTGTTGTGTTCTTATACAATTTAATTGGTCAACGTTAAGTAAAAATACTTTATTACAACACTACCATTAAAATCAGACAAAATAAAAGAATTGGCTTAACTGTAATTCTATTGAAATGTTTAACAAAATAATATTTCTATTAACTATTACTAATTGACTGGCTCCCAATTTAGTAACATTGCATAAATAGAAACTTGGCAACGGCAAAATCAGTAAAATGAATAATTTCATGTGCAATTATAGGAGCAGGAAGAGAACCCCAGCTTTTAGCTGTAACAGAGAGAGGAGTAAGAGTTTCCACATCCAGCTTCAAGATCTTAACAACCACAGAAAGCCAAAACTAAAAATGCTGGTTGTGTGGGAGCTTGACTCCACCCATTCAGGCTGCTGCCATTGTTCCAACTTTTAAAAAAAAAATTCAAGGCCTTAAACTGTTTACTCTTGTGGCGTTGAATGGACCGCTCAGCCTTTGACTCAACCTTCCTTCATTTAAAAAAACGCAGGTCAAAATACACCTTGTAAAGCAACAGTATCATCACAATAATGAGAGTGGAGGGTGTGTATAGTATCAGAGAGGAGATTGAGTGTGAGCCTTTGGAGAGAAGCTGGTGGTACTTACACTGGCAGAGTGGAGAAAGTCATTGATCACCTTAGCTGTCTGGAGGAATGCACAGAAATGTGAGATTGCTTTGACCTGGTAGTGCCGTTGGACCAGCCTGACACATTCTGTTATGATGGCCTCTATTTCCTTTCCTGGGAAAGGAAATAGAGGCCATCTTGTTTCTGTACCACATGTTGCTGCAATTTGGGGTGATAAATTTCCCTTGTCTGCCATGCCTCGGGCAAATGTCAGGAACTGTGCAGAGTGGCTCTGAACTAACAGTGCTCTTATGGATGCACAACAGCCTCTTAAAGATGGCACTGATGGAAAAGATGCTGGTCGGTTCCAGGATATCTCTCACTAACTTTTTCTAGGAATGGCATGGAATGATTTGGGACTAGAATCAGACAGAAGAAGTGCCCAAGGGGCAGAGTAGGTGGTTAATGGAGTGATTTGCAAAGATATGGCTAGAAACTCTTCAGAAGACTTGACAAAACTGACACTCTGCCAATAAAACATAACATTCAGCCCATTGTTTCAATTTTGTAAATTCATATATGGGATGGGGGTGCCACTGGCTAGGCCAGCATTTATTGCTCAGAGGGCAGTTAAGAGTCAACCACATTGTTGTGGGGCTGGAGTCATTGGTGGCCAGACCAGGTAAGGATGGCAGTTTCCTTCCCTAAAGGACATTTAGTGACCCTGATGGGCTTTTTCAAAAATGGATTCATGATCACTATTACACTCTTAATTCCAGATTTTTAAAAATTGAATTCAAATTCCACTGTGGTGGGATTTGAACCCAGGTCTCCAGAACATTATCTGGGTCTCCAGATTAATAGTCCAGCAATAATTCCACTAGACCATCTCCTCTCTTTTGCTATTTAAATAATTGTCCAATGTACAGGGTTATGTGGAAAATGCAGGAAGTTGGCACAAAACCAAAAAGTTCAGAGAGTAGACGCAGGCACAGTGGGCTGAATGGTGTTCTGCAATTAATAGTTTGTGATACTGTATTTCATACATGCAATACATTGGTGACATTATTCAAAAATTTGAGGAATAGGTACCTCATGTTGCTAGTTTGCAGTAAATACCTGAATGGTATGGTCTCCATTGATGGGACGCTGCCATCAAACCAAAATGATGATTGGCCTATCCATCGTGTGTGTAAGTTTCATTGATAGTGTGATGCCAGATATATAGGTTGTATGTCTCAATGACAAATCTCTTGACTAGCCACCTTGAGCAGCATTCTGGCTATGTTTGTGACACTCTGAACATAGTGTCAAAACTTTAGACGTGATTCTGCTATTGGATAATATTTACTAAATAATCTTAAGTGAGCAGAAAGGTACACTAAAAACCAGTTAAAAATTGTCAGCCAGGGTATCAGTGAGCATTCACTGTAAGTAGTGCAGTTGTACATACACGGGTGCTCCAATGTTCCACACCTTAGCGGTGATTGTCTTGCCAGGACAGTTTGCAGCATTCTGGAAGTTGCTGCTGCACATGTAACTTGAAGGCCTACACTGGGGAAAGAAAATTTGGATAGAATTCTGTTGGACTGAGCCTTGAGATGTGATTTATTTGTGCATGCTAGAAGCTACATTTATTCACGTGCAAAGCCCTTCATGGACAAAAAGAATGTGTCTGCACATTGCATCATTTTCATTGGGGGCTGTCAAGTCTTAGGTGTCTACCCACAACATGTCCTGACTTGATACAAACCGTAATCCAACTAATTAGCCCCTTTACAGCATAGTGGATTACAGAACAGAAGAAATCTGCACCTGTCAAAAACAACCACCTAATGATTCTAATCCCATTTTCCAGCACTTTGCCCATAGCCTTGGTCGTCTTGGCACTGTAAATGCACATCTGAATACTTCTTTAATGTTATGAGGTTTCTGCCTCCACCATCCTTACAGGCAGTGAGTTCCAGATTCCCACCACCCTCTTAAACCTCCTGTCCCTTACCTTCAATCTATCTCCCTGGTTATTGATCCTTCCACCGAGGGGAAAAGTTGTTTCCTGTCTACCCTATCTATGCCTGTGATAATTTTATATTCAACCATGTCTTCCTCAGTCTCCCCTTCTTCTCATATTGTGTAACCTGCTGTTTCCTTTCTAAGATGATTTCCTTGTATCCTTTCTTAATGAGTGTAAGGTGAAAAACTAGGGCTTAAGATCCATTTTTATCAATGTCTAAGCATAGAATAGGGTCTTTTGTGAGTTGACATTCTGTAATTAGTGGAGTACCACGGGATCAGTTTTCAATGCCTCAGCTATTTATAATCTCTGTCAATGTTTGAATGTAGGAGCCAAATATATGATAGCTAAATTTGCCAACGCACCAAGATAGCAAGGAAAGTAGGTATCTGAAGGAAGTAGTGTCCATAAAGATTAAATGAGTGGGAAGAATGTTTAACAAATGGAATATAATGTGGGAAAACTTGAACTTGTGCAGTTTGGTATGAAGAATAATATTTAAATGGAGAGAATAATATTTAGATGCTGAAGTCTATGATACAGTGAGCTTGGAGTCATGGTACATGAATCACATAGTTCAAAGTGAGTAAGCGAGTAAGTGAGTGAGAAAGCAAATGAAAAGCTGGTATTCATTTCAAAGGTAATGAAATATAAAAATAGGAAAGTTTTTAAAAGGGCTTTGCTGACTTGCCTTTGAGTGCATTGAGTGTAGGAGTTAGGGTGTCATGTTGCAGCAGTACAGAACATTGGTTAGGAAATTTTTGGAATACTGCATTCAGTTTTGCGCTCTCTGCTATAGGAAAGATGTTGTTAAACTTGAAAGGGTGTTGCTGGAGCTGGAGGGTTTGAGCTATAGGGAGAGCCTGAATAAGCTAGGGCTTTCTCCTCATGACCATTGGAAGCTGAGGGCTGACCTTCTAGCAATTTATAAAATCATGAGGGTAATGGTAGGGTGAATAGCCAAGGTCTTTTTTACCCAGTGTCGGGAAGTCCAAAACTAGAGGGCGTAAGTTTAAGATGAGAGGGGAAAGTTATAAAAAGGACCCAAGGGGCAACATTTTCATGAAGGAGGAGGAATTGGTGGAGGGTGGTACAATTACAACATTTAAAGGGTATTTGGATCCGTACATAATAGGAAGGGTTTAGAAGACTAAGATCCAAAGGTGGAAAATAGGACTAGATTAATTTAGGATATCTAGTCAGCATGGACGAGTTGGACTGAAGGGTTTGCTTCCATGATGTACAACTCTTATAAGTAGCAGAGGCTCTAGCCTTTTCTGTCATTAGGATCCTACTCTACCCTGAGGCAATAGATACTAAAACTTTTTCAAGAACTGACTGACATAGTTAAGGAGTATTATGACCCCAAGCTGCCTCTAATTCTGAGACATTATTGCTTTTACTTGGCATTTTGAGAACCAGGAGAATCTGTATCATGATTTTTGACGAGGTTTTAGGTGACTGGCAGAAACTTGTGACTTTGGTTCTGCCTTTAATGAGATATTTAGAGACCATCTGGATGAGGGACCAATAACTGTGGAAAGACAATTGCTAGCTGAAACCTAACTGGGCTTCAAACAGGCACTACAACTGACTTAACCATTGGAAAATGCGGCAAGAGGAGCATTTGAATTGCAGGATATTCTGATGGAAGTGAATGCCCTCACCAGTCCAACTATGTTCAGTGGAGGCCATTGCGTAGTTTTACTGAGGCCATATCATGATCAGAGGCACTCGAGGTTGGCCCTTGTAAAACCCCAAAACAAAGCCAAATGGTTAAAATTTTCTTGAGAATCCTGGCCAGCAAGCCATTGTAGTTATTGCCAACATACAAACTCAAGACAGTAAAAGAGCCCTACAAGATCTAAATTAAGTAAGAGAACTCATAGGCTGGTATCAGGGGGGTATTCAAGAGAGTTCATACACTGGGAAGCCCACCGACATGTGGTTTGGAGCAGTCAAATTGCTTAGCAAAATCAAAATTGGAACCAATCAAGGTAAATGTCTAGCCAAATGGTCATCTGGCTCTAATGGAGGTCGATACTGGCATGGCCACGTCTGTGATTGCAGAACTAGTTACCAGTGATTGTAGTAAAGGGTTTGGGCTGAAGCTTAATAGGGTGAAATTAGTTGCGAGAGATTCGCCTAGATTGATTTGACATTTTTCAATTAGAAATGGATGCCTGAGTGATATCTTAATTAAATCCCTGGAAGTTTTCCAGGAATGTCTAGTGACTATCAGAGAAGCCAAGGCTACCATGCATGCTAACCAGGAAGCAATTCTGCGATTCTTCGAGATCCACCCAGTGCCATTTGCGTTATGGATAACAGTAGAGGCAGAAATCAGAAGGCTGGAAAATGAAGGAATCATCAAACCAGTCTAATTTGCAGAATGGGTAGTATCGGTTGTACTGATTTTGAAGTCTAATGGGTCAGCTCGCCTTTGTGGGGATTTTAAACAAATAGTAAGCCATTTTTCACAGCTGGAAATGAAATCTAATCCTGTGGATAGAGGAATTACATGCAGAGATGATGGTGGGCTGTCCTTCATGAAACTGGACACATATGTCATGCTTATTTGCAGTTGTCTTTAGAACAGGATTCTCAGAAGTATGCTACAGTTGATACCCATAAGGGCTCATACCAATATACAAGACTGCAAGTTCGGGTATTGTCAGCCTGGTCAATTTTTCACTGGACTGTGTAGAACATATTACAAGGTCAATTAATGTCGATATTTATCTATGTGATTCCCTGATAACAAGTAAAACTAATAAGAAACACTTTTGAACTTGGATATAATCCTAACGTGTTTTTCCAAGGTAGGTGTATGCCTTAGAAGGAAAAGTGTGTTCCAGGCCCTCCAAGTGACCTCCTTGGGCTACAGAGTTGACAGTCTGTGTTGCACCTGTTGGTAGATAAAGTGTGGGTGATCAGAGGTGCTCCAGTTTCCACGTCTGTCCAGATGTTTTGATTATTTTGGAAAGTTCATACATAACTTGGCATCCATGCTGGCACCTTTTGGACCAGCTCCTAAAAAGGGTCAGCTTTGGGAATGGTCGCATAGACAAGCCCTAACTTGCAATGAGGTGAAGAAACAGCTATAATTCTCTAAAGTGTTGGCACAGTGTGATCCCCAGAAAGATCTAGTATTGAGATGTAATACCTACCCGTACAGTATTGGGGTGGCATTAGCTCCGAGGTGCCCAATAGAAAAGAACACCTAATAGCTAATGTATGGCTTTAGCTAATGCAGAGCGTAAATATACCCAGATAGAAAAAGAAAGATTGGCGGTCATATTTGGAGTCAGTAAGTTCCACCAATACCTTGTATTGATGAAAATTTATGATAATCACTGACCACACATCCCTTCTTGGCCAGCTTAACGAGACAAAGCATTTTGATACAGGGGACCAAAGTTGGTGTAAGAATCACGGAAATGGTCCTGCATGGGTAAGAGGTATGATCAATGTGAATCCAGGACCAGTGACATAGAAAGTTCGGGTAGTTGTCATAGCCCGAATAAATATGCGAACTGTATAAAGCTGCGAAGCCGCAAATGGTGTGGGAGCAAAATGTGCCCTGCCCCTCGGAACATTTGGAAATACTGCTGGAGGCCATGGATTCGCCCTCTCTGTCAATTGTTAAGCCCTCTGAATCAGAGATGGACATGATAGAAGTAGCCACCTCAATACTGAAATAGAGAGTGAAATGGATGTAAGTTTGCTCGCTGAGCTGGAAGGTTCGTTCTCAGACATTTCGTCACCATTCTAGGTAACATCATCAGTGAGCCTCCGATAAAGCGCTGGTGTTATGTCCCGCTTTCTGTTTATCTGTCTAGGTTTCCCTGGGTTGGCGATGTCATTTCCTGCTCTTTTTCTCAGAGGGTGGTAGATGGGCTCCAAATCAATGTGTTTGTTGATGGAGCTCCGGCCGGAATGCCATGCCTCTAGGAATTCTGGTGTGTGTCTCCGTTTGGCTTGTCCTAGGATGAATGTGTTGTCCCAATCAAAGTGGTGTCCTTCCTCATCTGTATGTAAGAATACTAGTGATAGTGGGTCATGTCGTTTTGTGGCTAGTTAATGTGCATGTATCCTGGTGGCTAGCTTTCTGCCAGTTTGTCCAATGTAGTGTACTGCTAAAACACCCCAAGAGGCTTTCCAAGAAAAAGGACTGGTTCAAGTCCATGGACTCAGCGTGTGGAGGGGGAATATACTGATTGTAATGAGGTCAGCCAGCTGGATATCATAGAATGTGCGTTCGTGGATTGGTGCTGTTACTCTGGTCTAATCAAGGAGCCCTGGCTGACATATAAAAAGGGTGAGTGTCAGAAATACTCACACTCTCTATCTGACTCTGAATAAACAGTCAAGGAATGTTCATGTCTAAATAAAGGGTGACTTGGTGATGGGATGTCAGCCTCTGTGGAGTTATTTCAACACCTTGCTACTGTACCATGTTTGCATGCAGCAGCAGACCCTGTTGGTAGTAGTGTTTATATTTTATTTTTCTTTGTTTATTTGCTGTTTTGAGCTAACATGAAGCAAGTGGGGGTTAAGGGGATAGGGGATCATTAAATGTGTAGCCTCTTCACAGTATAATTCTCCTGCATGATAATCATATCGGCAATTACAGATGGTCAAATGATGCTGGCCTTCCAACAATGTCCACGTCCCATGAAAGAATAAGGGAGGTAGATAGATTTTTGGGAAGCAAGGGAGTGAAAACTAATCAAGATAGGTGAGAACGTGGAGTTGAGATAACTTTTGATTGTAATCATGGGAGATCAGAGAGACTTCCATCGTCCTTGTTGACTGCACCTATGGGATGTGCACCCAGCTGCAGCTCTTGAGAGACTGTGTTAAGGAGCTGGAGCTGGATGCAGTCAGGATCATCCGAGATGCTGAGTACATCACAAATAAGAGTTTTAGTGAGGTGGTCGTATCTGAGATGCAGGTAGAGAGTAGCTGGATGACCACCAGAAAAGGCAAAGAGAGTAGGCAGGAAGTGCAGGAATCCCCTGTGGGCATTCCCCTCAAAAACAAGTATACCATTTTGAATGTTGTTGGTGGGGATGACTGACTGGGGAAAGCACCAGTAGCCAGATTGGTGGCACTAAAACTGACTCTGGGATGCAGTGGGAAAGGGTAAAGGTAAACAGGACCTTAGTGACAGAAGATTCAGTAGTTTGGGGGACACAAAGAAGATTGTCGGCCACAAATGGGAATCCAGGATGCTGTATTGTGTCCCAGAAGCCAAGGCCTGGGATGTCTTGGAGCTGCTGCAGAACATTCACAAGGGGGACGGTGAGCAGTCAGAAGTAGTGTGTGTTGGCACAAGTATTTTAGCTAGAAATAGGGCTCAGGTCCTGTGGAGTGAGTATAGAGAGCTAGGAAAAAAGTTAAAAACCAAGCCCTTGAAGTTGGTGATCTCTGGATTACTTCCAGACCCACATGCTAGTGAGGTTAAGAACAGTAGGATATGGCAGATAAATGCATGGCTAAAGAATTAGTGCAGAGGGCAGGGATTCAAATTCCTGGATCGTTGGGATCTTTTCTGGGGCAGAGGTGGCCTGTTTAAGAGGGAT
The DNA here is from genome assembly GCF_030684315.1 of Stegostoma tigrinum. Taxonomy (NCBI): domain Eukaryota; kingdom Metazoa; phylum Chordata; class Chondrichthyes; order Orectolobiformes; family Stegostomatidae; genus Stegostoma; species Stegostoma tigrinum. Next base: position 150,210,106 of record NC_081355.1, on the reverse strand, counting down.
GGGTTGCACCTGCACTGGAGGGAATCCCATGTCCTGGTGGGCAAACTTGCTTGTGCTGCAAGGGAGGATTTAAACCAGATTGGCAGAGGGATGGAATTCTAAACAGCAGGGAGACAAGTGTGAGGCTGGAAGGAGATACAGTACTCAGAAATGGCAACTAGAAGAGGCAGGTCAGGATGGAACAGGACAGGAGTGAGGAATGCCTGTTGGATTAAATTGCATCTATTTCAATGCAAGAGAGCTGACAGGTAAAACTGTTGAACTGAGGGCGTAGATAGGTACATAGTATTATAGCCATTACAGAAACAGAATAGTCAGATGAAATAACTGAGGGATTATCCAATGAGGCTTGTGGGTGGAGTAAAAAATAAGAAGGGGTTGCTGACATTATTGGCTTTGTACCATAGGCCCCCCAAATAGTCAGTGGTACTTAGAAGAACAAATATGCAGGGAGATCTGCAGGAGCAATAGTGTTATCATTGTGGGAAGATTTTAATTTTCCTCACACCGACTGGCACTGCTGTAGTGATAAAGGGTTAGATGGGGTGGAATTTGATAAATATGTGCAGAAAAGTTTCCTTAAGCAGTATATAGAGTGTCCTAATTGGGAAGGGGCGAAACTTGACCTACTTTTAGGAAATAGGGCAGGACAGGTGACTGAGTAACAGTGGGGGAGCACTTTGGAACCAGTGAACATAGTTCTTTTAATTTCAGAATAGTTATGGAGAAGGACAAAATGAGTCCATAGGTTCAAGTTCTAAATTCGCTGGAATTAGACAGGAGCTTGCAGGGTTTGATTGGAGTAGTTTATTTTCAGACAAAGGAACCTCTGGCAAGTGGGAGGCCTTTAAATAATAGCTAGAGTTCAAGGTCTAAATGTTCCTGTGAGGGTGAAGAGCAAAAGTTGGCAGGAGTAGGGAACTCTGGATGACAAGAGATATTGAGGCTTTGACCATAAACAAAAAGGAGGCATGGCTCAGGAGCAGGCAGCTGAGATCAAGGGAATCCCTGGATGTATTAAGGGGATACAGGTGTTTACCAAAGAAGGAAATCAGGTGGGTGAAAAGGAGCCATGAGATAGCTTTGGCTGAGAAGATTAGGGTGAATTCAAAGAGATTCTTTAAGTATGCCAAAGGAGAAAAAATAACTATAGAGAGAATAGGACCCCTCGAGGACCAAAATGGACATGTATGTGTGGAACCGCTAGAGATGGGCAGAGTCCTCAATCATTACATCTCGTCTGTTTTTACAGTGGAGAAAGATGTGACTCCTTGGAAACTTGGGGAAGTTAGTAGCAATATCTTGGGGACAGTCTATATCACAGTAGAGGAGTACTGTTTGAAGTATTAGAATGTATGAAGGTGGATAAATCTCCTGACTTTTGGATATATCCAAGAACACTGCAAGGTGATAGGGAAGAAATTGCGGGGACCCTGGCTAATATTTTTGCATTGTCGTTAGCCACAGGTAAAGTCCTGGAAGACTGGAGGGTAGCGAATGTTGTACCCTTATTCAAGAAGGGCTGCAAAGAAAAACCTGGGAATTATGGGCCAGTAAGCTTAATATCTGTGATAGGTAAGTTACTTGAGAAGGTTCTGAGGGATAAGATATACATGCATTGAGAAATACAGGGTTTGATAAGAGTAGTCATCTTGGCTTCGTGCATAGATCATGCCTCATAATTTGTTAGAGCTCTTTGATGAAGTGACCAGTGATGAAGATTGATGACAGCAGGGTAGTAGACGTAGTCTATATGGATTTTAGTAAGGTTCCACATGGTAGGCTACTCTGGAAGGCTAGATTGCATGGAATTCAGGGAGAATTGGCAAATCAGATACTCAGTTGGCTTGATGATAGGAAGCAGAGGGTAATTCTAGAAGGATGCTTGTCTGACTGGAGGCCTGTGACTAGTGGTGTGCCTTGGGTTGGTGCTGGGCCCATTTTTGTTTGTTGTCTATATTGATGATTTGGATTAGAATGTACAAGGCATGATTAGTAATTAGTAAAAATAGGCAGTATTGTGGATGGTGAGGAACGCTATCAGAAATTGCAGCAGTATCTTAATCATCTGGAGAAGTGGGCTGAGAAATGGCAAATGGAGCTTAATATGGATAAATGTGAGGTATTGCAGTTTGGAAAATCAAATGAAGGTAGGAGTTTCATGGTGAATGACAGGGCCTCAAGAAGTGTGGTGCAATAGAACGACCTTGGAGTTCAGGTGCACAGTTCTCTGAAAGTGGGGTTATGTACTCAGGGCAGTAAAGAAAGCTTTTGGCACGCTAGCCCTCATCAGTAAGGGCACTGAATGTAGAAGTTGGGAAGTTATGTTGCAGTTGTTCTGGACATTGGTGAGGCTGCATTTAGAGTATTGTGTTCAGTTTTGGTCACCTTGCTTTTGGAAGGATGTTGTTAAACTGGAAAGAGTGCAGAAGAAATGTAAAAGGATGCTGCTAGGACTCAAGGGACTGAATTGTAGGGAGAGGTTGGATGAGCTCGGACTCTTTGTTTTTCCTTTAAAGCATAGGAGATGAAGTGGGTATCTTATAGAAGTGTATAAGTTCATGACAGGCAAAGGGTGAATGCACTCAGTCTTTTTCCCAGGGTTGGAGAATTGAAGACTAGAGGGCATCAGTTTAAGGTTAGAGGAGAAAGAATACGTGGGAACTTGAGGGGCAACTCTTTTTTTACACAGAGGGTGGTATGCATATGGAATGAGATGCCAGTGGAAGTGGTTGAGACAGATGCATTAATAACATTTAAAAGGCATTCGGACAAATATGTGGATAGGAAAGGCTTAGAAGGATATGGGCCAAGTGTAGGGAGATGGGGGTTAGCATGGATGGACATTTTGGTCAGCCTGTCTCTGTAGGACTCTGTGACTCTACCTTATGGCAGAGCAATCTCAAGGGGCAAGTGACCTACCCTTGCTTCCAACATGTATGTACTACTGCCCGCGATCATTGCCAAATCCCCCTGATTTTCAGAGTTCTGATGAAACTGGAAATAACTCCCATCAGCAAAAATTTTGTAATCTGTGATGACTTAGATAAAGCTGTTCTCATATAGCTTGTTAAGACTTGTCGTTCTTGTAAGAATTGCTTACACCAAACAGCATGATTCAGCTTGTTCATTTAACAATGTCATATTTCTGCTTTTAAAAAAAGTTACACCATCAGCCAAATGCTATTGCCAACTTTTTTATGAGTTGTATAACCTGTAGTTTTTTTGTGCAAACATAGTATTAAACTTTGAAAATTGTGGCAGAATATCTGCACGAAAATTAAAATGATTGAGATAATAGGCACCTAGGAGAAATTGCATAGTATTACTCAGATTATGGTTTTACCTAGCTTAAACACAGGAAAATTAATACTTGGGACCAATTGTTGTGCACTAAGGTCTAATGATGTCAGAAGCTGAGAGGGTAAGGTTGCAAACTTTGTCTGAACTCCTTCAACAAATTTAAGTAGTGTTATTGACATATAAGTCATCAGTCAAATGTCTCAAAAGTTCAGCTTACAATTCCGTTCATGCAATTATACAAAAACATTATTGAACTTGAATAGATGTATAAACCACCATCAAGCTGTATGAAAACCCTGATTAACTGATGGTTTTATTTTTCCAGACAGACCTAATTTTGTATCAGTCAACTTAAATCTAACTCAGTAGCAAGCACCTTTATGCCTTAAAGAAAGGATATTCAAGAACGAGCCGAAGAAAGGGCTTAGGAGAGCTATAAGGGGGCATGAGAAAACCTTGGCAGATAGGATCAAGAAAAACCCCAGGGCTTTTTACACATATGTGAAGAATAAGCAGAGAAAGGGTAGGGGTGATCAAGGATTGTAAAGGGAATTTGTGCACGGAGTCTAAAGAGACAGGAGAGGTCCTTAATGAATATTTTTCTTTGGTATTCACAACTGAAAGGGACCTAGTTGTAGAGGAGGACAGTGTGAAACAGGCTGGTAGGCCAGAGGAGGTTGATGTTAGTAAGGAAGATGTGTGAGGAATGAAGATGGCTAAATCCTCTGGGCCTGATGGGATTTGCCCAAGGATTCTATAGGAAGTGAGGGAAGAGATCTCAGGGTGTTTGGCGATGATCTTTTCTTCCTCACTATCCAACTGCCGGAAGATTAGAGAGAGGCAAACAACATTCCCTTGTTCAAAAAAGGGAATAGGGATAACCCTGGAAATTACAGGCCACTTAGTCTTGTGTCAGTGGTGGGCAAATTATTGGAAAGGGCTCTGAGAGATATGATTTATGATCACATGGAAAGGCACAGTTTCATTCGTGATAGTCAGCATGGATTTGTGAGGAGTAGATCATGCCTCACAAACCTTATTGAATTTTTTGAAGAGGTGACCAAACACCTGGATGAAGGTAAAGCAGTGGATGCGGTATATATGGAGTTAAGTGAGGGGATGGATAAAATTCCCCATAGTAGGCTCATGCGGAAGGTAAGGAGGCATGGAATAGGGAAAATGTGGCAGATTGGATTCAGAATTGACTGACCCTTAGAAGACAAAGGATGGTAGTGGATGGAAAATATTCAACATGTTGCTCAGTTACGAGTGATGTACCACAAGAATCTTCCTGGGTCCTCTTCTATTTGTGATTTTTGTAAATGATTTGGATGAAGGAGTGGAAGGGTGGATTGGTAAGTTCGCAGACAATACGAAGATGGGTTGCATTGTGGACAGTGTGGAGGGCTGTTCTGAGTTACCAAGGGACATTGATAGGATGCAAAGCTGGGCTGAGAGGTAGCAGATGGAGTTTAACCCTGGAAAGTGTGAGATGATTCATTTTGGAAGGACAAACTTGAAAGCAGAATACAAGGTTAATGGAAAGATTCTTGGCAGTGAGAAGGAGTAGAGGGATCTTGGGATTCATGTCCACAGTTCCCTGAAAGCTGCCACCCAGGTGGATAGAGAGGTTAAAAGTGGGAGGAATCAAAAGAGAAGTTGTTGAGGATAGAGGGGGGTGCTGGATGAACACAGCAGGCCAAGCAGCATCTCAGGAGCACTTGGCCTGCTGTGTTCATCCAGCCCCACACTTTGTTATCTTGGATTCTACAGCATCTGCAGTTTCCATTATCATTGTTGAGGATAGAGTTGTTAAGAAGACATATGGTATGTTAGCTTTCATTTAATAGAGGGATTGAGTTCAAGAGCCGTGAAGTTATGCTCCAGCTGTACAAAAGTCTGGTTTGGCCACATCTGGAGTATTTTGTCCAATTCTGTTTGCCTCATCACAGGAAAGATGTGGAAGTGTTGGAAAAGGTGCAGAGGAGATTTACCAGGATGTTGCCTGGAATGGAGGGAAGGTCTGATGAAGAAAGATTGAGAGAACTAAGGCTTTTCTCTTTAGAACGACAAAGGATGAGAGGTGACTTGATGGAGGTGTACCAAATGAACAGAGGTATAGATAGAGTAGTCAGCCATATACCTTTTCCTAGAGTGGAGGTAGCTATTACGAGGGGGTATAGTTTTAAACTGATTGGAGGTAGATATAGGGGAGACGTCAAGGGAGAGTGGGTCGGGGTGTGGACTGTATTGTCGGAGTGGGTGGTGGAGTCAGCCTCATTAGGGGCATTTAAGTGGCTATTAGATAGGCATATGGATGATAGTGTAAGGTATGGGTAGAGGTTAGATATATTTTAGGATTAGGAATAAAGTTTGGCACAACATTGTGGGTCGAAGGGCCTGTACTGTCCTCTTCTACTGTTCTGTGTTCTGTGTTCTATGTTGTTTCAGAGGAAGAATGTAAAATCAATGAAAAAGATGCACTGGATTTACATGAATGTTACTGTGAATGAAGGCTTATGGTTAGCTTTGGATAAAAGCAATATCAAAGGTTTGGGGAGCATGCAAGAGTGATGTTCAACAGTTAACTAACACAAAACACACATGCAGACTATACAAATAGAATGCCATGTTTTTTGCTGTAACATTTACTGATTCTAAAGTCACCCCTATTACTGCAAGGCCATAAAGCTAACTTATAGAAATGCAAGTCATAGTTATGAATCTTTTGATAATTTCGCCAACTCAGAGCAATTCAGGTCATGAAGATAGGTATTTCTCATCACATTACACTGCATTTTAAGATTATATAAAGTTTGTTGGATTAAAAATGTGTCTATAATCATTTTCAGAGATGGTGGTTGGGTATCAATTGCAATCGCTTCCATCAAGCAAGACAATGTGAAATCTCATGCTACCTCCTCAATTGCCTAATGCTAGTATGCAGCTAGCATATTTGCAATCATGCTGCTGGCTTAGCTGCAAGAGTAACAGGGATAACAAGGTGTGGAACTGGATGAACACAGCAGGCCAGGCAGCATCAGGGGAGCAGGAAAGCTGATGTTTCCGGTCTGGACCCTTCTGCGGAAATGGGGGAGGGGAAGGGGGCTCTGAAATAATTAGAGAGAGGGGGAGGTGGTGATAGAAGATGGATAGTGGAGCAGAAAGGTGGAGAAAAGACTGACAGATCAAGGAGGTGGGGATGAAGCCAGTAAAGGTGAGTGTAGGTAGGGACTTGGGATGGGGGTTGGTCAGTGAGGAGGGAGGGGCAGGTAGGTGGGAGAGAAGATGGGCAGGTCAAGGAGGAGGGGATGAGAGGGGGGCTGGTCTTGGGATGAGGTGGGGAGATTTGAAGCTCGTAAAACCCACATTGGGATTCCAAGGCAGAATATGAGGTGCTGTTCCTCCAGTTTTTGAGTGGCATTGTTGAGACATTGGAGGAGCCCCAGGATGGACATGTCGTCCAGGGAGTGGAAGGGGGCGTTGAAGTGGTTTGTGACTGGGAGGTGTTGTTGTGAACAGAGAGTAGGTGCTCCACGAAACGGTCTCTGAGCCTCCGCTTGGTCTTCCCGATGTAGAGGAGTCCACATTGGGAACAGCAGATGCAATAGGCCACATTAGCGGACGTGCAGGTGAACACCTGTTTAATGTGGAAGATTTTTTTGGGGCCTGCGATGTAGGTGAAGGAGGAGGTGTAGGGGCAGGTATAACACCACCTGCGGTTGCAGGGAAAGGTGCCGGGTGATGGGGCTAGTGCGGAGTGTGGAGCGGACGAGGGAGTCACGGAGAGAGTGGTCTCTCTGGAACGCAGGTAAGGGTGGGGAGGGAAATATATCCTTCGTAGTGGGGTCAGATTGCAGGTGCCAGAAGTGGTGGAGATTGTTGGGGTGATCGGTGAGGACAAGGGGAATTCTGTATATCACTGCGTGTAAGATGAGCACATTTTCAAACCAGGCTCTGGTTCTGGACGGCAGTGACCCTCTCAAATGGCACTGCATTGACTGAAATGAGGCAACATTTGATGGTTTCTACATAGCTTTCTGCAACAGAAGCACCAGGGCAGAGAGGTGACACCCACATTCATTTATGACCGACTACCTTGGCTAGTCTTGCTGCGACCAGTGGGGTAGCACAGCGTAGGACACTAGTACAGGCAAAGGAACATGCAAGACTAAAAGAATGCAACGTAAGTTAACATCTATTGTTTATCTAAGTTAATGCTTTTAGATAAAGATGTAAGATTAGTTTTTGTTGGTAACTTTATTTCAGGACCTTAGCCAATAGCATGCTGTGATTAGAGAATTAAGAATGGATGGTAAGGTGAAGAATGATGAAGCCACAGTGGTGAAGGAATGACCTCCTAAGAAATGCAGAGTTTTAGTAGGTATTTTCAGGAAGCTCTTCCATGGTGAAATGGTCCTGTCCGCATACTCCCAGCCAGATTCTCTACTTTTCTACTTTTCATCGTCTTTCATAGGTGGCCTTCTGATACCTGCTGGTGTTATTAACACCGTCAAGATGGTGAAGTTGTGAATGATGCACTGGACCAAGGTTGGAGATATGTTCTAGAAAGTATTGTCGGGGTTTCCACTGATTTGCAGGCAGAGGTGTTGTCGATTGAGAACACTGTGATAGTCTGTTCCATGATATTAATGGCTTTCACTGTTTGGTCATTCTCCTCATGTGGCCAGATCGTGGCAGAAAGGGCAGATTTATCACCCGGGTGTACTGGTCTCATTGTGACCATCCTTTGATTCTTCTTGGATGCCCAAAGATGGTAGTTGCAGTAGACTGCATCAGGATACAATTGTCATGACCACTGCCATGTTATGGGTATTCACATTCTACAGTTTTGTGCAAGGTTGCCCATCAACTTCACATTGATGGAATGGTACTCTTTTAATACTTGTATGTTACGCCAGGTGGCATGATGGCTCCCTGCTCCATTCGGAATCCTGCTATTTAGACAAACCCATGTGCCTGCTTAACCTTTTGGCTTAGAGAATACCATCAAATTGCATCTCTTTTTCGATAGACCCAGCAGGTGACAGAGCCCCCTGCCAATAAATGGAGTTCTATCTTGTTCACTGCTGCCTTGAGAGATCCACTAGTGGAGAAATGAAAAACAACTGCTCATCTCTTTAATAACAAAGTGTGGGGCTGGATGAACACAGCAGGCCAAGCAGCATCTTAGGAGCACAAAAGCTGACCTTTCGGGCCTAGACCCTTCATCAGAAAGAAGAGTCGAGGCCCGAAACGTCAGCTTTTGTGCTCCTAAGATGCTGCTTGGCCTGCTGTGTTCATCCAGCCCCACTCTTCGTTATCTTGGATTCTCCAGCATCTGCAGTTCCCATTATCTCTGTTCATCTCTTTGTTCACTGTCAGTGCCACCCTCAGCTTTCTGTAAAGCTGAAAGCCTTCCTGACGGACATGGTACAGTTCTGCGGTCATTTTGTGGTCATTCTTGGGCCATGTCTGCTATTCCATCTTTGGTACTGTGGAACCCAATTTTATTGCCACTAATGTGGATCAAATGGTTTAACCATATCCTTTGTGAGCACTAAGCTTGAGAAATAATACTTGTGGTTGAGACCATATTCTGAAAATTTACACTATGTTCTGTACGTGATGGGGAGGCAATGGTCTAATGGTATTACTGCCTGACTATTAATCCAGAGACCCCAGTAATTATGTGGGTTTGAATCCCAAAATGTCTAATGATGACCATGAAAGTGTCAATTGTCAGGAAAAACTAATCTGGCTTGCTGATATCCTTCAGGAAAGGAAATCCACCACCCTCCTGTGGTCTAGCCTACATGTGACTCCAGACCTGCAGCAATTTTGTTGACTCTTAACTGCTCTCTGGACAATTAAGGATGGGCAATAAATGCTGGCTTAGCCTGGGAATGAATCTATAAAAAAGAATTTTTATCACTAGTCACTAATCCATCCATTTTCCGGTGTGTTGGCTGTGGTATAGTGGTTAAGCTTTCTGCCAGAAGTGTCAAGAAACCTTTTTACATACACTTGCCTCTCCTAGAGGTTGCTTAATAGACCAGCTTAACAGAATTAAGTTCCCTTCCCAGTTATGTTTTTTTTGTGGATGGGAAACACAGCTTTCATATTAGAAGAATGAACTTGATGATGTGGCCTTCTTCCTGACATTAGTGTGTAACCAAGACAATACAGTGTAGAGCTGGAGGAACACAGCAGGCTAGGCAACATCAGAAGAGCACGGAAGTTGACTTTTTGGGTTGGGACTCTTCTTCAGAAACGGGGGGTGGGGGGGGGCACGGGGAGCTCAGAAATAAATAGAGGTGGGGCTGGGGGAGGTAGATGTGTGATGGTGAAAGGTAAATGCAGATAGGGAATGGTGGGAATTGGTCACTGGGATGGTTGGGGTGGAGAGGTGGAAGAGAAGATGGACAGATTGCGTCAAGTCAAGGAGGCAGAGGTAAGACAGAGGGTTGGACGTGGGATGAGGCAGGGGCAATGGGAAATTTTAAAACTGGTGAATTCTATGTTTAGACCATCGGACTGCAGGCTTCCAATATGAATATAAAGGTGTTGCTCCTCCAGTTTGTGTGTGGTGTTATTGTGACACTGGAGGAGGCCCAGGATGGACATGTCACCCAAGGAGTGGGAGGGAGAGCTAAAATGGCTAGCAACCAGAAGGTGTTGTCGTTTTGTCACACACAGTTCAGATGCTTTAAGAAATGGTTTCTGAGTCTACGCTTAGTCTCACCAATTTAGAGGAGGCCATATCAGGAGCAACGGATATAGCAGACCAATTTGGTGGATGTACAGTTGAACCCCTGTCTGATATGAAAGGTTTGCTTTGGGCTTTGAATGGTGGTGAGGGGGGTAGTGTAGGGGCAGATGTAGCATTTCCTGTGGTTGCAGAGAAAGGTGCTGAGTATGGTGGGGTTAGTGGGGAGTGTGGAGCGGATGAGGGAGTCGTGGAGTGAGCAGTCCCTGTGAAAGGCAGATACGGGTGGGGAGAGAAAGACTTCTTTGGCCGTGGGGTCGGATTCTAGGTGGCAGAGAATGATATGCTGGTTGTGGAGGTTGGTGGAGTGGAATGTGAGGACTGGGGGATTCTGTCTATAGTTTTGTTGTGGGGAGGGAATTTGAGGGCAGAAATGCAGGAAATGCAACAGATGCGGTCAAGGACATTTTTGAGGTATAATATAAATGATTATAGATGAAAATGGAGGCGGGGGATGTAAAGCAAATTTGCAGGTGACACCAAGATTCTTATTGTGGTTATTAGCGAAGAAGATGGCCATAAATTACAGGAACACGTAGATGGTTTGGTCAGATGGTATTTCACCCTGATAAGTGTGAAATGATTTACTTTGGAAGAAGGAACAAGATGAGAGAGTACTTAATGAATGGCAGGACACTGGGTAGCTTGGAGAAGCAGAGGGATCTTGGGGTAATTATTCACAGACCCCTGAAGTTGGCAGCGCACATGAATAGGATAGTTAAGAAGGCATGTGGGACACTTGCCTTCATCAGTCGTGGCATTGAGTATAAGAGCAAGGAGGTAATGTACGGAGCTTTGGAGTACTGTGCAGTTCTGAACATCTCTCTAAAGGAAGGATGTGATAACATGAGAGGGGGTACAGAGAAGGTTCACCAGGATGTTGCTTGAGATGGAGAAATTGAGCTAGATGGACAAACTAGATAGTTTGGATTGTTTTCTTCAAAGCAGGAAAGACTGAGAGGGGAAATGATTGAGGTGTATATGATTATGAGTGGTATGAGCGGACAGAGTGAATAGAGAGCAACTGTTCCCTTTGTTTGAAGGGTCAGTCACAAGAGGGCAAAGAATTAGGGTAAGGGGAAGGTGATTCAGAGGGAATGTGGGGGGGAAAAAATAACTTTTTCACTCAGTGGATGGTAGGAATCTGGAATGCATTGGGAAGGTAGTGGAGGCCAGAAATGTTACAACCTTTAAAAAATATTTGGATGAACACTTGAAATATTTCAACATTCAACAATATGGGATGAGTGCAGGAAATTGGGATTAGCGAAACTTTAATGGTAGCTGAAGGGCCTTTTTTGCATTGTGTGAATGTATGAATGCTTGTTTATGCATGCCAAGATTAAGATTGGATGGTCTAAATTGCAAGGAACACAGGACTTCTGAGGGAGAGACATTGAGTGAAATGGGCATGGGTCAAGGAGACTAGCCACGGTCAGAAGTCAAGGTGGGCAGCTGATCGGAAAGGGTGCAAGTCCCAGAATGCTTAGCTGCAGGGTATCCACGAGCTGCAGTGAGTGAATTTTTGTTCAGCTGCTTATCAAATTTGGTTGTCAAGAGTTTTAGCCTCAGTATGTATCAGCAGGTATGAGGACTTATCCACCTCCACTACAAAATTTGCTGAGCTTCATGTCTAAGTGTAGGTAATGAGCGAAGAATGGGGTAACTGCATGAGAAAAGGTTACCTCCTCCTGAACAAAAGTCACACATGGCGAATGCGAAACTTAAACTCCACATTTTCTTGACCAGTGTGTGGAGAACCAACTAGAGAGCAGCCCGTCTTAGACTAGGTGCTGTGTAATAAGAAGGGAATCATTGCCAGTCTAGCTGTGCAAGACTCCTTGCGAAGAGCAACCATAACATTGTGGAATTTTTTATCAAGATGGAGAGTGAGGTTGTTGATTTGGACACAAGGGTGCTGGACTTTAATAAAGGAACGACAAGAATATGATGCCTGAGTTGACCTTGATAGAGAGACCTTGGGGAGAGTTACTTAAAAGGATGACAGTGGATAGATAATGGCAATCATTTAAGGAATGCATGTAGGAACTGCAACAACTGTTTATTCCTGTCTGTTGCAAAAGCAAAATGGGTAAGAGGGCCAATCCATGGCTTACAAAAGAAGTATGAGGTAGTATCTGACCCAAGGAAGAAACGTACAGATTGGCCGAGAAAAATAATAAATCTGAGGATTGGGAGCAGTTAAGAATTCAGCAAGGAACATAAAGACTGATGCTAACAGCTTCTATAGGAATGTGAAGAGAAAGAAATTGGCCAAGATAAATGTTGGTTCCCTACAGGCAGAAACGGGGGAATATGTTGTTGTTCCTACGATCGATAGGCATCAGAGTCATGAGCCCACATCAACGCTATGACAAGTGCTCACCTGAACTAAAGACCCACCCCCCCCTCCATGGACAGGATCAGTGTCATCTACAAGATCCCCTGCAGAGACTGCGAGAAACACTACATCAGACAAACAGGAAGGAAATGATCAACAAGAGTGCATGAACACCAACTGGCTACAAAAAGACACGACCAATACTCACTGCTCTCAATCCACGTGGAAAAGGAGAACTACCACTTCGACTGGGACAACACCAAGATCCTGGGATTGGCTAGGCAGAGACAAGCATGAGAATTCCTGAAAGCATGGCACTCCACGAAGCATGCTATTAATAAACACATTGAACTCGACCCCATATACATTCCATTATGGAGGAAACCCGGAAGTGAGGCAATCCATCGCAATGGACCCCAGATTTAAAAAACCAGGTGGGGAAAACACACCGATGCTTCAGCAGAGGCTGCGCTGAAGATGTTACCAAGCACAGTAATGAAACATATGCGGAACAACAAAGCAGCTCGGCAAGCCAACCAACCTCAAGGTTGAGTAGATTAGGATTATTTACATAAGAAAGGCAGAGGTTGAGGGGAGACCTGATCGAGGTCTACAGAATCATGAGGGGCATAGACAAGGTGGATAGCAAGAAGCTTTTTCCCAGAATGGGGGACTCAATTACTGGGGTCATGAGCTCAAAGTGAAAGGAAGAAAGTTTTTGGGAGATGTGCGTGGGAAGTTCTTTACACAGAGGGTGGTGGGTGCCTGGAACGCGTTGCCAGTGGAGGTGGTAGATGCAGTCACGATAGTGTCTTTTAAGATGTACCTGGCCAGGTACATGGGTGGGCAGAGTGCAAAGGGATACAGGCACTTAGAAAATAGATCACAGGTTTAGACAGAGGATCTCGATCGGCGCAGGCTTGGAGGGCTGAAGGGCCTGTTCCTGTGCTGTAATTTTCTTTGTCCTTTGGTAATCCAACCACCACCTTCAACATTCACTCTCTTCATCACATTGATTGGACACCTTTGTTTTTAAAATACGTTCATGGGATGTGGGCATCATTGACTAGGCTTGCGTTTATTGCCCAGAGGGCAGTGAAGAGGTGATACTCTGTTCTGATGAAGGGTCACTGGACCTGAAATGTTAACTCTGATTTCTCACCACAGATGCTGCCAAACTTGCTGAGCTTTTCTTGCAATTTCTGTTTTTGTCTCTGATTTACAGTGTCCTCAGGCCTTTTGATGTGAACAGACTGGGGATGTCTTCCTTAGAGCAGAGGAGATTGAGAGGAGGCATTTTTGATATAAAATTGAGAAGCATAGATATGGTAGACAGGAAGAAACTTTTGGCCCTTGATGGAAGAATCAATGACCAGGGTTCTTAGATTTAAGGTAAGAGGTGGAAGGTTTACAGAAGATGTGAGGAAAAACATTTTCACCTGAGGGTAAGAGATAACAAGGTGTAGAGCTGAATGAACACAGCAGGCCAAGCAGCACCAGAGGAGCAGGAAAGCTGACGTTTTGGGTCTAGACCCTTCAGAAATGTGGGACGGGAAGGGGATTCTGAAATAAATGATGGGGTGGGGGGGAGGTGGATATAAGATGGATAAAGAAGAAGATAGGCGGAGAGGAGACAGACAGGTCAAAGAGGCGGGGGTGGAACCAGTAAAGGTGAGTGTTGGTGGGGAGTTAGGGAGGGGATAGATCAGTCCAGGGAGGATGGACAGGTTAAGGTGGGGGGGGGGAGACAAGCTGGGCTCATTTTGGTTTGCGTTTGGGGGAGGGGAGATTTTGAAGCTTGTGAAGTCCACGTTGATGCCATTGAGCTGCAGGCAAGCGATATGAGGTGCTGTTCCTGCCACCTTCAGGTGGCATCATTGTGGCACTGCAGCAGGCCCAGGATAGATGTCTATCGTACTATCTTAGAATAATTAGGTTATTTTTGACTGGCATGGGTGCAATGCAATGAAGGGCCTTTTTCTGTTTGTAGATCTGACTCTGACAATTTCAGTATCTGAGGAGTCACAAATTGCGCTGAACCTTGCGCAGTCGTCAGCAAACATCCCACTTCTAACGTTATGATTGAGGGAAGGTTGTTGTTGAAGCAGCAGAACATGTTTGGGCTGAGGATACCATCCTGAGGAATTCTTGTGATGCAGCTAACTTAACATTAATCCTAACCCCAACCCTGACCTCATTCCCCATACCTGTACCATTACCCCTGGAGCTCAGTTGCCTGACGTCCAGTAACCACAAACATCTTCCTTTGTGCCAACACAGAATTTTCCCCCAATTCCTATTTGCTCCAGTTTTCCTAGTGTCTTCTTGATGTCACATTCTGTGATGGGCAAAAATTAATGCTGGCCTTGTTAGTAATGCCCACACATCTGTGAATGAATTAAAAAAAATTGCTATCACTGGAAGTTGGGAATCAACATTGTCTTGAAAATGATTAGTTGATTAAAAGTCTAAAGAAGCACAGTAACTATCACAGGTTGACATTAGTTTTAGCAAATCTCTCTCTTGCTTTTCTCAATTACTATTATTGTTTCTTACTAACTCAAATTCAGAAATTTAGTGGCATCCTTATGTTATTAGCATGCTAATGCGCTTTTGACGTAAGGGCCATGCCTATATAATCATTCATATAGCAAGTAAAGAAATATAAATGAACAATTGTCCACTGAAAATACTTATAGTATTAAAAAACTGGGAGAATTTAACTTACTCTGAGACCAGTCAGATGTCACCATCACACCCTGCAATTTCTTTGCCTGTGTTGCCAACTGGAGCTTTTACTAAACTTGGAAAACTTTAGAATTTCAATAGCATAAAGCCATATTGTGCTGGGCTTGGTGTGTTTAGAGAATATTGACTTGCTCATTTTAGCTGAATACACAATAGAAACCACAGATAGAGCTGATGATTGTCATAAGGCTGTTTAAGTTCTGAGAAAATCCGTGGTTATTAATGCAGTTTTACAGAACTCTCACATTCAGCGAGAGAGCAATAAAATAGACATTATTTGTTGCAGCTGTCTCAAACAGCTACTTGAGCAAACATTTTATAGCATCACAGAATTGTTACAGGGCGTGAGGAGGCCATTCAACCCATCATGGCTGCACCAATTCAACGAGCATTTTGATTCAGTGCCAAATTCCTGCCCTTTCCACATAACCATGCACATTGTTTCTATTGGAATAGTCATCTAATGCCTTCTTGAATGCCTCAATTGACCTTGACTTGACTACACTTCCAGAAAGTGCATTCCAAATCTGGACCTGTGAAAAACATTATTTTTACATTGAATTTGCTTCTGCTGCAAAGCATGTTAAAACTCCTCTGGTGTTCATCTTTTTAGAAGAGGGAACCTTTTCCTTCCATCTGCTTTGTCCAGACCCAAGAATTTAGAAGTTAAGTGTAATCTGAGTTCAAGAATTTAAAAGGTTAATCTAAATGATTAGATTGAATTCTGATTGAGCTCGACAAGATATTAACAGGAAAAGAAAGAATGGATAAAATTAAACTATTCTATTGGTTATGGATTCTAAAAATAGGGGCCATGGTCTGAGAATTAGAGCCATACCAATCTGGAGAGATGGTGGGAAACACTACTACACACAAAAGATGGTAGAGGTTTGGAATACTCTTCCTCAAACAGCAGTGGATCAGTTGTTAATTTTAATTCCAAGATTGTTAACTTTTTGTTAGGCGTAGCTATTAAGGGATATAGGCCAAAGGCAGGTATATGGAGTTAAACCACAGACAATTATGTTTTCATTGAATGACAGAACAGGCTTGAGGTCCAGAATGGCCCACTCCAACATCTGTTCCGTTGCCTTAATTTCTCTGTCCCTTCCCTTATCCATTCAAACCCGGCTCCATCTGCACTGATTGCACTCTGTGCTTTCAGATACCAGCATGACTTTGTTATCAAGCCGCTAACAAGCGTGGTGCAGTTGTCTGCTGTACTAACCTCCACAATGCAGAGGCAAAGCACCAGCTCTCGAACATCTCCATCCATCTCCCTCTGGACGATGATCCACCACTGAACACCAGGCTGCTGTGTCTACGCCGTCAGTAATCTCATTTCATCTGGTGATCACCCCATGACTCCCTCAACCTGACACATCCTGCTTCCATCTCCTTCCCAAAATCCACAAACGATTGTTTCTGCCTGCTCCTGACCCACAGCACACGTCTTTTCCAACCTGAACTTGATTTTTTTTATTTACCCGTGTCCATTTCCTTCACACTTGTGACAGCAATTCTTCTGATGCTTTATGTCAGTTTCAGAATTTCCAGTTTGTGAGCTCTAGCCATCTCTTGTTTACCATGGCAAAAATCACATGACACCAGGTAATAGTCTAACAGGTTTACTTGAAAATGCTAGCGTTCTAACTCTGCTTCTTCCTCAGGTGTAATGTGGAAGAAGAGGTACACCAACACAGAATTTCTAACCAACTTTTAGCAGTGGGGCTGCTAGCCTTCTTTTGGGTCCCGTGTCTCGGGAACTTGTCTACTATGCTTTAATTTGGAATAAAAACAGAGAATGCTGGAAAAATTCACAAATCTAGCGGCATCTGTGGAGGCAGAAACCAGAGTTAACATTTTGAGTCCAATTTGACTCCTTTTTGGAGCTGAAAGAAGCTGGAGAATGTTTTTTTAATGCTGTATGAAGATAGGGAGGAGGAACAAATGGAATAGATTGTGAGGGTGCCTGGAGCAAAAGGCAAGGCAGTGATGATGTTGGTAACTGAGTATAGGTTGAAAGTGTTAGCTATGAAAAAGCAAAAATGGGTCCACTCTACTGAGGACAATGTCAACAAGACACAAAGAAGATTGTGATCAGAGATAATGGGAACTGCAGATGCTGGTGAACATCCAGCTTCACACTGTTACATAAGACACAAAGAAGACAGGTCTGGCAAAGAGTGTGGGTTGCACAAAAAATGGAGCACAGCGGTCGTACTCTGAAGTTGTAACACTCAATATTGAGTGCTAGAGGCATAAAGTGCCTTGTGGAAAATGATACATTGTTTCTCCATCTTGCATTGAACTTCATTGAAATAATAGCAGCCCCAGGATGGAAATGTTAGCATCCTTCAGTTTGATGTCTTGTCCAAGAAGGTTTTGCAGGGTACCCTGGCGATGTGCGCAGACTTGGGATTTCCTTTATTGTTGTGGGTCAGGGTCTCACCACCACTGGGAAATTCAGCCCAAGCTGTGTATCAATAAATTCCATAATTTAGAAGCTTCATATTTATAACAACTGCTGGTATCTCATCTTAATCCTCACTTTCAGCAATCTGAGATTGGTTCAGAGTGTAAAATTATCTAATCGTATCTGTGAGTGTTTCCTACCTCATTCCTGGATATTAGACACAGAGCCTTTTTTTCAGGTCTGCACTAAAGTGTAAGTTCATGTAAAAGGCAAACAACCCCTACATTCTTGCCCCATTTTCTCACATCACTGGTTTCCTATGACAGTCTTACCATAGGTTTACAGAAAAAAATAAGAAAGTTCAAGGAGTAGATAGTTGTTCACTGTTATTTGTGAACGGTAGACTTGTGCTGTAAAATTATGAAATTCATGCACTTAACTTACATCTTGTTAACATCTATCATTTCATTAGTTCATTGCCCGATAAACTTACGGAATTACAAAGAATGTCTGGGAAAGTACTAGGTATTCCATTTAAATAGGCTCAAGCAGGATTTGCAGAATTGTCTGAAACTAAATTTATGGCTCTGTGGATTGTAACTTCAGTTAATCATGTGCATTATAGTTTGGAAAGTTGATGAACAGTTTGAATACAATTCTGTTTGTTTTTAACTCCATCCTGCTGGGTTATAATTAAACTAGTCTAACATAAAATTAAAATGTTTCCAGGGGGAAATACACCCTCTTTCAAAAATGCACGTTAGAACATGTTGGAGTCAACCATTTAGCATGAGATTGTGTAGTTTTAAATTTACTGCTGCCTCATAGTTATTATTAGAGCTTATTTTTTGTGGGATAAATGCTATTTCTGCTCTCTCATGGAAGCATTGGGACCAATATTACTGCTCACCTGTTTTGGGGCAGAAGCAGTGTAGCAGAGAGACAAAAATCATTAGAACGAAATAAGTTGCCAACTTGAAGTGAGCTACCCAGGGCTGAAATGGCTAGCACGAGGGGTCATAGTTTTAAGCTGGTTGGTGGAAAGTATAGACGGGATGTCAGAGGCAGGTTCTTTACGCAGAGAGTTGTGAGAGCATGGAATGCGTTGCCAGCAGCAGTTGTGGAAGCAAGGTCATTGGGGTCATTTAAGAGACTGCTGGACATGTATATGGTCACAGAAATTTGAGGGTGCATACATGAGGATCAATGGTCGGCACAACATTGTGGGCTGAAGGGCCTGTTCTGTGCTGTACTGTTCTATGTACCCAAAGCAGGCATAATTGTATCAGAAATAATGGGAACTGCAGATGCTGGAGAATCCAAGATAACAAAGTGTGAAGCTGGATGAACACAGCAGGCCAAGCAGCATCTCAGGAGCACAAAAGCTGACGCTTCGGGCCTGGACCCTTCATCAGAAGTGTCTAAGCCCGAAGCGTCGGCTTTTGTGCTCCTGAGATGCTGCTCGGCCTACTGTGTTCATCCAGCTTCACACTTTGTTACCCAAAGCAGGCAGGAGCCTTTCTAATATCTTCAAATTGGACTCTAGGATAGAGGCTGGAAATTTGTGGCCTGTTCACCATCTACAAAGCAAAAGTGTACTACAGTCAATCTGCTGAATAGATATTCTAACACTTGAAGCTTATAGGTATCCAAGATTAAAAATTGCTCTTTTAGCTTGGCACCCTTTAAACATTCCCTCCTTCTGCTGCCAAAACCATGATTGCTGTGTGCAAAAACAAAGTTACTGGAAAGGTTCAGCAGGTCTGGCAGCATTTGTGAAGGAATAAACAGAGTTAATGTTTCGAGTCCAGTGACCCTTCCTCAGTAGCTCAGAGGAAGGGTCTCCGGACCCGAAACGTTAACTACAACTTTGTTTCTGATTCACAGCATCTGCAGTTCTTTCGGTTTTTTATTTAGTGATTGCTGTGTGTACCATCCACAAAACAATTGTCCAACCTTCTTGCTTCAGATTTTTGGTTCAGTTTGATCGCCACTTTCATCCACGGACCAGCGAAAAAAACGAGGTTTGCCACGATAATAAATATGAATTGCAGGACAAAAACAAAGCAATAATTGGTCGACTTATTGGAGTATTTACTAAATGTGATCAGTACAAAGTGTGTCTAGTTCAACAGATAACTAACAAAAGCTTTCTTTACGTTCAGCTAAAGAGAGAAAAAATACTGTACCCAAAGTCCTCATCACTAGGGAAGTGTCTAGGGAACATGGTTGAGCTAAGGAGTTGGGTTTAACTAACACTGACTTTGGTTAGCCTCTGGTGGGTCATGTAGATATCAGACAAAACTGGGTCACCTTCCGGCGTGCAGTTTCCTCTTATTTCAACCTGCTTTGTGGATGTAGGAGGAAGAGGGGAGGGGCAGGGTGTGTCACTGATTCAGTCTCACTCATACACCACCCACATAAACACATGCACCCCATTGCCTCACAGTCATCCACATGCGCACGCCCACTTAAGCACATTCGTTCCCTCACACAGGCCTAAAAGGTTTGATGATTAATAGCGTTGAGGAGTGGTATGGTTGAGGTGTGAAGGTAGCAACGCTTGCTTCCTTCCAGATCTAATGCTCCTGTTATCCTGATCTGTACTGTTGTTGTAACCACTGATCCTCCTGACCTCTTCAAATCCTCCTGTTCTCTCAGCAGTGGCAGCCAACTCTCAATTTTACTCGACCTCTCAAGTTTCATCACCCGCCATCTCAATCCAGTGTCTCTCTGAAATCCTCCTAGCCCTCGTGCTGCAGACGCACTATCACTGCTCCCGGCCTTTCATTAAATTAAATCACTCACGTTTTACTGCTTGCTCTTCCTCCAATTGCATACTGTTTCCCTGTTGCAGTTGCTGCTGCAGTCTTGCACGGAGAACTAGCTCGGTGGATCACACAGAACTTCTCAGTGGACCAAGTCTGCCACCTCTACTGTCTAGACGGTCAAGGGCAGCAAGATGCATTTAAACATTGCTGTGTAAAAATTCCCTTAAAGTCACACAAGTTCCTGATTTGGTACTATAAGATTGTTCCTTCACTGACAGTGGGTCAAAATGATACAACTCCCTTCCTATCAGTGCTGAATGTCCCTATATCCCAAGGATTGTAGCAATTTATGAAAGGGATTTCTCTCGAGGGTAATTAGCGATGGCAATCAAAGGAAGGCCTACCTAGTGACAGTCCTATCCAATGAAATGATAAGAAGTAAATTAGGTCTCAGTTAAGTCTGTACATGGAATGACTAGGTTGAGAAATATTTGATTAACTCTTGATAGACCAAGGTATATGTGAATACTAGTTCTGGCCATACAGTGCTACACCTGCTCCTACACCTCCCCCCCTCACCTCCATCCCAGGCCCCAAGAAAACCTCCCACATTAGTGGATGTGCAGGTGAACATCTGTTTAATGTGGTCTGTTCTGTCCGCTGTTCCGGATGTGGCCTCCTCTACATCGGGTAGACCAAGCGAAGGTTCAGAGACCGCTGTGTGGAACACCAATGCTTGGTTCGTGACAAATGACACCTCCTCCCAGTCGCGAACCACTTCAACTCCCCCTCCCACTCCCTGGACGTCATGTGCATTCTGGGCCTCCTCCAGTGTCACAACAATGCCATCCAAAAACTGGAGGAACAGCACCTCATATTCCACCTTGGAACCCTACAACCCAATGGTCTCAATGCGGACTTTACTAGCTTCAAAATCTCTTCACCCCTGACCTCATCCCAAGACCAGCACCCCCTCTCATCCCTGCCTCCTTGACCTGTCCATGTTCCCTTCCACCTACCCGCCCCTCCCTCCTCACAATCCAACCCCCATCCCAACTCCCTGCCTGCACTCACCTTTGCCAGTTTCATCCGTGCCTCCTTGACCTGTCCGTCCTTTCTCCACCTATCTGCTCCACTATCCTCCTCCTATCACCATCTCCCCCCCTCTCTATTTATTTCAGAGCCCCCTTCTCCCTCCCCATTTCTGAAGAAGGGTCCAGACCCGAAATGTCAGCTTTCCTCCTCCTCTGATACTGCCTGGCCTGCTGTGTTCATTCACCCTTGTTATCTCAGAATCCAGCTGTAAGAGCAGGTGTATTGTCTCTGAATAAAATGTACAGTCCGTTGCAAGTCCCTCCATGTCCAAGTTCCAAAGAATGGTCATTGGGCTTGAAATGTTAACTCTACTTTCTCTCCAAAGATGCTGCCAGACCGGTTGTGTTTCACCAGCAATCTGTTTTTGTTTCGGGCCTCATGTCCCATCTTGGCTTTGCTTGTCTGCACCCAGGGTGCCCAATTTACGTCAGTCCCGAGGACAAGCTGGCAGTTTTCTAGCCTGTCTCCTCAAATCTCATAATATCATCAGGAAAATTATAAATTGCACTATCAATTAAATAATAAAAATACCAAGATTAAGTGATTGAGATTAATGATGGTAAGTGAATTTTAATATATGCATGTATGAGACAACCACTTTGGACCTAAAAAGGATATAACAGGGTACTTTCAAAGTGATCCAAGGACTCTTGGGTGTCCAGGTACATAGGCCATTAAGTTATCATGAACAGTCATACAAGTAGTCAAAAGAGGCTAAAAACCTCAATATCGGGAGGATGAGGAAAAAAAGGTGTAGAAGTTGTACTTCAGCTATGCAAAGCCCTGGTTAACCCACACAAAGTATACTGAGAGCCGATCAGGGTTGGCACCTCGGGAAGCCTATATTAGCCTTGGAATGTATTGTAGATTCACCAGAATAGTACATGGATTTCCAGGATGAAATTTTGAGGAGAGATTAGACAAATTAATGTTGCATTCCCTGAAATTTGGAAGACTAAGGATGATTTAATTGAAGTGTTCAAAGTATTTAGCGGAACAGGTAGAGTAAATGGAAAACAATTTTCTATGCTGGGGGAGTTAGAATTAGTTTAGAAGTAGAGACAGACTTTTCAGGATTGAAATTAGAAAACATTCAGTGCAAAGTTTGGTGGACGCTTGGAACTCGTGCTGTGGAATCAGTGGCTGGTAGGTCAGTTGTTAATTCTAAACCTGAGATTGGATAACAAAATCTATCAAAGGTATTAGGACTTGTGTATTTAAGGGAATTTGTTCTAGAGAAGTAAAATTAATTAATTGTAACCTATTAAAGAGTGAAATTTGAATTAAAATGAATCTTTCATTTCTGCATGCATTGAATCTCTGCAGCAGGACTGGTTTAGTTTGCGGCACTTTGAAATTCAAAGCCTTGCAAAATGCTATGTATTTTGTAAACATTGAAATATTTTTCTGGAAACAAAATCTTGAGAACTAATAAATTCAGATCAGCATTTTTGTAAATGTACATTTTTTAAAAAATCCCAGACTGTTCCAAATAATAAATTATGACAAAAATAAACAATTTATTTTCACCATCAAGCCTCCACCACCATCCTCCCCAGCCAACTTGTTTCTGTAGACGTTGCAGCACTGCCAACAGTTTCATTGAATGCTTAAGCTGTAAACAGAGTTCTTTGTGTTTTGCTACTGAGTCATATCGCTTATTCAATATATTTCAAGCAGGGGTCAATTTGGCTCAGTTGCCTGACAGTTGGCTTGCGAAACAGTGTAATGCCAACAGTGTGTGTTCAGTTCCTGTCATAAGACCATAAGACACAAGAGTGGACGTAAGGCCATTCGGCCCATCGAGTCCACTCTGTCATTTAATCATGGATGATGGGCATTTCAACTCCACTTACCCGCACTCTCCCCATAGCCTTTAATTCCTTGCGAGATCAAGAATTTATCAATCTCCGCCTTGAAGACATTTAACATCCCGGCCTCCACTGCACTCCGTGGCAATGAATTCCACCGGCCCAATCATCAGCAGAGGTTACCATGAAGCACTCTCCTTGTCAACTTCTCCCCTCAACTGGGATATGGTAGCCAGAGATAATGGAAACTGCAGATGCTGGAGAATCCAAAATGGAAAAGCTTCTGAGGTGGCATGGGGTGACACTCATTGCAAATACAAGCTAACATTCCTAAATCTATTACTATTTTGCATCATCACATGCCTAATCCATTGTTGTTTTTTTGAAAAGGTGACTAAACATGTTGCTGAGGATAGTGCAGTTGATGTGGTTCGCATGGACTTCAGTAATGCCTTGTCAAGCTCCCACATGGAAAGCTGGTTTGTAAGAGCCCAGGGTATCCAAGGCAAGTTGGTGAACTTGATCCAAAATTGGCTTATTAATAGGAGGCTGAGAGTGATGGTAAAGGGCTGTTTTTGTAATTGAAGCCTGTGACCAGTAGTGTACCTCCAGGATTCAGTGCTGAGACCATTGCTTTTTGTTTTTTACAGTAACAACTTGGATGTGAATGTAGAAGGTACACTTAGTAAGTTTGCAGATGACACAAAAATTGGTGGGTTTATTGAGGCTGAGGGGGATGGCCTAAAGCTATAGTCCGATATTGATCAGCTGGTAATTAGACACTGCAATGGCAGATGGATTTTAATCCTGGTAAGTGCAAAGTGTTTTACGAGGGCTGACGGAGAAAGGACATGTACAATGAAGGGTACTCACTGGGGAGTATTGGGGAACAAAGAGACCTTGGTGTACAAATTTATAGATCTTGGAAGGTGTCAGCACAGTAGACAGTGGTGAAGAAGGCACATGGCAAGCTTGCCTTCATTAGCCAGGTACAGAATATAAGAGCAAATCTTGCTGCAATTTTATACAGCATTGGTCAAACCATAGGTGGAATACTGTGTACAGTTCTGGCTATCACACGATTGGAAGATGTGATTGCACTGGGAGGGTGCAGAGAATATTCACCAGATTGTTGCCTGGGATGAAAAGTCTCAGTTATGGGGAGAGGCTGGATAGTCTGGGCCTGTTTTCTTTGGAGCAGAGGCAGGTGAGGGGGAATCTGATTGAGAAACAAAATAACGAGAGTTATAGACAAAGCAGGTGGTGAGAATTTCTTCCCCGTGGCAGACATGGTTAAGACCAGGGGCCATACATTCAAGGTGAGGAGCAAGTGATTTAATGGAAAGCTGTGAAAGAAGTTTTTCACCCAGAGGGTTGAAGAAATATAGACCATGCTGCCTGAGAGGGTGGTGGAGGCAGATACTCTGGCAACAATTAAGAAGCATCTGAATGAGCACTTAAAACACCTGGGCAGAGTAAGCTATGAGGCAAATGCTTCAGAAGGCTGATGATTCTCTTCCATCTCTTCAGTATCCATCACGTTCTTTCTCTACCTGTTTCAATTGTGCAGCATCTGGAGCATACAGCAAGGGTCCCTGAGAATGACCCAAGCATCAGGAGACCTATTGTTTGCTCCACAATAGCCCTGATTGAAGAATGCGTATCCATGCTCAGCCTCAGTCAGGGGATTGCATAACAAGATCACCAGCCATAGCCTGTAGCCTATCTTCCAGCAGCCATCATTTTATGGCAGCTGCCCCTTGAAACAAAGCAGGAATGTGTGAGTCCTGAAGGATGTAGACATCATAGCAGCTCTCAGGTACTTTGTGCAGACATCTAAGATATGGTACTGATGATCACAGCTGACTTGTATGTGATGAAGTGGAACCTGAAGACTGCTACATTATGATATGGTGCTTTCAACACAATATGTATACAAGCTATAGTGGCCTACACCTGGAGAAATCTGGGTATATTGGCAAACTCCACTGTCTGGGTTACAATTTTGGCATTGTCTCAGGCAAACTAGATGATGTGGTGTGATTTGACACAAGTTGCTTCAGTACAAACCTTGAAACATTTGTGGGTTGAGAGATGTGAGATAAATATAGATACTCAGATTCTTGGAAGGAATCAGTTGTATAAAATTCTAGCACAGTTGTCACCTTGACAACAATCAGAACAAGATGGCCACCATGCCTTCAGGTCACAGGTCCCATTCTAGAAGTTTGCCATAGTTCTGCAATAGTGTCCCATGACATTCTCTGTCTACGGCACACTGCTTGCTTGTCTGGAATAGTACTGAAGACAATAGACTGTGTACCTCCTGCACAAGACGGCACCTTCAGTTATGATCACTTCATGCGGAGGTTGTTCAGTAGCTGCTGGACTTGATGGCACAATTATTCCTCCTCGGTTTCTCCGAACCTTCTTAGTACAATAGCCACTGATGTAACCCTGTGCTGTGGCTGTATCGTTGGTCATGCTTCCAGTTAATCTGTGTGGGAATGTGTGAAACATCCGCATCAGCCAGTGTTTGCCATCATACGCAAGGGATGGTTCAGTATAATCCATGATACAATGAAACAAGGGTTCAAGACTCTGGAACTTGCTCCTTAATACAATCGTGGGTCTACTTACAGCACATGGACAGCAAACGTTTGAGAAAGGAGCTCACCATCACCTTCTCAAGGGCACCGAGGATGGTCTATAAATGCTGGCCAGCCTGCAATGCCCATCCCATAAATTGTTTTTTCCTAAAATATTCCAGCATGAAAGGCTGTGGAATGCCTCTGCAAGGACGTTTGACAATTAGGGACCTAATCCCCAGTGTAAACAGCACAAGCCATGATGTGCAAATACATTAGAGACTATAAATACAATGTGATTACTGATAGCCTGTACCCCCGAACCCACTCCCTAACATCAGCCAAGAAAGACAGCATTGCATATAAAAGGATATTGACAGCAACATATCCACCCCCTTGACGTTGATGGCTGACCACCATGACAGGGTGCCCGGCTTTGTGTCTGCGCTAAATGGCAATGGAGCACAGATGTGCTGTGAGCCTTTAAGTTCTGAATGATGTGACAAAGCATGAGAGGCAAGGCAAGGCAGAGGTGCTGTGAGTGTCCAAGTAGGTGCAGATTGAATGAGCGCAAAGCAAGGATCCTGAGACGCACCTAGTCTGATCCATGAAATGGGTGCAAATCTTTGCATGCAAAGTGACCTGGCAGCAACATTATAATGAAAGATAATGGTGCTCTCCAAAGTGGAGAATTTAAGTGGATCAGATATGTGATATGATGACATGGTGAGGCTGGCATATTCCCTGCACCAGCCTCCATGGATGTGGGCAGTCATTGCCTATAGGTATATCTTAACATGTTACTGACGGCAGTCCACAATGGAGGCCTGGAGGAGCAAGGGGCGAGCTGGAGCCACTGAGTACTGCCTTACTGACATTCTGACTTTCACTTTGGCACTTGTTGCTGTCTCATTTCTACCCAGCATGTGGTGGGAAAATGCGTGTCACTGATATGTATCAAAAATGTGATCTGTCAAGTGAAATTTTATTCTGGAATCTTGTTGTCGAGTAGTACCATCAGCCAGATTCTCTCTCTTTTCAAACATGTATTCTTTGCATCACATTAAGTAGCTTCAGAACTAATAATGCTTCTTCCCAACTAACTAACTAGATAGAATTTAATTTTCCAGCTTGGATAGCTATAAAAGGGAAGGAATTAGAAATCTCACAAGAAATACCATTATATTTCTCCCAACCTTCAGTTATTTCTCATGGCTTCTGTCTGTTTGTAGCCTCCAACATTTTTGGAAAAACCAAAGGCTAGAAATCTTAAATGGAGACAAAAATTGCTTCTATGGCAAGAGAAACAAAGTTGACCTTCAAGGAACCTCAATGAACCTTCATATGAACTGGAAGATATTGGAGAGTTCTAAACTGTGAAGAAAAAATGAAGAAGGGTCTAGGCCTGAAACATTAGCCTTCCTGCTGTGTTCATCCAGCTCTACACTTTGTTATCTCAAAAAGACAAGCAATTAGCCTGGAAATTGCTGTTGATGAGTTAAGCATGAGTACTTAATAGGCTTATTAGGCATTTCTTTGCCTGTCACTTTAGTGGGTGTCTAAATTCATTTGAAATAAATGAATAATTACATTAAAGCAGGTAGCTGTCAGAAGAATGATGGAAACATTCATTTGCCAACAGTGATTATCATGTTATAGCTTTCTGAACTAAAACTACAGCTGTTCCAAAACTCATTCAGAACTTGGTCACTTCCCACTAAATCGACAGACAGTACCATGTGATTGTTCTGTTTCCAGTGAAAATAACCCTATATCCCTTGTGTGCTCAACCATTTGAGTTATGAATCATAGCACTTTTTATTCTCCCTCATTCTTTTTGAGAACTCTAAACTCCTTACTGCTGTCATTCTTCACAACCTCCCTCAGTCTGTAGCTTTTAAAAGTCAAACTTATTAAAGTTAAAGGGCTTTTTCAGTTTATCTGAATTTCAGATAGGAGATGTACAGAAAGCCTTGGTTGTTCACCTAGTTTTTTACTGCTAAACTGTATAAAAGTGTTAATTCAAGCAAAGTCAACCTAAGGATTTGACTTCTAAAAGGACAGACTTATCTGAATGATTCTGACTCAGTTCCATATATATTTATATTATTCAACTCTTTATGAATTGACATCGTAACATTAAGATCTATAACTTTGAAAAAAAGTTATTTGAAAAATTTGAAACTTAAATAGAAACAAATCCTGCCTTTGTGATATATAAGGCACTGTTTTCTCCAGCTGCTCAAACCAGCTTGTTCCTTTCGATGCAATTATAGCCTTAGCTAGAGTTTAGTGCTATTGGAGCAAATGACTGAGGTTCTTGAATAAAGGCAGAAGAACCTTCCTGTTCCTCTGATGCTGCTTGGCCTACTGTGTTCATCCAGCTCTACGCCTTGTTATTCTCAGATTCTTCAGCATCTGCAGATCCTACTATCTCAGTAATAAAGCTCGATAGTATTCTGATGTGAAGAAAGATTGAATAAGCTACAAACATACTGTAGCACCTAAAGATCACCAGCCAAGGATACAATGATTGGCAAGAAAATAGAAATCCAATGGGTTCTGCATACATACATACATACAAGAATCAACTGGAGCTGAATCCTACTTCATGGTCCTTTGTTTCAGTTATTTGAGGTGGCACTAACATGAATGGTTCGTACCATGTGAAAGCAAGTGTGTACTGCTTGAGGATAACCTGAATCTTTTAAATTGGGAGAGTATTTTGGCTGAAGTGGTTGTTAGTGGACATTCAAGAAATGAATTTGTCCCTGGATACGTGGAAGAATAGCAAAACTTGGAAGGGATTGGGCTCCAAAGCTTTCAGACACTGTTCTGGAGGCCTTAGTGAAGGAGTTGAGTAGGATAGATGTCTTGTAGTCACATAAAGTCACATGATGCTCTGTGCACATTCAAATGGCAGTGGAAGCCGTTAGCCATAGAATCAAGCCACATATACCTCACTGCTGCAAGACGTGCAGTCACCTTAAATGAGTGGTCAAAGCCAGCGAATTTATCTGTGAAAGCTTTATTCTTCCACTGCTTTATTAGCTTTAGATACTGCACAATTTGCTCCACCCCCCGTGTGGTGTCTATATCAATTCTGAGTCAATCCTGGCATTCATATGCTTCATTGCATCCCCCCACCTACATCTAAAACTTGCATGTACTTCAGTTTTTCAACCATGACAATCATGCCATCAAAACCATGGCACAATATTCTGGCAGCTGCCTTTATCCTGTAGATTCACGGCAGTATATTGGAGCCCCTTAAAAACTGAATTTTCCTGGTGTTTACTGAGTAGCATGAGATTTCATTTAGTACTTACTATAGAATCATAGAATCCCTACAGTATGGAAACACACCATTCGGCCCAACAACTCCAACCAACCGTCTGAAGATCTTCCCACCTAGACCCATCCCAATACCCTTTCTCTCTAACCCTGCATTTCCCATGGCTAACACACTTAATCTACAGATCCCTGAACACTGGGCAATTTAGCAAGGCCAATCCACCTGACCTGCACATCTTTGGACTGTGGGAGGAAACCCGTACAAGTACAAGGAGAATGTGCAAACTTCATACCCGAGGATGCAATTGAACCCCGGTCACTAGCAGTAATTAACTTTTCAGAATTCTAGCATGGGATAATTAAAGGAAAGGATTATGAGAAACACAGAAACAGCATTGAATGACCGTCAAAGGTTTATTTGGTGCCAAATATATCTTAGTTTCAGTGTATTGCTTTCAAAAATAAGAAAGTTTGACATACAGTCTTGAAGTCATACAGCGCGGAAACAACCTTTAGTCTAATCAGTCCACACCAGACATAATCCCCAACTAAACTAGTCCCACCAGCCTGCTGCTGGTCCATATCCCTCCAAACCTTTCCTATTCATGTATCTGTCCAAATAGCTTTTAAACTTTGTACTTGTACCTCCATCTACCACTTCCTCTGGAAATGCATTCCACGTGAACCACCTTCTGTGTAAAAAAGATTTGCCTCCTGTATCTTTTTTAAATTTCTCCATTCTCACCTTTAATATATGCACCTTAGTCTTGAAATCCCTCATCCTAGGGAAAAGCTAATTATCGTTAACTCTATCTATACCTGCCATCATATTATGAACTTCTTTCAGGTCGCCTCTCAACCTCTTGCACTCTAGTGAGAAAAGTCCCAGCCTATCCCACTCAAAACATGCATATTTTTGTTCCTCAAAATTTATGTCCAGCACTATTTCAGCCTATGATTTTCTCTCTACAGATTTATTGAGCATTTCCACAATCTTCTGCTTCTCTTCATATTTCCAGCATCTGCAGTACTGCTACCTACATTGTTGGAATAAGACCATAAGATGTAGGAGCAGAAGTAGGCGATTTAGTTCATTGAGTCTGCTCCCTTATTTGTGATCTGATACACCTCAACTCTACTTTGCTTCCTTTTTTTATAATCCTTGATTCCCTTATTGATTAAAAACCTATCTTTCTCAGCTTTGATTAAATTTAAAGACCCACCCTTTATTGTGCTCTGTGATTTAAAAAAAATCCATAGTTCACTACACTCAGAAGAAATTTCTTAGTCTTTTTCGTAAATGGTTCTTCTGTAAGGGGACACAACTTTTCCGCATCTATCCTAAGAATCTTCCATGTTTCGATAAGGTCACTTGTCATTCTTCTATTCTCCGATGAGAACAGGACTAATGTAGTCAACCTGTCCTCATAAGATAGTTCCTCTGTACCCGGGGTCAACCAAGCGAACATTCTCTGGACTGCTTGTAACGCAAGAACGTTTTTCCCTAGATAAGAGGACCAAAATTGTTCCTGGTATTCCAGGGGTGGATTGTGTTTATAGTTTTAGCAAGGATTTGCTATCTTCATACTTCATTCTCTTGGAAATAAAGGCCAATATTCTATTTGCCTTCCCCGTTACTTGTGGAACTTCTATCTGCCTTAGTACTGAACGTCACATTTTCCCACATTATTTTAATCTGTCAAGATTTTACCCATTTGCTCAACCTGTTTATGTACCTCTGTGGACTCTTCATGTCATTCTCACTACCTGCCTTCCAACAATTTTTGCAGTATAAGTATGCTAATGAAATAAGTTTTCTCTCCCTTCCCCCTTTGCCTTTTATGCTTCTTTTTCCCTGCCTGTAAAAGGATAAATGAAACCCCCTATAATCATTACTCAATTATTTTTGTCTTCTCAAAATTTTTTGCAGATTTGCTCCCCCGTCACCATCCTTCTCTTTGAATAGACATCAGCCAGTGCCTGTAAAATCTTGTTGGCAATTCCTCATATCTGATCTTTGCTATTTGAGTTGTATGATTCCAGGCAAATGTCTTCTTTGCTCTTTGGTTGTTAGCCTTTCGAGCTTCTTGACAAATTTGTTTTGGCCTCTTGAATTTGTTGGCAGTGAGTGTATATAGCATTCATTTTTGTTATCAGCCTCAGTATAGATCATTGTTGAGATAATGTTTGCAATATATTTGTACAATTTTATGTACATTTGTTCAACAAAGATTCAGTGCTCTGTAAGGAGGAATTCAGAAAAGAACCACATGAGCAGTCTCCTTTGTGCACAGCAGTAAATATACTTTAATTAGAACGGTGGAGATTTATAATGGTTATGTTCCAAGATTTTAAAATACTGCAAGAGATCTTGCCAAAATTAATATTATTTTCATCATTCAAGTTATTTTCCCAGTACCCTGTCTTCAAGAGCTTTTAAGATATTATTAACCAACTCCTTGAAAAAGAGCTGGACAAAGATCCAATGAGTGGGGACTGAAGTTAATGTTAGGCTAGGAATAGGTTTAAATGACATTGTGGTGTCAGTTTCATTCTTTAAGTGGAAAGACATTAACCATTGCAATTTAGTCAAATTGTGTGGTGTTAGGTCAAGATGCTGCAATTTTGCTTGGGTGTGAAAGGCAGTAAGAAGGGGCAGTATGGTGGCTCAGCACTGCTGCCTCACAGCACCAGGGACCTGGGTTCAATTTCACCCTCTGGCAACTCTTTGTGTGGAGTTGGCACATTCTCTGCGTGTCTGCGTGGGTTTCCTCCAGATGCTCCGGTTTCTTCCCACAGTCCAGAGATATGCAGGGTAGGTGGATTTGCCATGCTAAATTGCTGATAGTGTCCAGGGATATTTAGATTAGGTGGCTTAGACTTGGGGAACTGGGTAGGGGAATGAGTCAGGGTGGGATGCTCTTTGGAGGGGCGGTGTGGACTTGTTGGGCCAAATGGCCTGTTTCCACATTGTCGGGATTCTGAAATTTCTATGAAGTTTCAGAGTTGCATCTTCTTGAAATTTCACTTTATTTACTGTTTTAAGGCTGAGATCAATAGTATTTTCTTATTCTGTAGCTTGTTAATCATTTTATCAATGATTAACAGTAGTGATATTAATCAGGTAACTTGATTATTCCTATATTCATCCATTGTAGAAGTACGTAGTCTTTTTCAGCAAAAAGAATGGACCAAAGATGAGCCCTATTTACAGTTCAACATCCTTTTTTTCTCCTTGTATAAAGACAGCTCCATTTCCCACCTTCCTGTCCAAAATCTCCATTGCAACATTTATTTCTCATTTTCTCCAAACTAGTTGCAGAAAAGAATTTGAAAGTTTCCTACTCAGGTATTTATAAAGTGATGATATTAAGCATCTGGAGTGAGGAGATCGATCATTTTTGTTAGATTCGGGAGGGCTATAATACTCTTTCTTTCCTCCAGAACATCAAAACTTGCCGCCTTTTGTGTCCCCAATTTTCATTTCCTCTATATAACCTATCAACTTTTAAGATAACTTATGGTATTATCAGGGGTCAATTTTTTTTTCAGGGGGCTCCTCTCGAGATTTTCTTAATGGCTCCTCCTGAGATTTTCTCAAAAATTCCTCTGGGGATTTTCTTGAGAACTCCTCCTGAGATTTTCTCGAGGACTCCTCTTGGGATTTTCTAGTGTGCTAATGTGAGATTTCCTTGAGGGCTACCTTTGGTTCTCAGGGGCACTTTTTTCATAGATATTGACGTCTTTAGTAGTTGATGCAGTCAAGTAATAAATACTTTGTTTTTGTGTTGATATGTGAGTGCATTTGGATTTGCATAGAAATAGAATTGGAATCAACATCCTCAATAGTTATCACTGCTGCATTAAACTTAAAGGCATATCACAGAATTTCCTAGACACCTCAATTTAAATTGTTAATTTGGCAAAAGATGATAGGCATGAATTAGTAACAAAAATATTTTTTAAATAACTGACGTACTCAATATACAACTGGCCATCACCACAAACACAATTTTTCACAGACAGGTAAGGCCACAGCTAAATGGCAGCATGTTTTTCTCTAACATGTACCTCAAGTGGTTAACATTATTTGAGATGTTTTGATGTGATAACATTAAAGTAAAAATCCTAATGAAATAGAACTCTGTTATGATTCCAGATGATGGTTTGTTGAGTCATTAGATTCTGGAATCTGGCTTGTTTGATCATAATTTTGATTTTTGCAGTTGGTTACTATGGTGGCTGGTCATTAAAATATATGTACGTTGAGCTGCAAACAATCTCGAACAGAAAAGAAGAAAATGTTTGGAACCTTTCAATAGATAGAGGATTCTATTGCAATTAGTAGAGAAATGGTGCTCAGAAAACTGTTGGGATTGAAAATGTATAAATCCTGAGGGCCTGATAATCTACATCCCAGAGTACTTAAGGAAGTGGCTTAAGAAATAGTGGATGTATTTGTGGCCATCATCCAGGATTCTATAGACTCTGGAACAGTACCTGCACATTGGAGGATAGGTAATGGCACTCCAAAATTCAAAAAAGGGAGGTAGAGAGAAAACAAGGAATTAGAGACCAGTAAGCTGAACATCTTTAGTAGGGAAAATTCTTAAATCCATTATGAAGAACTTTAAAGCAGAGCATTTAGAAAGCAGTGGCAGAATCAAACAGTCAGCATGGATTTATGAAGGAGAAGTTATGCGTGACAAGTCTGTTGAAATTCTATGAAGATGTAATTAGTAAAGTCAACAAGGGACTGCCATTTGTTGTGATATATTTGGACTTCCAGAAAACATTTGACAAAGCCCCGTCTAAGAGATCATTGTGCAAAATTAAAGTACGTGAGATTGCGGGAAATGTGTTGAGATGGACAAGAAACTGGTTGGCAGAGAGGAAACAAAGAGTAGGAATTAATGAGTTCTTTTCAAATTGGCATACAGTAACTGGTGGGGTGCCACAGGAATTGGTGCTGGGACCCCAGCTATTGGCAGTATATATTAATGATTTGGTTGCGGGGATAACATGTAACAACTCCAAGTTTGCAGAAGATACCAAGTTGGGTGGGAGGATGAACTGTAACAAGGATGCAGAGATCCTTCAGCATGATCTGGAAAGGTTGGCTGAGTGGGCATTTCAATGACACACACAGTATAATTTGGATGAGTGTGAGGTTATTCACTTTGGAAGCAAAAACAAGAAGCCAGCTTACTACCTGAATGGCTATACATTGGGAGAGGTGAGTGTGCAACAGGACCTGGGTGTCCTTGAACACCAGTTGCTGAAGGTAAGCATGCAGCTGCAGCAGGCGGTAAAGAAGGCAAATGGTACGTTGGGCTTCATTGTGAGAAGTTTTGAGTACAGGAATGGGATGTGTTGTTACAGTTATACAGGGCCTTGAATATTGTGTGCAATTTTGGTCTCCTTTTCTGAGGAAGGATGCTCTTGCTCTCGAGGGAGTACAGTGAAGGTTTACTAGGCTGATTCCAGGGCTAGCGGGACTGAAATATGAGGAGTAATTGACTAGGTTAGGATTGTTTTTGCTGGAGTTCAGATGAATGAGTGGGGATTTCATAGACACTTATAACAGGGTAGATGCAGGGAGGATGTTCCTGGTGCTTGTGTGTCCAGAACCAGGGGTCACGGTCTGAGGATTCAGGGTACAGCATTTAGGACGGAGATGAGGGGACATTTCATCACCCAAAGAGCGGTGAGCATGTAGAATTTATTGCCACAGGAAGTAGTTGATACCAAAACATTGAATGTAGTCAAGACATGGCTAGATATAGCATTTGGGACAAATGGGATCAAAGGTAATGGGGAGAAAGCAGAAAAGGCTATTGAGTTGAACGATCAACCATGATCGTGATGAATGGTGGAGCAGGCTCAAAGTGCCGAACGGCCTCGTCCTGCTACTATCTTCTATGTTTTTATGAACATTGTGTCAGTTGGATAACTTAATATAGAACAGTTGACATAAACATTTTTCTGTGTTGCTCAGTTAATGGAAGAATATTGGCCCACAAGGATACCATTAAAGCTGTAAGCATATTAAATTACAGTTTTGGTTCTATATCCATTTGCAACTAGCTTTCCCCAAGATGAGTGGCAGTACAGAATGCAACAGCCTGGAGTTAAAACTGTGCTGCTATCTGAATGACATCCCGAGACATACTTCTTGAAGATTTCAGACATCTCTTGAAACCCAGGAGTTAAAGTGGAGCCACGCAGAAAAACTTCACAAATGATTTAAGGTTACATGTGTATACACTGCCTTCCACACTATTGCTGCATGTCTTTCCTATATTGCTCAAATAGCAGCCTGCTTCTCTCACTATAAGGCTATCAGCAGCATATGTGAGAAAAAAATGGCCATAATTGGAGGAGCAGCTCCTCCCCCAATTTGGACAGTCTCCTTTTGTTCACCAGGACCCCCTCAGTTTGTGATTGAATTTTCCTGGGTGTTTTGGGGACATGCAACAGCAAATTTGACTACGCTCCACATGTTTTGAGTGATTCTCACACAATTGATTCTGACATGCTCAAGTACAGGCACCAGTCATATCAAAGTGTAAGTAAGTAAATGCACCACAACTAAACACAAACATTACATCAGTCTAACCAAGACAAGAATGGGAATCCTTTTCTGTAAATGCATATACTTCCATTGACTGCAGCAGAGCAATTTTTCCCCTTCATGTTGATAATCAGTTTAGTTTGGCACCATTCAAGGGCAAACTTTTTGTGGCGCCAGATGATGTAACTTTCATATAAATCAACTAAAGATTTTACTTTTAAAACCTTGGAGCTCTACGATAAGATTGAAGTACAGTAAAATAAATTAGTTTTCGGACCTAACTAAAATAACACTAATATATTTGTTAAAGTTAGATCATTTTGGTTTAATGACAATTGTTGCAACCCCAGCAACATTTGATGGAAAATTGGTTGTAGGGGTATTAAAATAAGGACAGTATTCTTACTTCTCTATTTGTGCAGTCTTTCTGTTAAAGCACCCACTTTAACTTCTGGGTTTAAAGAGGAGTGTGAAGTCTTCAAAATGTATGTCTGGTGACATAATTCAGACAGCAGTGTAATTTAACTCCAGTGCATGAGAGTTGTATACAGTAACTATCTTCTCAGGGAATGGGTGCAGAGCCATACACAGTAAATAAATATTCTACTATAGTTTTAATGTTGCCTTTGTGGGCCAGGATGAGCAGGATTGCTGGCCAATGCCCCTCCATCATCCAAGCAACCCATAAATATCCTATTTATCTCAACTGATCTATTCTAAATTCTTCAATTGGCGCAGTTTTCATTGCATTAGCGTCCTCTAGTTGTTGAAATGTTCAAAATACTCTTTTTCTCAACCCTCTCTTCCCTTCTAGTGCTACACTCCCTCACCTCCCCAGCTTTGCCAACCTTGGTAGGATTTTGGTAAGCACTGAGTTGCTGCCATGTTTGCCTGTGTATTTTAGAATCATGTAGAACAGGAGGAAGCCATTCAGCCCTTCATACCTGTTTCGGTTCAATAAAAAAGCTGTCCAGTTAAAAATCTACTTACCTACTCCTTGCGAATAGCCCTGCACTTTTTCTTCTATTTCAAATATAAATCCAATTCCCTCCGAAAGCTGCTATTGATTCTGTTTGCAGCAGCCAGTCAGGATTTCAAGAGGTCATGTGGAAGTGGGCAGGCATTTTATTCTCAGTCTTTGTAGGGTCCACTTTGCCCATCAGAGACAACCCTGAGAAGATACAAGTCCCTTCCTTCCTGTGTGTCCATATTCCAATCTGCCCTCATATCCCATCACACTTCTCCCTAAGGTAAGCAAAGCTTTCCCAGCCAATGCTGCCTTGATTTACTTCACTCCAGATTGATTGCTATCTTCCTTATAGGCTGCCTAAGGTATTGACAGCATCAGCTACCAATCTCTGATGCTGCCAGGACTGTTAGTCCAGAAGATGTGACCTCCTTCCCAGTAAAGGATGTAAATATCCTTCTCAACCTGTTCATGCCACCTGCAGCATTTTATTACTGCAAAACAGAGCTTTTCTTTGCTGGTCAGCCTCTGACTTTTTAGTCAGGGGCACGGAAGAGCTCCCCCACCCATGATAATTTTCAGCACATTGATTCTGAACTGAAGGAAGATTGAAATCTGTAGGCTTATGTACCTTTGAAAGTAGAGGGGATAGAGGAAGAACAAGGGGGATATTATGAGTAGAGTTGAACAGGTTAGATTTAGATTTGCTGGAGTTTTCAAAAATGAATAGGATCCCTACAGTGTGGAAACAGGCCCTTCAGCCCAACAAGTCCACACCGAACCTCGGAGCATCAGACAGTTGCCCGAGGCTGGGATTGAACCCGGGTCCCTGGTGCTGTGAGGCAGCGTTGCTAGCCACCGTGCCGCCTGTTAATGTTAATCTTATTATAACGAGTAAGATCTTGAGGGGTTTGGGTAGGGAGAATATTTAAAAAAAAGTTTCCCCTTCTGAGAAAGACGTCTGAAACATGGATGAAGAAATATTTTTTCTCGCTCAAAGGGCCATTTGTATGTGAAATTTTCTTGCCCAGCTGGTAGTGGAGTCTGGGCCTTTAAATATATTCAAGGTTTGATGGACAAGGGAGTTGACGGCTATAGGGTGCGGACAGAAAATGGAACTGTAATCACAAGCAGATCGACCATGATCTTATTGAATGGTAGAGCAGACCCAAGGAGCCAAATGGCGGACTCCCGCTCCTAAGTCCTGTGATCCTTTGACAGGGTTGGGTAAAGGTTGGGAGAGATTAGATAACAAAAGTGTCATTGAGCAAAAATGAAAAAGAGAATGGTAATGGTTGTAGTAGAGAAACAAAATAATTGTCCAGAGTGAACCTGAATGGCAGAATGTTGAGCAGCTCACCCTGGAAGCAAAAACACAAAGCAGGGTTTGGACCAACATTTTGGGAGGGAAAACATGTATCTAATTGGGACAGAGTTCATAATCTGCAATCTTTGAACTCAATGTTGCGTGCAGGATGGCTGTAAAATGCCTAAGTAGAAGAATTTGTACTGAGATTCATTGGAACAGTGCACAAGGCTAAGGACAGAAATGTGAGCATGGATTAAAGTGGAAAACAACTAGAAACTTCGGGCATACGTGCTAACTGAGCAGAAGTGCTCTGCAAAGTAGTCACCCACCTTGTGTTTCGTCCTCCCCTAAAGATGTTACTGGATTTTGAGCAGTGATAATAGATTAGAGAAGTACTAAAGTACAGTTCTAATGAGCTACATGAAAGGATTGTTTGGGGCCTCGTATAGTGAAATTAGAGAGGATGAAAGGACAGGTGTTACACTTGTGATGGTTTCGTGGAATGGTGCCATGTGGAGACAATAATGTATTAGAGTAATTAAGGAGTGGGCCACGGTATTGTCAAGGGATGATTCCTTTAGAGTGGTGATTTGGGACAAGAGAAGATATATTTGGTGGTGGCATATTGCAGGACGTACTGAAAATGCAGAAGATAATCCTTTGAATGTGGAGTTTTTGTATGGTAGATTGGTACAAATTCGTTAAGGTAGCTGTGGGAATCAGCAAGCTTATCACGTATAGAATCATTGAATCATAGAATCATTACTGCGTGGAAACGAGCCGTTTGGCCCAACAAGTCCACACCAATGCTCAGAGCATCCCACCCAGACTCATCCCCCCCATAACACACCCAGTCTACACATCCCTGAACACTATGGGCAATTTAGCATGGCCAATCCACCTACCCTGCACATCATTGGACCGTGGGAGGAAACTGGAGCACCTGGAGGAAACCCATGCAGACACAGGGAGAAAGTGCAAACTCCGACAGTCACCTGAGGGCGGAATCAAACCCAGGCCCCTGGCGCTGTGAGGCAGCAGTGCTAACCACTGGGCCACCTTGCCACCCATATACTGTGATGTGTCCTCTCCAAAACCAGGAGAAGTCTATCCCTTGGAATGGAGACATAGGAGTGAGGGAGGGAAGGGATGCATTGGATATGGACTATATGAAGATGAATGAAGGGTGGAGTTTGGAAGCTAAATTTTAAAAAGTTTTCCAGCTCCAGCCAAAAGTAGGAAATGGAAATTGATGCAGTCATCTATAGTTGTTCACAGTCCACCCCATTTCAAAGATCTTTAGTGTTGTGACAAGAGCTTTAAGCAGTGCCGCAGATATCCTCCCATTAACACCATTCCACCGCTACCCCACCACCATCTTTTTAAGCAGCGCTCCCTACCCCCACATGTGGTCTTGATGAAGGGTAATACCCGAAACGTTGACTGCTCATTTCCTCCAGATGCTACCTGGCCTGCAGCATTCTTCCAGACTTCTCTTTATCTGCTCCAGATGATGTCTAATTAGTGTCCATTGTTTAATAACAATGAACATAGAACATAGAACTTTACAGCACAGTACAGGCCCTTCGGCCCTCGATGTTGTGCCGCCCTGTCATACCGATCTCAAGCCCATCTAACCTACACTATTCCATGTACGTCCATATGCTTATCCAATGACGACTTAAATGTACCTAAAGTTGGCGAATCTACTACCGTTGCAGGCAAAGCGTTCCATTCCCTTACTACTCTCTGAGTAAAGAACTACCTCTGACATCTGGCTTATATCTTTCACCCCTCAATTTAAAGCTATTGCTGTAATAATTGATATGATTTCTACATCAATCCCATCTTGTCACCTCCACTCCCAAGACCTGATTTGAGTGACAAACTTTAATCACAATGAGAAAAGCATGATTTTAAGGAGTGAACTGAACTAATTTTATCTTTAACCTAAAGGTAACAAGGAAGTTCTTCCCACATTTGATGCCAAGATTGAGTGAAAGTAATATGTTTGGGTTTAAACCAGACACTCTCTCTTGTATTGGAATGAGATGAATACTGAATGACCTTTTCATCTTCCTACTTTTTAACAATATTCTGTTTTTTTTAATGAACTGTAAAGCATCAAAACTTGGATCTGGCAAGTCTGGTTGTTTGAATAATCCGGATGTTGAACAGATCATTTGGCAAAAATCCCAAATGCTATCTTAAGGGTTCCAGTGCTTCAGACTATCGAAATCTTAGTGCATTTTGTTTTTCATTTAGCATGAGATTATTGCTTCATTGGTGATTCAGACTGTAATGGAGTTTGCTAACAAGCCATAAATCTGGCTCAAGTAAGATTTTTTAAGCTCATATTGCTCAGTGTTTTCCTTTCTTTCCATGCGTCAGGAATGCACAGTTTTGTAATGTCTAGTTTCAAATGCTGGAGGATGAACTGTCAGAGGAACTGGCAGATGCAGGTACAGTTACAACATTGAAAAGACATTTGGACAGGTACGTGAATAGTAAAGGTTTAGAGGTATATGGACCAAACGCGGGTAATTGAGACTAGTTTAGTTCAGTTTGGAGTTGGACTGAAGGGTCTGTTTCCATCCTCTATGACTTTACAGTTATACTTCCCGGAGCTTGGACGTTGAGAATTGCAGTAATTGTTTGGTGATTTGGTCTCTTCAGCCTGCTCCACAGTAAAATAAGAACTTAACTCCACTTTCCAGCCAGCTTTCCCATAATCCTCACTCACTTGACAATAATAAATCTGCCCAACTGAGCCTGGAATAAATTTAGTGATCCAGACTCCACTGCTCACTAAGAAGAGAATTCCAAACAATAAAATTCACTGAGAGAATAGATTTCTCTTCATCTTTTGTTCTAAAAAGAGACTCAAAAGGGAAATCAACTCGATTAATTGATTTGTTATTGTCACGTGTACAGATACAGTGGATGTGTTGTTTTGTGTGGTATATGTGCAGATCATACCATACAAAGTGCATCAGGTTGCAGAACAGAGTGCAGAATACAGTGTTGGAGCTGCAGAGAAGGTGCTAGAGAGATATCAGAATTAACATTTGAGAGGTCAGTTCAAAAGTCTGGTAATGGGCGAAGAAGCTGTTCTTGAATTTATTCGTACGTGTATTCAAACTTTTATATCTTCTGCCCGATGGATGAGGGTGGAAGAGAGTATAATCGAAGAGGGGTCTTTAATTATGTTGGTTGCTTTCCTGAGGCTGTGGGAAGTATAGGTGGAGTCAGTGGATGAAACACTGGTTTGCATGATGGACTAGGCAGTGTTCATGATTGTCTGCCATTTCTTGGGGTCTTGGGAAGAGCATTTGCCATAAAACACTGAGATGCATCCAAATAGGATGCTTTTCATGGTGCACCTTTAAAAATTGGTAAGAGTTCTTGTAAACATGCCGAATTTCCTTAGCCTCTTTGAGAAGTAGAGACATTATTATGCTTTCTTGACCACCGTGTTGACATGAGTGGATAAGGACATATTGGTGATCGTCACTCCCAAGAGCTTGGTGCTC
This sequence comes from Stegostoma tigrinum, assembly GCF_030684315.1. Taxonomy (NCBI): domain Eukaryota; kingdom Metazoa; phylum Chordata; class Chondrichthyes; order Orectolobiformes; family Stegostomatidae; genus Stegostoma; species Stegostoma tigrinum. Next base: position 150,168,587 of record NC_081355.1, on the reverse strand, counting down.
TTGACCATTTCCAACCCAGCACCACTGATACTGACAGGTTCATGCCTTCCACTCTGCTTCCTGAAGTTAATGACCAGCTCCTTCATATTGCTGACTTTGATGGAAAGGTTGTTGCCTTCATATCATGCTCCTCAGCACTCAATTGCTTTTCTGAATTCTGTTTCATCAAATCTCAAACAACGACCTACAACGGTGATGTCGTCAGCAAACTGTAAATGGAGTTGGGGCAGAATTTGGCCACACGGTCGTGTGTGTATTAGGAGAATAATAGGAGGCGGAGTACGCAGTCTTGCTGGGCACCAGTCTTGAGGATTATTGTGGAGGAGGTGTTATTGCCTATTCTTGCTGATTGCAACCCATGGGTCAGGACGTCAAGAATTCACTACAGAGAGAGGAGCCTAAACCCAGGTCTCAGAATTTAGAGATGAGTTTTTTTGAAATTACGGTGTTGAGGGCGGAACTGTAGTTAATAACTGGATAACTGACATAGGTATTTTTGTTATCCAGATGTTCCAGGAATGAGTGTAGGGCTAGAGAAATGACATCTGCTGTGTCTCTGTTGCACTGGTAGGCGAATTGCAAAGGATCGAGATAGTTTGGTAGGCTGGAGTTGATGTGAGCCATAACTAACCTGTTGAAGTACTTCATAATTATGGAGGTCATATCCACTGGGAGGTAATCAGTGAGGATGCTACATGATTTTTCTTTGGCACTGGGATGATGGTGGTCTTGAAGCAGATGGGGTCTTCAAATCGTAGTAAAGAAAATTTAAAGATGTCTGTGAATACTCCTGCTAGCTGGTCCACAGTGAGTGAAGTTGCAAGGGTCTTGTCTGCCAGCTAGAGACCTGGCAAGAAATGCCCTACTGTCTTTTCCTGGAAAGACCTTGCCAATCTAATGATTATCAGGCAGTTGCAAGGCCAGCAGTCTAAAATCATATTCTGAGCCCAGAAATCCCACCTGACCAATCAGAGGCCACCTGCTCTTGAGCTTAGCATTTTCCATTTAAAATACAGTGAAATTAAAACATTGAATGACCCTCAAATGCCCAGTTGTGCTTAGCCGGCTTTTAAGAATAACAGATATCAGACAGCAAGTTTATAACAAACAGAAATTAACAATTTATTATTAATACTATAACTTTAGCAGAAAAAAACACACAAGGTAATCCAATTAAAGCCTATGATTTAAATCCAATCTTCTTTAATCATAACCCCCACTGACACACAGACGGATACCATTGAGGATTAAATTACAAAGTAAATAAGAGTTGTAATTTGCTCGTTCAGTAAGTGTTTCAATGGTGAATATTAGGTCTTTATGGAATCCTCGCATGACGTTTTATTTTATAGCACATGGGATTGGGTCTTGCTTGATTTCCAGAGTTACCGGTCAATGCAAACAGCTTCCAGCAGGCTCGAAGGGATATTCACTTATTTCTTATAAACTGGGACTCTCTTCTCAGCACATCCAATAATTCTTTAATTAAACATAAAACTAGAGAGAGTAACTCAAACACAACTTCCCAATCCAGCAGCTTCTGAGCATGCAGCCTTCTGCCCAAATAAAACCAGTTCAATCTATGGTTTTGCCTTCTTTTTCAACGTTCTTTGTGTTTAGCTGGCTGGACTGGCTTCTCCTTCATTGACCAATGCAATATCTAACCAGTTGCTAGTCCTTGACCATAACACATCCTGGTGTTGGAACATACGTATTCCTGGAACGGTAATCAACCTGCACTTATCTTTCTAAGCCAGCTTCCATATGCAAACATCAATTTATTTGTTCTGTTTTTTTCAAAAGAAGCTGGTGTTCAAAATTCGATTCACAACTTTAACTCGCAGTTCCAAGCAAAAATGAGAAAAATAAAGAAAAAACGATGGTAGTCTTAACGCAGAACATAGTCCAGTTACGGGTACGTGTGTGGGGAGATTTCACAGGTTGGGAGTCGCAATGAGATGGGGATAGAGCAGTTGAAAGCAAGGGCAAGACATGACTCCCAGTGGTCAAGCCTCTACTCAATGTCCTGACCTTGATCAGGCACTGTCTTTGATCAATGGTTCTCCCCAGTTCTCTGAAGTCACAGGCACTCAGCAGATTATGGAAGCCGCATTGTAACAAGCACCTACTGCATTTGGGTTAATGCAGTGATGCAAGCTGAGACCCTTAAATGGTGAGCAATTGGCTCTTTCATTGAAAATAACTCCGGTAGAGGTAGGAATGTGGCAAATTGAAGCCGCCACAAATTTATTTAGTTAAGTGTCCTTTCCACCTCCAAGCTCACCATTGACAAGAGCAAAAGATTTTTCCCATAATTTTAAACTGTCCCCTAGTTCAGAATTCCCCATGAGAGGAAATATTCAGGACCCCTCAGAAATCTACATGATTTTTTTACATATGCCATTCTTCTAACTAGCAGTAAGTATAGGCCTAATCTGCCTAATTTCTCCTCATAAATTATTCCCAGGAATCAAACAAGAGACCTCTCTGGACTGCTTTCAATGCAAGAATGCTGTTCCCTCAGCCAAAATTGTATACATTACTCCAGGTAAGATCTCACCCATGCCCTACATATTTGTAGCAAGATTTACTTACTTTTAGAACCAGTCCCCTTGAAATTCATCCTTTATTTGTCTTCCTAAATACTTGCTGTACCTGCAGCATTCCATATTCCCAACCTATTTAAATAATATACTGCACTTCCATCCTTCCTGCCAAAATGGACAAATTCGCATTTTCCCGCCTTGTATACCATTTGCCAAATTTTTGCCCACTTACATAACCTATCTATATTCTTTTGAAGGCTGTTTGTATCCTCAACATAACATGCTTTCCTAACTTAGAGATTGCAAGAACTGCAGATGCTGGAGTCAGAGATGATTTCTGAAGAAGGGCCCTGACCCGAAACATCAACTTTCCTGCTCCTTTGATGCTGCTTGGCCTGCTGTGTTCCTCCAGCTCCACACTCTGTTATCTATGCTTTCCTAACTGACATGTCCTTCAACTTTTTCTGTTGATTCGTGACATGTTGCTGTCGCTGGCTAGGCCAGCATTTATTGCCTGTCCATAAGTGCCAGTTGGGGATCCGCGTTCTCTAACCAGAGCAGGCTATGTGGTGTAGATGCACCCATAATGTTGTTAATGAGATTATGTTGGGGGTGCAAGAGAGGTCATTTACTCTGGACCTCAGACAATAGCTGTACATTATGCTAGACAAGCCCTATTGCTGCAAGTTTGAAATGAAGCCAATAAAGTTCTACCTTAATGGAACACCCAGTCAGAATACAGAGACTTCTCATGAGGTTTAATAGGCTGCTTCAACATTAACAAGGTTATTAACATGGCTGTTGAGCACATCTGAGATTGACAAAAATGGTTGTGATTTCGAAGCAATCTGACAGCACCCTTTGGCTGCCTTAATGCCGTATGGAGCCAAATGATATACTGTTTGATCCAACGTATTATTTTGTGGTAAGTCTGCTTCTTTTCAGTATGATGTTCAAAGCTGGAAACTTGTTGGATGCCTCAGTGGTACATGTGCTTGTACATGTTCGCTGTAGATTGGAATGTTCAAGCGAAAGTTATAACTACTCAAAGGAAGACGTACAATTGTATGGCAAGAACCAGCTTTAAACCTGTACGTTGTAGAGGTCACATGTTTGACCTAAAACTGTTTTAAAAGGTTGGAAAGAGAAGGTAAGATATAATCATGAATACCTCTCAGAATTTGTAAATACACTGCCACAGTTTTCAATCAGTGATATTTTAAATTTAATTTGGGAACTTAGGTCCTAAAGTAAAGGAAAATTGCATTTTAGTTTTCAGTTCTCTCAAAATATATTTTCATTGAAACGAATATATTCATGTTTTTAAAGCGAGAAAATCATTTTTAACTGTGAGTTAAAAAGACTATTTATAAGAAGCCATGTGATTTTTAGCTAAATGATGAACAGCCACCTGGGGAGATAATAGCTGAAGTATTTGCTGATGAGGTTTTACAACCCATAGAGAAAGGGCTCAGAGCACGTTAATCAAAAAGAAGAGGTCAATTATAGAAGGAGTGCTGTTAGCATTCTCAATGTAGTCAGCACGGGGTAGGAGTCCTGAAGCACTAGAAGTTGTAGAGTCATACAGATGTAGAATCCAGAAACAGACCCTTCGGTCCAATTCGTCCATGCCAACCAGACATTCCACATTTCATGTCCCATTTACCAGCCCAGGTGCCAAATAAATGTTGTAATTGCACCAGCCTCCATCACCACCTCTGGCAGCTCTTTCCATAAATGCACTGCCCTGCGTGAAAATGTTTCCCCTTCAGTCCTTATTAAATCTTACCCCTCTCACCTTTAACCTATGCCCTCTGATTTTGAACTTCCCTACCCTGGGGAAAAGACCTTGACTATTCAGCTTATCTAGGCCTCTCCTGATTTTATAAACTTCTATAAGGTTACCCCTTATCCTCTGATACTCCAGGGAAAAAAGCTACAGCATATTCAGCATCTCCTTATTGCTGAAACCTTTCAACCCTGGCAATATCCTTGTAAATCTTTTCTGAATGCTTTCAAGTTTCAAAACATCTTTCCTACAGCAAGGAGACCAGAATTGGATGCAGCAACCAAAAGTCTCCAAACCAGTGTCCTGTACAGCCACAACATGACCTCCCAACTCCTACACTCAATGTGCTGACCAATAAAGGCAAGCATACCAAACACTGCCTTCAAAAAAAATTCTACCTGCAACTCCCCTTCCAAGGAACTATGAACCTGCACCCCAAGGTCCCTTTGTTCGGCAAAAGTCCCTGTGAACCTACCATTAAGTGCATAAGTCCTGCCCTGATTTGCCCTACCAAAATACAAACCTCACATTTATCTAGATTAAACTTCATTCTCCACTCCTCGACCCATTTGCCCATCGGATCAAGACTCCATTATTGTCTGTATTAGCCTTTTACACTATCCACTACACCACTAATTTTGGTGTCATTTGCAAACTTACAATGGAAAGAAATCTCTGGAAAGCTAAAGAGAGAAGGTTATGGAGGTGTCAGAGAGGAAGACATCATACAAGACTGTTGAAAACATGAGTTTAAGGAATTCATGTTGAAAAGTAATAGTGAGTTAGGTTAGCAGCCATTTTTAAAGGTTTCAAGGAGAGGCGTTAATTGAAGAGCGAATTGAGCAATTAACATTATATTTCAAAAGAGGAAACTAATTGTAGCCATTCCAATTGGACGAGAAGCTTTAGCTTAGACATATTTGATGCTGTTTCCGACGTTTGTGTGACGATAAGGTTATTACTGAGGTGAAGGGGATAAGTTGTTCCTTCTGGTGTTTGGAATGAAATTGTTAAATAGCTCTTGTGTAGTATAGTATAACTTATGTTTTTTTTCCTTTGAATACTAAACTGGAATGACCTTCTATTAAAGTACATTGGCAGCTCTTGTGAATAAAAATGTAGAAACATAGAAGATAGCAGCAGGACAAGGCCATTCGGTCCCTTGAACATGCTCTGCCATTCTTCACAATTGTGGCTGATCTTTCAACTCAGTAGCCTAATCCTGCTTTCTCCCCTTAACCTTCAATCTCATTTGCCCCAAATGCTATATCTAGCTGCCTTTTGAATACATCCAATGTTTTGGCATCAACTATTTCCTGTGGTAATGAATTCCACTCGCTGACCACTCTTTGGGTAAAGAAATGTCTCCTCATCTCTGTCCCAAATGGTCTACCCTGAATCGTCATACTGTGACCCTTGGTTCAGGACGCACTCCCCATTGAGAGCATCCTCCCTGCATCTATCCTTTCTAGTCCTTTTAGAATGTTATCAGTCTCTATGAGATCCCTCCTCATTCACCTGAGTTCCAATGAAAACAATCCTAACCTAGTTAATCGCTCATCATATGTCAGTCCTGCCATCCCCGGAATTTGCCTGTTATACCTCTGCTGTGCTCCCTCGAGAGCAGGAGCATCCTTCTGCAGAAAGGAGACTTGCTCTTCAAGTATATTTCCACTTTGCTTTGAAATTTGCCATTAAATTGGCTTTCTCCTTTCCAGTTCTTCATAATTCATTATACAAAGGTCCCATCACTGCTTCGTTTTTCCGCCAGTTATTTAAAATCTTCCTCCTCTGGTTACCAGTTCACCAGACAGTAGATACTGGAACTCTGCATATAATTTATTAAATACAACCAACATCAATACAGTAAAGCAGAGGTGCTTACACCAGTACTCATAGCCTTCTCTATTGCTGTCTGTCCATTGCTCCAACATATTCTTCCACAACATTCAATCTAAGGAATTCCTGATTTAGTCACATATAGAACCTGGCCAGATGCATATTGTTTTCTGACTATTATGTGATTAAAGGTGAAGCCATATAACCCAATTTCTTTTCTTCTACAATCTTATAGGTTTTCAAAATCAACTGTTATATTCCCTAATGACTAATTTTTGATCTTATCTCATCTTTTCTCTCATTCATTTTTAACCTTGGCAAAGTCCTGCATTTATGAGCCCTGCTCCTTGACCTGGTTTTTCTAATAGCATCAAATTTTCAAAAAATAGTAAAGTATTGTCATTGAAAAGTGCTGTTCCGATTTTAAAAACTTTGTTTGACCATTCTAAATGGTGTTTAAAAATCAATAACAAAAGCATCCAGTACTTCCATGCTATCACATGAAGGTGTTACTTTGCAAAACCATTAATAAAAAATACAGAATGTAACTCCTTGTACCTTTCTTCAGTAGGCGATCCATTGCAGGTTGATTGTACTGTGGCCCATGTTTAGTATGGTTATCTTGACTCTTTCTTTAGCGCAAGACAACCTAGAATAAGGTTAGGTTAGATTACCTACAGTGTGGAAACAGGCTGTTTGGCCCAACAAGTCCACACTGCCCCTTGAAGCATCCCACCCAGACCAATTCTCCTATAACCCACACACCCCTGAACATTATGGGCAATTTAGCATGGCCGATCCACCTAATTTACACATCTTTGGACTGTGGGGGGGAAACCGGAGCACCCGGAGGAAACCCATGCAGACACGGGGAGAAAATGCAAACTCCACACGGACTGTCGCCTGAAGCTGGAATTGAACCCAAGTCCCTGGTGCTGTGAGGCTGCAATGCTAACCACTGAGCCACCGTAAATGAGGAAGTTCAGCGCCGGGTGTTAGACTCTCCAGATCTCGCTCTGTAAAGAAAGCCTGAAGTTCCAGTAGAGGAAGGCAATGGAGGGAGATGAAGAGGGTCAGCAATTATTGCCCATCCCTTGAGAAACTGGTGGCCAGCTGCATCCTTGAACCACTGCCATTTCAAGTAGGTTAACCCAAAATGCAATTTGGTGAAGATCCAAGATTTTTACCTAACAACACTGAAGGAACAATAAATAGACAATATACTTCCAAGTCAGGATGAAAATTGGCTTGGAAGGGAACTTGCAGGTGATGATGTTCCCAAGTATCTGCTGCACTAATCCTTCTAAATGGTCATGATTGTGGATTTCAAAGGTGTTATCTAAGGAACTTTGGTGAATTTCTTCAGTGCACCCTGTAGGTCTTCTTTACTGCTGCTTTGATGGAGGCACTGTATGTTTGTGGATATCATGCCAATTAACTTGGATGGTGTCAAGCTTCTTGAGTGTTGTTGGAACTCCACTCATCCATATGAATGAGGATTATTATGTCACACTCCTGACATGTCCCTTGTAGTTGGTGGATAGGCTGTGGGGTTTCAGGATGATGTGGGCTAGTAGAAGAGTTAGCAGTGAGGAATAGAATATTATCAAGAACCTAGGTTATCTTGTGCTTCTTCCAGCTGTTGATAGCATCAGATTCAGCAATGGTAATGCTGTTGATGTCAAGGAATGATGGTTAGATTCTCTGCTGCTGGAGCTGGTCATTGACTGCCACTTGTAAGTCCACACCTAGATATTGTCCAGGTCTTGCTGCAGTTGGACATGGACTACTTCATTCTCTGAGGATTCTTGAATGTTGTTTGTGCAATCATCAATGAACATCCCCAATTTTGACCTTATGACATTGATGAAGTAGCTGCTGAGATATCATAGAGCTGAGATGGCTAATCTTCAACAGCCCTGACCACTTCCCTTTGTGCCAGGTTTGACTCAAATAATTAATCTTGGCTGATCATCAATTGCAATGTTATCTCCCCGCGCTTTGCATGTATCATGCTGTCAATGATTTTTGAAAATTTAAGCAATCTCAGTCTTGAACATGTTCAATGATTGAATGTTCTCAGCCTTCTGGGCTAGAGAACTCCAAATATTAACCACCCCGAGTGAAGATGTTTCTCTCTATCATAGTCTTAAATGGTTTGCCTTTTATTCTGAGACTGTCACGCCTGAGGTTTTAGAACCCATAGGCAGGGGAAACATCTCTCCTGCATCTACTCTGTCTTTTCATAATTTTGTAAATTTCTTGAGATCACCTCTCATTCTTTCTAACTCATGCCAGCCCAGAGAGAATATCAGTTCAGTCTGCTCAATCTTTCCTCATCAGACAGCCCACCTTCCAGGAATCAGCCTTTCACTCTAAAGCAAAAGCAAGTATGTCCTTCCTTACACAAAGTGACCAGAATAATCCAGGTGCAGTATCACTAGTATGCTGTATTATTAAAGTAAGACTTCTTTGCTTCTGCACTGTAATCCTTATACAATAAAAGTTAACATGCCATTTCAAATTGCTTGTTGCACCTGCATTGCTGGATTGTAGTGACTTATGAAGAAAGAGACCCAAGTCCTTTTAGATATCAGGACTTTTACAATTTCTTATCATTTTAAAAAAAAACACACCACTTTCATTCCTTCTCTCAAAAGGATTTCCCTCCACAATCTTTTACTTGAAAGGAAATGTGTACTTGCGTGAGTGAAAATTTGCCAGTAGTTTTGTGAATGTATATCAGTTATGGTTGAATGAGATTTTGGCAATTAATTTATTCACTAATTGCACTAATTTCTGTTCCTCCTATTTTAAAGTAGTTTTTAACCCATTTCATATTTCATAATTCAAATAGATTTTAACATCTGTGAACTACAGTACTTAGAATACTGCAGTTTTCAAAGTTGGTGTTCGTAGCAATTCCTGTTAACCCTGTTAAAATAACACAGATGCTCTCTTAGCAGAATGACAGTGCTTCTTTCATAAAAATGCACTTTTTTTTCTTTAATAGCTGAATTTGCCTGAGTAGCTTTGTGCTAAACTATGATTATGAGATAAGACAAAAAATCCTAATTAAAAGTTAGAGAACAATAATGAAACTTGTAATTGTTTAAGGGTTTTCAACTCTGTAAGTAGTGCAACTACTTTTATTTCTTTACTGTATCCAGGAATTGTACCTGGGTACTTGTACTTAAGATGTCGCCATAAGAAGGCAGACATTGTAAAAGTTTTTCGCCATATATGACAATAAAAGGATTTTGGATATTTGAGGTTGTAACTGTTGTTGAGTGTTTGGTCTGAGGAATGTGAACTAGAGACTGGACCTTCATGCAGGCTGCCTATTCCTAAAATAAAACCTGCTATGCATCCAACCTTTTATGTTGCCTTTTGTTTAATTATTGGTGATGGGCAGTACAGCCCAAGTTCAACATTGTTAAAACTTTTTGCCTGCGTGTTTGTACTTCCAGTAAGTTTCACACTGTAATCGATGGGTGAGGGAAGAAGAAATCTGTGCTGTTTCTCTATTTTCAAAAAGAAATTAGTTATGTTTCATGCTGTCGTTAGTGCAGAGAAGGTTAATGCATATTCAGTGGAAAGCGAGTGAGTTAAAATGATCCCTGTCTAGACATGATGAAGCATAAAGGTGGAGCCTGTTGAAGTTGCTTAAAGCCTGTCAGTATAGGCTGAAGCAGGCTATTTTCTTAGACAGAGCTCCTTTGAGAGTTAAATCTCCTTTCTTAAAACCAACTTTAACAAGTAACTTTTGCACTTCTCTTAAAAAAGGGAAGGAACATGTTTACGTAAGTACTCAGATGTATTTTAACTTAGCTTCATTTCTATAATGTAATAGCTGGCTAGTTATTTGATTAAGAGTTTCAGTTTGTGAATGGAAACAGTTACTACGTGATTTGATTCCCTTATTTCAAAGATTTAAATAATATCTTTGAACAGTTGTGGATTGAGGCCCCATCATGGATTTGAGGAAATAGCCTATTATTGGTACAACTTTGCATAACTAAGCAAGCATTTCCTTAGTTGAGACTTTAAACCATGGCCTGTATTTTTTTTCAGCATTTAAGAAATCATATGCCACTATTTGAAGCGGAGCGGAGAGCTAATTTCACGTGTCCTAGCTAATGTTTCCACCTCAAACAATGCTACCACAGAAACATTATGTAGCTGTTTGTCTTATTTTCTGTTTACAGGACTTTGTTGTGTGAATTCTCTGCTACATGTGATAAGATCACTTGTAAAATCCAAGTTTTTTGACTGTTACCTGCTGCCAATGTAATAATTCAGAGTAGCAAGACATTTTAAATTTGGCATTTTATGTCATTCCAACAGCTAGTCTGTAAAATGTAACCACTATTGATTGTCATATATGGTCCTCCAGAGAAGGAAATCAGCCAATCTTACCAGGTCTGGCTTAATGTGACTGCAAATCCACAGCAATGTGTTTGACTCTTAACTATCCTCTGAGCAATAAATGCAGTCTAGTCAGCAATGCTGGCATCCCATGAACAAATATTTAAAAATGCAAAGTTTGCAAGGGATTGTCACAGAATCATAGAACTGTTACAGCGTGGGGGACGGCATTCAGTGCGTCGTGTGTTCAGTCCGTCATGCCTACACCAAACCAAATGGAACATCATCACGATAAACATTTCAGTTGCATGTATGTGTTTATTTTACTCATCCAAAAAGACTTAAAAACCAATAGAACAAGGACTTATTATCTTTTTGAGAGGGCATTTGTGTAGTTTTATGGGACATTTTATGTTTCTGTAAAGTGCTTTGCAGCAAATTAAAAGCAGCAGTATACTTTGACAGTCAGGATCTGATCTATACCAAACCCAAGTGGTGCAGAACTCAAAAGGAGGCGATTTCTCATGTAACTTTCAACTGATAGACATATAAGTCTGTACACATGCTTCTAGATATGTAGAAGGTGCCATTCTGATGAGTCAAATTGGTATCAAAAGTGTGCAGGAGCCAGGCAATAAGAATAAGCTGTTTTCTGGCAGAAGCAATTACCAGTCTTTTAGTTGTCTGAAAGTCGATGTGAAAATAACACATCTACTGCATTACTCGCAGTGTTGGAAGTGGACTCATTTTGTTAGTAATTTACTTATACAGTTGTATGATTATTCAAATGATGAGTGATTATTTATGCTTTTATGAGACAAACATAGAACATTACAGCACAGTACAGGCCCTTTGGCCCTCGATGTTGTGCTGACCTGTCATACTGAGCTGAAGCCCATCTAACCTACACTATTCCATGTACGTCCATATGCTTATCCAATGACGACTTAAATGTACCTAAAGTTGGCGAATCTACTACAGTTGCAGGCAAAGCATTCTATTCCCTTACTATATCCCTGATCTTAACATCAGTCGCATCCTTCTCTGTGAATGCCGATAAAAAGTACTCATTAAGGATCGCTCCAACTTCCTGTGGCTCTGTGCATAACTTCCTCTTTTGTCCTTTAGGGGGCCTACTCTTTCCTTTGTTAACCTCTTTCTTTTAATACATGCATTAAAAGCCTTGGGATTCTCCTTGACCCTGTTTGCTAAAGACATTTCATGGTTCCTATTAACGTTCCTAATACTGCACTTCAGTTCCTTGCTCATTTCTCCATACTCAAGAGCTTTGACAGTTTGTAGCTGACCTAAACCTACTGTATGCTTCCTTTTTTCTTTTGACTAAGTTTACAATTTCCTTTGTCATCCATGATTCCTGGATTCTGCCATTCCTATCTTTCAGTTTTGCAGAGACATGCATGTCCTACACTTTAAAGCAACTGGTCTTTAAAAGCCTCTCACTTGCCAGACATAGATTTGCCCTCAAATAACTGCCCCCAATCCCTATTCCCCAGTTCTACCCTAATCTGGATGTAATTAGCTCTTGCCCAATTAAACATCGTCACCCAAGGGCTACTCTTGTCCTTGTCTAGGATTACTCGAGATCTTATGGAGTTATGGTCATGTCAGGTTCGTTTTCAGAGACCCTCACAGGCTTGATGTAATAACAAGATACTGGCCTGGCTACAAAAACACAATCCTTCATTATTAAGCAACTACTAGCCTTACAGGATTGCTGTACACAACCTGGCACAGAGTGCCGAGTTCCATAAGCGATTCTCCCCGAACAGCGGGCAGTCCCCGCTTTTTATATTCTATGTATGAATTGACTAATACAAAAAACCAATTACTACATTCGGAACCTAAAGAGAACAGGATACAGTATTAGAGATAATGGGAACTGCAGATGCCGGAGAATCCAAGACAACAAAGTGCGAAGCTGGATGAACACAGTAGGCCAAGCAGCATCTCAGGAGCACAAAAGCTGACGTTTTGGGCCTAGACCCTTCATCAGGAAAGGGGGATGGGGAGATGTGATGTTATTATTCCTTATCTTTTCAACTCTCATTTTGCGGAGAAATACAAAATCACCTTTTGGTAAAATGGTTGAAATGCATTTTGCTTCTGTAAATAAAAATGGACTGACACCTTTGTGTATACATTTCTGTAATGATTTCGGGAAATTACAAAATTAAGACTATTATTAGGAGTCAGAAACTATAATAAGGGATTTTAGGATCTAATAATTCCTCAAAAAAAAATATAAAGAGAGGATAAAATGTGAGCCCATTTCTTTGGGAAGCTGTTGCACTCATTCCAAAATGTCAAATATGTAGACACATTGGACTTAATTTGCCCAGTCTCTGAATGATAGTAGAGGTAAGTTAGTTGGGAAAATAAGGCAAGCTCAGAAAAAATGAGATTCTAGAGGAAAAACATTGAAGGCTTAAACAGTGCAATGAGAATCTTGCTAGTGGGCGATGAGAGGTCTATTTGTATGTATTAACATCTCATTATTACTTCTTCTCACCTAATTAAAGTGCAATTTACTATTCTCCCACGTGGCAGAGAGACAAGACAGCGGCAATTCCTGACATGAAAATCGGGCTGCTCCAGCTCGCCACTTACTCCTCTGGGCAGCAGCCCCAGACACCTCAAGACAGCTACATGGTTAGAGTTAGGTGTTCCTTATCAATAGAGTCTGGGGGTGGACCATGATCAGCCCTGCAGGTTCATTGCAACCAGAGAAGCAAGTAATGATTAAATCAGTCAACAGCTACACAGATCAGAAGTGTGGTCACTGATCATTGGGACTTCCCTTGCCAATGGGCCAGGAGAGTGGGCCACAGTCAATCCTGACCAATGACAAGGTGTTAAACAATGCTAGATTGAATGGAAAGAGTAGCACTTCCTTAGACAGGGTTCAAACATGTTTTGACGCTAAAGATGTATAACCTGAGTAGCTTGATTCTTGTAGCAGTGTTTACAATGATAGTTGATCAGGCAGGCAAAAATGTGAAGTGGCAATATTTATGAATCTGAGCTTCTATTTGCTACAAGATGTCACCTGTGCCGTGTATGTGCTCCTAAAAGCTTTTCTCCTGTTGATTCCATCCCATTACATGCTCTGTGAAGGACTATTCATGGCTGACAGTGATTGCCTGGTACATATCTGGGCTTTAAATATGCTATGGATGATGAAAATCCCAGAAAGTTCCTGCAGCAGTGAGTACATTTGCTGCTGGTGAGCACAAGCACTAGAAGCGTGGTGCATATACAATGAAGAGACTTGCAGAAAATTACATGAGATTACACATTAGAACTCACAAAGAAACCCTCTCTGTGAAGCTCCCTGAAATTGACAAAGAGCCAATTTTTGGTAAAATTCAGCCCCTGGATACTTATTTCTCTCGTTAATATGTTTCATTAATCTGTATAACATTATGCAGTTCTACATGCTCTTTTTAGAGAATTGTGAAGGTAATCATTGACATCTGAATGAATTTCAATGTCTGTTCAGAACACTCCAAAAGAGAATCATATTTCTAGTACTATATTTGGGAGTTATTAAGTTAAATGTCAAGTTCTGCAGATCAGTGCACTATAGGTAAACAGACAATTTGTCATGTTCATCAAAAACAACATATTGTACAATCTGCCTAAAAAATGCTTGGAAATTCATCTATGCCTGACAATTTATTTTCTTGCTTACCATAAATATGACTTGTTGAAGTTTACCAGCCCTTCCAGGATGGAATTTTGTGAGTGGTACAACCAGTGTCTTCCCACAGATAAGCTATTTTGGTAGTGAGAGAAAGGTGGTAGATGTGGGGAGCCGATGGCTAAGTGGTATTATCGCTGCACAAAGAACATAGAACAGTACAGCACAGTACAGGCCCTTCAGCCCATGGTGTTGTGCTGAACTTTTACCCTAATCCTAAGGCCTATCTAACCTCCACCCCTACCTTATACGGTCATCCTTATGCCTATCTAATAGCTGCTTAAATGCCCCTAATGAGGCCAACTCCACTACCCTCTCCAGCAATATATTCCACACTTCTACCACTCTCTGAGTAAAGAACCTACCTCTGACGTCTCCCCTATATCCACCTTCACTCATTTTAAAACTATGCCTCCTTGTAATAGCTTTCCACCCTAGGAAAAGGTCTCTGGCAGTCCACTGTATCTATACTCCTGATCATTTTGTACACCTCTGTCAAATCACCTCTCATCCTTCATCGTTCTAAAGAGAAAAGCCCCAGCTATCTCAGCCTTTCCTCGTAAAACCTTCCCTCCATTCCAGGCAACATCCTGGTAAATTTCCTCTGCTCCTTTTCCAACACTTCCACATCTTTCCTGTGATGAGGCGACCAGAACTGGACACAATATTCCAGATGTTACCAAACCAGGGTTTTAAATAGAACATAGAACATTACAGCACAGTACAGGCCCTTCGGCCCTCGATGTTGGGCCGACCCGTCATACCGATCTCAAGCCCATCTAACCTACACTGTTCCATATACGTCCATATGCTTATCCAATGACGACTTAAATGTACCTAAAGTTGGTGAATCTACTACCGTTGCAGGCAAAGCGTTCCATTCCCTTACTACTCTCTGATTAAAGAAACTACCTCTGACATCTGTCCTATATCTTTCACCCCTCAATTTAAAGCTATGCCCCCTCGTGCTGTCCATCACCATCCTAGGAAAAAGGCTCTCCCTATCCACCCTATCTAACCCTCTGATTATTTTATATGTTTCAATTAAGTCACCTCTCAACCTTCTTCTCTCTGATGAAAACAGCCTCAAGTCCCTCAGCCTTTCCTCGTAACACCTTCCCTCCATACCAGGCAACATCCTAGTAAATCTCCTCTGCACCCTTTCCAAAGCTTCCACATCCTTCTTATAATGCGGTGACCAGAACTGTACACAATACTCCAAGTGTGGCCGCACCAGAGTTTTGTACAGCTTCGCCGTAACCTCTTGGTTCCGGAACTCGATCCCTCTATTAATAAAAGCTAAAACACTGTATGCCTTCTTAACAGCTGGAGGATAACTTCACAGCCCCTGAACTCAATTCCTCTGTTAAATGAAAGCTAACACACCATATGCCTTCTTAACAACTCTATCCACCTGGGTGGCAGCTTTCAGGGAACTGTGGACATGAACCCCAAGAGCCCTCTGCTCCTCCACACTGTCAAGAATCTTTCCGTTAACCCTGTATTCTGCTTTCAAGTTTGTCCTTCCAAAATGAATCACCTTACACTTTTAACTGGACAGTTAATCCAGAAACCCAGGTAATGTTCTGGGGACTTCAGTTCAAATTCCACCATGGCAGATGGTGGAATTTGAATTCAAATTTGGGGCGGCACGGTGGCTCAGTGGTTAGCACTGTTGCCTCACAGCGCCAGGGACCTGGGTTCTATTCCAGTCACGGGCAACTGTTTGTGCAGTTTGCACTTTCTCCCTGTATCTGCGTGGGTTTCCTCTGGGCACTTTGGTTTACTCCCACAGTCTAAAGATGTGCAGGCTAGGTGGATTGGCCATGCTGAATTGCCTGTAGTGTTCAGGGATTTGTAGATTAGGTGAGTTATAGGGAATGGGTCTCAATGGGATGCTTTGATGTTTGGTGTGGACTTGTTGGGCTGGAGGGTCTGTTTCCACGCTGTAGGGAGTCTATTCTATTTGATTCTATTCTATTCTATGAGTCTCCTGCCAAAGTGTAACTGAGTTGCTTCATGGCTAAGTAAGACCCAGATCATGCCTTTATGCCCATTTTGGCAGTAGCTATTTGCTGCTTAGGGAGGCAAGATATTTCAAACTCTCAGGCACCTGTGGAGTGGAAGGTAGGAGCTCCATTTTCAATACTTTTTGACCCAGGAGGCATTGTATAGATTAACTTGCTGGTTGAGTCCGTGATTAAGAAAGCGAATGTAATGTTGTTGTTTATCTCAAGAGGGTTGGAACATAAAAGCAGTGATGTGCTTCTGCGACTTTATAAAGCTCTAGTTAGGCCCCATTTAGAATACTGTGTCCAATTTTGAGCCCTACACCTCAGGAAGGACTTACTGGCACTGGAGCATGTCCAGCAGAGATTCACACGGATGATCCCTGGAATGGTAGGTTTAATGTATGATGAATGGCTAAGGATCCTGGGATTGTATTCATTAGAGTTTAGAAGGTTGAGGGGAGATCTAATAGAAACTTACAAGATAATGTATGGCTTAGAAAGAGTGGATGCTGGGAAGTTGCTTCCATTAGGCGGGGAGACTAGGACCCGTGGGCACAGCCTTAAAATTAGAGGGGATAAATTTAAAATGGAAATGAGGAGACATTTCTTCAACCAGAGAGTGGTGGGCCTGAGGAATTCATTGCCACGGAGTGCAGTGGAGGCCAGGACGTTAAATGTCTTCAAGGCGGAGATTGATAAATTCTTTATCTCGCAAGGAATTAAGGGCTACGGGGAGAGTGCAGGGAAGTGGAGTTGAAATGCCCATCAGCCATGATTAAATGGCACAGTGGACTCGATGGGTGGAATGGCCTTACTTCCACTCCTATGTCGTATGGTCTTATGGTCTAACTAATTTTACTACGTTTTCATGATTTTGATTGAACAACCACAATTAACTTGCTTTTTTATAGATGTAGATTGTTACAGCACAGATGGAAGCTGACCAGCCCATCAAATCCATGTTGAGTCTCTGTAGAACAATCTAATCAGTCCCATTACCATACTGTATCCCTGTAGCAGTAAATTGATTTCCTTCAAGTACCCATCTGGTTTCCTTCTATCAAATCTCTGAAGCTAGTTTGCTCTCAGGCAAATAACCTTAACTTCTCCAACTTAGCCCTGTAACTAAAACACTGATTCCAAGAATTATTTTGGCAAATCTTGTCAACACTCTCTCAGGGGCTCGTCCATCTTTCATAAACTGCCAGAACAGGATGCAGTACTCTAGTTTTGGCCTTAGAGGACATTTGATTGAAGTTTTCAAGTTCACGAGAGATCTGGGTTGCATAGACAGGGCGAAACTGTTCTGACTCATAAACAGGTTAAGAGCGCACAGATTTAAAGTCGTTGCAAAAGGAGTAAATTAGATGTTAAAAAGAAATTTTCGCACAAGAGTGGTTCTGTTTGGATTACATTTCATGGAAGAGTGGTGGAAGCAGATTAAATTGGGGCATTCAAAAGAGCATTAGATGATTATTTACATCGAAACAATGTGCAAGGTTAATGTATAAAGGCAAGGGTGGTGCTGTGAAGTCATGATGCTCATTTGGGGAATTGGTGCAGACATGATGGGCTAAATAGCTTTCTCCTGTACTGCGACAATTCTGATTTCCTGTGATCAGAGCTTCAGAAAGGTTCAGCTCAACTTCCTTGCCATTATATACAGTTACTGTTTGTGAAGCCTAAGATCCCTTATGCTTTGCTTACTGCTCTCTCAATATTTTCTTTCACCTACGAAGGATTACAGATATGACCTTGGTGTCATTCGGTCTCTGTATGGTCTTTAAAACTGAAGTTTAGTTTCTTATTCCTTCGTGCCAAAAGCATCACCTCACTTTCCTCTATCATTCCATCTGCTACTCATCTGTCCATTCTGTGAGCCAATGTTCTTCTGCACTTGATTGGTATCATCTTCACTGTCAGCCTCACATCCAGACTTAGTATCATTGGCAAATTCATTTGTTCTGCATTCTAATATCCAAGTCATTTTTATTAATAAGAAAAGCAGTGGTCCTAGCATTGACTCTTGGAGAGACGCACTATCTGTTTCAGGCTTTGGTCTGAAAATAATCTGTTTCCGTAACTCGTTACATTCTGCCGTTAAGCCAATTTCTTCTCCCACAGACTCCAAAACTGAGCACCACTAGAGAGTGATGCACCTTGAAGATTCCCTTACCTCTTCATAGTTTTCTGGATGATCCCCATCAACTCCACTGAACCCAAACTACCTACAGGATAACCACCTCTTAGAATATATAATCCAGGAAACTCTTATCCTTTGATACTCTGTAGCTATTCCAATTGCCCCTCAAACTCAGAAACTGTGAGCTAGAACTCAAGCAGCTAAAGGCATTTCATAGAGTCTTACAGCACAGAGACGGACCCTTGGCCCAAACTGGTCCATGCCGACCAACATGTCTATCCGCGCTAACCCTATTTCCCTGCACTTGGCCCATATCTTTCTCAACTTTTTCTATCCATGTATTCTTCCAAATGCCTTTTAAATGGTGTTAAAGTACTCGCTTCAACCATTTCCACTGGCAGCTCATTCCATATGCGTACCAGCTTCTGTTTTAAAAGAAAATGCCCGTCAGGTTCCTATATACTCTTTCCCCTCTTAGCTTAAACTGATGCCGTCTAGTCTTTGATTCCCCAACCCTGGGAAAAAGACTGTGTGCATTCACCTTATCCATGCCTCTGATGGTCTTATACATTTCTATAAGATCTCTCCTCAGTTTCCTATGCTCAAAAGTTCCTGAATTCCTTCTTCAATCTTTCTTCAGAAACATGGGAGGGGGAAGGGAGCTCAGAAATAAACAGAGAGGAGGGGTGGGGCAGGGAAAGTTTGGTGGGATGGTGATAGGTGAGTGCAGACTGGCAGTCATGGGGATTGGTCAGTGGGGCGGGGGGAGCCTTTGGGTGGGAGAGAAGATGGACAGTTTTTGTCAAGTCAAGGAGGTGGGGCCTCCTCCTGTGTCACAAGGATGCCACCCGGAAACTGGAGGAGCAGCAGCACCTCGTATTCGGCCTTGGAAGCCTACAGGCCAGAGGCCTAAATGTCGACTTTACCAGTTTCAAAATCTCCCCACCCACTTCATCCCATGACCCACCCACCCTGTCATCCCTGCCTCCTTGACCTGACACAACCTGTCCATCTTCTCTCCCACCTATTTGCTCCTCCCACCTCACTGACCAATCGCCACCACTGCCTACCTGCACTCACCTATCACAATCCCACCTCCCTTTCCCAGCCCCACCCACCTCTATTTATTTCTGAACTCCCTTCCCCCTCCCCCATTTGTGAAGAAGGATCCTGACCCAAAATGTCAACTTTCCTGCTCCTCTGATGCTGCCTGGCCTGCTGTGCTCCTCCAGCCTATCTAGCCTCTCCTTATAACTCAAATCCTCCATTCTTGGCAACATCCTGGTATATCTCAAGAACCCTCTCCTGCTTAATAATAATCTTCCTGTAAACAGGATGACCAGAACTAGGCACAGTACTCCAGAAGAGGGCTCACCAACAGAGAATGATGAGCCTGTGGAATTCTCTGCCACAGAAAGTGGTCTTTTCCCAAATGTTGATTTTTTTTTTCAATAAAGAGTTTGACATAAAGGGACTAAAGGGTGCCAAGGCTAAGAAGGAGAAATTAGGAATAGGGAACTAAGTTGGATGATCAGCTACGATCTTATTGAATGGTGAAGCAGTCTCAAAGGGCCGAATTATACCTGTGCCTGTTTCTATGTTTCTCTGCTTCAGGTCCTAATTCTAAAATGTTAACTGTTTCCCTCTCAACAGATGTTGCCAGACCTACTGAGATTCTCCAGCATTCTGTTTGTTTCAGATTTCTAGCATCTGCAGTATTTTGCCTTTACCCACCCACCTTCATCTGATGTGTCACATTGCTGGTTTTCCAATCAATGGGGAAGACCTTCACTTCGCCTTGTTCCAATTTATCGGCTGTCACTGCTGCTGTCAGATGTTGTTTCCCACTCCCCAACTTGGAATGCTGCTGTTCTTTAAAAGACCTGTCCCCTAATTGCATTGAATTCCCCTCCTGAACAGATTTTCAGAACTGAGTGCTGTCAGAGTTGAAGTTCATCAAGCTGACTTTGTGCTATTTACTTCTAATGTAAAAAAAAATGTCCAAAAGGCGAGATAATAGGGGAGATAGAGTGGTACAGTCCCTCATAGTGCCAGGGACCCGGGTCTGATTCCAGCCTTGGGTGACTGTGAGCGAGTTTTGAGAAGATTTGTAGCTCCGGTTGAGTTTCTGGATGTGAGTTTGCTCGCTGAACTGGAAGGTTAGTTTTCAGATGTTTTGTCACTCTTTTTTATTTGAAAAAATACACTTTATTCATAAGATGTACAAAAAATAAAACATATTTATACACCTACCCAGTCATGCAAGCCACTCCGGGTTACCCGGGGGTACGTACACCAACTAAAGGAAAAACACAAAACAAAGAAGAAAAAAAACAAAGCAAAGAAAATACCCAGCAGTCATCTCCCCACACAGTCCCCGTTGGCCCCCTGACCAATTGGGGAAGGCGCCAGCTGGGCCCAGTTACCAGATGGGGCCCTTTTTTTCTATTCTGGACGAGGGGTTTCATACGGTGGTCTTTCCCCACCGCGCCTTGGCGGCGGCTGCCCCAAGTTTTAGCACGTCCCTCAGCACGTAGTCCTGGACCTTGGAGTGCGCCAGTCTGCAACACTCGGTCGGGGTCAGTTCTTTCAGCTGGCAGACCAAAGAGCGTTTTTCACCACATTGATGGTCCTCCAGGCGCAGTTGATGTTGGTCTCGGTGTGCGTCCCGGGAAACAGCCCGCAGAGCACGGAGTCCCGTGTCACGGAGCTCCGTGTCACGGAGCTGCTCGGGACGAACCTTGACAAATACCACTGCATCCCCCTCCAGACCTCCTGCGCATAGGCACACTCCAGAAGGAGGTGATCGACAGTCTCGTTTCCCCCCCCCCTCCCCCGCAGCCGCCTTGAGGGCAGCGTGCGATGGCGCAGAGATTCCGGGCGTGCAGAAAGGATCTAACTGGCAGAGCCCCTCTCACTGCCAGCCAAGCAATGTCCTTGTGCTTGTTTGAAAGTTCTGGCGATGAGGCATTCTGCCAAACGACTTTGGCAGTCTGCGTGGGGAACCACACAACGGGATCCACCCTCTCCTTTTTCTGAAGGGTCTCGAGGATACTACGTGCTGACCATTGCCTAATGGCCTTGTGGTCAAAAGTGTTTCCCTTCAAAAATTTCTCCACGAAGGACAGGTGGTATGGGACGGTCCAACTACTCGGAGCGTTCCGCGGCAACGAGGCCAGGCCCATCCTTTGCAATACCGGGGACAGGTAGAACCTCAGTAAGTAGTGACACTTGGTGTTTGTGTACTGAGGATCTACGCACAGCTTGATGCAGCCACACACAAAGGTAGCCATCAGGGCGATGGTGGCGTTCGGTACGCCCTTTCCCCCATTTTCCAGGTCTTTGTACATGGTGTCCCTGCGGACCCGGTCCATCCTCGACCCCCACATGAAGTGGAAGATGGCCCGGGTGACCGCAGCGGAGCAGGTCCAGGGAATAGGCCAGGCCTGCGCCACACATAACAGTACCGAAAGCCCCTCGCACCTGACAACCAGGTTCTTACCCACGATGGAGAGGGACCGGAGCATCTATCTGCCCAGCTTCTGCTTCAGTTTGGTGATACGCTCCTCCCAAGTCTTGGTGGAGCTGGGGCGTGCACTGAACCAAACACCCAGCACCTTCAGGTAGTCTGTCCTGACAGTGAAGGGGATGAAGGAGCGGTCGTCCCAGTTCCTGAAGAACGTGGCCTCGCTCTTACCCCTATTGACTTTGGCACTCGAGGCCAGTTCAACCTGGCCGCAGATGTTCAACAGCCTACTCACCGACCGACGATCGGCGCAGAAGACGGCGACGTCGTCCGTGTACAGGGAGATCTTGACCTGAAGGCCTCCGCTGCCTGGGATAGTCACGCCCTTCAGGCTCATGTCCTTCCTGATGGATGTGGTGAAGGGCTCCACACAACACATGAACAAGGCAGGAGAGAGCGAGCAGCCCTGCCTGACTCCAGATCTGACGGGAAAACTGTCCGATTCCCACCCGTTGATCGAGACTGCGCTAACAATGTTGGTGTAGAGCAGCCAGATCCAATTGCGGATGCCCTCCCCGAACCCCAATTTGGAGAGGACGTCCCTTATGTAAGCATGAGAGACCCTGTCGAAGGCCTTCTCCTGGTCCAGGCTGATGAGGCAGGTGTCCACCTGCCTGTCCTGTACGTAGGCGATCGTATCCCTGATGAGTGCGAGGTTCTCAGCGATCTTCCTGCCCGGCACAGCACAGGTTTGGTCAGGGTGAATCACCGACTCCAGGACAGACCTGACCCGGTTGGCTATGACCTTGGCCAGGATTTTGTAGTCCACGTTCAATAGTGACATGGGGCGCCAATTCTTAATTTCTTCCCTCTCCCCCTTCCTCTTGTAAATGAGGGTGATGATGCCCTTCCTCATGGACTTGCACATTTCCCCTTACACCTCCAGCAGGTCCTGGCCAACCAGGTCCCACAGAGTGGAATACAGCTCGACCAGTAAGCCGTCGCTCCCGGGAGTCTTATTCCTTTCCGAGGACTTGAGGGCTCTGGTCGGCTCGTCCAGGGATATCGGCCAGTCCAGCCACTCCCTCGTGCCGTCGTCTAAGACCTCCGTGATAGACGACAGGAACGACTCCGAGGTGGTGCTGTCTGTGGGCTTTGCGTCGTACAGTCCGGCATAGAAGGATCTGCTGATCCTCAAAATGTCGGACCGAGACGACGTCACCGAGCCGTCGTCCTCCTTCAGCCAGCTAAGCACAGAGCTCTCTTTGTGCACCTTCTGAAAGAAGAAACGTGAGCACGTCTCGTCCTGCTCCACGGAGCGGACCCTGGACCAGAAGATTATCCTGGAGGCCTCCGCGGCGAAGAGAGAGGCTTGCTAGCCCCTCACCTTGTGGAGGTTCTCCGTGACATCGACCCCCATCAACTGTAGAAGGAGCAGGTTCCTGCACCCTTTTCTGGAGTTGCGACAGCTTTCCCCGCCTCTCTCTCGCCTTCCGAACACCCTTGAGGACAAAGAACCTCTTGATGTTCTCCTTCACCGTCTCCCACCAGTCGCCCGGAGACTCAAAGAGGGGTTTCACAGTTCTCC
Organism: Stegostoma tigrinum; assembly: GCF_030684315.1. Taxonomy (NCBI): domain Eukaryota; kingdom Metazoa; phylum Chordata; class Chondrichthyes; order Orectolobiformes; family Stegostomatidae; genus Stegostoma; species Stegostoma tigrinum. The sequence goes on along the minus strand of NC_081355.1, from coordinate 150,145,115 downwards.
AACCAGCGTACTCCCTCTTAAGCTCCGCGATGTTCTCTGGGGTCAACAGAGTCGTGTTGAGCTTCCAAGTCCCCTTGCCGGCCTGCTGGTCGTCCTGTAAGTGACAGTCAGCCAGCAGCAGGCAGTGTTCAGAGAAGAACACCGGCTTGACGCTGGTGGACCTGACCAAGAACGCCCGTGACACAAACAGGAAGTCTATCCTTGAAAGGATAGACCCGTCTGGCCGCGACCAGGTGTATCTCCGCTGCACTCCGTATGCAGGGGTGCTGAAGACGTTGAGCAGCTTGACGTCCTTCACCGTGCCCATCAGGAATCTGGACGTGACGTCCAGTTGACTCCCCCCACCCGCTGTCCCCACGCCGGATCTTCCATCTGCATCGATGATGCAGTTGAAGTCTCCGCCTAGGATGACCGGCCTGGACGTAGCCAGCAGGGGTGGAAGCCGCTGCAGGACGGCCAACCGCTCACTCCGTACAGCTGGGGCGTACACGTTGATCAGCCTCAGGGGAGCGTTTCTGTAGGTGACACCAGCCACGAGGAGGCCCCCCCCCCCCACCTCCTGAACTTGAGAGATGAAGTTGCGCCCCCGCAGCAGAATAGCCAGGCCCGAGGAGCGACAGTCATTACCCCCCGACCAGATCGAAGGCCCACAGGTCCAGGCGCCCGACCATTTCCTGTACCTGCTGAGGTGCGGTATCTGCACTCCTGCAGAAACAGGAGGCCTGCCTTGACGGTGGTCAGGTAGGCCAACGTGGACACACATCTTGCGGTGGACTTGACACTGCACACATTATTGCTCGCAACCCGTACCCCCATTGTGGGCAGTGACTGCAGTACTCTCCCCAAGTCCAAGGTCCAGCCCCTCCATCTGTCCCTTCATGCCCATTGCCCGGGCTAACTGCTGGATGCTCTTCCGGCACAGGAAACCGTCCGTGCTGCCTTCCGGGTGGCATCCCCCCATCGGGGGTACGGAGGCAGGAGAGTCCGGCTCTGGGTCAGGCTGGGGACACACTGTTTCCTCCTTGCCGCCTGAAAGTTCCAGGGGGCCCTCCAAGGTGTCGGAGGGAGCCTCAGAACGCCTCCCGTCACCTGGAAGCGGGATGCTGCTTTCCTTCTCCCTTGCGATCTTTAACTTCTGCTTTGGGCGGGCCTCCTCCGAATCTCCCTTGTCAGAGGAGCTCTTATAGCCCCCCTGTAGCTGCCTCTTCCCACCTGATGGTTGCGGTGCCTGGGCCCGCTAGCGCGCCTTCCTCTTTGCTTTCCGGACCATCGTCCACTCCCCTGGGTCACCTGTCGCCTCCTCTATTGACTCCGGGTTGTTGGGGGGGAGCGGAGCCTGCAGGGGTGCTTTGCTGGCCTCGGGTCCATCCTGCGGGGCTGGGCCCTCCTGCATGACCTGGCCCTCCTGCACATTAGGGGGGTCCTTGCAGGGCCCTGGTGCCTTCCTCTCCTCTGGGCCCTGCATTGCCCCTGCTGGCGACCTGGGCGTAGGTGGTCCCCCGCTGTGGGCATGCCCTATAGAGGTGGCCCGCTTCCCTGCAAAGGTTGCAGCATTTTTTTTTTGGGCAATCCTTTGCAAGGTGTCCCTCCTCCCTGCAGTTCCTGCAGATGGTGGCTTTGCAGTCGGCCGCCATGTGACCTGACCTACCACAGGCATGGCAGACTTTAGGTTGCCCTGCGTAGGTCAGGTAGCCCTTGCTCCCGCCGATCGCGAAGCTGGACGGTGGGTGTACGATTTTCCTGTCCGAGCCCATCCTCAGCGTCACCCTGACCTGCCTCTTACTAGTCCAAATCCTGAAGGAGTCCATGATGTTGGTTAGGTCCCCTTCCACCTTCATGTACGTTCCGGGGAAGGTCAGGACATCAACTGCTGGCACATGCGGATTGTACATGTGTATATTCACCGTACAGCTCCTCTGCACCAGCATCATGAACAGCAGGACAGCGGTCAGTACAGAGAGGTGGCCCTCACCTCCTTTCTCCTTGAAGACCTTCAGGAAGCACTCGCAAAGCTTGGCACTCCTGAAGGTTACATCAAAAAAACCTCCTCCAGGGAAATTCTGCAGGCAGTAAATGTCTGCAGCAGTGAACCCACAACAGTCCAACAGGACCCTCTTCACAAAGAAGGTACGGTCCACAGGTGCACCTTCACCCACCTTCTTCATGGAAACGCGGATGGTGTTCCGGACCCCCTGACCGGGGGCACGAGCACTCGCCGCAGCCATCGTTGCAGGTTGGCTGCTCCCCTGAACCAGCGTTAGGCCGAAGCCAGTATTAAGATCCACCAGTTGCAAGGGTGCACAGCCAACCCGACGTCTTCCTTCCACCTCCAACACAGTCGCGCTCTCCTCTTCTCGGTCCACAAAAGAGTGGGTCTTTATTTTGTTCCAGATGTAAGCTGGCTCACTGAGCTGGAAGGTTTGTTCCCAGATGTTTCATCACCATTCTAGGTAACATCAACAGTGAGCCTCCGATAAAACGCTGGTATTATGTCCCACTTTCTATTTATCTGGTTAGGTTTCCTTGGGTTGGTGATGTCATTTCCTGAATTGGTGATGTCATTTCCTGTTCTTTTTCTCAGGGGACGGTAGATTGATTTGGAGCCAATGTGTTTGTTGATGGAGTTCCGGTTGGAATGCCATGCTTCTAGGAATTCTCATGCATGTCTCTGTTTGGCTTGTCCTAGGATGGATGTGTTGTCCCAATCAAAGTGGTGTCCTTCCTCATCTGTATGTAAGGATACTAGTGATAGTGGGTCATGTCTTTTTGTGGCTAGTTGATGTTCATGTATCCTGGTGGCTAGCTTTCTGCCAGTTTGTCCAATGTAGTGTTTGTCACAGTTCTTGCAAGGTATTTGGTAGATGACGTTCATTTTGCTAGTTGTCTGTATAGGGTCTTTTAAGTTCATTAGCTGCTGTTTTAGTGTGTTGGTGGGTTTGTGGGCTACCCTGCTGCCAAGGGGTCCAAGTAGTCTGGCAGTCATTTCGGAAATGTCTGATGTAGGGGAGAGTGGTTATGGTTTCCGGGCCCGTTTTGTCTGTTTGTTTGGGTTTGTTGCTGAGAAATCGGCAGACTGTGTTCATTGGGTATCCGTTCTTTTCGAATACGCTGTATAGGTGATTTTCTTCTGCTCTTCATAGTTCCTCAGTGCTGCAGTGTGTGGTGGCTCACTGTCGGGTGACTGTCTGTGTAGAGTTTGCACATTCTCCCCGTGTCTGTGTGAGTTTACTCCTGATTCCTCCCACAGTCAACACGGCTTTGTGAGGGGTAGGTCATGCCTCACAAACCTTATCGAGTTCTTTGAGGATGTGACTAGAAAAGTTGATGAGGGTCGAGCTGTGGATGTGGTGTATATGGACTTCAGTAAGGCATTTCATAAGGTTCTCCATGGTAGGCTCATTCAGAAGGTCAGGAGGAATGGGATACAGGGGAACTTAGCTGCTTGGATACAGAATTGGCTGGCCAACAGAAGACAGCGAGTGGTAGTAGAAGGAAAATATTCTGCCTGGAAGTCAGTGGTGAGTGGGGTTCCACAGGGCTCTGTCCTTGGGCCTCTACTGTTTGTAATTTTTATTAATGACTTGGATGAGGGGATTGAAGGATGGGTCAGCAAGTTTGCAGATGACACAAAGGTCGGAGGTGTCATTGACAGTGTAGAGGGCTGTTGTAGGCTGCAGCGGGACATTGACAGGAGGCAGAAATGGGCTGAGAGGTGGCAGATGGAGTTCAACCTGGATAAATGCGAGGTGATGCATTTTGGAAGGTCGAATTTGAAAGGTGAGTACAGGATTAAGGATAGGATTCTTGGCAGTGTGGAGGAACAGAGGGATCTTGGTGTGCAGATACATAGATCCCTTAAAATGGCCACCCAAGTGGACAGGGTTGTTAAGAAAGCATATGGTGTTTTGGCTTTCATTAACAGGGGGATTGAGTTTAAGAGTCGTAAGATCTTGTTGCAGCTCTATAAAGCTTTGGTTAGACTGCACTTGGAATACTGCGTCCAGTTCTGGTCGCCGTATTATAGGAAAGATGTGGATGCTTTGGAGAGGGTTCAGAGGAGGTTTACCAGGATGCTGCCTGGACTGGAGGGCTTATCTTATGAAGAGAGGTTGACTGAGCTTGGTCTCTTTTCATTGGAGAAAAGGAGGAGGAGAGGGGACCTAATTAAGGTATACAAGATAATGAGAGGCATAGATAGAGTTGATAGCCAGAGACTATTTCCCAGGGCAGAAATGGCTATCACGAGGGGTCATAGTTTTAAGCTGGTTGGTGGAAAGTATAGAGGGGATGTCAGAGGCGGGTTCTTTACACAGAGAGTTGTGAGAGCATGGAATGCGTTGCCAGCAGCAGTTGTGGAAGCAAGGTCATTGGGGTCATTTAAGAGACTGCTGGACATGCATATGGTCACAGAAATTTGAGGGACACATGAGGATCAATGGTCGGCACAACATTGTGGGCTGAAGGGCCTGTTCTGTGCTGTACTGTTCTATGTTCTATGTTCTAGTCCAAAAATGTGCAGGTAAGGTGGATTGGCCACGCTAAACTGCCCAGTCATGTGAGGCTAGGTGGGTTAACTGTAGTAAACCTGAGAGGTTGTAGGAAACTGTTTGGAGGGTCAGTGCTGACTTGATTGGCTGAATAATTCCACCTGCATTGTAGAGATTTGAAATAGCTTAAAATGGATTAGAAAGGGTAGTTATAAAGAGATGAGGGTTATGGTGATGTTGAGCCATTTAGGGAGAGAATTCTAGCAATATGACCAAAGAACATATAAATGTAATACTATCCATTTGCATTCTCGCCTAAATTGAATTTTTCCCAGTGAGTTGGGCGATATCTTTGCAAAATCTTGTCAAAACTGATACAAGTTTGCGGTGAGCTATTCATAATTTGACACAAATTTACAGTCCCACACAAAAAGTCAATGACAAATATTTGTGTACAGACTTACAATATACATGAACCATTAACCAGCTTTTGAGGATTGGAATTTGCACATTTTTCCAAAATAGGCATAATTTTGGGGTAAGTTACCTCAGAATGTTTGATTCTTTCTGTCAGTTTGACTGGAAAACAAATTCATGATCGTAAGGTCACTGTCAACACAATACCAGATGTTTCATTTCATGTATTGTTTGTATAATAGCCCGAAAAAGTAGAATATCCATGGTGTAATACAAATGATGCAGGCTTCATTCTTAGAGTCATCGAGATATACTGCATAGAAACAGACCCTTCAGCCCAACTCATCCATGCTGACCAGATATCCTATCTAAATCTAGTCCCATTTGCCAAGATTTGGCCCATATTGCTCTACTGCCTTCCTATTCATATACCCATTCAGATGCCAAATAAATGTTGTGATCGTACCAGCCTCCTCCACTTCCTCTAGTAGCTCATTCCATACATGCACCACCCTCTGCATGAAAAAGTCATCTTACCTGTCCCTTTTATATCTTACCTGTCTCAGCTTAAACCTGTGCCCTCGAGTTTTGGACTCCCCCACCTCGGGGAAGAGGCCTTGCCTTTTTACCCCGTCCATGCCCCTCGTGATTTTATAAACTTCAATTAGGTCACTTCTCAGCCTCTGATGCTTCAGGGAAAGCCTCTTCCTAGAGCTCAAATGCTCCAACCCTGGTAAAATCTTTATAAATCTTTTCTGAACTCTCTCTAGTTTCACAGTATCCTTCCAAGGAGGGAGACTCCATGGCATTCCACATCTCTTCAGCCAAAATAATCACCAATGTGCTTTAGAATCCTTGTGAAAATGAACCCATTCATATTATTATGGCTTCACTGCTGACTTTGTGCACAGGACTGAGTTTTCGTCTCTTCATGAATGTGTTAATTTAGTTTTTAGGTCTTGGCCATGATGCTGTTTCCTCTGAATCAGAAGGTTGGGGTGCTGAGTCCCTTATCAAAGCTTTCGGCACATTATCTAGACTTAGGTTTCCATGCAGTTTTGAGGGAGAGTTGTGTTGTCCTTCGGATGCAAGATTAAATCCAGGCATCAGTTTCTAGTTTGGATGGTCACATTTGAAGAAAAGTTGGGAATTCTCTTGTACAATATTTCCACAACCTAACAATCTATTCAGACATTTTAACGTCCACATTTTTCTACAAAACAATAACTTTAAAGTAATCCATTGGGTGTTAAATGTTTTGGGACATCCTATTGTTGTGAATTGGTTTTATTTTAAGTAATGTTAAGTCTAAGAGGATTAACTAAATTTTTACATTCTGGACACTAAGCTTACAATTTCGTGTGTTTAATTCTTGTATTATGCACTTGGTCAACGGATTAAGTCGATAACATTTTTGTTCTATTGCAGATATTAGATGAGGAGTCCTTATGACAAATATGAGCTGGGCCTTCTTAACACGTCTTCTTGAAGAAATCCACAATCATTCCACCTTTGTTGGCAAGGTATGGCTGACAGTGCTGATTATTTTCCGCATTGTGCTGACTGCAGTTGGAGGGGAGTCTATATATTCTGATGAACAGAGCAAATTTGTCTGTAACACCAAACAGCCTGGGTGTGAGAATGTCTGCTATGATGCATTTGCACCTCTCTCCCACGTGAGGTTCTGGGTTTTTCAGATCATCATGATATCTACCCCATCTGTAATGTATCTTGGCTATGCCATCCACAAGATTGCCAGATCTACCGAAGAAGAAAAGAAGAACAAGTTCTTCAAGAAAAAAAGACTGCCAACAGTACGATGGCAAGTCCACCGTAATTCAGAGCAAACAGAGGATGAGGATGAGGAGGAGCCAATGATCAATGATGAAACAGCAAGTGAGAAAAGAGTCAGTAGTAATGAAAAGCATGATGGAAGACGACGCATTTTGCAAGAAGGTCTTATGAAAATGTATGTTTTCCAGTTGATTTTCAGGGCGCTATTTGAGGTGGCCTTCCTTCTGGGACAATATTTTCTATATGGATTTGAAGTTAATCCATCCTATGTCTGTACTAGAATTCCCTGTCCTCACACTGTGGACTGCTTTGTCTCAAGGCCGACAGAGAAGACAGTTTTCCTCATTGTAATGTATGTAGTCAGCTGCCTTTGCCTAATTCTTAATATCTGTGAGATGTTCCATCTGGGCTTTGGAACCATCAGAGATATAATCCGTAGCAAACGGCGCAACCAGAGCAACATGCGACCTTTCCCCTACCATTATCCTCGGAACATTCCATTATCGCCACCTGGCTACAATCTGGTGGTCAAATCGGACAAATCCACCAAGGTTCCAAATGGTCTTGTGGCTCATGAGCAAAACTTAGCTAATGTAGCCCAAGAACAACAGCCCACTAGTCCAGATGACAACATCCCGCCTGACTTGGCCAGACTCCACAAGCACCTGAAAGATGCCCAGGAACAGTTGGACATTGCTTTTCAGAGTTATAACAGTCAAGAGAATGCACTCAAATCCAGGACCAGCAGCCCAACATCAGGAGGTACTGTAGTGGAGCAAAACCATGTCAACACTGCTCATGAGAAACAGGGTGCTAAGCCCAAACCTGTCTCAGAGAAAGGCAGCTCCAGTAGCAAATCTGGAGATGGAAAAACATCAGTTTGGATTTAACTTCTGTTTATAGTCAATTAAGTTTACAATAGTCCCTTAAAAAAGGCAGTAGCCACTTTCTGCACATTTTACTACAGTCTATTTTATTTTAGATAACCAACATAATAACAATACAGCTTCTTGGGTTATAAGATTAGTGAGACAAGGCTCCCAGTGTGAAATCTGGTTCAATGATGGTGCAAATCAGAAAATTGAAACCAGATGCCAGAGGTGGTGTTGCTGATTTCCTAGCCATCAAAATCGATGATTGCAAAACTGAGAGGCCCACAAATCATATATAGAAATTGTTTTACTAATCATTTGGTCCTATTGAACAGAGCCTTATGTTGGGCTCATAGTGCTGTCCCTCTCAACTCCCCATAAACCACTAGGTATCTGATTGTACTCAAATTTAAAATGGAGTAACATATAGAGTTACTGCATTAAGAATGCATGCATTTGTAGTGATAAAGATTATAGTTGTTTTCACTTGAAAATTTAAATAGTTGTTGGGTCGCTATTAATTTTCTTTACCTGATTCACTGTGTGCCTATTTTGCAGGAGACAAACCATTGACTCCATTATGGCTACAAATGATTAAACCGCAACTATCATTTTACTTATCATCCAATTTCTTTTAGTAGCCACTTCACCTTATGGTAATGGATTGGTTCAAAATGTCAGGACTTTGACGAACTGTAAAAGGGAAATATAAACACTGATATGCTTTAGAAAAGACAAACTCTCCAGCCACATTGTTTGTTGTCCTTTGCTTGCTAAAAAAAATTTGTCCTATCTAATACTCTTTACTCTCTTTTGGTTCAAAATCTAGGACAATTTCATGCTGTATCGCTCTTGTCTCAATTTCTGTAGAGTTTGTGCATTTCTTTAACCTTGATGAAATGACCTCATCTTATAATGTGAACATTTCATAGATAAAATAGTTTCATTTTCAAAGAAAATCAAATATACCTGCGTTAAATGTAAAAAAGCTATGCATCTTTGTCCTAAAAGGCATATAGAGTATGGGAGGAAGGGAAATTTGACATGTTGTCTGAGCAATGTCAGGAAGTGTGTGTGTAGAAACATTTGTAGATTGGACATTCTCAACTTTATGATTAAGGATTGAGGAAATTATATGAAAAAGTGTTGATGGGAAGAGGAGTTGGGAAGTGCAAGCCTTTTATTTAAAAAAAAGGGCAGACAAATTTGAAGGAATGTTGCCATTGTCTTAAGATGCCACTTTAGAATTTTGGTTCTGCAGTAGCTTTATCACACAATGGTGTTCGTTAGTGAAGTGCATTAATCCTAATTCAGGTTCATCTAATAACAATAATAACCGATTTGTACGCTGCATTTCAACATTAAAGCTTATGCTACACTGCACTTTAGCCTCAAGTGACAGTTGAAACTATGCACAGAATAAGTGTTGTTGTTTCCTCTTCCAACCATTCATATGACCAGGAAAAACAAATCCAAATTGTTTAAGAATTAATCTTTTTGAAACTCTGACTTACAAAAATCCTTAATTAGAAACAGAAAATGTTTGAAATGCACAGCCGGCTAATTGAAAAATTTTACAGTAGAGAAGAACGCACTTGCAGTGGCTCTGCTTGGTGCCTGCCAAGTACCAGATGTTTGAAGTGTGATCCTTCATCATAATGTATGATGGTATTGTGAAAACAGATTGAAATAGATAAACAGAAACAAAAAATGATGGCAATAATAATGCTTTGTTTACATAAGGTTCAAAAATCAATTAAACTGCATGGGTTTCAGCAGAGGATTAATCAACTGTTGGAAGTTACTGCCCAGAATGATCAGGATAAACTGCTACTCCTATATGATAACTGAATCTCACAAGGCGAGGTCATGTGTGCCACATTGCAGTTCAAACAAATTTTGTTTATCAAAGTCTAAGTTTATTTCACGTCACGCTAAATGATATAAAGCACGTAACTAAGCTTTTCCCAAGTTATTTGCCAGTTTGCCATCTGGAATTTTAAACTTATCACCATCCCTTTCACACTGAAGCTCAGTTTTCAGGGAGTCAGAAGTAGAATCCATTGTCAGTGTCACAATAAAGCCCAATCATGTAATATCCATGCAGTGATTTTAGCAACAGTCTGAATAGTTCACATGTTTTGATTGTGAACAGTGATGCATTTGTTTATCAGATTATACTTTTAGCCCACTGGTCTCCTTAGATTGTTCACCAGGTAAGACTGAGAAAATAACTAAGCTTTATGTTACTTGCTTCTCAACCTCCCGATACATTTCTTTGAGCCATTTAGTAAAATTACAGAATTGCCAGGGATTAGCGTTATCCTGAGAGAAGATCGTGATTTCTACTTCTCCCTTTCCTTCCTTCTGTTAAAGTTGAAGATTTTTCCTTAAGATTTATCCACAATGCAGCCAAAATCAGAAACTGAGTAGCTGGGAGAATTGTTTCTCCATCCAGCAATGTTCAGTGCAACATTGGGCATTAGGCTTTCCAATTTAAAAATTATGTTGAACAGGAAAGTAAAGCATTCTTGGTGCACCAGACTTTTCAGTTTATCACCATGCAAGATGCAGAATGCACATTATTGCTTTTCAATCCCAATTCAGAAATTTTTATATTTTGTTATTGATTAATAAATACATTGTTCTTTCACTCCTCTCTCTGACTAATATCACAATATGATGTTATGCTCCTAATCAAACAACCGAGCGTGGAAATGTAACTAAGCTGATCTTTTGAGAACTGGATTGACTTGCTGTGCTTTTCTCACACTTTCTCTTTATATTTATGATTTACTGGCATTGTTTATTCTTAAAACTATACCATAATTTATTGATTAAAAGGCAAATGTGGCCTTTTAAGTATGTACTCGAAATAATGGGACAATGAATGGATTGAATGGAAATACAAACCCATAAGAACTGGTTTATGACGTCTGAACAATAGTCATCAGATCACAAATGTGTATTGGCAGTAAGTTGCCCAGTTGATGATGTTATACGCTGTGAACTTTATTTTCCAATGCACTGAAAATCAGGATCAATTTGTTTGCTTATTTGGCACTTGTCATTTATAGACTGTATTATAGTTTTTGTTTTAAACATATATTCTTTTTACTAAGTGCCTTAGCTCATGAAAATAAATTCTTTAGATGTAAATTTTTACGATGAAAAATGACAGCACAAAACAGTAATTACATTCTTCGATCTAGAGGGTTTGCATTTATATTATGGAAAGAAATGTTTATACATCAGATGAGATTTTGAAAGGAAATTTGAATTCAATGGCTTAGCTAACTATTTCTAGCTCAGATTTTTTTCCCTGCATACAGTAATTCTTTCTAAAATTACACAAATGCTGGAAATGCACAGCAGATTGATCAGGATCTGGAAGAAATAAATTAATGTTTCAGGTAAGACTCACAGTGCATTTACAGCATGTCACGTCAATTTACAACATTTTTAGTTTTATATCTATATATTATATAAATGTTAAATTTTATATTGTGTATTTGTACATGATCTGTACATATTGAGTTGTAGGTTACCTGAAAATAGAGATGAACAAATCTCAATCCAGTTATGACGAACGGTCACTGGACCTGAAACGTTAATTCTGTGTTCTATCTACAGATGCTGCCAGACCCGCTGACTTTTTCCAGCAATTTGTGGTTTTTAAACAACAATCTATGTTGGTCTGAACCGAGCTGGGTTAAGTCTGAGCTAAGAATTTCAGAAGATGCTTGAAGGAGTTAGAAACAAAAAGCTGCGCTTTGTATTATTAGCACATAGACACATGGCACGTTTGTATGACACTTTTTAATTACTGCCTCTCAATGAACATGGATTGTCATAAAAATGCACTAACCATCCATGTGCTAACATTGCAAAGCCTAATGTTTGAACTGTAGATAATGGGATCCCATGGAACATATTTGAATGAACAAACAAGCTATAACATTTTTATCAAAAGCACTTCTGATAACAATGGCTGGTTTTTCCACTTCTGTAATTCTTTGACCATAGGTGAGTTGTGGAATGGTAACCTTCATCACCAGGTCTTGTAGAATTAATTAGGGCATCTCCCAAGCCAGAAGGATCAAGAGTATCACTCCACGCCATTCTGAGCTAGATTGCCCACTGAGCTCGTGGTGGCTGGACTACAATAATTGATCTCAACGACCCAAGGTTAAGGCAGGAGAAAATTCAAATTGTGATCTTTTTGCTGATCATTATTGAATGACACCTGCTGCACAAACACATTCAACTGTAACTTCCTCTATAATTGAATAATATAAAGACATTCACTAATTATATCTATCTATAATGATTACTTACATGATATATTGGAAGTGAAAATCGTTTTCAAGGAATTATATTTGAGCATGATTAGAAAATAATAGGAGAATCAAACCCTTAATAGTTGATGTAGCTATTTTCAGATAGAAATTAAACATTTTTTTTACTAATTCATGAGACTTGGCATCACCAGTAAAGTCATTAGTTGTCTATTCCCTCGTTGCTCTTGGAACTGAATGGTTTGCTATACCATTTCAGAGTGCAGTTAAAACACATTGTTGTAGGTCTGGAATAACCCACAGGCCAGACCAGGTGAGGACAGTATAGTTCCTTGTCTAAAGATCATTAATGACTTAGATTTTGCAGAAAGATCACAGCAATATCACAAACATTTTTTTTTCTGAGTCATCTGTTGTTGTCTTAAACATTGTAAAAAATAATGCAATTGAGGCATGATTTAAGTCACTTTCCATGGCACTTTTTCAAGCAGTAAAGGAGTGCAAGTTTCTTGAGAAACCAGTTTTTTAAAACAAATTTTTTATTTATATTAAGAATTCGATGTCGTTTTAGTCATATTTCATTGAAAAACAGAGAAAACATGGACTGACCAACTTGTTGGCTATTCATTGGGAGAAGAATTAAAATGTAGATAATTTGCTACTGAAATAGAATGGTCCATTGTTAATTTGTGCTGGTAATAGTAGATAGCCAATTAACAGATGATTATATCAGTTGTATTGTGTTAACTGGATTATACTTAAAATTAAATGCACTAGTGGGTGATTCAAAATACGAGAGTATGAAATAAAATTACAGCAAAAAGCCCCTTTTCCAATGCAGTTTCACAATGTTGTAGGGTTGAAAAGAAACATCTGCCACATAAAAGGCAATGACAGTCAATTTGAAATTGGTAACAGTTTTTGACATTTTAGTCATTTGAGATTGTGACCGAGGTTGAGCTACGTCAAGGCAATCAGATAGCACAAATGTAAAACTTATGCTGGAGTTCAGCTACCTTGATTCTGCAGAAGCCCAGACACCAGCAGTAATTGGTACTAGTGCCATTTGAACATTGAGTATTCTGGTAAAGGAGGATGATGTAATTAATTTGCATCAATGGCCAAGATCAATTTCACACCAGTTGTCCTTTGTTACAGAAATTCCTAATTTTCATAACAATTGGAAGCAAGCAGGTGGATGATCTGCTTCAACTTTTAGACTCAACATACTGTTGAGAATTTGGATGTAAGACATTTTGGCATCTTATAGAATCATATTTCTATTGTGACAATATTCCTTGTGCATCTCAAAAAGATGATTGAATTACTGCCAGTTTTCCTTAACTATATAGGATCTGAAATTCCACGAACTTCCCCATTGGCAGAATATGGATATCAGAGAAGTAACTGTTTTCAGTCAATAGTGTTATTTCTTTGGAGTTTCTGCCCATCTCCCGTTTCGGCCCCTCTCCCAATTCTGCCAATGGAGTTTCCTGTGAAAAGTATAAATTTCAGTCTGTAAAACTAAGTTGTTGTGTAACACATTCAGTGGCTGTTTAAAAAAAATTGTGCCACAAAATTCCACTTCTGGGCTCATGATGTACACACCTCTAGTGTTAACTCTATATAAGATGCACTAGGGGTCCCATAAGTTACCAGTTGTCTGTGGCTGTGAAGAGAGCTCAGAGATTATTAGGTCCCTTGTCTGTTACCCTTTGGTGATACCCTTTCAAGTTTCTTTTTAAGGAGAAAAATAATAAAATTATAACAAAAAAATCTAACCAGGGCCTGAACCCCCTCCAAGCACCCCCAACACAGCCCAGTGCTGGGCCTGCTATATCTGAGGCCAGCATATTTCTTCCTTCACATTGTTTCAGTCTCCTATTTTGCATCAGACTGCTGAAAGATGAACTCCCAATGTGAAGAGCCCTACTTCTTAGCTTCGTCCTTTTGACTTCTTCACCTTTGTGTGGGAAAATTGGATGCCATAATTCCAAAACAAGGGCAGTGAAAATTCCTGTAACGTGTATCCAAGTACTGACCAAATTTGCACCATTTTTGTGAACTGTGATTGAACTTTGAGCTGGAATCCATAACAGTCCTCTAGCTGTGTCAAATCCACACAACATCCTTGTGTCCAAAGTTGCAGTACTGATCACTATTTGATTTAATTCTAAGTGCCAGAAATCAAAATGTCTTTTGCTAGAGTACATCTTAGGAAACAGAAAATCCAAGTTAGCACCATTGGACAATAAATTACATGCTTGAAAAAGAATAATCTTAATAATGATCTTCAATCATTATACAAATGGAATTAATAATTAAATAAAGTTTATTAACACCATTATTAATTAATCATAAATAATCAATAAATGTTCTCAACATAAAGTCTATTACATAGGCAGCAGAAAAGAGAAAAAATTGGAACTACAGACCTTAAGTCTGCTGTATCAAAAAACATTTATGCAGTTTATTTTTTAAAATGCAAAATCTATTTGACTAGCATCTGTATTTAGTTCTGTTTTGTACATACATTTAGGCCAAACTTACATCTATTGACCGATGAGCCTAATGGCAATTCTCAATGGTACAATAATCTCTAAAAACTAGGGTTGCACCATGTCTAAGATTTCCCAAAAACTGTCAGATGTTCTGAAGACCACAGTCTGTCAATGCAGCTGTTGTATGAACAATACCACTCACTTCTTTCCAGACAGTTGATTAGTCTGTTACACAGTTAACAGAATAACAAACTTTTGTTGCCTTCCGTTAGGTGATGGGTTTCACCTGCAAAAAGAAATTGACCTTTACAGATACAGCCACTATGAATATAGGGTAAGAATTAAGAAATGAACAAGATAGATTTCTTTCCTAATTCAAAGTAAAGTGGTTCATTAAGTGTAAATACCACATTCTATCTCATAACTGTAAGCTATTTCATGATAAAAGAGGTGCCTTTCTGTCGCCTACTGGATAAATTAATACATGTGCTAAGTGTTTTATCTTCAAAGCTGTCTACATTCCTCCAACCTGGAAGATACTTGAATTGATCAAGAGGAAAATAACATGCTTCTTTTAGCCTCTGATTTTCTTCAGAGGGGTTTTAATAAAGTAACCCCATGTATGATGTGATTTTTTTAAAAAAGAAAAACTGTTATCCAGTTGCTAACACTGTTTCTGGGAGGGAGATAAAATACAAGCAATAACGTGCACAATATGCTCGTTCACTGTGTCCTGATGCATAACGAGCACTGAAACCTTTAAATTAAATGAACAGAGCTAGTGGTAGAAAATGTGCTATCAGCAAATTCATCATCAAAGCAAACACATCACTTGTTTTTGAAACATCTGTCCTCCTCTTGGATGAAAAGAAGTGTCAATTTTAATCCAGTTTTCATTTTTCTGCTTGTCATTGAATGTTTTGAATATCTTTTAATAAACTCATTACAAAATCACATTTGTCATCTTGGTTTGTTTTAACGAGCAGGGCAAAGCTGATGAGAATATAATATATATTCTTGCCTTATCTGTATAAACACATACATTTATGTTTCATCAAAATATTATTTACGTGTATCTAAAGATGAAAACCCACTCTGTATCAGTGTATGAAATGTATCATCATCCCAATAGAGACAGGTAGAAAATGTATTTAAGAAAAATACATTTAAAATATATTTAAACAAAACAAATGGCCTGCTTCGATACTCTAGGAGTGCTATGAAAACAGACTCCTAGTTTTGGTTCAAAAACAAAGTTGCTGGAAAAGTTCAGCAGGTCTGGCAGCATCTGTGGAGGAGAAAACTAGAGTTAACGTTTCGAGTCCGGTGTCCCTTCCTCAGAACTGATGGCGGCTGGGAAAACATAAATTTTTAAATGCAGAAAATCAGGAGGTGGATGGAGTAAGGAGTAAACGATAGGATAGAGCCCAGAGAGAGAGAAAGACAGTTGGACAGACAGAGGAGAGATAATGGGAACTGCAGATGCTGGAGAATCCAAGATAATAAAGTGTGAAGCTGGATGAACACAGCAGGCCAAGCAGCATCTCAGGAGCACAAAAGCTGACGTTTCGGGCCTAGACCCTTCATCAGAGAGGGGGATGGGGTGAGGGTTCTGGAATAAATAGGGAGAGAGGGGGAGGCGGACCGAAGATGGAGACAAGAGAGTTGCAATGGGAGAGAGATTCCCTGAGGTTGGTCCGGAGGAAGGAGGGTAACTTCTTCAGGTTAGGCATCCCTGGATGAGGCTTTGCAGTGAGGTTAAAATTGTATCAGAGATAATGGGAACTGCAGATGCTGGAGAATCCAAGATAATAGTTGCTAACGATCAGGCTGGGAGGGTGCGTCATTGTTGGTGGGGACTGTTTTGGTGACTGACTAACTAACTAGTCACTAACAGTCATTATTAACAACTATTCACTCTCCCAGTCTGATCGTTAGCAAACTCCTCTGTCTGTCCAACTGTCTTTCTCTCTCTCTGGGCTCTATCCTATCGTTTACTCCCTACTCCATCCACCTCCTGATTTTCTGCATTTAAAAACTGATATTTTCCCAGCGGCCATCAGTTCTGAGGAAGGCACACCGGACTCGAAACGTTAACTCTTGTTTTCTCCTCCACAAATGCTGCCAGACCTGCTGAGCTTTTCCAGCAACCTTGTTTTTCCTGAATTACAGCTTCTGCAGTTCTTTTGGTTTTTATTTGTTTTCCTCGTTTTAGTTAGCTAGGTTTAATGCAAAAATATTAAAGGACAATGATGGATCAAGAACAAGGTTGGTCATGCCAAAAAAGGAAAGTTATGACCATAGAAGTTAGCAAACAAGCCAAAAGTGGGAAAATGTTGATGAGAAATAGGGAAGATGTATGAGCAGAAGTGTAACTGGGGTTGGAACGTTGCCATGGCCTCCCCAGCTGGACCTTACTTGTGTGAGGTTGGGATAACATTGGGAATATGTCCTGACAATAACCCATTCAATTCTCCAGATCTCTCGCCTCCTTCTGGGCTTCATTGGTGGGTGGGGGGGGGGCTAGAAAATTTCATCCTTTATCTCAGATTTTTTTAGTATTTAGTTGTTGCCTCCCTGGTGCCTACAGAAAAAGGCATGATCCTGAAATTGGAGCAGAGAATCTCTCTTTGTGGTTGGTAAACTGCACTTCCTCAAAGTCAGCAGTTTTTATGGGCCCCGTTTTGTTCTGTTCCCATAAACAATACAACCTTTAATCTCATAGTAGTTTCCCCTAGTTATATGTTCTTTGGCAGTTTTGGATTTGTATTCAGATATACATTTAGATTACAAAACAGTCCCAAGTAAGTGTCCTGGAAAATAATTCCGAAGCGGTCGTTTTGTTCTCTTTCATGGGTTACAGGGATAGGGTGGATCAGGGTGGGATGCTTTTCCAGGCTCAATGTAGGTTTGATGAGCTGAATAGCCTGCTTCCACACTCCAGAGATTCTACGATTCAAGATGAGTGCAAACTAATTGCCTCACACCTGACTTTGTGAAATTAATTGTATTCAGGGCAACTAAACATAGAAGGATAGTACTGAGGGGGAAAAAGTCTTAATTAAAGAAAGGGCTTCATTCGCAGAACACGTTATAATTAATCAGCCGTGATTGTATCAAATGGCAGAGCAGGCTTGAAGGGCTGAATGGACTACTCCTGTTCCTACTTGTATTATAACAGTAACATTTTGTAGATGCTGGGAACCATTATCCTCCGTTCAAGAGCATGAGATTTTCCAGCAAACTTCAGACAATGGAATCAATCCCTAATTTCTTTGGAAGGGTCATTTTCAACTTGTAAGATAAAAGGGCACACCAGAAAAGCCTTGTATTTCAATTAAATAAATCTTGCAAAGCTTTTATTCAAAATAAATTTAGAGTTTTACATTTTGTGTAAATCTTCTCCAAAAGGTACAAACATAAGCAGCACGGAAATGATCTATTGTGTATTTGCAGAACTGAGTGAATGTGAGACGGTCAATGATACAAAGCTTGTCAATCAACCACAATAAGACTAGAGAAATTGGAACAGGATTAAACTATTCGGCTACTTGAGCCTGTCCCACCATTCAGTAGGATCACGGCTTATTCGATATTCCTCACGTACACTTTCCTGGTCTTTCCCTGTAATCCTTGGGTCCCAACTGATCAAGCATCTATCCTCAGTTCACCTGGGCCATCTCCAACACATCCCTCACCTTCCTGGACCTCTCTGTCTCCATCTCAGGCAAGCAGCTAGAAACTGATGTCCATTTCAAGCCCACCGACTCCCACCCACCCTCCTGCAAAAATTCCATCCGCTATTCCCAATTCTTTCGCCTCTGCCGCATCTGCTCCCAGGGTGAGGCATTCCACTGTCACACATCCCAGTCGTCTGTTCTTCAAGGACTGCAACTTTCCCCCCGCAGTGGTCGAGAACACCCTCAACCATGTCTCCCGCATTTCCTGCAACACATCCCTCACACCCCGGCCCCGCAATAACCGCCCAAAGAGAATCCCCCTAGTCCTCACATAGCACCCCACCAACCTCCGGATACAATGCATCATCCTCTGACACTTCCACCATCTACAATCAGACCCCACCACCCAAATCATTTTTCCATTCTTACCCTTGTCTGCCTTCTGGAGAGACCACTCTCTCCAGGACTCCTTTGTCCGCTCCACACTCCCCTCCAACCACACCACACCTGGCACCTTCCCCTGCAACCACAGGAAGTGCTACACTTGCCCCCACACCTCCTCCCTCACTGCCATCCCTGGCCCCAAGATGACTTTCCATATCAAGCAGATGTTCAAGCAGTTGCAGAAAGGATGTTTGGGGACTCGTCAACTGAGGTAGTATGTGCGGAGGTTAGAAACAGGAAAGGAGAGGTCACCCTGTTGGGAGTTTTCCATAGGCCTCTGAATAGTTCCAGATATGTAGAGGAAAGGATAGCAAAGATGATTCTCGATAGGAGTGAGAGAGACAGGGTAGTTGTCATGGGGTCTTCAACTTTCCAAATTTTCACTGGGAACGCTATAGTTCGAGTACTATAGATGGGTCCGTTTTTGTCCAGTGAGTACAGGAGGGCTTCCTGACACAGTATGTAGACAGGCCAACAAAGGGTGAAGCCACATTAGATTTGGTACTGGGTAATGAGCCTGGCCAGGTGTTAGATTTGGAAGTAGGTGAGCACTTTGGTGATAGTGATCACAATTCTGTTATGTTTACTTTAGTGATGGAAAGAGATAGGTGTATACCACTGGGCAAGAGTTATAGCTGGGGGAAAGGCAATTACGATGAAATTAGGCAAGATTTAGGGAGCATAGGATGGGGAAGAAAACTGCAGGGGATGGGCACATTAGAAATGTGGAGCTTATTCAAGGAAAAGCTCCTGTGTGTCCTAGATAAGTACGTACCTGTCAGGCAGGGAGGAAGCTGTAGAGTGTGGGAGCCGTGGTTTATGAAGGAAGTGGAATCTCTGGTCAAGAGGAAGAAGAAGGCTTATGTTAGGATGAGATGTGAAGGCTCAGTTAGGGCACTTGAGGGTTACAAGGTAGCCAGGAAAGACCTAAAGAGAGAGCTCAGAAGAAGACATGAGAAGTTGTTGGCGGATAGGGTAAACCTTAAGGCTTTCTATAGGTATTTAAGGAATAAAAGAATGACGAAAGTAAGATTAGGGCCAATCAAGGATAGTAGTGGTAAGTTGTGTGTGGAGTCAGAGGAGATAGGGGAAGCACTAAATGAATATTTTTCGACAGTATTCACTCTAGAAAACGACAATGTTGTCGAGGAGAATACTTAGATACAGGCTACTAGATGAGGTGGGATTGAGGTTCACAAGGAAGAGGTATTAGAAATCCTACAGAGTGTGAAGATAGATAAGTCACCTGGGCCGGATGGGATTTATCCTAGGATCCTCTGGGAAGCCAAGGACGAGATTGCCGAGCCTTTGGCATTGATCTTTAACTCGTCATTGTCTACAGGAACAGTGCCAGATGACTGGAGGATAGCAAATGTGGTTCCCCTGTTCAAGAAGGGGAGTAGAGACAACCCTGGTAATTATAGACCAGTGAGCCTTACCTCAGTTGTTGGTAAAGTGTTAGAAAATGTTATAAGAGATAGGATTTACAATCATCTAGAAAAGAATAATTTGATGAGGGATAGTCAGCGCAGTTTTGTGAAGGGTAGGTCATGCCTCACAAACCCTATTGAGTTCTTTGAGAAGGTGACCAAACAGGTAGATGAGAGTAAACCGGTTGATGTGGTGTATATGGATTTCAGCAAGGCGTTCGATAAGGTTCCCCATAGTAGGCTATTGTACAAAATGCGGAGGAATGGAATTGTGGGAGATACAGCAGTTTGGATGGAAATTGGCTTGCTGAAAGAAGACAGAGGGTGGTAGTTGATGGGAAATGTTCATCCTGGAGACCAGTTACTAGTGGTGTACCGCAAGGGTCGGTGTTGGGTCCACTGCTGTTTGTCATTTTTATAAATGACCTGGATGAGGGCGTAGAAGGATGGGTTAGTAAATTTGCAGACGACACTAAGGTCGGTGGAGTTGTGGATAGTGACGAAGGATGCTGTAGCTTACAGAGAGACATAGATAAGCTGCAGAGCTGGGCTGAGAAGTGGCAAATGGAGTTTAATGTGGACAAGTGTGAGGTGATGCACTTTGGTAGGAGTAACCGGAAGGCAAAGTACTGGGCTAATGGTAAGATTCTTAGTCGTGTAGATGAGCAGAGAGATCTCGGTGTCCATGTACACAGATCTTTGAAAGTTGCCGCCCCAGGTTGACAGGGCTGTTAAGAAGGCATACAGTGTTTTAGCTTTTATTAATAGAGGGATCGAGTTCCGGAACCAAGAGGTTATGGTGAAGCTGTACAAAACTCTGGTGCGGCCGCACTTGGAGTATTGTGTACAGTTCTGGTCACCGCATTATAAGAAGGATGTGGAAGCTTTGGAAAGGGTGCTGAGGAGATTTACTAGGATGTTGTCTGGTATGGAGGGAAGGTCTTACGAGGAAAGGCTGAGGGACTTGAGGCTGTTTTTGTTAGAGAGAAGAAGGTTGAGAGGTGACTTAATTGAGACATATAAAATAATCAGAGGGTTAGATAGGGTGGATACGGAGATCCTTTTTCCTGGATGGTGACGGCGAGCACGAGGGGGCATAGCTTTAAATTGAGGGGTGAAAGATATAGGACAGATGTCAGAGGTAGTTTCTTTACTCAGAGAGTACTAAGGGAATGGAACGCTTTGCCTGCAACGGTAGTAGATTCGCCAAAAATAAGTATATTTAAGTCGTCTTTGGATGAGCATATGGATGTACATGGAATAGTGTCGGTTATATGGGCTTCAGATTGGTATGACAGGTCGGCACAACATCGAGTGCCGAAGGGCCTGTACTGTGCTGTAATGTTCTATGTTTTATGTTCACCTGCACATCTGCCAATGTGGTATACTGAATCCACTGTACCCGTTGTGGCTTCCTCTACATTGGGGAAACCAAGCAGAGGCTTGGGCTTTGCAGAACACCTCCACTCGGTTCGCAATCATCAACTGCACCTCCCAGTCACGAACCATTTTAACTCACCCTCCCATTCCTTAGATAACATGTCCATCCTGGGCATCCTGCAGTGCCACAGTGATGCCACCCGAAGGTTGCAGGAACAGCAACTCATATTCCACTTGGGAACCCTGCAGCCCAATGGTGTCAATGTGGACTTCACAAGCTTCAAAGTCTCCCCTTCCCCCACTGCATCCCAAAACCAGCTCAGCTTGTCTCTTCCCCCCACTGCATCCCAAAACCAGCCCAGCACATCCCCGCCTCCCTAACCTGTTCTTCCTCTCACCTATCCCCTCCTCCCACCTCAAGCTGCCCCTCCATTTCCCACCTACTAACCTCATCCCCGCTCCTTGACCTGTCGGTCCTCCCTGGACTGACTTATCTCCTCCCTACCTCCCCACCTATACTCTCCTCTCCACCTATCTTCTCCTCTATCCATCTTCAGTTCGCCTCCCTCCCCTCCCTATTTATTTCAGAACCGTCTCCCCATCCTCCTTTTCTGATGAATGGTCTAGGCCTGAAACGTCAGCTTTTGTGCTCCTAAGATGCTGCTTCGCCTGCTGTGTTCATCCAGCTTCACACTTTGTTATCAAGCATCTACCTATCTCAGCCATAAAAATACACTTGGCCTCTACCCCATACCTCTCTGTGGTAAGGAGTTCCAAACTCTCAATTCTCCGAGAGAAGAAATTCCTTCTCATTTCAGTCTTTAATTGGCACCTCTTTGTTCTGACACTATGCCCCGGACTCTCCCATGAAGAGAAATATCCTCTCAGCATTTACCTTGTCAAGTCTCTTTAAAATCCTAAATGCTTCAATGAGATCACCTCTCATAAATTGTAGTGAGTATAGGCTGTTTAGCCTTTGCACATAAGACAATCCCTCCATACCAGGGATCATTCCTAGTGAACCTTTTCTGAATTGCCTCCAATGAAATAATACCTTTCCTTAAATAAGCGGACAAAAACTGATGCAGTATCCCAGCTGTGGTCTCACCAGCATCTTGTTCAGCTGGAGTAAAATTTTCCCACTTTTATATTCCAATGCCCTTGAAATAAGGGCCAACATTTCATTCGCCTTCCTATTGCCTGCTGCACCTGTGTGCTAAGTTTGTGTGTTTCTTGTACAAGAATGCCTAAGTCCCCATATATTGCTGCTTTCTATAGTTTTTCTTCATGTAAATAATATTTTGTTCTTTTGTTCTCCCATCCAAAGTGAACAACTTCACATTTTCCCACATTATATTCAATTTGCCAATTTTTGCCCACTTATTCAACCTACCAATAGCTCTCTGTAAACTGTATCCCTCTCGCAACTTGCCTTTACACCTATTTTTGTGTGTCTGCAAGTTTTATTACAGTACATTTCCTCCAGGTCATTAATATATATTGTAAACAGTTGTGGTCCCAGTACTGATTCTTGTGGAACCCCACTAGGCATGGATTGTGAACCTGAAACAGAGCCCCTTATCCCAACTCACTGTTTCCTGCCCAGTAGCCAATTCTGCCTCCTTAAATGTCCTATAATGTTAAGTTGCCACTGGATTCACTGAGGGATGAATTTTAAGAGGAGTGGGAGTTGTTGGGGGTCACTGATGGGGGAGGGAGGGGGCGTTCTGCTTGTCCCTCTGGAAAGAAAGTTGATCTGAGATCAATCAATTTACATACCACATTCAAAGTGGGCCCTATCAACGTGAGAATTGGCATAGAATCATTGAATCTCTACAGTGGGGAAGCAGGCCATTTGGCACATTGGGTCCACATCAACCCTCCGAAGACCCACCCTCTTACTCCTATCTTGGTAACCCTGCATTTAACCATGGCTAATCCGTCTAGCCTGCACATCTTTGGACTGTGGAAGGAAACCAAAGCACCTGGAGGAAACCTATGTAGACATGGGGAGAACATGTAAACTCCAAACTGACAATCGCCCGAGGCTGGATTCAAACCCGGGTCCCCTGCACAATGAGGCAAGAGTGCTAACCACTGACCCACCTTGCCCAACTTAGTGCAGAGTTCTCTTGTCTCTCACCCAGAGACTTAAGGTTCAAATGCCACTCTAGATACTTGAGGATAAGACCTAGGTTGATTCTGCAGTGCAGGACCAGATAAGTGCTGCACTGTCAGAAATGCTGTATTTTTAATTGAGTCATTTAACCAAAGTCCCATCTTGCCTTTATAAATGTACATAAAATAACTTACAGCAAGGGCAAGGGTTTTCTCCCCAACGTGTCAGCAAATATTTATCCATCAATCAACATTGCTGATGTCTTGTCGCACTGCTGTTTGCTGGGGTTTACGGTGCCCATCTCAGCCACTGTAGGAATTGAACCCTTGCTGTTGGCACCACTGCGTATCGCAAACCAGCTATCAAGACAACTGTGATCACCGACCCCTTCGAGGTCACCATGAAGGTCCCACCTCCTCAATCGCAGTCCATGCTGAGGGATGGTGACCCTCAGGTTAAACAACCTCTACTGAGAGAGCTACCCGATGGTGTTCTTGGTTATGGTGCCTTTATATTTACTGTGCACAAATTAGCTGCTATGTTCCCTTATTACAACAGAGATCTTTTCTCTCATTGACTGCAAAGCACACAGAAATGCTCAGAAACTGAAAGATGCTATATAAATAATAATTTTTTGATCTTGTAAGAATGTGTGAACTGTGAGCGTCACTAGGATGGAAATAATAGTTTGTCAGAACATGTATGCCCTGTTTAGGTAGCTACAATGCTGGCTGAGTCAGGTACAAACTTCATTGTAGACACTTAGTAAGTACAGATTAATCATTGTAGAATCTTACAGCACATAGGCCTCATACCTATACCAGCTCTTTTTTGGAGCTATGTAATCAATCCTGTTCCCTTCATTGTTGCTCATAGCCCTGTAAGTTTTCTCAAGTGATTATCCTGTGGAAAACTAAAAAGAAATCTCTTCATTCTCCTCTCGGGGTCTTTCTCAATGACCTTAGGGTCTGTGTGATGCTGACCATCTCAGTTTATCTGCTCCCTCACCCTCTCTAACACATGCCCCTCTGGAGTTGCTGCACTCCGTTCTTTTGGGTCCAGACTAACATTGTTATCAAACCTACTGACAAGGACAGTGCTGTTTGGCGAATTGACCTCTAATTCAGAGGCTGAGCACTAACATTCCAAGACTTCCTCCCTCCTACCTCCCCCTGGACCACCAAGTAGCAAACCATTGTAGGCAGGAGAGTTACTGACATCCTGTCCACTGGAGACATACTCATCATGGATTCCCACCTCTTGGTCCCCCAATTCCAAACCTCGTTCCCAAAATCCACAAACAGGACTGCCCTGTTTAACTTTGGTTCCACAGTACTGATTGTTTTCTACTTTCACTCTGCATTTACTTCTCTGTCCACTTTCTCCCCACCTATATCTGTGGATCTTCTGAGGTCCCTTAGCTATTTTAAGTGTTTCCGATTTCCTCACCCACGCTGTTACCTCTGACCACACAAGTCCAATCCCTCTACACATCTGTCCCCTACCAGGACACTCTGAGGGCTTGCTGTTTCTTCCTTGAACGAAGGTCCCCATCTACCACCATCCTCCACAGCCTGTTTAAACTGAGAAGGTTGTTCTTTGAATGACTGAGCCATAAGAATGTGGAAGCAGGTAATTTGGCCCGTTGAATCGACATTGACCCTCTGAAGAGCATCCTACCCAGACCCATCCCATCCCTGTAATCCTGTATTTGCCTTGGTTAATTGACCTAGCCTGCACATCTCTGGATACTATGGCAATTTAGCATGGCCAATACATCGAACCTGCACATCTTTGGAGCTTAGAACAGCAAGGAGTGATGTGATGGAAGTGTGCAAGATCCTGAACAGTCTTGACAAGTTGGAATTGAAAAATGTGTTTCCTGGATGTGATCCAGAGGATACTGTTTTTAAAATCCCAGTACAGAGATGAGTTTTATTTCCTTAATAGGATTGTGCTTCTTTGGAAACCTCTGCCTCAGAAGGCAATGGAGGTGGAGTCACTGCAAACAGTCATAGCTGTAACAGCATGGAAATGAGACCCTTTGGCCCATTTTTACTGTGTCAGTCACCAGTCTACCCATTCTAATTCATTTTGCAGCACTTGGCCCTTTCAAGTACTCCTGTAAATAATATTTTTAAAGTGGTGACAGATTCTTGTTGAGGAAGGGAATCAAAAATCATTGAAGGTAGATTGGATTGTAGATGTTCAAACACAAAAAGATCAGCTGTGATCTTCCTGAATGGAGGTATTTTTTTCTAATTTGCTGCACATCGCACTTGTTCTCTCATCAACAATCTCTCATTAACTTGTCTCACATTTTCAAATGAAATGTTTTGGTTTTGGTACAGGAATGGGTCCTAGTTATTGCCTGTCTCTTTGTGAGATATTCCATATTCCAGTCCCACTCAGGTCACCTCCATCAATCTTTTTCCAGCATGTAGATGACTCGATGGTGTTGTTTCTTGTTCTTGGCCAAAACTGGAAACTTTGCCACCATTTTCTTTGCTTACTTTCAGCTGATTAATCCATTTACTTCTCTGTCTCCATTCCTAGAGATAGGCTTTGCGCAAATATTTATTCTGAGCTCAGTGACTTCCCCAGTTTCCTCTTCAACTATATTTCCTCACTCGCACTTGCTGTATGTTCTTCCATGTCTGTCAAACCTTATTCTGATGCTGCAACCTTCTATACTAACACTTCTCTTATGTCAGCCAAGTTCCTAAGGAACGTCCAACTGACCCCTCCACCCCCAACATATGATTGACCGGACCCTTGACTTTGTACATCACCTTTCGTACACCTCTACTCTCACCCCATCAATCTGCACCCCAAAACCATGATGGGTTCCATCCCAGTCTCTGTATTCAATGGATCATCCTTTGCCATTTCACCACCTCCAGGAGTGATGCCACACAAAGATTGATCTTTGCCTCGCTTTAGTGCATTGTAAAGGGACCTCTGTGTCATGCTGGTCCCCCATTTCAATCAACCCCAACAAACAAACATGTACTAGGAGAGCTAGGCCATGTCATCCCTTCAGTCTGCTCACCATTCAATAAGATTACGGCTGAAACACATACTACACACTACACGTTCCTGCTTATCCCTGATAACTTTTCACCCCCTCGCTTATCAAGAATCTATTTAGCTTTGCCTTAAAAAGATTCAAAGACTCTGCCTCTTCAAAGATTTCAAAAATGCCACTGCCTTTTGAGGAAGAGAGTTCCAAAGGCTCTCAACTCTCAGCAGACCAAATTTCTTCCTCTTTGTTTTGAAGGCCTTATTTTAAAACAGTGAGTCCCTAGTTCTGGAGTCTTCTGCGAGAGGAAACATCTTTTCATCCATCCAAACTGCTCAGAATTTTATATGTTCAACAAATTTTCCTCTTACTCTTCCAAATTTCAGCACATAGAAGTCTAACCTATCTAACCTCTCTTTGTAAGAAAACTGGCCCATTTCATCTATTAGTCCAGTAACCACAGAAACACAGAAAACAGGAACGGGAGTAGGCCATTCAGCCCGTCAAGCCTGCTCACCAATCAATATGATCACGGCTGATCATCCAACTCAGTACCTTGTTCCCTCTTTCACTCCATACACTTTAACCTCTTTAGTCCAAAGAATCTTTCTAACTCCTAAAACTTCACTGAACTGCTTCTATGCATTTACATCATTCCTTAAATAAAGTTATAAATACTGTACACAGTACTCCAGATGTGATCTCACTAACATCCAGTGCCTTTCTCATGGCAATTTTCCATGCAAGTGGGGAAGATGTAAAATTTGTCCTTTAACCTCCTCTCTCTTCATTTTCCAAGGCAGAGAGCAGTTCTTTAGGTGAAGCAGTGATTTTTACATACATCTTTCAACTTAGTCTTCTATTCATTGTTCATTATGTATTCTGGGCGCCCTATTATAGGAAAGATGTGGATGCTTTGGAGAGGGTTCAGAGGAGGTTTACCAGGATGCTGCCTGGACTGGAGGGCTTATCTTATGAAGAGAGGTTGACTGAGCTCGGTCTCTTTTCATTGGAGAAAAGGAGGAGGAGAGGGGACCTAATTGAGGTATACAAGATAATGAGAGGCATAGATAGAGTCGATAGCCAGAGACTATTTCCCAGGGCAGAAATGGCTAGCACGAGGGGTCATAGTTTTAAGCTGGTTGGTGGAAAGTATAGAGGGGATGTCAGAGGCAGGTTCTTTACGCAGAGAGTTGTGAGAGCATGGAATGCGTTGCCAGCAGCAGTTGTGGAAGCAAGGTCATTGGGGTCATTTAAGAGACTGCTGGACATGCATATGGTCACAGAAATTTGAGGGTGCATCCATGAGGATCAATGGTCGGCACAACATTGTGGGCTGAAGGGCCTGTTCTGTGCTGTACTGTTCTATGTTCTATGTTTAATCCATTGCTGACAGTGCAGTTACCTGTACATCGGGGAGGTCAGGCCTGTTTTGTAGGATACTCTTATTCAGTACGCAAGCATGATCCCCAAGCTTCCAGTCCCCTGCGATTTTAGTCCTGCACTTTTCACTTAAACTCACAAATCTGTCCTTGACCTACTGGACTGTTCCAGTGCAATTCAATGCAAGCTTGGAGAATGGCATCTCATCTATCACTTTACAATCTGATGGACTCAGCACTGAGTTCAATAAATTCATATATAATCTCTGCCGCCTTTGATTTTGGTTTGTAGCTGTTCATTATTATCATTCATACCAAATCTGAATACATCTTTTTGTTTCTTTGTTTGGCCCATCACTACTCTCCTTTCATTTACTTAGCAGTGTTTTTGTCATTTATTCTCCTTACAGCTCCAGGCCATTCACCAACCTGCAAGATAGTTGAGTTATGTGAAGAGAAACTGGATTAGTTAGTGCTGTATTCAATGGAGATCAGGAAAATGAGGGGTGAATCTCACAGAAACCTATAAAATTCTAAATTGTAGACATCCCTCCCATCAACCAACCAAGTCGTACCTACCACCAGTGTCCACCTATCCTCACCATTCCGCCTCCACCCCTTCCTCCCAACCCTCTATATCTGCAGGTCCTCCTAGCTCCACATCTAGTCCTGAAGAAGGGTAATTCCCAAAACATTGCATTCACCTTTTCTCTAGATGCTGCCTGGCCGGCTATTTGTCCAGCCTCCTGTTTGTCTCCCTATAAAATTCAAAGGACTGGACAGGATAGGATGTTCCCTATGACTGGGGAGTTCAGGACCAGGACTCACAGCCTGTGGATATGTGGAATACACCTCCTCTCACCGATCTTCCTGCAAGAATGTCATCCAGTATTCCCAATTCCTTTGCCTGCGCTGCATCTGTTCCCAAGATGAAGAATTCACAAGTGTGAGGTGATGCACTTTGGTAGGAGTAACCGGAAGGCAAAGTACTGGGCTAATGGTAAGATTCTTAGCAGTGTAGATGAGCAGAGAGATCTCGGCGTCCATGTACACAGATCGTTGAAAGTTGTCACCCAGGTTGACAGGGCTGTTAAGAAGGCATACAGTGTTTTAGCTTTTATTAATAGAGGGATCAGGTTCTGGAACCAAGAGGTTATGGTGAAGCTGTACAAAACTCTGGTGCGGCCGCACTTGGAGTATTGTGTACAGTTCTGGTCACCGCATTATGAGAAGGACGTGGAAGCTTTGGAAAGGGTGCAGAGGAGATTTACTAGGATGTTGCCTGGTATGGAGGGAAGGTCTTACGAGGAAAGTCTGAGGGACTTGAGGCTGTTGTCATTAGAGAGAAGAAGGTTGAGAGGTGACTTAATTGAAACATATAAAATAATCAGAGAGTTATATACGGTGGATAGGGACAGCCTTTTTCCTAGGATGGTGACGGCCACACGAGGGGGCATAGCTCTAAATTGAAGGGTGAAAGATATAGAACAGATGTCAGAGGTAGTTTCTTTACTCAGAGAGTAGTAAGGGAATGGAACGCTTTGCCTGCAACGGTAGTAGATTCGCCAACTTTAGGTACATTTAAGTCGTCATTGGATAAGCATATGGACGTACATGGAATAGTGCAGGTTAGGTGGGCATGAGATCGGTATGACAGGTCGGCACAACATCCAGGGCCGAAGGGGCTGTACTGTGCTGTAATGTTCTATGTTCATTCCACTCCCAGACATCCCAGATGTCCTTATTTTTCAAGGACCACAAATTCCCCTCCACAGTGGTCAAAAATGCCCTTGACCGTGTCTCCTGCATTTCCCATGACTCATCCCTTACACCCTCCCCGCAATAACAACCAAAATAGAATCCCCATTCTCCTCACGTACCACCCCATCACCCTCCGGATCCAACACATCAGCCTCTGGTACTTGCGCCATCAGCAATCCGAACCCACCACCAGACATTTTTCCCTCCCCACCCTTATCTGCTTTCTGGAGGGACCACTCACTCCGTGACTCCCTTGTCCGCTCCACACTGCCCTCCAACCCCACCACACCCAGCACTTTTCCCTAAAACCGCAGGAAGTGCTACACCTGCCCCTACACCTGACCCCATCCCTGGTCTCAAGAAAACCTTCCACATCAAGCAGATGTTCACCTGCAAATCTGCTAATGTGGTATACTGCATCTGCTGTTCTAGATGTGGCCATCTCTACATCGGGGAAACCACGCGGACGCTTGGAGACCACTTTGTGGAACACCTACACTCGGTTCATGATCAATGACTGCACCTCCTAGTCGCGAACCATTTTAACTCCCCCTCCCATTCCTCAGACGACATGTCCATCCTGGGCCTCCTGCAGTGCCACAATGATGCCACCCGAAGGTTGCAGGAACAGCAACTCATATTCCACTTGGGAACCCTGCAGCCCCATGATATCAATGTGGACTTCACAAGCTTCAAAATCATCCCCTCCACCCTACTGCATCCCAAAACCAGCTCAGCTTGTCCCCGCCTCCCTAACCTGTCCCTCCTCCCACCCTCATCTCCTACCTACTAACCACATCCTGCCCCCTTGACCTGTCCGTCTTCTCCACACTCACCTATCTCCTCCCTATATCCCCACCTACACTCGCCTTTACTGGCCCCATCCCCACCTCTTTGACCTGTCTATGAAGGATCTAGGCCCGAAATGTCAGCCTTCCTGCTCCTCTGATGCTCCTTGGCCTGCTGTGTTCATCCAGCTCCACACCGTGTTGTCTGTGGATATGGGTTATGTTTTCTAGAGTTAGATACAATTCTTAGGACCGAAGTCATTAAAGAGTATAGGGAGAAAGTGAGAAGAGTTGGTTGATCTGCGAATGACCCACTCCTGCTCCTACTTCCTTTGTTTCTAAGGCCCTGACGGTCACAGACACTCACGCAACCACCCCTGCAGAGGGCTATATCCTGGGGAGGTCACAGGCACTCAGCCTCCTTTGCCGGAGAGGTCACCGACACTTACTCAGCATCTCCAGCAGATGGCGATGTCCGGACGGGAGATGGGGAGGTCACAGACACTCATTCACTATCCTCAGCAGAGGCGGGCGATATCCTGGGAGGTCAATTGCACTCACTTAAGTAACCCCAGCAGAGGGCGACGTACGGGGAGGTCGCGTACGCTCACTTAGTATCCCCGGCAGATGGCGATGTCCTGGGAGGTCATGGACGCACGTAGGCTCCCCAGTAGAGGGCGATGTTTTAGGAGTTCGGGCGCCGCGCTGCTGTTTACTAAGGTGGTGGCGGGCAACTCGGGGTTTGAACTGTAACTGTAGTGAGCATTGAGGTAGATGGTATGTTGCTGCTTCGCTGCTGCCGATCGTCGGGGTTTTTACTGCAACTACGGGCGGTCGATCGAGGGCCCCCCTCAGCGGGGAGATGTTTCCGGAGTGTCAGCAACGAGGCCGGAGGCCGGTACCGCTGCTATGGCCTGAGTCACCGGCAGCTGCTGCGGCTTCAGGGCCGGGATACTGGCGCCTTCCTTCAGGGTCTGATCACCAACGATGTCGAGGATGTGATGAGCGGGCGTCAGGAGGCAACTTACTGTCATCTGCTTAATTTGCAGGGGAGAACATTATTCGATGTGATTCTGTACAGGTCAGTCAGATAAGCCAGCATCTGAAATGCTCAACGATTCTTCTCTCCATCAGCACTGCATCTCTGTTGAGTGGTTCCAGCACTTAGTTTTATTTTTAGATTTCCAGCATATGCAGTATCGTCCTTCACTGGGGCCAGCATTTCGTAAAGTTCGTTTCTTTCGTAAAGAATTGCATTTATTTATTGCACATCCCGAGTTGCCCTTGGGAAGGTGGTTGTGAGTTGCCTTCTTGAACCGCTACATCCGTGTATTGGAAGTTGACCCACAGTGTCATGAGGGAAGGAATTCCAGGATTTTGACGCAGTGACAGTGAAGGAACTGCATTATATCTCCAAATCAGGATGGTCAATGGCTTGGGGCGGATCTTATAGGTGATGGTATTCCTGCTGCTCCAGTCCCTCCAGATGATAATGGTCGTGAGTTTGGACAGTGTTGTCTTTGGAGCTTTGGTGAATGCCTGCAACTTGTAAATGCTGTACGTTGCTGGTAGAGGGACTGGATGCTTGTGGACGTAGTGCCAGTCAAGCAGGCGGTTTTGTCCTTGGTGCCACATTTTTCTGAATTCATGAATAATTTAGTGCCATTTTAAATCAATCTGTCCATGAAAGATCAATTGAAAACATGATATAGTGAAAACGTCTATACATTGCTTACTTCCAGTTCACGTCTCTGTTTAAAAACCTCTGTTGCAAAATAGCACTGCTTTTACTGACAATGCTTTGCAATGGCAACTGCCTACCACAGGCAAATGGTATGGGAAATTCAGTTTTATGTAAGAGTTGATTTTAAAAAGGCCCTGCTTGTAATTTGACAAATAATTAGGCAGTTCCAGATGTAGTAGACCTGTGTTCCCTACCAATTTGAAAAGTGTCTTACCACTGTTGTATGCTTCTGAGGTGATTTAGGAATATTAGCTGCAATTTTTGATCAAGACGATAAGATGCGACATTGTGTACCTGAATCATTTGATTCCTTCTGATAATTTAATGATTACGCTTCAGGGCAATTAAGAAATTTTTTTATATTTCAGTGGCAGCAGGATCAGCAACTAGAGGATTACAGATTGATGGTAGTTTGCAGTCGAAACAGAACCAACATAAAGCAGTTTGATAAATTATGATCTGGCATATGGTGTCAAAAAGGGTCATGGAATTAGAGGCAGGACTAAGATTCAAAAGAAAATTTGTTGGTAGCAAATTGAAGGGGAAACTAATTACAGGGTTACGGGGCAAGAGAAGGTTTTATTTGGATAGCTGTACCCAAGAGCACTCACTAACACAATAGGCCAAATGGCTTCCTTATCAGCTGTATCATTACAATTCTAATGTACACTGTACCACCTATTAGTGCGGCAGGTTAGTACGACAGGCCATGAGTAGACTTTTGTGACAGACAGGAACGGTCATTGATAATGGGAACTGCAGATGCTGGAGATTCCAAGATAATAAAATGTGAGGCTGGATGAACACAGCAGGCTAAGCAGCAGCTCAGGAACTCAAAAGCTGACGTTTCGGGCCTAGACCCTTCATCAGAGAGGGGAATGGGGGGAGGGAACTGGAATAAATAGGGAGAGAGGGGGAGGCGGACCGAAGATGGAGAGTAAAGAAGATAGGTGGAGAGAGTGTAGGTGGGGAGGTAGGGAGGGGATAGGTCAGTCCAGGGAAGACGGACAGGTCAAGGAGGTGGGATGAGGTTAGTAGGTAGCTGGGGGTGCGGCTTGGGGTGGGAGGAAGGGATGGGTGAGAGGAAGAACCGGTTAGGGAGGCAGAGACAGGTTGGACTGGTTTTGGGATGCAGTGGGTGGGGGGGAAGAGCTGGGCTGGTTGTGTGGTGCAGTGGGGGGAGGGGATGAACTGGGCTGGTTTAGGGATGCAGTAGGGGAAGGGGAGATTTTGAAACTGGTGAAGTCCACATTGATACCATATGGCTGCAGGGTTCCCAGGCGGAATATGAGTTGCTGTTCCTGCAACCTTCGGGTGGCATCATTGTGGCAGTGCAGGAGGCCCATGATGGACATGTCATCAAGAGAATGGGAGGGGGAGTGGAAATGGTTTGCGACTGGGAGGTGCAGTTGTTTGTTGCGAACTGAGCGGAGGTGTTCTGCAAAGCGGTCCCCAAGCAACCTGTCTCTGCCTCCCTAACTGGTTCTTCCTCTCACCCATCCCTTCCTCCCACCCCAAGCCGCACCCCCAGCTACCTACTAATCTCATCCCACCTCCTTGACCTGTCCGTCTTCCCTGGACTGACCTATCCCCTCCCTACCTCCCCACCTACGCTCTCTCCACCTATCTTCTTTACTCTCCATCTTCGGTCCGCCTCCCCCTCTCTCCCTATTTATTCCAGTTCCCTCCCCCCATCCCCCTCTCTGATGAAGGGTCTAGGCCCGAAACGTCAGCTTTTGTGCTCCTGAGATGCTGCTTGGCCTGCTGTGTTCATCCAGCCTCACATTTTATTATCTAGGAACGGTCATTGCCTTGGTTTATTCAGCAAGGAATTTTGTGACGTGACTTACTAAAATTAGGTCATACAAACATATGAAATAGGAGCAGAAGTAGACCATTTTGCTGCTCAAGCCTGCTTTGCTATTCAGTGTTGATCTGTTTGTTTTGAATTCTACAATCCCATCTACCCTGAACGCATAATTTCCCTTGTCTAACCGGAATCTATTAATCTCTACCTTTATAATATTTAATGACTACCTCTGCCTCCTTCTGAGGCGGAGATTTCACACAACCCTCTGCAGAAATAATCTCTCTTCACTTCCTTCCTAAAAGGAATTTTAAAATGGTTCTCCCTTGTTCTGGACTGACCCATAAGAGAAAGCATCCTTCACATGCCCACATTGTTGAGATAATTCAGGATCTTGTATAGTGCAATGAAATTATCCTTCACTCTTCTATTTTTTTAAAATCTATTTTTCTAATCAACCTGTTCAGACGTATTGCACACCTCCGGAGCAGGTGGGACTTGAACTTGGGCCTCTCAGTCCAGGTGTGGGGATGTTAGTGTTGCACCACAAGAGTATCCTTCACACTTCTAAACTCCAGGGGAAACAAGGCAATTTGTCTAATATATCCTGAACACAATTTATTCATTTCACCTATCAATCTAATAAACCTTACCTGAACCATCTTCAATACATTTACACCGTTCCTTAAAGGACATCATATCTGCACACAGCATTCAGGTTATGATCTCACCAATGCCCTGTTTAATTAAACATAACCTTATTTTTATATTCAATTGTTCTCATAATAAAGGATAGCATTCCATTAACCACCTTGATTATGTTGTTGCAGCTGTAAACTAACTTTTTGTAACTCGTGCACTTGAAAACCTAGATCCCTCTTCAGCTTAGAATTCCACACTCGTTATCCTCCATTTACATGATACTTTGCTTTTTTGTTCTTTCTGCCAAAGCAAAAAAAAATTGATTGTACTTTTTAAAATGCTCCATCTGTATCAAAA
Organism: Stegostoma tigrinum; assembly: GCF_030684315.1. Taxonomy (NCBI): domain Eukaryota; kingdom Metazoa; phylum Chordata; class Chondrichthyes; order Orectolobiformes; family Stegostomatidae; genus Stegostoma; species Stegostoma tigrinum. Next base: position 150,110,190 of record NC_081355.1, on the reverse strand, counting down.
AATATGCATAAACTAAAGTTATGATGCCTACTGGCATATGGACCCTTGCCAATTAGCCTACAGTATCATCAGCATATTGTCAGAAAATTATGTTATATAGCATTGTAATTCGTCCTGTGCTGTCATTTCTGAACCCCTCCTACCCCATTGATCTCCGTATTATCCTATTTAAAATCATATTGTTTTGCCTTTCTATTTAAGGATTAAAATCTTATTTTAAATCCACTTTAAAATATCTTTAAATGAGTTTTGAAATTTGGTATACAAATAGTTGTGTTGATAAAATGGATTATTTTACTACGAGTTGTTGGTAAAATTGGCGCGTTAGATCTTTCACAGTGGCTATTGTTATCTCTTTTAAATGCCAGGTTACACAAAAGCAAAAACGAAGAGCCAGCTATTCTCCTGGAATGTGATGCCACATTACTTGATGCTGTTCAGAAGCATTTAAAAGTTTACAAAATTCGAAGGAAAATGAAGATATCCCCTTGTCCGGAGCTTTCCCTATGGTCAGTGCTCTCATTTGCACCGTCAACCAAAGCTGGCAGCGCTTTAGAAGTAAATGCAAAGAAAGTGGTGGTGTGCACCATTGATCCTAGAACTGATGCCATGGGATGGCGATTAGTTTTGAACAAAATGGACAACCCTTTGGCTATTGTCCCAGGCAGTCATCTAGGAGATATCCAGGACTACCATAGATATCGGTATCAAGTAGGTAAGGAGTATTTACAGCTTGCAAACTGAAACTGGCCTAAAACTCCACAATGCCTTATATCTCGGAGGGGTTGCCATGTAAAATATTCTACAAATGGTTTTACCTTTTGAAGCCTGTTACTAGTACCTTCACCACAGTGAGTAACACAACTGAAGCAATGTGCTCCTAAATACAATTCAACTTCTGTTATGTATTGGCAAATAAGCAAATTTAGCATTTTTCAGAAAATTATCTTTGTAAGCAGGAACTATTCCTGAAGAATGAGCAGATTTTTGATTGAGAGCAATGTAACACATCAGATGATGGCCTACACCCTTCACTCTGGGCTGGTTGTTCAAAGCCCCAAATTATCCAAAGTTTCACTGGTAGAGAAGATTTAATTTTGTCTGTTATTGTATACATTGTGTTGCAGCCCATCTCCCTCTAAGATCCTGTGACCACCTTCCTGATTCAGAGACTAACTAGCACTGTAGGAGTAGGCCATCCTGCCCATTCTACCTATGATGTTGAATCATATATCTTCTGCTTCAACACTATTGTCCTTGATGTGATTAATGTCTAGAAGTCTGTTGATTGCTTGACTTGAATATGCTCAATGACTGAGCTTCCCCAATTCTTTGCTCTGGGGCAAAGAATACCAAAGATTTGCCACCCTCTGAAGAAATTCCTCATCTCAGTCCAAAATGGTCTAACCTTTTTTTCTGAGACTCTGTCCCCCTGGCTGTAGAATCCCAGTCATGGGCAGCACCCTTTCTTTGACTCATCACATGTACCCCGTAGTTTCTTTATATTTCTGGGCCTTGCTATATTTCTGATATTGGGAACTGCAGATGCTGGAGAATCCAAGATAACGAAATGTGAGGCTGGATGAACACAGCAGGCCCAGCAGCATCTCAGGAGCACAAAAGCTGACGTTTCGGGCCTAGACCCTTCATCAGAGAGGGGGATGGGGTGAGGGTTCTGGAATAAATAGGGAGAGAGGGGGAGTCGGACCGAAGATGGAGAGAAAAGAAGATAGGTGGAGAGGAGAGTATAGGTGGGGAGGTAGGGAGGGGATAGGTCAGTCCAGGGAAGACGGACAGGTCAAGGAGGTGGGATGAGGTTAGGAGGTAGGAGATGGAGGTGCGGCTTGGGGTGGGAGGAAGGGATGGGTGAGAGGAAGAACAGGTTAGGGAGGCAGAGACAGGTTGGACTGGTTTTGGGATGCAGTGGGTGGGGGGGAAGAGCTGGGCTGGTTGTGTGGTGCAGTGGGGGGAGGGGACGAACTGGGCTGGTTTTGGGATGCGGTGGGGGAAGGGGAGATTTTGAAGCTGGTGAAGTCCACATTGATACCATTGGGCTGCAGGGTTCCCAAGCGGAATATGAGTTGCTGTTCCTGCAACCTTCGGCTGGCATCATTGTGGCACTGCAGGAGGCCCATGATGGACATGTCATCTAAAGAATGGGAGGGGGAGTGGAAATGGTTCGCGACTGGGAGGTGCAGTTGTTTGTTGCGGACGGAGCGGAGGTGTTCTGCAAAGCGGTCCCCAATCCTCCGCTTGGTTTCCCCAATGTAGAGGAAGCCACACCGGGTACAATGGATACAGTATACCACATTGGCAGATGTGCAGATGAACCTCTGCTTAATGTGGAAAGTCATCTTGGGGCCTGGGATAGGGGTGAGGGAGGAGGTGTGGGGGCAAGTGTAGCATTTCCTGCGGTTGCAGGGGAAGGTGCCGGGTGTGGTGGGGTTGGAGGGGAGTGTGGAGTGAACAAGGGAGTCACGGAGAGAGTGGTCTCTCCGGAAAGCAGACAGGGGTGGGGATGGAAAAATGTCTTGGGTGGTGGGGTCGGATTGTAGATGGCGGAAGTGTCGGAGGATGATGCGTTGTATCCGGGAGGTTGGTGGGGTGGTGTGAGAGAACGAGGGGGATCCTCTTTGGGTGGTTGTGGCGGGGGCGGGGTGTGAGGGATGTGTTGCGGGAAATGCGGGAGACGCGGTTAAGGGCGTTGCCCCATCGCTGTATTTCTGCTGTGGTACAGAATCATGATGATCATGAAGGGCTTCCCTGGCCCACCTGTGAGATCCAGAACCAATTTTGGTGGATCTACAGCAAAAGGGATATTTGCCTCTAGGAGAGTGGGCTCTGCCATACACTTGTCTCTCACTCAATGCCTTAGGGAGGAGCTAACATCTCAGTCCTTGATTAACCAGTTATTGATGGGTCAGTCTGATACATGACAATGCGAACCTGCAGCAGCACTGTTGTCGAAGGCAAAAATATCCTTTTATACTTACTGAGGTAATTGTAACAATTGGGTGGGTTGCATTCACTGTTCAAATGGCAATGTATTCGACTTATGGTGAGTTAGGCTGTTCACCTTGCCATTGTGTCAAACTTCTTGTACCTCTGTCCTACAAGCAAGATCTCAGGCATTCGCTGATCTATTATCTAATATCTCCTTTGTAAAGTGGGTTCAGCGTTGATCCAACAATTTCAGAAGGCGTGTCATGTTTGGGCCTAGGCCCATTTTCCTGCATATTTAATCAACAGCTGAACCAGTCAGGTGTGTGAAGGAGTGAATTTTATTTGCCTTTGAAAGTTTCAAGTGCCTTCAAGGAGCTAGACACAACCCTCTAAAAGGGGTCCATAGTATGTGTTATTTTAAAATTTTACTTCATTGACAACATTGGGCAAAAGGGTGCTAAACTCTGAAAATGATTAAATGATTAGTTATTTGAATTGTATATGAAAATTGAGTTTAATTATATCAAGGATAGTAGGTAATCTTTTCTTTATTTAAGGAATTGCTGAAGGGGTGAAGGACCTTCCATCTGGAGAAGCAATACCTCTGGAATCCAATCTAGTTTACATGAATGGGATCAGTTTCACGAAAGGCTGTTATATTGGACAAGAGTTGACAGCTCGTACTCACTACACAGGTGTGATTAGGAAAAGATTGATGCCAATACAACTGGACAACCCCTTACAGCCTGGCAGTCTTCCTGAAAAGGCCCAGATTGTGACTGAATCTGGAAAATCGGCTGGAAGGCTCAGGAGTTACACTGGTGATGTTGGCTTAGCCTTGGTTCGACTGGCCTTTGCGAATGAACCACTTCACCTGCGTACAAAAGGCGATGCTCAGGTCCTATTGAAGGCATCAGTTCCAGATTGGTGGCCAAGTGATGAAAATAAATGAAAGAAAATATTTTTAGTATTGAAAACCACATTTCGTGGGAAAATATTTTCCTAAATAAACAATTGGATTTGTGAAAACTCAAAAAAGCTTTCATTAACCCACTATTACAGTTTCATCTTCTGACTTCTTTAGGAAGACTTTTCATCCAAATCACCTGGCAATTTGCTGGGATGAATGTCTAAAAGAAACATGACTTAGTTGTCTGTAGGTATCTAATTTGATCCCTCCTATGTACTGGTTTTAATCTTAAGGAAACCATTTGACCAATCAGAATTTGAGCAATTTAAGTGTTAACCCATGGAAAGATATTAAGATGTGAAGAATGGAATAACTGCACATAATATTACATAGATAGTTAATATTGCTAGTTTTCACTTGTTGTTTCTGTAATATCATTATTTTTGTTCCATTATTTGTTCTCTGACCACTTAACTTGAAGATCAAGGGCTTGATTTTAAGCCCCATTTGGGAACAGAGGCAGGTGGTTGCTAAAGTTAGCAGCGCTGGCTCTCTAATTCCATCCTGCTTTGTAGGGGAAGGGAATGGTACGGCTATATTAACTAATAGCCACTAAGTCCCAGTCACTGTTCTTCAACTGGCATGTCCAGTCAGCCTATCAGTTCCCAGTGGTAGTAGGAACCAGTTGAGCTGTGTGGAGTCCCCCTTCTGTATGCAGACCAGGAGTCTGTCCTCCGAGTACACTTAATGTCCTCTTCCTGTTCGCAGCAGTAGTCACAGGTTGTCCTGTAGAAGAGTTTTGCTTTTCAAAGTAGTAGCCTGGCTGCAAGGTTGGCTTTCTTAATTAAAACTGTTAAGAGAGTACACCTCCATCTTGATGTTCCACCTCCGCCACCAGCACCACCACCTCCACCACCACAACCCTCACCCCCCCCCCAACCATTCACTTCCCTGTATCGACACTTGTCAATCTGGAATGCCTCTAATCCTCTGGCCTTGACCCAGTCCACAGGGGACCAGGAGTAGACCATTTAACCTCTTGTGCCTGCTCTGCCATTTTAAATTATGGCTGACTATCTACCTCAATGCCTTTTCCTGCGCTTTCTCCAAATACCTTTAACATCCAGAAATTTATTCATCTCTTTTTTATGAACAGATTTAATTGACTACCCCATAACACACTGGGGCATAAAATTCCAAAGATTCATTACCTCTTGAGTGAAGACATTGCTGTCATTTTTGGCTTAAATGTACCTGTGCTAATTCTGTGACTTGGTCTCCTGGTTTGTAACCCCAACCCAAGCCATAAGAAAACATTTCTCTTGGATACACGCTGACTCATTCATCAAGAACAATCTCCTCCTATTGTAAACTGGAGAATAGAAGCAAGTCAAGTTTCTGCAATCTCCCCACACAGACAGACCCTCTTTAGGAATTAGTCTGCCAGACCTTTAACGCGTATACTTTTTGGTGAGTATATGCTTCCTTGTGTAAAGGAACCAAAACTTCAAACAACACTCAGCTCTGGTTCAACCTGCATTCTATGCAATTGCAGCAAGAATCTTTACTCCTCTATTCTAATTCTGTGCCATTGAAGGCCAACATACAATTTCCTTTCTGAATTGCTTGCTGCACTAGTATATCAGCTTTGGGTAATTTGAACAATTTTTTGTTTGTATAAATTTGTTTATAATTTGACTGTCATTAATCTGTCTGACTGGGATGAATTGGGAACCAAAAGAATTACAAATGCTATCATGTTGGTCTTGTGAGATTGTCTGACCACGTTGATGAAATAGAATGAAGGAACAGAAATTGCCTTCCTAACTCTGCTGTACCTGGAATTTCTTAGTGATAGTAACCAGATGCCAAAAATACAAATTGATTTGAGCATAAGATATTTTGAAAATTTAATGTACAATGTTGCTGACTGAGGCATGCACTAATGGTGTGACTGGACACATTTTCCCTATCTGCTTATGGAAAGCAACAGATTCCAGACCTGATTAGTTTCCTGAGTTGCAATACCAGTTTTTTTCCCTTGTTTCCTCTCTGTTCCTCTGCCACACCCAACGTGGCTGGAAAACATTGATAGTAGCAATCATATGCTACAATGCCAGGCTGGTAGCATTACTGTTTTGCCCTTAAAAAGGCTAGCTGGCGGAGAAACAGCTGAGTTCTGTCCAGTCATGTGAAAAGGCCATTGACCTGAAATGTTAAATCTGTTTCTCTCTGTTGCTGTCAGACCTGCTGAATATTTTTGGCATTTTCAGTTTTTTTTTGTTACCTCCTCCAACCTGGTGACTTATTCACAGAGGTAATGTTGGTCAATTTGATACTTGGATGTCATTTATGTGCCCTTCACCTTTCAGATATCTCAGAAACATTTGTTCCATGAATGTGAGAGTATTGTACATTTGATTCTGGAATATCACATAGTAGCCGTCAGAATAATGATGGCCCAGACTTGACCTTGTGTGAAGCAGATGATTATATAAACCATCGCCACCACCGTCCCCCCCCCATTCCTGTGTCTTTCCTTATGTAACATGCAAGTGAATATTTGATACATCTATGCAGTGCATATTGATGATCCATAAATATATGGGCTGAATGGACTTCGCTATGCTGCACTGTGTTTGCTTTGATCCCATATTTTTAAAGTTAACTTCAGATGAGGGCAAGACATACAAGTTACCACCACAGCCACCTTCAAGGCAATTGGCCTTTTGTAGAATACAACCAGACTATTTCAGTTTTAACATCTGTGAATGTTAAAAATAGGCATTATCAATTTCCCAGATCTAACATTTACTCTACGGGTATTGACTGAAGTATAATATTAGAACTGATAAAATGTTGCACATTTCATTGTCAAGGAAAATCTGAATTAAATGTTTCATAAAAACATTTCATGCCTCATTGTTGTTTTTTGCAGTTACGAGTTACTCCTAATAAAGATGTTCACTAGTTTATGTATGGTAAGGTAAATAAGCATCATTTTGGGTTTATTTGTTACTAGTATTACAGTATTTTCCAAGTCAACCGGTCATGAATAACAGCATGAGGACAGATTTGAAAACATAATCTAGACTGTCACTTCAACTCAATACTGACAAGTCAGTCAGCTTAGACTTTTAAACCAATACTTGCTTACATAGATGTATTTGCAGAATAGGAGGAGGTCTTGATCAATGTACTTCACTCAACCAAGCAGAATACACTTTAATAATTATGGGACCTTGCTGTGCACAAACTAGATGTGAAAGATGTCATATAAATGCAAGCAGAGATAATGGGAACTGCAGATGCTGGAGAATCCAAGATAACAAAGTGTGGAGCTGGATGAACACAGCAGGCCAAGCAGCATCTCCAGAGCGCAAAAGCTGACGTTTCAGGCCTAGACCCTTCATCAGAGAGGGGGATGGGGAGAGGGTTCTGGAATAAATAGGGAGAGAGGGGGAGGCGGACCGAAGATGGAGAGAAAAGAAGATAGGTGGAGAGGAGAGTATAGGTGGGGAGGTAGGGAGGGGATAGGTCAGTCCAGGGAAGATGGACAGGTCAAGGAGGTGGGATGAGGTTAGTAGGTAGGAAATGGAGGTGCGCTTTGAGGTGGGAGGAAGGGATGGGTGAGAGGAAGAACAGGTTAGGGAGGGTGAGAGGAAGAACAGGTTAGGGAGGCAGAGACAGGCTGGGCTGGTTTTGGGATGCATTTGGGGGAGGGGACGAACTGGGCTGGTTTTGGGATTCATCTTCACCATCCCCGCAGACCTCCCACTGACTGAGGACGAATGGTCAGTCCTAAGCAAGGGGCTCACCTTTGTCCCCCTACAACCACACATCAACGAATACCAGTCACGTTTGGACATAGAGCAGTTTTTCCGCCGCCTTCCCCTCCACGCTTACCTCTTCAACCGGGAGCCTAACCCTCCCTCCACTGACCCCTTCACCCTCCTCCAACACAAGTCCTCCTCCTGGACACCACCCCCAGGCCTCCTACCCTCCCTCGACCTCTTCATCTCCAACTGCTGTCGAGACATTAACCGCCTCAACCTCTCCACCCCTCCCACCCACTCCAACCTCTCCCCTGCAGAATGGGCAGCCCTCATCTCCCTCCGCTCCAACCCCAACCTCACCATCAAACCTGCAGACAAGGGTGACGCAGTGGTAGTATGGCACACTGACCTCTACATCGCCGAGGCCAAACGCCACTTCTCCAACACCTCCTCCTGCCGCCCCCTTGATCATGACCCCACCCCCGAGCACCAAACCATCATCTCCAACACCATCCATGACCTCATCACCTCAGGGGACCTCCCACCCACAGCCTCCAACCTCATTGTTCCCCAATCCCGCACAGCCCGTTTCTATCTCCTTCCCAAAATCCACAAAACTGCCTGCCCTGGTCGACCCATTGTCTCAGCCTGTTCCTGCCCCACCGAACTCATCTCCACCTATCTGGACTCCATTTTCTCCCGTTTGGTCCAGGAACTCCCTACCTACGTCTGTGACACCACCCATGCCCTCCAGAACTTCCAATTCCCTGGCCCCCAACATCTCATTTTCACCATGGACGTCCAGTCCCTATACACCTGTATTCCTCATGCAGATGGCCTAAAGGCCCTCCACTTCTTCGTGTCCCGACCAGTCCCCCTCCACCGACACCCTCATCCGCCTAGCCGAACTCGTCCTCACCCTCAACAACTTCTTTTCGATTCCTCCCACTTCCTACAGACTAAGGTGGTGGCCATGGGCATCTGCATGGGCCCCAGCTATGCCTGCCTCTTTGTAGGTTATGTGGAACTGTCCCTCTTCCGCACCTACACAGGCCCCAAACCCCACCTCTTCCTGCGTTACATTGATGACTGTATCGGCACCACCTCTTGCTCCCCAGAGGAACTCGAACAGTTCATCCATTTCACCAACACCTTCCACCCCAACCTCAAGTTCACCTGGGCCATCTCCAACACATCCCTCACCTCCTGGACCTCTCAGTCTCCATCTCAGGCAGCCAGCTAGTAACTGATGTCCATTTCAAGTCTACCGACACCCACAGCAACCTAGAATACACCTCCTCCCACCCACCCTCCTGCAAAAATTCCATCCCCTATTCCCAATTCCTCCGCCTCCGCCACATCTGCTCCCACAACAAGACATTCCACTCCCGTACATCCCAGATGTCCAAGTTCTTCAAGGACCGCAACTTTCCCCCGCAGTGGTTGAGAACGCCCTTGACCGCATCTCCCGCATCACATCCCTCACACCCCGCCCCCGCCACAACCGCCCAAAGAGGATCCCCCTCGTTCTCACACACCACCCCACCAACCTCCGGATACAACGCATCATCCTCCGACACTTCCGTCGTCCACAATCTGACCCCACCACCCAAGACATGTTTCCATCCCACCCTTGTCTGCCTTCCGGAGAGACCACTCTCTCTGTGACTCCCTTGTTCGCTCCACACTGCCTTCCAACCCCACCACACCTGGCACCTTCCCCTGCAACCGCAGGAAGTGCTACACTTGCCCCTACAACTCCTCCCTCACCCCCATCCCAGGTCCCAAGATGACTTTCCACATTAAGCAGGGGTTCACCTGCACATCTGCCAATGTGGTATACTGTATCCATTGTACCTGGTGTGGCTTTCTCTACATTGGGGAAACCAAGCGGAGACTTGGGGACCGCTTTGCAGAACACCTCCGCTCGGTTCGCAATAAACAACTGCACCTCCCAGTCACGAACCATTTTAACTCCACCTCCCATTCTTCAGATGACATGTCCATCTTGGGCCTCCTGCAGTGCCACAAGGATGCCACCTGAAGGTTGCAGGAACAGCAACTCATGTTCCGCTTGGGAACCCTGCAGCCCAATGGTGTCAATGTGGACTTCACCAGCTTCAACATCTCCCCTTCCCCCACCGCAGCCCAAAACCAGCCCAGTTCATCCCCTCCCCCCGCTGCATCACACAACCAGCCCAGCTCATCCCCTCCCCCCACTGCATCCCAAAACTAGCCCAGCCTGTCTCTGCCTCCCTAACCTGTTCTTCCTCTCACCCATCCCTTCCTCCCGCCCCAAGCCGCACCTCCATTTCCTACCTCCTAACCTCTTCCTCCCGCCCCAAGCCGCACCTCCATTTCCTACCTCCTAACCTCATCCCACTTCCTTGACCTGTCCGTCTTCCCTGGACCTACCTATCCCCTCCCTACCTCCCCCCCCCCCACCCCCCCCATACTCTCCTCTCCACCTCTTCTTTTCTCTCCATCTTCGGTCCGCCTCCCCCTCTCTCCCTATTTATTCCAGAACCCTCTCCCCATCCCCCTCTCTGATGAAGGGTCTAGGCCCGAAACATCAGCTTTTGTGCTCCTGAGATGCTGCTTGGCCTGCTGTGTTCATCCAGCTCCACACTTTTATATAAATGCAAGCACTTCGTTTCTCAATTATTGTACATTCTGAACCACACTACTGCATGTGAATGTGAAAGGGGGCTGGCCTATTCTGGTGGACCCATGAAGTAAACAGTAAAATTGGCACAACTATGCAATAAAGAGTCAGCTTTACATTTGTTGATTTATTTAAATTATTTAATTGAAATTGTTTTATCAGGGAGCAGCTGAATGGAGACAGTACAATAGTGGACAGATGATTTATTTGATTGTTTGGATTCTGTTGTACAACAGACTTTTGACTTTGATATAGTGAAAAAGGAGAAACCGTTTGAATGAAGTTTCTAGATCATTGTGCCCCTAAACTTTATACTTATTAAATATGTTACCGTGTAACACTGAATGAGTAGATGGTTGTGTAAATTGTAAACTGCATCCTGTGATAGCCACAGGTGAGGTGCTGGAAGACTAGACTTTGGCTAATGTGGTACCACTATTTAAGAAAAATGATAAGGAAAAGCCAGATAACTATAGACTGGTGAGCCTGACATCAGTGGTGGACAAGTTTTTGGAGGCAAGGATTGATTAGGGATAGTCAACATGGCCTTGTGCTTGAGAAATCATGACTCACTAACTTGAGGTCTTTGAAGAAGTAATAAAGAGGATTGGTGAGGGCACAGTGGTGGACGTGGACTTCAGTACGGTGTTCGACAAAGTTCCTCTTGATAGACTGATTGGCAAAGTTGGATCACATAGAAAACAGAGAGAACTAGCTATTTGGATGCAGAACTGGCTTGAAGGTAGGAGACAGAGGGTGGTGGTGGAGGGTTGCTTTTCAGACTGCAGGCCTGTGACCAGCAGTGTACGTCAACGATTGGTGCTGGGTCCACTGCTTTTCCTCATTTATATAAATGATTTGGATGTGAACATAGGAGGTATAGAGTCATAGAGCTGTACAGCATGGAGACAGACCCTTTGGTCCAACTCGTCCATGCTGTCTAGATATTCGAAATTAATCTAGTCCCATTTACCAACATTTGGCCCAAATCCCTCTCAACCATTCCTATTCATGTATCCATCTAGATAGAGTGAATAGTTAAGGTCTTTTCTCCAAGGGAGGGGAGTCCAAAACTAGAGGGCTTAGGTTTAAGGTGAGAGGGAAAGTTTTAAAAGGGACCCGAGGGGCAACTTTTTCACACAGAGTGTGGTGCGTGCACGGAATGACCCGCCAGAGGAAGTGGTGGCGACTGGTACAATTACAGCATTTAAAAGGCACCTGGATGGGTATATGAATAGGAAGAGTTTAGAGGGACATGGGCAAAATGTTGAAAAATGGGACTTGATTAATTTAGGATATCTGGTTGGCATGGACTGGTTAGAGTGAACAGTCTGTTTTTATGCTGCACAGCTCTATGACTCGATTGTCCAAGCATTGTGAATTGTTTTGTCTACTATGGAGTTTTTGCAGGCCGCTTATGAAATTTAGGTCAGTGCTGTCAGTTCATTTGCAGCCATCTCAAACTGAAAACGAATCTGGATGGTTTGTTTTAGGGATTATCTGTGAATCAAAGTAGCAGGGTGTTTAGCCCACTCCAAAATGCACGAAATTCAAATGGCTTTGGGACATAAATTTTTGAGATTCACAGTGCAATTTAGCCCAGAGGGAGATGCTTGGATGTTTCTGATTTAAGCAAAATAATAAATTGGTATTAGTTTATACAGTTCTCATTTAAATGTAAGTTAGAACTCAAAGATGTTGTTTGCCTCAACCAGTCCAGTATTTATTTCCCTATCTGAATAATGGTCACTGAACTCAAACTTAACTCTGCTTTCTCTTCACAGATGCTGCCAGACCTACTGAGTTTCTCCAGTAATTTGTTATTTATTTCCCATCATTAGTTGCCCTTGCAAAAGTGGTGGAGAGGTGTCATGATGGAATGCTGCAGTCCATTTTGTTTAGTTAATACCCCCCACACCCCAGTCACTGTGCGGTCAGGAAGGGATTTTAACCCTGCAAGGCTGAAGAATGGCATTATAATTTTACATCAGGGTAGTCAGTGGTTTGGAGGACAGCTTGCCGGTTGTCAAGCTCCTTGAGTGTTGTTGGCAGTGCACTCATTCAGGCCAGTGAGGAGGGTTCCATAACATTCCTGACTTGGTTCTTATTGATGGAGAGACTTTGGGGAGTTAATTGGTGCAAGATTCCTAGTCTCTAACTTACTCTGTAACCACAATATTTATATTGCAAGCCCGGTTAAGTTTCTAGTCAATAGTAACTCTCAGGATGTTAATAGTGTGGGATTCATTGATGGTAATGCCATTGAATGTCAAGGGATGATGGTTAAATTCACTCTTGATTGAGATGGTCATTGCCTGACACTCGGTGTGTGTCAGCCTGAAACTGGATATTGGACAGATCTTGCTGTATTTGAACCTGGTCAGCTTCAGTGTGTGAGGAATTCCAAATTGTGCAATCATGAGCAAACAACTTACTTGCTGAACTTACAAGGGAGGGAAGGTCATTGATGAAGTAACAAAATGGTTGGGTGTAAAGCATTCCTGTAAGAACGATGTCATGGAGTTGAGATGACTGAACTACAACATCTTCATTTGTGCTAGGTATGTCACTAGTCAGCTGAGAATTTCCCCCCCATAGAACATAGAACATAACAGCACAGTACAGGCCCTTTGGCCCTCGATGTTGTGCCGACCTGTCATACCGATCTGAAGCCCATCTAACCTACACTATTCTGTGTACGTCCATATGCTTCCCATTAACTCTACTTTTGCTCAGGCTCTTCAATGTGACTCAGTCAAATGTGGCAGTGATGTCAAAGGCAGTCTCTCTCACCTCATCAGTGGACTTCACCTCTCTTGTCCATGGTTGAACCAAGGTTGTAATGAGATTAGGAGTGAATGGCCCTGGCAGAAGCCAAAATGAGTGTCAGTGAGTGGGTTATTGCTGAGCAGGTGCTGTTTATTATCACTGATGACAACTTCCATTACTTTACCGATGATTGAGAGTAGACTAATGGACTGGGAACTGATTAGATTGGATCTGACCTGCTTGGTGTACAAGGCTTAGCTGTGCAATTTTCCGCAGGGTGAGGTGGATGCTGATTTTGTGGCTGTACTGGAACTGTTTGGTGAGGAGTGTGGCAAGTTCTGAAGCACATGTCTTCAATATTATTACAGGAATGTTGTGAGAACTCGTAGCCCTTGCAGTATTTAACACCTCCAATGGTATCTTGATGTTATGTGGAGTGGATCGATTTGGCTGAAGACTAGCATCAATGAAGCTGGGGATATCTGGAGGAAGCCATGAAAGATCATCTGCTTGACAGCTAGAATTGTACAGTGCAGAAGAGGCCCTTCAATCCTCAAATCTGGACAGCCAAAATTCATTACTGCCTATGCTTGTCTCACTTTTCTGCACTAGATCCACAGCCTTGAAATGTTTTGATGCTTCATATTCATCCAGGTACTTTTTAAGGTTACCATTCCCACAGTGCATTCCAGATCCCTGCCACTCTCTGGGTGGAAAAAAATCTTCCTTTACTCCCCTCTAACCTTCCTGCCTTTCACTTTACAAGTTTGTACCCTTGTTCATGACCTTTTGATTAAGGCGGGGGGGGGGGGGGCACCCTGTCCATATCCCTCATAATCTTAAACACCTCAATCAGTTCATCTCTCAAACTTCTCCGCCCCGTAGAAAACAACCGAAGTTTATTCAACCTGTCTTTATAGCTGAAATGCACCATCTCTGGCAATATCCTAGTGAATCTTCTCTTGGGGTCCTCCAATGCAATAGTTCTGGTTGAAGACTGTTGCAAATGCTTCAGCTTTTTCTTTTGCACTAATGTGCTGAGCTCCGCTATTATTGAGGATGGGGTTATAAGTGAAGCTGCCTCCTTGATTGAGTTGCTTAATTGTACGCAAAAATTCACAGCTCAGTGCAGCAGGAATGCAGAGCTTAGATCTGGTTATGGAATTGTTTAGCTCTTTCTATTGCTTCATGCTTATGCTGTTTGACCTGGAAGTAGTCCTGTTTTGTAGCTTCACTTGGTTGACATTTCTTGCATATGCCTGGTACTACTCTTGGCAGGTGCTCCTGTACTTTTGAAATAGGATTGATCCTTGGGCTTACTGGTTGCAGTAGAATTGGTGACATGCCAGGTCATGATGCTGCAAACAGTGTCTGAATACAATTCTGCTGCTGTTGATAGCCCTCAGCACCTCATGGTTGATAGTGTTGACTTGATAGGTCTGTATCAAGTCTGTCCTGTTTAGCATAACAATTGTGCCACAAAACAGAACATATGGTGTTCTTGAATGTGACTGTCTCTGCAGAGACTGAACAGTGGTCACTCTTACCAATACTATCATGGACAGGTGCACCTGCAGCATGCAGATTAGTGAAGACAAGGTTCAATGTGCTTTTCCCTCTTTGTTCCCATATCACCAGCTGCAAACTCAGTCTAGCATCTGTTCTAGCTAATAAGGTTGGGAGTGGTATGTGTGTAGCTAGGGCTTGCAAAGCAAAATAATATATTGGCACTGCGGACAAACTATTTTGACAATATCCAGAGGGAGAGTATACAAACACCAAGGGGGGGGGGGGGGGGGGTGCGCAAGAACACTAGTAAATAGGGCCAAGATGGGGGAACAAAAGGTAAAATTAATGATTCTTAGATGTGTGAGGTATTCTGAACAAAATAAATGAATTAATGTCACAAATAGAGGTTAATCAGTATGATAGTATGAAATCAAAACTTTGAACTAAATATTCATGGAAGTGTGATTTTTTGAAAGGGCAGATAGGAAAGGAAGGGTAGTGGAGTAGGTTTTGAGAGTTCAAAATGGAATAAGTATATTGTCAACAAATGATCTTGGATCGAATAATATAGAATCTTTCATGGTAGAGGTAAGAAAAAACAAGGGAAAGAAAACATTAGTGGGAATAGTCTATAACCCTCTTAACTGTAGCTGTTCTGTAGGGAAGTCAATAAATCAGGAGATAATGAGGACATGCAAAGAAGGTAGTACTTTCTACATAAAGTTTAAAGTAACCCATGGTTATTGGGAAAGTTAAATAGACAGAGCTAGCCAATGTATTTGGGATAGTTTCCTAGAACTGGTCCAATCAAGGTATTTTGGATCTGGTAATGTATAATGAGGCAGGTTTAGTAAACATTTTGGAGCAAAAGATATCATTGCAAAGGGTGATGAGTGCCTGGAATGTGCTGCCAGAGGAAGTGTTTAAAGTAGACACAATGGCATTATATTCAAGAAGCACCTGGATGAATACATGAATAGGAAGGAAATAGAGGGATATGGATCCTGTAAGTGGAGACAGTTTTAGAATGGAAGGGCAAAATGTGTCTATCCTGGCTTGGAGGGCAAAAGGGCCTGTTCCGATGCTGTATTGTTCTTTGTCTTTTCTAGGCAACACTGACCATATCATTATAGGATACAGCATTTGGCTTGAGAATGAGAAATTTGGGTTGGAAACAACTGTGCTAAACTTAAGTAAAGATAACTACTTGGGAGTAAGAGCAGAGGTTGTCTAGAGTGGAGTGGGAAAGGAGTTTAGCAGAAAAGATAGTTGATGAACAATGGTAGACATTTAAAAAAATAGTTTGCAACTCCCAGTAAGGATGCTAGATTCCAATAGGTTGATAAACAAACCGTGGTTAAACCAAGGAAGTTAAGAATAGTAGCAAGTTGAAGCGAGGGAAAATAAAGAATATGCCACAGAAGAGTGATAAGTTAGAAGATTGGGAAAGTTTTAAAAACTAACAAATATTGACCCAAAAAAAGGAGAGAAAATAAACTGAGGGCAAATAGCAAGTAACATAAAACAGACAGTACGAGCTTCTTTATATATAAAAAGGATGAGAGGGGCCAGAGTGAATTTAGACTCATTATAGAATAACAGGGATCCAGGAAATGGCAAAAGAATTGAAGAAATATTTTACTTCACTCTTCATAGTAGAGGATATTAATACCAATCCAGAAATAATAAATCAATGAGCAAAAGTGGAGGAGCAAACAAGCACTAGAAAAAAAGGACTGGGGAAATTAATGGGGCTAAAGGTGATAACTCTCCTGGGCAGAATCCTAGGTTATTAAATAAAATAAGCACTGGTAGTAATCTTGCAAAAAAAAAGATTTTGCAAAACTGCCTAAGTAACATCCTTATTAAAAAAGAGTGGATAAAATAAGTAGTGATAGACCAGTTAGCTGAACATCTGTTATTGGGAAAGAATATAACAGGACAGCATTTAGAAATGCACAACATAGTTAAGCAGAGTTATTATAACCTTATGAAGGAGGATATCAATCTGATAAATTATAATGTTTTTGAGGAGGTAACAATCAGGGTGGACAAAGGGAAATCAGTAGATGTCATGTATTTAGATTTCCAAATGCATTTGATAATGCAAATGTACTTAAGAAGACAAGAGCCCATGGTTTTGGGTGTGGCATATTAGCACAGACAGAGGATTACCTAACCAACAGAAGACAGAATTGGGATTTGGGAACATTTACAGGCTGGCACTAGTGGAGTGTCATAGTGATCAGTCCCATCATTCATATTTATAATATATATTAATTACTTGGATGACAGAAGAGAACGTATCATTGGCAATGACATGAAAGCAGGTGAGGCAAACACACTGTCGTGGGTCTGTGGTCACATGTAGATCGACTAGGTATGGCCAGCAGTTTGCCTTCTGTAAAGGATGTTAGTGAACAATTTTTTTTAAAATTACAATCCACAATAGATTCATGGTCCTCTCTAGACTTTTCATTCCAGATTTTTATTGAACTCAGATTTCACCATCTGCCAAGACCCCAGTACATTGGCTGGATTACTAGTTCAGTAATCATATCACTATGACCATCTATCCAAAATGGCCTTGCTATTGACTATCAAGAGGCAACAGTTAAACATGGATTGCTTCAGTATCTGATGGGTTGCAAATGGTGCTGAGTAATGAGCATTCATTGGTGAATATCCCCAGTTCTTACCTATGAGGTAGGGAATATGGTTAATATGACCATGCTGCTTTTGATGACATTCATAATAATTGTTGCACTATTATCATTCTGAGAACTTCAATGCTCTTAAGGTCTGCCCAATTGATTTACTCCATCCTTCTTTAGAAACCTCAACCCTCCTATAACAAGACAAGTCATAAGACATGACAATTTCTTCCACAAGGTCTCCACTGCTGAACAGCTCCTTATATTTAAGAGACTATGATGAATGGTTATTTACACATACTAATTTGAAAGGCTAAAGTCAGTGAGTAGTAGAACAAAAACATTGTATTAGTTTGCAGATAGAATGATGCAGATGAAAATGGTTGCTTGGCCACATCTCAAGGGCAATCAGGGATGAACAACAAACTTTGCCCCTGTCAGGGTAACCCAAATCCCATTAAAAAAGTAAAAAGAAATTTATTTCACATTGACTTTCCAGTCGACCCTCCATTCCCACCAGATTGGGATAGGGCAAGACTTCCCAAAACTTGGACAGTTGAGTCCTGCTGCTTTGAAGCAGCATTGGCTGCCATGAGACAGATTTGTATCCCTCTGCCTCTGTTCTGACAAGGCATCCTTCCTGCTCCCCTCTCAGTTTTTGCGGAGAGGCTGCAACAACGTTGAAGTCCCAAATGGAGTGGAGGTGGGATGGAGAAAGACTTGGAATGGTGGAGGTTGTTGGTGAAGCTGGATTGCCAATCACCCAATGCCTTCATCAAAAACTGGGGGTGGAGGGAACAGAATGAGAGGATTGGGAATAAAGGAAGAGAAGAATGAAGTGATCAGAAAAATGGTCCCGACCCGAAACATTAGCTTTCCTGCTCCTCTGATGCTTCTTGGCCTTTTGTGTTCCTCAGTTCCACACTGTGCCATCTTAGACTGTCATCAGCAGTTCTTACTTTCTCTGAAGAACGAAGGGATTGGGTCTTGGGCTGCGTCGGAACGATGTCGAAGGGTTCATCAACTGCGGAAAAATAACGAACGCACCGCCAACAGAAGGCGCCTTCTTATTGGATTAATGGGGGTGGGGAGGAGGTCGAACGTGACGCCATGACGCCGCTCGCGCCGGAGCCGTTGACATGCAGTTTGTGGCTGTGGCGCGGGCTGAGCGCGGGAAGGCGCGTGGTGGGCGAGGCGGCGGTTGGTGGCGGTTAAGAGCGGTACCGTCAGAGAGTACCTTCAGAGCGGGGCTTCGATGGTGACTAGAGCAGTTTGTTGTCCTCTTTCTCCTGTCTTCATCAGGGAGTAACAAACCATTTAAGTCAGTGTTTGTTGGTGAGGGTGACCTCTGCTTTATTTTTAAAAAGAATGGGCGTAGGCACAAAATAACGATATCCCTTATAGCCGGCGTTCTGTTGACACCATTACTTGAGACACATTGGAGCACTTTCATCTATCCGCGTTGGTTGATCGTTTCAAGGTAACGAAGATAGATTGATTACTTTTCGTGGACGGCATCAGGGAGGTACAGTGCTTGGTAAAGGTTTTTTTTACTTTTCCGCGAGGGAATTGTCACAGGACCTGCGCAATGAATGCAGCCCGTGGTCATGGTAAAAAAAAATTAGTAGGTATTCTTTAATGAGTCCATAAAGGCAAGGTGATTCATGATGAGTAGTACTTTCCATCCTGGTAGGGGGAGAGAGGTTGAAGAGAAGCACGTTTGAGTTGTGTACAGTTTTGAAGCTGTGGTTTGTAAACTGCTTAGAAATATTTTATGGTTCGTTCAAAACTTTACAACCTGTAGGCTCCTCATTGGATCTGGAAGTTGTGTCAGGCTGTCAAATGGGAAGCTCCAGATCACATCAGGAACAATTTGCGAAGAATCAAGCTGCCTGGTGGTGAAATTTCTTGAAGATAATGCCTTTTTTTAACAGTGAATGGTACCTAGATGCCTGTATTGTCCTCCAGGTGTGATCTGACTGGTTTTGGCACAATATTTCTGTCCATGAATCAGAAGAGTGACTGGAATTGTGTCTCTCAAACCCCAACATTTTTGTTGCCTTGGAGTCTGCATATTGATTTTGTATGTTCTGCTTGTAAATTATAGTTGGGTGTTGCAGATAATCAAAAGGATATAACCACCTCTCTTCATCTGGGGAATGTGTGACACCGGGTCACAAAATAAGACTGCTGCCACTGTTCAAACCTATTCATATATGCCCTAGGTTTCTCTGTTCCTCCTTCACAGCTGTTAGAAGTTTTATTTTATTCTCTCTGTGGCCTTTGTCCTAAGGTGGGTCATCTCAAACTTCTCCATGTTGACCTTCAGCTGTCTGCCCACTCCACCAACTTGAAAATTTTTGAAATTCTGTACTGTCCTCATAGTTTACAGTTCTTCCAAGTTTTCATTTGTCTGCAAAACTTGAAATTATCCCCTGTGCAACAAGATCTAGATCATGTAAATATATATCAGGAAAAGCATAGATAACAATACTAACTTGTGTGGAAGTCCTCCATCTTGAAAAATACCCATTTACCATTACTGTTGTTTACTGTTACTCAGACTCATTCAAGATGTTACACATTGCTGTCATTAAGCATCTGGAAATGAACTTTGAAGGTGTCAGATTGGGTGCCAGTAAAAGTGGCTGCTTTGTCGTTAGAGGTATCAAGCATCTAGAGACATCCAGACAAATGGAGAGTATTCTGTTACATTTCTGATTTGTGCCTTGTAAATGGTGAAGGAGCACCCAGACAAGTTATCTGCTGCAGAATGCCATTCTCGTACCTGCTCTTGTTGCCATAGTATTTATAATGGCTGATCCAATTCAGTTTTTGGATAATGGTAATGCTGTTGAAAACCAAAGGATGATGGTTGGATTCCCTCTTGTTGCAAATAGTCGTTTTGAGGTAATTTTGTGATGGAAATGTTACTTGCCACTTAATAAGGCAAGACTAGATAATGTCCAAGTCTTGCTACATTTTTACATGGGTTGATTCAATATCTTAGGAGTCATGAATAGTACTGAACATTGTGCAAACAGCAGCAAATACCCTTATGACTTAATGATGGAGAGATGGTCATTGAAGATGGTTAGGCCTTGGACATTATCCAGAGGATTCTCGTAGTGATGGTCTGTGGCTGAGATTACTGACCTCCGACAGCCCTGACTATCTTCGTTCATGCTAGAAATGTCTCCAACCAGCAACGGGTTTTCTGTCTGATTCCCATTAACTCTAATTTTACTCGGGCTTCTCATTACCACCCTTGGTCAAATGCCGTTTTGATGTCAAGGGCAATGACTTCGTTTACTTGTTGCCCCACCCCATACATACACACACCACCCCACCAAGTTCATCGCTCTTGTCTGTATTTGGACAAACCTGAGGACAGGATCTGTGTCAACCTGACAGAACCCAAAGAGGGCATTTGTTGGCAGGCTATTGTTGAGTAAATGCCATTGAAAACACTTTTGAAAACAAATTCCATCATTTGCTGTTTAAAGTTGCCCATAACCATTACATTTGCTATAAGCTCCAATAATTTATTGTTTAATGTGCTCTGTTTGACAGTTTTAATTACTGTTGGCAGCCTATAAATTACTCCCTCTTGCATTTTCTGAACTTGCTATTTCAAATCTCCAACAGTACTGATTCTACATTCTGATCTTCTGCGCCAAGTTCTTTTTTCACTTGTGTCATCCTCTATTCTTTCTTGTGCTTGTTTTTTCAAAGTGTTGTGTACCTTGGAATACTTAGTATCAATTTAATCACCTTGCAAGCATGTCACTTGTAGCATTTAAGTCTAAGCCATTTATCTCTGTTTGTTCCACTAGTTCATCTGCTGTATTATGAATGAACAGTAAATTATTTTCTCCCTTTCTGTCTCACTCACCTTGTCCATATCCTTGTCAATGTACTTTTCCATTGCCTGAACTTTTCTCCTTGTAATTCTAACTCTCCCTCCCCCAAACTCTCTCTCTCTCCTTCTCCCTCTTCTGTTTGTTTAGAGTGATTTTTTTTCCTTTTCTAAGTAATTACTGGTACATTTTTATGTTTGCATGCTCTGGCCCTTTATGTCTCATTCTGGTTACTACTGCATGTGCACCCTACACTCTTGCCCTGTCCTTTCACTTTACATTTTCAACTCTCCCTCATGCGTTTGGTCATTTAACTTACTTTCACCTACTTTCTTAGAAGGCTACTTCTACCTCACTGTTCCAAATTACTTTCAGGCCGTTAAAAACAAAGATCAGGACTTTATAGCATTGAAAACCAAACCTGTTTTGAGAAGATTTGTAGCTTAGGTTGAGGTTCTGGATGTGAGTTTGCTCGCTGAGCTGGAAGGTTAGTTTTCAGATGTTTCGTCACCATTCTAGGTAACATTCTAGGTTACCTAGAATGGTGACGAAACGTCTGAAAACTAACCTTCCAGCTCAGCGAGCAAACTCACATCCAAAACCAAACCTGATTTACCTTTACTTTAAAATGCATTAGTTTAAACCCTTTTTATACACTTTTTGTCATGACACTGGTCCCAGTACTGTTCTTTTGAAGACTGCCCTAGTAATCCAGTTTCCTCTTTCCCAGTACTGGTATGACTGCCTCCTGAACCAAAAACAAATTCTCCAACAATAGTCTTTCAACCACATATTCAACACTTTGTTTTAGTTACCGCATGTTAATCGGTGACTGGGGCAGCAGTCCATAGATTATTATCTTTGTGGTTCTGTTTTTATAATTTAGTTCCTAGCTGCTAATACTCTGAGCAGAATCTGACATTGCCTATAACAAAATTAGAAAGTGCTGGAGTATCTCGGCAGGTCTGGCAGCACCTGTGGAGAGAAAACAGAGTTAATAATTTGAGTCCAGTAACCCTTCTTCAGACTGAATATCTGGCTTATTAATGTTCTTTAGGGAAGGTCTGGCTTGCAGGTGGTTGCAGGCTCAGCAATGTTATTGATATGTTTCAGAAAGCAGTTAAGAGTCAAACTATGAAACATCTTAAACCAAAGGGACCACCCAGCAGCAACATGCCAGTAGCAAGCATATGTCAGTGGAATGATATCAAGTTGGAAGGGAGTTGCCTACTTAACCTTCAACGTCAGTTGTAGACTCAGTAACGTCTCATGACATCGGGTTAAGCATGGACAATCATAGATCATACTGTACAGCAATCAATTTTGTACTGCCTAAAATAAACCACTACCTACCCTGGTGTCACTTTTCCAAGCTAGGTCTATAGTCTTGAATGTTATGACTCTTCAAGTACTTTTTAAAGGTTGTCAGATTTCTCACCTCAACTATAATCCCAGGCAGTGCATTCCAGACCCCTATCCTCAAATCTTCTCTAAACCTCTTGCCTTTAAAATGATACCCCCTTGTTATTGACCCCTTTTTAACTAAAGGGAATAGTTGCTTTCCTTTCACTGTGCCTATGCCCCTCATAATCCAATAGACATCTATCAGATCTCCTCTCAACCCTCTCTATTCCAAAGAAAACAACATGAGCTTAACCAACTTCTCATTGTACCTGAAATGTTCCATCCCAGGCAATATCCAGCTGAATCATCTTTGCACTGTTCCCAGTGCATTCACATCCTTCCTGCAGTTTGGTGACTGGAAATGCACAGTACTGTAGCTGTGGTGTAATCAAAAGTTCATGACCTCCCTGCTCGTACAATCTGTGCGACAAATGATAAAAGTGAGTACCTAGTATGTTTTTGTAACTATTAAACTATCCTTCCACCTTCAGAGATCTGTGGATAAGCACACCAAGATCTATCTGTTCTTCTGAGCTTTTCAAAGTGTATCAACTCATTTATTTATCAGGGTTAAATTCCATCTGCTACTGATCTGTCCATCTGACTAATCTGTTTATATCCTTCTGTAAACCAACACCTTCCTCCTCACTGTCAGCCACCTGACCAATCTTATCATTCCCCCACACCCGCCTTTTCTCATCTATATGATTTATGAATGTCACAAACAATAAAGGGAATCAGGTAAGGAAACTTGCTGCTGATTACCATATACCTTGGATGATGAATCATTACACCAGGTTGAATCCCACTTGGAGTGTGGCGAGGTTGCAAAATGTATCAACAGTGACTCAGTAGCACTGCTAAATTTAAAAAAAAGAACTGGTGATGCTGGAGATGTGAAAGTAAAACACAAATTGGTGGCAAAACCGAGCAGGTGTGGCAACATCTGTGGGGAGAAAAGAGTTAACGTTTCAAAACTAGAGATGGGATGTGGGGGTCAGAGGTGAGCAGATTGGTGGAGATGCAGCCCAGGAAGAGAGAAAAATGTAAAGAGTGTGTAGCTGAGAGGATTATTGATAGTAACCCAGGATAGAAGGGAACTTGAGTGAGTAAATAATGAGTGGATAGTAGGAGAGAATGGGTAGGTATAAGGGGAGGGCCTCAAATGTCCACCACCTTCCTCAACTGAGGATTCTCTGCTACTGTGGTTGATAGGGCCCTTAGCCATGTCTGATGCGTTTCTCTCGTTTCCACATTCACCCCTTCACTTTCCTACCACAATGACAATAGGGTCAAACTGCTTGTCACATACCAACCCACCAGCATCTGCATCCAAAGGATTGTAAGCTGACATTTTCTTCAACTCCAGACACACATTCCACTTCAGTCCTTTGTCAGCATTTCACAGGGACCGTTTTCTTTGGGATACCCTGGTCCACATCATTTCCATTCCCAGCGTCTCCCCACACCCTAGTGCCACCTCGTGCCATCGCGGAAGGTGTAACATCTGCTCTTTTACCTCCTCCCTCCTCACTATCCAAGGCCCCAGACAGCATGATGTAGGAGCAGATACAGGACCATTTGTCTATCAAGTTGACTGTACCATTCAATCATGACAATAACACTCAAGAAACTTGACAGGTTCAGTTTTGGAAACCTGGTTGTCTTGTGCTGCATGACTCTATAAAGCCATCTAGGACCAAGCAGCCCCCTTGATTGTTTTTGATAGATATGATGATGTTCACTCCCTCCATCACTGCTGCATAGTAGCTACAAGATGCACCACAGACATTGATTAAAGCCCTTGAGATTGCACCTTCCAAGCCCACAACCACTTTGTCATGTAGAAGGACAAGTGCAGTAGGTACACAGAACAGATAATTCCAACCCTGACTTGGAAATCTATTTTCATTTCTTCACTGTTGCTAGGTCACACTTCTGGAACTCTTACCCCTACAGCAAGGTGGGTGTTCCTACATTAAATTGAGAGCAGTGGTTCAAGATGGCAGCTCACCTCCACTTCCTTGGGGGATTAAGGGATGGGCAATAAATGCTTACCAAGTCAACAAAGGGTATGACCTCTGAATTACTTTTATGAATTGTTACCTAGGTACCAGCTCTAGAACATAGAACATAGAACATAGAACAGTACAGCACAGAACAGGCCCTTCAGCCCACAATGTTGTGCCGACCATTGATCCTCATGGATGCACCCTCAAATTTCTGTGACCATATGCATGTCCAGCAGTCTCTTAAATGACCCCAATGACCTTGCTTCCACAACTGCTGCTGGCAACGCATTCCATGCTCTCACAACTCTCTGCGTAAAGAACCTGCCTCTGACATCCCCTCTATACTTTCCACCAACCAGCTTAAAACTATGACCCCTCGTGCTAGCCATTTCTGCCCTGGGAAATAGTCTCTGGCTATCGACTCTATCTATGCCTCTCATTATCTTGTATACCTCAATTAGGTCCCCTCTCCTCCTCCTTTTCTCCAATGAAAAGAGACCGAGCTCAGTCAACCTCTCTTCATAAGATAAGCCCTCCAGTCCAGGCAGCATCCTGGTAAACCTCCTCTGAACCCTCTCCAAAGCATCCACATCTTTCCTATAATAGGGCGCCCAGAACTGGACGCAGTATTCCAAGTGCGGTCTAACCAAAGTTTTATAGAGCTGCAACAAGATCTCACGACTCTTAAACTCAATCCCCCTGTTAATGAAAGCCAAAACACCATATGCTTTCTTAACAACCCTGTCCACTTGGGTGGCCATTTTAAGGGATCTATGTATCTGCACACCAAGATCCCTCTGTTCCTCCACGCTGCCAAGAATCCTATCCTTAATCCTGTACTCAGCTTTCAAATTCGACCTTCCAAAATGCATCACCTCGCATTTATCCAGGTTGAACTCCATCTGCCACCTCTCAGCCCATCTCTGCATCCTGTCAATGTCCCGCTGCAGCCTACAACAGCCCTCTACACTGTCAACGACACCTCCGACCTTTGTGTCGTCTGCAAACTTGCTGACCCATCCTTCAATTCCCTCGTCCAAGTCATTAATAAAAATTACAAACAGTAGAGGCCCAAGGACAGAGCCCTGTGGAACCCCACTCACCACTGACTTCCAGGCAGAATATTTTCCTTCTACTACCACTCGCTGTCTTCTGTTGGCCAGCCAATTCTGTATCCAAGCAGCTAAGTTCCCCTGTATCCCATTCCTCCTGACCTTCTGAATGAGCCTTCCATGGGGAACCTTATCAAATGCCTTACTGAAGTCCATATACACCACATCCACAGCTCGACCCTCATCAACCTTACCAGTCACATCCTCAAAAAACTCGATAAGGTTTGTAAGGCATGACCTACCCCTCACAAAGCCGTGTTGACTGTATTTGATCAAGCCATGCTCTTCCAGATGGTCATAAATCTCTGCTCTGCAAGGCATTGTAAAAAAATAAATGTTTAAAAATAATCAACAGAAATTTATATGGCACTTTTAACACAAAAATAAATGCCTCAAGACACTTCATGAGCACTGCCAGACAGATTTTAAAAAAGATGAAATATTTTGAGCTGAATTGATGTCTCTCAGGAAAACAACCTTCATTGGCATTTCCTTAAAAAGTTTCTTACAGGATTTAAATATAGTGACGTTCCCTTCAAATATTAGGCTTCCATAATCTCTCTCTAACCCCTTTATGCACTAACAGTAAGTACATTAGACAGTAACAAAAACAAAGTTGCCGGAAAAGCTCAGCAGGTCTGGCAGCGTCTGTGAAGAGAAAATCAAGTGTTTACGTTTTGGGTCCAGTGACCCTTCCTTAGGACATGAAACCTTAACTCGTTAGAATATTAGACATATCCTTATGGAACGATAGCTTATGGAACGATGCACATGCAGATGTAGGTGGTCTTTCATGGAAGTTCGGAATATGTTTTTGGCCTTCTGAGAAATAAACCCTGTAAACCGCCATGAATATTGAGAAAATCAATAACATTACCACGCAGATTGAATTTGCATATGTAGGGACGCCGGCAGGAGGAACGGTGCATGACAGTTTTACTAGAAGTAGTCTGATACGATGTGTGCAGGAGCAAGTAGCGTTGACAAGTCACACTCCAGCTTACATTCATCTTGCACATCTTTTTTAAAAATACCTCAACCTATAAGTTATACTCCTAAAATACATACATCAAATGAGATGCATTATGCAGTTTACGCTACGATGATTTACATGCTTTCATGCCATCCCAGTAATGGATAATTGTACGGTATCTCTTGATCTTTAATTCTGTAAAATATCCTGCAAATGGAGCTGTTTTTATGCTGATTACTAAATGCAATTTTAATGAAATCATCCTCCGGTGTCTCCGGAGCGTTTTATTACTGGAGAGCTTCACCTGCCACTTTATTATCCTATGGTATTTCTAAGTTGTTGGTATCCTTGAAAATATAACTCGATTGCTCCTTTTCCATTGTTGCCCATTAAGGTGACACTTCCGACAAACGTCGTTCGTGGGAGGTCAAGATTTACGAATATATTTCAAAATTGAGTTGTCTTAAACTATAGTGTGAAGTCTCTGGCATATGTAATTATTAAGTTTCGGCTTTTCGGTGGTTTTGTTCTGAGTGCAGATCCTTCAAATCAAATTCAGGACACATTCAGTTTGGGCCATAATTACATGTACGTAAATAACTCAGCATTTCCTCGAGTGCGATGCATAGTCTATTAGAATCTGCAGATAGAATATGTCACTAGCTAGGATGCTGCATATATATGTTAATCACAGTGTTAAATCAGCAACCTGCCGTACTTGTAGTCAATGATCGCCCGGGACCTATTTTCGGATAGCGAACTCAAGATCTTATTACATTTCTTCTAATCAGCAAGGCTATTCTACACTGTGAACGGATTCCGATTTCTGTTTTAAAAGGTATCTTAACATTGAAGCATGATAACAGTAAATTTATAAATTAATAAGACTGGACAACTGCGAAAACTAAGAACGCCACTTTCTGAGATTAAATGGAGAAATACTGGAAACGCTCGACTGTTCAGTATGGTTCAATAGGTTATCGACCTGAAACATTAACCCTACCTTCCTCTTTGCAAATATACTGGTTAGGTTGCCGCGTATTTGCAGCATTTGATATTTCAATTTAAAATGTCAGGGCAGTTTCAGTTCTGAATGTCATGTTGCACTTTGATATGTAATACTGTTGCTTATTTTAAGTTCGATGTTTGCAACGCTAGGGATCGATTTTCAGTCCTGAATATTTTTGTCGGAAAACTGAACCGTACTGGTTGGTGAACAAAGACGTCATTGTACAGGAAGGAAAATGTGAAGATTGATAATCCATTTCCTGTTGTTTGCACGGTTGAAAGTGCGTTTCCTGTTAGCAACCCAGGAGGTGTAGAACTAATGGCGTCCGTTTCCTCGGCAGGATACGCAAGTAGATGTAACAACTGTGTAAAAAAAAGACCTACATACTGCTGATTGCCTCTCGTGAGTATAAATCATTTGTCGAAACGATTTTTCGGTTTTTGTCTCGCTTCTTAGCCTGCAAGGGATTGGTCTGCACAGTACAGATTACGTAACATCGCCACAAACATGAGTGCAATCTTTTTGGCATTTTTGAGCAGTACTTAGCAGTTTGGGCCTGCAAGCTCTTTTTTTTCGATGCACATTTATACAACACTTTAATAGACGATTTATAGTTTATTAGACGGCGAATGTGGAATGACAAAATGGCAAAAGACCTTTCACATTCCGGTTGGCCTAACTACTTGTATGTGCCAAGGAACTTCTTGCAAACAAAAAACAATCTTTATAACCATTCTTGCAGGTAACGAATGCTCTATGAATTACACTTTGCGAACCTTTTACGTGCTCAAGGGTACCTGTATTAAATATATATCGCGTACCAGTGAGAATTAAAGTTGCACACCCGTTAACTCATTCAATTTGGTGGGAGTGAAAACATTGGTGAAAAGTAGCTTGTAATATGGTACGTGTCAAGACTAGCAGTGTGTTCTAATTCAGTTAAAACAAATAAAAGCACTCTGAGGGAGTGCACAACAAGAGGCTGTTTATTACTTAAAGAACATGCAGACCAGGTGGGGGAAAAAAGTCAGTGATCAGTGACTTCCAAATATTCATTAACTAAAGCCTCAAGTGAATTGGTGAATATTCCACAGTCATTGTCAAACACATGAGGAGTTGGAAAAGTAGAAAGTATTTTGACAAGTTAGCAACATATTTTTTAAAAATTAAAAACAGTGCTGGAGAAACTCAGCATGTCTGACAGCATCTGTGAAGAGAAAAGCAGAGTTTACAGTTCAAACCCAGTGACCAAAGGGTCAGCAACTTGGTTTTTGTTGTTTGTTTTCAGTTCTTTTAAATGTTTTACTGTTTAATTTAACCTTGTCTTTTCTTATAGAGTCGTAGGAGCCAGCAACACACAAAAAGGCCCTTTGAGTTTGTGCTGGTCAAAAAACTATATCTAAATAATCTAATCCTACCTTCCAGCACTTGGCCCATAGCCTTGGCGTCACGCATGTGCATCTAAAGACTTCTTAAATGTTAAGAGTTTCTGCCTTTTCCACCCTTTCAGGAAGTGAGTTTCTATACCAGAATTTAATTTTACCTGCGTATTCTAAACTTACTGATACTGTTATGAAACAAAAATCTTACTAATTTTACTCCTTGCAAATTTCAGTCGATCCACGTTCATAGCATTTTAAAGAATATTGCAGATTTCAGTTCATTTGAATGAAAAGGAATAGTAAGAGAAGTTAAAATGTGCCCTCCACGATCAGGTTTTTCTGATAAAAGAAAATAATTTGTGTCTACCCTGTCAGATTCCTTATTGTTTTAAACAACTCAAGTAGATTAACCTTAGCCTGCTAGTCACATGGAATAAGTTTATGACACTTGTCCCCCTAATTTATCCTGGGATGGCTCAGTGGTTAGCATTGCTGTCTCAGCACTAGGGACCCGAGTTTGATTATACCCTCAGGCAACTGTCTGTGTGGAGTTTGCACATTCTCCCTGTGTCTATGTGGGTTTTCTTCTGGGTGCTGTGGTTTCCTCTCACAGTCCAAAAATGTGTAGGCTAGGTGGATTGGCCATGCTAAATTGCGTGTAGTGTTCAGGGATGTGTAGATTAGGTGGGGAATGGGTCTATTTTGGAAGCTCTGAGGGTTGGTGTGGACTTGTTGGGCTGAAGGGCCTGTTTTCACACTGGTAGTCTGCAATCTATGAACTCCTGGTATAATTTTGGTGAATTTGCATTCAATTCTTTCCTGAAGTTTAGTACCCAAAACTGAATCTCCAGTTGCAAAATATCACTGATGAAACAAAATAAGCAGGAAATATTTAGCAGGCTAGATAACATCTGTGTAGAGAAGCAAAATTTATGTTTCATATTTTTAGCCTGACATATCAACAGAGTTTCTGTAAAACAGGGATGCCTAACCATTTCATGAGGGTTCAATTTTTGTCTTGTGAACCAGAGGAGAGGAGTTGGACAACGTTAGTTGGTTGTGGTGGTGGGAGGGGTGGGGGTTCATGGTTTCACGTCAGTAAGCATGGATTTGCCTCTTTATTACACTGCTTTGTCCACACCCCACAAAAATACTATCAACAATGTGTGGAGCAGGAGTCACTCACCCACTGAGCTCCCAACTAGGTCATTCACTCACTCATCCATGTGAGCCTCCCAGATCAGTCATCACTCATCCTTCAGCTCGCCAATTAATCAGTCACTCACACCCATCGAGCCCACCAGTCAATCAGACTCCTTCACTTACCTATCAATCCAGACGTACCTCTCTCCCACATGTACTCTCACACACATTAACTCACTCACTCCCATTCTTCCAGTCACTCATTTGTCCAACTTGTCAACATTCACTCAGTCACTCACCCACCCAGCTCCCCAGTCACTGGGCCCACCAGTTGGTTAGTCATTCACATCCCAATTACACACATACTTAGTATGCTGTCCAGCTCCCCCACTCGCCCATACAGTCCCCTTGTCCGTCATTCACCCACTCAGACACTTGTTGTTGTGAGTCATTCACTTAGTCCCACCCAGGACCCCCTGTTCATTTCATTTCAGGCTGTGAGCTGCTTGATGTACAGGCCTGCCGTATACACCATGTCAGCCAGTAATTAATTAAATACTGCTATAAAAGCAAAAATGCTATACTCTAGATATCATCTCACAAAGGCTGTGTAACTGAAACATTCCCTTTTAATTTCTGTATGCCCACAGATAAAGGCAAGTATTTGATTAATCTTTTTTAGAACATAGAACAGTACAGCACAGAACAGGCCCTTCAGCCCACGATGTTGTGCCGACCATTGATCCTCATGTATGTACCCTCAAATTTCTGTGACCACATGCATGTCCAGCAGTCTCTTAAATGTCCCCAATGACCTTGCTTCCACACCTGCGGCTGGCAACGCATTCCATGCTCTCTCAACTCTCTGTGTAAAGAACCCGCCTCTGACATCCCTTCTATACTTTCCACCAACCAGCTTAAAACAAGACCCCTCGTGATAGCCGTTTCTGCCCTGGGAAATAGTCTCCGGCTATCAACTCTATCTACGCCTCTCATTATCTTGTATACCTCAATTAGGTCCCCTCTCCTCCTCCTTTTCTCCAATGAAAAAGTCCGAGCTCAGTCAACCTCTCTTCATAAGATAAGCCCTCCAGTCCAGGCGGCATCCTGGTAAACCTCCTCTGAACCCTCTCCAAAGCATTCAGATCTTTCCTATAATAGGGCGACCAGAACTGGACGCAGTATTCCAAGTGCGGGCTAACCAAAGTTTTATAGAGCTGCAACAAGATCTCACGACTCTTAAACTCAATCCCCCTGTTAATGAAAGCCAAAACACCGTATGCTTTCTTAACAACCCTGTCCACTTGGGTGGCCATTTTAAGGGATCTTTGTATCTGCACACGAAGATCCCTCTGTTCCTCCACACTGCCAAGAATCCTATCCTTAATCCTGTACTCAGCTTTCAAATTCGACCTTCCAAAATGCATCACCTCGCATTTATCCAGGTTGAACTCCATCTTCCACCTCTCAGCCCATCTCTGCTTCCTGTCAATGTCCCGCTGCAGCCTACAACAGCCCTCTATACTGTCAACGACACCTCCAACCTTCGTGTCGTCTACAAACTTGCTGACCCATCCTTCAATCCCCTCATCCAAGTCATTAATAAAAATTACAAACAGTAGAGGCCCAAGGACAGAGCCCTGTGGAACACCACTCACCACTGACTTCCAGGCAGAATATTTTCCTTTTACTACCACTCGCTGTCTTCTGTTGGCCAGCCAATTCTGTATCCAGACAGCTAAGTTCCCCTGTATCCCATTCCTCCTGACCTTCTGAATGAACCTACCATGGGGAACCTTATCAAATGCCTTGGTGAAGTCCATATACACCACATCCACAGCTCGACCCTCATCAACTTTTCTAGTCACATCCTCAAAGAACTCGATAAGGATTGTGAGGCATGACCTGCCCCTCTCAAAGCCGTGTTGACTGCATTTGATCAAGCCATGCTCTTCCAGATGGTCATAAATCCTATCCCTCAGAATCCTTTCTAACACCTTGCAGACGACAGACGTGAGACTTACTGGTCTGTAATTGCCGGGGATTTCCCTATTTCCTTTCTTGAAGAGAGGAATTACGTTTGCCTCTCTCCAGTCCTCAGGTACGTCTCCAGTGGAGAGCGAGGATGCAAAGATCTTCACAAGTGGCGAAGCAATTGCATTTCTCGCTTCCCAAAGCAGCCGAGGACAAATCTGGTCCGGGCCTGGCGACTTGTCAATCTTAATGTTTGACAAAATTTTCAGCACATCAGCTTCCTCTATCTCTATCCATTCCAGCATGCACACCTGCTCTTCAAAGGTTTCATTCACTACAAAGTTTGTTTCTTTCGTAAAGACAGAAGCAAAAAACTCATTTAGGGCTTCCCCTACCTCCTCAGACTCCACACACAAGTCCCCTATGCTATCCCTGATCGGCCCTACTCTTTCTTTGACCATTCTCTTATTACTGACATAAGTGTAAAATGCCTTTGTGTTCTCCCTAATCCGTTCTGCCAAGCCTTTCTCGTGCCCCCTCCTGGCTCTCCTCAGACCATTTTTGAGCTCTTTCCTCGCCTGCCTGTAATCCTCTAGAGCTGAGCTTGACCCTAGCTTCCTCCACCTTATGTAAGCTACCTTCTTCCTTTTGACGAGAAGGTCCATTGCTCTCGTCATCCAAAGTTGCTTTATCTTACCCCTTCTTACCTGTCTCAGAGGGACATATTTATTCATCACTCGCAACAACTGTTCCTTAAACAGTCTCCACATGTCTATAGTGCCTTTACCATGGAACAATTGCTCCCAGTCCATGCTTCCTAACTCATGTCTAATGGCATCATAGTTTCCTCTTCCCCAATTAAATATCCTCCCATTTTGCCTAATCCTCTCCTTCTCCATAGCTATGTAGAATGTGAGGCAGTTGTGGTCACTATCACCAAAATGCTCTCCCACCACCAGCAACCATTCCTGCCCCTGAGAAACCCATGTCTCTGTTATGGCCACAACATCGTAGCACCAGGTACTGATCCATGCTCTAAGTTCATCACTTTTATTCCTGATACTCCTTGCGTTAAAGCAAACACACTTTAACTGATCCCTTGGTTCCTTCCCAGGAAAATCCTTCCCACTACTTGGTCTACTTCTTGCTATTGCCTCACCTGCATCAACTCTCACCTCCGGTATACAGCTCAGGTTCCCACCCCCCTGCCGTACTAGTTTAAACCCTCTCGAACTACTCGAGCAAACCTTCCACCCAGGACATTGGTCCCCTTCCAGTTCAGATGCAACCCGTCCTTCTTGTACAGGTCCCACCTTCCCCAGAAGGCATCCCAATTATCAACATATCTGAAGCCCTCCGTCCTATACCAGCTGCGCAGGCACGTGTTAAGCTGCGCCCGCTCCCTGTTCCTTGCCTCGCTATCTCGTGGCACCGGTAGTAAACTAGAGAACACTACTCTGTTTATCCTGCTTTGCAGCTTCCATCCTAACTCCCTGAAATCACTTTTTATATCCTCAATCCTTTTTCTGGCTATATCATTAGTGCCAATATGTAACACAATTTCTGGCTGTTCGCCCTCCCCTTTTAGAACCTTATACACCCGATCAGAGACGTCCTGGACTGTGGCACCAGGGAGGCAACATACCTTCCGGGAATCCCGATCCTGACCACAAAAATCTCCTGTCGAGTCCCCTACCACGAGTACTTTTCTATTCTGCCCCCTTCCCTTCTTTGCCACAGTGTCAGGCTCAGTGCCAGAGAACTGACTACTATGGCTTTCCTCTGGTAGGTCATTCCCCCCCCCCCCCCCCCACACACACACACACACACACACACACACACACAGACACAGACACAGACACACACACAGACAGACACACACTATCCAAAACGGTATACTTATTGCTGAGGGGAATGCCCACAGGGGATCTCTGCACTGTCTGTCCGTCCCCTTTCCTCCCCGTAACTGTAACCCATCTATCCTTGTCCTGAGCCTTAGGAGTGACCAACTCCCGGTAACTCCTCTCAATTACCCCCTCTGCCTCCCGAATGATCCGTAGTTCATCCAGCTCCAGCTCCATTTCCCTAACACGGTTTTCAAGGAGCTGGAGTTGGGTGCACTTCCTGCAGATGTACCCAGCGGAGATGTGTGCCATGTCTCCCACCTGCCACATTCTGCAGGAGGAGCAAGCAACTGCCCTAGCAGCCATACCCCACTTACCTGAACACCCACTCAGTACTAAAGTAGAAATCTTAGTTCAAGTTGCTATAAACTTAATAACAAACATATTCAATAGAGAAAGTTTAGAATGAACCTTACCTTATTAACTAGGTTAGAGGAGGAGGACGGGTGGGAGACACTACAGTTGTAGAGTCTCTGGTTTAGCCACCTTGCTGATATACATGGTTACTGCTTTCCTTCCCGGCTGCCCCTCTGGTCCTTGTCACTTCCTCCGCTGCTCCCGCTCCTTCTGTGAAAGAGAAAAACACCACTGCCCGCTACCGGTAAGTAATTTTTAAAAAACTGCCTTACCTTAGCTGATTATGTTTTCTATCTGTGCATTGCTGCTAGTAATTTGTGGAAACTTCAAATCCTTTTTAAGTTCCACAGCTCCCAAGTGTCTTAGCATTAAGAAAAATGACTTGTTTTACCTTGACCCCAGAATGAACGATCCAATTTGTCTTCAAATTTGAACTCGTTTTCCTTAGTTTTGGTATCACACAATCTTCTCCCACACAACTTATTGTGACTCTGAACATTGTATCATTTGCTACTTGAATATTGACCTCTACTTCTTGACTAAGTCAAATTTATCACAACTGTTATTGAGCCTTGGCTGTAAGACAAATGGCAGAAAACGAGTGAGAACCAAGTTTATTGCGAAATCCATTGAATGGAGTCGGTTTCATGTTAAGATAGTGAAGGTCAAAAACCCTTAAATCTCTGTCCTTTGTTTACTGATACTCATGCGATGACAACAGTACTGTAGTTAATTTATTAAAACCATTCACAAATTTAAAATGCACTTCTTGTTAACCTTACTTGCTCTAAAGAGGACAATCTTAATTTTTGACTTGTCATTGCATCTATTTATGTATGGAATACCCAAGGTACACATACACTGATGCCTTTATATCCTATCTTAACAATGAGTTTCTGCACAATATAGACTAGCTGAATGGTTGGGTGAATTGCTTCAAGTTTTGAGCATATTTTTACACATACATAGTGATGGATACCCTTGTGTGTGAAGGCTATGCCATTAGCAGTGTTATGTCCATGTGTTTACTTGATATTGCTTACTGATTTACCAAAGTACCATTCAAAGAATATGTACTATATCAGCCATCCAGCCACCATTGTGTGAACCAGAACATAGAACAATACAGCGCAGAACAGGCCCTTTGGCCCTCTGATGTGCCGACCTGTGAACTAAACTAAGCCCCTCCCCCTACACTATCCCATCATCATCCCTATGTTTATCCAAGGACTCTTTAAATGCCCCTAATGTAGCTGACTTAACTACATTGGCAGGTAGGGGGTTCACACCCTTACCACTCTGAGTAAAGAACCTGCCTCTGACATCTGTCTTAAATCTATCACCCCTCAATTTGTAGCTATGCCCCCTCATACATGCGGACATCATCATCCTCGGAAAAGGACTCTGACTGTCCACCCTATCTAATCCTCTGATCATCTTGTATGTCTCTATTAAATCCCCTGTTAGCCGCCTTCTCTCGAATGAGACCAGACCCAAGTCCCTGAGCCTTTCTTCATAAGGCCTTGGCTTCAGACCAGGCAAGATCCTGGTAAATCTCCTCTGCACCTTTTCCAGTGCTTCCACATCCTTCCTGTAATGGGGTGATCAGAACTTCACGCAGTATTCCAAGTGAGGGCGCACTGGTAATTTGTACAGTTGCAGCATGACATCACGGTTTTGGATCAGTCCCTCTTTTGCATCTACACTGGCACTAAACCCACCTCTTCCTCCGTTACATTGATGACTGTATCAGCACTGCCTCATGCTCCCAAGAGGAGCTCGAACAGTTCATCCATTTCACCAACACCTTCCACCTCAACCTCAAGTTCACCTGGACCATTTCCAACATATCCCTTACTTTCCTGGACCTTTCTGTCTCCATCTCAGGCAACAACTTACATGCCCATTTCAAGTCCACCGACTCCCACAGCTACCTGGAATACACCTCCTCCCACCCACGTTCCTGCAAAAATTCCATCCCCTATTCCCAATTCCTTCACCTCTGCCGCATCTGTTCCCAGGATGAGGCATTTCACTCCTGCTCGTCCCAGATGTCCTCGTTCTTCAAGGGCCGCAACTTTCGCCCCACCCCCACAGTGTCAAGAGCGCCAGTGACCGTGTCTGCCGCATTTCACGCACCTCATCCCTGTCGCCCTACTCTCGCAAAAACTGCCCATAGAGAATCCCCCTCGTCCTCTCATACCACCCCACCAACCTCCAGATACAACGCATCATCCTCCAACACTTCGGCCATCTACAATCTGTCGCCACCACCGAAAACATTTTTCCCACCCCACCCTTGTCTGCCTTCCGGAGAGACCACTCTCCGGGACTCCCTTGACCGCTCCACACTCCCCTCAAACCCCACCACACCCGGCACTTTCCCCTGCAACCGCAGGAAGTGTTACACCTGCCCCCACACCACCTCCCTCACCCCCATCCCGGGCCCCAAGATGACTTTCCACATCAAGCAGATGTTCACCTGCACATCCGCCAATGTGGTATACTGTATCTGCTGTACGTGGTGTGGCTACCTCTACATTGGGAAAACCAAGCGGAGGCTTGGGGACCACCGCAGAACATCTGTGCTCAGTTCGCAATAAACAACTGCACCTCCCAGTCGCGAACCGTTTCACTCCCCCTTCCATTCCTTAGACGACATGTCCGTTCTAGGTCTCCTGCAGTGCCATAATGATGCCACTGGTAGGTTGCAGGAACAGCAACTCATATTCCGCTTGGGAACCCTGCAGCCCAATGGTATCAATGTGGATTTCACCAGCTTCAAAATCTCCCCTCCCCCCCCCCCCCCCACTGAATTCCACAACCAGCCCAGCTCGTCCCGCCTGCCTAACTTGTTCTTCCTCTCACTTATCCCCTCCTCCCACCTCAAACTGCACCTCCATTTCCTACCTACTAAACTCATCCCGCCCCCTTGAAATGTCCGTCCTCCCCGGACTGACTTATCCCCTCCCTACCTCCCCACCCATACTCTCCTCTACACCTATCTTCTCCTCTATCTTCAGTCCGCCTCTCCCTATTTATTTCAGAATCCTCTCCCTGTCTCCTTTTCTGATGAAGGGTCTAGGCCCGAAACATCAGCTTTTGTGCTCCTAAGATGCTGCTTGGCCTGCTGTGTTCATCCAGTCCCACACTTTGTTACCCTCTACCAATAAAACCTAACACACGGTAAGCCTTCTTAACAGCACTATCAACCTGGGTGGCAACTTTCAGGGATCTATGTACATGGACACCCAGATCCCTCTGCACATCCACTCTACCAAGAATCTTTCCATTGACCCAGTATTCTGCCTTCCTATTATTCTTCCCAAAGTGAATCACCTCACATTTATCTGCATTGAACTCCATTTGCCACCTTTCAGCCCAATTCTGCAGTTTATCCAAGTCTCCCTGCAACCTGCAACATTCTTCCACACTTGTCCACCACTCCGCTGACTTTAGTGTCATCTGCAAACTTACTGACCCATCCACCAAAGCCTGCGTCCATGTCATTTATAAAAATGACAAACATCTGTGGTCCCGAAACAGATCCTTGAGGTACACCACTAGTAACCATTGGGGTCATTTAAGAGACTGCTGGACATGTATATGGTCACAGAAATTTGAGGGTGCATACATGAGGATCAATGGTCGGCACAACATTGTGGGCTGAAGGGCCTGTTCTGTGCTGTACTGTTCTATGTTCTATGTTCTAACCAGACTCCAGGCTGAATGTTTTCCATCAACCACCACTTGTTGCCTTCTTACAGAAAGCCAGTTTCTAATCCAAACTGCTAAATCTCCCTCAGTCCCATTTCCCTGTATTTTGTCCAATAGCCTACCATGTGGAACTTTATCACAGGTTTTACTGAAGTCCATGCACACCACGTCAACTGCCGTACCCTCATCCGCATGCTTGGTCACCTTCTGGAAAAGCTCCATGAGGTTTGTGAGACAGACCTGCCCTTGACTAATCCATGTTGACTATCTCCAATCAAATTGATGCTTGCTAGCTGATTATAAATCCTATCTCTTATAATCTTTTCCAGAACTTTTCCTACAACAGATCTAAGGCTCACGGGTCTATAATTACCTGGGTCATCTCTACTGCCCTTCTTGAACAAGGGCACAACATTTGCAATCCTCCAGTCCTCTGGTACTAAATTAGTAGACAATGAGGACTCCAAGATCAAGGCCAAAGGTTCCGCCACCTCCTCCCTAGCTTCCCAGAGAATCTTTGGAAAAGTCCCATCTGGCCCAGGGGATTTATCTACCTTCACACCCTGTAGAATTGATAACACCTCCTCCTTACTAACCTCAATCCTTTCAATTCTAGTAGCCCGTAACTCAGTCTCCTCCTATACAATATTCTCCTGTTCCTGAGTGAAAACAGATGAGAAATATTCGTTTAGCACCTCTCCGATCTCCACAGGGTCCACACACAACTTGCCACTTCTGTCTTTGACTGGCCCTTTTCCTACCCTTGTCATCCTCTTATTCCTCACATACCATAGAAAGCTTTAGAGGTCTACTTTATTCTACCTGCTAATGTCTGCTCATGTCCCCCCCTTGCTCTTCTTAACCCTCTCTTTAAATCCTTCCTAGCTAATCTGTAACTCTCCATCACTTCATCTGAACCATCTCGTCTCATCATCACATAGGCCTCCCTCTTCCGCTTAACAAGAGATATAATTTCTTTAGTAAACCACGGTTCCCTTACCTTTTCACTTCCTCCCTGCCTGACAGGGACATACCTATCAAAGAAACACAATATCTGTTCCTTAAACCAGCTAAATCCACATTTTTGATTGTCGTCATCCCCTGCATTTTGCTACCCCATTCCATGCCTCCTAATTCTTGCCTAATCGCATTATAATTTCGTCCCCCCCATCTCTGACTCTTGCCCTCTGGCATGGTCCTATCCTTTTCCATTGCTAAACCAAATGTAACCGAATTATGCTCACCTACTACTAAATCAAACACCTGGCCTGGTTCATTATCAAGTACCAGATCCAGTGTTTCCTCCCCTCTTGTCGGCCCTTTGACATACTGTGTCAGGAAACCGTCCTGCACACATTGGACAAAAACTGATCCATTCGATGTACTAGAGTTATAGCAATTCCAGTCAATGTTAGGGAAGTTAAAGTCTCCCATAATGACCACCCTATTCCTTTACGCTCCTGCCCAGAATCATTTTGCCAATCCTCTCCTCCACATCCCTGGAACTTTGCGGAGGCCTGTTTAAAAAAACCTCCCAGCAGTGTGACCTCTCCTCTCCTGTTTCTGACCTCAGCCCATACCATCTCAGTAAATGAGTCCTCGTCAAAAGTTCTTTCAGCCACCGTTATCTGTCCTCAACTAACAAAGCCACACTTGCCCCTCTCTTACCACCTTCCCTGATCTTAATGAAAGATCTAAACCCTGGAACCTGCAACATCCATTCCCGACCCTGCTCTATCCATGTCCCCGAAATAGCTACAACATCGAAGTCCCAGGTACCTATCCATGCTGCAAGCTCACCTACCTTATTCCAGGGAATTCATTGAACTTCTAAACTTAGCCACTGAACTATTGGATTTAGTTTTAGTTGCATGCACAAGAACTTGGGATTGCTACGGTCACTGCGTGGATATATATTTGTTGGGTTCCATAAGCGTCTCTTTGATGAAATAACACCCAGGTTCCTTTCTCTTGCTAATATCCAATATATACATGCAGCTGTACATTTCCTAATGTCTTAATGGACTTCAACCTCTGCTCAAATTCATCTTTAAAATGTAACAATCAAATGAGTTTCTTTCGTTGACATCCCGGTTGAGAAATTGGCCATGGGATTCTCGTATAAGTTTTATTTAAAAAGTACTTGGATCAGTACTTTTAAATGTCATAACGTTCAAGTCTATGGATCTAATGTAGAAAAATTGGATTAGTGTAAGTAGTAGTATATTTTTGGTGGTACAGATACAATGAGCTGAAGGGCTTTTTCCATACTGTATGATTCTGCAGACCTGTAATTATTGGTTAGTATACATGTTGGGATACCATTAGTTGCACACATGTTAAGATTGTCCTTATTATCACACTTGTAACTCAGGCCTGAGCCCATTTGTTCACCCTGTATGCTTATGTTGAAATAGAGTGCGTCAAAACCATCTTGTGGGATAATTGCTTGACTGATCAGATCGTTTCTTAATTTGTTGATTAGGTCCACTTCCCATTAAATTGATTGATTTATTGTCACGTGCACCAAAAATACAGTGAAAAGCTTTGTTTATGAGCATAGAGGCAGGTCATAGTAAGCGTAGGATGTACAGATCCAAATGACTTGGATAAAGGCATACAGGTTACATTGCTCAGGGCATGCGCTAGGTGAGATCAGCATCAGCAAGATAAGTGTTATTTGAGGCTAGAGAGCCCATTCGTTAGTCTGACAGCAGCTGGGAAGAAGCTGTTCCTGAACCTATTGGTGCATGCGTTCAGGCATTAAATTGGTCTTTTCTAAAAGGAGTGGGCGATAAACGTTGGCCGAACCAGTGACATCAGCACAAAAAATGTCCCCTGGCCACAAGAGTAGTGGGAGAGATGGTGCCCTGGCTGCAAGGTCTGGAGAGAGAGAACAGTCCCTGTGCCACCAGACCGGTTTTTAAAAAAAAGCATAAACTGCTTCTGTAGCCCAAGGAGATTTGTCATTTGCGTAATAAATTGGAGTTAAGATAGAAGTGACACCTGGAATTGAATGACTGTAAAAGATCTTACTGAGGAAAGAATTGAATGGTTTTTTACTGTTAGATTTTTCTAAATTTATGTATATTTGAGTTTTGTTTTTAAGGTAATGATTTTGTGTTTAAATGATAGGATGGGCAGGCTTGGCTTGTTTTCAGAAGAGTGAGGGTGACTAGATTGAAGTGTACAAAAATTCCTGAAAGGTGTTAACAAGATGAGCATAGAAAGGATGTTTATTCTTGTGGGATAATAAAGTGTGAAGCTGGATGAACACAGCAGGCCAAGCAGCATCTCCGGAGCACAAAAGCTGACGTTTCGGGCCAAGACCCTTCATCAGAGAGGGTAATGGGGTGAGGGTTCTGGAATAAATAGGGAGAGAGGGGGAGGCGGACCGAAGATGGAGAGAAAAGAAGATAGGTGGGGAGGGGATAGGTCAGTCCAGGGAAGACGGACAGGTCAAGGAGTTGGGATGGGGTTAGTAGGTAGGAAATGGAGGTG
Organism: Stegostoma tigrinum; assembly: GCF_030684315.1. Classification (NCBI taxonomy): domain Eukaryota; kingdom Metazoa; phylum Chordata; class Chondrichthyes; order Orectolobiformes; family Stegostomatidae; genus Stegostoma; species Stegostoma tigrinum. Next base: position 150,068,616 of record NC_081355.1, on the reverse strand, counting down.
CGGCTTGGGGTGGGAGGAAGGGATGGGTGAGAGGAAGAACAGGTTAGGGAGGCAGAGACAGGCTGGGCTGGTTTTGGGATGCAGTGGAGGGAGGGGACGAGCTGGGCTGATTTGGGATGCGGTGGGGGAAGGGGAGATTTTGAAGTTGGTGAAGTCCACATTGATACCATTGGGCTGCAGGGTTCCCAAGCAGAATATGAGTTGCTGTTCCTGCAACCTTCGGGTGGCATCATTGTGGCACTGCGGGAGGCCCATGATGGACATGTCATCTAAAGAATGGTAGGGGGAGTTGAAATGGTTCGCGACTGGGAGGTGCCGTTGTTTATTGTGAACTGAGCAGAGGTGTTCTGCAAAGCGGTCCCCAATCCTCCGCTTGGTTTCCCCAATGTGGAGGAAGCCACACCAGGTACAATGGATACAGTATATCACAATGGCAGATGTGCAGGTGAACCTCTGCTTAATATGGAAAGTCATCTTGGGGCCTGGGATAGGGGTGAGGGAGGAGGTGTGGGGGCAAGTGTAGCACTTCCTGCGGTTGCAGGGGAAGGTGCCAGGTGTGCTGGGGTTGGAGGGGAGTGTGGAGTGAACAAGGGAGTCACGGAGAGAGTGGTCTCTCCGGAAAGCAGACAAGGGCGGGGATGGAAAAATGTCTTGGGTGGTGGGGTCGAATTGTAGATGGCGGAAGTGTCGGAGGATGATGCGTTGTATCCGGAGGTTGGTGGGGTGGTGTGTGAGAATGAGAGGGATTCTCTTTGGGCGGTTGTGGTGGGGGCGGGGTGTGAGGGATGTGTTGCGGGAAATGCGGGAGACGTGGTCAAGGGCGTTCTCGACCACTGAGGGGAATGTTGCGGTCCTTGAAGAACTTGGACATCTGGGATGTGCGGGAGTGGAATGCCTCATCGTGGGACCAGATGCAGCCGAGGCGGAGGAATTGGGAATAGGGGATGGAATTTTTGCAGGAGGGTGGGTAGGAGAAGGTGTAGTCTAGGTAGCTGTGGGAGTCGGTGGGCTTGAAATGGACATCAGTTACAAGCTGAGATGGAGACTGAGAGGTCCAGGAAGGTGAGGGATGTGTTGGAGATGGCCCAGGTGAACTTAAGGTTGGGGTGGAAGGTGTTGGCGAAGTGGATGAACTGTTCGAGCTCCTCTGGGGAGCAAAGGGCGGCGCCGATACAGTCATCCATGTAATGGAGGAAGAGGTGGGGATTGGGGCCTGAGTAGGTGCGGAAGAGGGACTCTTCCATGTAACCTACAAAGAGGTAGGCATAGCTGGGGCCCATGCGGGTGCCCATGGCCACCCCCTTTGTCGGTAGGAAGTGGGAGGAATCGAAAGAGAAGTTGTTGAGGGTGAGGACGAGTTCGGCTAGGCGGAGGAGGGTGTCGGTGGAGGGGGACTGGTCGGAAGAAGCGGAGGCCAACCAGCTTGTAACCGATGTCCATTTCAAGCCCACTGACTCCCACAGCTACCTAGAATACACCACCTCCTGCAAAAATTCCATCCCCTATTCCCAATTCCTCTGCCTCCGCCACATCTGCTCCCAGGATGAGGCATTCCACTCCCGCACATCCCAGATGTCCAAGTTCTTCAAGGACCGCAACTTTCCCCTCACAGTGGTTGAGAACGCCCTTGATCACATTTCCTGCAACACATCCCTCACACCCCGCCCCCGCCACAACCGCCCAAAGAGAGTCCTTCTCATTCTCACACACCACCCCAACAACCTCCGGATACAACGCATCATCCTCCGACACTTCCGCCATCTACAATCCGAGCCCACCACCCAAGACATTTTTCCATCCCCGCCCTTGTCTGCTTTCCGGAGAGACCACTCTCTCCGTGACTCCCTTGTTCACTCCACACTCCCCTCCAACCCCAGCACACCCGGCACCTTCCCCTGCAACCGCAGGAAGTGCGACACTTGTCCCCACACCTCCTCCCTCACCCCTATCCCAGGCCGCAAGATGATTTTCCATATTAAGCAGAGGTTCACCTGCACATCTGCCAATGTGGTATACTGTATCCATTGTACCTGGTGTGGCTTCCTCTTCATTTGGGAAACCAAGCGGAGGATTGGGGACCGCTTTGCAGAACACCTCCACTTGGTTCGCACTAAACAACTCAACCTCCCAGTCACGAACCATTTCAACTCCCCCTCCCATTCTTTAGATGACATGTCCATCATGGGCCTCCTGCAGTGCCACAATGATGCCACCCGAAGGTTGCAGCAACAGCAACTCCTATTCCGCTTGGGAACCCTGCAGCCCAATGGTATCAATGTGGACTTCATCAGCCTCAAAATCTGCCCTGTCCCCACCGCATCCCAAAACCAGCCCACTTCGTCCCCATCCCCCCCCCCCCCACTGCATCCCAAAACCAGCCCAGCCTGTCTCTGCCTCCCTAACCTGTTCTTCCTCTCACCCATCCCTTCCTCCCACCCCAAGCCGCACCTCCATTTCCTACCTACTAACCTCATCCCACCTCCCTTGACCTGTCCGTCTTCCCTGGACTGACCTATCCCCTCCCTACCTCCCCACCTATACTCTCTCCACCTATCTTCTATTCTCTCCATCTTCGGTCCGCCTCCCCCTCTCTCCCTATTTATTCCAGAACCCTCACCCCATCCCCCTCTCTGATGAAGGGTCTAGGCCTGAAACGTCAGCTTTTGTGCTCCTGTGATGCTGCTTGGCTGCTGTGTTCATCCAGCTCCACACTTTGTTATCTTGGATTCTCCAGCATCTGCAGTTTCCATTATCTTTATTCTTTTGGGTTTGTCCAGTCATTGAGTTGTACAGCATGATAACAGACCCTTCAGTTCAACCAGTCCACACTAACCATGTTCCCAAACTAAACTAGTCTCACATACTTTTTTATCTGAAATCTACTTGCATACACCACTTTTTCTGGCACTTCCTTCCATACACGAACCACTATGTGTAAAATAGTTGACCCTCGTCCTCTTTGAATCTTTCTCCTCTCAACTTAAAAATATGTCCTATATCTTTGAACTTACCCACTTAGAGTGAGTGACAAGGGTCGTTTTCCTATCTATGCCCCTTGTGATCTTATAAATCTCAGTAAGGCCACTCCTCGACTCCTACACTCCAGTGGAAAAAGTTCCAGCCTTTCCAGTCTTGTTTTTATATCTCAAGCCCTTCATTCCTGGCAACATCCTGGCAGATCTTTCCTGAACTGGGTGGGCACTGTTTTAAAAGTTTGGGATTGCCCTTTTAGAATTGTGGTTAGGAGACAGTTTTTTCCTCTGAGGGTTCTGGAATACTCTGCCTCAGGGTTCATTGAATATTTCGAAGTCCGAGGGAGATAAGCCCATTGTACACAAGGGAATCAGAGGTTTTTGGGTATAGTCAAGAATGTGCATTTCAAATATAAACAGATCAGTCATAATGATCTTACTGAATGGTGGAGAAGCCTCAAAGGGATGACTGGCTGATTTCTGCTCCTGCTTAACTTTTAATAAAAGAATATTGCTAATCTTGTGTGAAAATATTCTGTGACTGACCACTACTAACCAAACTGAAAAAATAAAACTTATGAAATGTTAAGCCTGGTATTACTCAGTCTAAGATAACGAAGTATGGAGCTGGATGAACACAGCAGGCCAAGCAGCATCTTAGGAGCTCAAAAGCTGACGTTTCGAGTCTAGGCCCGAAACAGCTTTTGTGCTCCTAAGATGCTGCTTGGTCTGCTGTGTTCAACCAGCTCCATACTTCGTTATCTTGGATTCTCTAGCACCTGCAGTTCCCATGATCTCTGATCACAATTATTACTCAGTCTAGACTGACTTACTGTCAATTGGCATTGCAACAATCGCATTCCATTACTATATGTGGAATAGGAAAAGTAATGAGTCTATAGTAGTTTGCACCTATTGTCACCATTTCTGAATATGGTTACAAAGCTAATCTGTACCCAACCCATTTGTACTTTTCTAGTATGGCCAACTCTCTCGGAATGATATTCTATCTCTAACAAAATGTCTCCTTAGTCTCTGTTAGTCTGTGATGAACACCCTTTATTACTAGATAATAAAATGTGAGGCTGGATGAACACAGCAGGCCAAGCAGCATCTCAGGAGCACAAAAGCTGACGTTTCGGGCCTAGACCCTTCATCAGAGAGGGGGATGGGGGCAGGGAACTGGAATAAATAGGGAGAGAGGGGGAGGCGGACCGAAGATGGAGAGTAAAGAAGATAGGTGGAGAGAGTGTAGGTGGGGAGGTAGGGAGGGGATAGGTCAGTCCAGGGAAGACGGACAGGTCAAGGAGGTGGGATGAGGTTAGTAGGTAGCTGGGGGTGCGGCTTGGTGTGGGAGGAAGGGATGGGTGAGAGGAAGAACCGGTTAGGGAGGCAGAGACAGGTTGGACTGGTTTTGGGATGCAGTGGGTGGGGGGGGAAGAGCTGGGCTGGTTGTGTGGTGCAGTGGGGGGAGGGGATGAACTGGGCTGGTTTAGGGATGCAGTAGGGGAAGGGGAGATTTTGAAACTGGTGAAGTCCACATTGATACCATATGGCTGCAGGGTTCCCAGGCGGAATATGAGTTGCTGTTCCTGCAACCTTCGGGTGGCATCATTGTGGCAGTGCAGGAGGCCCATGATGGACATGTCATCAAGAGAATGGGAGGGGGAGTGGAAATGGTTTGCGACTGGGAGGTGCAGTTGTTTGTTGCGAACTGAGCGGTGGTGTTCTGTAAAGCGGTCCCCAGGCCTCCGCTTGGTTTCCCCAATGTCGAGGAAGCCGCACCAGGTACAGTGGATGCAGTATACCACATTGGCAGATGTGCAGGTGGACCTCTGCTTGATGTGGAATGTCATCTTGGGGCCTGGGATGGGGGTGAGGGAGGAGGTGTGGGGACAAGTGTAGCATTTCCAGCGGTTGCAGGGGAAGGTGCCGGGTGTGGTGGGGTTGGAGGGCAGTGTGGAGCGAACAAGGGAGTCACGGAGAGAGTGGTCTCTCCGGAAAGCAGACAGGGGAGGGGATGGAAAAATGTCTTGGGTGGTGGGGTCGGATTGTAAATGGCGGAAGTGTCGGAGGATAATGCGTTGTATCCGGAGGTTGGTACCCAAGACACCACCCTACCAACCTCCGGATACAACGCATCATCCTCCGACACTTCCGCCATTTACAATCCGACCCCACCACCCAAGACATTTTTCCATCCCCTCCCCTGTCTGCTTTCCGGAGAGACCACTCTCTCCGTGACTCCCTTGTTCGCTCCACACTGCCCTCCAACCCCACCACACCCGGCACCTTCCCCTGCAACCGCAGGAAATGCTACACTTGTCCCCACACCTCCTCCCTCACCCCCATCCCAGGCCCCAAGATGACATTTCACATCAAGCAGAGGTCCACCTGCACATCTGCCAATGTGGTATACTGCATCCACTGTACCCGGTGCGGCTTCCTCTACATTGGGGAAACCAAGCGGAGGCTTGGGGACCGCTTTGCAGAACACCTCCGCTCAGTTCGCAACAAACAACTGCACCTCCCAGTCGCAAACCATTTCCACTCCCCCTCCCATTCTCTAGATGACATGTCCATCATGGGCCTCCTGCACTGCCACAATGATGCCACCCGAAGGTTGCAGGAACAGCAACTCATATTCCGCCTGGGAACCCTGCAGCCATATGGTATCAATGTGGACTTCACCAGTTTCAAAATCTCCCCTTCCCCTACTGCATCCCTAAACCAGCCCAGTTCATCCCCTCCCCCCACTGCACCACACAACCAGCCCAGCTCTTCCCCCCCACCCACTGCATCCCAAAACCAGTCCAACCTGTCTCTGCCTCCCTAACCGGTTCTTCCTCTCACCCATCCCTTCCTCCCACCCCAAGCCGCACCCTCAGCTACCTACTAACCTCATCCCACCTCCTTGACCTGTCCGTCTTCCCTGGACTGACCTATCCCCTCCCTACCTCCCCACCTACACTCTCTCCACCTATCTTCTTTACTCTCCATCTTCGGTCTGCTTCCCCCTCTCTCCCTATTTATTCCAGTTCCTTCCCCCCATCCCCCTCTCTGATGAAGGGTCTAGGCCCGAAACGTCAGCTTTTGTGCTCCTGAGATGCTGCTTGGCCTGCTGTGTTCATCCAGCCTCACATTTTATTATCTTGGAATCTCCAGCATCTGCAGTTCCCATTATCTCTGATACCCTTTATTACTAGAGGTTTTTGTTTTGAGGTGAATTTTTATCAAGTAAATAGTGACATCAGGTTATCCCAATGATGATCAGAATAAGAGAATTACTCAAGATTTCTCTAGTGAATGTAGATAAAACCTTCCAAAAGGAATTCAAGTGAATTACAGGTATCCTAAATGAGATTATTACCTGTTTGAGGTATAAGGAATTCTTCATGTTTGTATTGCTCCCGTAAAGGAAAAACTCCCATCAGCATTATAAAATGTTCCAAAGCAAAATACTACAGATCTGAAAATGCGACATAAAAATGATCAACTGACAGGTTGATGGGCTTGGTAACATATATGGACAGAAGTGCAGAGTTAAGTGTTCAGGTTAATAACCTTCTGTATGACTGCATCAGAGCTCCTTCCATTGGAAACTAGCAAGAAAAATGATGATGCCTGTCTAGTGGCAAAAAATAGTGAAAAACATTTAACTTCAATAGATTTCACAGCTTTGGCATGTCTATCCACTGAAAGCATTTTAAAAAAATCTTTGTTTGGTGTTGACGTGCAGTATAAGCATGTCAAAGAGATTAAAATAAATAATAATAATGTAGATACTCAGTATCTATTTTAAATAGCTGTTTGTAAGGACATAACTTGAGTATTACTTATGTTGAAACTTAACAACTTGTACTTATTACGACAATTCAAAGGAATACCAATGTAATGGGCAAATAAGATGTGGACAGTGTAGAATGCTGTTGGTTGGTCTGGTTGAGAGAGATAGAGAATAACTGCCAAGATTTGTTTACATTTTAATCCAGGCCATATAACCATATGGTTTTCCAACTTGCGTTGCTTCCCTTTGATACAAGGATTGTGTATCAACAAAAAATGAATCAGCACCATTGCTTTTTCTTTTTTATTTGTATTGGGAAAAGCAAGAGAATCACACTTGGTAGAAATTCCATCCCAATACAGAGGAAAAACGAAAAGGATTCATGAAAATATTTAGAGGTTTTCTTTCATGAATTTACTGGTAAGGTCTGCATTTGTTGCCATTCCCTTCGTTGCCCTTAAAGAGTAGCTTTCAGGCTATTTCAGAGGCCAGTTAAGAGTGAAACACCTTTTTTAAAAAAATTTTTAAACAAATTACTTTACAAGGTTTGAATATCCACCTCTAGAACATAAGGAGGAGTGAGGAAGGAGGAATAGTTGGATGTGGTTCTGGGGATCAAGGATTAGTACAGGGAACATCTGGGAACAGAAACCATTGTGTCATAAGATTTGGGTTAGATATGGAAAAAGCACAGTGATTCAGAATAAAAGTATTTAGCTAGAGGAAGGCTAATTTAAGTGGGGTGGGAATGGATCTGATACAAGTAAATTAGGATCAAAACTTGGCAGGCAAAAACTTAATAGAACAATCGGTTGCCTTTAAAGAGGGGATGCTGACTGTGCAGTTGAAAGATGTTCTTATCAGGGGGAATTGTATGGCACCCAAAGCCAGAGCTCCCTGGTTGAGAAAGAGCAAGACGAAGCAGAAAATAAAGCTATGTTAGATTATATGTCTGATAATAAATTAAGAACTGGGCTGAATAAGGACTGTGTTAAAGCAAGAGAATAGTACTAAGTGAATTTGTCTTTTAGAGAGCCAGCATAAACATAGCTGAATGACTGCCTTCTGTGTTATAACCATTTTGATTCTATAATTTATTAAGGTTGAGACCATCTGTGTGGCTGTCACTTGCATATTTTCTTCTAGCTAGCTGAACCAAACGTCACTTAAAGATTAACCATACCCTAAGCCTGAACCTTTGTTTACATTTCTCTCCTGTTTCCTGTTAAGCCATCTGCAGTTATCTTGTCCATGACACATACCTGTGGCACCTTGACCCAGTTCTCACAAGCCAACACCTTTTCTTGGCCACATTTGACCAGATAATTTTAATAATTTCTACTGCTGGTATACTGGTCCTTCCTATTTAACTCATCAAAATGAAGTTGTCTTTTAATCCCTGCCTCAAACTCTAGTCACATCTCCACCTGTTTCCCAAACAGCAGTCTGTTAAACCAGACTATTTCCAGTTTTCTTTTTAATTCATGGGATGTGGGTCTCGTTGACTAGCCCTGCATTTATTGACCACCTAATTCCCCTTGAGAAGGTGATGATGAGCTGCCATTTTGAATTGCTACAGCCCATATTGCTGTTAGGAAGAGTTTTGGGATTTTGACCCTGTAACAACAAAGAAATGGTGATATTGTCCAAAGCCAGAATGATGTATAGTTTTGAAGGGGACGTAACAGGTGGTGATGTTCTCATGCACCCTGCCCTTGTACTACTAGTTGGCAGAAGTTGTGAATTTACAAAGTGCTGTTGACATAGCCTTACTCCAGTCCACGTTGTTGAGGGTACACATTGCTTCTATCATATGTTGGTGGTAAAGGAAGAATGTTGAATGTGGGATGGGGTGCTTAAAGCAAAGTACTGGAGAAACTCAACAAGTCTGGCAGCACTTGTGAAGAGAGAAACATCCTTAACATTTAGAGTCCACTATGACTTCTTCAGAGGCACTGTGTGGTGTATGGGATGCTAATTAAGCAGGCTGCTTTGTCTTTGATGCTTTATGCGATGTGGTGTAGCTTCTGGAGTGTTGAAGTTGCACCCGTCCAGGCAAGTTACACATTTGGCATCCAGTTAACACTTTGTTATTTCTTGCGCATTATCCTGATGAATAAAAGATGCAAAACTTCAAAATATATCTATTAATCAGTTGTTAACTCCCTGATGCTAAGGTTTTGGAGATGTTTGAAAATTGTTCACAAATTATGTAAAAACTGCTCACATTATGGCTCTAAATAGAAAGCATACATAATTGGAACAAAAGGCACTAACATTGCTAATAATCTTTGATAATAACTAACCATTGACAACCTTTCATATGTTCATAATAGCAATTAAAACTCACCATGCCTTGTCGTGGTTTGGAAAAAAAAAAGCTGTACAGCAACGCTTTCCAAATCTTTCCCAATTGTGACCTCATTTGAGGCTTGAAAATTGATACAACCCCTCAGAAAACTGAGAGTGGGTTGTGGGATTGGGAGCAGTGGCTCATGACTAAAATTTCAACTGTGCGGACCTGATTCCACTTTGGGCACCCTGCTGAAATCTACTATAGCGTGTAAAATTAGATACGTAGCTATAAAGTGGTTGTAATTTAAAGATCCTATGCTGTAGGCACCTTTTTAATGTCAGAAGTAAAGATTAGTGTTAATGACACTTTTAGGGCATTATTATCATTAATCAGTCCTTGTCTGTTTTCAAAAGCATTCAATTTTCTTTGTTTTTAGCCTGAGCCTGCCTCAAAGTTTGCAAACCCTTACATTGATTGCAATGGTACTGATGTGGAAAAGGGACCTGAATTTCTCCACAAGAAATTGGGCTGTTCAGCTTCCTCCTTCAGTCATCATTAATCACGGGTATGGTATAATTACTTGAACTAGAAACTGAAAAGTCATTGTAAAGTTTTCCACGGCTGATATGGGCTGTAGGAATGTTGGATAATAACAGAATATCTTGTTTAATTAGCAATTATTGCTATGCATGTCTGATTGGAACAAAACTAAGACATTCTTGTAACTTTGTATAGTCGGTACGTGAGCAAAAGCTTGGATAAATCAATTCTATAACCTATATTATAGACTATTAGTTATATGTTTCAAAGTGCTGCCAGATCACATCAGATTTATTTTGTCTTGAATATAGTCTGTAGATGACAAGTTATCAAACTGATACAAATATATTTATGTTCCGTGTAAAGGAATGATAAGTAATCAAACTGAAAAGAAAACTGAAATGGTCCAGCTCCCTTCTCCATTTGTCTTCACCACCTCAGAATAATATCCCAAATAAATCTCAACCGGTTTTAGCAATCTTCTGGGAAAGTGCAGAAGAATGCATGATTTGAAAGGCAAAACTGAATGGGTTTGGCAGGTCCAATCTAGGGAGCCTTGGTGAATTTCTACAGTGCATCTTCTAGGTAGTACATATTGTTGATACTGCGTGTGGGTGCTGGTGAGAGTGAATGTTTGTGGATGCGGTGCTAATCAAATGGACTGTTTTGTCCTGGATGTTGTGAAACGTCTTGAATGTTAGAGTTGCGCTTGCCCAGGCCTTGGGCCGTATGCCTTCAAATCCTGACTTGTTCCTTTTAAATTGGGTAGACGTTGTGTAAGCTATTCTCTTTAAGATTCTTAACCTCTGACCTCACACGTAGGCCAACAGGTAAAGACAACCAGTTTCCTTCCCAGAAGGGCATTAATGATGCAGTTATGTTTGTTTATGACAATTGACAATAGTTAAATGATCTCTCCTTTTTTAACTTGTCTGTCTCCTCTCCACCTATCTTCTCCTCTATCCATCTTCGATTCACCTCCTCCTCTCTCCCTATTTATTTCAGAACCCCCTCCCTCTTTTCTGATGAAGGGTCTAGGTCTGAAACGTCAGCTTTTGTGCTCCTGAGATGCTGCTTGGCCTGCTGTGTTCATCCAGCTCCACAGTTTGTTATCTCTGATTGTCCAGTATCTGCAGTTCCAATTATCTCTGTTAAATGATCGCTGTTAGGCTAGCTTTATTTCCCGATTTTAATTAAATTCATTTTTCTTTATCACCATGATTTGAACCCATATCTCCAGAGCAATAGCCTGGCTGTCTGGATTACTAGTCCAGTTTATTTTGCAATCTAAGAACATATTTATTTAGTAAGATGGCTTTCCAGTTGTTAATGAAAAGATATATTTGTAAGGGAACAATTTGGACTTGCATTTCGGTTAAATTTGAGTAGGAAAATTTCAGAATGAATCAATTCATAACACTAATACAGAAACAAAATACTGCAAAAGTGGGAAATCTGGAAATGAACAGAAATGCAGGAAATTTTTTGAATAGAAGACATTGATTAGAAGCTACCAAGGAGGATTTTAGGAGAAGTCGGCTTAGTCATCATGACCAAGAAGGGGATCGCAGAGGACCTGGTACTCGTCAGGAGGAAGGACATCAACAAAGGGCACTTGTGCAAGTGACTGCAGAACATTCTGGGAGAAGTCAGCTCAGTCACCACAATTGAGAAGAGGATCGTGGACATAGGGTTGGCCACTCTGAAACCAGGTTTGAAGACTGAGTGGTCAGAGATGATGGGAACTGCAGATGCTAGAGAATCCAAGATAACAAAGTGTGGAGCTGGATGAACACTGCAGGCCAAGCAGCATCACAGGAGCACAAAAGCTGACGTTTTGGGCCTAGACTCTTCATCAGAGGAAATGACACTTCATCAGAGGAAGGGTCTAGGCCCGAAACGTCAGCTTTTGTGCTCCTGAGATGCTGCTTGGCCTGCTGTGTTCATCCAGCTCCACACTTTGTTATCTCGAAGACTGAGTGAGTACTGTCTGGAGAAGGCGATAAAGTGCTTACACAGACATATCCTTCTTGAAGGTGCCTTTGCAAAGGAGACCTGGAGAAATATCTTTCTGTATCACCTGTTAATTGTGGAGAAATTTGCAAAGAAAAATACGTTGGGCTACAAGTCCATCAGTAAGTGGTCAGCACTTAGCATCCTTGAGACCATGCAGGGGGAAGGAGAGACTGGATTCTGTTGGGTGTTACCTGTAAGAACTGTCAAAGTCATTCGGCAGAATGTCTCTTTACCAGAATTTTCCAAAAAGCAACAAGACATCTCTTGGCTGGCAGTGAGAAAGGCACTACCCGTACGCCTGGTCAAAGGAACTGTCGGAGCACGGAGAGACGATCTGCTAGAATGTGTCTTTGCAGAAGAAACCTGGAGGGAGTTGCGATAGTTTTAGTCGAGGTTCATCAGAACAGCTCTGTGACACAGGAGTCTGCTCTACGGTCAGTTCGCCAGATGCACACAGACCATCCATTTGGTAGAAGGTGCTGTTTGATCTGCCTGAAACTTGGTCTTCCAGAACAAGGAGTTGATCTTTACTTAGTGTTGCAGACTGGCATGTTCCAAGGTCTGGGACTACAATCGGAGGGATACACTAAAGCTTGGGGCAGCTGCTGCCAAAGCACAGTGGAGAAAGACCATCTAAGATCTTTGGCACAAGGTTTAATGAGTTCTATTCAGTTAGCAGACCCTCTTGTGACCTCAATAGATATAAATACTCTCCTACATGAGTAAGAAATGCCTTTGGGTTTTGCAACTATAAGGATCCTCTGACTCTTCCGCCATCTACAATCCGACCCCACCACCAAAGACATTTTTCCATCCCCAACCTTGTCTGCCTTCCGGAGAGACCACTCTCTCCGGGACTCCCTTGTCCGCTCCACGCTTCCCTCCAACCCCACCACACCCGGCTCTTTCCCCTGAAACCGCAGAAAGTGTTACACTTGCCCCCAGACCACCTTCCTCACCCCCATCCCAGGTCCCAAGTTGACTTTTGACATCAAGCAGATGTTCACCTGCACATCCGCCAATGTGGTATACTGCATCCGCTGTACACGTTGTGGCTCCCTCTACATTGGGGAAACCAAGCGGAGGCTTGGGGACCGCTTTGCAGAACATCTGTGCTCAGTTCGCAATAAAAAACTGCACCTCCCAGTCGTGAACCACTTTAACTCCCCCCTCCCATTCCTTAGACGACATGTCCATAATGGGCCTCCTGCAGTGCCATAATGATGCCACCGGAAGGTTGCAGAACCAGCAACTCATATTCCGCTTGGGAACCCTCAGCCCAATGTTATCCATGAGACCATAAGACATAGGAGTGGAAGTAAGGCCTTTCGGCCCATCAAGCCCACTCCGCCATTTAAATTGTGGCTGATGGGCATTTCAACTCCACTTCTCTGCACTCTCCCCATAGCCCTTCATTCCTTTTTGAGATCAAGAATTTATCGATCTCTGCCTTGAAGGCATCTAACTGCACTCCGTGGCAATGAATTCCGCATGCCCACCACTCTCTGGTTGAAGAAATGTCTCCTCATTTCTGTTTTTAAATTTACCCCCTCTAATTCTAAGGTGGCCTAGTCTCCCCGCCTAACGGAAACAACTTCCGAGAGTCCACCCTATCTAAGCCATACATTATCTTGTAAGCTTCTATTAGATCTCCCCTCAATCTTCTAAACTCTAATGAGTACAATCCCAGGATCCTTAGCTGTTCATCGTACGTTAAACCTACCATCTAGGGATCATCCGTGTGAATCTCCGCTGGACGTGCTCCAGTGCCAGTATGCCCTTCCTGAGGTGTGGGGCCCAAAATTGGACAGTATTCTAAATGGGGCCTAACTCGAGCTTTATAAAGTCTCAGAAGCACATACGTTTTGCTTTCTTAATCACGGACTCTACCTGCAAGTTAACTTTTAGAGTATCCTGGACCAACACTCCCAGATCCCTTTGTACTTCTGCTTTACACATTTTCTCACCGTTTAGAAAATAGTCCATGCCTGTATTTTTTTTTCCAAAGTGCAAAACCTTGCATTTGCTCCCGTTGAATTTCATCAGCCATTTCCTGGACCACTCTCCTAAACTGTCTAAATCTTACTGCAGCTTCCCCACCTCCTCAGTACTACCTGCCTGTCGACCTATCTTCATATCATCGACAAACTTCACCAGAATGCCCCCAGTCCCTTCATCCAGATCATTAATATATAAAGTGAACAGCTGCGGCTCCAACACTGAATCCTGCGGGCTACCGCTCGTCACTGGTTGCCATTTGGAAAAAGAGCCTTTTATCCCAACTCTCTGCCTTCTGTCAGACAGCCAATCCTCAATCCCAGCCCATAGCTCACCTCGAACACCATGGGCCCTCACCTTACTCGGCAGGCTCCCGTGAGGCACCTTATCAACGGCCTTTTGGAAGTCTAGATAGATAACATCCACTGGGTTTCCCTGGTCTAACCTACTTGTTTCCTCTTCAAAGAATTCTAACAGGTTTGTCAGGCACAACCTGCCCTTACTAAATCCATGCTGGATCAATGTGGATTTCACAAGCTTCAAAACCTCCCACTTTTCCCCACTGCGTCCCAAAACCAGCCCAGCTCGTCACCGCCTCCCTAACCTGTTCTTCCTCTTACCTATCCCCCCCTCCTACCTCAAGCCGCACCTCCATTTCCTGCCTACTAACCTCATCCCGCCCCCTTGACCTGTCCGTCCTCCCTGGACTGACCTATCCCCTCCCCACCTCCCCACCTATCTTCTCTTCTATCCATCTTCGATCCGCCTCCCCCTCTCTCCATTTTTTTTCAGAACCCTTTCCCCATCCCCCTTTTGTGATGAAGGGCCTAGGCCGAAACGTCAGCTTTTGTGCTCCTAAGATGCTGCTTGCCCTGCTGTGTTCATCCAGCTCCACACCTCCTTACCTTGGATTCTCCAGCATCTGCAGTTCCCATTATCTCTGTCAAATTCCAGTGTTTGTTTTACTTGATATGCAAAGACTGTACAGAACTGCTTTAGTTCCTATGACTATAGATAAAGATTTTTTCATGAATAAAGTGTATTTTTGCTATTACTGAGGTGTAAGTATTAAATTGGGGGAACACTAACTTACTAACTACTATTAGGCAGGAACTAGGGAATGTAGATTGGGGGCACCTGTTAGAAGGTGAATCCACACCTGGCATGTTGGAACCTTTTAAAGTCCGGTTTTAAATGCCAGGGACCAGCATGTTATTGTGGAAATGAAAGATAAGTATAGCAAGGTTCAGGAACCTTGGAAGATAAGAGAAACTGAGAGCTTAGTCAAAAACAAAAATGAGTCATCTGTAAAGTTAAGGAAAAACAGACAGACAGAGCCATCTGAGAATACAAAGATGGTAGGAAAGAACTCAAGGAATTGGGAGGGCTACAAGGAGCCATGAAATGTCCTCTGGCTAACAGGACTAAGGAAAATCCTAAGGTGTTTATACATACAGGAGGAGCAATGGGTTGACTAGGGAAAGTGGAGATCCACTCAAGGGGAAAGGAGGGAATTTATGCGTGGAGCTGGAGGAAGTGGGCGAGGTCCTTAACGAATACTTTGCATCAGTATTCACAAAGCAGAAGGACGTGGTGGATCGTGAAGGTGTGTTAATATTCCCGGGCATGTCAGTAGCAAAAAGGACGTGTTGGGTGTTTTGAAAAGCAGAAAAGCCCCCAGGTCCTGATGAAATCTATCCTATAATGCTGAGGGAAGCAGATGAGGAAGTTGCAGGGTCCTTGTATAAAATCTTTGTATCCTCTTCAGTCAGTGGAGAGGTCCCAGAGGACTGAAGAATAGTGAGCATTGTTCCTTTGTTTAGAAAGGGCAGCAGGGATAATCCAGGAAATTCCAGGCTGGTGAGCTGTACGTCAGTGGTAGGGAAATTATTGGAGAAGATTCTTAAGGATCGAATTTAGTCACTTTTGGAAAAGTATGGATTAACTGGCGATAGGCAGCATGGCTTTATGCAGGGAAAATCATGTCTCAAACTCGATTTGAGTTTCATTTGAGGAAGTGACAAAGATGACTGATAAGGGTAGATTAGATTAGATTCCTTACAGTGTGGAAACAGGCCCTTTTGGCCCAACAAGCCCACACCGCCCCTTGGTTTGGTACATATTGTCTATATAGATTTCATCAAGGCCGTTGACAAGGCCCTTGTGGCAGGCTGATACAAAAGGGGACCGTGGTGAGCCAGGAAATGGATACAGAACTGGCTTAATTAAAGAAGGCAGATGTGGATGTGTCAGTATTGGACTGGGTTGGACAAGGTGAGAAATCACACAGCACCAGGCTATGGTCTGGCAGATTTATTTGAAAACATTAGCTTTCGTTGAAAACAGGTGTAGTGAGAGAGGCATTAAGACAGAGTTTTTATAAGTAAATGATCATTCAACTGATGTCAATGTATTGAATGAACCTAAAATGCTTGCTGACTCCCACCTGTTAAATCTTTAATCAGTTGGCAAGAGATGCAGGTTTCGATTGATTTTAAAATGTAAATCCCAGAATTTCTTTTCACTGCCTTGAGATAACTAAAGGTTTTATCAGTGTATACAAGAGGTGACATCTCACGTCAGACAATGCATTTTGGGTTTGAGGCCTTTGTTAGGACCTGTCTGTGTTTTAACCTGGGGTCAGACTGGTTTTATTTCCAAAACTGACTTTATAAAATGCCTCATTTGACTTACTGTTGTCTACAAATTTGTGTGCTTTTTGAACAATTTAGAATGTATCTGCAAATGTAGATTCACCCCATAGACAGTCAGTCAATGGGGCATTTTATAAAGTCCACCTTTGGAAATAAAACCAGTCAGGGAGTCAGCCAGCCACTTTAGGTTTATTCGGTATGATCTTTTGATCTTTCATTTATAAATTTTGTGTCTTGATGCGCCTCTCACTACATCTGACGGAGGAGCAACACCAAGAAAGCTAATGTTTTCAAATAAACCTGTTGGACTATAACCTTTTGTCATAGAAGACAGAGGGTAAGGGTAGAAGAGTGTTTATCAGATTGGAGATCTGTGACCAGTTGTGCTCTTCAGGGATCAGTGCTTGGACCCCATGTGTAATATTTCTAAATGATTTTGAAGAGAATGTAGGTGACCTACTTAGTAAGTTTGCATATGAGTCAAGGATTGGGGAAGGAGGATTGCTAGATGATACAGCAGAATGGACTAGAAACCTAGGCAGCGATATGACAGATGAAGTTAATCCAGACAAATGTGGTGTGATGCATTTTTGGAGATCTAATGCAGGAGGGAGGTATACAGTAAATGGCAGAACTGTTGGTAGTATCTGAGGGATCTCGGAGTATAGGCTCTTATCAGTTCCTTTAAATGGCAATACAAGTGGATGAGGTGGTCAAGAAGACATGTATAAGCTTGCCGTCTTTGGTTAGGACATAGAGTAGCTGTATTGAACTTTAGTTTGGAATATTGTGTATAGCTCTGGTCTCCATACTACCAGAAGAAGGTGGTGGCTTCGGAGAGGGTATAAAAAATGGCTTACCAGGATGTTGCGTGGTTTGGAGGATATTAGCTGTGAAAAGAGATTGGATAAACTTGGGTTGTTTATACTTGAACATTGAAAGATGAGAGGTGACCTGAAGAAGTTTACAAAGGTTATGGTATGGATAGAATGGGTAGTTAGTCTTTCTCCCAGGTTAGAAATGTCAGTTACTCTGGGATATACCTTTTTAAAGTAAAAGGGGGTAAATTGAAAGGACATGTGAGAGACCAGTTTTTTTTCTTAAATAGAGGGTGGTACGTGCCTGTAATACATTGCCAGAGGAGGGAGTGGAGGCAGATACAGTAGCAACGTTGAAGAGGCATAAGGACAGCTGTATGAATAGGAAGGAAATAGAGGGTTATGGACTGCATTGAGGCAAAAGGGTGTTTAGTTTGGAAAGACATTGTGTTTTGGCACAGTCTTGGTGGGTCCAAGGGCCTGCTCCTGTGCTATACTGTTCTTCATTCTACTCAATAGGTCAAGTTCCATCTGTGGAGAAACATGATTTCATTTTTCTCGACTGATGTAAGGCATTGAAGGATATGGACAGAGTGCGGGGAAAGTGGCATTAGATCAGCCATGATCTAATGAAATGGCAGAACCAGCTCAACCAGCTGAATCATTTATTCCTGTTCCTATGACCTTGAGGGCAAGTGAAGTTCCAGTGCTTAATATTTCTCTTTTTTTTCAGGTAGCATGATTGTGAATGTCAGACTCGTGGTCCTTATTAATAGAACATAGAACAGGCCCTTCAGCCCACAATGTTGTGCCAACCATTGATCCTCATGTATGCACCCTCAAATTTCTGTGACCATATACATGTCCAGCAGTCTCTTAAATGACCCCAATGACCTTGCTTCCACAACTGCTGCTGGCAACGCATTCCATGCTCTCTCAACTTACAACTCTCTGCGTAAAGAATGTTAATAAAATTCCTGGCCAAAAGCACAGTAAGATGAAAATCCCAATGTAATGATGCCCATTGATGAAACAGAAATTCACGAGAGCTCGCGTCATTGTGTTTAACATTTTATTGGTAACATTACAGATTGGGCCTTGATGGTATTCGGCATTCATCAATCCAATAGTCTTAACTTGGAGTATAATCTGCCAACAATCTTTTAAGTATAGGAATAGTTAACGACACTACTTTAATTTTTGCCTTATTGATGAAGAAACAAGTGAATGGAGAAAGTTGAACGTGGTTGCTAGGCAGTACAAAACTGGAGTATTTATGGAAAAGGCTGTTGGCTACTTTAGGAGTGTTGGATTCTGTCAAATGGGTATATTTAATGCTGAAGCAGACCAACGTTCAGAGTTTGTACATTTAGATATAGCATACCATCTAAGACAGAAATCAGCATCTTACTTAGCTGAGAATCTTGACATTTCTGGATTTTAACACACATTTTGAAATTATCAGTATGAGTCTTAACTTAGAGCAAGTCCAAAGTTTCCCATGTTAAACATAAAATCGTTGATGATTGTGGGATTGTTGTGTTTGGTCATGTGCAAATATGAGCGATATCTTTGGTTACACATTGATATAAAATGTGTGATAATGTGTGGTGTTCATTTATTGTGTGTTGGAGCTGATGAACATTTGAAACATTTCTTAATAAGTTCTAATTATTTAACAGGTAGTTTAGTAAGGACATAACATGGAACAGCAGCTTTTCTCAACTTCTCTGTTAAGTGGCATCAGCAGTTCTACACCTTCTGTGGATCCAGCTATTTTATACAGCCATTGGTCCGTGTTTGCTGATGATAGTGTACCTCCAGTTACTTTTCATGATGGACCTAAACAGAGGTAAAGCAATTTCATTTTATTCAGAAACTGCTGGGTATTAATGTCAATATAAGTAGTGTTAAGTGTGTAGTTAGAATCAGTGCTGTTCTGGTGTCACCATTGAGTTTAGGTGGTATGTTCATTGCACTTTAACTTAATGTTCCTGGGATATGGGTATTGCTGGTTAGACTTTACTTATTGCTGATCTTTAAAGACTTATGGAATTGGACTCCTTGAACCACTAGCTCTTCGGGTAAGGGGACACTCACAATGTTGCTGGGAACGGAGTTCCACGATTTTTGATGTATGTGCTGACTTTGTCTTTCTAGATGCTAGATGCCACAGATTTGGAAGGTATTGTTTAAAACTCAGCGAGTTAGAAGAGTAATGGTTTTATCATGCCACTGTAAGTGATAGACATGAAGTCCCACACCCCGAGTGTATTCTGTGCTCTTGTCACTGTGTCCTCCAAATTTAATATAGAGTAGTGATTCATTATTTGACTGAGTGTGGTAATTGATAATCGGTGGGAGGTTTCCTTGCCCATTTTGACTCGATGCCTTGAGGTGTCATAACGTCTGAGTCAATGTTGAGGACTGTCAAGACAACTCCTTCCCAAATGTGTACCACCATGCTGCCACCTTTTGATGGGGTGTCCAGCCATTGAGGGATGACATGCCCAGAGATAGTCATGATGGTGTTTTGGATATTGCATTCGTTGAGACATGACTATACTGCAGATGTCAGACTGTTGCTTGCCTAGTCTGGGGGACAGCTCTCCCAATTTTGCTACTAGCTACCCAGATATATTTAAGAAGGACTTGGCAGGATTAACAGGTTTATGTTTGCCATTATCTTTCCCAGTGCCTTGGATGATGCTGGGTCATCTGTCAAGATTCTGTCCTTTTTTTTAGACTTTGTAGTAATTTGATATAACTGAGTAGCTTTCTAGACCGTTTCTGAGGGCAGTCAAGAGTCACCAGATAGCTGGAGTCACATGTAGACCAGTTAGAACATAGAACATTACAGCGCAGTACAGGCCCTTCAGCCCTCGATGTTGTGCTGACCTGTGAAACCAATCTGAAGCCCATCTAACCTACACTATTCTAATACCATCCATATGTTTATCCGATGACCAGTTAAATGGTCTTAAAGTTGGCAGTTCAGGTAAGGATGTCAGATTTCCTCGTCCAAAAGATATTAGTGTTTGTACAATAATTGGTATTGATTACATGATCAGTTTTGATTTTCAATGGCCAGCTTTTAATTCCAGATGAGTTTTGAATTAAAACTCATGTTTCCAGAATAGTAATCATAAAATCGTAGTCATTATAGTTGTACAGCACGGAAAACAGACCCTTCCATCTGATTAATCTGCGTCGACTAGATATCCTAAACTGATCTGGTCCTATTTGTGAGCATTTGGCCCGTATCCCTCTAAACACTTGCTACTTGTGCTCCCATCCAGATGCCTTTTATATGTTATAATTGTACCCACTGCCACCATCTCCTTTGGCAGCTTGTTCCATGTACACACCACCTTCTATATGAAAAAGTTGCCCCTCCTATCTCTCTTATATCTTCTCCCTCACACCTTAAACCTATGCTGTCTAGTTTTGGACCCTCCTAACCTGGGACAAAGACTTTGGCTCCTTGCCCTATTCATGCCCCTCATGATTATAAACCTCAAGAAGGGCACCCCTCAGCCTCCCAGTACCCTGAGGTTCTTTCTGAATTTTCAGTCCAGTGACATTAGCACTATGCCCCCGACTCATGCTAATGCCCTCAAATAATGTTAAACCTGATGAAGATTAGGTACTGTGATGTATTATACTGCTGTACTAAGATATTTTGAGTTTGGGTCTAAGGCATGTAGCTTTTTGGGCTACTTTAGTGTACATTTTAACAATATCCTGAACCTCTGAGTGCTAGATATGGATAATATTCCTGATATTGATAAACACAAATAAGGAAATAATGTGGGAACTGAAAGTTGCCACGAATTGGATACTAGAATCTCATTTTTGAAACTTGTTAATTCCCTTTCCTCCTTTGATATAATTTTACTGTATGTAAAATGACATCTGTGTTACTTACATAATGGCACTTCATTTCTAAATAGCTCTCTTGTGAAATACTTCAAAAAGTTTGAATTGTAATTTGCTTTTAAATGAGTCTTTATTACATAGTGTTTCAGTAACAATAAAATCACTGTGAAGAGTCATTGTATAGTTCTTTTATGTTCTCTCGGATAATTCACTGAAGTGAACTGATTACAACTATCGTGCACAATTTTTTTGTGAATAATGTCTCCTCTGCTTTCCAATGAACATTTGAATTTTTATTTTTCCTAATTTTTATACTTTGCAAATTCAAAAATGAGCCAAAATCTTTAACTTAAGAGTCTATAGCCAGTTCTAGAGAATAATAAGTGAATTTGTACTAAGTATTTATATAGACTTAGTAGGATGATGCATGTACAACTATGAAAATATGGAGGGGATGTCCTTGTGATGTTGGTACGGAGGATGTCAACTAAACTGATACTGAGATTGGACGAGAGTTATTAATGGAGACCAAAGTAGCAGACTCAGCAAGTTAAGAATTATAGCTCAGGTGGGCTCTAACAAATAATTGGATGTAATGACAAACCCTTAACCTTGGGCACATGTTTGAACTCTGATGAACAGTTCAGATATAGTAACTTCATAATCTACACAGGGAGACCACACTGTCATGCTGTGTTTTAATGAACTCATGAAGTTGCCAAACACTCACTCTCTGGCAGAGTAAATATTCAGTTGTTTAAGGGATGAGAGTGTGTTTTTTTTAGAAGCTCTGTACTGGAGAGATAGATTGCAGCAGTCTTTTCTATTCTTGTCTGTTTTTATGTTGCATAAATATATTTGTCTATCTTTTAAAAATAAAAACAGAAACTGTGAAATACTAATAATCCAGATTTACTTTCAACTGTATAAATTTCTATGCTGGGCACAGAAATATGATTAGTATGTTATTATAGAAATGGTCTTATTTCAGGGCCCAGTTTAGTTTGTCAGATTCCGGAAATACACCTGATTTATTTGGCCTGGTCTCCAGCATACTGGATGAACCTGACAATCCAGAATCATTATCTGACTGGTAAGTTAAATTTTACTGATCTTTAGAGTCACAACAAATTTAGGCTGTTGCATTCCACTGATGCATCTGAATTGTGAAGTTTATCATTTGAATTTTAAAGTGGCAGTTCACATTTATTATTTTCTTACATTGTTACACTGAGATGTATTCAATATAGTTTTGGTGTGCTTTGTAAAAGCATCTTTATATATTTTATGTACACACAAAGCTTCCTTGCATTGGCATAGTTGTTAGGTCACAATCCTGCAACTCTCCAACTGTATTGTGGGTGCACTTAGATCAGACCAGGATTTTGCAAGTGTTCCTGGGGCTGTGGCCCAAGCCTGATCATCTTCAGTTGATTCATAAATAACCTTTCCTCGAACATGTGGCAAGAATTGAGGACATACACTGATGATTACATAACATTTACGTGTGATTCCTCAGATTGAGGCAGACTTTGGACATGCAGCAAAGCCTGGATAACATTCAGGCTTGTGCTGTTTCATGCCACACTAAGGAAGTCTGCAGCAGAGAGCATCTTAGCATTTCCCCATGATATTCAATGATATCATAGCTGACCTCATGATCATTTAACGTTGACAGAAACTAAATTAGATATGCCAATGGCTACGGTGGCAGGTTGGAATCTGGGAATTCTGAGGTAAGTAACATCACCTGATATTCTCTAAAGTCTGTTTGTTATCAACAAGGCACTGGTTAGCAGTGTGATGAAATAGTTCCCACTTGTCTGGGTGTATGCAGCTCCATTAGCATACTAGAAACCCAACACAGTCCAGAACAAAAGTGACGGCTTGATTGGTACTCTACCCTTATCTTAAATATTCATTCTTACCACTACCATCAATACACGGTAGTGGCATTGTGTAACATATGCAAGATTCATCATAGCTTCCTTGAACAGAACCTTCCAAACCTGTAACCTCTACCAGCTAGAATGGTAATAGTAGCAGACAATGCTGCATGCAAGTTCACCTCAAAGTCAAGTATATTGCTGTTCCTTCACTGTCACTGAGAAACATTCTTTTCATGTGCGATTTTTCAGCAATGTTAAGTTAATTATATTATCAATAGATGGAAGTATACTGCAAAGTACTATCTGTCCAAATCTGACACTGATTGTAAAACTTATGCTGATGCTTTGAGATATAATTGTTCTGTTTCCTGCAGGGGTTCATCCTCTAGGTTATTTCAGTCAATTTGGTCGAATGCAAATGGGGATTCTATTGAACCAACTTTGAAAAATAACATGGATCACAGTAGAATTGCAAATCGTTTCGGCATTTCTCAGTACTATGAAGAAAACTCTCAGGCTTTATCTGAAACAGGAAGATTTGATGAACTTTTTCAGGATTTTCAAGGTTGTAATCTTTCAGAATCATGGAAGTCCATGATTAGCAAGGATACCAATCAGTGTGATTCTCAACCCAGAGATTTCTCATCCTCAACAAGAAACAATGTTATGCCTCGTAAAGAAGGCTTCACCTTCCAGGCCAAGGAATTTGACTGTTGTTTACGAGATTATGAGGAAGCAGAAAGGGACGTTTCTGATTTTACTACACATAACTTTCATAATAATTGTGGCAATAGTAACACAAACACACGCATGGAATACTATAAAACTGACTGTATTAGAGAGAATAAATTTGTAGCATTTGGAATTAAAGATCACAGTCAGAATTCTGAAAGTAGTTATGGCCCTCATGTTGGTGAACTATGGGGCAAGGTTTTGCAGGAAAAACAACCAATTCAAAAAGGATATGAAGACTTCAATGCCAGATCTCTTAAAAATAACTGTTCTGTTTCGCAAATGAACTTCTGTGGGCAGCACATTTCCAAGGAGAATGGCTTTGTGGCTGATATAAACCGAAAATCTGCATTAGACTTTCCAAAACAGGAAAACCATACTCGTGTTTTACGAGGCAACTTTGAGAATCAGTGTGAAAAGCTTCAACAGAATTGTTTAGATGGTTTCCCTATGTCATCAGAGTATGTTAATTTGACAAACATTATGCCACAGAGTGATGAGTATAGTCCTCATTCTTCCCAAAGTAGCCTATTGTGGTCTGATAGCAATATGTTGAGCTCCTCTGGTGAGCCTAGTCCGGTTTTTAGAAAAGATGGGAATGTCATTTCAACCAGCTCTCAAACGTCAACTATTTCTGCTGTAAGTAGTGGTTCTTCAACACAATTGCCGATTACTGGTGCCCTTCAACCTACATATTATACTTCAGCAACTCCATTGGAATCCTTAAGGCAAAATGAATGCCAAAAATTTCCTAACAATACCATTAGCAGTTGGAGTTCTTCCAATGCTGGTGTCCAGATGCAAGAACAAAAGAAGACTACCACATCAGTACAGAATGAATCTTCTACCACCAGAAATAATCAATTTCGAAAACGGTGTACTGGCTTTGGTAACAACTGGTTACAACATTGCAATGATGAGTCGGGGAAATATTTCAGATTTGCCAATAAACATGGACATAATGGTGCTAGCAACAGAGATGATAAGAGAGGGCGGAAAAATGGATATCCACATTCTTTGCAGTCGGGTCCTTTTGGTCAAAATCACCAACAATGTAATGGTTATAGAAAACAAGATCAGGATGGTAGCAGTTTGTCTGATTTCATTAATCATTCCTTTGTACCTCCATTCCCATTCATGTTGCCTGATTTTAAGCAGAATCAAAACTTCTCTCAATTTGGCCCACATGGGTTTTCCTCACCTAGTTTTCCTTTCTCTCCTTCAACATTTCCATTCCCTGAATTAATTGACTTTTTTCATCATGATGACTTTAATCAGCTGCACCCTTTTATGAATGACCTTTTTGGTGGAGATGTGATCGCACCCTACTTTGGTTTTCCACCACCTTTTTCCAAGTACAGACCTATGAAAAATCGTAGTGGTCCAGCAAATGAACTTCACATTCGACTGGAAGAGTGTTATGAGCAGTGGCGGGCTTTGGAAAAGGAGAGGAAAAAGGTAAAGAATTTACACAAATTAATCTCCAATTATTTTTGCGTCGTTTGAATTTATTTCTCGTCTTTGAAGATGCTGGAATGAATTACTTGATTTGTAGGAAATGTATTAACTGTCATGTAGTCAAATAGAAGGTCCTGGAAAAGGGGTTTGAAGCTGGAGCTTAAAAATATTTCTTATCCTTTGTCAAGCTATTTATTGTAGTATACCATTACAGTATACTGTGCAATATATTGTACAAGCATTTTTAAAAGAATCAACTTAAAATGTTTCAAGCTTTTCAACTTCCATGCATTTTTAAGAGCTGAGGTCATGCACATTAGAGTTGATTCTCACTAATAATGGACTAATTATAGTCCATTATTAGGACTATAATAATGATCCTAATAATAGGTAATATTACCTATTATTAGGTAATATTAAAAGCATTTGTTCCATTTAATTGTGAAAGTTACCTTTTAAGGTATTTAAAACACATATATGCATATTTTTGCTGTCTTGTTAGGTTAGTTAAAGATACTATTGTCATGCGTTAAATGCTTGGCCTCTAGACCACGAGAAATGGAAAACAGGCATGTGGCATCTTGAGCATTGCTGTTCAATTTGACAAGATGATAGCTGACTGTCAACCTCACTTTTCTGAACAATCTTCAAATTCCTTCTTCCATTAGAGTCCAAAATTCGATTTGATCTCAGCCTTAAATCTCCTCAAACAACTGAGTTATTCAAAGGTTCGCAACCTTGAGTGAGGAAATTCCCCTCCACTCAATTTGCTATTGTTAATCCACATCTTGGACTACATCCTGTTCTTCTGAACTTTCCTGCAAACAGAACGCATGAACTAAGAGTGAAAGACCATAAAGCCCCTCAAACCTGCAGTGCCATTCAATAAGATCACAGCTGATAAGTTTACGTTTTGAATTACACATCCTCATGTAACCTCAATTTTTCATTCTCCTACCTAACAAGAATCTTATCTACCTTCGCCTGAAAAATATACTCTGAATCTACTTCCACTACCTTCTAAGGCAGTCTGTTTCAAAGATGCGCAGCCTATTAAGGGAAAACCTCTCCTCACTTCTGTCCAAAAAAAATCCCTAACTTTTAAACAGTGCCCCGAATTCCAGATCGACTCACCAGGAAAATTCCTTTCTATGACCACCTTATCAAGTTGATTTAGAACCTTTGAATTATTCAATCATATCACACCTCACTACTTCAGCGAATCCTCCTCCTTAAATATTTTTCCTTCTATCATGAACGTACTTATGCTGAGTATTCTGAAATGTTCTTTTGAGATATATGGTGGCACAGTGGTGTTATGACTCGGCTAGCAATCCGTAGACCTAAACTAATGGTCAGGAGACGGATTCAAATTTCACCATAACAGTTAGTGGAATATTAGCTGTCTCATTAATGACCTTGAAATGGTCATTGATTTGATTAAGTCCCATTTGGTTCACTAATGTCCATTCGGGAAGGCAGTCTGCCGTTGTTACCCCAATCTGGTCAACATGTGACTCCAGATCCAAAGCAACAGCAATAATATTTAATTGTGCCTTGAATTGGCTTAGTATGTCACTCATTTCATGGGCACTTACAAATGAGCAACAAATAGGACACTCATCTCCCATGGAAGAATTTTGAAAATCCCCACAAATGCTTGCCACTTTTCTGTTGATTTGTTTCCTACCCTAGTATACCTGATCATTTCAGCTAGTTTAGCTTTCATGTTCATTATACAGCCTTATTTTGTAAGTTACATGTAGATTACAATCACCCATGATTAATTGCCATTCATTTACCACAAGCATCCACTCAATTTTTATGTCCTTTGTCCTATGTTGTGATTATTGTTAATGTTTATAAACCATTCCTTTTTGGTGACTTATTTTCCTTCTTCCCTACTCTATCCTAATCTCCACCCAAACTGATAATATGTCTTGGTCTCCTGAACAATGGTTACCTCTAATTATTGTACCATTGTTAATCTTTAGGAAGAGTGCAACCCCTCCACCTTTACTTCGGTTTCTATTCTTCTGGAATGCTGTTTTACTGCTCAGGTTTTGGGACACAATCTTTGTCATTATGCAGCCACATCTTTGCAATGACAGTTACATCATATTTATTTACTTCATTGTGTGCTGTTAGTTTGTTTACTGTCTTATGAATATTATGCACATTCAGATATAGAGGTATTTAGTTTGTTGTCCTGTTATCTTTGTAACATCTATTCTTGAATGTTCCTGCCTTTCTTTGACCTTAATTTCCCACAGTAGTATTTTGCTCTCTTAACCTTGATTCTCTGCATCCACCCAAGCTAGATTCTTGACATCTATTGTTTAGTTTAAAGCTGTTCGTGTACCAGTGGTACAATCTCCACTTTCCCCGATGCTTATGTCACTGTCCCATGAACTTGAATTCATTTAGTCCACACAAGTCTTTTGAGCCATGTTTTAACATCACTACTTTTGTGATAAGAGCCTCTCAACCAATATTGTCAAGGCATCTCAGTCTTACACATAGCAATGTAATCAATTTAATAATTGTGATCAGAGATAATGGGAACTGCAGATGCTGGAGAATTTGAGATAACAAAAAGTGTGGAGCTGGATGAACACAGCAGGCCAAGCAGCACCTTAGGAGCACAAAAGCTGACGTTTCAGGCCTAGATCCTTCATCAGAAGGGTCTAGGCCCGAAGCATCAGCTTTTGTGCTCCTAAGATGCTGCTTGACCTGCTGTGTTCATCCAGCTCCACACTTTTTGTTATCCTGGATTTAATAATTGTGTTCTCTCTAACACTCAAGTGTGTAGACACATCTGACCAGATTTCTTCTCATTGAACGGCACTGGCGTCCTGGAACTCAATTGCATGAAATATTTGTCATGGTCCTTCTAAGACAAGTACATCTTTCTTTGAATGCAGAGAATGAAACTGTACATGATACTTTGGGGTGTGATTTCACAAATCTCTGCAATTAAAGCTGCAAAGCCCATGTACTGAAAGCAGACATGTCATTCATCTTCCTAAATGTTTGGACCAGCATATTAATTTTTCTTTTTTTAATGCATCCAAATTCCTCTGAAGACAACATTTAATAGCTTCTCATCAATTGAAATAAGTCTCTTTTTCTAATTTTTCTATCAAAATGAATAACCTCATATTTCCTCACTTTATACACCTTCTGCCAACTTATTTTGCTTATGTAAAGATTACGTGTGCTCATCCTGCAGACTTGAAAAGGAAAAGCACATCACTTCCCCCAACCCACTGCCCTCAACTTCAGGAATGTGACAATTGTAACTGTCTTCAAAAAGGGAGATGGATCATGATGTGGAAGCCGTCAGAATATTTCTTTCTGGTCATTAGCAGGAAAAATCTGACGTTCTCCTGATTTGCATGCATGCTTGTCTGAGGAAGACACTGGATTTAGACTTTCCAGAGGAACTTCTTGACATGGTCTTTGTTGCCAAGTGAGCCCAAGAAAAACACTAAATTATTCGCTAAAGGCAAAATACTGATTTATGCAGAAGATCCAAATTTAAGAAAAAGTGCTGATTAAATTTAGCATGGTGGCAGCATCTGTGGAAAGAGAAACAGAGTTAAGATTTTGAGACTGATATGAAAAGTTATGAAGATCAATCTTCTCATATTTGACATTCACTATATTTCTTTCTCACAGTTGTGCAGAGCTGAGTTTCTCTAGAACATTGTCTTCTCCGTGGAGCTCTTCATTACATTGATTTATCTGACCAAATCATTTGATTCAGTGGATCAGAAGGCTTTGTAGACTGTGCTGCAGAGATTTGGACATCCAAGAAACTTATTTACACTCCTGAGTTTGCTATTTGTTGATATCACAACAGCTTGACTAGCAGATCTGAAACAAATGTCTTCAGAATGGTCGAACAAGGCTGCATTAGCTCCTTTACTGTTTACAGTCTTGACCCATTCACCTCATCGAAGGTCAACTCTTCTGATGTCAGTATTAAATATCATTTCGATGGAAGTTCCCTTACCTTAGTTGCCTTTATGTCAGAATTAAATTTACCACTATAGGATGCATGATCTACAATTTGCATATTACAGCAGTATTGTTTCCAACTCTGCACTAGATTTGCATATCACCTTGATTTCTCCAGTTCTACTCTGCTTGAGGGAGGGAGAAAGGACATGGCCTGAGTAATGAAGGAGTCCCTACTGTAATGAATCTCTTTTCATCTTCCTTCTTGAGGCCTAGCTGCATTTCCCAGCTGGCTAAGAACAGAAGAGCGCTGGTTGCTTGTCAGTGTGGCTATCAGCGACAGAGTTGATACTTTTGATGCTCTGTGAATTGCGGGCAGAGGTGAATAGACAATGGAAGGTACTGCATTTGTGGCCCAACCAGTGCTTTGTATTGATTCACTATTGTCTCATTGCATTTACAATTAATGCCCCTAGATTTAGAAAGTAGGATGTCATTTTTTTTCTTTTAAAAACGTGCCAAGAATTATTTTGAGAGATCTGGTTCTAAATCTTGCTATTCTGCATATAAAGAATTTTTCCCTTTATTTGATATGCTTCGTTGTACTGAAAATGTACTAACTGAATTTCCAAAATTCTCTATTTCACTTGTAGTCCTGATTATTCAGCAATTCTTTGATTCATATCATGTAAATTTTGATGTTTCTGTGCAGTTGTCCATTCATGTTCACAGATAATGCAAATCTATTAATTAAACTTCCCCACAGCATTCTAACAACAGGCAAACTATGAAAACAAATTCAAAACCTTAATCTAAATTCACTTTTTTAAATTACAGACTGAAGCAGAGCTTGCAAGAAATTTTCCTGGAAAGCGAGTGTCCAGTTCAAACAATACTCCTATTCCTCGCCTGCCTTCCAACCCTTCAAGAGTAGATCGTTTAATTGTTGATCAGTTGCGTGAACAAGCTAGGGTATGTTTCATATTTGTGTTTTGTTTAGTGCTTAATTTTTTAAACACCATTTGTCTTTATTTTTCCCGTTCTGTCAGGCCTTAATTTAGTCAAAAATGGGCCGAACATGGGTAAATGGAACTAGTTCAGTTTAGAATACCTGGTTGGCATTGATGAGTTGGACTGAAGGGTCTGTTTCTGTACTGTATGACTCTGCCCAGTAAATCATTTATATACAACTTTTATTTGTTTGTCTACTATTTTGTTTTAAAAAGTGTTTATAAGGAATATTGGATAAGTACTAAGCATTTGTTAATGT
The DNA here is from genome assembly GCF_030684315.1 of Stegostoma tigrinum. Lineage (NCBI taxonomy): Eukaryota > Metazoa > Chordata > Chondrichthyes > Orectolobiformes > Stegostomatidae > Stegostoma > Stegostoma tigrinum. Next base: position 150,038,344 of record NC_081355.1, on the reverse strand, counting down.
AAATTGCAACTTGAAAATATTTCATTATTCCCATGCTAACACTCATTCACTACTATTACCTAAATCCTTTTCTGTTCTTGGCCACAAAATTAGAATTATGGGAACAGATTTATTACTTGTACCAGCAGATGAACTTGTAAACACGAAAAATCCTGAACATTTTAAATCAAATTCGGAGGTGGTTTGTCAGTTTTCCATGATTGCTCTGGACTGTGCAAGAGAAAAACTGGCGTGATAGTAATGGTAAATTTCTGGCATCTGCCAAGTCAGGCAGTTGTAGGTTCTAGTTGAATACAGTCCTGCTGTTGATGATCAAGATGCGTCATGATCCTTGCCATGAGTGTTAAATCAAAGGTAAATTTGACATAGACTATAGGGCTACTCTCTCATTAGAGACAGACAGTTGGTGGTTTAACCTGAGGATCATCATACCTCAGGCAAACAGAACAGTAATGAAGGTAAGTCCTTCATGATAATTCATCAGGTGCAGGAATTGAACCCAAGCTGCTGGGTCATTCTGCCAACTGAGCTAAGCAACCCAACCTCCATATTATGAATATGAGACGCTGTCTCCACAAGGACTGTGTGGTGGTCACTTCTGATACCGTCATGAATTCAGCCTGGTGGAGTTCTGAATTCATCACCTGCGATGTGATCAGGAAGTTTCATAGAACATAGAACAGGTCCTTCGGCCCTCAATGTTGCGCTGACCTGTGAACTAGTCCAAGCCCATCCCCCTAACTATCCCATCATCATCCATATGCTTATCCAAGGACTGTTTAAATGCCCCTAATGCGGCTGACTTAACTACATTGGCAGCCAGGGCATTCCACACCTTTACCACTCTGAGTAAAGAACCTGCCTCTGACATCTGTCTTAAATCTATCACCCCTCAATTTGTAGCTATGTCCCCTCATAAAAGCAGACATCATCATCCTTGGAAAAAGACTCTGACTGTCTACCCTATCTAATCCTCTGATCATCTTGTATGTCTCTATTAAATCCCCTCTTAGCCTTCTTCTCTCGAATGAGAACAGAGCCAAGTCCCTCCGCCTTTCTTATAAGGCCTTCGCTCCAGGCCAGGCAACATCCTGGTAAATCTCCTTTGTACTTTTTCCAATACTTCCATATCCTTCCTGTAATGGGGTGACCAGAACTGCACGCAGTATTCCAAATGAGGCCGCACTAGTGTTTTGTACAGTTGCAGCATGACATCACGGCTCCGGAACTCAATCCCTCTACCAATAAAACCTAACACACGGTAAGCCTTCTTAACAGCACTATCAACCTGGGTGGCAACTTTCAGGGATCTATGTACATGGACACCAAGATCCCTCTGCACATCCACACTACCAAGAATCTTTCCATTGACTCAGTATTCTGACTTCCTACTATTCTTCCCAAAGTGAATTGCCTCACATTTATTCGCATCGAACTCCATTTGCCACCTTTCAGCCCAATCCTGCAGTTCATCCAAGTCTCCTTGAAACCTGCAACGTTCTTCCACACTGTCCACCACTCCACCGACTTTAGGGTCATCTGCAAACTTACTGACCCATCCACCTATGCCTGCGTCCAAGTCATTTATAAAAATGACAAACAGCAGTGGTCCCAAAACAGATCCTTGAGGCACACCACTAATAACCAGACTCCAGCCTGAATATTTTCCGTCAACCACCACTTGTTGCCTTCTTACAGAAAGCCAGTTTCCAATCCAAACTGCTAAATCTCCCTCAATCCCACGCCTCTATTTTGTCCAATAGCCTACCATGTGGAACCTTATCACAGGTTTTACTGAAGTCCATGTAGACCACGTCAACTGCCGTACCCTCATCCACGTGCTTGGTCACCTTCTGAAAAAAACTCAATGATGTTTGTGAATCATGACCTGCCCTTGACTAATCCATGTTGACTATCTCCAATCAAATTGTTGCTTGCTAGCTGATTATAAATCCTATCTCTTATAATCTTTTCCAGAACTTTTCCTACAACAGATCTAAGGCTCACGGGTCTATAATTACCTGGGTCATCTCTACTGCCCTTCTTGAACAAGGGCACAACATTTGCAATCCTCCAGTCCTCTGGTACTAAATTTGTAGACAATGAGGACTCCAAGATCAAGGCCAAAGGTTCCGCCACCACCTCCCTAGCTTCCCAGAGAATCTTTGGAAAAGTCCCATCTGGCCCAGGGGATTTATCTACCTTCACACCTTGTAGAATTGATAACACCTCCTCCTTACTAACCTCAATCCTTTTAATTCTAGTAGCCTGTAACTCCGTCTCCTCCTGTACAATATTCTCCTGTTCCTGAGTGAAAACAGATGAGAAATATTCGTTTAGCACCTCTCCGATCTCCACAGGGTCCACACACAACTTGCCACTTTTGTCTTTGACTGGCCGTATTCCTACCCTTGTCATCCTCTTATTCCTCACATACCATAGAGAGCTTTAGGGTTCTCCTTTATTCTACCTGCTAATGTCTGTTCATGTCCCCTCCTTGCTCTTCTTAACTCTCTCTTTAAATCCTTCCTAGCTAATCTGTATCTCTCCATCGCCTCATCTGAACCATCTCGTCTCATCAGCACATAAGCCTCCCTCTTCCGCTTAACAAGATTTAATTTCTTCAGTAAACCACGGTTCCCTTACCTTATCACTTCCTCCCTGCCTGACAAGGACATACCTATCAAGGAAACACAATATCTGTTCCTTTAACCAGCTCCACATTTCGATTGTCCCCATCCCCTGCATTTTGCTAACCCATTCTATGCCTCCTCAGTCTTGCCTAATCACATTATAATTGCCCTTCCCCCATCTCTGACTCTTGCCCTCTGGCATGTTCCTATCCCTTTCCATTGCTGAACTAAACATAACCGAATTATGGTCACACTCTCCAAAGTGCTCACCTACCACTAAATCATGCACCTGGCTTAGTTCATTACCAAATACCAGATCCAGTGTTTCCTGCTCACGTTTGACGTGATGCCAGGAGAATTCTTCATCAGGTTCAATAACAAAGTTGAGGAACCCCAGCGCAACTCTCCTGACTATTTGTCACTGTGCTGCCACCTCTGGAGAGTTTGTCCTTATGAATGGAACAGCACACATCTGGTGATGGTGATTCTGGCACCTGGGACAATATCAATGGGATAGTGTCATTTGCATGAATATGACTGGATCAGGTTTGTGCCTGAGCAGTCTTTCAGATAACACTTGCAAATTTGGTCGTACCCCAGATATTGATAAGGAGGACTTTACAAAACAATGGGACTGAGTCTGCCATTGTTGTTTCTTATGCCTCAATGTGTGAGTGACATGCCACCAAGCAGTTTTCTTATACAGATGATCTGGTCCTTGCTACCCACACAACCAGCTCTCAGTGTTCCTTGTCCCAGGGCTTGGAGGTGACAGTGATCATTAACTACTGGCATCACCATCTAAATTGAACTGAGACCACAGTCACTGCTTTACACCTCAGCAACTCACTGTCTAACTGTGAACTTCAAGTATCTCCCAGCACATCAATTAAGGATGACCTATAACCCAGATACCTTGCAGTCACCCTGGATTGGCAAAACGGTCATAGGAACGACTAAGACCAGAATAAACATTACCTGGAAACTAAGTAGTTTCACTCTTTGTACTGCGTGTCTTACTTTTTGTGCGCTGTTCCGAACATGCTACCCTCTTTGCTAAAATACTTTTGTTTTTACTGAAGAGTAGGAGGTTAAGGGGTCACCTTTCTAGAAGTTTATAATATCATGAGGAGTGTAGATAAGGTGAAGGTCAGGTATCTTTTCCCTAGGTTGGGAGATTTCAAGACAAGGGGGCACATTTTTAAAGGGGCATTTTTTTTTTTACACAGTGGTTTGTGTGTGGAATGAAGTCTCTTTTTCTGCTTCAGATTTCTAAAGCCTTTGCCTATTTAGAAAGCAGTTTACACCCTTACTCTTCATACTAAACTGCATAACCTTACATATTTTTCTCGAAGTAAACTGCCATTTTTTTTTGCCCAGTCTCCTGGCCTGTCCAAGTGCTTCTGCAGCCTTCCACTTCCTCAAATACTTCCTGCTTCTCCAACAACCAGTAATGCTCTCAGTTCCTTCATTTGGATTGTTAACGTATAACTTTTAAGTATGCAGATTTTGCCAAAAAATATCAAATGATCTGATGAAGCAGAATTACATCATTCAGCCCCTCAAACCTGCCCTGTAATTCTATAAGATCATGCCTGATCTTCTCTGTGCCTTTTTCATGTCACCGCATTTAGCTGTCAACCTCCTCTTCAAATATTTTTGGTGATCTAGCTCCACAGTTCTCTGGGGTAGAGAATTCACATCCTTCTGAGGGAAAATGTTCCCTTGTATCTCAGTTTTAAATGAATGCTTCCTCATTCTTTAACTCTGTCCCCCAGTTTGAGAGTTCCCTACTAATGGAAACATTTTAACATCTACCCTGTCAACTCCCTCAAAATCTTTCTCATTCTTCTAATGAATAAAGGTTGAACCTGTTGTCTCAGGAAGTCAGACCCTTAGTCCCAGTAATCAACGTAGTGAATCTCTTTTGAACTGCCCCTAATTTCAGTATATCTTAAAAACGTGGCCTCTCCAACATCCTGTATAATTGTAACAAGACTTCCATAATTTTAAACTCGAACCCTGTAGCATTGAAGGCCAAAATTCTATTTGTCTTAATTACTTGAGTGGTTTTCTGTAGAGACTCGAGGATTTGGCCTCCCTGAACCAACAGGATCTGCATTCTCCTTGCAAGGACATTGCATCTTATTCATAAAAGGAATTTCAAGGACAGCTCAGCGTGCAACTATTATTACCCAGATTAGTTCACAATGTAATAAAATGTTTCATGTGGCCTACAATAATTTGTGTTTAAGGCAGTTCACCCAACAGCACACAATACTGTAACTTGGCTGTCTGAATTGGACTTTTGTAAATCTGCAAGAGAAGATGGTTGAAAGTAAATCAAATGTCCCTGATGGCTTACAACACTTCATGAACATTGCATATCCGTACAGCCTAGATGTAGCCCCTTCAAGGGCCTATACAGTTAGAACATAGAACATAGAACAGTACAGCACAGAACAGGCCCTTCAGCCCACAATGTTGTGCCGACCATTGATCCTCATGGATGCACCCTCAAATTTCTGTGACCATATGCATGTCCAGCAGTCTCTTAAATGACCCCAATGACCTTGCTTCCACAACTGCTGCTGGCAACGCATTCCATGCTCTCACAACTCTCTGCGTAAAGAACCTGCCTCTGACATCCCCTCTATACTTTCCACCAACCAGCTTAAAACTATGACCCCTCGTGCTAGCCATTTCTGCCCTGGGAAATAGTCTCTGGCTATCAACTCTATCTATGCCTCTCATTATCTTGTATACCTCAATTAGGTCCCCTCTCCTCCTCCTTTTCTCCAATGAAAAGAGACCGAGCTCAGTCAACCTCTCTTCATAACATAAGCCCTCCAGTCCAGGCAGCATCCTGGTAAACCTCCTCTGAACCCTCTCCAAAGCATCCACATCTTTCCTATAATAGGGCGCCCAGAACTGGACGCAGTATTCCAAATGCGGTCTAACCAAATTTTATAGAGCTGCAACAAGATCTCACGACTCTTAAACTCAATCCCCCTGTTAATGAAAGCCAAAACACCATATGCTTTCTTAACAACCCTGTCCACTTGGGTGGCCATTTTAAGGGATCTATGTATCTGCACACCAAGATCCCTCTGTTCCTCCACGCTGCCAAGAATCCTATCCTTAATCCTGTACTCAGCTTTCAAATTCGACCTTCCAAAATGCATCACCTCGCATTTATCCAGGTTGAACTCCATCTGCCACCTCTCAGCCCATCTCTGCATCCTGTCAATGTCCCGCTGCAGCCTACAACAGCCCTCTACACTGTCAACGACACCTCCGACCTTTGTGTCGTCTGCAAACTTGCTGACCCATCCTTCAATTCCCTCGTCCAAGTCATTAATAAAAATTACAAACAGTAGAGGCCCAAGGACAGAGCCCTGTGGAACCCCACTCACCACTGACTTCCAGGCAGAATATTTTCCTTCTACTACCACACGCTGTCTTCTGTTGGCCAGCCAATTCTGTATCCAAGCAGCTAAGTTCCCCTGTATCCCATTCCTCCTGACCTTCTGAATGAGCCTTCCATGGGGAACCTTATCAAATGCCTTACTGAAGTCCATATACACCACATCCACAGCTCGACCCTCATCAACCTTACTAGTCACATCCTCAAAAAACTCGATAAGGTTTGTAAGGCATGACCTACCCCTCACAAAGCCGTGTTGACTGTATTTGATCAAGCCATGCTCTTCCAGATGGTCATAAATCTTATCCCTCAGAATCCTTTCTAACACCTTGCAGACGACAGACGTGAGACTTACCGGTCTATAATTGCCGGGGATTTCCCTATTTCCTTTCTTGAAGAGAGGAATTACATTTGCCTCTCTCCAGTCCTCAGGTACGACTCCAGTGGAGAGCGAGGATGCAAAGATCTTCGCAAGTGGCGAAGCAATTGCATTTCTCGCTTCCCAAAGCAGCCGAGGACAAATCTGATCCGGGCCTGGCGACTTGTCAATCTTAATGTTTGACAAAATTTTCAGTACATCAGCTTCCTCTATCTCTATCCATTCCAGCATGCACACCTGCTCTTCAAAGGTTTCATTCACTACACAGTTCGATTCTTTCGTAAAGACAGAAGCAAAAAACTCATTTAGGGCTTCCCCTACCTCCTCAGGCTCCACACACAAGTTCCCTATGCTATCCCTGATCGGCCCTACTCTTTCTTTGACCATTCTCTTATTCCTCACGTAAGTGTAAAATGCCTTTGTGTTTTCCCGGATTCCTTCTGCCAAGCCTTTCTCGTGCCCCCTCCTGGCTCTCCTCAGACCATTTTTGAGCTCCTTCCTTGCCTGCATGTAATCCTCTCTAGCTGAACTTGACCCTAGCTTCCTCCACCTTATGTAAGCTACCTTCTTCCTTTTCACTAGAAGCTCCACCGCTCTCGTCATCCAAGGTTCCTTTATCTTACCCCTTCTTGCCTGTCTCAGAGGGACATATTTACTCATCACTCCCAACAACTGTTCCTTAAACCATCTCCACATGTCTATAGTTCCCTTACCATGGAACAACTGCTCCCAGTCCATGCTTCCTAACTCGTGTCTAATCGCATCATAGTTTCCTCTTCCCCAATTAAATATCCTCCCATTCTGCCTAATCCTCTCCTTCTCCATTGTTGGCAGGCCAGTGCAACTCCTCGCAATGACTTCCACTTTCAGAAGTTGCTGCCGCTATTAGACCTTGGATGTCCATGAAGAAAAGAAAAATATTAGTGGGAACGAAGCTTATTTTCGATTTAGATCTAGTAGATATGAATTTCATATATAGCTAATACAGTGTTAATGCCTTTCAACACGTTGGAGAATGGGGATTTCATCTCCAACGAGACTCTATGGTGGTTATTTTTGGACTGATGCATCTGCTCTAGATACGTTCATGAGGATGAAGCCAAGTAGGTTTTGGATTCTCACTGCCTGCTACATGTGCAGTCTAAAAGGAATGTCCTTCAGGAACCAGCTAGATCTGTCATGGTAGTGGACATTGAAATCCCTACCAGAATATATTCTCTGCTCTGATTACCCTCAGTGCTTCTTCCAAGTAGTGGTTAATGTGGAGGAACATAGCCTCATTTAGCTGAGCGAAGGCAGTGGATGATAATTAGCAGGAACTTCCATTAACTGCTGGGTTGGATGCCATGAAACTTCATGCAATCTGGAGTTGTTGATGCAGTGAAATTAGTGTCAATTGCAGCATTATTTCTTTAATTCTCAATTTCATGCTAATTCATTACTCATGCTCTGAGCCTCTTTTTCTTTTCATCCTCACAACATACTACCATGTATTCTTCCTAATCCCTAAACTCCTCCAGTCAGTGTAACATGCTGCAGTCACCAGCACCCCCCACCCTAAAGCATGCCCAGGTCTCTGGATTACCAGTAGTGAGGCATTGCCTTTACAACAGATGTCCCCTCAATAGGAGTGTCAGCCTTCATTATTATGAGATTTGAACCCCCATCAACTTCTGACTCTGAGGCAAGCAATACTATCAATTGAGTTATGATTGAGATAGGTAAACTGATTCATGGCTGAGATTGTTTTTCCATTTTGTAAATTGGCGATTAAAGAGGAACATCATGGAGAAGTACCTATCATTATACTGCTTAGCACTGTTAAATTTGGACATCTAATGTTCACTAGGAATGTGAGCATTATCCCTGATTGTTTTAATTGTGTGGCAGGTTTTGACTTTGCTTGGAAAAATGGAACGTCTTCAAAGTTCTGCTATTCATGCTAATATAACTTCAACTCTCAATTGTCATTTGGAAGCCATTCATGTCACACAAGCACGTCGTAAAGATGAAATAATTAATGCTGCAAATCGTCAGAGACAGGGAGCACCTCGCTACAATGATGACAAGGGTAAGCAACTCTTCATCTATTCCAGAAGCTAATACATTGTGATCATAAAAGGGAATTGCTATCATTAAAATATTGACGTTTCTTTATATGGGACATTGAACAGAGAGTACATCACTGTCATTCTAACTGATAACTTCATACAAGACTTTTCCCCTTTATAAACATATAAGACTTCATAAACATTACTCTCACTGTTCTGCCCCCCACAACCTTAATCAAATACAAAACCAAGGTATCCTTTGGTTAACTTAAAGCACTTCAAAATGAACAGATTACTATTTGACAACTCTCTAGTCTGTAATAAAACTACGAAAAGAATTACTGTTCGTGATGAAGCTTGAAGTTTGTTGAAGCGCTTATAATAATAAACCACAAAGTTTTCAAAATATAGTGCATCAAATAATTGACTGTGCTGACTGATTCCTGTCTTACTCGCTATCATCTAGTTACTGTAATACACAAAATGATCTTTTCCAGAGTCACTCAGTATCAGTATCGTTGAATTTCTATAATAATCTTCCTACATGCTTTGTTTTGCAGATGTGTTGGCTCTGGCAGCTGCCATAAAGGATTTGACCACTTCAACACGTAAGGCCCGTACTGCCCTCTGGTGTGCATTGCAGATGACCTTGCCAAAATGTTCCCTGGCGACTGTAGTCAGGCAAGTTGAAATTGAAAAAGCACTAAAACAGCTTGGTCAAGGGAATGCTACTATCAAGAACGATGACAAGAGACTCACTGAAGAAAAAATGGTGGAAAAGCCTGAATCTGACCTTGCTGGATATGCACCAATAAAAATGGAAATTGTTTGTAAGAAAGAAGTGTGTTGAAAAAGTAACAGCTCAAAATGCAATTGCGTTCTGTGAGTTCTCCTTTGGAATATGTCAAACTGTGGATGAAGTGTTTAAAGCAGTATTGCGGTATTTGTTTGCATTGTGTGAACTTTTAGGATTAATGATGATCCAAGTGTTTTCTTTTATAAAAAGCTTGCCGAAATTTGAAATTAACCTGGTAATCTTAATGGTAAGGGCAAGTTGATTATCTGAGAAGAGAGAGAGGAGCAATGATGTGGAACAATGTTGCTTGGTTATCAGTTTCTGAGAACAATGAAATTTGATCTCAGTGCAGTGTGAAAATATTATTTCTAATCACAGTTTCTGAAAGATCCTGATGCTACGTTTGTGCTGTAAGAAGTAATTTCAGCTGCATCAGGATATTGACAAACTTATTTCTATTTGAAACTGGCTTTGGTATAGGTTAATATCATCTGATTGTAACCAGGTTGTTCACGAGATTGCACCACATCTTGTGTAGAAGTGGGGAGAAACCAAATAATTGCTGATCTTTTTTTAAACTACTGAAACAAGAATTTGAATTTAGTGAATGAAGTAAGAAATAATGAACCACTGTGGCAATACTAAGGGAGTACAGTACTGTTTGCAGTTTTATGTAGCACCCATTTCGACCTGATTTTGACATTGGGGACGTGTCAAGAATTTGTCATTTGCTTCTTTTTAGTTTCTAAACTGCAATATAATTTCTACTGAGTTGAATTTATTCAAAAACCCGATCAGTGAAGCAAGTTCTTTTATGCTTTATGGTTATGTAGAATATTTCTTAATTACACTTTAGATTATGAAATATTATTGAAAACTTAAAAAATTCCATTCTGATGAACATTTAATAATTATCATTAGACTTGTTTAACTGAGGATTAACACACAGTCAGAACAATTGTTACACTGAACTTTGTTTAAAAAAAGTAATGGTGCTAAAATCCACTAGAAGTGAACAGTTTCATTATAGAATAGGTTATTTTCATATTCTACTGAAATTCCATGTCATTGCAGAATTTGTTAAAACCCAGTCTTTCTTTTGAACTAGCGTACCCTTGTCAGATTCTAAATTTAGTTTAGGCACTGGAATTTTGGTACAGAAAGGTACTTTCCATAGTTTTGTGATACCAATAAGATTTGAAAGAGTTTTTAGAAAAACAAAATCGAGATCTGATTCTTTCTAAATTAAAAATAACTGCATAGACAATTAGGAATTTGATTACTTCATCTCAAATGTTTCTTCAACTTTACTTTGTAGTCAGGTGAATAAATCAGATTGTAATGGCAACTGATACAATGAGAACCAAAAACAGGGCTATTTGAAAAAAATGTATATGCCTATCCAATGAGCTAACAAGATTTTCATAACTCACTGGTTAGGAAATTATATTAATTACTTAACAATTATATTTGATATTATTTGCTTAAAAATGTACTATTATGTGCCTGTGCATCTGAAGAACAATTAGCTAATTACGTCAAGCAATTAAAAACAGTCATTCAGTTTTCAGCTTGGTGAGTTATTTAGTCATAGGTTCCCTTTTTTCAGATGATCAAACTGAAAGAATTGTACATGCAACAAGATCCATGGCAATTAAACATGCACCAGTAAGTTTTTAAATTGATTTCACTTCATAAATCAGATCCATTCTTCAATTTGAACTCTAGAAACGGAAGGGAGGTTAGAAAGAATGATATTTTTGTAACTTGTCTGATTGCAGTTAATAGCCTATGAAACTATTTGGTGCCATATTACAGTTATCTAATTATTAACAGTCTACTAGAATCAATATATTCTCCAGACATGTAACATATTTCATTTTGAAACTGTTAATTTTATTGCATTACTGCTTCTTCTCAAGCTAATGATGCATGATAATTCATGGTGTATTGTACCTTGTACATGTGCATTTGAGCATCTACATCTGAGTGCTGGTAGGTCACCACTAAGTATAGACCTATTATAATCAAACCTAAACCAGCATTCACACACTCGGCTGCAGAAGCGGTCACTAGATAGCATTAGCTTTGTCCTAAGTATTTTTATTCTTTTTCACTTCATTGGAGATACTTGGATTTTTTAAAAATAACTTGCCACACGGCTGTAAAACTATCCCATTGTAGAAAACATCCAATTTTCAGTTTTCCTTCAAATCAGCGTCAGTCTCGTACCATGTTAAATTTAGAAATTGATTCGCCATCAGTCCTGACATGTTCTGGTTTCTTTGGCTAATGACTATATGATGTGCACTTGCCAACTAATAAAATGTTTGAAGCACATTCTAATATTTAACTGCACTGTTAAGTACTGCCTCAACTACATTTTTCGTTTGGGAGGCAGGAGTTGTTGTCAAGTAACAGGGAGAAAATGACTTGTTTCTATGAGTTTCAGCTCCCATTTTAAGATGATAATTTCTGTGCTGAATGTGTTGCATCATATTTTATTCAGGAAGAGAAGTAAACAAAAATGACTAACTTTCCTAATCTCTCAAATAGGGATGCCAAATGAGACAAAATAATTTGAAAACATCATAAAGCAAATTGATTTTTTTTCAGCAAAAGTAAAGTTTCTTTCAGGTTATAAATTTGATTCCTTTGTAAGGAAAATAATAGCATGTTAACGACAAATAAAAATTCAGCAGCATCTTGACTGACCATTGTTCCTTTTAAATTTTTGTTGATTTCAGTAGGGTGCATTGCTCAGTTCTGGAATCTGGAGTCCAGTTTTTCTTTTCCCATGAGGTTTTTTTTAAAATTGAAGTTGACTAGTTGACAAGTTAGGAAAAAGATTCCATGACTGTTTAAATACACATGTTAAACCACAGTGTTTTGAAGGTGGGGGAAACAAGAATCATTTATACTATTGAGCATCTTTTGTTTGCATCATCCGTTCCACGACCCATATCTTCAAAATGGTGAAACAATTGTAAAAATTGAAATTCTAGCAGTAATACTGATGACCTTTTGTCATCAATGAGAAGTCTTTTCCAGTATGTTTTATGGATCTTAATGAAGCATTCCTTAAAAATTGCTGTTGAAAATAAAAATTTGTGGTTAATTAAGGAAAGTGACATCTTTTTGATATATTGTCATTATGTAGTGTAAAATCTGCAGAAATTATCATTAAAACATAGCTTGTCAGATTAATTATTTTAAAAATTTAAATCAAAAGGCATAGAATTGAACACTTTTAACAAAAATTAACGATGATGAACATGGGAAGAAAGACTTTCTGCTTGCCCTCAGCGAAATTCTGTGTTCTTTGTAAATTGGCTGTTACAGTAGCATACAAATTAAACCTTTGTTACCTCTTTCACTAATCTGTGTTTTTAAAAAAATTCCAGTTGTACTGATATTTAACCTATTTGATAATTATCTTGTTTGCATGTTTTGACTTAATTTTTTTGAAAATGGAAGTTAAAGCAACCCACCCGAAAAATATATGTTTGTCTCATGATGCAAATCAGCCCAATACTAAATAATGAAATGTTGATCAAAAGTGGTAACTGGACTGCTTTTTTGAAATTCATTCTTCCAATCTAAAAAGCTATGTTTTTCTACTGAATTATTTATAATCTACTCACTCTCAAAAACAAAAATGCTTTTTGATACGTGATTGGCTGAGGCTGTTGAATTAGGAAACAGATGACAGCTTTGAGTTATCTATTTTGAGAATCTAGGACCAGAACTGGACGCAAATCTAGGAACAAAAGTTTTACTTGCTCACTTGAAAAACATTCACCAGAATCCTGTTGAGATAATTATAAATATAATTGTAAACTGCTCTACTGAGGAGGAATAATCCAACTTGTTTAGCATGGTATTTAACATAGTGCAATCTTTGTAACGTAGTCATCATCACAGCATTACAGAACTAAAAGACTGAATAAATGAGTATGAGTGCTACATAACTTGAGTAATTTCATTTTAGTCTATAATTTGCATAAACTGTTAAGGAAAGAAAAAGAACTGTTACTCAGGATTAGTTCTTAGATTCACTAACTCTCTATGGTGGGGAAATAATAAATGTTCTACTTTGATTTAGCAAGCACTTAATGAAAACAAAATTGATTTTTTTTGTAATATCAGTTTAAGGGATTATAATTTTTAAAGCATACCATATTTATTTTAATATTGATTCAATTTTAATTTAAATTCATATTTAGTATCTAATGTACTGTATTAATGGGATTATTCTTGCCAAACCTTGCTAATCAGATTAACTGTTTACTCAGGAAATATATATTTAATATTTAGTTTTTTGGGTTGTATGTGCAAAGTATTTTTCACAAATTTAACTGTGTACAGTACTAGGTTACCAAAGCTATTTTTGTTTAACTGATTTATTTCTAGAATTCTGGAACCATTTAGCGACTAGAGACATTCTATTAAATAGATCTAGTCATAAGGTAGTTTTCATACTTGGGCTTAGACAATCAGAAGTCTTGCATCTTAAAGCATTGTGAATGTAGAGAAGGATTGAGATATTTATAGGACTATTAACATAGGTCAAAATTGTTTTTTCATTCATATTACACTACTTAACTCTTGTCAATTTAATGCTTTTAATAAAAATAACCATGTGATCTTATTTTTTTGAAAAATGGTATTATAAACCAGGTAGTATTCATAGTTTATATTTGGAGAGATTGGCTCAGGGAGAAATCTCTTTGGGACTATTCTAACTATGAGATTTGATTTAAAGGCAAAGTAGTAGCTCCCACCGAAATTACATTAGTTTTGCATATGCATAAAATTATTAAAAGGCAGCATTGAGACTCTTTGGGCTTAATTATCTTAAGATCTATGGTTAAAACCAACCAACAATCATTTTTTAATCATTATGATTCATCACAGAATGTAGGCATTGCTGGCTGGGCCAGTTTTATTGCCCATCCCTAATTGCACAGTTCATAGAGGACACTTAAGAACCAACCACATTGCTGCAGGTCTGGAATCTCCTCTTCAAATTGAAACAGTTGCAGAAACGGTAGTCTGAATAACTTCCCAAATTTGATCCCATGTTTCATTTTATATAGTTTTAAAAAGATTCTTTTAAATGGAATATACAGAACATATTTTATTCTTAATCTGCTAAATTAATTTCATAGGCAGTCAGTAAATGCAAATTGTTGAGCATTGTCACAAATATTACTTCCTTTAAATGTTCAATTAAACGACCAAATTCATTTTGTTTAAAAGTCATGTCATGCATGTTGTTATGAAAATGTAAAACATTTACTAGACACCATAAGCATTACCCCTACCAGCAACTCCACCCACAATCTTGGGCTTTCAAGCACAGAAGTAAAAACTTTATATCTTTGGTGAATGCTTGTGGTCACAACACTATGCCTTGAAGATGATTGTTTAGTTATAATTTACCAATCAATTAAAACATAACCAGTACTACAGAGCACTATTTTGCATTCCCTGAATTACCCTAATTTATTTTTATTAAGGCATATATTTTACTGGAGGCTGTTAATAGTTTGGGATTGTTCAAAGGGAAAAAGTTTCCTTTTAGAAAAGTGAATTTTAAAATTTGAAAATTGAATTTTTGAAACATTCCAGGTACATTCATCTGTGGAAAAGAATGAATACACTTAATCTTTATGGTCCACACACAATTTAGCAACCAATGTTTCTGAATTTTTAAAGGAAATGGTTTTCAGTCAAAATCCAAGGTATCAATGCTGCCTTTTAAAATCCAGATTGCAACATGCCTTTGTATAATAGGTTTACAGTTCTCATTTTTGGTATAAATTTTATGGAAATAGTTTGCTACAGATTTTAATAAAGCATTAAAACCGTACACATTAAATGTACGGCAATGTGACCTACATAAAGAAGGGAATAAAAAGATGATTTGCTTGTGCATTTTTGAAAATCTTAGATTTTGTTTACACAAATTTATTTTTGTAGCCATACTGGATTGTGCTCTGGTAATGAATGTATTGGGCATTGTAGATTCCTTTTTGGGTTACATATGTTAATTTGTATTCGTGGTGTGTGTAATCTTTCTAAATCATTTTGTGCATTTTAAAAATGGTAATGTGCCTTTTACTGATTTTTATTTTAAATGGTTAAAAAGCTGTATTTATGTTTGGATTCAGCCGCTATGTTATTACTGATGTTTAAAATATTGTTAGTTTCTGCTAGCTTTTCACAAATGAGTTATATAATGCGTGACAATGTATAGCTAACAGTGCTGCATGCTAATTTTCTTAAATGTATTTGTATTAGTCTGGTTCAGTAAAAGGCATGAGGCACTTGCGTAATAGTACTATTGTGAAATCAGTCAACCTTCACGGTATTTACTGGCATGGAATGTAATTTATGCAATAATCTAAACTGTATCCTCATGAAATGAAGAGTATGTTATCCATAATGTCAGTATCTTCCTTGTTGGATCAATGTGAAATTTGCTAACAACTTAATAGTTTTTAGGTGCTGGAATGTTATGGAGCGCCTACTTTCCCCTTTCTTACTGAATATGTTCATTTAACAAGAAGGGGTTTGCCCTCAATACCTCTGCCCTTAGTTGAAAATTTAAACATTGCGGTACTTCAATATTTCCAAGTTTTTAAATGTTTAATCATGTGTTTTGCCTTGATCACCATTGTTAGATTTAATACAATATACAGGAAATTTGGTTTGCCGAAAGAAAGATGTTGACATGATTGCCCCACAAGAACACCTAATTATATTCAGGGGAGATTTAATTAATGTAATCTGTTAG
Organism: Stegostoma tigrinum; assembly: GCF_030684315.1. Classification (NCBI taxonomy): domain Eukaryota; kingdom Metazoa; phylum Chordata; class Chondrichthyes; order Orectolobiformes; family Stegostomatidae; genus Stegostoma; species Stegostoma tigrinum. The sequence continues at coordinate 150,022,256 of NC_081355.1, read as the reverse complement.
CTTTGCATCAACAAAGGTGGGGGGGGGGGGGGGGGGGGGATTCAAAAGCCAAATAATTTGAGCTTTGAATATTTAATCTCTTCACCGCACTTTCCTTGCTCAATGTGGTCTTTAACCAATGCAACTGATTGTTTCTTTTTAATAGCATTTTATGTGAATTGTGTTCTATCTGGGGCCTAACTGGAACTGAGCATGTTTCTAAATCACTGGATTTCTAGAGTACCTTTTTATAATTTGTGTATAATAGGAATTCCAATGTTTTCTAAAGGTAGAAGTGTTCCGAGACTTAAGATCAGTGTGCAGTTGCAGACTTCTCCTGTAAGAATAAGGTGGTCATGATATGAAAGAGGATGACAATTCACTAAAAGATGCTTTCATCATATACTGGGAAAGAAGACAACCTGTGTTGCTGCTGCATACATGTTATGGGAAAAATATTTCAATTCCTATTGTTACAATCATGTGGTTAGGTTGCTCTGCTCTGAAAGATGTACAAGATGTTGCTTTATCTATAAATTCAGTGTTGGACAAGAACTGAAAAGCTTGATCACCGAGGAGAAGTCTGCAGTGCATGTATGTGGACCAATCATAACGTTCTGTTAATGAATGCTGTTTAATTATAAATGTACTGTCTTTGTGAATCACTTAAACAATATTTTGTTGCAAATGTTGCTGAATTCCATCTCGCTAACAATCAAATTATTGTTTATTGCAGTCAGCCATAGCTTTCAAGTGTGGAATTATTTTAAAAGTTGTGGTTTGTATTTAACTGGGGTGTGCAGCAGTATTGGAGCTGTTTTAAAACCAGTTTGAAAATTAGCCCATTACTACGAAGAAATAAAGTTTAAATTAGTTTGATGTTAACTTTATTATGACTGTTTTTATTCTTGGGTATGGAACTTATGGGTGGGATTTTCTGTGCCCTTGAGTGATGTGGGCAGTGGTGAGAAGTGTTAGAAAATACAAACCTCTTGGGGGGGCGGGGGGAATCCAGAATTTCGTTATTAAGAAAATATTTTCAGATTTTCTCCTTAAGGCTTATGTGGCAACTTTAGAATCATCCAGATGAGTGACAGTTATCTTATTTCCAAGTATTTGTATCTTACTAGTAGCCTAACTTGCCTGTTTTCTTCGCAGTTTCCAATCCTGTCCTTCATGAAAATAGAAGGTCATCAATTCCTGAAATTCAAAATAGTAACCTGGTGACAGCAGCTCCCTGCTTGCTTCTGTTCCGTTCAATTCTGTCTTAAGACTGAGACGTAGGAGCAGAAATCAGGCCTTTTGGCCCATCAAGTCTGCTCTGCAATTCAGTCATGGTTGATGAGTTCCTCAACCCCATTCTCTTGCTTTTTCCCTGTAACCCTTGATAATCAAGGACCTATCTAGCTCTCTTAAATGTACTCAATGATTTGGTCTCCGCAGCCTTCTGTGGCAGTGAATTCCATAGATTCACACTCTCTGGCTGAAGAGGTTTCTCCTTATCTCCGGCCTAAAAGGTCTTCCCTTTACTTTAAGGCTGTGCCCTCGGGTCCTAGACTCTCCTACCAATGGAGGCATTTCCCAACATTCACACTGTCCAGGCCATTCAGTATTCTGAAAGTTTCAGTTAGATCCCCCTCATCCCTCTAAACTCCATTGAGTATAGACCCAGAGCCCTCAAACGTTCCTCATATGTTAAGGGTCTCATTCCTGGGGCCGTCCTGCCCAGAACTGTGCACAATACTCCAAATGTAGCCTGACCTGACCTTATAAAGCCTCAGGAGTACATCCCTGCTTTTATATTCAAATCCTGTCAAAATAAACGCCAACATTGCATTTGCCTTCCTGACTACTGACTCAACCTGACCATGAGAGAATTCTGGACTAGAACTCCCAAGTCTCTTTGCACTTCAGACTTATGAATTTTCTCCCCATTTAGAAATTAGCCCATGCTTTTATTCTTATTACCAAAGTGCATGACCTCAAACTTTCCCACATTTGTACTCCATCTGCCACTTCTTTGCCCGCTCTCCTAACCTGTCCACATCCTTCTGCAGCCTCCCCACTTTCTCAATATTACCTATCACCCCCCCACCTATCTGTATTATCTGCAAATGTAGCCAGAATACCCACAGTTCCTTCATCTAGATCATTAATGTATAAAACGAAAAGTTGTTGTTCCAACAATGACACTTGCAGAACATCGTTTGTCACTGGCTGCCATCCTGAAAAAAATCCTTTTAAGCCTGCCAGACATCCAGTCTTCTTTCCATGTTAGAACCTTGCCTCTAACACCATGGGCCCTTATCTTACTACAGCCTCCTGTGTGGGCCCTTATCAGGCCGCCTTGAAGTTCCAGGTAGATAACATCCATTGGCTTTCCTTGATCAACTGTGCTCGTTACTTAAAGAATTCTAACCGATTTGTCAGGCATGACCTCCCCTTGAAGAAACTATGCTGACTTTGTCCTTACCATACATTTCCAAATATTCAGAAATCTCCTCCTTCACAATGGACTTTGTCACAACATTGGAGAACACCCAAGTATATAGAGCATGCTGCAGAGGTACGTGGGTTGGATGGATTGGCCATGCTAAATTGGTGAGAATGTGAGGGATGTGTAGGCTAGGTAGATTAGCCATGGGACATGCAGGATTACAGGGATAGAGTGGGGGGCGGGGTGGTGTGCTCTTCATGGTGCAGTGGACTTGAGGGGCTGAAATGGTATGTTTCCAAATTGTGGGGGTTCTATAATGCTCCACACCTCTCGTTCCCTGTCAGTGAACTGAGGACTAACTTGCCTTTCTGTTCACTATCCTCCGTGTAGACAGTTACACAGTGCATTGTGAAAGACATAGTTCTTGGCATGCGGTATTTGAGTTGCTGTTGACTGTTTAATTATGTTCCCCAGTGGTATGCACATTGCAATACCCTGGCAGTGGCAAGCTCTTCTGCCTCTTCATGAGGCAGGTTTTATACAAGCTGATTGCATAATTCTAGTTAAAGATCTACCCTGATGCACTAGTTTCTATGGGAACATAGGTTAGTTGAGGTACCTGAGAGACATTTAAATGAATTAACTTTTAGCTTCAAAACAAACCGATTTATCACATTCACACACCAAGTATCTCTTCAGCTTAAAAAAAAGACGTATGTGATCTGCTTAAAAATAACCAGTAGCATAGCTCTACACTTTAAACAAGATAAATGTTTATGGCACAGCTACTACTTATTATTTACAGAAAATGTATTTACTTTTTTGAGATAATCTTTGTGTCTGTACTTTAGTTATGACAAAGTCACATATGATTTCAGTCTCTGTATTGCCGACCTGGCTTTCCTGAATTGGAGGAGTTGAAAGCTAAAAGCCAAAATTCAGCAGCTGTAATGGCTTCTGTAGCCAAATATTGGGAACCATGGATGTTTCTCCCATTTGTGGATTGAGGTGAACAGGTCCAAGGGGTAAGTGAAGGTTCCTTTGTTCAGGAACTAGGAAAATCTTATAACATAGAACAGTATAGCATTGTACTGGCCCTTTGGCCCACGATGTTGTGCCGAACTTTTACCCTAATCCTAAGGATTATCTAACCTCCACACCTACCTTATACTATCATCCATGTGCCTTTCTAATCACCACCTAAATACCCCTAATAAGGCCGACTCCACTACCCTCTCCGGCAATGTATTCCACGCCCCTACCACTCTGAGTAAAGAACCTACTTCTTGACGTCTTCCCCCATATCTACCTCCACTCATTTTAAAACTGCCCCCTTGTAATAGCTACCTCCACCCTAGGAAAAAGTCTCTGGCTGTCTACTCTATCTATACCTCTGATCATGTTGTACACCTCTATCACGTCACCTCTTATCCTTCCTCGTTCTAAAGAGAAATGTCCTAGCTCTCTCAACCTTTCCTCATAAGACCTTCCCTCCATTCCAAACAATATCCTGGTAAATCTCTGCACCTTTTCCAATGCCTCCACATCTTTCCTGTAATGAGGTGACCAGAATTGGACATAATACTCCAGGTGTGGCCAAAACAGTCTTTAATGTAGCTGAAGCTAACTTCATGGCTCTTGAACTCAATCCCTCTATTAATGGAAGCAAACACATCATATGTCTTCTTAACAACTATATCCAACTGGGTGGCAGCTTTCTGGGAACTGTGGACGTGAACCCCAAGATCCCTGTGCTCCTCCACACAGCCAAGAATCTTTCCATTAACCCTGTATTCTGCTTTCAAGTTTGTCCTTCCAAAATGAATCACCTCACAATTTCCAGGGTTAAACTCCATCTGCCATTTCTCAGCCTAGCTCTGCATCTATCAATGTCCCTTTGTAGCCTAGAATAGCCCTCCGCACTGTCCATAACGTGACCCACCTTTGTATTGTCCACGAACGTGCTAATCCACTCTTCCACTCCTTCATCCAAATCGTTTACAAAAATCACGAATAGATCTGACCCAGGACAGATCGTTGTGGTACACTACTTGTAACTGAGCATCTTTTCACACTTCCTATGGAAACTATTATCAAGGAGTTCCTACTTACGTTTGGAAACGTTCATTAGTCTAGGACTGGGGCCACAGCCTCAGAGTGAAGGGGTTTGAGGAATTTCTTCAGCCAGAGTGTAGTTAATCTGTGTGATACGTTGTTGTAAAGGGCTGCTGAGGCCAAGTCATAACAAATATACATAAGAAACAAACGAGAGGCAAAAGTAGACATTGGGCCACTCCAAATTGATGCTGGAAGGCTAGTGATGGGAGATAAGAAAATAGCTGAAGAACTTAATAAGTACTTTGCGTCAGTCTTCACAGTGGAAGACATGAGTAGTATCCCAACAATTAAGGAGAGTCGGGGGCAGAGTTAAGTATGGTAGGCATTACAAAAGAGAAAGTGCTAGAAAAGCTAAAAGGTCTGAAAATTGATAAATCTGGCTACATCCTAGAATTCTGAGGGAGGTGGCTGAGGAAATAGCGGAGGTTTTGGTTGTGATCTTTCAAAAGTCACTGGAGTCTGGGCAAGTCCCAGATGATTGAAAAATTGCTGTTGTAACCCCCATGTTTAAGAAAGGATCAAGGCAAAAGATGGAAAATTATAGGCCGATTAGCCTAACCTCGGTTGTTGGCAAAATTCTAGAATCCACTGTTAAGGATGAGATTTCTAAATTCTTGCAAGTGTCGGGTCGGGTTAGAACAAGTCAGCATGAATTTAGTAAGGGGAGGTCGTGTCTGACAAACCTGTTAGAATTCTTTGAAGAGGAAACAAGTAGGTTAGACCATGGAAACTCAGTGGATGTTATCTATCTAGACTTCCAAAAGGCCTTTGATAAGGTGCCTCACGGGAGCCTGCTGAGTAAGGTGAGGGCCCATGGTGTTTGAGGTGAACTACTGGCTTGGATTGAGGATTGGCTGTCTGACAGAAGGCAGAGAATTGGGATAAAAGGTTCTTTTTCCGAATGGCAACCGGTGACAAGTAGTGTCCCGCAAGGTTCAGTGTTGGGGCCGCAGCTGTTCACTTTATATATTAATGATCTGGACGAAGGGACTTGGGGCATTCTGGTGAAGTTTGCTGATGATAAGAAGATAGGTGGACAGGCAGGTAGTACTGAGGAGGTGGGGAGGCAGCAGAAAGATTTAGATAGTTTACGAGAGTGGTCCAGGAAATGGCTGATGAAATTCAACGTGAGCAAATGTGAGGTTTTGCACTTTGGAAAAAAGAATACAGGCATGGACTATTTTCTAAATGGTGAGAAAATTTGTAAAGCAGAAGTACAAAGGGATCTGGGAGCGTTGGTCCAGGATTCTCTAAAAGTTAACTTGCAGGTAGAGTCTGTGATTAAGAAGGTGAATGTAATGTTGTCATTTATCTCAAGAGGGTTGGAATATAAAAGCAGTAATGTGCTTCTGAGACTTTATAAAGCTCTAATTAGGCCCCATTTAGAATATTGTGAGCAATTTTGAACCCCACACCTCAGGAAGGACATACTGGCACTGAAGTGTGTCCAGCGGAGATTCACACTGATGATCCCTGGAATAGTAGGTTTAACATACGATGAACTGCTAAGGATCCTGGGATTGTATTCATTAGAGTTTAGAAGGTTGAGGGGAGATCTAATAGAAACTTACAAGATAATGTATGGCTTAGAAAGGGTTGACACTGGGAAGTTGTTTCCGTTAGGTGGGGAGACTAGGACCCGTGGGCACAGCCTTAGAATTAGAGGGGTTAAATTTAAAACGGAAATGAGGAGACATTTCTTCAGCCAGAGAGTGGTGAGCCTGTGGAATTCATTGCCATGGAGTGCAGTGGAGGTCGGGACGTTAAATGCCTTCAAGGTAGAGATCGATAAATTCTTGATCTCACAAGGAATCAAGGGCTACAGGGAGAGTGCAGGAAAGTGGAGTTGAAATGCCCATCAGCCATGATTTAAATGGCGGAGTGGACTCAATGGGCCGAATGGCCTTACTTCCACTCCTCTGTCTTATGGTCTAAGTCATTGCGTAGTATTTAAGATAGACTCTTGATTGGTAAGAGAATCAAGAATCATGGGGAGAAGGTAGGACAATGGGGTCAAGAAACATACTAGCCACGATGGAATGGCAGTGCAGACTCGATGGTCTCATCCTCCCAAACTCCCAACCCTTCCTGTCCTCTGCTCTTTCTACTCACTCATCGGGGACACCTCATTACTTCCTCTGCTCGTGCATCATTATTAACTCTCTTCCACCAAACTCGGCCCCCACCCTTCGTTTCACAGCAAAAAAGTTGGCCCAACCCTAGACTGATGTCTCCAAACTTTCTCTCAGGATTGAGACACTAGATATTCCTTACTTTACAAGGCAATGGATGCAGGATCTTTAAGCATTTTAAAGGCAGGAGTAGGTAAACTCTTGAATACTAAAGGTATGAATAATTATCAGAGATATGCAGAAATCTGTTGTGGGGAGTGAAGGTCGAATGGTATTATCACTGGCCTGTTAACACCGAAACCCAAGTAATGCTATGGGCACCTGGGTTCAAATCCCACCGTGTCAGATGGTGGATTTGAACTCAGTAAAAATCTGGAATTAAGATTCTAATGATGACAGCAAATCCATTATTGATATTTGGGAAAACTTCATCTGGTTCACTAATGTACTTTAGAAAAGGAAACTGCCATCCTTACCTGGTCTGCCCCACATGTGACTCTGGATCCACAGCAATGTGGTTGACTCTTAATTGCCCTCTGGGTAATTAAAAGATGGACCATAAATGCTAGCCTAGTTCTCATCCTGTGAAATTTTAAAAAGCAGGACTGAGCAGCTTTGAAGGGCTGGGACTTACTACTAGTACTTTTTTAAAAATTCATTCATGGGATGAGGGCTTTACTAGCTGGATAGCATTCATTGCCCATCTCTAATTTCCCAGAAGGCAGTTACATGTCAACCACGTTGCTGTGGTCTGCAGGCCAGACCAGGTAAAAATGGCAGTTTCCTTCCCTAAGGACATTAACGAACCAGATGGGTTTTTCCAACAAGTGACAACAGATTCATGGTCATCATTAGACTCTGTTCCAGATATTTATTGAATTCAAATTCCACCATATGCTGTAGTGGCATTCAAACCCGGGTCCCCAGAACATTCTCAGAGTCTCTGGATTAACAGTCCAGTGATAATACCACTAGGACATCATCTCCCCAGGTTCATATGCTTAACCTCTTGATGTCAGTGTCCCCCAGTGGTGAATGATAAGATGCCGATCTGCAGTGGGCATTGGGAAGAGAGTGACTAAGAGACAATGACTTAGGATGGGATGTAGCTAATGCCAAGTAAGTTAAGTGGCCCGGTGGTAAGACAATGAAATGTGAAGCTGAAAGGGGACCTGTGTGTCCTAGACATGTCAACATGACAACAAATGTCTTGAGTAGCCTGCTTTGTCCTGGATGGTTTAAAATGTCCTGATGTTTTTGGAGCTGAACTCATCTTGGCAAGTTGGGACTGTTTCATCATACTACTTGGGACCTGTCAACGGTGAACAGACTTTGGGAAGACAGTGAGTTACTCACTGCAGAATTTCTACAACTGCTCTTGTAGCCACAGTATTTGTATGGCTAGTCCAGTTCAGTCACTGATCAAATGGTAACCCCTGAAAATGTTGATTGTGGGGAAATCAGTGATGATAAGGACATTGAGTGTATAGAATCTATAGTCATTGCCTGGTATTAGTATAGCATGAAGGTTATTTGCTACTTTTCAGACCAAATCTGAATATTATCCAGGTCTTGTTGCTTTTGGACATGAACAGAGGTGCCATGAATGGTGCTAAACGTTGTTCAATCATTAGTGAGCATCGCCACTTCTGATCTTGGAGGAAACATCTTTGATTAAGTGCCGGAAAGGCCTTCGACACTACCCTAAGGATGTCCTGGAACTGAGTTGACTGACCTGAACAATCACAATCAACCTACTTTGTTCCAGGTATTGGCCAACCAACAAAGTGTCTTCCCTTGATTCACGTTGACTCTGGTTTGCTAGGTTTTCTTCATGCCACATTTGTTGTCAAGGGGAGTCTCTCATTTCCCATCTTTTGGAATTTCAGCTCTTTTATCCATGTGTAATTTTGTAATGAAATCAGGAGCTGAGCAACCCTGGTGTTGGTCTCTGGTCTTTGTTGCCAGGCAAGTCGTAGAAAATTGCTGAGAACATCACCAAGATTTCTTCACTGCACTGATCTCACCAAAACATTTGACTCAGTCTTGAGTGGAAGATTTGCCTTTAAAATCCAGACTGGAGTCAAGGAAAACTATATGATAGCCCCCATACTATATAAAATGGATCCATAAATGGTCACTGACCACATCAAAGTTCAACAGCCTCTCCTGTGATGAAATATAAACATAACATTTCACAGACATGACTGACAGTATTCAGATGATGTGCCTTTAACAGAGATTGGATCTGTACCATTTCTCTTGCAGACCTCAGAGTACATTGGGATCTTGAATAAATGGGCCAATGAGCTCAGAAATGGCAGATGAAGTTTAATTTAGATAAATGTGAGGTGCTCCATTTTGGAAAGGCAAATAAGGGCAGGACTTTTACAATTATTGGTAAGGTCTTGGGTAGTATTGCTGAACAAAGAGACTTTGGAATACAGGTTCATTGTTCCTTGAAAGTGGAGTTGCAGATAGCTAGGATAGTGAAGGAGGAGTTTGGTATGCTTGCTTTTATTGGTCAGTACCTTGAATATAGGGGATGGGAGATCATTTGGTAGCTGCACAGAACATTGGTTAGACCACTATTGGAATACTGCGTGCAATTCTGGTCTCCCTGCTGTAGGAAGGATGTTTTGGAACTTGAAAGGGTTTAGAAAAGATCTACAAGGATGTTGTCAGGGTAGGAGGGTTTAAGCTACAGGGAGAGGCTGAATTGACTGGGGCTATTTTCCCTGCAGCGAAGGCTGAGGGGTTACCTTATAGAGGTTTATAAAATCATGAGGAACATAGACAGGGTAAGCAGACAAGGTCTTTTCCTTGGAGTGGGGGAATCCAAAACTAGAGGGCATAGAATTAGGGTGAGAGGAGAAAGATTTTAAAGGGTCCCAAGGAGCAACTTTTTCACACAGAGTGTGATGTGTGTATGGAATGAGCTGTGAGAGGATGTGGTGGAGGCTGGTACAATTACAATATTTAAAAGCCATCTGGTTGGGTTTATCAGATAGTAGGAACTGCAGATGCTGGAGAATCTGAGATATCCAGCTCTGCACCTTGTTGAACACAACAGGCCAAGCGGCATCGGAGCAGCAGGAAGGCTGATGTTTTGGGCCTAGACCCTTCTTCAGAAATTCAGCCATTTCTGAAGAAGGGTCTAGGCCCGAAACATCAGCCTTCCTGCTCCTCTGATGCTGCTTGGCCTGCTGTGTTCATCCAGCTCTACACCTTGTTATCTCTGGTTGGGTTTATGAATAGGAAAGGTTCAGAGGGATATGGGCAAAATGCTGGCAAATGGGACTAGATTAATTTAGGATATCTGGTCGGCATAGATGAGTTGGACCAATGGGTCTGTTTCCATGCTTTAAACCTCTATGACTCTATTTATGAGAGGTCTTGCCTGCGGCACTGGAATGTCTGCTTCAGAAGTAGTGGGTTAACATCATTAAGGTCTTGGAGTTTCTAAATCAGATAAAACAAAATGGTGGAATCAGGCTCATACAGACCCAGGGTTGTAGTTCTGCTTCCAGTGGGATTTAGAGTTGGCTGTTGAAGCTGATAGATATAGCACATGCATGCGTGTGTGCTCTCTCTCTCTCTCTCTCTTTCTGATGCAGCAAAAAGTTTGAGTTCGCTCTCTACTGCAATATTGTTTGTTTTAGTATTGCTTTCTCCAGGACAGGAAGGGAGATAGCGCCGAGGAAAATCCGTTTTGCTAAATTTGCCTTTGTCAAAAGTGTTTTTAACAGGGTACTGCTATATTGTTCCTATATAGTTCCCATTATCTCTGATACATAGTGTTATCTTGGATTCTCCAGCATCTGCAGTTCCCATTATCACTGCTATATTGGAACTGTTGATGATTAGTAATTAAATATTATTTTATTAAATATTTCAGTAATGAAAGTTATGCTATTTTAATTTGGTTGTATTTCAACTGTTGTAAGAATAAAGTGTTTTGCTTACGGCTTAATAGGGGACCCACTGACTTATTCTTAGCTTTGGCCCTAACTTTTTAGTTTATTTAAAGATATCTTCTTGATATATTATGAGGGAGTTTAGTCCAGTCCGTAACAAACTGGGGAGTCTTGATGGGATCAAAATCTCTAATTCCAGATTGGGTTTAGGCTTAATGTTCTTAAAGACAGTGAGTGGCAAGTGTTGGTATTTCTCTTTTTGCGTGTTGCATTTGCTTTGTTTAAATAGAGAAGGAGAATGTGTTACTTGAACAACTGTGAGTGAAGAACCAAATCCAGATGATTTTGAATTTGATATTCCTCAAACTAATTTGAACAAGGAAGTTTTCAAAAATCAGGATAAACAGTTGAGTTATGTTCCAGAAGAAAATCAAAATAACTTGAAAGTTATTACAAGGAAAGGCGATGGCCTAGTGATATTCTTGCTAGACTATTAATCCAGGGATCCAGGTCCAAATCCTGCCACAGCAGATGTTGGAATTTTAATTCAATTTTTAAAAATCTGGCATTAAGAATCTACTGATCACCACAAAATCATTGTGGGGAAAAAACCCCATCTGGTTCACTAATATCCTTCAGGGAAGGAAATCAGCCATCCTCACCTGGTCTGGCCCACATGTGAGTCCAGACACACCACATTGTGCTCAACTCTCAATTGCCCTCTGCAATGGCCTAGCAAGCCATTCAGTTGTACCAATCGTTATAGTCTCAAAGAAATGAAACTGGACGGATCACCTGGCATCAACCCAGGTACTAGAAAAGACAACAGCAGAAACAGCACTGTTGACCCGGCAAGGTCTTCTTCACTAATACTGGGGATGGTGCCAAAATTAGGAGAGCTGTCTCAGATTAATTCATCAACAGCCTGACATTGTCTTTGAGGTATGATTCCATGAGTATGACTATGTTCCAGATACCACCATCACCATCCCTGGATATGTCCTATCTCACCAGCAGGACAGACCCAGCAAAGGTGATGGCATAGTGGTATACAATTGGGAGGGAGTTGCTCTGGGTGTCCTTAACATGGACTCCAGACTCCTTGAATTCTTATGGTCAGAGATAATGGGAACTGCAGATGCTGGAGAATCCATGATAACATCAGAAAAGAGGGAGGGGGAGAGGGGGATTTGTTAATTAAAAAGCAATTCGCCAGTCTGATGGTTGTGAAAACTTCTATATAAATACAGTTTTCCTTACATCTTCAGTAGATACTTTATTAGGCTGAAAATGAAACAAGACTGAAGTGGGATACTTGCTTTTATTAGCCGACGCGTAGAGTTTAAGAGCATGGAAGTTATGCTGGAACTGTATAAAATGTTGGTTAGGCCACGGCTAGAATATTGTATGCAGTTCTGGAATCCACATTATAGTAGGGATGTGATTGCACTTCAGAGAGTGCAAAGGAGATTTGCCCAATGTTCCCTGGCTCGAGAGTTTTAGTTATGATGAGAGATTGGATAGCCTTTGTTTGTCATTTATTTGTCATTCACAGTGGGGAGGCAATGGCTTAGGGGTATTATCACTGGTCCTTTTTCTGATGAAGGGTCCAGGCCTGAAACGCTAACTTTTGTGGTCTTAAGATGCTGCTTGGCCTGCTGTGTTCATCCAGCTCCACACTTTGTTATCATGAACTCTTATGGTTTCATGTTGAATATGGGCAAGGAAACCTCCTGCTGATTACCACATACTGTCCTCCCTCAGTACTGCTCCATGTTGAGCAACACTTAGAGGAAACACTGAAGATGGCAAGGGCACAAAATGTACTCTGGGTGGGGGATTTCAATTGTCCACCACCAAGAGTGGCTCGGCAGCAGCACAACTGATCGAACTGGTCAGGTCCTGAAGGACACAGCTGCTATACTGAGTCTGCAGCAGCTAGTGAGGAAACCAACAAGAGGAAAAATACTTGATCTCATCCTTACCAATCTGCCAGCTGCAAATGCATCTGTCCATGACAATATCAGTAAGAACGAACACCGCACAGTCCTTGTGGAGATGGATGTGCCATCTCCACATAATCTCCATCATGTTGTTTTGCACAATCACTGTGCTAAATGGGACAGACTTCGAACAGATCTAGCAACGCAAGACTAGACATCCATGAAGTGCTGTGGACCATCAACAGCAGCAGAATTGTACAACAGCACAATCTGTGACCTCTGGGCCCAGCATATCCCCCACTCAACCATTATCATCAAGCCAGGTATCAACGTTGGTTCAATAGAATGTGCAGAAGGACATGCCAGGAACAGCACCAGGCATACCTGAAGATGAGGTGTCAACCTGGTGATGCCACCGAGCAGGGCAACTTGCATGCCAAACAGCATAAGCAGCAAGTGATAGAGCTAAAAACATTCCCACAACTAACAGATAAGATCTAAGCTCTGCAGTCCTGCCACATCCAGTGATGAATGGTGCTAGATGATTAAACAACTCACCAGACAAGGAGGGTCCACAAATACCTCCTTCCTCAACAATGGAAGAGTCCAAACATCAGTATAAGAGATAAAGCTGAAGCTTTTGCAATAATTTTCAGCTAAACTGCTGAGAGGATGAACCATTCTTGGCCTCCTCTAGTAGGTCCCAGCATTACAGATATCAGTCTTCAGCCAATCCGTTTCATTCCACATGACATCAAGACACCGTTGGAGGCATTGAATACTGCAAAGGCTACAGGCCCTGACAACATTCTGGCAATATTACTGAAGGCTTGTGCTCCACACATGCCCTGTTCCAGTACTGTTACAACACTGGCATCTACTTGACATTGTGGAAAATTGCCTAAGTATGTCCTGTACATAAAAAGCAGGACAATCCAACCTGGCCAATTACCACTCTTTATCATCAGTAAAGTGATGGAAGGTGTCATAAACAGTGCTTTCAAGCAGCACCTGCTCAGCAATAACTTGCTCATGAATCCCAGTCTGAGTTCCACCAGGGCGCTCAGCTCCTGACCTCATTCCGGCCTTGGTTCAAACATGGATAAAAGAGCTGAATTCCAGAGGTGAAACCAGAGTGATAGCCCTTGACATCAAGGCTGTATTTGATCAAGTGTAGCATCAAGGAGCCCTAGCAAAACTGGAAACAGTGTGAATCGGGGCAAAGTCTCTGATGGTGACAGTCATACCTACAAGAAGATGGTTGCGGTTGTTGAAGGTCTCAGCTCCAGGACATCTCTGCATGAGTTTAACACAGTAGTGTCCTAGGTCCATCCATCTTCAGCTGCTTCATCAATGACATTCCTTCCTTCATAAAGTCAGAAATGAAGATGATTGCCGTTGAGTGCATAATGTTCAGCACCATTTGTGTCTCCTCAGATAGTGAAGCAGTCCACGTTCAAATACAACAAATTCTGAGCAATACGCAGGCTTGAGCTGACAAATGGCAAGTAACATTCGCTCCACACAAATGCCAGGTTATCGCTATCACCAAAAATACAGAACATTGGTTAGGCCACTTTCAGAACACTGTGTTCAATTCTGGTCACCCTGCTAATAGGATGTTGTTAAACCTGAAAGGGCACAGAAAAGATTTACAACGATTTTGCCAGGGTTGAAGGGTTTGAGCTATAGGGAGAGGCTGAATAGACTGGGGCTATTTTCCCTGGAGCACTGGAGGCTGAAGGGGTGGCCTTGTAGAGATTTATAAAATCATAAGGGGCTTGGATAGGGTAAATAGCCAAAGTCTTTTCCCCAGGGAGTCCAAACCTAGAGGGAGTAGCATTAAAATAACAAGGTGTACAGCTGGATGAACACAGCAGGCAAGCAGCATCAGGAGGAGAAGGAAGGCTAACGTTTTGGGCCTAGATCCTTCTTCAGAAATGGGGAGGGGATGGGGTATACAGGACAGGTTCTTTGCAGATCTGGTAGAGGGAGGCTCAGAGCTGGGATAGGCTTGATTGTAGTGCCAGGAGATAGAACATAGAACAGTACAGCACAGAACAGGCCCTTCAGCCCACGATGTTGTGCCAACCATTGATCCTCATGTATGCACCTTCAAATTTCTGTGACCATATGCATGTCCAGCAGTCTCTTAAATGACCCCAATGACCTTGCTTCCACAACTGCTGCTGGCAACGCATTCCATGCTCTCACAACTCTCTGTGTAAAGAACCCGCCTCTGACATCCCCTCTATACTTTCCTCCAACCAGCTTAAAACTATGACCACTCGTGTTAGCCTTTTCTGCCCTGGGAAATAGTCTCCGGCTATCAACTCTATCTATGCCTCTCATTATCTTGTATACCTCAATTAGGTCACCTCTCCTCCTCCTTTTCTCCAATGAAAAAAGTACGAGCTCAGTCAACCTCTCTTCATAAGATAAGCCCTCCAGTCCAGGCAGCATCCTGGTAAACCTCCTCTGAATCCTCTCCAAAGCATCCACATCTTTCCTACAATAGGGCGACCAGAACTGGACGCAGTATTCCAAGTGCGGTCTAACCAAAGCTTTATAGAGCTGCAACAAGATCTCACGACTCTTAAACTCAATCCCCCTGTTAATGAAAGCCAAAACACCATATGCTTTCTTAACAACCCTGTCCACTTGGGTGGCCATTTTAAGGGATCTATGTATCTGCACACCAAGATCCCTCTGTTTCTCCACACTGCCAAGAATCCTATCCTTAATCCTGTACTCAGCTTTCAAATTCGACCTTCCAAAATGCATCACCTCGCATTTATCCAGGTTGAACTCCATCTGCCACCCCTCAGCCCACCTCTGCATCCTGTCAATGTCCCGCTGCAGCCTACAACAGCCCTCTATACTGTCAACGACACCTCCAACCTTCGTGTCGTCTGCAAACTTGCTGACCCATCCTTCAATCCCCTCATCCAAGTCATTAATAAAAATTACAAACAGTAGAGGCCCAAGGACAGAGCCCTGTGGAACACCGCTCACCACTGACTTCCAGGCAGAATATTTTCCTTCTACTACCACTCGCTGTCTTCTGTTGGCCAGCCAATTCTGTATCCAGACAACTAAGTTCCCCTGTATCCCATTCCTCCTGACCTTCTGAATGAGCCTACCATGGGGAACCTTATCAAATGCCTTGCTGAAGTCCATATACACCACATCCACAGCTCGACCCTCATCAACTTTTCTAGTCACGTCCTCAAAGAACTCGATAAGGCTTGAGAGGCATGACCTGCCCCTCACAAAGCCATGTTGACTGCATTTAATCAAGCCATGCTCTTCTAGATGGTCATAAATCCTATCCCTCAGAATCCTTTCTAACACCTTGCAGACGACAGACGTGAGACTTACTGGTCTGTAATTTCTGGAGATTTCCCTATTTCCTTTCTTGAAGAGAGGAATTACATTTGCCTCTCTCCAGTCCCCAGGTACGACTCCAGCGGATAGCGAGGATGAAAAGATCTTCACAAGTGGCGAAGCAATTGCATTTCTCGCTTCTCAAAGCAGCCGAGGACAAATCTGGTCCGGGCCTGGCGACTTGTCAATCTTAATGTTTGACAAAATTTTCAGCACATCAGCTTCCTCTATCTCTATCCATTCCAGCATGCACACCTGCTCTTCAAAGGTTTCATTCACTACAAAGTTCGTTTCTTTCGTAAAGACAGAAGCAAAAAATTCATTTAGGACTTCCCCTACCTCCTCAGACTCCACACACAAGTTCCCTACGCTATCCCTGATTGGCCCTACTCTTTCTTTGACCATTCTCTTATTCCTCACATAAGTGTAAAATGCCTTTGTGTTCTCCCTAATCCGTTCTGCCAAGTCTTTCTCGTGCCCCCTCCTGGCACTCGTCAGGCCATTTTTGAGCTCTTTCCTCGCCTGCCTGTACAGCTGAGCTTGACCCTAGCCTTCTCCACCTTATGTAAGCTACCTTCTTCCTTTTGACGAGAAGCTCCACCGCTCTCGTCATCCAAGGTTCCTTTATCTTACCCCTTCTTGCCTGTCTCAGAGGGACATATTTATTCATCACTCACAACAACTGTTCCTTAAACAGTCTCCACATGTCTATAGTGCCTTTACCATGGAACAATTGCTCCCAGTCCATGCTTCCTAACTCATGTCTAATTGCATCATATGCTGGCACATTGCTGCGAGTGTATGTTTCAGGAGTTGCAGGGAGAAACGCTTCTGAAGGATCTCAATGTTCTGAATGTAGACATTTTCATGGCTGGGGTCAAACTGGGAAGGCCTGAATGTGGACTGTAGTCCAATGGGGATGATCTGGTTCCGTAGGCAGGTACTAAGAAAGGTGACGTGGCTGTAGTAACTGGTTTGCTTCAGGACATGGTCGAGCAGTTAAGGCCAAAGAGATTGTGACAGAATTGCAGTGGGAGAGAGGTCCACTGAGGTTTTTCTCCAGAGGGAGGAGGGTAACTTCTTCAGGGTAGATATCCTTAGAAGAGGCTTCGCAGTGGGGTTAAAATTATTTCAAACATAGTAGGAACTTCAGATGCTGGAAAATCTGAGATAACAAGGTGTCAAGCTGGATGAACACAGCAGGCCAAGCAACATCACAGGATCAGGAAGGCTGTTGTTTCAGGCCTACACCCTTCTTTAGAAATGGGGGAGGGGAATGGTGTAGCTTTAAGGTGACAGGGAAAGATTTAAAAGGGATTTTGGGGCAACATTTTACAGAGTGGTGTGTGTATGGAATGTGCTGCCAGAGGAAATGGTGAAGCCTGACACAGTTACAGCTTTTAAAAGGCTTCTCAATGGGTATATGAATGAGAAGGGTTTACAGGGATATGGGCCAAATGGGATGAATTGAGCCAAAGGGTCTGTTTCAGTGCTGTACATCTCTATGACTCTAGGAGACAATGTAACCACTGCCCCTTGACAGTAAATGGTGCTATGGCATCACTGAATCCTTCACTATCAACATCCTGGGGATTCACCAGAAATTCAACTGGACTCACCACATAAACACAAGAGCAGGTTAGAGGCTCTGCGTGGGATGATCCAAGGGGCGGTGTCGACTTGTTGGGTCGAAGAGCCTGTTTCCACATTGTAGCGGATCTAATCTAAAAAAAATACTGGGGTGAGTACTTCACCTCCTGACTGCCCAAAGCCAGTCCACCACCTGTAAGGCACAAATCGGGAGTACAATGGAATACTCCCCATTTGCCTGGATGGGCGTAGCTCCAACAGTGCTCAGGAAGCAGTGGACAGTGGGCGAAGCACTTGCCAGCCTGCCAATTTAAACAAACACGCGCGCTGCGCCGACCGTTGCTTCTAACTGCCACAGCGCGTGAAAACGCTTCGCCACATGACGCGCGCTCACCTCACGATCTTGGCTCTGCCCTTCCTCCAAACCCACAGCCCACTTGCCGCCGTATCCCGCCCTACCCCGGTGCTTTCGACAGCCCCTCCCAATTACGTCACTGGTCCCACCCACACCCCGAACGGCGCTCTCCCTCGGACCGAAATAGGCCGGCTTCCTGCCGACGGTCACCCGCCCTCTCACGTGGTCCAACGCGCATTGCCCCGCCCACTCCGTCGTTGGGTCCGCCCGTCGTCCTTAGTACCGCCCCTTTGCTTCAGGGAGATGGCTGCTGCTCATACCGCTGGCTGCTACCTGGGCGTCGATTTGAGCACCCAACAGGTGAGTGGTGTTCCGAGCGGCTCCCAGCTTATTACTTCATTTAGCTCTCAGATGGTACGGAATCTCTCCACACTGTTTTCATGATTCATCCCGAGGCAGTGGTCAGGGAATGGAAGAGGAGCAAATTGCTGCAGATGCTGGAATCTGTACTGAAAACAAAAAGAATGCTGCAGATCACAACAGGTCAGGCAACATCCACGGAGAGAAAGCAAGCCAACGATCCTAGTCTAGATGACGCTTCGTAGAACCCCTACAGTGCAGAAACAGGCCATTGAGCCCATCAAGTCATCCCCGACTCTCCGAACAGCGATACTCAGACTGACCACCCTACCTTATCCCTGTAACCGTGCATTCCCCGTAGCCAATTCCCCTAACCTGTACACTCCTGAACACTGGGCAATTTGTCATGGTCAACCCACCTGACCTGCACATCTTTCGACTGTGGGAGGAAACCAGAGCACCTGGAGGAAGCCCACTCAGATGCAGGGAGACTGTATAAATGAATGGACACACAGTTACCTGAAGGTAGAATTGAACCTGGGTTCCTAGTGCTGTCAGGCAGCAGTGCTAATCTACTGACCCACCTTGCTGCCCCTGCCGTCCCGCTCCACACTTCATGTCTGCTCTGTTGAAGAGTCGTCTGGACTCGGAAGGTTAGCTTGCTTTCTCTCGATGGATACTGCCTAACCTGCTGTGATCTGTTTTCAGGTCAAGGAATGGAAGTTAATTTGTGGGGGTGTGGGCAGAGACATATTTTAATTGGGAGTGAGGGATTTTTTTTCAGGTTGTGGCTTCAGATAATTTTAGGTTTAATGTGGAGGTTTGTGATGGTGTGGTATTTCTATTTAGGATGGAGGTTAAGATGGTTTTGAGATATTTGGGATATGCTGTTTGGAGGGTGAGAAGCATGTCTGAGGGTAAGGTGCTTTAGGTTTACAATATGTATCTTAGCTTTACGTTTTGGATTGAGATACCACCTGAATAATTTTATATGACAAGTGCCATCAAGTTGATCCTGTAATGCAACCACTGTGACTCATTCATTCTTTTATTACCCTTGTCAATCATCAATAAAACAGACAAATCTCTAATGATTTATGATCCTATGAAGTAGTGAAAGCTAAATATAATTGTATTAAATCATTAGGGTCACGTATATTCAATACAAAATACAGTGAAAAGTTCATACTGTCACCATGCATCAACACCATACTCATTAATTTAAAATAAAATTTAAAAACATTTAAAGAAAGTCCAACTTTTCCTTCTGCGCTGCTACAGTCCCATTCTGAACTGCACCGGCCAACCCATGCCACCGCCAGAGCCCTGCTCTGGGCTTCACCAGCCCACTCCAAACTGCAGTCAGAGTTCCGCTGTGGGTTTCACCAGCTCATTCCGTGTCACCACTAGAGTCCTGCTCCTGGTTTCACTAGCCCACTTCACTCCCTGTAGGGACCTTACAAAAGCTTTCTGAAAATCTAAACATGCCACATCCATCAATTCTCCTTCATCAATTTAGTCAGTAATTTGTGAAAGTCAGTGTTCCATTTAAAAAAGTACACTGGTTATGCCCAATTGCATTTTTATTGAAAGATCTGTTTATAACATCCTTCACAATAACACTTTCTTAGTGAGATAACAAAGTGTGGAGCTGGAGGAACACAGCAGGCCAGGCAGCATCAGAGGAGCAGTAAAGTTGATGTTTTGGATCGGGACCCTTCTTCACAAATTTCTGAAGATGTTGCTTGGCCTGTCGTGTTCCTCCAGTTCCACACTTGTTATCTCTGACTCCAACATCTTCAGTTCTTGCTATCTCAGTACTTTATTAGTGGGGATGTTTAGCCTACATTGGGTTCGACCATATCCCTCTTTAAATGATTTTTTTTGAAGTTTGCAATCACTTTTAATTGAAACATTTTCTTAAATTCAGCACAGCTGTTTACTGACTCTGCCCTGCTCTCAAAATAAAACTTTTCTCTGAAACTTTAATATAAACCCAATTTGACACCGTACTTTGATCCCAACTGTCACATGCAATCACCAGCAATGGACTGAGTCCAACGTGTTATGGGCAGAATCTTTGTGAACCAAAATCTCATAAAATATTTTACTCCCCTCCCCTTTGTTTTCACTACTTCGACATCATGATGCAAATTTTGAAAAATGCCCACACATTGTTGCAGAAGTATTCTGGTAGTGTTTGCGCTATGGCATCATTTGAAAAAGAAGGTGAAATGTGTGTACAACGTTAAGTCAAAAATGCCTCAACTGCAACTTTTGAGTGTCCATTGAATTGCTTCAGCTGTGCTCACCTTGCTTCAAAACACTTGCTGTTTCAGAAATGTTTAAGGAAAACAATGCCTACATAAACATTATTGAAAATCAGAAAAATAAAAACCGCAAGAACTGCCGATGCTGGAAATCAAGATTGAAGATTATTGAAATTGAGATTCAGACGTTACATCAATTAAATTATGCTGTAATCCTGCTGATACATAATGTGTCAGTACCAAAGCATTAGAACATATTTAGCAAATCTACCAGAATTATATTTCTGTCTGTTTGTCTGTCTGTCTCTGCTCCACGTCCCTGCACCTGTGCAGACGATTCCCTGTCATAACTGGCTACATCCTAAATAACCTGTAGTAAGTGATAAGCCTTTGTTACGGCCTATGCAATGATATTTTGTCCCCATAATTTCAAGATTGCATTAAAGTACTTACGTTGTCTCTATATTATGAAATAAAGGATGCAATTCTAAAGGCGTTACGAAAGCAGAGAGCACTAGATGATATAGCAGCCCAAAGTGTAGAGTGTGGCAGAAAGCAGTTAAGATAATATACTGGTTCAAATTCAATTAAATGTTGCATTCAGTTATATATTTTAATCTGGAAGTTTTTCATTTTAGTCATTTGGGACATGTTATAAAGGATATTATTCGTCATCTACAATTCTGTTCTTTTGGGCACAAATTTCCAATAGCTAACAAATGTTCTTCTGTTTCAGATGAAAGCCATGGCCATTGATGATAATCTGAATGTGATCCATGAGACTAATGTAAAGTTTGATGAGGATTTGCCAGAATTTGGGTAAGAAACCTTTTAAACATGCTCTTGTGTTTTGTATAATGAGGTTAGTCGGAGGGGGAGGGACATGGAGCAGAGACATGCAGACAGACAGAAATATAATTCTGGTAGATTAGCTAAATATGTTCTAATGCTTTGGTACTGACACGTATTATCAGATATTGTCATTATAAGCTATTATTAAAGAAGCTATAGCAAGATATTTAGATAAGTTCTAGCAATCAGGCAGAGTCAACATAATTTTGTGAAAGGAAGAGCGTGTTTGACCTATCAGTGGAATTCTTTAAGGAGGTAACATGGATAAAGGGAAACCAATGGATATACAACACTTAGATTCTCAGAAGGCATATGATAAAGTGCTATATCAAAGGTTATTGCAGAAAATAAAAGCTCATGGTGTAGGAGGTAGCATATTGACACAGATGATAACAATAAACTTAGTATGCATGAATGAGTCTTTTCAGGTTGGCAACAAATAATGAACAGTGTATCTCAAGCAACTGTTTATGTAAATGAAAGGACAATGATACGGTTGCCAAATTTCCTGATGACAGAAGGATAGGTAGGAATGTAAGTCGGGCAGAAGATACAAGGAGGTTCACAAAAGATATAATCAGGTTAAGTGAGTGGGCAAAGATCCGGGAAGTGAGGTATAATGTGGGAAAATGTCAAAGTCTCCATTTCAGCAGGAAGAATACAAAAGAATCTTTTTTTTTCAAATGGTGAGAGATTGTACAGCTCTGCAATGCTGAAGAATCTGGGTATCCTTGTGCAAAAATTACGTAAAGTTACTGTGCAGGTACAGCAAGTGAAGAAAACCAATAGAACATAGAACATAACAGCGCAGTACAGGGCCTTCGGCCCTCAATGTTGCGCCGACCTGTGAAACCAATCTGAAGCCCATCTGACCTACACTATTCCATTATAGAACATAGGACAAAACAGCGCAGAACAGGCCCTTCGGCCCTCGATGTTGCGCCGACCTGTGAACTAATCTAAGCCCATCCCCTTACGCTATCCCATCATCATCCATATGCTTATTCAAGGACTGTTTAAATGCCCCTAATGTGAGTGACTTAACTACATTGGCAGGCAGGGCATTCCATGCCCTTACCACTCTCTGAGTAAAGAACCTGCCTCTGACATCTGTCTTAAATCTATTACCGCTCAATTTGCAGCTGTGCTCCTTTGTACAAGCCGACATCATTAGCCTAGGAAAAAAACTCTCACTGTCCACCCTATCTAATCCTCTGATCATCTTGTATGTCTCTATTAAATCCCCTCTTAACCTTCTCTTCAATGAAAACAGATCCACGTCCCTCAGCCTTTCCTCATAAGACCTTTGCTCCAGACCAGGCAACATCCTGGTAAATCTCCTCTGCACCTTTTCCAAAGCTTCCACATCCTTCCTGTAATGGGGTGACCAGAATTGTATGCACTATTCCAAGTGAGGCCGCACTAGTGTTTTGTACAGTTGCAGCATGACATCACGGCTCCGAAACTCAATCCCTCTACCAATAAAACCTAACACACCGTAAGCCTTCTTAACAGCACTATCAATCCGGGTGGTAATTTATTATGAGGGGATTTAAATCCAAAAGTAGTGAGGCTAAGCTTTAGTTAAATAAGACACTGGTAACACTAGAGCACAATATTGGTTACTGTATTTTAAAGAAGATTTACTTTTCATTCATGGATGAGGTATTGTTGACGGAGCCAGCATTTATTGCTGCAGAGCGAAGTTAAGAGTGAACCACATTGGCAATAGACAATACGTGCTGGAATAGGCCATTCGGCCCTTCGAGCTAGCACCACTATTCATTATGATCATGGCTGATCATCCACAATCAGTATCCTGTTCCTGTCTTATCCCCATAACCCTTGATTCCACTATCTAATAGACAACATTGCTGTAGGTCTGGGGTCACGTGTAGGCCAGACAAGGTAAGGATGGCAGTTTCCGTCCCTAAGGTACATTAGTGAACCAGATGGATTTTTCCAACAATTGGTAATGGTTTGGTGGTCATCATTAGACCAGATTAATTTCAAATTTGTAAACAAGACAAATTCCACCATCTGCTATGGCAGGATTCAAACCTGTGTACCCCAGAACATTACTGGGGTCTCTGGACTAATAGTCTAACAATAATACCACTAGGCCGTTGCCTACCCTTAATGAAAGTATTATAACTAAATTTGCAGATGGCATTAAGATAGATGACAAAGTAAGTTATGCTGGAGAAATAAATTTATAAATGAAGATGGATGGTTTAGGTGAATGGGCCACAGTTTGGCAGATGATGTTTAAATGGACAAGTGTGAGGCTATCCACTGTGGTTGGAGGAATAAAAAGGCATCTTGTTACCTAAATGAAAAGAAACTTCAAAGGCTTCAGTGCAGAGGGATCTGGGTGTCTTTGTGCATGAATGCAGAAAACTGATATGCACATACAGTAGATAGTAAGGAAGACACAAGAATTTCGGCATTTAATGTTAAAGGAATAGAGCATAAGAGTGGGGAAGTATTGCTGCAAATGTACAGCGCATTAATGAGACCATACCTGGAGTATTGTGTTCAATTTTTGTCCCTTTACTTGAGTTCCAATGCAACTCCTTCAGAGTTCACAGGAGTTCACTAGATTGATTCCAGCAATGAGGCCATACTGTCATAAAGTCATAAAGCATGGAAAACAGACCCTTCAATCTAACGTGTCCTTGCTGACCAGGTTTCCCAAACTAAACTAGACCCATTTGGCCCATATCCCTCTGAACTTTTCCTATATGTGTACCTGTCCACATGTCTTTTAAATGTTGCAATTGAACCTGCCTCTACCACTTCCTCTGGCAATTCATTCCATATACGCCCCAACCTGTGAAAGGTTACCTGTCAGGTCCCTTTTAAATCTTTCCCCTCTCACTTAAACTATGTTGGGGGAGCCCATAGCATAAGGTGGCACAAGATGGCTGCCTGCAGATTTTGAGTTGGCATAAATATGGTGAATAAGATTTTTAGCTGCAGTAACTGACTTAGCTTGCCGAGTTCAAAATTATAGTGAGATCATAAGTTAGGCCGATAGCGGCTTTGAGGAGAAGTACCTGGTGCTATGATGTTGTGGCCATAACAGAGACATGGGTTTCTCAGGGGCAGGAATGGTTGCTGGATGTTCCAGGGTTTAGAGCATTTAAAAAGAATAGGGAGGGGGGAAAAAGAGGAGGGGGTATAGCAGTACTAATCAGAGAGGGTATCACAGCTACAGAAGCTTCCAATGTCAAGGAAGATCTGCCTACCGAGTCAGTGTGGGTGGAAATTAGGAACAGCAAGGGAGTAGTCACCTCGTTAGGGGTCTACTACAGGCCCCCCAATAGCAGCAGGGAGATTGAAGAAAGCATAGGTCAGCAGATTTTGGAAAAGTGTGGACGTAGTAGGGTTGTTGTAATGGGTGACTTTAACTTTCCCAATATTGATTGGAACCTCCTTCGAGCAGATGATTTGAATGGAGCTGTTTTTGTAAGGTGTGTTCAGGAGGGTTTCCTAACTCAGTACGTTGACAGGCTGACGAGGGGAGAGGCCATTCTAGACTCTCAGAGGGACATATTTATTCATCACTCGCAACAACTGTTCCTTAAACAGTCTCCACACGATTATATCTTTTGCGAACCTCCTTGTATTCTAGACTTGGTGCTCGAAAACGGGCCGGGGCAGGTATCAGATCTTATGGTGGGAGAGCATTTTGGTGATAGTGACCATAACTGCCTCACATTCTACATAGCTATGGAGAAGGAGAGGATTAGGCAAAATGGGAGGATATTTAATTGGGAAAGAGGAAACTATGATGCAATTAGACATGAGTTAGGAAGCATGGACTGGGAGCAATTGTTCCATGGTAAGGGCACTATAGACATGTGGAGACTGTTTAAGGAACAGTTGTTGCGAGTGATGAATAAGCATGTCCCTCTGAGACTGGCAAGAAGGGGTAAGATAAAGGAACCTTGGATGACGAGAGCGGCAGAGCTTCTCGTCAAAAGGAAGAAGGTAGCTTACATAAGGTGGAGGAAGCTAGGGTCAAGCTCAGCTCTAGAGGATTACAGGCAGGCGAGGAAAGAGCTCAAAAATGGTCTGAGGAGAGCCAGGAGGGGGCACGAGAAAGGCTTGGCAGAACGAATTAGGGAGAACACAAAGGCATTTTACACTTATGTCAGGAATAAGAGAATCGTCAAAGAAAGAATAGGGCCGATCAGGGATAGCATAGGGAACTTGTGTGTGGAGTCTGAGGAGGTAGGGGAAGCCCTAAATGAGTTTTTTGCTTCTGTCTTTACGAAAGAAACGAACTTTGTAGTGAATGAAACCTTTGAAGAGCAGGTGTGCATGCTGGAATGGATAGAGATAGAGGAAGCTGATGTGCTGAAAATTTTGTCAAACATTAAGATTGACAAGTCGCCAGGCCCGGACCAGATTTATCCTCTGCTGCTTTGAAAAGCGAAATGCGATTGCTTCGCCACTTGTGAAGATCTTTGCATCCTCGCTCTCCACTGGAGTCGTACCTGGGGACTGGAGAGAGGCAAATGTAATTCCTCTCCAAGAAAGGAAATAGGGAAATCCCCGGCAATTACAGACCAGTAAGTCTCACGTCTGTCGTCTGCAAGGTGTTAGAAAGGATTCTGAGGGATAGGATTTATGACCATCTAGAAGAGCATGGCTTGATTAAATGCAGTCAACACGGCTTTGTGAGGGGCAGCTCATGCCTCACAAGCCTTGTCGAGTTCTTTGAGGATGTGACTAGAAAAGTTGATGAGAGTCGAGCTGTGGATGTGGTGTATATGGACTTCAGCAAGGCATTTGATAAGGTTCCCCATGGTAGGCTCATTCAGAAGGTCAGGAGGAATGGGATACAGGGGAACTTAGCTGTCTGGATACAGAATTGGCTGGCCAACAGAAGACAGCGTGTCGTAGTAGAAGGAAAATATTCTGCCTGGAAGTCAGTGGTGAGCGGTGTTCCACAGGGCTCTGTCCTTGGGCCTCGACTGTTTGTAATTTTTATTAATGACTTGGATGAGGGGATTGAGGAATGGGTCAGCAAGTTTGCAGATGACACAAAGGTTGGAGGTGTCGTTGACAGCATAGAGGGCAGTTGTAGGCTGCAGTGGGACATTGACAGGATGCAGAGATGGGCTGAGAGGTGGCAGATGGAGTTCAACCTAAATAAATGCGAGGTGATGCATTTTGGAAGGTCGAATTTGAAAGCTGAGTACAGGATTAAGGATAGGATTCTTGGCAGTGTGGAGAAACAGAGGGATCTTGGTGTGCAGATGCATAGATCCCTTAAAATGGCCACCCAAGTGGACAGAGTTGTTAAGAAAGCATATGGTGTTTTGGCTTTCATTTAACAGGGGGATTGAGTTTAAGAGTCGTGAGATCTTGTTGCAGCTCTATAAAACTTTGGTTAGACCACACTTGGAATACTGCGTCCAGTTCTGGTCGCCCTATTGTAGGAAAGATGTGGATGCTTTGGAGAGGGTTCAGAGAAGGTTTACCAGGATACTGCCTGGACTGGAGGGCTTATCTTATGAAGAGAGGTTGACTGAGCTCGTACTTTTTTCATTGGAGAAAAGGAGGAGGAGAGGTGACCTAATTGAGGTATACAAGATAATGAGAGGCATAGATAGAGTTGATAGCCAGAGACTGTTTCCCAGGGCAGAAATGGCTATCACGAGGGGTCATAGTTTTAAGCTGGTTGGAGGAAGGTATAGAGGGGATGTCAGAGGTGGGTTCTTTACACAGAGAGTTGTGAGAGCATGGAATGCGTTGCCAGCAGCAGTTGTGGAAGCAAGGTCATTGGGGTCATTTAAGAGACTGCTGGACATGCATATGGTCACAGAAATTTGAGGGTGCATACATGAGGATCAATGGTTGGCACAACATCGTGGGCTGAAGGGCCTGTTCTGTGCTGTACTGCTCTATGTTCTATGTTCTATAAACACAAGGTAACAGAACATATAATCTTGCAAATTAAATATAGGAAGTTCTGTACAAACTCACAGCGGCAGATATTGATAAGAGGCAATCTGATAAGAGATATTTGAGAACAGACCATCTGAGGTTTGTAGTTCAGCAAGAATTAAAAGAAAATATAATGCCACAATAACAGCTTTTTAAAATGTTAGTTCTTACATCCAGGGATCAAGGGGGTAAGGACAGAGATATTGTGTAAAACCCTTAGGAATTCAGACAAGATTCTTGAGCTGGGTAAGTGATTGAGTTTCAGTCTTATTAATGGAATTTGAATAGGTGTTGTCTTATTCAGTAAAGTAGAGTAGAAATATTTAAAATAGGGACAGTAAATTTCATCTTAGAAACAATTTCCTGTTTAAAACACACTTACAGACAGCCATATGAATAGAAGGTTTTATAACTGCAGCTGTGACACAGAAGGGCAGTGTTTATTTGTTAACAAGATCAGGTGGAACAGAAGCTGCTCACACCTTGTTGGCTAAAGATTAGGTGTAACATATAACTTTATATATAAAACTAACCTTAGGTTAGAACTGCTATTATGAATTTTATAGTAATTAGTAGGAATGAGCATCTTTTTGTATCCCCTGTGATTAGGATAATAGAAAATATAAAATGAGTGACGGAATTTGATGAGGATAGCAATGAATACAATCAATAACATAATTGGAATAGTCCTCAGAGATTAATGAGGCTGGTAAATGTCTGAGAAACAGTATAACCGTTAACTTTGGAATGTACATTATTGGAGTACGTTGTAGATCTCAAGGCCTGATGATAGGGATGTCTGGGGAACCTGCAATGCTATTAGGGAGGGAATTCCAGGATTTTGATCCAGCAACAGTGAAGGAACAGTAAAATATTTCCAAATCAGGATGATGAGTGGCTTGGAGGGGAACTTGAAGGTGGTTGTGTTCCCTTATATCTGCAACCCTTCTAGATGGAAGTGGTTGTGGAGTCAGAAGGTGCTGTCTGAGGCTCTCTGGTGAATTTGTGCAGTGCATCTTGTAGATAGTACACGCTGCTGCTACTGAGCATCAATGGTGGAGGGAGTGGATGCTTGTAGATGTAGTGCCAATCAAGCAGGCTGCTTTGTCCTGGATGGTGTCAAGCTTCTTGAGTGTTGTTGGAGCTGCACCTATCCAGGCAAGTGGGGAGTATTCCATCACACGCCTGACTTGTGCCTTGTAGATGGTGGACAGGCTTTGAGGAGCTAGGAGATAAGTTACTCCTCACAGTATTCCAAGCATTTGACCTGCTGTTGTAGCCGTTATGTTTATGTGAGTCCAGTTGAGTTTCAGGTTAATGATAATCCCCAGGATGTTGATGGTGAGGCATTCAGTGATGGTAACACTGTTGAATGTCAAGGGACGCTCCTTAGATTGTCTCTTACTGGTGATGGTCATAGCCTGGCATTTGTGTAGTACAAATGTTACTTACCACTTGTCAGCCCAAGCCTGGATATTGTCCAGATCTTGTCGCATTTGAATATGAGGTTGCGGACATGCTCGCCAACCTGGTGGGCTTGGTTGAAAACGTTTTGTCACCCTGTTAGGTAACATCGTTAATGCACCTGCAGTGAAGCGTCGGAATTTTGCCCCACTTGTTATTTATATGCCATGGTTTTGTGGAATTATTACTCCCAGTTTTGTTTCTTAGTGGTTTTCTTAGTGGTCAATGTGTTGCCTGAGTCAAAATTCGTGTCCCTCGTTGTCTGTATGTAGCGAGACTTAGAACATAGAACATAACAGCACAGTACAGGCCCTTCGGCCCTTGATGTTGTGCCGACCTGCCATACCAATCTCAAGCCCGTCTAACCTACATTATTCCACGTACGTCCATATACTTATCCAATGACGACTTAAATGTACCTAAAGTTGGCGAATCTACTACCGTTGCAGGCAAAGCGTTCCATTCCCTTAGTACTCTCTGAGTAAAGAAACTACCTCTGAAATCTGTC
This sequence comes from Stegostoma tigrinum, assembly GCF_030684315.1. Lineage (NCBI taxonomy): Eukaryota > Metazoa > Chordata > Chondrichthyes > Orectolobiformes > Stegostomatidae > Stegostoma > Stegostoma tigrinum. Next base: position 149,992,983 of record NC_081355.1, on the reverse strand, counting down.
CTATATCTTTCACCCCTCAATTTAAAGCTATGCCCCCTCGTGCTCGCCGTCACCATCCTAGGAAAAAGGCTCTCCCTATCCACCCTATCTAACCCTCTGATTATTTTATATGTTTCAATTAAGTCACCTCTCAACCTTCTTCTCTCCAATGAAAACAGCCTCAAGTCCCTCAGCCTTTCCTCGTAAGACCTTCCCTCCATACCAGGCAACATCCTAGTAAATCTCCTCTGCACCCTTTCCAAAGCTTCCACATCATCCTTATAATGCGGTGACCAGAACTGTACGCAATACTCCAAGTGCTGCCGCACCAGAGTTTTGTACAGCTTCACCATAACCTCTTGGTTCCAGAACTCGATCCCTCTATTAATAAAAGCTAAAACACTGTATGCCTTCTTAACAGCTCTGTCAACCTGGGTGGCAACTTTCAAGTATCTGAGTACATGGACACCGAGATCTCTCTGCTCATCTATACTACTAAGAATCTTACCATTAGCCCAGTACTTAGCCTTCTGGTTACTCCTACCAAAGTGCATCACCTCACACTTGTCTGCATTAAACTCCATTTGCCACCTCTCAGCCCAGCTCTGCAGCTTATCAATGTCTCTCTGCAATCTACAGCATCCTTCGTCACTATCCTCCACTCCACCGACCTTAGTATTGTCTGCAAATGTACTAACCCATCCTTCTACGCCCTCATCCAGGTCATTTATAAAAATGACAACCAACAGTGGACGCAATACTGACCCTTGCGGTACACCACTAGTAACTGGTCTCTAGGATGAACATTTCCCATCAACTACCACCCTCTGTCTTCTTTCAGCCAGCCAATTTCCGATCCGTTCTGCTATATCTCCCACAATTCCATTCCTCCGCATTTTGTACAATAGCCTATTGTGGGGAACCTTATCGAACGCCTTGCTGAAATCCATATACACCACATCAACCGGTTTACTCTCATCTACCTGTTTGGTCACCTTCTCAAAGAACTCAATAAGGTTTGTGAGGCACGACCTTCCCTTCACAAAACCGTGCTGACTATCCCTAATCAATTTATTCTTTTCTAGATGATTGTAAATCCTATCCCTCATAACCTTTTCCAACACTTTACCAACAACTGAGGTAAGGCTCACTGGTCTATAATTACCAGGGTTGTCTCTACTCCCCTTCTTGAACAGGGGAACCACATTTGCTATCCTCCAGTCATCTGGCACTATTCCTGTAGACAATGACGAGTTAAAGATCAATGCCAAAGGCTCGGCAATCTCCTCCGTGGCTTCCCAGAGGATCCGAGGATAAATCCCATCCAGCCCAGGGGACTTATCTATCTTCACCCTCTGAAGGATTTCTAATATCTCTTCCTTGTGAACCTCAATCCCACCTCGTCTAGTAGCCTGTATCTCAGTATTCTCCTCGACAACATTGTCGTTTTCTAGAGTGAATACTGTCGAAAAATATTCATTTAGTGCTTCCCCTACCACCTCTGACTCCACACACAACTTACCACTACGATCCTTGATTGGGCCTAATCTTACTTTTGTCATTCTTTTGTTCCTTAAATACCTATAGAATGCCTTAGGGTTTACCCTGATCCTATCGCCAACAACTTCTCATGTCTCCTCCTGGCTCTTCTGAGCTCTCTCTTTAGGTCTTTCGTGGCTACCTCGTAGCCCTCAAGTGCCCTAACTGAGCCTTCACATCTCATCCTAACATAAGCTGCCTTCTTCCTCTTGACCAGAGATTCCACCTCCTTTGTAAACCACGGCTCCCGCACTCTACAGCTTCCTCCCTGCCTGACGGGTACATACTTATCTAGGACACACAGGAGCTTTTCCTTGAATAAGCTCCACATTTCTAATGTGCCCATCCCCTGCAGTTTCCTTCCCCATTCTATGCTCCCTAAATCTTGCCTAATCTCATCGTAATTGCCTTTCCCCCAGCTATAACTCTTGCCCAGTAGTATACACCTATGCCTTTCCATCACTAAAGTAAACATAACCGAATTGTGATCGCTATCACCAAAGTGCTCACCTACTTCCAAATCTAACACCTGGCCAGGCTCATTACCCAGTACCAAATCTAATGTGGCTTCGCCCCTTGTTGGCCTATCTACAAACTGTGTCAGGAAGCCCTCCTGCACACACTGGACAAAAACTGACCCATCTATAGTACTCAAACTATAGTGTTCCCAGTTAATATTTGGAAAGTTGAAGTCCCCCATGACAACTACCCTGTCTCTCTCATTCCTATCGAGAATCATCTTTGCTATCCTTTCCTCTACATCTCTGGAACTATTTGGAGGCCTATAGAAAACTCCCAACATGGTGACCTCTCCTTTCCTGTTTCTAACCTCAGCCCATACTACCTCAGTTGACGAGTCCCCAAACATCCTTTCTGCAACTGTAATACTGTCCTTGACCAACAATGCCACACCTCCGCCCCTTTTACCATCTTCTCTGTTCTTACTGAAACATCTAAATTCTGGAACCTGCAACAACCATTCCTGTCCCTGCTCTATCCATGTCTCCGAAATGGCCACAACATCGAAGTCCCAGGTACCAACTCATGCTGCAAGTTCACCCACCTTATTCCGGACGCTCCTGGCATTGAAGTAGACCCACTTCAAACCAACTTCTTGCTTGCCGGTGCCATCTTTCTTCCCTGAAACTTTATTTCGGACCACCCTACTCTCAACCTTTTCTATAGTCGAACTACGATTTTTGTGCCCATCCCCCTGCTGAACTAGTTTAAACCCACCTGAATAGCCTTAGCAAATTTCCCCCCCAGGATGTCGGTACCCCTCTGGTTCAGGTGAAGACCATCTTGCTTGTAGAGGTCCCACCTACCCCAGAAAGAGCCCCAATTATCCAAGAATCCAAAACCCTCCCTCCTGCACAATCCCTCTAGTCACGTGTTCAACTCCTCTCTCTCCCTATTCCTCGCCTCACTAGTACGTGGTACGGGCAACAAACCAGCGACAACAACTCTGTTCGTCCTAGCTCTCAGCTTCCACCCTAGCTCCCTGAATTTCTGCCTTAAATCCCCATTTCTCTTCCTACCTATGTCACTGGTGCCAATGTGGACCAAGACTTGGGGCTGCTCCCCATCCCCCTTAAGGATCCCAAAAACACGATCAGACACATCATGAACCCTGGCACCTGGGAGGCAACACACCAACCGTGAGTCTCTCTATCCCCACAGAACCTCCTATCTGTCCCCCTAAATATGGAGTCCCCAATGACTACTGCTCTGCTCCTCTTCCCCCTTCCCTTCTGAGCAACAGGGACAGACTCTGTGCCAGAGACCTGTGCCCTACTGCTTTCCCCTGGTAAGTTTCCCCCCACCCCCGCACAACAGTATCCAAAACGGTATACTTATTGTTGAGGGGAATGGCCACAGGGGATCCCTGCACTGCCTGCCGGTTCCCCTTCCGTCCCCTGACCGTAACCCATCTGCCTTTTTCCTGTACTTGAGGAGTGACTACCTCCTTGTAACTCCTCTCAATAACCCCCCTGCCTCCTGAATGAATTTGAATATTTGAATATGGATTGCTTCAATACCTGAGAAGGCACAAATGGTGCTGAACATCATGCACTCATCAGCAAGTGTCCCCACATCTGACCTTATGATGGAGAGAAGGTTGTTGAAGCTGCTAAAGATGTTTGGGCCTAGTACAGTACCGTGAGGAACTCCTGCAGAGATGTCTTGGAGCTGACATGACTGTCCTCCAACAACCACGACCATCTTCCTAAGTATCAGGTATGACTCTAACCACTGGAGCTGTCCATCATTGATTGTGAATTCGCAGGATTGAATGTGTAGGTCAGAAGGTTTGGGACAAGCATTGATGTTAATATTGCATGTAACAGTTGTAACATGGTATGAATAAATATCCTGAACTTGATCGGGAAATGTAATGTCTTACTGACCTCTGATCTGAGCTGTGTTTGAGTGCAACAGGGCCCCATGTGAGAGCCAGATCCAGAGATGTCTCTGGCCTCTCCCACAGGTGTGGTAAAAGAGTTCTGAATGAAGGTTGCTTGCGCTGCTGAACACAGAACTGGAGACTCCTCTTTGACTTCACTTCACAGCACTACTGTAGGGAAAAGACCTTTGCTATTCACGTTATTTATGCCTGTCATGATTTTATAAACCTTTATAAGGTCACCCCTCAATCTCCTATGCTCCAGGAAAAATAGTCCCAGCCCATCTGACCTCCCCCTTAACTCAAGCTTCAGTTCCAGTAATAGCCTCGTAAGTATTTTCTGCACCTTTTCCTGTTCAACAACAGCCTTCCTACAGCAAGTCAAGTAGAACTACATGCAGTATCTCAAAAGTGGCCTCACCAATGTCTTGTACACCTGCAACACGACATCCCAACTCTAATTCTCAATGAAGACAAGAGTGACAAACACCTTATGAGGAGGGATTGAGAATTTAGGCCTTTACCCTCTGGAGTTTGAAGAGCGCGAGGACATCTATGTGATGCCAAAGGGAATTAACAATGTAGATGCAGACAGGATGTCTCCTCAAGTGGATCGATCTAAAATGATAGGTCTTAGTTTTACGATTAAGGATAGCAATTTTAAAACAGATGAGCAGAAATTACTTCTCTCAAAGGATTGTGAATCTGTGGAATTCATTACTTCAGAGTGTGGTGAATGCCGGGATATTGACTAAAGTTAAGGAAGAGATAGACAGACTGTTAATTATTGAAGGTTCATGGCACGTGAATAGGAAGTTAGAGTTGAGGCTGGGATGAGATCAGTCTTGATTGTATTAAATGGTGGACCAGGCTCAAGGGCTAGAATTGCCTGCTCCTGCTTCTAGTTCTTATGTTCCTAACAACAATAGGGCTCACCACCTCCCACATCATGCAGGTAGAATACATCACTTGGCCCTGCATATCTATTTTATTCACTTAGTTCTTAATTTGTTTCGTTATAAGTTTCCAGTTAGGCTTTAGTTTTTTAATCTGTAAAGTATTTATCTTATTTACTTTAATTTGAAAGCAACTTCTGGAAAATACAATTAGCAGCTGTTACTAACCAATGAACTTGTGGTTTTCTAGTGATGCTACTGTTTGCTTGAAGATACCAAGAACTGCAGATGCTGGAGTCAGAGTTAACACAGTATGGAGTTAGAGGAACGCAACAGGTCAGGCAGCATCAGAAGAGTATGAAGTTGACGTTTTGGGTTGGACCCTTCTTCAGGACTTTGCTTTGTCTTTAGCCCCTGATTTGGGTCCTCAACTTATTCAGTTAAAAAAATCTTGACAAACCATGAACTAAAAACACCAAATTCCCAAGCTGCTCCAAAATCCCAGAATCACATCTACACTCTGCAGTGCCTCACTCTGGATGTACTCTGTCTGCTGCTTGTGCAAAGCTTGCTGATTTCTAAACTCTCTTGTTAATGAATAATCTGGATTCCTCTGTTTAAAACAAAATCAGTCAACCTGCCTTCATTGGTCTTTGGAGAAGTGAGTTCCAAAGACTCTTAGTCCTCTGTGAGAGAAAAAAATCCTCTGTCTTAAATGGAAACCTCCTTATTTTTAAAATATAATACCTCATTATACCTGCAACGGGAAATTTCCTTTTAGCATCCACCTTGCCAAATTCTGTCAGAATCTTACATGCATCAATAAGATTACCTTGTATTTTTCTAAACTCCGATGGACACAGGCTTAGCTTGTCCAACCTTTCCTCCATAGATAATTCCCTTATCTAGGTATCAGTTAAGTGAAACTTCTCTGGACTGTTTCGACATCATTAATATCATTTCTTAATAAGGAGACCAAAACTGTTTATTACTATGTGGAGGTCTCACCAATGCCCTGTAGAACTGTAGCAAAGTGTTCCTATATGTGGAATAACAGTGTGGAGCTGGAGGAACACAGGCCAGGCAGCATCAGAGGAATAGGAAAGTTGACGTTTTGGGTTGGGATCCTTCTTCAGAAATGGGGGAGGGGGAAGAGAGCTCAGAAATAAATAGAGGGGAGGGATGAGGCTGGGGAAGGTAGGTGGCATGGTGATAGGTGAGTGCAAGTAAGCAGTGGTGGGGATTGGTCAGTGAGGTGGGAGGAGCAGATAGGTGGGAGAGTAGATGGATGGGTTAGGGTTAGGATTATATATCTCTTCTATATTTCATTCCCGTTGCCTTCCTGATTACTTGGTGTATTTGTACACTAATATTTTGTGATGCATGCACCAGGACAACCAGAATCCTGTATACCTTAGGGATGCGCAGTCTTTCTCGATTTCAGTAATACATTCCTTTCCAGTCTTACTGCCAAAGTAGACAAATTCACAATTTTTTGCTCACCCACTTAACCTAGCAATATCAATTTGCAGATTCTTTACATCCTTTTCACAGCTTACAATTACATAAAGATAAGTAGGAAAGTAAATTTAGCAAGCCATATATTCTGTTTCATCATTTGAGTGATTAAATAAATTGTGAATGATTGATGCTCGAGTACGGGTCTCTGTGACATTTCACATCTGGACTACTATGTGCATAAACAAGAGTCGTCCATCAACAAGAGATACTGCCTTGGAGTGAATGTAACAAAGGTTCGGTGGACTGAAAGGGTGGCCCTGTGAGGCGACATAATTAAACAAAAGTATTTGTAATCCCTAGAATTTGGAAGATTGACAGGTGATCTAACTAAAGCATATAACTTTCTTTAGGGGTCTTGAGAAAATGTTTCCCTGGTTGCGGACGCTGAGTACATAGTCATAGCCACAGAATGAGGATATTGTTCAGTCAGGGCAGAGATCAGTTGATCTTTGAGTCCTAATAATTATGGGATATTTGGAATAGAGCTAGTTGGTTGAGTTGAAGTAGCAGTCTTAAAGGGCTGAATGGCCTATCACTGCTCCTGTGTCTTTTGGTCTTATGATCAGCTGTGATCTTGAATGGTAGAGCCGTTTTGAAAGATCAAATGACCTACTTCATCATCTCTTTCTTTTGGTTTTTATGGAGATTACATTTGAGATGTGAGGATTGGTAAACATTCTGGAGAATTTTGCATGTATGAAGTACTTATATGGAATGTTGTCTTGTGAGGTGAAATGCTTCTAATGGAGTCTGCATTGCTATAGCTTATCTATGATCAGTGTAAAGGATAGATTTGATTAGATAAATGGTGTTCCCTTATTCAGTGTTGTTTTATCATCTTAACTAGAATAAAATTTGAGTTCCTCAGCGGTGCTGTATTCATTCTGTTTATTTCTAGAACTCAGGGTGGTGTCCACGTACATGATGACAAGCTGACTGTTACAACACCAGTGCTACTGTGGGTAAAGGTATGAATGTGAAATAGTTTTTTTATTCTTCATGCATGGGTTAGGAGTATTGCTGTCGGTCCAGAATTTATTGCCCATCCCTAATTGCTCAGAGGGCAGTTAAGAATCGTCCACATTACTGTGGGTCTGGGGCCACATATAGGCCGGACCAGGTAAGTATGGCAGTTTCTTCCCTAAAAGACATCACTGAACAAAATGGATTTTTCCCAACGATCAACAACAGATTCATGATCATCATTAAACCCTGAATTCCAGATTTTTATTGAAATCAAATTCCATTATCTGCCATGGTGGGATTTGAATGAGTGTCCCCAGGATATTAACTAGGTCTCTGGATTAACAGTCCAGAAATAATATCCCTAGACCGTCACCTCCCTCCTATTATCTGCTAAATATAACTTTGTGTAAGTGCCACAGTTCAAGGTCCTTTGGCTGTTTTTGCACATAATGAGTCTGGAGATCAATACTTGTTTATATGAACTTTGAGCAGTTTCCCTAAAGAGGATTTGTTTTGACATGTTAAATTGAATTCAAGGTAAATGCTGAAGTAAGAACCAAGGCACAGTACTTATCTGTGATATTTTGTTTATTCTAGGATGCAACGTTACAGATCTCTGCATCCTCAAAGGAGCACTCTAATACAAAATAAACAGTAAAGGAAACCATTAAAATCAAATCAAAATGTTGTTTTATTCAGGTTTTTGAAGTTATTTTTAATCAAGCCCTTGCTGAGATATTTGTATCATCAATAGCAACAGGTGAGGTGCCAGAAGACTGGAAGTTGACTGATGTGGTACCACTATTTAAGAAAAGTGGTAAGGAAAAGCCAGGGAAATATAGACTGGTAAGCCTGACAAAGTTGTCGGAGCGAATCCTGAGGGGCAGCATTTACATGTATTTGGAAAGGCAAGGACTGACTAGGGATAGTCAGCATGGCTTTGTGCATGGGAAGTCATGTCTCATTAACTTGATTGAGTTTTTAGAAGAAGTAATGAAGGGGATTGTTAAGGGCAGAGCGGTGGATGTAACCTATGTGGACTTCAGTGGGGCGTTCGACAAGGTTCTTCATGGTAGACTGGTTATCAAGGTTAGATCACATACAACACTGGAGAAATAGCCATTTGCTGGCTCGAAAGTAGAAGAAGAGAGTGGTAGTGAAGGGCTGCTTTTCAGAATAGAGTCCTGTGACCAGTGGTATGCCACAAGGATTGCTGCTGGATCCACTGCTTTTTGTCATTTATATAAATGATTTGGATGTGAACATAGGAGGTACAGTTAGTAAGATTGCAGATGACACCAAAATTGGAGGCGTAATGGACAGCGAAGAAGGTTACCTCAGAGTACAACGGGATCTTGATCAGATGGGCCAATGGCCTGAGGAATGGCAGGTGGAGTTTAATTTAGAGAAATGTAAGGTACTGCAATTTGGAAAGGCAAATCAGGGCAGGGCTTATACACTTAACGGTAAGGCCCTGGTGAGTGTTCCTGAAGAAAGAGACCTTGGAGTGCAGGTTCATAGTTCCTTGAAAGTGGAGGCACAGGTAGACAGGATAGTGAAGGAGGCGTTTGGTATGTTTGTTTTTATTGGCTGGTGCATTGAGTATAGGAGTTGGGAGGTAGTGTTGTGGCTGTACAGGACATTGGTTTGGCCTCTTTTGGAGTACTGTGTGCAATTCTGGTCACCTTGCTGTAAGAAGGATGTTGTGAAACTTGAAAGCGCTCAGAAAAGATTTGCTTGGATTTTGCCAGGATGGAGGGTTTAAGCTATAGGGAGAAGTTGAATAGGGTGGGGTTATTTCCTTGCAGCGTCAAAGGCTGAGGGGTGACCTTATGGAGGTTAATAAAATCATGAGGGGCATAGATAGGATAAATAGACAAGGTCTTATCCACAGGGTGGAGGAGTGAAAAACAAGAGGACACGGGTTTAAGGTGTGAGGAGAAAGATTTAAAAGGGATATAAGGGGCCCCTTTTTAATGCAGAGGGTGGTGTGTGTATGGATTGAGCTTCCAGAGGAAGTGGTGGAGGCTGATACAATTACAACATGTAAAAGGCATCTGGATAGGTATATGAATAGGAAGGGTTTAGAGGAATCTGGGCCACGTGCTTGCAAATGGGACTACGTTAATTTAGGATAACTGATTGGCATGGACTAGTTAGACCAAAGAGTCTGTTTCCATGCTGTACATCTCTATGACTCTTTCACCATTTTAAACATTTTATGACACATCTCTGTGGGAGGTGAAACTTGAACCCAGACTTATTGGTCCAAAGATAGAGATATAGACACTTTACCACAAGCCCTCACACTTCTTTTTCTTTCATTTATTTTAAAAGTATGTTATTATATACCTTTTAGGCAGGTGAGATTTGAACTGTTAACTTCTAGTTCTGAGTTGGGGACCATGCCACTGTGCTTAAGTCTTAAATATATAATTGATGTGACATTAACACAACAGACATGTACATTCTGCATTGTGGTTCTTCGAGCATATGAAAAATTTTTGTGAAACAACGTGCATTTACAAAAAGCTTTTCTCTGGACATCTCTGGGGGTTTTACAGTGAGTGAAACCATTTTAAATGTATTCACTGTTACAGTGTACAAAAATAAGCAGCCAAGTTGCACACAGCAAACGCTCACAAGCACTAATGTGATGTTTTTGTGTTGTTGATCAAGTGTTAAATATTGGTCAGGACACTGGAAATAATTTTCCTGTCCTCCTCCAGCTTTTAATGCAATGGACTCTTTTCCCTCCACCCAAGAAAGTAAGTGGGGCCTTGGTTTAACATCTTATCAAAAGATAGCACCTCTGACATTGCAGCACTCCCTTAGTAACTCACTGGACTATCAACCTTGACTTTTTTGTTAAGGCTTTGGAGTGGGACTTGAACTAAGAACCTTATCTCTCTTGAGATGAGAATCCTGTCAACTGACACAAGCCACTGTGGGCAATTGTTTTGCATAGATTGAGAGCAATGTCAGTTCATTAAAAATGGCTGGTTGGTTAGAAAGGCATCTAGCCTTTGGGTTTATATTTTCTTTGAACCCTGTTTTTGTGAAAATAGCACTGATGATTTGAAGGAAAGGAATTCATAATGTTTCGGAATGATCCTGTCAACTATAGCCTTAGAAGAAGATGAAATGCATACAGTGATCATTTGTGATGTTTTTTGAATATTGATATTAAGTATTCTTGTATTTCCAGGCCCTGGATATACTTCTAGAAAGGATGAAAACCTCAAACTTTGATTTTTCTAAATTGAAATCCTTGTCTGGCACTGGTCAAGTAAGTGATGTTAATTTTTTGGAATAAAATTAATTTTTTGTGCTTTTTGCAAAGGTTTGTTAAAATACATTTGTTTCTTTCACAGCAACATGGTAGTGTTTATTGGAAAGAGGGAGCCAAACAGACCTTGAATAATATGTCCAGCGATCATTCCCTGTATCAGATATTGGAGGTGAGGATTTGTACAAATTTTGCTCATAATATCGTGTGAAAAGTTTGAGAGATTCAATCCTTTATAGATTTTGAATTACGCAGATGTCCTGCTTTAGATTGCTCATTTTCACCTCTGGGAGCTGTGCCATGAAGCAGGTGGACAGAATTTTGCCTTTTCATTCATTGTTTAGACAGGATTTTGATGGCCCACTGCGGATGGGAACTGAAGCAGACAAATGAACAATTTGGCACACAGTCACTTTGGGTGATTAGAGTTAGTGGAGAAAGTGATCTGTGTGCAGATGATCAGTTGAGATGGTTTTAACCACACAGGAGCCACTGCTCTGTAAGAGGGATGTACAGTGAGCATTGACAATTCATCTGACCCTCACAAGACAATAGTGGAGAGAGAGACTTTGGGAACTGCAGATGCTGGAGAATCCAAGACAACAAAGTGTGGGGCTGGATGAACACATCAGGCCAAGCCGCATCCCAGGAGAAGAAAAGCCGACATTTCAGGCCCAGACCCTTCATCAGAAAAAGGGGATGGGGAGAGGATTCTGAAATAAATAGGGAGAAAGGGAGAGGCGGACCGAAGATGGATAGAGGAGAATATGGGTGGGGAGGTAGCGAGGGGATAGGTCAGTCCGGGGAGGACGGACAGTTCAAGGGGGCAGGATGAGGTTAGTAGGTAGGGGATGGAGGTGCGGCTTGAGGTGGGAGGAGGGGATAGGTGAGAGGAAGAGCAGGTTGGGCAGGCGGGGTCAAGCTGGGCTGGTTTTGGGACGCAGTTGGGGGAGGGGAGATTTTGAAGCTGGTGAAATCCACATCGATACCATTGGGCTGCAGGGTTCCCAAACGAAATATGAGTTGCTGTTCCCGCAACCTACGGGTGGCATCATTATGGCACTGCAGGGGGCCCAGGATGGACTTATCGTCTAAGGAATGGGAGGGGAAGTTGAAATGGTTCGCGACTGGGAGGCGCCGTTGTTTACTGTGAACCGAGTGTAGGTGTTCTGCAAAGCGGTCCCCAAGCCTCCACTTGGTTTCTCCAATGTAGAGGAGGCCACACCGTGTACAGCGGATGCAGTATACCACATTGGCGGATATACAGGTGAACATCTGCTTGATGTGGAATGTCATCTTGGGGCCTGGGATGGGGGTGAGGGAGGTGGTGTGGGGGCAGGTGAAGCACTTCCCACCGTTGCAGGGAAAAGTGCCGGGTGTGGTGGGAGTTGGGGGGGGGAGTGTGGAGCAGACAAGGGAGTCCCGGAGAGAGGAGTCTCTCCGGAAGGCAGATAAGGGTGAGGTTGGATTGTAGATGGCCGAAGTGTTGGAGGATGATGCATGGTATCCGGAGATTGGTAGGCTGGGATGTGAGGATGAGGGGGATTCTCTTTTGGCGGTTATGGCGAGGGCGGGGTGTGAGGGATGAGGTGCGGGAAATGCGGGAGACATGGTCAAGGGCGTCCTCGACCACTGCGGGGGGGGGGGGGATGTTGCGGCTCTTGAAGAATGAGGACATTTGAGATGTGCGAGAGTGGAATGCCTCATCCTGGGTGCAGGTCCGGCGGAGGCGAAGGAATTGGAATAGGGGATGGAATTTTTGCAGGAAAGAAAGTGGGAGGAGATGTATTCCAGGTAGCTGTGGGAGTTGGTGGACTTGAAATGGACATTGGTTTTTAGGTAGTCATCTGAGATGGAGTCAGAAAGGTCCAGGAAGGTGAGACTTGTGTTGGAGATGGTCAGGTGAACTTGAGGTTGGGGTGGAAGGTGTTGGTGAAGTGGATGAACTGTTCGAGCTCCTCTTGGGAGCATGAGGCAGTGCTGATACAGTCATGAATGTAACAGAGGAAGAGTTGGGGTTTTGGGCCAGTGTAGGTGCGGAAGAGGGACTGTTCCACATAACCTACAAAGAGGCAGGCATAGCTTGGGCCCATAGGTGGACCCATGGCCACCCCCTTTTTCTGTAGGAAGTGGGAGGAATTGAAAGAGAAGTTGTTGAGGGTGAGGACGAGTTTGGCTAGGCGGATGAGGATGTTGGTGAAGGGGGACTGGTTGGGTCTGCGGGACAGGAAGATGCAGAGGCCCTTAAGGCCATCTGCATGGGAAATGCAGGTGTATAGGGACTGGACGTTCATGGTGAAAATGAGGTGTTGGGGACCAGGGAATTGGAAGTTCTGGAGGAGGTGGAGGGCATGGGTGGTGTCACGGATGTAGGTAGGGAGTTCCTGGACCAAGGGGGAGAAAATGGAGTCCGGATAGGTGGAGATGAGTTCGGTGGGGCAGGAGCAGGCGGAGACAATAGGTCGACCAGGGCAGGCGGGTTTGTGGATTTTGGGAAGGAGATGGAAGCGGGCCGTCCGGAGATGATGGTTTGGTGCTTGGGGGTGGGATCACGATCAAGGGGGCTGCAGGAGGATGTGTCGGAGAGTTGGCCTCTGGCCTCAGCAATGTAAAGGTCAGTGCGCCATACTACAACTGCGCCTCCTTTGTCTGCGGGTTTGATGGTGAGGTTGGGATTGGAGCGGAGGGAGCGGAGGACTGCTCATTCTGCAGGGGAGAGGTTGGAGTGTGTGGGAAGGACAAGACAATAGTGGAACTTGGTATGGCAGTTAAAAGAAAACAAAAAAAAACAAAGAACTGTGGATGCTGGATGGTATCAGGTATTTGGAGGTAGTCAATTTCAAAATTTTTAAACACAATAAAAACATAACCCTATTAATACCAAAATACTCCTTCATAAATTGGAAGAAAAACAACAGCTTTTATATGGTAACCAAAACACACAGAGTACTCGGAAACACCGCTGATACAGTACTGACACTAGAGTCCTTGTCCCTAACAACTTGACAGGTTTGGATCACTTGTAACTTAAACTTGTGGACAGGAACTGCAGATAGCTTTTTCATGGAGCACTTAGACACCTGGTCTTAAATATAATTGGCTTTAAATAGCCTCTTCAGGGTTTTATCACAATACTGCTGGTCTGTAACTAACTGTTTACCACAGGGTAAACTGGTTTCACTATCCTTCCCTTCTCAGGAACGCTGGTATATACGAAATATCTTCATCTAAGGACTTCACATGACTGCTCCAAACTCAAAGTAAAACTAAATAAAAATCCTACTCCAATCTATAGATGTTTCCCTTAAAAAGAAAAAAAGTTCCAGAAATCTCTAATAAGCCTTGAAGTTGCATTATTTGTCTTGCTGGATCGCAAAACCATCTAAGGTAAACAAAAATCCATTAGTAGTGCACAAAAACCTATTCTAAAGCTAGGCCTCAAAAACTGTTTTAAACAAAATCCGTATGACTGCAGAATTAAGGTCAGGGAAGGTGGTAAAAGAGGGGGAGGTATGGCTTTGTTAGTCGAGGACAGTATTACGATGGCTGAAAGAACTTTTGATGAGGAGTTGTCTACTGAGGTGGTATGGACTGAGGTTGCCGAGGAAGGTTTATCGACTGAGTCAGTATGGGTGTAAGACAGGAACAGCAAGGGAGCAGTCACCTCATTAGGGGTTTTCTACAGACTCCCAAATAGCAGTAGGGAGATCGAAAAACTCATAGGCCAGCAGATTGTTGAAAAGTGCAAACGTAGCAGGGTTATTGTTATGGGTGACTTCAACTTTCCCAACATAGATTGGAACCTCCTTAGTGCAGATGGTTTGGATGGAGCTGTTTTTGTCAGGTGTGTTCAGGAGGGTTTCCTTACTCAGTATGCGGACAGGCCGACAAGGGGGGAGCCATTTTGGATATGGTGCTCGGCAATGAGCCAGGACAGGTGTCAGATCTCGTGGTGGGAGAACACCGTGGCAACAGCGACCACAACAGCCTCACATTTACCATAGCCATGGAAAGGGAAAGAAGCAGTTACCAGGGGAAGATATTTAACTGGGGAAAAGGAAACTATGATGCTATCAGGCAGGAGTTGGGAAGTACAGATTGGGAGCAATTGTTACACAGAAAGGGCACAACAGACATGTGGAGACTGTTTGTTTAAGGAGCAGTTGTTGCGCGTGATGTATAAATTTGTTCCTCTGAGACAGGTAAGAAGGGGTAAGATTAAGGAGCCTTGGATGACGTGTACAGAGGTGCTTCTCGTCAATAGAAAAAGGCCGCTTATGTAAGGTGCTGCCGTAAGAAGCAAGGGTCTAGCACAGCTTTAGAGGATTACAGGCTTGCTTGGAAGGAGCTCAAAAGTGGACTGAGGAGGGCCAGGAGGGGGCACGAAAAAGGCTTGGCAGGAAGGATTAGGGAGAATCCAAAGGCATTTTACTCATATGTGGGGAATAAGAGAATGATCAGGGAGAAGGTAGGGCCGATCAGGGATAGCATAGGGAACTTGTGCATGGAGTCTGAGCAGATAGGGGAAGCCCTAAATGAGTTTTTTGCTTTGGTTTTCAATAAGGAAAGGGACCTTGTTGCGAATGAGAACGTTGAGGAGCAGGAAAAGAGGCTTGAACAGATCAAGACTGAGGAAGTTGATGTGCTGGAAAGTTTGGCAAACATTAAGATTTATAAGTCCCCAGAGCCAGACCAGATTTATCCTAGGTTGCTCTGGGAAGCGAGAAAGGAGGTTGCTAAGCCGCTGGCGAAGATCTTTGCTTCCTCACTCTCCAAGGGAGTTGTACCGGAAGATTGAAGGGAGGCAAATGTTGTTCCTCTTTTCAAGAAAGGGAATAGGGAAATCCCTGGGAATTACAGACCAGTCAGTCTTACGTCTGTGGTCAGCAAGGTTTTGGAAAGAATTCTGAGGGATAGGATTTATGACTATTTGGAAAAGCATAGCGTGATTAAAGGGAGTCAGCATGGTGAGGGGCAGGTCATGCCTTACAAATCTTATTGAGTTCTTTGAGGAAGTCACGAGACAGGTTGACGAGGGACTTCAGCAAAGCATTTGATGAGGTTCCGCACGGCAGGCTCATATTTACACAGACATAGAACATTACAGCACAGTACAGGCCCTTCGGCCCTCGATGTTGTGCCGACCTGTCATACCGATCTCAAGCCCATCTAACCTACACTATTCAGTGTACGTCCATATGCTTATACTCATTCATAAAGTCAGGAGTTATGGGATACAGGGTGATTTGGCTGTCTGGATTCAGAATTGGTTGGCTGACAGGAGGCAGAGAGTGGTTGTAGATGCTAAGTATTCTGCCTGAAGGTCAGTGCTGAGTGGTGTCCCGCAGGGCTCTGTTCTTGGGCCTCTGCTCTTTGTAATTTTTATAAATGACTTGAATGAGGAGGTTGAGGGGTGGATTAGTATGTTTGCTGATGACACAAAGGTTGGAGGTGCCATTGATAGTTTCGAGGGCTATTGCAGGCTTCAGCGAGACATTGACAGAATGCAGAGCTGGGCTGAGAAATGGTAGATGGAGTTCAATCTGGATAAATGTGAAGTGATGCATTTTGGAAGGTCAAACTTAAATGCTGAATATAGGATTAAAGGCAGGATTCTCGGCAGTGTGGAGGAACAGCAGGATATTGGTGTTCAAGTGCATAGTTCCCTCAAAGTTACCATCCAGGTGGATAAGGTTGTTAAGAAAGCATATGGCTCTCATTAACAGGGGGACAGTTTAAGAACTGCGAGGTTATGCTGCAGCTCTACAAAACCCTGGTGAGACCACACTTGGAATATTGTGTCCAGTTCTGGTCGCCCTGTTATAGAAAGGATGTGGAGGCTTTGGAGAGGGTGCAAAGTAGGTTTACCAGGATGCTGCCTCGATTGGAGGGCTTGTCTTACGAGGAGAGATTGACTGAGCTTGGACTTTTCTCTCTGGAGAGAAGGAGGAAGAGAGGTTACCTTGTACACCTCGATCAGGTCATGAGAGGCATGGATAGAGTCGACAGCGAGAGATTTTTCCCCAGGGCAGGACTGACTGCCACAAGGGGTCATAGTTTTAAGGTGTTAGGAGGAAGGTATAGAGGAGAAGTCAGAGGGAGGTTCTTCACCCAGACAGTTGTGAGTGCATGGAATACTTTGCCAGTGGAAGTTGTGGAAAGCCGAGTCATTAGTGAGATTTAAGCGACTGCTGGACATGTACATGGACAGCAGTGAATTGCGGGGAGTGTAGGTTAGGTTATTTTATTTCTGGATTAGGATTATTCCACGGCACAACATCGTGGGCCGAAGGGCCTGTACTGTGCTGTACTTTTCTATGTTCTAATACTTTCAGGTTAATTGTTAACTTCAGACACATACAAAACCCATAGGTTACTAACTCGAATACCAAAAACCCAAGCTTACAATAAATGACAGTAAAAATATATTTTAATCTCAGTTTACGTTCACAGCCCTCAGTAATTCTATTCAAAGAGAAAGAGAAGCAGAAATTGCTGGAGAAACTCGGCCAGTCTAATAACATTTGTGCAGGGAAAGCAGAGTTAGTATTTTGAGTCCAGTGATGATTCAAAGAGCCTTAATTCCCTCCATCGCTTCCCTTTTCCAGTTTTGCTATTGAAGAATAGAAAGTCACATGTCTGCAATCATGACCAAACATTACCAGTGCAAATAATAAATAACAACTTATACCATCGCAAGTGAAAGATACTCAAGTAAACTGTTGAGTGCAATGAAAGGTTCAATGACCTAGGATGAAAAATAGGCCCTTCAACAGCTGACCTGATAATCTCCAACTTCATTTTCCTGCCTTTTCCCCATAATCCTTCTAAATAGTATTCTTTTTATGGCCTTGGATGAGTTGGAAGCAGCTGCTTGCATGTCTCCATGTGGCTGAGATGCCTGTGGCAGCTGTCCTTGTGGATATGTCAGTGGGGTGTCTTCAGAGGGTAGTGTGCAAAATGTCAATGCAGGGATATCCTCCATCACATAGGTTCTTTAGCCAGAAGGGACATGATGCCACCTATAATGGTGGCAACCCATGAGATGTGCTGCCCTCATCACCAGTGATTTCCTCAACCTTTAATAAACCTCTCAATGTGAGTACCAGCGGGGTGTTACTGGCATCAACATGCGTTTTTACACTATTAGGAATACTGACCAATATTATAGAATCCTGTATGCTCTTTATGCCTACCAGTGCACGGTTCTTGTGACTGCTCATGGTGCTGTTGTATATGGTCCTCCATGAGGATGACCACTCTACGTAGGAGGTCATGAATTCAAAACCCTGAATAGTGCGTACAACCTGGATGGGCTCCTCCATTCTTAGTCCATGTTTCCACATTGCCTCAGGGATCTCTGACATGTAGACAGACAGACATCTCACTGCTAGTTAATTAGAACTTACTTTCTTGTTGTTCCTGAGGATATAATTCCATGCCCAATGGAACGTGGCTGTGTCTGTTTGCGCACATCTGAGGGAAACTGCCCAGGGCTGCTCCAGCTTGCTTACTCCTCCTGTATGTTCATGACATGCAGTTCACCCACTACTAACTTTCCCAAATGTGAGTGGGCCTTCTGAAGCAACTATAACTGGTGGAAGTGCTCTTGACGTGATGATGCTAGGCCTGTGGCTTTGCTGTCGTCTGAGGATCCCAGTGATACTGCAAAGACATTGCTGTGCCCCTCCTCTAAAAGGTATTATGCTGATTTAAAACAAAGAACAAAGAACAATACAGTGCAGGGACAAACCTGTGCTGACCGTTCTAAAATAGTCTTCAATTACAGGGTCTGTATCCCTCTATTTCCTTCCAATTCAAGTATTCTTCCAGGTGCTTCTTGAATGCTACTAGTGTGTTTGCTTCCACCACCACTTATGGCAGTACGTTCCAGGCACTCCCATCCTTTTGTGTGAAAAACTTGCCTCGCATGTCTCTTTTAAACTTTCCCCCTTGCACCTTGAACCTGAGACCTCTAGTAATTGACCCCTCCACCCTGGGAAAAGCCTCATACTTTGAGAGAGTCGTCTCTTCTGCTACCCTCCAGAGGCCCCCTCCAGTATCTTTCCCATACCACTTCCAACACGACCTCAAGGCAACATCACTAAACTGTGGGGTAACTGCCATTGGTGCCTGACCTCTGCCACTTGTCATCCTCACTTCTACCTGCCATTGTGTTGGAAGCTTTCTGCAGTCAGACCTTGAAATTATATTTGCACTTTCTGACTCCTGCCTCCAAAAAACCAGCTGCCAAAGGTATTCTCCAATCCATCCAGGTCTATTTTCCAGAACTGTTGTGATGTAGTACTATTTCCCTGCCATGGAGTTTGGTTAAGACTGAGAAATTGTTTTGAAATCAGGATCCTCATCCCAAATGGAAAATCGTCCTTTTGTTTTAAGTCAATTATTTTCTTAGTCCAATTCTGCAGAAATCCTTCAAAACATCATACGGAGTCCGGGAACCAGGAACTATTTAAAAGAGGCTGTCTTGCATGGAGGTTCCTTGAGGCTGGATTATTGACTGGCGAAGAAATAGTACCACATCCTTTCCACTGATTAAATAGTGATGCTTTTCAGTGCACATTGAATAGTCACTTCATGTCAGGAATTTTTTCCATTTCAATTTTTTTTATGTCTGTGAGCATGTCCGCTGTGTGTGTAATGTATCCTAATTTGAAAGAGTTGCTAAAAGTTGCAAATTGTCACTCAGTTGCAGGAAGCTTTGAAATTATTGACAAATGTCAGTAGGCATTTAACACAAACACAGAAATCATTGGAAAAAGCTCAGCAGTTCTGAGGAGAAGGACCAAAAGATCCAAAAATTTAACTCTGATTTCTCTTAAGAGATAATGGGAACTGCAGATGTTGGAGAATCCAAGAAATAAAGTGTGAAGCTGGATGAACACAGCAGGCCAAGCAGCATCTCAGGAGCACAAAAGCTGACGTTTCGGGCCGAGACCCTTCATCAGCGAGGGGGATGGGGTGAGGGTTCTGGAATAAATAGGGAGAGACGGGGAGGCGGACCGAAGATGGAGAGAAAAGAAGGTAGGTGGAGAGGAGAGTATAGGTGGGGAGGTAGGGAGGGGATAGGTCAGTCCAGGGAAGACGGACAGGTCAAGGAGGCGGGATGATGTTAGTAGGTAGGAGATGGAGGTGCGGCTTGGGGTGGGAGGAAGGGATGGGTGAGAGGAAGAACAGGTGAGGGAGGCAGAGACAGGCTGGGCTGGTTTTGGGATGCAGTGGGTGGAGGGGAAGAGCTGGGCTGGTTGTGTGGTGCAGTGGGGGGAGGGGACGAACTGGGCTGGTTTTGGGATGCGGTGGGGGGAGGGGAGATTTTGAAGCTGGTGAAGTCCACATTGACACCATTGGGCTGCAGGGTTCCCAAGCGGAATATGAGTTGCTGTTGCTGCAACCTTCGGGTGGCATCATTTTGGCACTGCAGGAGGCCCATGATGGACATGTCATCTAAAGAATGGGAGGGGGAGTTGAAATGGTTCACGACTGGGAGGTGGAATTGTTTATTGCGAACCGAGTGGAGGTGTTCTACAAAGCGGTCCCCAATCCTCTGCTTGGTTTCCCCAATGTAGAGGAAGCCACACCGGGTCCAATGGATACAGTATACCACATTGGCAGATGTGGAGGTGAACCTCTGCTTAATATGGAATGTAATCTTTGGGCCCGGGATAGGGGTGAGGGAGGAGGTGTGGGGGCAAGTGCAGCATTTCCTGCGGTTGCAGGGGAAGGTGCCGGGTGTGGTGGGGTTGGAGGGCAGTGTGGAGCGAACAAGGGAGTCACGGAGAGAGTGATCTCTCCGGAAAGCAGACAAGGGTGGGGATGGAAAAATGTCTTGGGTGGTGGGGTCGGATTGTAGATGGCGGAAGTGTCGGAGGATGATGCGTTGTATCCAGAGGTTGGTGGGGTGGTGTGTGACAACGAGGGGGATCCTCTTTGGGCGGTTGTGGCGGGGGCGGTTGTGGCATCCCTCACACCCTGCCCCCGCCACAACCGCCCAAAGAGGATCCCCCTCGTTCTCACACATCACCTCACCAACGGCCGGATACAACGCATCATCCTCCGACACTTCCGCCATCTACAATCCGACCCCACCACCCAAGACATTTTTCCATCCCCACCCTTGTCTGCTTTCCGGAGAGACCACTCTCCCCGTGACTCCCTTGTTCGCTCCACACTGCCCTCCAACCCCACCACACCCGGCACCTTCCCCTGCAACCGCAGGAAATGCTGCACTTGCCCCCACACCTCCTCCCTCACCTCTATCCCAGGCCCCAAGATGGTTTTCCATATTAAGCAGAGGTTCACCTGCACATCTGCCAATGTGGTATACTGTATCCATTGTACCCGGTGTGGCTTCCTCTACATTGGGGAAACCAAGTGGAGGCTTGGGGACCGCTTTGCAGGACACCTCCGCTCGGTTCGCAATAAACAACAGCACCTCCCAGTTGCGAACCATTTCAACTCCCCCTCCCATTCTCTAGATGACATGTCCATCATGGGCCTCCTGCAGCACCAAAATGATGCCACCCGAAGGTTGCAGCAACAGCAACTCATATTCCACTTGGGAACCCTGCAGCCCAATGGTGTCAATGTGGACTTCACCAGCTTCAAAATGTCCCCTTCCCCTATCGCATCCCAAAACCAGCCCAGTTCGTCCCTTCCCCCACTGCATCCCAAAACCAGCCCAGCCTGTCTCTGCCTCTCTCACCTGTTCTTCCTCTCACCCATCCCTTCCTCCCACCCCAAGCCGCACCTCCATTTCCTACCTACTTACATCATCCCACCTCCTTGACCTGTCCATCTTCCCTGGACTGACCTATCCTCTCCCTACCTCCCCACCTATACTCTCCTCTCCACCTACCTTCTTTTCTCTCCATCTTCGGCCCGCCTCCCCCTCTCTCCCTATTTATTCCAGAACCCTCACCCCATCCCCCTCTCTGATGAAAGGTCTAGGCCCGAAACGTCAGCTTTTGTGCTCCTGAGATGCTGCTTGGCCTGCTGTGTTCATCCAGCTTCACACTTTATTTTCTCTTAAGATATGCTGCCAGACCTGCTGAATTTTTCCAACAATTTCTGCTTTTGTTTCTGATTGACTGTATCTGTTTTCTTTGGCTTTTATGTTTTGATCAGGTATTTAATGTAATCATTATTCAAAGAATTCTCTTTTTTATCCCGCACCCCCGCCCCATCGAGGGCCGAAGGGCCTGTACTGTGCTGTAATGTTCAAATGACTTTTCTCTTTAGTCTAGTTTTGCTGTAAAAGACTCTCCTATCTGGATGGACTCCAGTACCACTGCAGAATGCCAGCAACTAGAAAAGTCTGTTGGAGGGCCACAGAAACTTGCTGACATCACCGGATCACGTGCTTACGAGGTATGTTTTTAGTTCAAAGATTGCAAAAGTGAAAATTGAACAAATTAACAATGGCATTGAGTGATGCTGTAGCTTCCAATGAGGGAAGAAGTGGGAACATATTGACAGTCAATGCATAAATATTTGCTTTGGATGTTATTTACTGATGTACTACTCTGAGGTCTAATGTGGCATTATGTGACTTTTGGAACAAATAGTCTCAAAGTCTCATAACTTTCGATAACTTAAAATCAATACACGTACATGAGGCACAGTTTTAGTTTAGTGTTTAAATGTCTGTATCTCACTAGATGTTCTGAAATATTAAATGTAGTGTGCTAGGCCAACAACCTACAATTATAATATGGAATTAACAGACAACTTTGGGCTGAATGTAACCTTTTTGGCCAAGTCCAAAGTATGTCGAATTTGTTTGAAAACATATCTGCTGCAATACCTATCGAGTATTCTTACTTCACCTTACCAACTGTGCTTCACAAGCTATCTATCCTGTCCCTGTGGATGTTCCTCACATCTGACTCTGGCCCATCTTACCATGCTCTGCTCCCAGAATTATTTGTTATTCACTGGATATCACAAATTCATCAGCATCCCTTGCACTCACACTATCTCTAAAAGCCTGGTGTTCACCCAGACAAGCACTGTCAAGTGCAAGATATCACCCTTTGGAATCATGTTATTGCGGAAGAATGTGTTATCTATATTTCCATGCACATACACAAAGAGCCTGTATTAAATGGGAAAGTGAGTAGTGATATCTTGGAAAGACTTCATATTGCAGTAGAGGAGGTGCTGGAGGCTTCTAAATGCGTAACGGTAGAAAAAGGTTAAGGGTCCTGATCAGGGTACTCCAGAATTTGAGGGTAAAGATTGCTGGGCACATGGTTGAGATGTTTGTATCATTGCCAGTCATGGCTGAGGTGCTGGAAGACTGGAGGGTGGCTAATGTGATGCCATTTTTTAAGAAAGATGGTAAGGAAAATCCAGGAACTAAGGACCGGTAAGCCTGACATCAGTGGTGGATAAGTTATTGGAGAGGGTCCTGAGGGACAGGATTTGTAAAGGCAAGGACTGATTAGGAATAGTCGACATGGTTTTGTGCGTGGGAAGTTGTGTCTTCTAAATTGATTGACTTTTTTGAAGAGGTGCCAAAGCGGTTTAGCTAAAAGCAATTTTACAAAGGCATTCAACAAGGTTCTGCATGGTAGACTGTTTAGCAAGATTAGATCATATGAAATCCAGGGAAAGCTAACCAGTTGGATACAAAGATAATAAAATGTGAGGCTGGATGAACACAGCAGGCCAAGCAGCATCTCAGGAGCACAAAAGCTGACGTTTCAGGCCTAGACCCTTCATCAGAGGAAGGGTCTAGGCCCGAAACGTCAGCTTTTGTGCTCCTGAGATGCTGCTTGGCCTGCTGTGTTCATCCAGCCTCACATTTTATTATCTTGGAATTCTCCAGCATCTGCAGTTCCCATTATCTCAGTTGGATACAAAATTGGCTAGTAGGTCAGAGAGAGAGGGTGTTGGTAGAGGGTTGATTTTTAAACTGGTGGTCTGTGACCAGCAGCGTGCTGCAGTGATTGGTACTGGGTTCACTGCTCTTTGCCATTTATATAAATGATTTGGATGTGAATATAGAAAGTATGGTTAGTAAGTTTGACACTAAAATCAGGGATGAAGTGAATTGGTGGACAATGAAGAAAATTATGTCAAAGTATAATGGGACCTAGATCAGATTGGCCAATGGATTGAGCAGTAGTAGATGGAATTTAATTTAGATAAATGTGAGGTGTTGCATTTTGGCAAGGCAAACCAGGCAGGGCTTATACAGTTAATAGTAAGGCCTTGGAGTGAAAGTGCATAGTTCCTTGAAAGTGGAGTCGCAGGTAGATGGATGAAGATGATGTTTGGCACATTTCCCTTCATTGGTCAATCCAAATCTAGAGGGTTTAAGGTGAGAGGGGAAAGATTTAAAAGAGACCTTTGGGGCAGCTGTTTCATGCAGAAGGTGTCCGTGTTTGGAATGAGCTGCCAAAGTAGATGGTGGAGGCAAGTGCAATTAGAGCATTTAATGAGTATCTAGATATGAATAAGAAGGGTTTAAAGGGATATGGGCCAAATGCTGGAAATGGGACCAGATTAGTTGAGGATATCTGGTCAGGTTGTACGAGTTAGAGGGAAGGGTCTGTGAAGCTCTATGCCTCTAAATAAATGTGATGTTCCATTTTTAAAGATATGTTTTGAAAAATAGTGTTCACTACAAACTATTTGAATGAACTTTATTGCAAAGTTTAAATTGCTGTGACGTTAAAAACATAGAAACATAGAAAATAGAAATGGGAGTGGGCCGTTCAGCCCTTTGAGCCTGCTCCATCATTCAGAATGATCATGGCTGATCATCCAATTCAGAGTGAAGTGTCCCCACAACGAACGGATCAGATCTGAGCTCTGAAGTCCTGCTACATCCATTTGGAAGTGATGGTGGTTAAGTGGTTAAACAACTCATTGGAGGAGGAGGCTCCACAAATATCCACATCCTGAATGGTGGAAGAGCTCAGCATATCAGTGCAAAAGATAAAGTTTTGCAGCAATCTTCAACCAGAAATGCTGAGTTGATTGATTCATCCCCAGCATCACAGATACCAGTCTTCAGCCAATTCTGTTCACTCCGTATGATATCAAGACATCAGTCTACTCTTGATCATAAAGTGATGGATGGTGTCAACTACAGTATTATCAAGCAGCACTTGCTCAGTGATAACCACTCCAACTTCTACAGCTGCACTATTGAAAGCATACTGCCCAGGTGCATAACGTTCTGGTATGGCAACTGCTCTGCCCAGGATCGTAAGGATCTACAGAATGTTGTGTGCACAGCCCAGACCATCACGGAAGCCAATCTTTCATCAATGAAATCTATTTACTTGGTTTGGCAGAAGGTACAGAAGCCTGAACATACGCACAAGCAGATTCAGGAACAGCTTCTTTTCGGCCGTTATCAGACTGTTGAATGGACTTGAGCCTCAAATAATATCACCTGTACTCCTCTAAGTCTCCTTGATCTATACATTCTTTGCTTGCTGTGATCTGTCTGTACTACTCCTAAACAAAGCTTTTCACTTATTTTATTGTCATGTGTCGCGAAATACAATCAATCAATCAATAACCTGTTCAGTGATGCCTAATTCAGGTTCCGCCAGAGCCACTCAGCTCCTGACCTCATTACAGCCTTGGTTCAAACATTGACAAAAGAGCTGAATTCCAGAGGCGTGGTGAGAGTGACAACCCTTGACATTAAGGCCACATTTGACCGAGTGTGGCATCCAGTAGCCCTTGCAAAACTGGAATCGATGGGAATTAGGGAGCAAACTCTATACTCTTTGGAGTCATAGCTGGTAAACAGGAAGATAATTGTACTTGTTGGAGTTCAGTCATCGAGCTCTAGGACATCTCTGTAGGAGATCCTCATGGTAGATGATCACCCCAACCATCTTCAGCTGCTTCATCAATGACCTTCCCGCCATCATAAAGTCAGAAGTGGGGATGTTTGCCGATGATTGCACAATATTCAGCACCATTCATGATTCTTTAGAAACTGAAGCTGTCCATGTTCAAATGCAACAAGATCTGGACAAGATCTAAACTTGGGCTGATGAGTGGCAAGTAACATTCACACTACACAAATGTCAGGTAATGTCCTTCTCCGTTAAGAGACAGTCTCACCATTGCCCCTTAATATTCAATGGTGTTATTATCAATGAACCCCTCACTATCCACATTCTTGGGGTTATCGTTGACCAGAAATTGAACTGGACTTGCCATATAAATTCCTTATTTGGAAGAGAAGGTCAGAAGCAAGGAGTATTGTAATGAATAACTCATCTCCTGACTCCCCAGAGCCTGTCCATTATCTGTAAGGCAAAAGTCAGGAGTGTGATGGAAATCACCCTATTTGCCTGGACAAGTGTACATCAGGTGCACAGTTTTGAGGGTGGCATGTTGGCTCAGTGGTTAGCACTGCTTCTCACAGCGCCAGGGAACCGGGTTTGATTCCACCCTCAGGTGATAGTCTGTGTGGAGTTTGCACATTCTCCCCCTGTCTGCATAGGTTTCTTCCAGGTGCTCTGGTTTCTTCCAACAGTCCAAAGATTTGCAGGCTAGGTAGATTGGCTATGCTAAATTGCCTGTAGTTTTCAGTCTTGATTAAGTGGTTTATGGGGGGATGGGTCTGGGTGGGATGCTCTGAGGGTCGGTGTGGATTTGTTGGGCTGAAGGGCCTGTTTCCGCACTGTAGGCATTCTGTGATGATAAGTACAGCTCCAAAACACTGAAGAAACTTTACACATTCCAGGACAAAGCAACACACTTTATTGGTACTACATTCATGAGCATTCACTTCTTCCTCCACTGACACTCGGTAGCTGCAGTTTTGCATGTCTACAAGATGCATTAAAGAAACTCTTAGACGCACTTTCCAAACTCATGACCACTTCCATCTACAAAGACAAGAGCAGCAGATACATGGGAACACTATGATTTGCAAGTTCCCCCTCAAGGTATTCACTATCCTGATTTGGAAATATATTGCTGTTCTTTCGCAATTGTTAGGTCAAGGTCTTGGAAACTCCTCCTAAGGGTATTGTGGGTCTATCATGGACTGTAGCAGTTCAAGGAGGTAGCTCACCACCACCTTCTCAAGGGGCAATAAATGCTAGCCAGTTAGTGAGGCCCATGTCACATGAGTGAAAAGGTTTAAAGAAAGGTACGCTGTATTCACTTCCTTCTCATACTTTGATCTCTTTAGCCCGAAAAACTATTTCTCCTTCTTGAAAACATTCAACGTTTTGGCCTCAAACGTCTTCTGTGGCAGAAAATTCCACAGGCTCACCACTGAATAAAGACACTTCTCCTTATGTCAGTCCTAAATGGCCAAACTGTAACTGTCGACTGTGAGCCCTGATTCTGGACTCCTCAATCATTGGGAACATTCTTCCTACATTTTCCTTTGGTAGGGGATGCAATGGCCGAGAGGTATTATCACTACTGTTAATTCAGAGACCCAGGTAATGACCTGGTGACATGGGGTTCAAATCCCACCACAGCAGTTGGTGGAATAAATATCTGGAATTAAGAGTCTAATGATAGCCCTGAATCTGTTGCTGATTATCAAAAGAAATCCGTCTAGTTCACTATTGTCCTTTTGGGAGGGAATCTGCCATCCTTGCCTGGTCTGGCTTATGTATGACTCCTGACCCCCAGTAATGTGGTTGACTCTTAACTGTCTTCTGGGCAATTAAGGATAGTCGGTAACGCCAATCATCTCTGTATATGAATAAAGAAAAAAAAAGATAGAATTTTATAGGTTTCTGAGATCTCCCTTGTTCTTCTAAACTCTGTATATAAAAGTGAAGTGGATGTGAATGAGGGTAGTGTACTGACATGGATAGAAAACTGGCTGGTGGACAGGAAACAAAGGGTGGGATAAAAATGGGGTATTTTCTACGTGGTTGCTAGCAACTAGTGGAGTACAGCAGAAATCAGTGCCTATACCTCAGCTAATCACAATATATATTAATGAATTAGATGCAGGAACTAAATGTAATACCTCCAAGTTTGCAGTTGACACAACGCTGAATGGATAAGCATTGGATAACCATATGGACGTACATGGAATAGTGTAGGTTAGATGGGCTTCAGATCGGTATGACAGGTCGGCACAACATCGAGGTCTGAAGGGCCTGTACTGTGCTGTAATGTTCTATGTTCTATGTTAGAGCAGGTTCGAAGGGCTGAATTGATTATTCTGCCGAGTTATCATTTTCTAAAGATTTTAAGTGGATAAGTTGCACTTTAGCATTTCAGTCAAGTGAAATGAAGCAGTGAATACTTGAACTAGGATTGTTTTTGACTAGTTGTTAAAAATTTATATATTTTGCACCTCTTAGCGCTTCACGGGAAATCAAGTTGCAAAGGTTAACAAAAAGAACCCTGAAGATTACAAGAGAACTGAGGTAAATGTGAGAAACTTGTTGCAAGGCAGAAAAACTTCCAGCTTGACAGTAGTTTATGACCACTGAATACAGTGTTTCCATGGTCTGATGGCTCTATAATATAGTGCCCATGCATTGAGACCCAAGTTGGTTTGGATTTCAACCAGTTAAGATGCGCGGATATCTGTATCAGTGGTAAATTAAAACAACTGGAAGTGCTGGCACGTCAAGAAACTGACAGGAACTCATCAATTTCTACTTTTGACTTGTGTGCACACTACAGTGTTTTAGAAACTATTGTACATCAGGCAGGCCTGCCTTTTAAATATGTTAAACACTTATCATCAATGGCTGCTGTTTTAATTCAAAATTCCAACTAACTCTGGTCTTTGGAACTCAACCAAAAACAAAACGAGAAGACAACGGGAATTAACAGAATTGACAATTTGACGGGCAAGAAAGGCTTTAAATGCTGCAGTATTAGGGATAGTATTGGTATTTTATTCAAGACGCACTTGCAGCCCAAGGGGTAAATTGCAGTTTCACTTGCGTAAGCAAATTACATACAGACTAAGTAATCAGGTTAAAAACATGCAACATATGACAATATATAGCAGGTCTTCCTACAGCACATGGATTATAGCGTTCAAGTGGACACCTTACCACCTTCTCAAGGGCAAGTGGGGATGGGCAATAAATGGTTTAGTCAGCACTGCCTTCATCCCATGATTGAATTTTAAAAAAACGTATTGTCATAGACCAGTTACAGCAGGAGACCATTTGGCATTGTGTTCTCTGCAAGTATGACTCGGAGAATTCTGCTCCCTGCTTTTGCTTTGTAATCTATAAATCCATTCTTTTCAGGGATTTAACTAGTTCCCTATTGAAAACCTTGATTGAATCTGCTTCTGCCACTCTGTCAGGTAGTATATTCTAAATCCTAACCGTTTGCTGTGTGGATGGTTTTTCCTTATCTCACCTTTGATTCTTCTGCTGTTCACCTTAATTTGGTGTTCTCTGGTTCTCATTCCTTTTGCCGAAGCAAAGTGATTCTCTCCTATCTATTTTGCTTGAAACCCTGATATCGAACATTTCAATCAAATCTATTGTCATTTTTCCTCGGTGCAAACAATCCAGCTCCTCAAATCCGTCCATGTAAAGAAGTCCCCCATCTCTACAACAAATTTAGTGAAATTAATCTTTATCTTTCTTTGCATCTTTCCTAAAGGGCATTGTCCTGAATTGGATGCAATACAATGAGGCTAAATTAGTGTTTTTCATAGGCTCGTTTTAACTTCCTTGCTTTTGCACTGTATCCTCCTTTTGGAATTGAGTTTTTGGTAAGGCTTTATTTGAAAACCTATCTTGAAGTCAAAATAACATTTGCTTCTTGCTAAAACTTAAAATGAGAAGCTTGAAGCCCAAGTTATGATATACATTATGGATATTATGTCCTATTGCAATCACTTATTTTCAAGTAAATAAGCAACCTCTTCGACCAACAGCCACAGTTTGTATTTATATTTGCTACTAATGTGATGAAAAGTTTAAGCCAGAGAAAAATGTTGGAACAGATGACCAAAAGCCTGATTAAAGAGGAAAGTATTGAAACATGTTTTAGATCGAGATACCTTCCCAGCACAGTTAAGGGTAATAGTCCTCCAGGTTCCAGGGCTAAACAGTGGCATTGCACTTAAGAGGACCCCACAACCTTTACTACAACTAAGTAACTGAAGTTATCCTTTCACCAATATGTGTTCCCAGTCAATGGTATTTTGGACAAATCTGACCCCAGAATGAAACCTGGCTTGATGCTGGATGAACACAGCAGGCCAGGCAGCATCAGAGGAGCAGGAAAGTTGATGTCTTGGGTTGAGACCCTTCAGAAATTTTCTGAAGAAGGGTCTCGATCCGAAATGTCAACTTGCCTGCTCCTCTGATGCTGCCTGGCCTGCAGTGTTCATCCAGCTTCACACCGTGTTATCGCAGATTCTGCAGCAATGGCAGTTCCTACTATCTTTTTGATATGTTATAGGTTTAATTTTTGAAGTTGCTTGCCGTGGTAGTTAGTTATTGAACAAATTCATACAAAGCTGTTAATGTTCTTTGACATAAGAATCCAAGTTTATTACACAAAAAAGAGACCTTGAAAGTAGAGTCCTGAGTAGATGGTGAGGAAGGCATTTGGTATGCTCGCCTTTGTTAGGCAATGCGCGTTGAGTTTAGGAGTTGGGAGGTCATGTTGAGGCAGTACAGGACATTGGTTAGACAACAATTGGAATACCGTGTGCAGTGCTGGCCTCCTTGCTATAGGAAGGATGTTGTGAAACTTGTAAGGGTTCAGAAAAGATTTACAAGGATGTTGCCAGGGATGGAGGGTTTGAGCAATGGGGAGAGGCTGAATAGACTGGGGCTATTTTCCCTGTGAGTGTTGGAGGCTGAAGGGTGACATTATAGAACTTTATAAAGCCCTGAGGGGCATTACTGAGGTAAACAAATAAGGTCTTTTCCCTGGGGTGGGGGAGTCCAAAGCTAGACAGCATAGGTTTAAAGTGAGAGGGGAAAGATTTAAAAGGGGCCTTAGGGGCAACTTTTCCACACGGAGGGTAGTGTGTGTGTATGGAACGAGCTTCCAGAGGAAGTGGTGGAGGCTGGTACAATTACAACATTTAACAGGCATCTGGATGGGTTTATGAATAGGAAGGGTTTAGATGGCTGTGGGCCAAATGCTGGCAAATGTGACTAGATTTATCTGGGATATTTGGCCGGCACCGATGAGGTGGACTGAAGGGTCTGTTTCCATGCTGTACAGGTCTATGACTCTAAAAGAAAAAAATCAAAGCATATAATATTTTTTTAAAATGTTAAAATAAAGAGTAAACAATGTTTCAAACTGTTTTCCAGTAATATAGTCTACAGATACTCAATCCCATAGAACTATCACTCCTATCTCAACTCTTTAATTTCTTGTTTAACTGACCCTTTCCAGTTCTCCTCCTTGGACTGCTGACTCCTCTTCTAACTCCGCTGGTCTGAACCGCTTCAGTTCTACCAACTTGAAAACTTCTACAAAAACTCTCATAGCTTGGTGACTTCAGAAACTAACAATATTCTGCTGGTGAGACTGTTCTCCTGAATTGAAATCCTAACAAAAGTAAATTAAACTAGTGGCCCTTGGTCTGTTTTTCCTGTATATCAAATTTCAGAAGTGTAACTATTTGATCATTTAGAATCATGCATATCCTGCTTGGCACTTAACTGAATCAATTGCTTTAATGACGGGTCACTGTCCCAAAATACTTTTTGATCTCTTTAAAAGAAGCTACCTTCAAAGAACTGAAATCAAAATCCCTGCGGTGCTGTTTTTAACATCCATATCCCTAAATGAAAACAGGCATATTGTAAAATATTTAATCATTTCTTTAAAAAATTAAATTTAAAAAAGCAGAAAAATCTTAACATAGGAGTGGCGTTGTTGCATCTATACAAATCATTGGTAGACCAATGTTGTGTGTTGTGTGCAGTTTTGGCCCCTTTAGTTGAGGAAGGATTGGAAGCAGTTCAGAGGAGGTTCACTAGGTTAGGAGAAATGAAGTGGTTTATTTCCTAAAGTTTAGGAGAATGAGAGGAGATCTAATTGAGGTATATTAGATGTTACAGGGGATTAACAAAGTTGATGTAGAAAGGAAATTTCCCCTTGTGGAGCAATCTAGAATGAGAAGTCTTAGTTTTAGGTTCAGGGAAGGCACATTTAAAAGGAGGAATTACTTCTCTCAAAAGGTCGTGTATCCGTGGAATTCAGTACCCCAGATTGCAATTGATGCTGGATCATTGGTTAAAGTTAAGGAGGAGATAGATGTATTTTCAATTAGTAGTGGATTAACAGGTTATGGGAAGGGGTCAGAAAAGTGGAGTTGTATTAAATCGCTGAAGGCACTGGAAAGCCTACTGTTGCTCCTAGTTATTATGTAGACAGTGAATCAGTTGAAAATCTAAACAACTATTTAAAAACCCTTAATTATAACAGGATGTTATAGACCAAGCTAAGTTGTTTCATGTTGTCTGGCAGAGGTCTTTGCCAGAAGTCACATGACAGAGTTATAGTCTAACAGGTTTATTTGAAATCACAAGCTTTTGGAACGTAGCCCCTTTGTCAGGCAAAGCACTTCATCTGATGAAGGGGCTATGCTTTGAAAGCTTGTGATTTCAAACAAACCTGTTGGACCATAACCTGGTGGTGACTCTTCTGATTTTATCCATCTCAGTCCAACAACAGCACCTCCACACCAGAAATCTTTGTATGCTTATCACCAACTTTTTGTTTGGAAGAAGTTCTACAATCTATCAGGCAAATATCTTCATACAGTGCAGCTAAATGGGCACAATTATGTACAAATCTTGGAGGATTGCTTTATTCTGCGTTATAGATATTGATTTCTGGGAAATGTTTAAAAAATGAGTAAAAAAGCTCATTGTGGACTGAGCAATCTTACCATTAATATCTACAAATTGAAGATAATATTATTGAAAGTAGTTATTATTTTTGTTCAGCACAGAAAGCTGACCCTTACTCATGTCTGTTCATTGCATTGTTCATTTTATTCTCTTATTTCTAATCTACCTGTGCTCCCTTGATTGATTGTGAGCCGAGTAGATGATGCTAACAAACTGATTTTTGTATTTTAATAGTGCATAAGCACTAACATATCTTACTTTCTCTGGCTGTAGAGAATCTCTCTCGTTAGTAGTTTTGTTGCTTCCCTATTTCTTGGAGACTATGCTGCAATTGATTATAGTGATGGTAAGTTTACTTTATTACTAATGTGTTATTTCCTCTTATTTATTGCTTGTGGCCTCTCTGTTCAGTAGCGAACAGTTAGGTGATCACACCTAAACAGGTTTAAAACAGGATAAGATCATTTGGATCAGTGAGCATGTCTCCTTTTGATTGGAATTAGCCTATCCTTTATTGCTCATTTAATAATTTACATTTTTAATGCTGGCCCAAGCTATATCATCAATAGGTCAAGAGTTGCATATAATAGAGATGCTGTATTATTCCATAGGGAATTTTCAAGGAATATTACTGGCAATTTGAAATGATCTGGATTTCCTGATAATTTGACTCTTAACCCCTGAATTCTAAACACAGTTTAATTAGGCTTTAGACTTTAACTTGTGCCAGTGGTATGGAGATGATGGGGGTTCTGGCTTCTAGTTGGAGACTCAGTGAGAGGCCTATGGTGCTTTTCTCAGAATTATGTGCTACTCAACCACTTGACTGGCTAGAAGTGGGTTTTTCCTGGCATCGAGCACCACAGGGCTGAAGACACAAACGGTGATCAATCATTGCTTTTTGTTGAGTAATAAATGTTAGTTAGGAAACTGGGGGAACTTCTCTTGCTTCTTCAAAGAGTAGTGTAGCACTTGTTAAGATCCAAAGGAAGGTGAAATCAGAGTCTCAGTTTAACGTCTGATTCAGATGATATCCGTAAAAATCTGGCACTCTTTCTGTATTTCACTACAGTGTCAATATAGATTGTGTGCTGAACTCTTTGGAGTAAGGCTTGTGATCTTCCCTCACTTATAAGGCCAGGAGTGTGGAGTTTGCTGCTGATTCATCAGTGAACAGTTAGATTCCTCTGATAATGAAATTAAAACAACTACTTAGATGTAGACTCATCAGGTAATGTGCGACAAGAAAGGTTTGTGAGGTTGCTTCCTAAGATGAAAACTTTTCCTGTGCTGTGAAGTTGAATAAATTGGACCTCTAATTTCTGAAGTTTAAAAGAATGAGAGGCACTGTCAGCAAAACATGTAAAAATCTGTGCGATAACAAGGTGTAGAGATGGATGAACACAGCAGGTCAACCAGCATCAGAGGAGCAAGTAGGCTGATGTTTCAGGCCTACATCCTTCTTCAGAAATGGGGGAGGGGAAGGAGGTTCTGAAATAAATGGGGAGAGAGGGGGAGGCGGATAGAAGATGGATAGAGGAGACAGACCGGTCAGAGAGGCAAGGATGGAGCCAGTAACGGTGAGTGTAGGTGGGGAGGTAGGGAGGAGATAGGTCTGTCCAGGGAGGATGGACAGGTCAAGGGGGCAAGATGAGGTTAGTAGGTAGGAGATGAGGGTGGGGCTTGAAGTGAGAGGCGGGGATAGGTGGGACGAAGGACGGGTTAGGGAGGAGGGGACGAGCTAGGCTGGTTTTGGGATGCAATAGGGGTCGGGGAGATTTTGAAGCTTGGGACTTGCCACATCAAGCAGATGTTCACCTGCACATCTGCTAATGTGGTATACTGTATCCGCTGTTCCCATTTGTGGCCTCCTCTACATTGGGGAAACCAAGCAGAGGCTTGGGGACTGCTTTGCAGAACACCTACGCTTGGTTCGCACTAAATAACTGCACCTCCCAATCACGAACTATTTGAATGCCTCCTCCCATTCTGCAGATGACATGTCCATCCTGGGCCTCCTACAGTGCCACAACAATGTTACCCAAAGATTACAGGAACGGCAACTCACATTCCACTTGGGAACCCTGAAGCCCAATGGTATCAATGTGGACTTCACAAACTTCAAAATCTCCCCGCCTCCTACCTCATCCCAAAACCAGCCCAGCTCATCCCCTTCCTCTCACCTGTCCCCTCCTCTCACCTCAAGCCCCACCCCCATCTCCTACCTACTAACCTCATCCTGCCCCCTTGACCTGTCCATCCTCCCTGGACTGAACAATCTTCTCCCTACGTCCCCACCCACACTCACCTTTACTGGCTCCCTCCCTGCCTGTCTGACTGGTCTGTCTCCTCTCCACCTATCTTCTCATCTATACATCTTCTATCTGCCTCCCCTCTATTCCTATTTATTTCAGAACCCCCTTCCTCTCCCCCATTTCTGAAGAAGAGTCTAAGCCCGAAATGTCAGCCGTCTTGCTCCTCTGATGCTGGTTGGCCTGCTGTGTTCATCCAACTCTACGCCTTGTTATCTCAGATTCTCCAGCATCTGCAGTTCCTTTTATCTCTAAAAATCTGTGAGGTCT
This sequence comes from Stegostoma tigrinum, assembly GCF_030684315.1. Lineage (NCBI taxonomy): Eukaryota > Metazoa > Chordata > Chondrichthyes > Orectolobiformes > Stegostomatidae > Stegostoma > Stegostoma tigrinum. The sequence goes on along the minus strand of NC_081355.1, from coordinate 149,957,971 downwards.
TGATACTGTCAGAGGCTCTTTCAGAAGGCTTGTGAGCCTAGGGGTTGGTGTCATCGTCTAAGCATTCAATGGTTGGCAATTTAAGACTAAGAAATTCTCCATCCATATACTCTGGGGGGATAATCTGTCACTGATCATGTTTAGTGCTAAGAGGATCAGAGTTTTGGACTCCAAATGAGTTATACAATGTGAAGATAGAGCAGGAAAGTGTATTGAAGATCAGGTTTTTCAATGGGAATGCAGAGTTGATTGGCCATATGGACTACATTTATTGTTCTTGGGCCCATTTCTCCGTAACTAACCTGAAATAATTATCACACTTTTGCTACATTCCTCTAGGTTCTGGTATGAATTTGATGGATATCCATGCACATGAGTGGTCACAGCAGTGCCTTGATGCGTGTGCACCCGGTCTGAAGGAGAAGCTTGGTGTTCCACTCCCATCACACACTATTCTGGTATGAAATTAACGAGAATCTTAATTCTTGTTCTACCTCAAAAACAATTGACTATTCTTGAGTTACTAGTGTAGGTGAACAGAAATAATGCCAACTCTTAGAAAACAGCTGGATGAAGAGGCTAAGTAGTTTAAGCTGCTGCTTTTTGGAAAAAAAATAGAATCTTTGACGTTATGAAAAGATTGATATTTCCAGTCATTGCAGAGATTACTGGAGTAAATTTAGAAGGTAAAAGTGAATAGATTAAATTAACACAGAAAACACGGTGTGAAGCTGGATGAGCACAGCAGGCCAAGCAGCATCAGAGGAGCAGGAAAGATTAAATTAACAATTCTGTTTTACAGTAAATATATTTCGTTAGAATATGATATCAGGGAAAACTACTGAAACGAATACTTGACTCAAATTCATGAAGGAAATAGATGCTTTTCTTGAGCAAGAGAGATTGATAGACCTGGCAAGACGGCTGACAGTGATCAGCTAAAAAGGGGAGGATTTATCATCCCAAATGATCCATTTTGTTTCTTGAAATTACATTCTACAAAATGTAATAAATCAATTTCACACAACCAATGAGTGTACACCCTGATGTTATAAAAGCACATAAAATGGTATATAAATGTAGTGTAATTTTCTTCGGGTATTGTTTTCTACTCTCCTCCCTGATTAAAAGAACATAAGAACTAGAAGCAGCAGTAGGTCATCTGGCCCCTTGAGCCTGCCCACCATTTAATAAGATCATGGCTGACCTTTTTGAGACTCTGCTCCACTTACCCGCCCACTCACCATACCCCTTAATTCCTTTACTGTTCAAAAATTTACCTAGCCTTGCCTTAAAAACATTCAACGAGGTAGCTTCAGCTACTTCATTGGGCAGGGAATTCCACAGATTCACAACCCTTTGGGTGAAGAAGTTCCTCCTGACCTCAGTCCTACATCTGCTTTCCCTTATTTTGAGGCGATGCCCTCTAGTCCTAGTTTCACCTGCTAGTGGAAACAACCTCCACCTTATCTATTCCCTTCATAATCTTATATGTTTCTATAAGATTTCCCCTCATTCTTCTGAATTCCGATGTGTATCGGCCCAGCCTACTCAGTCTCTCCTCATAATCCAATCCTCTCAATCGAGTGAATTTCCTCTGCACCCCGTCCAGTGCTAGTATACCTATCTCTTCTCACATAAGGAGACCAAAACTGCACACAGTACTCCAGGTGTGGCCCCACCAGGACCCTATACAGCTGCAGCAAAGCCTCCCTGTTTTTAAACTCCATCCCTCTAGCAATGGCAGACAAAATTCCGTTTGTCTTTTTAATTACCTGCTGCACCTGCAATCCTACTTGTAGCGATTCATACACAAAGACAGCCAAGTCCCTCTGCACAGCAATGTGCTGCAATTTTTTAGCATTTAAGACATAGTCCATTTTACTGTTATTCCTACCAAAATGAATGACCTCACTCTTAACACATTGTACTCCATCAGCCAGACCTTTGCCCATTCACTTAGACTGCTTATATCCCTCTGCAGACTTTCAGTGTCTTCTGCACACTTTATTCTACCACTCACCTTAGTGTCATCTGCAAATTGTGACACACCACACTTAGTCCCCAACTCCAAATCATCTACGTAAATTGTAAACAATTGCGGTCCCAACACTCATACCTGAGGCACACTACTAGACACTGAACGCCAATCAGAAAAACATCCATTTACCCCTACTCTTTGCTTTCTACTGGCCAACCAATCCTGTATCCATGCCAATACATTACCTGTAATGCCGTGCAACTTTATCTTATGTAGCAGCCTTTGGTGTGGCACCTTGTCAAATGCCTTCTGGAAATCCAGATGCACCACATCCACAGGTTCCCCGTTGTCCACCATGTAAGTAATGTCCTCAAAGAATTCCACCAAATTAGTTAAAACATGACCTACCATTCATGAACCCATGCTGATTCCCAATGGGACAATTTATATCCAGATGTCTTGCTATTTATTCCTTAATGATAACTTCGGTAGTAGGGAAAATGCTTGAATCTAAGCTAACTGGCCTACAGTTACCTTCCTTTTGTTTATTTCTTTTTTTAAACTAGAAGTTATACTTTTTAACTGCAACAAAAACTTGGAATTCTTTATTGACTTTCATGTAATAAAACCTGCTGACATGCTCTATAGGGAAATAAAACAAAGAACTGCGAATGCTGGAAATCACAACAAAAATAGAAATTGCTGGAGAAACTCAACAAGCCTGGCAGTATCTATGGAGAGAAAGCAGAATTAACATTTCAAGTCCAATGACCCTTCTTCAGAACCATTTTGGACTTGCTGAATTTCTCTGCAGAGTCATTGTGGAACATTAAGAGAAAGAGTGAGTTTTAATGTGGAAAGATGTTATTGGCTTTTGAAGGTACAGGTCAAAATAGGGAGGTGGTTAAAAGAGAATCCTAGAATCTAGAGACACAATCCTGGGTGTTCTTTCACTGACATTGGAACGAAAGGTAGAGGTGAAAAACTGTTTATTAGGAATAGAAATCTCTTAGCATTAGTGATGCAGAAATGTGGATGTGAGAATGAAATTAGGCATTTAGTAGTCATTAAGAGAAGGAAAGAAAGAACAAGCAGCAACAGTATTGATTGTGGAGAATATTACAGCAATGGAGTGAAGGGGATGTCCTGGAGGAGAAAGGGCAGAATGTATTTGGTTGGAATTAAAAAATAATAGACATCCCATGACGTTGCTTGCTAAGTTCTATCCACCATAAACTCGTCCAAGAAATCTAGCAGAATAGATTTGCGAAGAAATTATGGTGAAGTCCAAAAAATATAGAGAAAAGCCTTTTTTTTTTTTAGTTTTTCATTTTAAACACATCAGGATAAGGTGAAACCCTCACAAAATGTGTCTAAAAGTGTAGAATAAGGTGACTTTGTCACAGTGCCTTTTGATCTTTGTCGACACGTTCACGATGTTGTCAGGTGCAGAACGATAGAAAATCTTCCGATCAGATTCCATATTCAGTTGAATAACAGTTAAGAGTCCTGATATTTGAAACATTATTTGGGTTTTCAAATTATTTCGCTGAGAATCACTTCATCATTGCAGCAGTTTGAGTGGTATAGGTGTGTTAGGATTTTGGCAGATGAGCAGGCTTGCGTCACTTGTCAGAAATTGGCCATAGCAAGGTCTTAGACCGAACCAGGCAGTCTTCATAGGAAATAGCAGTGCATGGTGATTATTGACCTATCAGAAGAGTCTAGTAGTTTCATGGTGGGTAAAGTGAACACAATGGAAGGGAGATTTGTACGGTTGGTGATCATTGTACACAGATTGGTGGGAATGTCAGGAATTTAAATGCCTGACTCACTGATTCAATGCAACATGTAGAAGCGATACACATGGGCTTACAAAGTGATCAATTTTTTAAAGTAAGTTACTCCAAAATCTCTGGAATTGAGCCAACCTTAAAAATTGCCATGTTTAAAGACTGTCCTCTAGAGAACTTTTTGTCTTGTGATAAATCTTGCCCCAGTATCTGAGCAATAATACAGGGAACCTTCTACTTTCTACAGTCAGGCCTCTATTAACTTTTTTTTAGTTGTAGCTTCATGCACAAAGAATGTCAGTTTACTTTTACACTTCTAACAACCAGTTTGTTTTCTTTAGGGTTCAGTTTCTCCATACTATGTAAAACGCTTTGGATTCAGTTCTGAGTGTAAAGTTATTGCTTTTACAGGTGACAATCCAGGTAAGATTATCGGATAATAATGGCATTGAGGTAACATCACCGCACTAATAATCCAGAGGCTCAAGCTAATGTCTGGGGACTCTGGTTCATATCCCATTATGGCAATGGTTGGAATTTTAATTCAATTAATAAAATCTGGAATTGAAAGCTTGTTGCAGTAATGTTGGCCATAAAACTACAATCAAATCTTATAAAAATTCCTCTGGTTTAATAATGTCCTTTAGGAAGGAAATATGCTGCGCTAACCTGGTCTGGCCTACATGTGCCTCCAGATCCATGGTGATGTGGTTGACTCTCAACTATCTTTTGAAATGGTCATGGAAAACCACTTAAGTTCTAGTTCAACTGAGGATAATTATCAAATGCTGGCTGCACCATCAGGGCCCACTTACCATGAAAGAACAAAAATGGTAAAAATTATCAACTGCCATATAACTAGAGTCACAGAGACATACAGCATGGAAACAGACCCGTCACCTCAACTTGTTCATGCCGGCCAGTTTTCCTAAACTGAATTAGCCCCTATTGTCTGCATTTGGCATGTATCCCTGTAAACCTTTCCTATCCATGCATCTGAGATAATGGGAACTGCAGATGCTGGAGAATTCCAAGATTATAAAATGTGAGGCTGGATGAACACAGCAGGCCAAGCAGCATCTCAGGAGCACAAAAGCTGACATTTCGGGCCTAGACCCTTCATCAGAGAGGGGGATGGGGAGAGGGAACTGAAATAAATAGGGAGAGAGGGGGAGGCGGACCGAAGATGGAGAGTAAAGAAGACAGGTGGAGAGAGTATAGGTGGGGAGGTAGGGAGGGGATAGATCAGTCCAGGGAAGACGGACAGGTCAAGGAGGTGGGATGAGGTTAGTAGGTAGATGGGGGTGCGGCTTGGGGTGGGAGGAAGGGATGGGTGAGAGGAAGAACAGGTTAGGGAGGCAGAGACAGGCTGGACTGGTTTTGGGATGCAGTGGGTGGGGGGGGAAGAGCTGGGCTGGTTGTGTGGTGCAGTGGGGGGAGGGGATGAACTGGGCTGGTTTAGGGATGCAGTTGGGGAAGGGGAGATTTTGAAACTGGTAAGTCCACATTGATACCATTAGGCTGCAGGGTTCCCAGGCGGAATATGAATTGCTGTTCCTGCAACCTTCAGGTGGCATCATTGTGGCACTGCAGGAGGCAAAGAGGATCCCCCTCATTCTCACACAAAGAGGATCCCCCTAGTCCTCACACACCACCCTACCAACCTCCGGATACAACGCATCATCCTCCGACACTTCCGCCATTTACAATCCGACCCCACCACCCAAGACATTTTTCCATCCCCACCCCTGTCTGCTTTCCGGAGAGACCACTCTCTCCGTGACTCCCTTGTTCGCTCCACGCTGCCCTCCGACCCCACCACACCCGGCACCTTCCCCTGCAACCGCAGCAAATGCTACACTTGCCCCCACACCTCCTCCCTCACCCCTATCCCAGGCCCCCAAGATGACATTCCACATTAAGCAGAGGTTCACCTGCACATCTGCCAATGTGATATACTGCATCCACTGTACCCGGTGTGGCTTCCTCTACATTGGGGAAACCAAGCGGAGGCTTGGAGACCGCTTTGCAGAACACCTCCGCTCAGTTTGCAACAAACAACTGCACCTCCCAGTCGCAAACCATTTCCACTCCCCCTCCCATTCTTTTGATAACATGTCCATCATGGGCCTCCTGCAGTGCCACAATGATGCCACCCGAAGGTTGCAGGAACTGCAACTCATATTCCGCCTGGGAACCCTGCAGCCTAATGGTATCAATGTGGACTTCCCCAGTTTCAAAATCTCCCCTTCCCCAACTGCATCCCTAAACCAGCCCAGTTCATCCACTTCCCCCACTGCACCACACAACCAGCCCAGCTCTTCCCCCCCCACCCCACCACCCACTGCATCCCAAAACCAGTCCAACCTGTCTCTGCCTCCCTAACCTGTTCTTCCTCTCACCCATCCCTTCCTCCCACCCCAAGCCACATCCCCATCTACCTACTAACCTCATCCCACCTCCTTGACCTGTCCGTCTTCCCTGGACTGACCTATCCCCTCCCTATCTCCCCACCTATACTCTCTCAACCAATCTTCTTTACTCTCCATCTTCGGTCCGCCTCCCCCTCTCTCCCTATTTATTCCAGTTCCCTCTCCCCATCCCCCTCTCTGATGAAGGGTCTAGGCCCGAAACGTCAGCTTTTGTGCTCCTGAGATGCTGCTTGGCCTGCTGTGTTCATCCAGCCTCACGTTTTACTATCCATGCATCTGTCTGAATGTCTTTTAAATGTTGTTATTGTATTCGCCTCGACCACTTCCTGTGGTAGTTCGTTCTATGTATGTGTCATCATTTGTGTGAAAACGCTGCTCCTTAGGTCCCTTTAAAATTTTTCGCTCTTACCTTAAACCGATATCATCTTCATTTGTACACGCCACCCTAGAGAAAAGACCTTTGCTACTCACCTTATCTGTGCCCCTCATGCTTTTTAAAATCTCTGTAAGGTCACTCCACTGCCTCTGATGCTTCAGCGTAAAAAGTCCCAGCCTACCCAGCCTCTCCTTTTAACTCAAACCCTCCAACCTCAGTAACATCCTTGTAAGTCTTTTTTGCACCCTTTCTTCACCATCCGGTCTACCTGTGATATCATTCTCAAGGAGCTATGCACCTGCACCTGTCTCTGTTCGACAATACTCCCTAGGGCCCTACCATTAACCCTGTAAGTCCTCTCTTGATTTGTCTTACCAAAATGCAATACCTCGCATTTATCCTACTTAAGCTCTGTCTGCCGCTCCTCAGCCCATTCATCCAGTTGATCAAGATCCCTTTGTAATCTCAGGTAACCACCTTCAATGTTGACAATACCACCAATTTTGGTGTCAACCACAAATTTACTAACCATTTCTAATACCTCTTCCTTGTGAACCTCAATCCCACCTAGTCTAGATACAGGCTACTAGACTAGGTAGGATTGAGGTTCACAAGGAAGAGGTATTAGAAATCCTTCAGAGGGTGCAGATAGATCAGTCCCCTGGGCTGGATGGGATTTATCCTCGGATCCTCTGGGAAGCCACGGAGGAGATTGCCGAGCCTTTGGCATTGATCTTTAACTCGTCATTGTCTACATGAATAGTGTCAGACGATGGAGGATAACTCGTGGTTCCCCTGTTCAAGAAGAGGAGTAGAGACAACCCTGGTAATTATAGACCAGTGAGCCGTACCTCAGTTGTTGGTAAAGTGTTGGAAAAGGTTATAAGGGATAGGATTTATAATCATCTAGAAAAGAATAAATTGATTGGGGATAGTCAGCAGGGTTTTGTGAAGGGAAGGTCGTGCCTCACAAACCTTATTGAGTTCTTTGAAAAGGTGACCAAACAGGTGGATGAGAGTAAACCAGTTGATGTGGTGTATATGGAATTCAGCAAGGCATTCGATAAGTTCACCACAATAGGCTATTGTACAAAATGTGAAGGAATGGAATTGTGGGAGATATTAGCAGTTTGGATCAGAAATTGGCTTGCTGAATGAAGACAGAGGGTGGTAGTTGATGGGAAATGTTCATCCTGGAGATCAGTTACTAGTGGTGTATCGCAAGGGTCAGTGTTGGGTCCACTGCTGTTTGTCATTTTTATAAATGACCTGGATGAGGGTGTAGAAGGATCGGTTAGTAAATTTGCAGACGATACTAAGGTCGGTGGTGTTGTGGATAGTGACGAAGGATGCTGTAGGTTGCAGAGAGACATAGATAAGCTGCAGAGCTGGGCAGAGAGGTGGCAAATGGAGTTTAATGCAGACAAGTGTGAGGTGATGCACTTTGGTAGGAGTAACCGGAAGGCAAAGTACAGGGCTAATGGTAAGATTCTTGGTAGTGTAGATGAGCAGAGAGATCTCAGTGTCCATGTACACAGATCCTTGAAAGTTGCCACCCAGGTTGACAGGGCTGTTAAGAAGGCATACAGTGTTTTAGCTTTTATTAATAGAGGGATCGAGTTCTGGAACCAAGAGGTTATGGTGAAGCTGTACAAAACTCTGGTGCGGCTGCACTTGGAGTATTGCGTACAGTTCTGGTCACCGCATTATAAGAAGGATGTGGAAGCTTTGGAAAGGGTGCAGAGGAGATTTACTAGGATGTTGCCTGGTATGGAGGGAAGGTCTTATGAGGAAAGGCTGATGGACTTGAGGCTGTTTTCATTGGAGAGAAGAAGGTTGAGAGGTGACTTAATTGAAACATATAAAATAATCAGAGGGTTAGATAGGGTGGATAGGGAGAGCCTTTTTCCTAGGATGGTGACGGCGAGCACGAGGGGGCATAGCTTTAAATTGAGGGGTGAAAGATATAGGACAGATGTCAGAGGTAGTTTCTTTACTCAGAGTAGTAAGGGAATGGAACGCTTTGCCTGCAACGGTAGTAGATTTGCCAACTTTAGGTACATTTAAGTCGTCATTGGACCAGCATATGGACGTACATGGAATAGTGTAGGTTAGATGGGCTTGAGATCGGTATGACAGGTCAGCACAACATCGGGGGCCAAAGGGCCTGTACTGTGCTGTAATGTTCTATGTTTTATGCCTCTTATATTCTCATCCACATCATTTATATAAATGATGAATAACAGTGGACCCAATACTTCCTCTGCAGCACACCACTAGTATCAGGTTATCAGTCTGAACAACAATCCTCTACCACCATCGTCTGTTCCTAACATCAAGCCAATTCTTTATCCAATTGGCTGTCTCTCCCCGGATCCCGTATAGGCTAACCTTACTAGCCAGTCTTCCATGCAGAACCTTGTTGAAGGCTTTGCTAACGTCCATATAGGCAATGTCTACCACTCTGCCATCTTCTATCTTCTCGGTCACTTCTTCAAAAAGATGAATCAATTTGTGGGACATGATTTCCAATGCAAAAAGCCATGCTGACCATCCCTAGTCAATTCTTGCCTTTGCAAATGCATGCAGATCCTCTTTCTCGGAATCCCCTCCAACAACTTACCCACCACTGAGATAGGCTCACTGGTTTGTAGTTCCCTGGCTTTTTCTTGCAGCCTTTCTTAAATAATGGCACAATGTTGGCCACCCTCCAGTCTTCTAGCACTGGGTGGATACTGAGTGTATGTGTCATTGGTGCAATTAAACAGCTTACTGATTTATGTGCATTAAATTGCCTCAAGACAAATCTCTAGGGATTTATAAGTTGGTTTGCTACAGTTTTTGTTCCAACAAGCTTACATAGAACCATCTTTTACAAACCACAAATATTTTGGTGATATGGAGAGGGACGTGTTCTGAAAGGAAGTGAGAAAATGAAAGCTAAAAATTTGTTATGTTAAAGAAATAAATGTACCTGCTAAGACTAGCAGTGTTTGATGTGGATGATGTTGATAACACCAAATTTATTATGCATACCTGGTTGCATTACAAAGGTTGCATTGCTTTGAACCATTGAAATCCTTGTGATGTGCTCCCACAACACTTCTAAGTGAGGAATAATAATTTTGTCAGGGCTGATGAAAGGATGGCACGGTGTGCAATTTAGGCAGAAGTACAACTTGAAGGTTTCTTGTTTTTCCTGGTTGAAATTGTAGAACCAGGAGGCGCTGTCAGAGTCAGGTTGATGAGTAACTGGAGACAGTATGCATTATAGTCACAGTATGTCAGTGACGGGGGACAGATAATAGGTTTTGTTGTAGGCACACTGATCAAATGGACTGGTCTTCCCCATACAGTGCTTGGTCTTGCTTTTATACTTGTACATTAATGAAATTTGAAATAAAAGAAAGATCTTGGCAGTATAAAGACAGCTGGCTGATCAGTACTTCTCGTGAAACTAGTTTGTTGAACATTAACAATGGAAACATTTACTTCCCTTTTTTATTTACAGATGGTGGCTGATCTATATTTCTATTTTTAAAATTTTCTATTGAGAGGTTCAGCATTTGTAGGTTTTGTTTTTCCATTTTAATAGTGAAATACTCTCGTTTTGAAACTCTTAAATGCTCAGGATCAATACATCTTTAGGGCTGAAGTACTTCCACCATTCTAATAACTTGTTCACATTCTGAAATCTTAAGCATGTGATGATAAATAATTTTGGGGTACTTACTTTATTTTTAAATTATGGTTATACGCATTCTGTGAACTATTGAAAAGTGAGCATGAGTAACTTTTCCAAGATGAAATGAAGTTCTGAACAATAAGATAATAATATGTTAAATACTTGGAATCTCTTCTATCTTACAGCATCACTGGCAGGAATGAGACTTCACCAAGGGGATATAGCAGTGAGTATATTTATTTTGTTGAGGACCTTGCATTTGTGTTCTGCTAAGTAATAAAGATTTAAGTTAAAACAATTAAGAAAAGTTGTCTGTTCTTAAAATTTCTCCTTTATTCTCTAAATCAAATCTGATGATTAATTAAACAATAAAAGTCCTGAAATCCATGATTAGAAAGAGGCAAGGGAGAAAGTAATATAATTACAAATAACTTTTTTGGTTCCTTAATGACCAAAATATTTTTTAAGCCCCTTTGCACACTAAGGTACTGATCCCTTGTTGAGAGATTAGTGGACATTCCTTTGGAGATTTGTCAGTAACGCTAACAATTGCTGAGGGTGTGATAAAATAATTTGGAGTAGGTGAGGTAGTGATCTTGGTGCTCTTTGATTCCAGTAAGACCTTTGAAAGAAATCCTATGGAAAAAAAAAATCTCGTTGTGGTAATAAATTCAGATATTCTTCTGTATCTGCAAGAGTTTCATTCCTGAAAACCCATGTGAATGATGAATTTCACGAGTGTGGAGCTCATTGAAAATAGTGTTAAAAATTAGTTAAATATTGCAGTTGTTTCATTTTTGCCCGTGGATATTGATTTTTGTTGTTACTTATTTTTTGGTGGGAATAGGCAAATTTGTGATTTCATAGAGAATTTACTGTAAACTGTAATTCTGTGGAAATATTTTACAATGGGTATGGAACCAGATCCAACTGGATGGTGCTGCACAAAATTTCCAGTTTTAAGTTTTACCAGTGGATCTCTCAATGGAGATAATGGGAACTGCAGATGGTGGAGAATCCAAGATAATAAAATGTGAGGCTGGATGAACACAGCAGGCCAAGCAGCATCTCAGGAGCACCAAAGCTGACGTTTCGGGCCTAGACCCTTTATCAGAGAGGGGGATGGGGTGAGGGTTCTGGAATAAATAGGGAGAGAGGGGGAGGCAGACCGAAGATGGAGAGAAAAGAAGATAGGTGGAGAGAGTATAGGTGGGGAGGTAGGGAGGGGATAGGTCAGTCCAGGGAAGACGGACAGGTCAAGGAGGTGGGATGAGGTTAGTAGGTAGATGGGGGTGCGGCTTGGTGTGGGAGGAAGGGATGGGTGAGAGGAAGAACCGGTTAGGGAGGCAGAGACAGGTTGGACTGGTTTTGGGATGCAGTGGGTGGAGGGGAAGAGCTGGGCTGGTTGTGTGGTGCGGTGGGGGGAGGGGACAAACTGGGCTGGTTTAGGGATGCGGTGGGGGAAGGGGAGATTTTGAAACTGGTGAAGTTCACATTGATACCATTAGGCTGCAGGGTTCCCAGGCGGAATATGAATTGCTGTTCCTGCAACCTTCGGGTGGCATCATTGTGGCACTGCAGGAGGCCCATGATGGACATGTCATCGAAAGAATGGGAGGGGGAGTGGAAATGGTTTGTGACTGGGAGGTGCAGTTGTTTGTTGCGGACTGCAAAGCGGTCCCCAAGCCTCTGCTTGGTTTCCCCAATGTAGAGGAAGCCACATCGGGTACAGTGGATGCAGTATACCACATTGGCAGATGTGCAGGTGAACCTCTGCTTAATGTGGAATGTCATCTTGGGACCTGGGATAGGGGTGAGGGAGGAGGTGTGGGGGCAAGTGTAGCATTTGCTGCGGTTGCAGGGGAAGGTACCGGGTGTGGTGGGGTCGGAGGGCAGTGTGGAGCGAACAAGGGAGTCACGGAGAGAGTGGTCTCTCCAGAAAGCAGACAAGGGTGGGGATGGAAAAATGTCTTGGGTGGTGGGGTCGGATTGTAGATGGCGGAAGTGTCGGAGGATGATGCGTTGTATCCGGACGTTGGTGGGGTGGTATGTGAGAACGAGGGGGATCCTCTTTTGGCGGTTGTGGCGGGGGCGGGGTGTGAGGGATGTGTTGCGGGAAATGCGGGAGACGCGGTCAAGGGCGTTCTCGATCACTGTGGGGGGAAAGTTGCAGTCCTTGAAGAACTTGGACATCTGGGATGTGCGGGAGTGGAATGTCTTGTTGTGGGAGCAGATGCGGCGGAGGCGGAGGAATTGGGAATAGGGGATGGAATGTTTGTAGGAGGGTGGGTGGGAGGAGGTGTATTCTAGGTAGCTGTGGGAGTCGGTGGGCTTGAAGTAGATATCAGTTACAAGCTGGTTGCCTGAGATGGAGACTGAGAGGTCCAGGAAGGTGAGGGATGTGCTGGAGATCTCCCAGGTGAACTGAAGGTTGGGGTGGAAGGTGTTGGTGAAGTGGGCCCCAGCTATGCCTGCCTCTTTGTAGGTTACGTGTCATGGGCATCCGCATGGGCCCCAGCTATGCCTGCCTCTTTGTAGGTTACATGGAACAGTCCCTCATCCGCACCTACACAGGCCCCAAACCCCACCTCTTCCTCCGGTACATTGATGACTGTATCGGTGCCGCCTCTTGCTCCCCAGAGGAGCTCCAACAGTTCATCCACTTCACCAACACCTTCCACCCCAACCTTCAGTTCACCTGGGCCATCTCCAGCACATCGCTCACCTTCCTGGACCTCTCAGTCTCCATCTCAGGCAACCAGCTTGTAACTGATGTCCACTTCAAGCCCACCGACTCCCACAGCTACCTAGAATACACCTCCTCCCACCCACCCTCCTGCAAACATTCCATCCCCTATTCCCAATTCCTCCACCTCCGCCGCATCTGCTCCCACAACAAGATATTCCACTCCCGCACATCCCAGATGTCCAAGTTCTTCAAGGACTGCAACTTTCCCCCCACAGTGATCGAGAACGCCCTTGACCCCGTCTCCGCGTTTCCCGCAACACATCTCTCACACCCCGCCCCCGCCACAACCGCCAAAAGAGGATCCCCCTCGTTCTCACACACCACCCCACCAACCTCCGGATACAATGCATCATCCTCCGACACTTCTGCCATCTACAATCCGACCCCACCACCCAAGACATTTTTCCATCCCCACCCCTGTCTGCTTTCCGGAGAGACCACTCTCTCCGTGACTCCCTTGTTCGCTCCACACTGCCCTCCAACCCCACCACACCCGGCACCTTCCCCTGCAACCGCAGGAAACGCTACACTTGCCCCCACACCACCTCCCTCACCCCTATCCCAGGCCCCAAGATGACATTCCACATTAAGCAGAGGTTCACCTGCACATCTGCCAATGTGGTATACTGCATCCACTGTACCCGGTGTGGCTTCCTCTACATTGGGGAAACCAAGCGGAGGCTTGGGGACCGCTTTGCAGAACACCTCCGCTCATTCCGCAACAAACAACTGCACCTCCCAGTCGCAAACCATTTCCACTCCCCCTCCCATTCGTTAGATGACATGACCATCATGGGCCTCCTGCAGTGCCACAATGATGCCACCCGAAGGTTGCAGGAACAGCAACTCATATTCCGCCTGGGAACGCTGCAGCCTAATGGTATCAATGTGGACTTCACCAGTTTCAAAATCTCCCCTTCCCCCACTGCATCCCTAAACCAGCCCAGTTCGTCCCCTCCCCCCACTGCACCACACAACCAGCCCAGCTCTTCCCCTCCACCCACTGCATCCCAAAACCTGTCCAACCTGTCTCTGCCTCCCTAACCGGTTCTTCCTCTCACCCATCCCTTCCTCCCACCCCAAGCCGCACCCCCATCTACCTACTAACCTCATCCCACCTCCTTGACCTGTCCGTCTTCCCTGGACTGACCTATCCCCTCCCTACCTCCCCACCTATACTCTCTCCACCTATCTTCTTTTCTCTCCATCTTCGGTCCGCCTCCCCCTCTCTTCCTATTTATTCCAGAACCCTCACCCCATCCCCCTCTCTGATGAAGGGTCTAGGCCCGAAACGTCAGCTTTTGTGCTCCTGAGATGCTGCTTGGCCTGCTCTGTTCATCCAGCCTCACATTTTATTATCTTGATCTCTCAATGGATTAACCTTTTGTTTTACATCTTTCTTAGCTAAATGATCTAGAACTCTGAATCAAAAACATAGCGGTTAAATTTACAGATAACACAAGGCTCAAAATGGAATGTGAGTAACTCCCAAGATGGCAGTGGAGCAAAGCCCCAGAGCCCAGGGCTTGCCTCCTTTTTTTTCCCTCTTTTTATTTCTTTTTTCTCCTTTATTTCTTGTACTTACCTGCTGTGAAGAGCTTGGCTGCACCAGTGGCTGCAACTGACCCCAGTGCAAACTCGTGCTGCAAGATTCTGGTACAACGGTAGCCGAAGAGTTGAAGTAGGGTGCGAGCATGGGACCTGGAATCAGCATCAGCGGCTGCTTCTTCGTTGGAGGTGATGTTAGAGATGTGGGCCCAGCGGCGGAAGATGGGTCCTGATGATTGGTGACTTCGAAGTTGGTTGGTCCAACGTTGGCAGTGGTAAAGTGGTGATGGTGTGGGCATCACGGCGAAGTCAGAGGAGAAGGCAGCATTTGAGGTTGGCGTCAGAATCAGACATGTTTTTCTTCAGCTGTGGCGATTTGGTTTGGCTGAATTAACATGAATTGGCACTCGTAAAATGGATGTGATGTGGAGGCATTGGTGAGCCAGGAGCCTATTGTGGAGCGCCCACCCCAACCCTCAGTATTCAGCAGAAACACAAGAATGGAGGAAGATGAGCTCTGGGTTTACTTATATTTTATTTCTTAATTTCAACCTACTTTCTGTAGGTCAAAATGGTGCCAGAGCATGGTGACATTTTACACTTTTCGCAGCATTTATTTGTTAAATACAAGTGACAATAAATCATTCAATTCAATTCAGTTTAATTCATTAAGGTAGTAGGAAAAAAAAATCAGAGGGTTAGTTAGGGTGGATAGAGAGAGCCTTTTTCCTAGGATGGTGACGGCGAGCACGAGGGGGTATAGCTTTAAACTGAGGGGTGAAAGATATAGGACATGTCAGAGGTAGTTTCTTTACTCAGAGAGCAGTAAGGGAATGGAACGCTTTGCCTGCAACGGTAGTAGATTCGCCAACTTTAAGTACATTTAAATTGTCATTAGACAAGCATATGGACATACATGGAATAGTGTAGGTTAGATGGGCTTGAGAACGGTATGACAGGTCGGCACAACATCGAGGTCCAAAGGGCCTGTACTGTGCTGTAATGTTCTATGTTCTATGTTTTATGTTCCTTCCACCACTGGTGCACAATGGCAGTGATGTGTGCCATCTGCAAGATGCTTTCTTGTAACTCACCAAGGATCTCCCAACAGAACCTTCCAAAGCTGCAATCGCTACCACATGGAAGGACAAGGGCACCAGCTGGATGGGAAGAACCCCATGTAGGTTCCCTTTCAAGCTTCAGACCATCTTGACTTGGAACTATACTGCTATGTCTTCACTTTGGTTTTGTTAAAATACTTGAATCACTGTCATACACCCCAGGGTCTATCGCATTCAAGGGCAACTGGACATAGACAATAAATGGTAGCTTAGCAAGCGACACCCACATCCCAAGAATGGGATGCTTTAATATAAAATATTTAATATTTACTCAGCTTGAGAAAAAATAAGTAATACCCACCAACTAATCAATGTCATAAATGAGTTGTGAAGTTGCTTTCTCCATATAGCCACCCTTGGGCAACTATCTGTGTGGAGTGTACACATTCTCCCTGTGTCTGGGTGAGTTTCCTCTGGGTGCTCCGTTTTCCACCCCCAGCCCAAAGACGTGCGCGCTAGTTGGGTTAGCCATGGGAAGTGCAGGGTTACAGGGATAAGGGAGGGGGCTGAGTAGGATGGGATGCTCCTCAGAGTGTCAGTGTGGACTCAATGGGCCAAATGGCCTGTTTCCACACTGTAGGGATCCTATGAGTCTATGATACAGACGGATACTACCGGAATATCTTACAATTTTGGAAGACTGGGACAGGAGTTTTCTTTTTTGTCCCACCAGAGCAGGAAAAGAACAGAGGAAGATGGGACAAAAATAGTGTCAGCAAACATGACAGCTTCCAGTTACCATCCTGGAAACCTTCTTATTCACCAGTGTAGACCATTAAGTTAATTAAGGACCTCCTTGAGAGATGGGTCAGTTTGGGATTTTGCTGCAAGAGGTGGAAACCAGTCATTACCATATTCTGAAATTAGGTGGACCCATAAATGGGAGCACAGCTGTAAGAGGCGCACAGCTGCCATCAGAGGTTTACAAGGCGCAGGAAAAGTAGTCAATATTTACTCTGATAGTACAGGTGGCTAGAGGATAATATTTACAGACATTATTAGTAGTTCATATGAGCACAAGGAAAGCAGCAGGTAGTAATAGTAATAATCTTTTTGTTATTTTTAACCCGACTTACCTATTATTTGTAGAAATACTTCTGAACTCTCATGCTAACATATTCTTTGTCAGTGCCATTGGCACATGTTTTACACAAATATGTCAGTTCGGCCAAGTCCATGTTTAACTGATAAAAACCAAAATAACTGCAGATGCTCTATGTCAAACAAAAAAAGAAATTGCTGGAAAAGCTCAGCAGGCCTGGCAGCATATGTGAGAAGAAAAAAGAGTTAACGTTTTGGGCCTGGTGACCCCAACTCAGAACCGGACCTGAAATGTTAACTCTGATTTCTCTTCACGGCAGCTGCCAGACATGCTGAGCTTTTCCAACAATTTCTGTTTTTGTTGTTAATATTTACCTGGTCCTTTGCAATTGTTCAGTTTGTTTTTATAAAGGAAACTGATGCACCCGGCCTCCCTTGATGTATTTCATAGACTTATTTGTACTAAATTGATTTTGAGAAAATTAAAATATCAAACTACAGAACATAGTGTTCATTCTGATTATAATACAAAAACATGACTTGTAAGGCACCTTCCTTTACCTTGAATTTGCAGTTGCTTACATTAGGCTTTTTATTGAATTTTCCAGGTAAGCCTTGGGACAAGTGATACTGCCTTTCTCTGGATCCAGGATCCTAAACCCACCTTAGAAGGACATGTCTTCTGTAATCCTGTTGACAGCAGTGCCTACATGGCACTCATATGGTAAGAGATAGAGTTGAACATAGATGAACCTGAGAAAAGCATGAATGTTTATTTATGATGACAAAATGTGAAGCTGGATGAACATAGCAGGCCAAGCAGCATCTCAGGAGCACAAAAGCTGATGTTTCGGGCCTAGACGAAAGGCTTGTCTTCTGAGATGCTGCTTGGCCTGCTGTGTCCATCCAGCTTCACACTTTGTTATCTTGGATTCTCCAGCATCTACAGTTCCCATTATCTCTGAATGTTTATTTATCCTCTTTTACTCCTGTTTAAGATGCAGGTTGACTGTTCCACCATATCTTGGACAATGAAGTACATTGTGCAACAAATTAAGGTTAATTGACGTTGAATTTTGATTAACCAAATGACCATTACCAGACTGCAGGCATATGTCGTTGACAGTAAGGTAACAAAACTCTCTTGTAGACCTTCAAATGCTCCATTTAATCTGACCATACTCCAGGACCTACATGTAATCGTTAATCAAACACATTGAGGTTGAACAAAAATACGAAAGAACTGCGGATGCTGGAAAATTGCTGGAGAAACTCACTAGGTCTGGCAGCATTTGTGGAGAGAAAACAGATTTAATGTTTTGGGTCCAGTATAGAAGAGTTCTGAAGAAGGGTCACTGGACTCAAAACATTAACTCTGCTTCCTTTTCACACATTATGACATTGTCTTTTCAAGAATCTTAGGCCACTATGACATTTATACAAATTCCCTCTAGTAATAGAATTGAAGCTGAAAACTGTTACAGTCACATGAAACAAAAACAAAACAAAAACAAACACAAAAACTAAAGACGGATCGTCAAAATGACTACCTACATTTCTAGGCAGTCTCCCACCAATAGCAACCCATGAGAGTAAATAATATTCTTTTCACATTGTGTTGTTAAAGGTGTGTGCATGCAGTGTTCTTTCTACTTCCATTTATTGTATGCAATTTTAAAGCTTGAAGGAATGTATTTACTTGGATTTCTTTGATGTTCTATATCTTAACCAGTATTAAGGCCCTATTCCTAAACCCATTGAGTAGTTTAACTTCAGCCTATATAAATGTGATTTCTATTCTATTTTTCTACCATTATGCATTGCATGTGCGAACTTGTATGTGAAATTTTCTTTCACACTGCTTCAGTATTGCAGAGATGGTGGAGACAAACATATGTCATATTATGACATTATGACATTTTGACAATTCCACTATTGTATACAAAGAATCTCCAAGAAAATGGTTAAACAAATTATATGGTCAGGTAAGTAAATTTTAATGCGAAAGAAATATTATTTGTGCCCTCATCTAAACCAATGCCTTATTTCTAGTTTTAAGAATGGCTCCTTGACGAGAGAGAAGGTCCGTGATGAAAGGGCTTCTCGTTCGTGGGATGAATTTGCAAAAGTACTGAAAACCACTTGTCCTGGAAATAATGGAAATTTAGGTAAAATAGAGAATGTGCACAGGAATTTCATAAATTATGAAAGATTGTTTTTAATTTTTTAATAGAAATGTAGGACTATTTACCAGAGATGAAAACTTCCATTTTCCTAATGCTTCACTATTAGAGTTGTAGGTTCGTCTGTTACTGGATGAAAGTCAAACATTTGAATGAGAAGTAGTTGGGAGGGCAAATGATGCTGACGTTTTGGGCAATGGGTGATTGTGTTCAACTGTGTAGTATTAGCATAAATGTAGAAACTAACCCCATTTCCTGAGCTGATGTCGAGGGAGGCAATGGCCTCGTGGTATTATCGCTGAACTATTAATCCAGAGACTCAGATAACATTCTGGGGATATTAAAATATGAGGCTGGATGAACACAGCAGACCAAGCAGCATCTCAGGAGCACAAAAGCTGACGTTTCGGGCCGAGACCCTTCATCAGAGAGGGGATGGGGTGAGGGTTCTGGAATAAATAGGGAGAGAGGGGGAGGCGGACCGAAGATGGAGAGAAAAGAAGATAGGTGGAGAGGGTATAGGTGGGGAGGTAGGGAGGGGATAAGTCAGTCCAGGGAAGACGGACAGGTCAAGGAGGTGGGATGAGGTTAGTAGGTAGATGGGGGTGCGGCTTGGGGTGGGAGGAAGGGATGGGTGAGAGGATGAACAGGTTAGGGAGGCAGAGACAGGTTGGACTGGTTTTGGGATGCAGTGGGTGGAGGGGAAGAGCTGGGCTGGTTGTGTGGTGCGGTGGGGGGAGGGGATGAACTGGGCTGGTTTAGGGATGCGGTGGGGGAAGGGGAGATTTTGAAACTGGTGAAGTTCACATTGATACCATTAGGCTGCAGGGCAAACAACTGCACCTCCCAGTCGCAAACCATTTCCACTCCCCCTCCCATTCTTTAGATGACATGTCCATTATGGGCCTCCTGCTGTGCCACAATGATGCCACCCGAAGGTTGCAGCAACAGCAATTCATATTCCGCCTGGGAACCCTGAAGCCCAATGGTATCAATGTGGACTTCACCAATTTCAAAATCTCCCCTTCCCCCACCACATCCCTAAACCAGCCCAGTTCGTCCCCTCCCCCCACTGCACCACACAACCAGCCCAGCTCTTCCCCTCCACCCACTGCATCCCAAAACCAGTCCAACCTGTCTCTGCCTCCCTAACCTGTTCCTCCTCTCACCCATCCCTTCCTCCCACCCCAGGCTGCACCCCCAACTACCTACTAACCTCATCCCACCTCCTTGACCTGTCCGTCTTCCCTGGACTGACCTATCCCCTCCCTACCTCCCCACCTATACTCTCTCCACCTATCTTTTCTCTCCATCTTCGGTCCGCCTCCCCCTCTCTCCCTATTTATTCCAGAACCCTCACCCCATCCCCCTCTCTGATGAAGGGTCTCGGCCCGAAACGTCAGCTTTTGTGCTCCTGAGATGCTGCTTGGCCTGCTGTGTTCATCCAGCCTCACATTTTATTATCTTGGATTCTCCAGCATCTGCAGTTCCCACTATCTCTAACATTCTGGGGACCTGGGTTTGAATCCCACCCACGACACATGGTGGAATTTGAATTCAGTAAGAAAAAAAATCTGGAATTGACAATCTAATGATGACCAATTGACGATTGTCAAAACAACCCATCTGGTTCACTAATGACCTTTAGGGAAGAAAACTGCCATCCTTACCTGGTCTAGCCTACATGTGACTCCAGATTCTCAGCAATTTGGTTGACTCTGAACTGCCTTCTGGGAAATTAGGAATGGGCAATAAAAGCTGCCTAGCCAGTGACACCCTCATCCTGTTTATGAATAAAAAGAAAGGGGCTAAGTGTAGAAAAAAATTGCAGAGGGCCAAGGATAACTCCATACAACAGCCCAGAGGTAACAGTATGGAATGGAAAGGAGATTCATTCATGATGCACTGTTTATGATTGGATTGTTAAGAATTGTCAAATTGAGTTAGATGGCAGAGGAGTGATCTTGTTGAAGGATAATGTGGTTGATCATCTAATACTATGGAGAGATTAACAAAAAAAAGGGAGTAATGTGCACTGTGGTCACATTCATTGAGGATGTCATTTGAAGCCAGTTTTTAAACAGTGAAGGAGAGAAGGAACCATGTGCTCTATTGGATGGCACATGGATCAAAAAGGTGTTGAATGGTTAGCATTGTAGTTGGAATAGGATCAAGTGAGCAGGAGATGGATCTCATTGACATGCTAAACTTAGACTGTGCAAGGAGGAAATGGAAGAGAGACTACAGAAAATGTTTAGGCCTAGGGAGTGAGGAAAGTTTGATTTTATGGGTGTAAGAATTTGTTTGAGGCAGTTGATCAGGTGGCCTCAATCTTAGTGATTAAGTGTCATGCTTGTTAGACAGTGTTTGCCCCCATGTCTCCTGCCATGGAATAACAAACCTCTCACCGAACTACAGACAGTGCTCATCACTATCAACGCTAGTCAAAGCCATGGAATTAACAAAATGAGTTCCACACCTCCAGCCCGACCGCCATGCCATGTAGTGGAAGCACTGAGTGGGAAGGTTAATGGGCATGCTACTGTTAGGTTTGCTGCTTGAAGGGAGACAATGATGAGTGATTTGCCTTTAGAGAATACTGAAAGGGATGCTAAAGTTGACTGTATGCTTATCCAATAGAGATTTAAGGCAGAGGTTGCAGCAAGAGAGTAGGAAGGCAGACGCCTAGTAATGAGTCTAAATAGAGAATCATGACAATGAGCAAAGCAAAAGGAAAGATAAGCAATAAAACATTTGTCCCTTTTATTAAGTGATTTGGTTCTTCTGTTTATTTAAGTTTCCCTGCTGTATTAGATTAATTACCATTTTCAAAGTACCGTTGCAAATGTAGGATTCCACTTCATCAAAATATTTGATTTCCTCCTAATACAGCAATTTATCTGAGGCAGGAAAACTAATACTAGAGAAGCCCAGTGCAGGATTCATCCATATCTCCCTAATCAATATTAAATGAGTGCATTTTATTTGAAGATTTTTGCTTATTATGTGTACATTGTGTTTTTTTTTAAAGGATTTTATTTTGATGTGATGGAGATCACCCCAGCTGTAGTAGGTATTCATCGATTCAATTCCAAAAACTGCAGGGTAAGTATGATAAAAATGGATTTTCATTTGTCATAGTCCTTAACTTGTATGCTGTACTGTTGAAGACGAGATGCAAAAGAAAATGCAATAGGTCACCCAGAGTACCTCTCAATGGCAAAGTTATTAGCTGAGAATCCAAAGTGACTACTACATGGGCTGCATAAGGGTGTTCTCCAATTTGATTCCTGACATGTTCATTAATTCATTAGAGCTATCATTTCAATTGAAAGCTTGTTTCCTATTGTCAAAGCTTGACTATCTATTTAATATTGTTATGAAAAATTCAGGGTCCTGTAGATCTAATGTATTTAGAACAGATGAAGTTGTCTGTTAATTTCAGTTTTTATGTAATTTGCAAGAGTGGTAGGATCATATTTCTGCGAATGTTCAAGTGTACAGAAGTGAACTGAAGCACCGCTAACTCCGCAACATAGCAGAAGTAGGTCAATAAACCCTTCAAGCCTGCTCTGCCCTTCTTGATCATGGATGATCATTCACCCCAATGCCCTGTTCCTATGCTATTCCCATATTCTTCAATGTCATTGGTAACTAGGAATCTATCTTGAAGTTAATTCTCCACTCTGAGTGAAGAGGTTCCTCTTCATCTCCATCCTAAATGGCTTTTCTTTTATTCTGGTTTGAGACCCCCGCAGCTCATTTTGGAAGCGAGAAGAGAAGAACAGATTATCATTTTAAATGGAGAAAAGCTGCAATACAAAGGGCTTTGAGAGTACTTGAACATGAAAGACAGAAAGCTAGCACGTAGATAGGAAGGCTAATGGAATGTTGCCCTTTATTTCAAAGGAGTGGAAGAGAATTTCAGCAAGGAATGCTACCAAAAAGGAAGTAAGAAAGGAAATTTTAAAAAATCAGGACCCTAAAAGCTGTAATCTCAAGATTATTTCCAGTGCTACTGAGTATAAGAGCAGGAGGATTGATTGAATGCAGACCCTGCCAGATCTGCTGAGTTTCTCCATCAATTTCTGTTTTTTGCTTGTAACAAGACTTACCTATTTTTAAACGTCAACCCACATAGCAATAAAGGAAAAATTCAATCTGCCTTCTTCATCACTGGCTGCAGCTGCGTGCTAATGATTTGTATTTCATGCACAAGAACATTCAGATCCCACAGTGCTACACTTTTTTTGGAGTCTCTCTTCATTTTAAAAAAGTCAATCTTTTGATTCTTCCTCACCCTCAGGTGCATGACCGCAACTTCCCTACATTAAACCCCATGAGCAAGGTTTTGTCACCTCACTAAACCTGTTAATATCCTTGTGCAGATTATTTAAATCCTCATCACAACATGCCTTTCTGCCTACTTCTGTAACATCAAATTTGGATATAGTTCATTATGTCCCCTCCTCCAAGCCATTAATGTAGAAAGCAAATAATTGATGTCCTGGAACTGACCCTTGTAGCACTTGTTGCATTTCTCCAACCTGATCTTCTGTCTTCTGTGTGTTAGTAAATCCTAAACTATGCTATACATTAGTCTTCAATCCCTGCCTTACTGTGAGCTCCTACCTTGTACAATAAATTTTAAGTGCCACCTTATCACATTCATTCTGGAAATCCAAATACACTGCATCCACCAATTCACTTCTATCAATGTTCTTCTATATATCAGCTAAAAAAATTTTCAAAAATTTCCTCTCAAACTACAACTATGTTGACTGTGTTTAAATGTGTGAAGCTTTTCTTTAATAACGAAGTCAGCATTTTCCTAATGACAGATGTTAGGCTAACTGGCCTATAATTTCCTGCTCTCTCCCTTCTTGTACAGGGGTATCACATTAGTCACTTTCCAATCTGCTGGGACCCTCCCAGAATCAAGTGAGTTCTGAAATATTTTGATCAAAGCCTCAACTCTCTGTTGTTGTGACTGAGATAGTGAACGAAAACTGATCCCTGCTATTTTCCAAGTTATCACAAAAGTTAAAGATTTTAAGAAGTATGCAAAGTTCCCATGCAAAATAAGACAAAAGATTCCCAATGACCCTGCTTAAACAAAGCCACATTGGCAAAATATCTTCATTCAGGTTAACATGACAGAGCATCTTCTCTGCTTGGCATATCCCTCTCATTGTCCGTACACACCCTACATGTGAGGATAGATTAACTGGACATCAGTGTTTTGGAATGCAGTGCCAGCGTAATACCACCCAAACTATAGTCAATGAGGATTTTCAGTGAGAGATGTAAAAGGCCATATTCAAAAATGGGTTTAATGGCCTTGATCTCTTGTGACTGACCAAAAGATCTGAATAATTTGACAGGTAGGACTGGAAAAAGTGGAATTAGGTACTCATTGCATCATAATCTGCATAGACTGATTCTGGAATTTTAGCATTGCAAGGTTTACATATTATCATGTGGCCCTTTTAGTTTATTTATTTCTTTGTCTTCATAAAACCAGATGAATAAATATTGCAGTTTTGCTGTTCGTGTGTTTTAGGTTTCCGAGTTTCCCAAAGATGTGGAGGTCCGGGCAGTGATAGAGGGACAAATGCTGGCTAAAAGGGCATATGCTGAGAAGCTGGGCTTCAAAGTCTGTAAGTAAGAACAATGTAAGATAACCAAGAACTCCATGTGTATTTGAAAGTTTTCATACACTTTGCAAGCAGCAAGAATGCCTCTGTTTGTTACAAAAACAGAAATTGCTGTGAAAACTCAGCAAGTCTGGCAGCATCTGTGGAGACAAAGCAGAGTTAATGTTTCAAGTCTGCTGACTCTTCATCAGAACTGATAAATGTTACCTTTTCTTAGCTGTTATGCTAAAGTTGAGGTTGTGGTGTGTCATGGGAGAATTCAGTGGATAGGTGGAGATGGAACCCAGAGAGAAAGAGAGTGATATGAAAGAGGTAGGCAGACGAGGGAGTTATTGCTTGGGGCACTCCATTTCTGCCTGGAAGGAAGGCCTGAACCATCCCTATCCGCACGAACCTGCCTGGGTGAGCTCATTCTCATTTGAACAATTTCTCCTTTAAGAAATCTCACTGTCTTCAGATCAAAGATGCAGACACGGGATCCGCCGGCCATAACACATTCCAGTTACGCATTCTACCTTTTCCTAGCTGCTATCCGTCCTGATTAAGAGTCACCAAACTTGAAACATTAATTCTGCTTTCTCCCTACATATGATGCCAGACCAGCTGAGTTTCTCAAGCAATTTCTGTTTCGTTTTTGATTTCCAGCAATCCTTGGTTCTTTGTTTTGATATGTCTGTTCGCCCTGAATGGGTCATCTGGATTGTCTTAGTCTTGTGTGGTTGAACCAGAACTGTGTTTATCATTGCAATGCATAATTTATGAAATTAGATTGATTTGTGCTTATGGACTTTTAATTGGTGGAGTGCAGAATATTGTCCAAGACATCGTGGAAACCTTCTGTTATGTTAGTCTGGAATGTTTGATGTTCATGTGAACCGACTTGGCTTAAAGTTCATTTGATGAAATTTGAAAAGACAGAGAACCTTAAAGCCTGGATAAAGCTTAACCTGACTTACGGTGTAATAATATATTTTATGTTGCAATGAAGTTTGCAAAACCATTCCACTTATTAATTTGCTGATGGAGACTTTCTGACTCAGTGTCAATATTTTGGAAAATCAATGCACTTTTCCATTGAGGCTGCAAAGAAAATGGATATGTTAATTGTACTGTGCGTGATTGAGTGAAGAATTGATTATGCAGTGTTTTCTGTCCTTCACACTTTGATACTTGGTTGCAGGGCCTGCCTGTTGGGCTTAGATGTCCAGGGTGCAGTGGGTGGTGGAGGGTGGCCACAAGATTGCTGTACAGTTAGGCCTTGATTATTTGTCCAGGGAGTGCAACCTTGCACTTGCCAAGGCAGTGATCTGTCCAGACATTTTTTTGCCAATAAAGTGCTTTATTTTACATGGAAAACTAGTTTAAAATTTAGCTAATTCCAATTTTTGAGACACCTTCCCAATCCTGCGTACTGTGCAGTAGACTGGGCATTACTTAGGGCCAAAGGTAGTGGACATTGGCCCTTCTTGACTTTTGAGTAATGATTTGATCAGTGTTTTGTAACCATCCAGGAGAGTTTTCATATGACCTATCTCAACACAAAAATTACACGGTGGGCTGATGGCTAGGATGCTGCAACTGTGGATTCAAATTTGGAAAAGTATCATCTATACATTGAAAATAGTCATGGGGCAGGAGGCTTGTGATCTCTCCATCGAAGATGCATTCTTTATGGTAACCAAACAAACATGTTAGCAAGAACTGGTTGTGCAGGAACTCCTAAGGCAGTGACATTTATTTGGGCATCCATGGTGTCATTGAAGCTGACCAGCAGAAACCTGCACAGCTGCTGCTTTTGCTGTCTGGTTTCAAGTATCTCTGAACATTGGAATTTGTTTAAAAGGCATTCGGATGTGTATATGAATAGGAAGAATTTAGAGGGATATGGGCTAAATGCTGGCAGATGTGATTAGATTTATTTAGGATTTTTGGTCGACATGGGCGAGTTGGACCAAGGAGTCTGCTTCTCTGCTATGACCCAGTGATTCTAACCCTACAGCACAAATCGTGAAGTTCATGTGTGTGATGAATGCAGATTCAGACAAGATGGCTCATCTAGATTGCAATGATATAGTGACATTGTACAAATTACATCTTTGAGGAGCATGTTGGTGAAAAAAAGCTGTAAACACATGTATATATTATTTCTCTCAATGTGTAGGTTTTGTAGGGTCTTAGTGAATGCGGAATTTTTCAAAGCGTATGTGGAAAACTCATTTAGAACTGGTTGTGCCAACTCAAACAACCGCTTGGCTAATTTATGTTGTGCAGAGTCAGTCATAGAATAAGTGTGAAGTTTGTTTTATTCACTCATGGGATGTGGAGATCTCTACCTGGGCCAGTGTTTATTGTCCATCCCTAGTTGCCACTGAGAGAGTGGTGGTGAGCTGCTACCTTGAAATACTGCAATTCATTTGGTGCAGGTATATTCACAGTATCTTTAGAGGGAGTCTTAGGATCTTGACCCAATGACACTGGGCGAATAGCAATATGTTTTCAAATCTGGATGGTGAATGATTTAGAGGGGAACTTTCAGTTGGTGGTGTTTCCACATATCTGCTGCCCTTGTCCTTTGAGTTAGGGGTCATGGATTTTGAATGTGCTGTCAAAGGAGCCTTGCTGAATCCCTGTATCTTGTGGATGGTACCTGCTGCGACTGAACACAGGTGGTGGGGGGAATAAATGTTTGTGGTGCTGATCAGGTGGGCTCCTTCATTCTGGATGGCGTCAAGTTTCTTGAGTAGGAGTTGGACCCATCTAGACAGTTGGAGAGTATCCCATCATAGTCCTGACTTGTTCCTTGTAGATGGTCTTTGGGGAGACAGGATGTGAATTTCTCACTGCAGGATTCTTAGCATGTAATTTGCTTTTGTAGTGAGTACCAATAAAGCATAATTACCAATTGCAAGGTTTAAACTAATAGATTTATGGCTTCAGCAAGATCGTAGAAATAATGAGGACAGGCAGGTATTGGTTTACAAATATCAATAAAGTACTTTGAGAGGTTAATAATGACACACACCAACTCCAGCCTTCCAGATTGCCTTGATCTGCTACACTTCATCCACCATCATGATAGATCCATGGCAGACACCACCTCCCTGGGCCTACGGTCGTTCTTGGAACATCTGGATAACAAGGACAATTATGTCAGACTCCTATTTAATGACTTCAACTCACCTTCAACACCATAATTCCAATAAAACTCATCTCCAAACTCTGAAACCTGGGACTCTGCTCCCCCCTCTGTAACTGGATCCTCAATTTTCTGACCCGCAGACTGCATTCAGTTAGATTTTGAATTAGATTTTACTATCACTTGCACTCAAGAATAGTAATACATGAGTACAGTGAAAAGTGTACTGAGTCGCCATTCTCTGGTGCCATCTTGGTTATAAAACCAGAATCTCAAAAAAAGCCGCAGAAATAAAGGAAAACCAAAAAATAAGAAAAATGTCCAGATCGCAAATCTAAGTCTCATCTTCATAAATGTTGTTGGAACCACTGATGCAGGCACTTGGACTTAGCCATGGCCTGAAATCTTGGTCAGCCTGCAAGGCTTGCATTAAGCACAGGAAGAAGCTATATTCTTGCCACTGCCGCCTCCGATTACTCAAGGAGTTTTGCCACCGCAGCCACTGGCCTTGAATGCCAAGAAAATGTCCTTGCTGGCACCTTCAATTGCTGGGAGAGGCCACATCTGTCTCAGCCTTCTGGGAGGCTGCTGCCATTCTGTGCATGGCCTGCTTTTGCTGCTGTGCTGAAGTTGCCGAATAACTTGCTGCAAAAGGCTTTAAACAAAAGAAGAATGAGAAAAAAAAGAAAAACAGCAGACGTTAAAAGAAAAAGGACAGGTGACAACACCTCTTCTACAACAATCCGCAACACTGGAGCCCCGTAAGACTCATTATAATACTCCTTATATATTCACAAATGTGTGGCCAAATTTGGCTCTAACTCCATTTACAAATTTGCCGATGACACCACTGCAGTGGGTTCGATCTCAAACAACAATGAGACGGAGTACAGAATAGAGATAGATAGCGTAGTGGTGTGTGTAAAGACAACACTCTCTCCCTCAGTGTCAGCAAAATGAAAGGGCTGATCATACATTTCAGGAAGCAGAGTGGAGGACACACCCTGTCTGTATCAATGCTACTGAGGTGGAGGTGGTTGAGAGCTTCGGGTTCCTAGAAATAAGTACCACCAACAATCTGTCTTGGCTCTTCCACCTCAACGCTACAGTCAAGAAAGCACACCAACGTCTCTATTTCCTCAGAAGGTCAAGGAAATTCAGTATGTCCACAATGGCACTAATCAATTTTTATAAATACATCATAGAAAGCATCCTATCCAGATGCATCACAGCTTGGCAACTGCACACAGTCCAGTCCATCACCAAAACCAATACTCCTTCCATTGATTCCATCTACACTTCCTGCTGCCTTTGGAAAGCAGCCAACATAATTAAAGACCCCTTCCACCCCGATTATATTCTCTTTTACCCTCTTTCATCAGGCAGAAGTAACAACAATTTGAAAACACATACCAACAGATTTAAGGACAGCTTCTTCCTCCTGTTATCAGACTTAAGAACGGACTCTTATATTTTACAGTTGGATCTTTCTCTGCACCTTCGCTGTAGCTGCAACACTATATTCGGCATTCTGTTCTGTTACCATGATGCACTTAGGTAAAGCCTGATTTGTCTAGTTAGCACACGGTATTTTTCACTGGATCTCAGTACATGTGACAATAATAAATCAAATCAAATCAACCTAGCATCCTGGAGTAAAACTTTGGGGATATCTTTACATGAGTAAGACTTGAGGTTCCAGGGACAATTTCTCTTTCTCCACAGGTGCTAAGACTCTGACTATTTGCAGCATTTATTGCAAAGACCCAGCCTCTGGAGTACTTTACCTTTGCCCTGGACAATTTCTTAACCTCTTCCAGGGTGCGTTGCTATCACTGGTATGAAGGAAAGAACATGGAATGACATTAGTGTAAATAACTTGTAAATTCAGTACTCATTTAGTAAGAGTGAATACTCAATGTTATGAATGAAATTCTACTGATAGCCTTACTTCAAAGTCATCTTTGTATGAACTGTCTGTACAAGATAAGTACTGAAAATTGAATTTGTTTTACATGAAAGCCTATTTAAATTTAACATCCAAAAATATGATGGAAGAAAATTTAGCACTGCTGCTAAATGAAGAAATCCATTGATATAACTAAAATGAGCTTCTGAAAAAATTTTCACGCTAAATGTCTGAATGGTGAACGTGTTTAATATTTGGGAAAATTTCAGTAATTATCAGTAATCTTACCACTGAGCACCAAATGACATAATCTTATTATTTGTACTACTTTGCACATTCTGCTGAAGGTTCAGAATTGCAGCAAAGTGTTTAAGTTGGAGGACTAAAAATGCCAAACTAGCCTGTTAAGTAGAATGAGCAGTGGAAATTTTGGTCAGTTATGTGGTGCATTCACCTGAAGGTACAAGTCAGACTCAAATCAGACTTCAGTTGATGACAATGGGATGCAGTCAGTGTGATGAAAAACAATTTCTTAAATTCAGAATTATTCATAGCTTTAGGTTATTTAAAATTAATAAAACATGTCACAATGTGATGGATACTCAAAACAACTAAGTAACATGACTACAGTCATTCCAGTCAGCAACAGAGATGCAGTAGCTTCAATCCACCATAAGGGTGCAATGAAAGACCATTGAGGCTTCAGTCTACTTCTGCCATCCAAAGCAGTTCAGTTTCTTCCTTTGTGTAAATGTTTGGTTGTTGTGTGTGTAGATACAAGCTTAACTGTTTGTATGCTTCTGTTTCAATGATTTGGAGTACAATTTGTAGCTAGAGGATCCCTTGTGTGCATTTTGGGTAGACAGGGAGCCATCATCTTTGGTTCCCACCACAATTTTTTTGGCTAGTCACAGATTCTGTCTCTCCTCCTGGCTACTGTCTCCGTTTGAGGCTAACCCATCTCTAAACTTAGTGCCCTATTTGACCCTTAGTTCAACTTCTGTGACTATATCCTCATCATTAGCACCAAGATCAGTCTATGCTCATCATTATAATCTTGCTTAGCTCCACTACAACTCAGCTCATCAGCTGTTGAAATCCCTACTGGTGGATTTGTTACTTTTATAACTGAACTACTTGAATGCTGTTCTAGCCAGCCACTGGTGTTCTACACTGTAAAAACTGAAGCTAATTCCAAAAGCTGTAGTCCATATTCTAACTCTCGAAAGTCCCCTTAATGAATCAACTCTGTTCTCACTGAGCTACTTTGTTCCTCAACCTCTTAATTTTAGAATTCTGATCCTCATGTCGTGTTCCTCCCGGGCCTATTTTCCTTCTGTGACCTTTGTTATATCCTCCAGCCTTAAATCTTCCTTAATTCTTCCATCTTCTTATTTTGATCTCTGTACCTGTCCGTTTTTGTTCACCTCATCATTGGTAACTGGGCTTTCAGCCGACCAGCCTGTAAGATGTGGAATTCACTTCCTGTCCATCTCTGTGGCTACCTCCCCCATTTCTTTTCTCCTTTAAGATCCTCTTTAAAACTTACTTAGAGAACTTTAGTTAGGTCATGCTCGGAATATTGTGCGCCGTTCTGGTCACCACACTATCAGAAGGATGTGGATGCTTTGGAGAGGGTGGAGAAAAGGTTTACCAGGATGTTAGCTGGTATGGGGGATTTTAGCTATGAAGAAAGGCTGGATAGCCTGGGTTTGCTTTCACTGGAAGTTGAGGGGTGACCTGATAGACGTTTATAAGATTGTGAATGGCATGGATAGAGTGGAGAGTATGAGGCTTTTTCCCCAGGGTGGAGGGGTCAATTACTATAGGATACAGGTTCAAGTTGCGAGGGGAGAAAGTTTGAAAGAGATGTGTGAGGCAAGTTTTTCACACAAAAGGTTATGAGTGCCTGGAATATGCTACCAGAGGAGGTGGCATTAGATAGGGTGAGAGTCTTTCTCCAAGGATGGTGACTTCAGCTTGTACAAAAGAGCATAGCTACAAATTGAGGGGTGATACATTTAAGACAGAATTCAGAGGCAGGTTCTTTACTCAGAGAGTGGTAAGGGCGTGGAACACCCTGCCTGCCAATGTAGTTAACTCAGCCACATTAGGGGCATTTAAACAGTCCTTGAATAAGCATATGGATGATGATGGGATAGTGTAGGGGGAGGGGCTTAGATTAGTTCACAGGTTGGCGCAACATCGAGGGCCGAAGGACCTGCTCTGCGCTGTATTGTTCTATGTTCTCTGTGGTGGAAGCAGCATTCAAGAAGCAGCTGGACAAGTACCTGAATAGGGAGGGAATAGAGGGATGCAGATCTTTTAAGTGAAAACACTTTGAGTATGGAAGGGCAAAATGTGTCAGTGCAGGCTTGGAGGACCAAAGGGCCTGTTCCTGTGCTGGATTGTTCTTTTCCTTTGTTCTTCGTCACCTTTGGCCAAGCTTTTTGTCATTGCCTTCGTATGTCCTTTTTTTGACTTGGTACCTTTTTGCACTAATTACATTCCTGTAGGATGATTTTCTATGTTAAAGGTACTGTAAAAATGCAAGATGCTTTTAACATCCTGTACAAGACAATATTTGTGCATTATTTGTTATGTTTAATCAATGTCGAAACTTGTAGCCTATAATGAAGCTCAATATTTCTTCTATCAATTACAACTTACCCTTTTCTTTTTGAACTCTCACGGTGCTGACTGTGAAAGTAAGTGGTGAGCAGTGTGGGGTGTTGCAGTGGTGAGGAGCAGTGGGGGGTGTCGAGGGTGCATTTGGGGTGGCGGTGAAGTATTGTCAGAAGTTGCCTAGCTGGCGTTTGCCATTGTAACCGGCAGTTAGAAGTTGTGCATTAATGTTTTGGTGATTTATGGACTCCAAGAATTGAAAATATTGCTAAATTCGAAGGATGGAAATCAATGTGACATTGAGGTACACAGAGCTTTCAAAAAACCACAGTGGGTTGAAAGGGGATGGTTTAATGCTGTATGTCAAGAATACCTGGGAGGTAAAAGACATTGATTGAAAGGAAAATGGAAAACTTCAGAATGATCTAGAGTGTAGAAAAATTAAAGAAAGCTCCAGGGGTATGTTGTAGACCACAAAGCCTGTAACAAAACCATAAAGAGAGCAGTTTGCAATATAGAAGGGTGGAAAATGTATCAGAGATAATGGGAACTGCAGATGCTGGAGAATTCCAAGATAATAAAATGTGAGGCTGGATGAACACAGCAGGCCAAGCAGCATCTCAGGAGCACAAAAGCTGACGTTTCGGGCCTAGACCTTTCATCAGAGAGGGGGATGGGGAGAGGGAGCTGGAATAAATGGGGAGAGAGGGGGAGGCGGACCGAAGATGGAGAGTAAAGAAGATAGGTGGAGAGAGTATAGGTGGGGAGGTAGGGAGGGGATAGGTCAGTCCAGGGAAGACGGACAGGCCAAGGGGGTGGGATGAGGTTAGTAGGTAGCTGGGGGTGCGGCTTGGTGTGGGAGGAAGGGATGGGTGAGAGGAAGAACCGGTTAGGGAGGCAGAGACAGGTTGGACTGGTTTTGGGATGCAGTGGGTGGGGGGGGGAAGAGCTGGGCAGGTTGTGTGGTGCAGTTGGGGGAGGGGACGAACTGGGCTGGTTTTGGGATGCGGTGGGGGAAGGGGAGATTTTGAAGCTGGTGAAGTCCACATTGGTACCATTGGGCTGCAGGGTTCCCAAGCGGAATATGAGTTGCTGTTCCTGCAACCTTCGGGTGGCATCATTGTGGCAGTGCAGGAAGCCCATGATGGACATGTCATCAAGAGAATGGGAGGGGGAGTGGAAATGGTTTGCGACTGGGAGGTGCAGTTGTTTGTTGCGATCTCAGGCAACCAGCTTGTAACCGATGTCCATTTCAAGCCCACCGACTCCCACAGCTACCTAGAATACACCTCCTCCCACCCACCCTCCTGCAAAAATTCCATCCCCTATTCCCAATTCCTCCGCCTCCGCCGCATCTGCTCCCACGATAAGACATTCCACTCCCGCACATCCCAGATGTCCAAGTTCTTTAAGGACCGCAACTTTCCCCCCACAGTGATCGAGAACGCCCTTGACCGCGTCTCCCGTATTTCCCGCAACACATCCCTCACACCCCGCCCCTGCCACAACCGCCCAAAGAGGATCCCCCTCGTTCTCACACACCACCCTACCAACCTCCGGATACAATGCATCATCCTCCGACACTTCCGCCATTTACAATCCAACCCCACCACCCAAAACATTTTTCCATCCCCTCCCCTGTCTGCTTTCCGGAGAGACCGCTTTCTCCGTGACTCCCTTGTTCACTCCACACTGCCCTCCAACCCCACCACACCCGGCACCTTCCCCTGCAACCGCAGGAAATGCTACACTTGTCCCCACACCACCTCCCTCACCCCTCTCGCAGGCCCCAAGATGACATTCCACATTAAGCAGAGGTTCACCTGCACATCTGCCAATGTGGTATACTGCATCCATTGTACCCGGTGCGGCTTCCTCTACATTGGGGAAACCAAGCGGAGGCTTGGAGACCGCTTTGCAGAACACCTCCGCTCAGTTCGCAACAAACAACTGCACCTCCCAGTCGCAAACCATTTCCACTCCCCCTCCCATTCTCTAGATGACATGTCCATCATGGGCCTCCTGCAGTGCCACAATGATGCCACCCGAAGGTTGCAGGAACAGCAACTCATATTCCGCCTGGGAACCCTGCAGCCATATGGTATCAATGTGGACTTCACCAGTTTCAAAATCTCCCCTTCCCCTACTGCATCCCTAAACCAGCCTAGTTCGTCCCCTCCCCCCACTGCACCACACAACCAGCCCAGCTCTTCCCCCCCACCCACTGCATCCCAAAACCAGTCCAACCTGTCTCTGCCTCCCTAACCGGTTCTTCCTCTCACCCATCCCTTCCTCCCACACCAAGCCGCACCCCCAGCTACCTACTAACCTCATCCCACCCCCTTGACCTGTCCGTCTTCCCTGGACTGACCTATCCCCTCCCTACCTCCCCACCTATACTCTCTCCACCTATCTTCTTTACTCTCCATCTTCGGTCCGCCTCCCCCTCTCTCCCTATTTATTCCAGCTCCCTCTCCCCATCCCCCTCTCTGATGAAGGGTCTAGGCCCGAAACGTCAGCTTTTGTGCTCCTGAGATGCTGCTTGGCCTGCTGTGTTCATCCAGCCTCACATTTTATTATCTTAGGGTGGAAAATGTATGTTTTTTGAGAATATATAATTTAACTTAATAGTAGACTTCAATTAACCTTATATAATCAGAACAAGCTTAAATGTTTTTAGTTCAAGAGTTGCTAAAAAAAAATGCACGACTGCTTGTTGATCCAGTGTGTCAAGGAAGCCGAACAAAACAATGTTTTAAAAAAAACTGTTCA
This sequence comes from Stegostoma tigrinum, assembly GCF_030684315.1. NCBI lineage: Eukaryota > Metazoa > Chordata > Chondrichthyes > Orectolobiformes > Stegostomatidae > Stegostoma > Stegostoma tigrinum. The sequence continues at coordinate 149,922,963 of NC_081355.1, read as the reverse complement.
TCAGATGTGGGTGTCGTATTCCAATCGCTAATTGCTTGGAGGGCAATTAAGACTCAGCCATATTTCTGTGTGTCTGGAGGCGCACGTGGGCCAAATCAAGTAAGGATGGCAGATTTCCGTCTTTAAATAGCATAAGTGAAACAAATGGGATTTTAACAACAGTTGAAAGTGGTCGCAAGGTGGCCACTAGGCCTTTTTGTTCCAAGTTTTTATTGAGTTCAAATTTCATCCTCAGCTATGGTCCTGTCCGCAGACCATTAGAGCCTGGGTTTCTGGATTACAGTCCAGTGACACTATTCCATCACCTCCCCAAAATGTGGGGTTACAGACACAATTGTACATGAAATAGTGTATATAGCTTTTGAGGATAATGACTATAGACTAGATTAAGATATCAAACTTCATGTCACCTGATTTCCTGGATCTGTCTTCCAGTAATGTGGCTGACTCTATCCTGGATTATGTAAAGTTTTGTGAACACTTTTGTCGTTACACTCAGCCAGACAAATGGAGAGCATTTTGTCATGAGACTGATTTGCACTTGTAGGCAGACTTTGGTGAATCAGGAGATAGTCCTTTCTAGTAGCCACAGTATTTAGGTGGCTGGTGCAGGAAATGTTCTGAACACCATGCAATTTTCAGTAAACATTCCAAATTTTGCCCGACTGATACAGTGATGATCATTGAAGTTGGAACTGAGATGATTAGTCTCCAACAATAATAACTATCTTCTTCTATGCTAGCTATTTCAAACAGTGGAGAATTTCCCCGTGATTCTCACTGACTTCAGTTTTTCAGAGCTCCCTACTGCCATATTTGATCAAATTTTATCAAAGTCATGTCAATCTCACCTCTGGGGTCATGCAAAACAAGCAGTTAATTTACTAAAACTCTGAGAATATAAGTTAGTATTATCCCCACTGTCTTTCCAAAGCTTTTTAAAGTTATAGTAATATAAAGTCTGTGAAGTCTGTCCAAAAACAAAGTTGCTGGAAAAGCTCAGCAGGTCTAACAACATCTGTGGAGGAGAAAACCGAGTTACCGTTTCAGATCTGGAAACCATTCCTCAGAACTTCCTCTGTGAAGTCTTTGTTCAATAAACAGTTTGTTTATTCACTGCACCAAAAGGATACCTAAGAAAGAAGAGAGGGGGAAAGCAGGGAACTAAGAACTAACTAACTATTAAGTTAACCTAACATCTGTTGTTGAGAATTAGTTACAGCCTGTAAGAAAGGATAGGGTTCTGAACATCTTGAAAAATATCAACTGATCCAAGAGGATTTCTGAAGGTAATGTTATGCCTGAAAAACCTGAATGAAATTTTTGAAAGAATGGCTAAAGTCGTAGACAGGGACATTGGTAGATGTTATTAATGTGAACTTCTGTAAGTTATTTCCTAAATTCCTTCATGAAAGAATGTTTCACAGATTTGAACTGTTGAGCCGGTTAGGAAATTGGCTAAGTGGTGAAGACAGAGAGTTGAGTTAAACGGCAAATATTCTCGTTGGAAAATGTAGGAGAGGGAAGCAGAGGAGTGAAAAGATAATGGACTACGTCCAATCGCCTTACATGAAATCTTTAAGGGCAGCAGAGGATTGATGGAGATTGATCTGATTTGATTTATTGCTATTTTACCTGGACCGTTCGAGGCTAAGGGGTGACCTTTTTGAGGTTTATAAAATCATAACGGGCATGGATAGGGTAAATAGACAAGGTTTTCTCCCCGGGGTGGGAAAATCTCAAACTATAGGGCATAGGTTTAAGGTGAGAGGGGAAAGATTTAAAGGGATCTAAGGGGAAACGTTTTCAGCAGAGGGTGGCGTGTGTTTGGAAAAAGCTGCCAGAGGAAGTGGTGGAGGCTGGTACAATTACAATATTACAATTACAATGTTGTGGGGACCCAGGTTCAAGTCCCACCATGGCAGATGGTGGAATTTGAATTCTTATGACCATGATTCCATTGTCAATTGTTGGAAAACCCTATCTGGTTCACTAATGTCCCTTAGAGAAGGAAACTGCCATCCTTAACAGGTTCGATCTGCATGTGACTCGAGACCTACAGCAATGGGGTTGACTCTGAACTGCCCTCTGAGCAATTAGGGATGAGCAATAAATGCTGCCTACCCAGCAATGCCCTCGTCCCGTCAATGAATTAAAAAAAAATTGCAGCATGCCAAGGAAAGAATATTGGGTGTGCGAGCATGACACTATGTTAAAGTGACCACGTACAGGATGGTCAGGGTCATGCTTCTGCATGGACCGGAGGCGTTCTACAGAGTGGTCACCCAGTCTGCAATTGGTTTCTCCAATGTAGAGTAGGCCACATTGGGTGCAGCAAATACAATACACAAGATTGATGGAAGTATGGATGAAATGTGCCTTCACCCAGAAAGATTGTTTAGGCCCTTTGATGGTGAGCAGGGAGGAGATGAAGAGGCAGGTGTTGCACCATCTGTGGTTACATAGGAAGGTGCCGTTGGAAGCAGGGGTGGTGAAGTGGTTGAGGAATAGACTAGGGTCTCCCTGAGGGAACGATCCCTGCGAAGTTCAGATGGGGGAGTGAGGGGGAAATGTGTTTGGTGGTGGCATTCTGCTGGAATTGTCTGAAATGGTGGAGAATGATCCTTTGAATGCGGAAGTTGGTGGGATGAAAAGTGTTGTCAAGGGGGACTCGTTCATGCTGTGATGAGTGATGAGAAGGGCCGAAGATGGAAGCACGTGTAATGGGTTAGATGCGGTTGAGGCCCCAGTCAACCACATTGGGAGGGAAAGCACGGTAATGGAAGAAGCAAGCCATGTCAGCAGTGCTGTTTTGGAAGGTGGCATCATCTGAACAGATGTGATGTAAGCGAGGGAACTGGGAGAATGGGACGGAATCTTTGCGGGACGTTGGGTAGGGAGAGCTGAAGTGAAGGTAGCTGTGGGAGTCATTGGCTTTGTATTGGATGGCAGCGGACAGTTTATTCCCCAAAATGGAGATAGAGGCATAAAGGATAGTAAGAGAAGTATCGGAAATGAATGATATGAATATTGTACAAGTGGGTGGAAATTGGAGGCAAAATGAATAAATTTTAAAGGTCCTGGTGGAAGCATGAAACCTCACTGAAACGGCCGTTGATTTTATGTGCTGAAGAAAAGATTGTGGGAGGGGGCCAGTGTAGGACTGGAACAAGGATTGTTCCACATAGCCGATTTTAAAAAAGCAGGCATAACTGGGAATCATGCGGGTGGCCATAGCCACTCCTTCGAGTTGGCAGAATTAAAGGAGAAATTATACAGTGAGAGAACAAGTTCAGCCAGACAGAAGAGAGTGATATCAGAGATAATGGGAATTGCAGATGCTGGAGAATCCGCGATAACAAAGTGTAGAGCTGGATGAACACAGCAGGCCAAGCAGCGTCTTAAAAGAGAGAGGCGATGGATGGGAAATGTTCATGCCTCTGGTCAAGGAAGAAGCTGAGAGCTCACAGACCATTCTGGTGGGGAATGGAGGTATAGTAGGTTTTGGACATCCATGGTAAACAGGAGGCAGTTAGGGCCAGGGAACTGGAAATTGTCAGTATTGTGGACGGCATAAGAGGAATCATGGACAAAAACAGAAGTTGCTGGAAAAGCTCAGCAGGTCTGGCAGCATCTGTGAAGAAAAAAATCAGAGTTAACGTTACGTGTCTGGTGATGCTTCCTCAGAATTGTTCTGAGGAAGGGTCACCAGACGTGAAACGTTAACTTTTTTTTTCTTCACAGATGCTGCCAGACCTGCTGAGCTTTTCCAGCAATTTCTGTTTCTGTTCCTGATTTACAGGATCCTTTCAGTTCTTTAAGTTTTTATTAGATGAATTATGGATGTAGGTAGGCAGCATCTGGACACGTGGAGAGAGGATGGAGTCAAGGTAGGAGGAATTTAGCCCAGTAGGGCAGGAACAGGCTGAATACGATGGGTGTACCAGGACAGTCTGGATTGTGGATTTTGGGATGGTTGTAGACGTGGACTGTCCAGGTTTGGGAGACGGTGAGGTTGGAGGCAGTGGGGGGGGAAGATCTCCGGAGGTAATGAGGTCGGTGACAATCCTGCCCCTTTATTTCCTTGACACTACCAAGGTCAATTCTCAAAGGTCTTCTGCAGCACTCTATCAAATGGACATTGTTCCAAAGAGACTGATCTTCCACATAACATTCTACGGTTTTTTTTCTCAGATTTCCTTCAGATTTTAAATGTGTGTACTCCCATATCCATTGATTCTCGGAGCACCAAGCAGTTAACGTGCTTTTTACTTTTCTTGGCTTTCTGGGCCACTTGAGAACATTCTTTATTCTTTCCCTTAGAGAATTGATAAACCCTGTCAAACTAGAATATCAATCTGGAAGTTTGGCAAACAAGTCATAACCAGAAATTACTAAATTCATGTGTGAATCACGCAAGGCTAGAATCTTGACTACACATTTCTCTGAATTGAATTCATTTAACATTTTATTTCTTCTCAGAACCTCCGCAACCAGAGAATGTTTCGACCTGATACTCAGTTCCAGCATGTCATAACTGGCATTGGCTTAGTCAAACTGCACAACCTGATGCAGGATGTCTGATGATCTGCCTATGTTTATTTGGATGCAGTTGATCTGTTTGAAGTAAGATTGTGGATCCAAAGGCATGTGAGACTTCTGCTTGATGTATAATTCTATATAGTTAAAGGCTGTTGAAGCTTGACTACCCATCTTAAATTTCTTTTTCATTTACCTTTCATGCAATGTGCAACATAAAAATGTCTGCTGGTTTCTCTTCTTGATGTTAATAAAACATTGCTGGATTTGTTTATAGCTAATTGCAACATACTTTCAGCAAGACTAACTTAAAGAGAAATACCATACCCTTATTTCATCATTCAACACAGAAACAGCTTTATTTTAATTTCTATAGCTTTCTTTCAGCTATATTTCATATTTAGCTCACTGCCACTTCTCTTCGAGGCATGCCCACCTTGAAGAAGTTCTGCTCCTCTCTCCTACAGGATTTTTGCTCCAATCCTTTTTCTTGTCCACCATCATTAACTTTGCTGTTGCTCCTGGTGTTTTACAAAGCATTTGCTAAAACTTATTTCCACAGCCACATCACATTCCTCAGTGACCTTCTGTAGCTCCAAGCCACTCCACATAGATTCCAACTCCAGTTTCATCCTTCAAGCTTTGAATCCATCCAGGATCATTGGTTTTTCTGTGATGTTCAATGTTCCACAGACAGCTGTTTTTGCTGCATCCCAAGATTCACACTCAATGCTATGTGTCACACTCTCAACGTCTCTCTCCAACAGCATTGCATCTCGCTGGCTTGGAGTGGCACTGCTAACCAGTTCCGCTTCATCCTCTGGCTCATTCAAGGTGTTAACAATAAACTTTTTCTTTTCCTTAAGGGCATCAAGACACACAAGATACAGAAACTCAGAGGCCCACGCCCTCCAGAACTTTCCTTCTGTTCTCTCTGACTCCATTTCTTCTCCCAACCCCACTTCCTGTTGTATATATACAATCCATCCTGACTTTCCCAGAGAGGGGGACTCCATTACTAGGGGTCATGAGTTCAAAGTGAGAGGAGGAAAGTTTAAGGGAGATATGCGTGGAAAGTTCTTTACACAGAGGGTGGTGGATGCCTGGAACGCGTTGCCAGCGGAGCTGGTAGATGCAGACACGTTAGCGCCTTTTAAGATATATTTGGACAGGTACTTGGATGGGCAGGGAGCAAATGGACACAGACTCTTAGAAAATAGATGACAGGTTAGACAGAGGATCTCGATTGGTGCAGGCTTGGAGGGCCTGCATTGTTCTTTGTTCTTTCCACTGTCCAATGCTGAATTGTACTGCACAAAGGTCTCAGTTTTATCCCTTTGTGTCCCCACCTTAAGGAATTTTGGGTTTGACATGACGTTTGAATTCTTCTTCCGTAGCTTTTGCCTATTTCTTTGGACAAGTGTCTTCTCCCCCTCCTAAAGACCCCTTTGCCCCACTCCAGCACTCTCCCTGCACCTGAACTCCTCTCTCTGGTCTTTTCCCATTGAGAACTGTCGACATGGTTGCCTCAATTTCTATGACCCCCTTACCCATTCCAATCTGTCCTCCCTTGAACTGACTGTACTCTGTTCTCTCAGATCCAACCTTGACTTTGTAATTAAGCCTGATGACAAGGGTGGTGCTGTTGTTGTCTGGTGGAGTGATCTCTACAGTGCAGAGGCTGAGCGCCAGCTCTCAGATGCCTCCTCCTATCTCCCGCTGCACCATGACCTCACCATGGAAAATCAGGCCATTGTGTCAACCACAGTCACTAACATCGTTTCATCGAGTGATCTTCCCCCACTACTGCCTCTAAGCTCAGTCTCCCAACCCCTGACAGCTTGATTCTGCCTGTTTCCCAGAATCCACATACAGGACTGCTCAGGCAGACCAATTGTTTCTGCCTCTTCTCTCTGTTTGGGTTCTATCCCCATCTATCGTTTAGCCCTTACCCCCTCTCCCCTGCCCTTTCTTCTGCATAGAACATAGAACATAGAACAATACAGCGCAGAACAGGCCCTTTGGCCCTTGATGTTGCGCCAACCTGTGAACTAATCTAAGCCCCTCCCCCTACACTATCCCACCATCATTATCCATATGCTTATCCAAGGACTGTTTAAATGCCCTTAATGTGGCTGAGTTCACTACATTGGCAGGCAGGGCGTTCCACACCCTTACCACTCTCTGAGTAAAGAACCTGCATCTGACATCTGTCTTAAATGTATCACAGCTCAATTTGTAGCTATGCCCCCGGTACAAGCTGAAGTCATCATCCTTGGAAAAAGACTCTGACTCTCCACCCCAACTAATCCTCAGATCATCTTGTATGTCTCTATTAAATTCTCTCTTAGCCTCCTTCTCTCCAATGAGAACAGACCCAAGTCCCTCTGCCTTTCTTCATAGGACCTGAGCTCCAGATCAGGCAACATCCTGATAAATCTCCTCTGCACCTTTTCCAAAGGTTCCACATCCTTCCTGTAATGGGGCGACCAGAACTGCACACAATATTCCAAATGAGGCAGCAGTAGCGTTTTGTACAGTTGCAGCATGACATCACGGCTCCGGAACTCAATACCTCTGCCAATAAAACCTAACACACGGTAAGCCTTCTTGACAGCACTATCAACCTGGGTGGCAACTTTCAGGGATCTATGTACATGGACACCAAGATCCCTCTGCACATCCACACTACCAAGAATCTTTCCACTGACCTGGCATTCTGCCTTCCTATTATTCCTCCCAAAGTGAATCACCTCACATTTATCCATATTAAACTCCATTTTCCACCTTTCGGCCCAATTCGCAGTTTATCCAAGTCTCCCTGCAACCTGAAACATTCTTCCACACTGTCCACCACTCCACCGACTTTAGTGTCTTCTCAAACTTACTAACCCATCCACCTATGCCTGGGTCCAAGTCATTTATAAAAATGACAAACAGCAGTGGTCCCAAAACAGATCCATGAGGCACACCACTAGTAACTAGACTCCAGGCTGAACATTTTCCATCAACCACCACTCATTGCCTTCTTACAGAAAGCCAGTTTCTAATCCAAACTGCTAAACCTCCCTCAATCCTGTGCCTCTGTATTTTGTCCAATAGCCTACCATGTGGAACCTTATCAAAGGCTTTACTGAAGTCCATGTACACCACGTCAACTGCCCTTCCCTCATCCACATGCTTGGTCACCTTCTCAAAAAACTCATTGAGGTTTGTGAGACACGACCTGCCCTTGACGAATCCATGCTGACTATCTCCAATCAAATTGTTGCTTGCTAGATGATTATAAACCCTATCTCTTATAATCCTTTCCAAAACTTTTCCTACAACAGATGTGAGGCTCACAGGTCTATAATTACCTGGGTCATCTCTACTGCCCTTCTTGAACAAGGGCACAACATTTGCAATCCTCCAGTCCTCTGGTACTAAACCTGTACACAATGAGGAGTCAAAGATCAAGGCCAAAGGCTCTACCACCTCCTCCCTAGCTTCCCAGAGAATCCTTGGAAAAATCCCATCCGGCCCAGGGGATTTATCTACCTTCACACCTTCTAGAATTGATAACACCTCCTCCTTACTAGTAGCCTGTAACTCAGTCATCTCCTCTACAATATTCTCCTGTTCCTCAGTGAAAACAGATGAATAATAATCATTTAGCACCTCTCAAATCTCCACAGGGTCCACACACAACTTGCCACTTCTGTCTTTGACTGGCCTTATTCCTACCCTTGTCATCCTCTTATTCCTCACATACCTATGGAAAGCTTTAGGGTTCTCCTTTATTCTACCTGCTAATGTCTGCTCATGTCCCCTCCTTGCTCTTCTTAACACACTCTTTTTAAATCCTTCCTAGCTAATCTGTAACTCTCCATCGCCTCATCTGAACCATCTCGTCTCATCAGCACATAAGCCTCCCTCTTCCACTTAACAAGATTTAATTTCTTTAGTAAACCACGGTTCCCTAACCTTATCACTTCCTCACTGCCTGACAAGGACATACCTATCAAGGAAACACAATATCTGTTCCTTAAACCAGCTCCACATTTCGATTGTCCCCATCCCCTGCATTTTGCTAACCCATTCTATGCCTCCTCAGTCTTGCCTAATCGCATTATAATTGCCCTTCCCCCATCTATAACTCTTGTTTTGTGGCATGTTCCTATCCCAGCATAAAAACCAGCTTTTTCCTAGCTACCATCAGTTCTGAGAAAGGGTCACCGGATCTGAAGCATTAATTCTGATTTCTCTTCACAGATGGTGCCAGAACTACTGAGCTTTTCTAGCAATTTCTGTTTTTGTTTCTGCTTCCTTTCAATACCACCAACAGGTAATTAGGTGATTTCAAAAATACTTACCCTTTGAAACTGCAAAAATTGCAACTAATACATGAATTGACTTACTTTCCCAGGAGGATATTGCTAAAAATGCTACCATCAACTTGATCATTTTCCTGCAGTAGGGAATCCATTCATCCGCATTAGGATCTTTACTGTTGACTTTTTTTCAAAACCCTGAGCCACTAGTCTCACTTTAGTCTCATGTATCCCTTCAGGGAACACATTTTCTTTGTAAATGCAATGCATGCAACAAGGAACATAGAAAGTAGGAGCAGGAGTAAGTCATTCAGCCTTCGGAGCTTTTTCATCATTCAGCATGATCATGGTTGATCCATATATCTGCTTTCTGTCCATAAAGTTGCTGTTCCCTATCCGGTACCTCAGTGGATATGCCAAATTCTTTCCAGTTCTTGAACTTTCTTTGTTTGGCATTGTTATCAATTTATCCTCTCGTTTGTTTGCAACCATAAAGATTTCACAATCATAAGGGGCCTTTAGACCCATTAGTATCCCTAGTAATTTTCCTCTAGTGTTAGTTATTATGTTTATTTATTGCGAATGTATCTCATTAAGACAGCGGTGAAGTAGGGCACCTGAGCTGCAGCTCGTCTGCTCAAAGTGCTTTTCTTTTCTTTTCTTATCTTTTTTGTCTCTTTACATTTCTGTTTACCTCCTTTATTTACCTCTTGTCCTGAGCTTGGACAGATCCAGCAGCAGCAGGAATTCCAGCACAGACTCCTGAGCCCAGTGCAGACCTGGTGGCTGTGGCAAATGGGCACCGTGGCAGTGCTGAGTCGGTCCACTGTAGATCACTTGGCCGTGGCGAGCGGGTCCAGCGCGGACCCCTCGGCAGTGGCGAGTGGGCCCAGCACTGGCCTCAGAATCGGCAATATCATTGGCGGTCGGGACGCTTGGTGATGTGGAAGGGCATCACGGCTATTTTGAGTTGGACCCAGCAGCGAGAGATGCAACTGTGACGTCGGTGGGTCTGGCGCAGTTGGCAGCGAGCTGATGATGGAGGAGAATCGGCCCAGTGGCCATAGATGGCACCTGAAGCGTACTTATTTCAGCATTGGTTGGGTCTGCTGTAGATGGTGGCATGATAGTGAAGGAGGCATGGCAGCACAGATGTCATTGTTGATGAACTGACTCAGGACTGACAGACTCTCTTCAAGCTCTATCTTTCTATCTTTTTCATATTCTTAAACTGTTCAAAATGGCGCAAGATTGTGGCAACAAAGGAAAAACTTTTCAGTGTCTTTTACTGTTTGTGTCATTGTAAAATACGTGTGACAATAAAATTATTCCTTCACTCTTTCATATTTGCTGCCCATTTAACCTCTTGGTTATTTATTATTTTTGCAATACTTTTAATGTCCTCTACTATGAAGACGGATGCAAAGTTTTACTCAACTCCATTGCCATTTTCTGATTTCCTCTTATTATTTCCCCAGCCTTGTTCAATAAAAGATCTGTGTTCACTTTTGCATCTGGCTTCCTTTTTATATACTTAAGTTGATTTTTAAAAAAAACAATCATTCATGATAGAATTGTCCAATTTAGATACATTCATGAGACGAGGCTGTCGCTAGCTAGACCAACATTTACTGCCTATCCCTAATTGTCCAGAGGACAGTTAAAAATCATCTACATTGCCGTGGTTCTAGATTTGCATGTAGGCTAGACCAGGTAAGGTTAGCAATTTCCTTCCCTACAGGCCATTAGTGAACCAACTGGGTTTTCCCTGAAACAATCAGCAATGAATTCATGGTCACTATTAGACTCTTAATTTCAGATTGTTATTGAATTCAAATTCCACCATCTGCCATGGTGGGATTTGAGCCTGTGTCATTACCTTTGTCTATGGACTAGCAGTCCGATGATAATACTACTAGGCTGTTGCTTACACACACTCCCAATCCCCCTTGCTATCTGTTTTTATATTACTTTCTAGTTTGCACTCAGTTTACTTCGGCAAAGGCTGCAATGGGCTCAGGAGCTGATTGGCTCTGGCAGGATCAAATGATGCATCACAGTGACAGTGATGGCCCGGTTGATGACACTCTCCCTCCCATTGCTGATGATTGAGAGTAGACTGATAGGCAGTAATTGTCTAATTTAGATAAGTCCTGCTTTTTGTGGCCAGGACATTGTTAACTTGAAGCCAGTGTTATAACTGTACTGTAGCCACTTGACTAGGTGTACAGCTATATCTGGGGTATAGGTTTTCAGTGCTGTTGCCGTAATATCTTCAAGTGTTGGCTAGTGTGGGCTGGGTGAGAAGTTAGGCAAGAAAAAAGGTCGAGGAATACTGGCAGAAATTTAAGGAAATAGTTCACATCTGACAGCAAAGATACATCCCACTGATGAGGACGGACTTTAGGAAGGGACTTTAGGAACTGACCTGGATAACCAAGGAAGTTCGGAATGGCATCAGATTTAAAAGAAATCTGAAATCTGGCAAAAATTAGTGGTAAACCAGAAAATTGGAGAAGCTTTAAATTCCAGCAAATGATGACCAAAAAGAAGTACAGGGAGAAAATAAACTGGGCAAGTTCAGTAATAGCAGAGCATTTACAAATATATAATGAAATCAACAGAGTCAACAAAGCTTCGTTAAGGGGAATTCATGCCTGATAAATTTATTAGAGTTCTCTGAGGAAGCAATAAGCAGGATAGATATAGGGGAAACCAGTAGATGCAATTTATTTTGATCCAATTAGGTTGTGTTGTGTTTTATTGGGTCCTCCATATAGACTACTCAAGATAAAAGCCATGGTGTTGTAAATATATACTAGCAAGGACAGAGGTTTGGCTGACTAGTAGAAAATTGAGAGTTTAGATAAAGGGGTCATTTCAGGATGGCAACCTGTAATTAGTGGAATGCTGCAGGGGTCAGTGCAGGGGCCACATTCATTTACAATAATAATAAATTGGATGAGGTGAGGGAAGGTGATGTACTATTGCCAAGTTTGCATGAGTGAGTGGGCAAAAACTTGGCAGATTTCAAAAAAATTTGTTCATGGGCTAGGCTGGCATTTATTCCCTGCCCCTAATTGCCCAGAAGATAGCTACGAGTCAGTTACATTGCTGTGGATCTGGAGTTGCATGTATGCCAGACCAAGTGAAGAAAGCTGATTACCTTCCCTAAAGAACGTGAATGAACTAGATGAGTTTTTACGATAATTAACAGTGGTTACATAATCAGCATTAGTGAGGTGACCTTCTAATTCACAATGTTTATTAAATTCAAATTTCACCATCTGTTGGTGGGATTTCTGGATCATTAGTTTCTGGGATCACTAGTCCAGTGACATCACCGTTATTCCTCAAATGGACTACGTTATGGGAAAATGTGAGATTATACAATTTGGCAAGAAGAGTTGAAGTGCAGAACTTTGCAGGACAAAGAGATGTTTGGGAGTTCTTGTGCAAGAATTACAAAAAGTTACTGCCAAAGTTTAGGAACGCAAATGGAGTGTTGGTCATTATTTTGAAGGAATGGAGTATAAAGATAAGAAGGTTTTGCTAAAACTATACAAAGCACTTGTCAAACTGCAGCTGGAATTCAGTGGAAAGTTTTTGTCCCCACATCTAAGCAAAGATATACTGACATTTGGGCCAGCCCAGACAAGATTCATTAGATTCGTCCCAGGTATGGAGGGATCTTCTTACGATGAGAGGCTGTGCAGATTGTACTTGTACTCCATGGAGTTTTGTAGACTGAAAGGAGACTGTACTGAAACACACGGATTCTTAGGAGGTTGTCAGAGTCAGCCTGTAGAATTCTGTACTGCAGAGGGCTGTCAAGGTTGCGTTGTCAAGTATATTCAAGGCAGAGATTTTTAATCAATAAAGGAATCAAGACCTATGTGGAGAAGTAGCATTAAGGATTATCAAATTGGCCATGACTGGATTGAACAGGGAAGCAAGCCTTTTGGGCCATATGGTGTACTTGTGCTGCTGTATCTTCATGTGTTATGGCCCTTAGCCTTTGCAGTATCCTATGTCTTTGGCCATTTTTTGATATTATATGGAGTGAATTGGATTAGTTAAAGACCACCATCTGTGATTTTGAGGACTTCCAAAGATAGTGAGATAGATCATCCATTTGGCAGTTTCAACAGAAGAAATTGTAAATCAGTTTTCTGACCTTCCATATCCTTTATTTTATACTCTCAAACTAAAGATCTTACCTCCTGTCCCTTATCTTGCATATTTTGCCAAAGTTTAAATTTACTGAGGACTTTCCCCATTCTTCCTGTAATAATGGCTTTCCTTCACACAATGGCCAACTGGAGTATATGTTACTTGGATGCCAACTTTTGATTGTTGTCGCTGGGGAATATAGCCTCATCCAATATGTTTATGCCAACCTATCTCAAGGAATACACCTCAGTAATTTGGTTGTCATGCTGCAAAATTGTTGTTCTTGCATCAGTACCTGTAACCCTGGCCAGACCTTTACATTCTTTCTGCTCTTCCTTTTCATAATATACCATGTCCCTTGGAATAAAGTTTATTTCTGATTGCCTTTTATGATTCCATAAGTCTTGCTTAATTGTATCTGAAACCTCCCCACTTAATGAATGCGCTATTTCCCCTATATGGACCATTTGTGCACGCAGGAAAAAGTGGAGCAAATTGTAGTCCCTTCCCAAGCAGATGGCTGCTCATTACTGAAGGAGTTTTGTTGGATTCCTCTCAAAAACAAATTGATATCGACTTTATTTAATCCAACCATTTGCAGTGAGCTTTTTGCATTGCCTCCCCATTGCCAGGGCAGATATTCATTTCCAACTTGTCTGGTCCACAAGGATTTTATGAAGCACCTCATTTATTACAACATGACTTATTCCATGCACACCATTACTAAAGGGCTGTCCACTGCTATGTTCATTACCACAGTATTCATATTTTTACACGTATACTTCAATTCATCAATGACAAATTTCCAATCTCATTGTCAGGATTTTAGCCAGTGTCCCCAGTCTGGTCCCTGTCCATTGCTTCATTACCCTGTTTGCTATTATTATTTTCACTCATATAATCTAGTTCCCATGTCTATGAAGTGCAAGATGAAAACACTTTTCTCTTATTGCATTCATTCATAACTATCAACACAACTTTGTTAAGACCCTTGCTGCAAGAAGCTGCAATGGCATCCTCCTATATTTCTTGTTTATCTCATCATTGTCTAATCTATAAATTTAGTATGCTTATCATGGCTTACTCCTGTTTTGCTTAATATGATTTTTAACTTGTGAGAGGATGGATGGGCAAAGTGCCAATGTAGTTAAGATAATTAGTCTCTTTTTCCCTCTATCTGCTATCTCCTGATGCTATAACACCTGCTTAATATTTCCATTTATGAAGTTAGGTCTTGTTAAGGGAATAGCAGGTCCAGATTGTGTGACAACAAATTCACTGACTCCCCAAAAATCATTATCTTGTTGTGATCTATGCCTGTTTTTATTTGATCATTTTTTGTAGATGGTGTTCTCATTTAGTGGTCATATTCCAAGATTCTTTTGACTTTGGAAGAACTCCTACAGATTGGGGGGTAGCTAGTATAACCAAAGTATTTGGATCTGAGGAAACAATAACTCTGATTTCTCTTCACAATGCTGCCAAACCTGCTGAGCTTTTCCAGCAACTTCTGTTTTTGTGTCTGAAAATAGAGATAATTATAAACTAGTGAGCCTGACTCTGGTAGTGGGGAAGGTGCTAGAGTCCATTATCAAGGATTTTACAGGAGAGCTCTTAGAAAACAGTGGTAGATCAGACACAGTCAGTACAGATTTACATTGGGATGTATGCCTGATGAATCTACTAGAATTCTTTGAGGATTTTATTAATAGAGTTGCTTAAGGGAAGTCAGTGGATGTGGTTTGTTTGAACTGTCAGAAGGTGTTGGACAAAGTCCCACATAAGTGATTAATGTGTGAAATTAAAGCACATGGAATTAAGGGTAGTATATGAGATGGACAGAAAATTAGTTAGCAGACAGGAAACAAAGAGCAGGAATAAATGAGTCTTTTTCTGAGTGGCAGGCAGTGACTAATGGAGTACTACAGAGATCAGTACTAGGACCCCAGCTGTTTACAATTTGTGTTCACTATTTTCTAATTAACCTGTTCAGAGATGTTATTACCACCTAAAACAGGTGCGACTTGATTTAGATGAGGGAACTAAATCTAATATCTCAAATTTGGCAGAAAACACAAAGCTTGGAAGTAGGGTGAGTTGTGAGGAGGATGCAGGGATGTTGCAGTGTGATTTAGACAGGCTGACTGAGTGGGCAAATGCATGGCGATGTATTATAATCTATATACATGTGAAGTTGTTCATTTGGGGTATCAAAAATAGGAAGGCAGATTATTAGTTGAATGACTGTAAATTGAGAGTAGGAAGATTTGATGTCCTTGTGCATTAGCTGCTCAAAGTAAGGGTGCAGGTGCAATAGACAGTATAAAAGCCAAATTGTATGTTGGTCTTCGTAGTGAGAGGATTCAAGTACAAGGAAGTCTTGCTGCAATTGTACAGGTGTTGGTGAGACCACAAAGGAATATTGTTTGCAATTTTGATCTCTTTATCGGAGAAAGAATGTTCTTGCTAGAGAAGATTGACCAAGTTGAATCCTTAGATGGCAGGACTAGTTTGTTAAGAGAGATTGAGGTGATTAGGATTGTATTTCCTGGAGATTAGATGAATGATGAGGGAATCTCATAAAACCTATAAAATTCTATCATCATTATATCGCTTAGATACAGGAAGGGTATTCCGAAAGGTGGGAGAGTCTAGAACCAGGCATCACAAGATAAGGGTAAGGGATAAATCTTTTAGGACTGAGATGAGAAGAAGTTTCATCACCCAGAGAGTGGTGAACCTGTAGAGTTCACGACCACAGAAAGTGGTTGAGGCCAAAACATTGTGTTTTTAAGAAGGAGGTAAATCTAGTTCTTGTGGCTGCAAGGATCAAGGGACATAAGGGAGGATGGCATTAGGGTATTGAGCTTGATGATCAGCTATGATGTTGAACCCCAGAACTTGGCACTCCCTGAGCCAAGCTATTCCAGTACAACACCAAGTTATAGTCCAACAGGTCTATTTGAAGTCATAAGCTTTCAGAGCACTGCTGCTTTGTCAGGTGAAGTCACTTGATGAAGGAGCAGTGCTTCAAAAGCTTATGATTTCAAATAAACCTGTTGGGCCATAACCTGGTGTTGTGTGACTTCTGACCCCACCCCAGTCCAACACTGGCACTTCCACGTATTGAATTGTGGAGCAGACTCAAGATGTCAAGTGGCCTACTCCTGTTCCTACTTTTATTTGTCTGTGTTACAACAGAGTATTCCTTTGATGCTAAATTTGATAAAGTGGTTTATCCCAGCAATATTACGAGGAACCATCATTCTTGTTGGTGATTTCAGCTTGTTGTCATCCCAAACCTGAAGCTCAAAACCTCTTAATTCTCTAACCTTATTTCAGTCCTTATTACTTTTAGGGTCTAACGAATATTATAACCAGTTCATCTTGCACCCCACGTTGTGGACATGTATATGGTAATAACGTCTGGATTACTACGTGACTATGAGTTCAGCAGAGGTTAAAGTTTCCAGAACAAGTAATTGGACAAACTGACAGAAAAATCTCAGGAATTTAACTTCAAGCACAGCAATAGGACGACTATGAGGAGGCAGCAGTCAACATAGAACTGAGGGTGTTTTATTTAAATGCATACAATACTGAGGACTTGTGCTCCAGAACTTGTTGCTCCCCATGCCAAGCTATTCCAGTACAGTTGCAACACTGATATCTACCCAACAATGTGGAAAATTGCCCAAGTATGTCCTGTAAACAAAATGCAGAACAAATCTAACCTAGCCAATTACCGCCCTGTCAGTCTACTTTCGATCATCCGTAAAGTGATGGAAAGTGTCATCAACAGTGCTATCAAGCAGCACCTGCTGAGAAATAACCTGCTCAGTGATGCCCAGTTTGGGTTCCACCAGGGCCACTCACCTCCTTATCTCATTACAGCCTTGGTTCAAACATGGACAAAAGAACTGAATTCTCGAGGTGAGGTGAGAGTGACATCCCTTGATATGAAGGCTGCATTTGAACGAGTGTGGCATCAAGGACCCCTAGCAAAACTGGAATCAGTGGGTATTGGGGCAAAAAAAACAAAGTTGCTGGAAAAGCTCAGCAGGTCTGGCAGCACCTGTGAAGGAGAAAACAGAGGTAATGTTTTGGGTCCGATGTTCTGAGGAAGGGTCAAAGGTATTGGGGGCAAACTCTCAGGTGGTTGGAGTCATACCTGACACATAGTAAGGTGGTCATGGTTGTTGGCAGTCAATCATCTCAGCTCCAGGACATCTCTGCAGGAGTTCCTCAGGGTAGTGTCCTCAGGGTCAACCATTTTCAGCTGCTTCATCAATGACCTTCCCTCCATCCTAAGGTCAGAAAGTGGGGGTGTTCGTGATTGCACAAGGTTCAGCACCATTCGTGACTCCACAGATACTGAAGCAGTTCATACTGAAATGCTGCAAAATCTGGACAATATCCAGGCTTGAGCTGATACGTGGCAAGTGGTATTTGCGCCACACAAATGCCAGGCTATGACCATCACCAATACGAGACAATCTAATCACCATCCCTTGCCATTCAATGGTGTCACCATTACTGATTCCCCCACTATCATACCATTGACCAGAAATGCAAGTGGACTCACCACATTAACGCAGTGGCTACAAGAGCAGCCAGAAGCTGGGAATACTGTGTTGACTAACTCACCTCTTGACTCCTCAAATCCTGTCCGACATCTAAATGGCATAAGCCAGGAGTGTGATGGAATACTCCCCACTTGCCTGGTTGAGTGCAACACCAACAACACTCAATAAGCTTGACATCATCCAGGACAAAGCAGCCACTTGATTGGCACTACATCTCCAAGCATCCACTCCCTGCACAAACCAATGCTCAGTAGTGGCAGTGCATACTATCTACAAGATATGCATTGCAGAAATTCACCAAGATCCTCAGACAGCACCTTCCAAACCCATGACCACGTCCATTTAGAAGGACAAGAGCAGCAGCTATATGGGGACACCACCAGCTCCAAATTCTCCTCCAAGTCACTTACCACCCTGACTTGGAAATATGTTGCTGTTCCTTCATAGTCGCTGGGTCAAAATACTGGAACTCCCTCCCTAATAGCATTGTGGGTCAACCCATAGCAGCAGGACTGCAGCAGTTCAAGAAGGCAGCTCACCACCACCTTCTCAAGGACAACTAGGGATGGGCAAGGAACGCTGATCAGCCAGGGATGCCCACATCCCACAAATGAATAGAAAAAGATACAGTATATAAAACAAAATAAATGAACATGTAATGCAGAGTGAAATTGGCAGGTTTTTGTTTAGGTATCACAGACATACATGCAAGGGGATCAGGACTGTGAACTAAATATCTGAGGATGCACGAGAGGAGAGGCAGATGTGCACAGGTGGGAAGGGTTGTCCTGTTAGTTAGAAATGAAATTAAAGCAAGAAGAAGTGATATAGAGTCTGAGGCATATATTGTGTAATGATAGAGTTGAGGAATTGCAAAAAAGACCCTCATGGGAGTTATATACAGGCCTCCGAGCAGTTGTCAGGATGTGAAGAGAATAAATCAGGAGATAGATATGACATGTAAGAAAGGCACTGTTACAATCATCATCAGAAACTTCAATATGCAGGTGGACTGGGAAAATGACGTTGGTAGCATACCTCAAGAAAAAGAACTCAGAGGATGTCAATGAGATGGATTTTTGGAACATCTTGTGGTAGAGCCCCCTGGAGAACAGGTAATTCTGGATTTAGTGCTGTTTAATGAGGCAGACTTGATTAGGGGGCTGAAGTGAAGTAATGAACCCCTGGGGCAGTAAGAATAATATGATGGAATTCACCCTGTACTTTGAAAGGAAGAAGATTGAATCAGATGTAATGGTGAGTTTTGAGAAGATTTGTAGCTCAGGTTGAGTTTCTGGATGTGAGTTTGCTCGCTGAGCTGGAAGGTTAGTTTTCAGATGCTTTGTCACCATTCTAGGTAACATCATCAGTGAGCCTCCGATGAAGCGGTTAACCCAAGGAAACCTAAACAGATAAATAGAAAGCGGGACATAACACCAGCGCTTCATTGGAGGCTCACTGATGATGTTACCTAGAATGGTGACAAAGCATCTGAAAACTAACCTTCCAGCTCAGCAAGCAAACTCAGATCCAGATGTAATGGTATTATTATTGAGTAAAGATAACTACAAAGACATGACGGAGAAACTGGCCATAGTTGATTGAGACGGAGCCAAGCTGGGAAGCTGGTGGAGCAGCAATGGCAGGAGTTTCTGAGGGTAATTTGGAAAGCCCAGCAGAAATTCATCCCAAGGAAAAAGAAATATACTCAGGGAAGGATGAGGCAAATATGGCTGACAAGGGAAGTCATGGACAGCATAAAAGCAAAAGATAAAGTGTATGATGTGGTGAAGATTAGTGGGAATCCAAAGGATTGGGAAGCATTTTAAAATCATCAGTGGGTAATTAGAAAAGCAATAAGGGGTGGAGAAGATGAAATTTAGATTAGATTAGATTAGATTCCGTACAGTGTGGAAACAGGCCCTTTGGCCCAACAAGTCCACACTGTCCCTTGGAGCATCCCACCCAGACCCATCCCCCTATAACCCACACACCCCTAAACACTACGGGCAATTTAGCATGGCTGATCCACCTAATCTGCACATCTTTGGACTGTGGGAGGAAACCGGAGCACCTGGAGGAAACCCAGACACGGGGAGAATGTGCAAACTCCACAAAGACAGTCACCCGAGGGTGAAATTGAACCTGGGTCCCTGGTGCTGTGAGGCTGCAGTGCTAACCACTGAGCCACCGTGCCGCATTAAATATGAGAGTAAGCTAGCTAGTAATATGAAAGAAGATTGCAAGAGTTTTTAAAAATTAGCTAAAGGGTACAAGAGGCAAGAGTGGACATTGGACTGTTGGAAAATGTGGCTGGGGAAGTATTAATGGGGTCAAAGAAATGTCGGAGGAGCTGAATTGATGTTTTGCACCAGTTTTCACAATAAGAAGACACCAGTAGTGTACCATAGGTTCAAGAGTCAGAGGGCAGGGCTGAGTGCAGTGTCCATCACAAAAGAGAAATGCTGGGGAAGCTGAAAGGTCTAACCGTGGATAAATCATCCAGACTGGATGGATTACACCCTATAATTCTGAAGGAGATAGCTGAGAAGATTGTAGAGACTTTGATGGTGATCTTTCAGGAATCACTAGAGTCAAGGAAGATACCAGAGGACTGGAAAATGGCGAATGGAAGAAGGGAGGGAGGCAGGAGACAGGAAACTAAGGGCCGGTTATCAGCAGTTGCTGGTAAGATTTTAGAATCCCTTATTAAGGATGAGGTTGTGGAGTACCTGGAAGTGCACAGTAAAATAGGGCTGAGTCAGCATGACTTTGGTAAGGGAAGGTCATGCCTGACAAATCTGTTAGGATTCATTGAGGAGATAAAAAATAAGTTAGACAAAGGGGTGCCGGTAGACGTGAGCTGTTTGAATTTTCAAAAAGCATTGACAAGGTGCCACATAGGTGGCTGCTAAATAAGACAAGATCCCGTAATGTTAGGGGCAAGGTACGGTATGGATAGAGGATTGGCTAACTGGCAGAGGCAGAGATTGGGAATAAATGGGTCTTTTTCAAGATGTTGGACTGGGATCTTGTGTGGGTGGTCAGACCATGTGCGGAGGCCCTGTGCAGAGCTGGTACAATGTAGTATCTATTTGAATTTTTTTTTACCTGACTATAATGTCAATCTTTTAACAATGTCTTATTTGTAACTTACTTTTTAAACACTGTAAAGTAGTGTAACTACTTTTTATTCCTCTTTTGTATCCAAGATTTGTACCTAGGTTTGAGTACCTAAGATGGCGCCATAAGAGGCTTTTCACTGTACATCTACAATGGAGTACACATGACAATAGAGAATATTCTATTCTATTCCAAGAAAGGAGGTGCTAACATTGGAGGAGTTTATAGGACTGATCGTAGGAATGAAGTGCTTGTCATATGAGAAGCAGTTGAGGATTCATGGATTGGTACTCGATGGATTTTAGAAAGATATTGGCGGGATCTCATTGAAACTTACAGAATTCAGAGAGCCCAGGATAGAGTGGATGTGGAGAAGATGTTTCCACTCATAAGAGAGATTTGGACCCAAGGGCACCATTTCATTAAAGGGATAACAAGGTGTAGAGCTGGACGAACACAGCAGGCCAAGCAGCATCAGAGGAGCAGGATGCTGCTTGGCCTGCTGTGTTCATCCATCTCTACACCTTGTTATCTCAGATTCTCCAGCATCTGCAGTTCCTACTATCAGTGAAGGGATAGAACATAGAACATTACAGCACAGTACAGGCCCTTCGGACCTCGATGTTGTGCCGACCTGTCATACCAATCTGAAGCCCATCTAAACTACACTGTTCCATGTACGTCCATATGCTTATCCAATGACGACTTAAATGTACTTAAAGTTGGCGAATCTACTACCGTTGCAGGCAAAGCATTCTATTCCCTTACTACTCTCTGAGTAAAGAAACTACCTCTGACATCTGCCCTATATCTTCCACCCCTCAATTTAAAGCTATGCCCCCTCGTGCTCGTCATCACCGTCCTAGGAAAAAGGCTCTCCCTATCCACCCTATCTAACCCTCTGATTATTTTGTATGTCTCAATTAAGTCACCGCTCAACCTTCTTCTCTCTAATAAAAACAGCCTCAAGTCCCTCAGCCTTTCCTCGTAAGACCTTCCCTCCATACCAGGCAACATCCTAGTAAATCTCCTCTGCACCCTTTCCAAAGCTTTCACATCCTTCTTATAATGCGGTGACCAGAACTGTACGCAATACTCCAAGTGCGGCCGCACCAGAGTTTTGTACAGCTGCAGCATGACCTCTTGGTTCCGGAACTTGATCCCTCTATTAATAAAAGCTAAAACACTGTATGCCTTCTTAACAGCCCTGTCAACCTGGGTGGCAACTTTCAAGGATCTGTGTACATGGACACCGAGATCTCTCTGCTCATCTACACTACCAAGAATCTTACCATTAGCCCAGTACTTTGCCTTCCGGTTACTCCTACCAAAGTGCATCACCTCACACTTGTCCGCATTAAACTCCATTTGCCACCTCTCAGCCCAGCTCTGCAGCTTATCTATGTCTGTCTGTAACCTACAATATCCTTTGTTACTATCCACAACTCCACCGACCTTTGTGTCGTCTGCAAATTTACTAACCCATCCTTCTACGCCCTCATTCAGGTCAATTATAAAAATGACAAACAGCAGTGGACCCAACACCGACCCTTGCGGTACACCACTAGTAACTGATCTCCAGGATGAACATTTCCCATCAACCACCACCCTCTGTCTTCTTTCAGCAAGCCAATTTCCGATCCAAACTGCTATATCTCCCACAATCCCATTCCTCCGCATTTTCTACAATAGCCTATTGTGGGGAACCTTATCAAACGCCTTGCTGAAATCCATATACACCACATCAACCGGTTTACTCTCATCTACCTGTTTGGTCACCTTCTCAAAGAACTCAATAAGGTTTGTGAGGCACGACCTACCCTTCACAAAACCATGCTGACTATTCCTAATCAAATTATTCTTTTCTAGATAATTATAAATCCTTCTCCTATAACCTTAAAGGATGACCCTTTAGAACTGAGATGAGGAGGAATTTCTTCAGCAAGCGGGTGGTTAACCTGTGAAACCCATTGTCATAGAATGGTGTGTAGGCCAAGTCACTGAGTGTGTCTGAGATGCAGGTAGATAGGTTCTTGGTTCGTAATGATTATGAGAATAAAGCAGGAGAATTGGGGTAAGAAACATATCAGCTATGATCAAATTTGTGGAGTAAATTTAATGGGCTGAATGGCCTAATTCTACACCATTATCTTATAATCTAATACTGTCCATCACAGTGCACCTGAATAAATCTGGAAGTAAAACATAATTACTGGGCTGACGTCTGTTCTAATTAACAGTTCCATCTGACTATCCAATATCGCCATTTCTTCTCTCGAACCCATGAAATGTGTAATTTCTGGGCATTCCTGGGATTTGTTCTTCTAGTTACTTGTTATAATTGCCAGAGCCATTTATATCCCCACTTTTGTTTGCTATGTTTCTGCTTTAGTTTTGAAGCTTTCGGTCTGAATTAGGGCAGCCTTTCATTGCCATAGCACTGAACTGCCATTGTCTGCGTTATTGCTGAATATTCTGTATGAACCATGAAAGCAGGAGAGAATGTGAATGTTTTCCCAGGAATGGTTTGTTTTTAAGGCTTCTGACATATGTTCCAAAAAAAATTTCTATTTGAAATTCTAACTTTGTTTGATACTCAGGGTCTATTTATATTTTACACACTCACAAAACCCAATAATTTAGAAACAAACACTGAGTTAGGAATCTCCACGTAGAATTTTTGCAGTATAATCTGTTAAGTTCCATCGTACATTCCTCTATAGAATACCCCCCCCCAGCTTCCAGCACCCACCCATGCCTAGAGTCATAGAGCCATACAGCATGGAAACAGATCCTTTGGTACAACTCGTCCATGCTGACCAAGTTTCCCAAACTGAATAATCCCATTTGCCCATATCCTTCTGAACCTTTCCTGTTCATGTACCCATCCAAATGTCTTTTAAATGTCATAACTTTATTTGCATCTACCACTTCACTCAGGCAGTTCATTCCACATATGAACCACCCTCTGTGTGAACAGGTAACCCTTCAGGTTCCTTTTAAATCTTTCTCCTCTCACCTTAAAAATATGCCCACTAGTTTTTAACTCCCCTGCCCTCGGGAAAAGATCTTTGTTGTTCAGTTATCTCTGACCTTAATGTCTGATCATATCTCATATGCAATTCATAGGTCATTTTTAATAATTGTTTTATCTGACAATTTTAATATATTAAAACCTTCATCAAAGAACACATCCCCACTGTGTGAAAGCAGGCCATTCTGCCCATCAGGTCTATGACAAACCTTCAAAGGGCATCCCACCCAGACCTGCCCCCCTACAATGCTACATTTCCAATTGGCTAATCCACCTAGCCTGCACATCCCTAGACATTATGGACAATTTAATATGGCCAATCCATCTAACCTGCACGTCTTTGGACTGTAGGAAGAAACCAAAACACCCAGAGAAAATGCACACAAAGACAGGGAGAATTTGCAGACTCCTCACAGGCAGCCACCCGAGGGTGGAATCAAACCCAGGTCCCTGGCGTTATGAGGCACTAGTGCTGACCACTGAGCCACCAT
Source organism: Stegostoma tigrinum (assembly GCF_030684315.1). Taxonomy (NCBI): domain Eukaryota; kingdom Metazoa; phylum Chordata; class Chondrichthyes; order Orectolobiformes; family Stegostomatidae; genus Stegostoma; species Stegostoma tigrinum. Next base: position 149,898,704 of record NC_081355.1, on the reverse strand, counting down.
ACCTCATTGTCATTGTTTTGAACCTCAAGCTCTTAGAACACTTTCCACTTGCTCCTGCTCCTGGAAAGAAGCAACACTGTCAAGACAATACCATGATTTTTCTTTGGCAAAGACATAGCCTAAGGATGGCACAGTGGCTCAGTAGTTTTATTGCTGTCTCACAGCGCCAGGAACCTGAGTGTGATTCCACCCTCGCATAACTGTCTGTATGGAGTTTGCATGTTCTCCCCGTGTCTGCGTGGGTTTCCTCCGGGTGCTCTGGTTTTCCCACAGTCCAAAGATGTGCAGGTTAAGCGGATTGACCATGCTAAATTGCCTGTTGTGTCCAGGAGTGTGTAAGTTAGGCAGATTGGCTGTGGAAAATGCAGGGCTACAAGGAAGGGGGATGGGTCTGTGTGGAATGCTCTTCAGCGGGGTGGCGTGGACCAGTCGGGCTAATTGGCCTGTTTCCACATTGTAGGGATTCTATGATTTAATATATCTACTTTACTTTTCTACTGATCACACTGTTCAGGCTGATACACCATCCATCTGTGGGAAATTATATCCTGATATCTTATATTTGTTTTGGTCATTCTTCTGAAAAGAAACTCAAACTACAACATTCTGTGTGAAAATAACTTGTTTAGTTTCTAATCTTCACCTAAAGACATCCATCCTCTGCTACCAAACTTAATCTGGATCCAAGCCGGTTATAGAGTCATAGAAATTTATAGCATGGGAACAGACCCTTTGGTCCAACTTGTCCATGCGGACCAGATATCCTAAATGAATCTAGTCACATTTGCTAGAATTTGGCCCATATCCCTCTAAACCTTTCCTATTCATATACCCATCCAGATGCCTTTTAAATGTTTTAATTTACCAGCTTCCACGAGTTCTTCTGGCAGTTCATTCCATACATGCACCATCCTTTGCGTGAAAAAGTTGCTCCTTAGGTTCCTTTTAAATGTTTCCCCTCTCATCTTAAACATGTGCCCTCGAGTTTTGGACTCTCTACCTATCTTCTCCTTTATCCATCTTCTATCCGCCTCCCCCTCTCTCCCTATTTATTTCAGAATCCCCTTCCCCTTCCCCATTTCTTAAGAAGGATCTCGACCTGAAATGTCAGCTTTCTTGCTCCTCTGATGCTGCTTGGCCTGCTGTGTTCATCCAGCTCTACACTGTGTTATTTCAGATTCTCCACCATCAGCAGTTCCTACTATCTCTGCAACAATTTTAACCCCACTGCGAAGCCTGTTCTAAGGATGCCCACCTTAAAGGAGTTACTCTCCTCCCTCCGGAAAAACCTCAGTCCATCCTTCTCCCACTGCAGCCCTCTTGTACTTGCTTCGGCCCTGAAACTGCTCGACCACGTCCTAAAGCAAACCAGGTACTACAGTCACATTTCCTTTCTGAGTACCTGCCTACAGAACCGGATCATCCCCAAAGGACTACCGTCTACATTTAAGCCTTTCCAATTTGGCCCCAACTGCAACGACCACTACATTCAACGTTGATATCCTACAGAAGCGTTTCTCCCTGTGACTTCTGAAACACACACTCGCTGCAATGCGCTGGCATCTCCAAATACTACATCTAAGCCTACCCCAGCTCAGAGCCTCCCTCTCCCAGACCTGCAAAGGACCTCTCCTGTTTTTTATTCGGCATAAGATCCATAACCTGAACTCACAATTCTACTTGGCTTTATTAGACACTAAAAGCTGAAAGTACTTTAAACTTATTGGTTCCTGCCACCATACCCAAGACCGGCTTTATTAGACACTAAAAGCTGAAAGTACTTTAAACTTATTGGTTCCTGCCACCATACCCAAGACCCTCCCTACCATGTGCCCACTGCCATTGGCCATGTGGCTGCCTTCGGAGCACCAACAGTTCCCACGGATGATGTCACATCCGCTACTGCCTGGGATGCCACTTCCAGTACAGCCAACGCCATTGACACTGATGCTGAAACCACTGCCTCCATTTCCCAAGCTAACACAGACATAGAGGACGCCGCTGCCATCAACATCCAAGATTTACTGGCTGACCCCACTCCGCCCACCGCCGACCTCGCTCCGTACACCGCCAACGTCACTCCGCCCACTGCCTCCGCAGCCAGCACCTCCAGACGAGACAATAGCACCCAGCCCTGCTGAGTTTTCACCATCCCCCCAGATCTCCCCCTTACTGAGGACGAACGGTCAGTCCTCAGTAAAGGACTCACCTTTATCCCCCTCCACCCACACGCTTGGACATTGAGCAGTTGTACCGCCGCCTCCGCGCTTACTTCTTTAACTGTGAGCTTAACCCTCCCTCTACAGACCACTTCTCCCACCTCCAACACACCCCCTCCTCCTGGACACTACCCCAAGGCCTACCCTCCCTCGACCTCTTCATCTCCTAATTGCCATCGGAACATCGATCGCCTCAAATTCTCCACCCCCTCACCCACTCCAACCTCTCCCCCACAGAATGTGTAGCCCTCCACTCCCTCCGGTCCAATACCAACCTCACCATAAAACTCACACGCAAGGGAGGCGCAGTTGCGGTATGGTACACTGACCTCTACATAGCCAAGGCCAGACGCCTGCTCTCTGACACCTCTTCCTATCGCCCCTTGATCATAACCCCACCCCCCGAGCACCAAACCATCATCTCCAAAACCATCCACAACCTCATCACCTCAGGTGACCTCCCACCTACAGCCTCTAACCTCATCACTCCCCAACCCCATACCTCCCACTTCTATCTTCTTCCAAAATCCACAAGCCTGACTGCCCTGGTTGACCCGTTGCCTCTGCCTGCTCCTGCCCCATTGAACTTATCTCCACCTATCTCAACTCCATTTTCTCCCCCTTGGTCCAGGAACTCCCCACCTATGTCCATGACACCACCCACACTCTCTACCTCCTCCAGAACTTGCAATTCCCTGGTCCCCAACACCTCATCTTTACCATGGATGTCCGGTCCCTATACACCTGCATTCCCCATGCAGATCGCCTAAAGGCCCTCCGCTTCTTCCTGTCCCGCAGGCCCAACCACTCCCTCTCCACTGACACCCTCATCCACTTAGCCAAACTCGTCCTCACCCTCAACAACTTCTCTGTCACTTCCTCCCACTTACTACAGACAAAGGGGGTAGCCATGGGTATCCACATGGGCCCAAGCTATGCCTGCCACTTTGTAGGATACTTGGAACAATCCCTCTTCCAAAGTTACACTGGCCCTATCCCCCAACTCTTCCTCCGTTACGTTGATGACTGTATTGGCGCCGCCTCGTGCTCCCACGAGAAGCTCGAACAGTTCATCCACTTCGCTAACACCTTCCACCCAACCTTAAGTTCACCTGGACCATCTCTGATACCTCTCTCTCCTTCCTTGACCTCTCTGTCACCATCTCTGGCATCCACCTGGAAACCAATCTCCATTTCAAACATACCGACTCCCACAGCTACCTAGAATACACATCCTCTCACCCACTTTCCTGCAAAAATGCCATCCACTGTTGCCAATTCCTTCACCTCCGCTGCATCTGCTCCCGAGATGAGGTATTCCATGCCCGGACATCCCAGATGCCCTTTTTTTCAAGGACCACAACTTCCCCTCCACATTGGTCGAAAATGCCCTCGACCGTGTCTCCTGCATTTCCCGCAACTCACCCCTCACACCCCCTCCCCGTATTTAATAACCAAAACAGAATCTACCTCGACCTCACGTACCACCCCACCAACCTCCGGATCTAAAGCATCATCCTCCAACATTTCCGCCATCTGCAATCTGACCCCACTACCAAAGACGTTTTCCCTCCCACCCTTATCTGCTTTCCAGAGGGACCACTCTTTCTGTGACTCCCTTGTCTGCTCCACACTTCCCACCAGCCCCACTACCCCAGCACATTTCCCTGCAACTGAAGCAAGCGCTACGCCTGCCCCCTCACCCCTATCCCAGGCCTAAGAAGACCTTCCACATCAAACAGATGTTCACCTGCACATCTGCTAATGTGGTATACTGTATCCGCTGTTCCCGTTGTGGCCTCCTCTACATCGGGGAAACCAAGCAGAGGCTTGGGGACCGCTTTGCGGAACACCTACGCTCAGTTCGCAACAAACAACTACACCTCCCAGTTGCGAACCATTCCTCCTCCCCCTCCCACTCCTTGGACGACATGTCCATCCCGGGCCTCCTGTATTGCCACAATGACCCGAAAGCTGCAGGAATAGCATCTCATATTTCACTTGGGAACCCTTCAGCCCAATGGTATCAGTGTGGACTTCACAAGCTTCAAAATCTCCCCTCCCCCAACTGCATCCCAAAACCAGCCCAGCTTGTCCCCGCCTCCCTAACCATTCCTCCCACCTCAAGCCTCCTTGGCCTGTCCGTCCTCCCTGGACTGACCTATCTCCTCCCTAACTCCCCACCTACACTCACTTTTACTGGCTCTATCCCTGCCTCTTAGACCTGTCTGTCTCCTGTCCACTTATCTTCTCCTTTATCCATCTTCTATCCGCCTCCCCCTCTGTCCCTATTTATTTCAGAATCCCCTTCCCCTCCCCCATTTCTGAAGAAGGGTGTCGACCCGAAATGTCAGGTTTCCTGCTCCTTTGATACTGCTTGGCCTGCTGTGTTCATCCAACTTCACACTGTGTTATCTCAGATTCTCCAATATCGGCAGTTCCTACTATCCCTGGAAAAGACCATGTCTGTTTACCGTATTCATGCCCTACAAGGTCACCCATCGGCCTCCAACACACCAGGGAAAGTTGCTCCAGCCTATTGGTGAGTCAGAAAACCAAACTGCCTTCCTTTTTGGGTGAAGTTTATTGACTACTCAGTCGAGAGTTCCTTACACTGACAATGTTATAAGCGCTCTCGATAATGTAGCGAGTTTAGTTCACTACAACCTCATATATATATTTTTCTATTCAACCTCAACAGAGATGTAATGACCTCTGAAGTAGATGGGACCTGAACTCAGACCTCCTTGCTCTTAGTTAGGGATGCTATCACTGTACCATGAGAACCTGCTCCCTATATTTTTGTTTTATAATTTAAACTATTTTTTCTTAATCACCCTGTTCAGAGATGTTATTCCATGTGATGGAGCTTGAAACTGGCCAGCTCTGGTGCGGAGGGAGGGACACTGCCATTGTGCCACAAGGAGGCCCTTCTCTCCTGTAATATGTGCTTGGACAATTAGCAGCCACCACTTGTTTCTTCTTAATCTTAAACAGCTACTTTTTCACTCGTTATGTCTGCATGATTTTCCTTGGCACATCGTATTTCTCTTTTTTCTAATCTTCTTCTCCAGCTAGCTCCTTTGAAATTTGGGTGCTGAGGCAGCTATAACATGTAAGACCCAAGGTAAGAGAAATAGGACATGCTTGGTAAGCAATCATGCTGTTATTTAGGCTACTTAAAACTTGAAGCAGAAAACTAACACTGCCTTGGAGATGTCTTTCCCAGCCCAGTTGAACATGAATCTTAAAATTATGGCCCTTGCCATTGACTGTTCTCCTAAGGGGAACAGCTGATTTCTGTTCACTCTGTCCATGTCCCTTGTGAGCATATACACCTCAAGCAGGACCCCTATCAACCTTCTCTGCTCTGAAGAAAACAACCTGAGCCTATCCAGTCTATCTACATAGCTAAACTGCTCCATCCCAAGCAACATCCTGGTGAATTTCCTCTACATCCCCTCCAATGCAGTCATATCCATCATATAGTGTGGTGACCAGAACAGCAAATAATATTTCAGCTGTAGCCTAATCAAAGTTTTGCACAGCTCCAGTATGACCCCCTTGTTCTTAGAACCTGTACCATGACTGATAAAGGCAAGTGTCTCGTATGTCTTCTTAACTACCCTGTAAATCTGTCCTGCTTTCAGGGATCTGTGGACAAGCATTGCAAGATCCTTCTATTCTTCCAACTTTATAATGTCTTGCCATTCGTTGAGTGCTCCCTTGATTTGTTCCTTCTTGCAAAGTGCATCAACTCATATTTGTCAAGGTAACATTCCATAGTGTGATCTGCAAATTTACTTATCATCCTCCCCACATTTGCTTCTATAACATTTATATATATCACAAGCCATAAGGGACCCAGCACTGATCCCTGTGGAGCACCGCGGGACACCACCTTTCAGTCACAATAAGCACCCTACTTCCACCACCCTCTTTCTCCTACCGCTAAACCCATTTTGGATCTAACTTGCCAAGTTCCTCTGAACCCTCTGTGCTCTTAGTCCCTTTATCAGTCTCCCATGTGGGACCTCGTCAAAGGCTTTGTTGAAATTCATACAAACCACATCAACTACACTATCCATATCTATACCTCAGGTCGCCTCCTGGAAAAATTTATTCATGTTTGTTAGACATTACATCCCTCTGACAAAGCCATACTGACTTATTTCTAATGAAATCTTGCTTCTTCAAGTGGAGATTCTCTCCTTCAGAATTTTCTCAAAGATTTTTCTTACCATTTATGTGGAATGCTGTGGTCTGTAATTCTCAGGCTCATCTCTACCATCCCTCTTGAAAAGTAAAACTATGTTAGCTGTCCTCCAGATCTCTGGCTTCACCTGTAGCCAGAGAGGAATTGAAAATTTGACCCACAGCCTCTTTAATTTCCTCCCATGTATCTCACAGCAGCCTGGGTTACAACTCATCTGGGTCTAGGGATTTGTTCACCTTTAAGCACATCAAACCAGTCAAGAACGTCTCAGTCCCTCACCCTGAAATCTGTACCTACATCCTCCTTCTCTAAAGACCATAAGACATAGGAGTGGAAGTAAGGCCATTCGGCCCATCAAGTCCACTCTGCCATTTAAATCATGGCTGATGGGCATTTCAACACCACTTCCCTGCACTCTCCCCGTAGCCCTTGATTCCTTTTGAGATCAAGAATTTGTCGCTCTCTGCCTTGAAGGCATCCAACGTCCCGGCCTCCACTGCACTCTGCGGCAATGAATTCCACAAGCCCACCACTCTCTGGATGAAGAAATGTCGTCTCATTTCAGTTTTACATTTACCCCCTCTAATTTTAAGGCTGTGCCCACGGGTCCTAGTCTCCCCGCCTAACGGAAACAACTTCCTAGCGTCCACCCCTTCTAAACCATACATTATCTTGTAAGTTTCTATTAGATCTCCCCTCAACCTTTGTGAAGACAGAAAGGGAGTAATGGTTTAACACCCTATTAGATTCCTCTGGGTTCACGCACACATTGCCCCCTTGGTCCCCTACTCTTTCCTGATTATCATCTTTCCATTGATATCTTAAAGAATTTCTTGGGATTCTCCCTAATCTTACCTGCCGGTATTTATCCATGCCCTGTCTTTGCTCTTTTAATTGACTTCTTAACTTTCCCCCTGCATTTTTTTTATACTCTACTAGGGCATCTGTTGATTTTCTAACTTTGTATCTGTTAAAGGCCTGTCTTTTCCTCCTTATTTAGTCTTGTAGATTCTTAGAGGTTGATACAAAAGTCATTTCTTTTAATATTTTATGAATGATAGAATCATACAGCATGAAAACAGACCCCTCAATCCAACTAGTCCACACCAAACATGTTCTGAAATTAAACTAGTCCCACCTGCCTGCTCTTGGCCCATATCTCGCCAAGCCTTTCCTATTCATGTAAAAACTGAAAGAACTGTGGATGCTGGAACAAAAGCAAAGTTTCTGGAAAAGCCCAGCAGGTCTGACAGCATCTGTAAAGGAAAAAACAGCATTTCGGGTCCAGTGACCCTTCCTCAGAACTCATTCCTATTTCCTATTCATGTACTTATCCAAATGTCTTTTAAATGTTGTAACTGTACCTACATCTACTGCTTCCTGTGGCAGTTCACAAACTAACCATTTTGGATGAAAAAGATGCCCCTCATATCCTTTTCAAATTTTTCTCCTCTCATGTTAAAAAAATGACACTAGTTTTGAACTTCCCCACCTTAGAGAAAAGACGTTTGTGATTCACCGTATCTATGCCTGACATAATTTTATGAATCTTTATAAGGTCATCACTCAACTTCCTATAGTCTAGTGAAAAATGTCTCAGTTTATTTAAATAACTTAAATTCTTCATTTCCGGCAACATCCTTGTCAATCTTTTCTGAACCCTCTCTTGTTTAATATTATCCTTTCTAAAACAGGGTGACCAGAAGTGCACACCGTACTCCAGAAGAGGCCTCACTAACATCCTGTACAACATCAACATGATGTCCCAACTCCTACACATAAAGGTCTGAGTAATGAAGCCAAGTGTGCTAAATATCTACTTAACAATCCTGTATACCTGTGATGCAGATTTCAAAGAATTATGTACCTGAACCCTGAGGCCTCTCTGTTCTACAACACTACCCAGGATCCTACCATTATTTGTGTAAGTCCTACCCATGTTTGTTTTACCAAAATACAATACATTGCATTTATCCAAATTAAACTCCATTTTGCCACTTCTCAGCCTATTGACCCAATTGATCAAGATCTCTTTGCAATCTTAGATGACTTCTTCATTGTCCACTATATCACTAGTTCTTGCAGTCATCCACAAACTTACCATGCCTCCTATATTCCCATCAAAATCATTTATATAAATGACAAACAAAAGTGGACTTGTGTTGATCCCTGTGGAACACAGCTGATCAGAGGCTTCCAGTCTGAAAATAACCCTCCAACATCACCCTTTGTCTCCTTCCATTAAGCCAATTTTGCTTCCAATTGGAAAGCTTACCCTGAACCTCGTGATAGGGTGTGCAAAAAACACAAAAATGGAGCAGTAACTGGATGTGAGTTTGCTCGCTGAGCTGTTAGGTTAGTTTTCAGACATTTCGTCACCATTCTAGGTAACATCATCAGTGAGCCTCCGATGAAGCGCTGGTGTTATGTCCCGCTTTCTATTTATCTGTTTAGGTTTTCTTGGGTTGGTGATGTCATTTCCTGCGTTGGTGATGGCATTTCCTGTTCTTTTTCTCAGGGGATGGTAGATTGGCTCCAAATCAATGTGTTTGTTGATGGAGTTCCGGTTGGAATGCCATGCTTCTAGGAATTCTCGTGCATGTCTCTGTTTGACTTGTCCAAGGATGAATGTGTTGTCCCAATCAAAGTGGTGTCCTTCCTCATCTGTATGTAAGGATACGAGTGATAGTGGGTCATGTCGTTTTGTAGCTAGTTGATGTTCATCACCAATGCAGGAAATGACATCACCAACCCAAGGAAATCTAAACAGATAAATAGAAAGTGGGACATAACACCAGCGCTTCACTGGAGGTTCACTGATGATGTTACCTAGAATGGTGATGAAACGTCTGGGAAGAAACCTTCCAGCTCAGTGAACCAGCTTACATCCGGAACAAAATAAAGACCCACTCTTTTGTGGACCGAGAATAGGAGAGCGCGACTGTGTTGGAGGTGGAAGGAAGGCGTCAGGTTGGCTGTGCACCCTTGCAACCAGTGGATCTTAATGCTGGCTTCGGCCTAACGCTGGTTCAGGGGAGCAGCCAACCTGCAACGATGGCTGCGGCGAGTGCTCGTGCCCTGGGTCAGGAGGTCCGGAACACCATCCGCGTTTCCATGAAGAAGGTGGATGAAGGTGCACCTGTGGGCCGCACCTTCTTTGTGAAGAAGGTCCTGTTGGACTGCTGTGGGTTCACTGCTGTGGACATTTACTGCCTGCAGGATTTCCCTGGAGGAGGTTTTTACGATGTAACCTTCAGGAGTGCCAAGCTTTGCGAGCGCTTCCTGGAGGTTTTCAAGGAAAAAGGAGGTGAGGGTCCCCTGTCGGTACTGACCGCTGTCCCACTGTTTGTGATGCTGGCGCAGAGGAGCCGTATGGTGACTGTACACATGTACGATCCGCATGTGCCAGCAGTTGATGTCCTGACCTTCCTCGGAAGGTACGTGAAGTTGGAAGGGGACCTAACCGACATCATGGACCCTTTCGGGATCTGGACCAGTAAGAGGCAGGTCAGGGTGACGCTGAGGAAGGGCTCGGACAGGAACGTCGTACACCCACCGTCCAGCTTCGCGATCGGGGGAAGCAGGGGCTAACTGACCTACGCAGGGCAACCTAAAGTCTGCCATGCCTGTGGTAGGTCAGCTCACGTGGCAGCCGACTGCAAAGCCACCATCTGCAGGAACTGCAGGGAGGAGGGGCACCTTGCAAAGGATTGCCCAAAAGAAAAAAGCTGCAACCTTCGCAGGGAAGCGGGCCACCTCTATAGGGGATGCCCGCAGCGGGGGACCACCTACGCCCAGGTCACTGGCAGGGACAATGCGGGGCAAGACCCCCGGAGGAGAGGAAGGCACCAGACCCCTGCAAGGACCCCCCTAATGTGCAGGATGGACCCGAGGCCAGCAAAGTGCCCCTGCAGGCTCCACTCCCCACCGACAACCTGGAGTCGATGGAGGAGGCGACAGGTGACCCAGGGGAGTGGACAACGCTCTGGAAAGCGAGGAGGAAGGCGCTTCGGTGGGCCCAGGCACTGCAACCATCAGGCGGGAAGAGGCAGCTACAGGTGGGCTATAAGAGCTCCTCTGACGAGGGAGATTCGGAGGAGGCCTGTCCAAAGCAGAAGCTAAAGATCTCAAGGGAGAAGGAAAGCAGCTCCCCGCATCCAGGTGACGGAAGGCGTCCTGAGGCTCCCTCTGACACCCAGCCACGTGCTGCTGGGGCTCTGGAGGGCCCCCCGATGGGGGGATGCCACCCGGAAGGCAGCACGGACGGTTTCCTGAGCCCGGAGAGGGTCCAGCAGTTAGCCCAGGCAATGGGCATGAAGAGACAGATGGAGGGGCTGGACCTTGGACTTGGGGAGGATACTGCGGTCACTGCCCACCATGGGGGTACGAGTTGCGAGCATTAATGTGCGCAGCGTCCAGTCCACTGCCTCTTGCTGGCCGACTGTTACTTACAGGACGACCAGCTGGCCGGCAAGGGGACGTGGAAGCTCAACACGACTCTCTTGACCCCAGAGAACGTCGCGGAGCTTAAGAGGGAGTACGCTGGTTGGAGAACCATGAAACCCCTCTTTGAGTCTCCGGGCGACTGGTGGGAGATGGTGAATGAGAACATCAAGAGGTTCTTTGTCCTCAAGGGTGTTCGGAAGGCGAGAGAGAGGCGGGGAAAGCTGTCGCAACTCCAGAAAAGGGTGCAGAACCTGCTCCTTCTGCAATTGATGGGGGTCGATGTCACAGAGGACCTCTGCGAGGTGAGGGGCCAGCAAGCCTCGCTGTTTGCCGTGGAGGCCTCCCGCATAATCTTCCGGTCCAGGGTCCACTCCGTGGAGCAGGACGAGACGTGCTCGCGTTTCTTCTTTCAGAAGGTGCACAAAGAGAGCTCTGTGCTTAGCCGGCTGAAGGAGGACGACGGCTCAGTGACGTCCTCTCGGCTCGACATTTTGAGGATCAACAGGTCCTTCTATGCCGGACTGTACGACGCGAAGCCCACAGACAGCACGGCCTCGGAGTCGTTCCTGTCGTCTATCACGGAGGTCTTAGACGACGGCACGAGGGAGGGCTGGACCGGCCGAAATCCCTGGACGAGCTGACCAGATCCCTCAAGGCCTTGGAGAGGAATTAGACTCCCGGGAGCGACGGCTTACCGGTCGAGCTGTGTTCCGCTCTGTAGGACCTGGTCGGCCAGGACCTGCTGGAGGTGTACGATAGTGCGCTTCGGGCAGGGGAAATGTGCAAGTCCATGAGGAAGGGCATCATCACCCTCATTTACAAGAGGAAGGGGGAGAGGGAAGAAATTAAGAATTGGCGTCCCATTTCATTATTGAACGTGGACTACAAAATCCTGGCCAAGGTCATAGCTAACCGGGTCAGGTCTGTCCTGGAGTCGGTGATTCACCCTGACCAAACCTGTGCTGTGCTGGGCAGGAGATCACTGAGAGCGTCGCGCTCATCAGGGATACGATCGCCTACGTGTAGGACAGGCGGGTGGACACCTGCCTCGTCAGCCTGGATCAGGAGAAGGCCTTCGACAGGGTCTCTCATGCTTACATGAGGGACGTTCTCTCCAAATTGGGGTTCGTGGAGGGCATCCTCAATTGGATCTGGCTGCTCTACACCAACATTGTTAGCGCAGTCTCGATCAACGGGTGGGAATCGGACAGTTTTCCCGTCAGATCTGGAGTCAGGCAGGGCTGCCCGCTCTCTCCTGCCTTGTTCGTGTGCTATGTGGAGCCCTTCGCCGCATCCATCAGGAAGGAGGTGAGCCTGAAGGGCGTGACTATCCCAGGCAGCGGAGGCCTTCAGGTCAAGACCTCCCTGTACATGGATGATGTCGCCGTCTTCTGCACCGATTGTCGGTTGGTGAGTAGGCTGTTGGACATCTGCGGCCAGTTTGAACTGGCCTCGGGTGCCAAATTCAATAGGGGTAAGAGCGAGGCCATGTTCTTCAGGAACTGGGACGACCGCTCCTTCATCCCCTTCACCGTCAGGACAGACTACCTGAACGTGCTGGGTGTTTGGTTCAGTGGAGCTGGGGCGTGCACTAATACTTGGGAGGAGTGTATCACCAAACTGAAGCAGAAGCTGGGCAGGTGGATGCTCTGGTCCCCCTCCATCGCGGGTAAGAACCTGGCTGTCAGGTGCGAGGGGCTTTCGGTACTGTTGTATGTGGCGCAGGCCTGGCCTATTCCCTGGACCTGCGTCGCTGCGGTCACCTGGGCCATCTTCCACTTCATTTGGGGTTCGAGGATGGACCGGGTCCGCAGGGACACCATGTAACAAAGACCTGGAAAATGGGGGAAAGGGCGTACCGAACGCCACTCTCGCCCTGATGCCTACTTTTGCATGCGGCTGCATCAAGCTGTGCGTAGATCCTCAGTACGCAAACACCAAGTGTCACTACTTACTGAGGTTCTACCTGTCCCCGGTGTTGCGAAGGATGGGCCTGGCCTTGTTGCTGCGGAAGGCTCCGAGTAGGTGGATCGTCCCGTACCACCCGTACTTCGGGGAGAAATTTTTGAAGGGAAACACCTTTGACCACAAGGCCGTCAGGCCATGGTCAGCACGTAGTATCCTCGAGACCCTTCGGGAAAAGGAGAGGGTGGATCCCATCGTGTGGTTTCCCCACGCAGACTGCCAAAGTCTTTTGGCAGAATGCCTCGACACCAGAACTTTCAAACAAGCACAAGGACATTGCTTGGCTGGCGGAGAGATGGGCTCTGCCAGTGAGATCCTTTATGCATGCCCGGAATCTCTGTGCCACCGCACGCTGCCCTCGAGGCGGCTGCGGCGGGGACGAGACTGTCGATCACCTCCTTCTGGAGTGTGCCTATGCGCAGGAGGTCTGGAGGGGGATGCAGTGGTATTTGTCGAGGTTCGTCCCGAGCAGCTCCGTGAAATGGGACCCGGTGCTCTCCGGGCTGTTTCCCGGGACGCACACCGAGACCAACATCAACTGCGCCTGGAGGATCATCAATGCGGTGAAAGACGCTCTTTGGTCTGCCCGCTGAAAGAACTGACCCCGACCAAGTGTTGCAGACTGGCGCACTCCAAGGTCCAGGACTACGTGCTGAGGGACGCGCTAAAGCTTGGGGCAGCCGCTGCCAAGGCGCGGTGGGGAAAGACCACGGTATGAAACCCCTCGTCCAGAATAGAAAAAAGGGCCCTATCTGGTACCTGGGCCCAGCTGGCGCCTTCCCCAACTGGTCAGGGGGCCAACGGGGACTGTGCGGGGAGACAACTATTTTCTTTGGTTAGTTTTTTTTTTCTTCTTTGTTTTGTTTTTGCCTTTAGTTGGTGTATGTACCCCCGGGTAACCCGGAGCGGCTTGCACGACTGGGTAGGTGTATAAATGTTTTATTTTTTTGTACATTCTATGAATAAAGTATATTTTTTCATAAAAAAAGGTGACGTAACGTCTGAAAACTAACCTTCCAGTTCAGCGAGCAAACTCACATCCAGAAACTCAACCGGAGCTACAAATCTTCTCAAAACTCGATGGAGCAGTAACCCACAGCAGGGTAGATAAATCCCAAGGACCTGATCAGGTGTGTCTCAGAACTTTGTGGGAAGCTAGGGAAGAGATTGCTGGGCGCCTTGCTGAGATATTTCTATCATTGAAAGCTGTGGGTGAGGTGCCGGAAGACCGGAGGGTGGCTAATGTGGTGCCACTATTTACGATAGGTGCGAAGGCAAAGCCAGGGAACTGTAGACCAGTGAGCCTGACATCAGTAATAGAATATGAAAGAACTGCGGATGCTGTAAATCAGGGACAAAAACAACCCAGCTTGCCCCCAGCTCCCTAACCTGTCCTTCCTCCCGCCTATCCCCTCCTCCCACCCCCATCTCCTACCTACTAGCCTCATCCTACCCCCTTGATCTGTCCACCCTCCCTGGACTGACTTATCCCCTCCCTACCTCCCCACCTGCACTCACCTTTACTGGCTCCATCCCTGCCTCTTTTACCTGTCTGTCTCCTCTCCACCTATCTTCTCCTTTATCCATCTTCTATCCTCCTTCCCTTCTCTTCTTATTTATTTCAGAACCGCCTGCTGCCAGACCTGCTGAGCTTTCCTCGCACTTTGTTTTTGAGACTGACATCAGTGATGAGCAAGTTGTTGGAGAGAGTTGTGAGGACAGGATTTACATGGATTTGGAAAGCAAAGGATTGATTGGGATAGTTGGCATGGCTTTGTGCATGGGAAATCATGCCTCAATAACTTGACTGAGTTTTTTGAAGAGGTGAAAGATAGTTGAAGCAGAGTGGTAGACATTGTCTGTATGGACTTCCGTGAGGCGTCCGATAAAGTTCTGCGTGTAGTCTAGTTAGTAAGGTTAGATGACATGGGATCCAGGGAGCTAGCCAATTGGATACAAAATTGTCTTGAAGATGGGAGAAAGAGGGTGGTGGTAGAGGGCTGTTTTCCAAACTGGAGGCCTGGAGCAGTGTGCCACATGGATCAGTGTGGAGTCCACTGCTTTTCGTCATTTACATAAATGATTTGGATGTGAATATAGGAGGTATGTTCAATAAGTTTGCAGATGACACCAAAATTGGAGGTGTAGCGAACAGTGGAGAAGGTTATCTTAAGTACAATGGGACCTTGATCAGATGGGCCGATGAGTGGCAGACAGAGTATAATTTGGATAGTGATATTAGGAGCTGCAGATGCTGGAGAATCCGAGATAACAAAGTGTGGAGCTGGCTGAACACAGCAGGCCAAGCAGCATCACAGAAGCACAAAAGCTGACATTTCGAGCCTAGACCCTTCATCGGAGGAACTTTTTTTTTGCAGAGAATAGGGTGTGTATGGAATGAGCTCCCACAGGATGGTGCAAATATAACATTTAAAAGGCATTTAGATGGGTATATGAATAGGAAGGGTAGAGAGGTTATGGGCTAAATGCTGGAAAATGGATTGAGGTCAGTTTTGGATATCCAGTCAGCATGGACGATTTGGATTGAAGGGGCTGTTTCCATGCTGTATGTCTCTGTTGCTCTATAAGTAGCTTCGGGGGATATCATTAGATTATCACAACATGCTTGTGTATTATTTGGTTGGTTATTTTTCTGGATTTGGCGTCACTAACCACGCCTTGCATCTCTGCAGCCTGTCTTTAATTTGCCCAATAGCTTAAACAATGATAGTAAGTCCAAGAGGTTATACTTCTGTGCAATGATCAGAGGAATGTATACTTGAAAAGTGGAAATATCACACTCTTATCAGACCAATGTTCAAGCTCTGAGTACGACATGGTTTGTTTGCATAGAGTAAATAAGCAGTGTTCTGTTTAAAGATGGGAGCAAAATGTTTCTGTGTTTTACATTGCATGTAATTATAAAGAAGCCACTTGCTTTCTTTTTAAATACAAACTCTAAGTCATTAATCCACTTCTTGCATATTAGAACAGGCTATTGATTAAAAACTAATTCAGCTTTTCTTCTGGTCATAGACTTAATCACAAGAGCCAGTCTGGCTGCAGAAGTAAAACTGTCAATTGCTTATTCAGACTGGTTTTCTAGGAGTTGATGCTAACATCGTGATGTTACATTGAAATAGAGGCTGCATTTCCTTTCTCAATGCTAAATTGATTGCCAGCCTTTGAAAAGTCCATTTGTTTTCTATTTGACTGTTTATAGAGCTGAGAATGAATTGTCTTTGTGCTCGGCATGAATAAACTGGAGAGCATGACTCCTTCAATCAGTGTACGTCTCAATCTCTCTCTGTCTCACACAAATGTCGACATCCACATGCTTGCACCCTTCCCTCTAGTTAAGTGCATAAGCTTTGTGCCACGAATGCTCCTGGAACATAGCTGTGTTGCACCTTTGACCCTGACAATTTTCTAAAGTTACTCATATGCCCGTAGTTTTGCTGAGACTCTGTAATATTTTCATTTGCACCAAGTAGGCAGGGGAGAACAAAGAAGTGAAATATAATAGCTGTGAAACTTTCACAATTGTAACAACTTAGAGGATTTGGCCCAAAGCGTTCAACTCAGACCTAATGACTGAATCCCCCATGTTGAATGATATTTCTGCACAAAGAATTTTTGCATAATGTTAAAGACCATAAGACATAGGAGTGGAAGTAAGGCCGTTCGGCCCCTTGAGTCCACTCCACCGTTTAATCATGGCTGATGGGCATTTCAACTCCTCTTCCCTGCACTCTCCCTGTAGCCCTTAATTCCTTGTGAGATCAAGAATTTATCAATCTCCGCCTTGAAGACATGATTTTTGATTTAGCCAAAATGGCATTGGAGGTCTGAATCTGGATGTTCCACCAATTAACCTGGCTCTCACCATTTTCTCTGGAGAAAAATGGTTAGTTTCGAATTGCACTTTGTACATCCATAGATCACAGAGGTACTGTGCATGGTAAGGTGCAGCAGCCTTCGGACAGATTCAATTTTTGTTAGTGGAATGTCCAACAGATGTTTTGTGCACTTTGGATCTCTTGTGAGTCCATCTAAACTTAGCAGAGTTCTTTGGACAGGTCAGGTACCATTTTAGACATGGGTCCAGGACACCTTTGTGGGAGATAATGTGCCTTTGGGAGATAGAACATAGAACACAGAAAAGTACAGCACAGTACAGGCCCTTCGGCCCACGATGTTGTGCCGTGGAATAATCCTAAAACAAAAATAAAATAACCTAACCTACATTCCCCTCAATTCACTGCCGTCCATGTGCATGTCCAGCAGTCGCTTAAATGTCACTAATGACTCTGCTTCCACAACTTCCACTGGCAAAGTATTCCATGCGCTCACAACTCTCTGGGTGAAGAACCTCCCTCTGATGTCTCCTCTATACCTTCCTCCTAACACCTTAAAACTACGACCCCTCGTGGCAGTCAATCCTGCCCTGGAGAAATGTCTCTGGTTATCGACTCTATCCATACCTCTCATTACCTTGTACACCTCGATCAGGTCACTTCCCTTCCTCCTTCTCTCCAGAGAGAAAAGTCAAAGCTCAGTCAACCTATCCTTGTAAGACAAGCCCTCCGGTCCAGGCAGCATCCTGGTAAACCTCCTTTGCACCGTCTCCAAAGCCTCCACATCGTTCCTATAATAGGGCGACCAGAACTGGACACAATATTCCAAGTGTGGTCTCACCAGGGTTTTGTAGAACTGCAGCATAACCTCGCGGCTCTTAAACTCAATCCCCCTGTTAATGAAAGCCAAAACACCATATGCTTTTTTAACAACCTTATCCACCTGGGTGGCAACTTTGAGGGAGCTATGCACTTGAACACCAAGATCCTGCTGTTCCTCCACACTGCCGAGAATCCTGCCTTTAATCCTATGTTCAGCATTTAAGTTCGACTTTCCAAAATGCATCACTTTGCATTTATCCAGGTTGAACTCCATCTGCCATTTCTCAGCCCAGGTCTGCATTCTGTCAATGTCTCACTGAAGCCTGCAATAGCTCTCGATAGTATCAACGGCACCTCCAACCTTAGTGTCATCAGCAAACATACTAACCTACCCCTCAACCTCCTCATCCAAGTTATTTATAAAAACTACGAAGAGCAGAGGCCCAAGAAAAGAGCCCTGCGGGACACCACTCAGCATTGACCTCCAGGCAGAATACTTACCATTTACAACCACTCTCTGCCTCCTGTCAGCCAACCAATTCTGAATCCAGACAGCCAAATCACCCTGTATCACATACCTCCTGACTTTAAGAATGAGCCTGCCGTGGGGAACCTTATCAAATGCCTTGCTGAAGTCCATGTACACCACATCCACTGCTCGAGCCTCGTCAACCTGTCTTGTGACTTCCTCAAAGAACTCAATAAGATTTGTAAGGCATGACCTGCTCCTCACAAAGCCATGCTGACTCCTTTTAATCACGCTATGCTTTTCCAAATAGTCATAAATCCTATCCCTCAGAATTCTTTCCAAAACCTTGCTGACCACAGACGTAAGACTGACTAGTCTGTAATTTCCAGGGATTTCCCTATTCCCTTTGTTGAAAAGAGGAACAACATTTGCCTCCCTCCAATCTTCCGGTACGACTCCCGTGGAGAGTGAGGAATGCAACAACTTGTAACTATTCTGGTTTGCTGAATAAATCTGTTGCTATGTCATAGTTGTACCATTCTGTACAGAAAAACTCCCAGTCTCGCTTCATATTCCCTGTCATTGTAACAGAAGCTGTTAAGAGAAAAGTTTAATGTATTTTCTCTTAATCAGTGTTGTAAGTATTGGCTGCTTCATCGATCTTTGTTTTTCTTTTCACTTTATTGAGTGGCAGCTTACAGTTCTGCATGCGCCTTGGTGTCCCTGTTAATAGCTGAATGAGTTCTATACCTGTCACTCTGGTGTCAGCTCTGACACAATATTTTGAGCATACAACGCAACAATTGTATTCAATGCAAAGATATTTTTGAAGTTAACTTAAATTGTCTGCCTTCTGTGTATGTGCCTCATGGAGGGGCATTTGTGCATGGTTGCATTTCATTTCAAATAGTGGACACCGGATGAGTTTGCATGAAAGTGAAAGGTTGTGTAGAGTTTGGGCTTCTAGTAATGGCACTAAGCAGGCGTAAGCGCTATAAAGACTCATGAAGGTGAACTGAGGGAGATAGGTTGGCATGAAAGTTGGGATGGATGAGTGACTAGGTTGCCGTAGGTTGGCATGGGGGTCATAGAAATCATTGGGGGTTGATTGGGGACATGAGGTAGCATGGGTTGAAATGGATGGATGAGACAGGTTGTGTGAGGGATAAAAGTTGAGGGCCACATAGTGTTTTCTTACTTTGTTCCAGCTATGCTTTTGCTTTTATAGCTAAGGGATTAGACTATAAAGGTAAAGAAGCATTGTTGCAACTATACAAGGTGTTGGTGAGACTGCACCTAGAGTACTATGCACAGTTTTTGTCCCCTTATTTGAGGAAGGATGTGGTGACGTTGAAGACAGTTCAGAGGAGGTTCATTAGATTGTTCCCAGAGGTGAGGGCTTTGTCATAGGAAAAGCAATTGAACAGTTAAGCCTATACTCTCTGAAATTTTGAAGAATGAAGTGAGATCAAATTGAGGTTTTCAAGATGATTTAAAGTATGGATAAAATAGATGTGGAGTGGATGCCTCGTCTTTTGGGGCATTCCAGTCTGTGAGGTCATAGTCTTATGATAAAGGGTAGCAAATTTAAAACAGAATTGAGGAGAAACTACTTCTCCCAAGGGGTTATGAATCTGTGGAATTCACTACCCCAAAGTGCGGAGGAATTAGACAGATTTTTAATTGGTAATGGGTTGAAGTGTTATGGAGATTGAAGTGTTATGCACTCACAAAGCAAGAGAGAAAATTCAAGGAGAACTCTCTGCCTTGTGTTGGTTTGAGATTTCTGCTGGAGTAGAGGAAATCCTAAAGAAACAGGCAATTAACTTTCAATTTGAAAGAAACATTTGCAGATCAGTCCCATTGAAAGAAATGCAGAAAGCAAATTTCCTAAATGAAATTGATTAAATTCAAAGGAAATAATACATATCAAGTTCTTAAGACTGCTGATTTTTTACTTTTTTATTGATAAGCTCCATAAAGGCACTTCCTTGTGAAAGGATGACCTTCAGTGATTAATGAGCAACACTGCAGTTCCACATATGAAAGAAAGGTCCTTGATTTTGCTGAAATCTTGTTCTCCATGCAGCAGAGATGTAGAGCTTTATATAATATCATAAACCATCTGAAGTGGCTTGTGCAATACAATATCAAATAACAGTTGAATAATGATAATAGGAGGTATTGAGGCTTTTATAAAATGGTAGTTCAGTAAAATGGAGCAGTTTTGTGACTGCAGACCATTTTTCCATTTACGTAACAGAGTATGGAATTTCACTGCTACCAGCAGAAACTCTGAACATGGTTATAAATGCTAAATTATTACATCAAGGGACTAAAGGTAATTGGGGGAAATAAAGACTATAACTATCACTAGGCAAAATGTGCAAGGAAACGGGCTAAAGATCGATAAGGCCCCAGGAAAAAATGAGTCGTAGCATAGCACTTTAAAGGACGCAGCTACATAGATAGTGGATGCACCTGTATTGTTCAGGAATCCTTAGGTTCTGAAAAAGTCCAAAAGATTTGCAAAAACTGCCAATGTATATATGTTAAGGCTTGGGATGAAGGAGGTGAATGTGCTACAGCCAAGTTTTCAGATGACGCAAAAATAGGTCAGATGGCAAATGGTGAAGATTTCACAAAGATTTGTGTGACATGAGTGCCAGGCAATTACCATTATCCTTGGACATTCAATATCAGTATCCTGGGGGTTATCATTGACTAGAATTCAAACTGGACTACTCTTGATAGAGAGGTAAATGCTAAGAGTCTCTTTCCTCTAATGGTAGGACCAGAGGCATTGTCTCAAAATAAAGGAACACAAATTTAAGACTGAGATGAGAAGAAATTCCTTCTCTCAGAGATAACAAAGTATGGAGCTGGATGAACACAGCAGGCCAAGCAGCATCTTAGGAGCACAAAAGCGGACGATTCGGGCCTAGACCCTCCATCTCATGAAGGGTCTAGGCCCGAAAGGTCAGCTTTTGTGCTTCTAAGATGCTGCTTGGCCTGCTGTGTTCATCCAGCTCCACACTTTGTTATCTCGGATTCTTCAGCATCTGCAGTTCCCATTACCCCTTCTCTCAGAGAGTTGAGTCTTTGAACTCCATGCCACAGGGAACTCTGGGGGTCAGAGTCTTTAAGTATAGTTAAAGTTGAGATAGACAGATGAATAGATTCTTGATCAGTAGGGGTATCAAGGGTGGGTGGGAAAGAACAGGGATCAGCCACAATCATACTGAAGCAGGATTGAGGCGATGAACAGCCTTCTCTTGTTCCTATTTCTTTTGGATCTATGGTCTCATGAAAGTAAAGTTGAGGAAGATCAGCCATGATCTCATTGAATGGTGGAGCAACCTCAGTAGACCAAATGACCTATTTCTGCTCCTACTGCTTGTGGCCTTATAGCCAGTGTTCAACTTTGCAGAGCATCTTATCTGTATTTGTAGCTGACACAAAACAGTCTGTAATATGGCCTTGCGCACCTCTTCTTCATCTTTGGTTCCTAATCATTCACCTTTTAACTCTCAAAATTAAATTATTTCTGAACTAGAAAGTTTTTGACAGGTCCAGATAAAACAAAATATTTACCTTTATCCCAGTCAATGGGATGTTCACTGAAGCAGTTTTTTTTTCCCTTTATTCAGACAGCATTTATTGCCCATCCTTAATTGCCCATAGGGTGGTTCAGACTTAACCACATTGATGTGGTTCTGGAGTCACATGTAGGCCAGACCAGGGTAAGGATGACAGTTTCCTTCCCTGAAGGACATTTGTGAACCATATGAATTTTTTCTGACAGTTGACAATGGATTCATGGTGAGCATTAGATTCTTACCTCCATATATTTTATTGCATTCAAATTCCACCATCTGCCTTGGTGGGATTTGAACCAGGTCCCCAGAACATTATCTGGGCCTCTGGATTAACAGTTGGAAAATATTCAACATGGTGGTCAGTTATGAGTGGTGTACTACAAAGATTTGTCCTGGGTCCTCTTCCTATTTGTGACTTTTGTAAATGATTTGGATGTAGGAGTAGAAGGGTGGATTAACATGTTTGTGGATGATACAAAGGTGGGTCGAGTTGTGGATAACTAGGGCTTTTGTCTTTAGAATGATGAAGTATGAGAGGTGACT
Organism: Stegostoma tigrinum; assembly: GCF_030684315.1. Classification (NCBI taxonomy): domain Eukaryota; kingdom Metazoa; phylum Chordata; class Chondrichthyes; order Orectolobiformes; family Stegostomatidae; genus Stegostoma; species Stegostoma tigrinum. Next base: position 149,876,568 of record NC_081355.1, on the reverse strand, counting down.
TGATAGAGGGTTACAAAATGATCAGAAATATAGATAGAGTGGACAACCAGAGACTTTTTCCAAGGGTGGAGGTAGCTATTATGAGGGGGCATAGTTTTAAAGTGAATGGAGGTAGATATAGGGGAGACATCAGAGATAGGTTCTTTACTCAGAGAATGGTAGGAACGTGGAATGCATTGCTAGAGAGGGTAGTGAAGTTGGCCTCATTAGGGGCATTTAAGCGGCTATTAGATAGGCATATGGATGATAGTATAAGGTAAGGGTGGAGGTTAGATAGACCTTAGGTTTAGGGTAAAAGCTCGGCACAACATCGTGAGCTGAAGGGCCTGTATTGTGCTGTGCAGTCCTATGTTCTGTGTTCCAGCAATATTACCACTAGGCCATTGCCTCCCTGCTAAAGGTGACAAATTTCTATAGTGCTTGCATTTAAAGGCAGTCATACTTTAATCTTAAAGCGATTGTTTTTACAAAACAAGTTATTTTCTAAACACTGAAATTCTTCTAATTGTGCCAGTGGCACTTAATTGCTTTTTTCCCTTAAAAATAGTTGTGCCACATGGGCTGAATTAACTATGTTTGAATAACTGAGAATCTGTGGGCTGAAACTTTGTTGTTGATTGTGATTGCTGTATAGAATTATTTATTATCAGAATTAGATGTTTCCACTGTTGATAGAGTGACAGCACTGAGGCAACAGCTGAGATGTCAGTGTTCGCTTTATTTTGTTAAGACAAATTATCAATAGAGATGAAAGGATGTTATGACAACAGTTTACGCTGAAGCTTTCTTGGTTGAAACACAAAGTTATAACCAAGTGAAATCCACCAACAAGATTGGAGTAGATCATCATCAAGCCAATAGCCATGTACTTATCCAAGTCTAGAAGAATTTACAAATAAAGAGGCATGGAGGCGAGAAGGGATAGTGGTAAACTTCATATTCTTGTTTAAGCAATTATGTAATAGATTAAGTGAAGGTACTGAAAGCTTAGGCAAAATGTATAAGGTACATGGCTTGAAATCATTAACTTAGAGTCTATGGAGTATCTCCACTGTTGATGTATAAATAACTGCCTCTGAGAGGAGATAGTCATTTCCAGTTGGTTGGTTTTTGGTCAGTCCTACAACCACATGGCAAACATCTAGTTATGATATTTTAGGAGATAACAAAGTTCTCTTATCTTTATTAATATAGTTAACCAGACTTAAGCTAATGCAACCTTTCTTATGTCATTATTGTCGTAAATTACTTCTTGTGTCTCATGCAGTGCTTCTGATGAAGATTTTCAAGTGGCTAATCCTTTACTACTTAACACTAGTAAGCCCTATTGACTAGTATTACAAGAGGGGTTGATGGCTGGAGGCCTGTGTAGGGAAGATCCTAACAGAACTAGGTACTTGATACAGGCATGTCTTAGAACAGAATGACGAAACAGCTCTTACTCATTGTGGTCTACAGGCAACTTGAAAACAAGTAAATCTTTAAAATGATTCCCCTGGCTACTTGACTCCTGTGTACTCCTGTTGCTGCTGCCAGGCAACTGTGTGTGCAAGAATTGTCTTGTAAAAAATGAGTCACTGCATGAAATACAAGTATGTTGGATAGCCTGTCCTCTACCTACCTTGGGAAACTTGATCAGGATCGGAATTACCACTGAAATGGTTATGGCATTAGGAAGAGCTGAGCACTCAATTCTGATAATTTAGCAGTACCTACCGGCCCTTTCCATTATCCCCACCCCAACTTGCAGTAGCCACAGTGAGGTAAGGGATACATTGGGATGGAGTACTCCTCCAAGGGGAATAGAATGCTAGAGTAAGGAGATTGTGCTTCAGGTATACAGGGCACTGGTCAGACTATGCTGGAGTACTGTTTACAGTCCTAGTCACCATACTTATGGATGAATATTAATGCATTGGAAACAGTTCAGATAAGATTTACTAGACTAATACCTGGAATTTTATACTTCTATCAGTTTGCCCCTCAGCCCCACCATCCAATGCTGTGGTAAAAACAATCCAAGTTTGTCCAACCTCTCCTTATTGCTAATATACTCTAATTCAGGCAACATCTTGGTAAACCTCTTCTGCACTTTCTCCATCCTTTCTGTAGTGTGGTGACTAGAACTACACACAGTATTCCAAATATGGCTGAATTAAAGTTTTATACAGCTGTAACATGACTTGTCAATTTTTGTACTCATTGCCCCATCTAATGACGGCCAGCGTACCTTATGCCTTCTGTACTGCCTTATCCACTTTTGTTGCCACTTCCAGGGAACTATGGACCTGCACTCCACGATCCCTCTGTATAATAATGCCTCAAAGGATCCTGCAGTTTACTGTAAACATTCCTCTTGCACTTGACCTCCCAAAATGTATCATCTCATACTTATACAGATTAAACTGCATCTGCCATTTCTCTACTCAGCTTTCCAACTGATCTATCCTTTGAGAACTATTTACACTCACTGTCCACAACTTCACCAGTCTTGGGTCATCTGCAGACTTACTAATCAAATCACCTATATTTTCATCCAGATCATGGATATGAGTTGCAAACAATAGAGGTCCCAGCAATGATCCTTGTGAATTGCCACTTGTGTTGACCTCCAGTCAGAAAAATGCCCCTACAAAACTATCCTGTATCTTCTATGACCAAGCCAATTTTGTATTCAACATATCAACTCACCATGAATAACATGTGACTTAATCTTCTGGACCAGCCTACCATGAGAAACTTTGTCAACTGCTTTACTAAAGTCCGAGTAGACAACATCCACTGTCCTACCCTCATCAATCATCTTTGTCACTTCACCAAAAAACTCAATCAAGACTACCCCAACAAGCCCATTATTTTCCAAATGCAAGTAAATCCTGCCTGTAAGACTTCTTCAATAATTTTTCTACCATAGATGTAAGGCTTACCGGCCTTTAATTTCTTGGATTATTTCTGTTGCCCATCTTAAACAAGGAACAGCATTGGCTATTCCTTTGTGTTCTGGGACCTTGCCTGTGGCTAAAGGGGATACAAAGATCTTTGTCAAGGCACCAGAAATCTGCGATCTTGCCACCCTCTGTATCTTGGGATGAATGCCATCAAGCCCTGAGGACTTATCTACCTTAATGTATTTCATGACACCTAACACCACCTCCTTCTTAATATCGACATGCCCTTGAATATCAATGTATCCCTCCATAATCATGCTGTCATCCATGTCCTTCTTTTTGGTAAACACTGATCCATAATATTCATTAAGCCTTGTCCTGGTTACCATCTTGCTCCAAATGTATGTATAAAATGCTTTAAAATTCTTCTTGATCCTTTACCAAGGACATTTCAGGGTCCATTTTGGCCTTCCTAATTCCTGTTTAAATTTTTTCCTGCTTCTTATGTGTTCATCAAGAACTTACTTGGAGTACATACAATCCTAAGGGGACTTGCTTAGATGTGGAGAGATGGTCTTGAGGGAGAATGTAGAATTAGGGCTGATAGTTTAAAAATGAGGGGGCACCCATTTAAAACAGATGAGGACTTTTTTTTCTGTGAGTGCTGAGTGCCTTTGAAATTCCCTTCCTCAAAGGGCAGAATTATTAAATATGTTTAAGATAGAGGTGGATAGATTCTTGATTACTAATTGAGATGAAAGACTGTTGGGAATATGCAGGAGTATGGAGATGAAGTTAAAATCAAATCGGCCCTGCTCTTATTGAAAGGTGGAGCAGGCTCGATAGGCCAAGGAGTCTGGTCTTGTTCCTTGTTTAAATGCAAGTGAGGTACTCTTCCTCATCTAACTGCCCTGCTAGATTTTACCTGGCACGTTGACACTTGTAGCTTCAGAGTTTAGTGTCAAATTCCAGTGATGGCCTTTAAATCATCATTTAAACTGCATGATTAGTCCCTGGGCAAGAATGCTGCCTGATGCCTCCCTGATACTGCTAAAATTGAAGTAAAGTTGGGCACGCACAAATAAAAGGTGAACATTATGTTGTCAAGCACCCCCTATTTGGGAAACAGGTGGGGTAATGAACCACACATCAACGAATACCAGTCACGGTCGGACATAGAGCAGTTTTTCCGCCGTCTTCGCCTCCATGCCTCCTTCTTCAACCGGGAACCCAAACCTCCTTCCACTGACCCCTTCACCCGCTTCCAACACAAGTCCTCCTCCTGGACACCACCCCCAGGCCTCCTACCCTCCCTCGACCTCTTCATCTCCAACTGCCGTCGAGACATTAACCGCCTCAACCTCTCCACCCCTCTCACCCACTCCAACCTCTCCCCCGCAGAACGGGCAGCCCTCCGCTCCAACCCCAACCTCACCATCAAACCCGCAGACAAGGGTGGCGCAGTGGTAGTATGGCGCACTGACCTCTACATCGCCGAGGCCAGACGCCAACTCTCAGACACCACCTCCTACCGCCTCCTCGATCATGACCCCACACCCGAGCACCAAACCATCATCTCCAACACCATTCACGACCTCATCACCTCAGGGGACCTCCCACCCACAGTCTCCAACCTCATTGTTCCCCAACCCCGCACGGCCCGTTTCTATCTCCTTCCCAAAATCCACAAACCTGCCTGCCCTGGTCGACCCATCGTCTCAGCCTGCTCCTGCCCCACTGAACTCATCTCCACCTATCTGGACTCCATTTTCTCCCCTTTGGTCCAGGAACTCCCCACCTACGTCCGTGACACCACCCACGCCCTCCACCTCCTCCAGGACTTCCAATTCCCTGGCCCCCAACACCTCATATTCACCATGGACGTCCAGTCCCTGTACACCTGCATTCCGCATGGAGATGGCCTCAAGGCCCTCCGCTTCTTCCTGTCCCGCAGGCCCGACCAGGCCCCCTCCACCGACACTCTCATCCGCCTAGCTGAACTCGTCCTCACACTCAACAACTTCTCTTTTGACTCCTCCCACTTCCTACAGACTAAGGGGGTGGCCATGGGCACCCGCATGGGCCCCAGCTATGCCTGCCTCTTTGTAGGTTACGTGGAACAGTCCCTCTTCCACACCTGCACAGGCCCCAAACCCCACCTCTTCCTCCGGTACATTGATGACTGTATCGGCGCCACCTCTTGCTCCCCAGAGGAGCTCGAACAGTTCATCCACTTCACCAACACCTTCCACCCCAACCTTCAGTTCACCTGGGCCATCTCCAGCACATCCCTCACCTTCCTGGACCTCTCAGTCTCCATCTCAGGCAACCAGCTTGTAACTGATGTCCATTTCAAGCCCACCGACTCCCACAGCTACCTAGAATACACCTCCTCCCACCCACCCTCCTGCAAAAATTCCATCCCCTATTCCCAATTCCTCCGCCTCCGCCGCATCTGCTCCCACGATAAGACATTCCACTCCCGCACATCCCAGATGTCCAAGTTCTTTAAGGACTGCAACTTTCCCCCCACGGTGATCGAGAACGCCCTTGACCGCGTCTCCGCATTTCCCGCGACACATCCCTCACACCCCGCCCCCGCCACAACCGCCCCAAGAGGATCCCCCTCGTTCTCACACACCACCCTACCAACCTCCGGATACAACGCATTATCCTCCGACACTTCCGCCATTTACAATCCGACCCCACAACCCAAGACATTTTTCCATCCCCTCCCCTGTCTGCTTTCCGGAGAGACCACTCTCTCCGTGACTCCCTTGTTCGCTCCACACTGCCCTCCAACCCCACCACACCCGGCACCTTCCCCTGCAACCGCAGGAAATGCTACACTTGTCCCCACACCTCCTCCCTCACCCCCATCCCAGGCCCCAAGATGACATTCCACATTAAGCAGAGGTTCACCTGCACATCTGCCAATGTGGTATACTGCATCCACTGTACCCGGTGCGGCTTCCTCTACATTGGGGAAACCAAGCGGAGGCTTGCGGACCGCTTTGCAGAACACCTCCGCTCAGTTCGCAACAAACAACTGCACCTCCCAGTCGCAAACCATTTCCACTCCCCCTCCCATTCTCTTGATGACATGTCCATCATGGGCCTCCTGAAGTGCCACAATGATGCCACCCGAAGGTTGCAGGAACAGCAACTCATATTCCGCCTGGGAACCCTGCAGCCTAATGGTATCAATGTGGACTTCACCAGTTTCAAAATCTCCCCTTCCCCTACTGCATCCCTAAACCAGCCCAGTTCATCCCCTCCCCCCACTGCACCACACAACCAGCCTAGCTCTTCCCCCCCACCCACTGCATCCCAAAACCAGTCCAACCTGTCTCTGCCTTCCTAACCGGTTCTTCCTCTCACCCATCCCTTCCTCCCACCCCAAGCCGCACCCCCAGCTACCTACTAACCTCATCCCACCTCCTTGACCTGTCCGTCTTCCCTGGACTGACCTATCCCCTCCCTACCTCCCCACCTACACTCTCTCCACCTATCTTCTTTACTCTCCATCTTCGGTCCGCCTCCCCCTCTCTCCCTATTTATTCCAGTTCCCTCCCCCCATCCCCCTCTCTGATGAAGGGTCTAGGCCCGAAACGTCAGCTTTTGTGCTCCTGAGATGCTGCTTGGCCTGCTGTGTTCATCCAGCCTCACATTTTATTATCGGGGTAATGAAGGTGTTGTATAAAATCCTGGTCCACATTTATAGATAATTTAACTAGGGACAGTAAGTGTGAGAGATTGGGTCAAATGCAGTCTCTCTTAAAAATTGATTAGCATTTCAAAGCCTGAGTGATGTTTCTTCCACATTCATTTAGGAACCTAATGAAGGTTAGTTAAATACCTGAAATATATCCAACAAATCTATTGCAGTTTGTCAAGTGTTTGGCTGTGCAAGATCAGGCTTGCCTCCATGAAAAGTCATTACCACATTGATTCCTATTAATTTGGACTCAATTGATAGAATCCTGAGAGATGCAGAATTCCTCAACTTAAACTGAATTCAAATAGAAGTAGTACTACGTCTTCTGGAGGACAATCTGAATGCAATACAAAAGAACTAAACCTTGTAAATGGGAACAATTCCCCATTAACTTTAAGGTACTGTAATATATTCCAGCTGAATCCCACTCGAGTATGTAACAAATAATTGCTTGGATGTTTTTTATTCGCTCATGGGACATGGGCATCTCTGGCTAGGCCAGCATTTATTGCTCATTCCTAATTGCCCAGTGGGCAGTTAAGAGTCTACCATATTGCTGTGGTTCTGGACTCATATGTAGGCCAGATCAGGTAAGGGTGACAGATTTCCTTCACTGAAGGACATTTTTGAACCAGATGGTTTTCTTGACACTTGACAATGATTTTGTGGTTATCAGTACATTCTTAATTCAAGATTATTTTGTTGAATTTAAATTCCACCATCTGCCATGGTGGGATTTGAACCCAGGTCCCCAGAACATTACCTGGGTTCTTGGTGCCCCATTTGCTTGCTGTAAAGGTGTTCAAATACCTTGATATGACTTTTTACAACAAGGGCCACTGTATCTTTTGTCAATTAGTAGTTGTGGAGCTTTATCTAAAATCAAGCCCTGGAAACAATTTGGTGACATGAACAGATAGATGTTGGAGAGGTGCGTTTTGGGGGCCATTGGGGTATTTGGAATTGGGGGTCTCTGGGCAGCAGGGGTAGCAGGAAGCTTAAGTGTAAAGGCAATATTGTCAGCTAAACCCGTCTTCTGCCCAGCCCCTCGCCTGTATACAAATCAATGTAGTCACCATTACCCAAGATAACAAAGTGTGGAGCTGGATGAACACAGCAGGCCAAGCAGCATCTCAGGAGCACAAAAGCTGACATTTCGGGCCAAGACCCTTCATCAGAGAGCTCATCAGAGGGCCCGAAACGTCAGCTTTTGTGCTCCTGAGATGCTGCTTGGCCTGCTGTGTTCATCCAGTGTTCATCCAGCTCCACACTTTGTTATCTTGGATTCTCTAGCATCTGCAGTTCCCATTATCACTAGTCACCATTACCCATTGGCTGGGTTGACTTTGTTTTATCCTGCGTTGAGCAGCCCAGTTGGCAATAGATATTTAAGTTTCATTGAGGCCCTGAAAAGCGGCTTGCCGGAAAGGTTGAACTTGAGCCTTCCCACAGAACTTAATTTAGGAAAATATGGGATTGGTAGACCAGGATGCCACCAACTGCTTAAGTTAAATGGTCTTGCTACCTCTGGGCCTCCTAACTCTGAGACTGGAAGATTCTGCACAATATTTCTATTTTTATTAGAAGATGGATGGTATTCCATGGCATTGATAAATGGCTGGAAATTGGTTCAGCTGAGTTTTCTTTGCATATTCATTGAGATGCCACCTTGTTCTGGGTATATCACAGAATAGAGTAACTGATGGGACCTGAACACAGAAATTTCCTTTGCTTTAGATGTAAATTACAATTTTGTCGAAAGAGATTGTCCCCTCTTCATTCCTTATCATTTACACAGGATTACACATTTAGTGCATTTAAATGAAATGTACATTTTTGTTATAAAAACATGCTGGAAATTCTCAGCATCTGCAGAGAGAGAAACAGAGTTAATGTCTTATGGCTGTACATCCTTCCTATTATTTCCAGGATTTTCTGCTATTATTGCAGATTTTCACCAGCTGCAAAATTTTATGTCTAGCCCACTAACATTTGTAATGATAAAGCTGATTATATTCAATTGTTTGAAAATTTCATTGCTTGTAACTTTAAAAATCTAATTACTAGATATTGGTTATAAATTCTTTAATATGATGGGTGTAAAAGTGTATTTATATTTACACTCACAACCGTTGAATGCCTTTTATTATTACTAATGGATAAACAAGTGTAGTTTGAAAAATTACGATTGAACATGAGAAAAAGAAACCCTAGAGTAGTAGGGTCTTGCTGTATGCAAGGGTCTTTGATTTAGCTGCTTCCACATATTAAAGGTGAAGTAGCCTAGTCACAATGCTACTGGACAGGTATAAAAAGTAAGCAATTCAAATCCCATCGTGGCAAGTTGTGAAATTTCAGTTTGTTGCATCAGGTAAACTGAGTATGAAAACTGCTGTCACAAAAATTGAAGTGGTTCATCAACCTGCCAGCCCTACTTGGTTTGACCTGTGTGTGAATCCAGTCATATATGTTGTTGATTCTTAAGGCTTCGAGGTCTTTCCAGTGTTGCCTTTATCTCAAGAGCAAACGAAACATTGGCACTGTTGTTATCTGGGAATATCCATTCATTTTTCAAGGTGATTATTTGTAATCTAAAGCTTTGGGATTGCTCTGGAGAATTAAAGATTAATTTTGTGGATACTGCTGCATGCTACCCAGGAGAAAAAAATAATAATTATAGACATTAGCAGAAATGTGTTTTTTCTCATTTACTTTGAGCATTTGTGTTTGTTATAAAGCTATTGGAGGTGGCGAGTGAGAACAGAAGACTGTTTGGCGGCAGAATGTTGTGTGATGAAAACTTTTGGAATTCATTCACCCAAAGTTGGTAACTACGTTAATAATTTGCACTTTGAGTAAGATAGACAAATACAACAGTAATAACCATTTATGGTGTACAACATTACAGATTAATACAGTTTGTTTCTACAAAATCTGAAGCATTGTCACTTAAATTTAGCTGCGATCATCTCCTTTCAGTAAATGGTTGTAAATGTTGAAAGAGTGAATGCAAATGCTTTTATTTGTGACATTGCAATTGTTTGGTTCAATGCTGAGAAAGATCTGGATTAACATACATAAGTACAGGCAGTAAATTATTGTTATAAATTGCTCAGGAAAAAAAATCGTTTATAACATTAACACAATCTGTGTCTATTCCGTTGCTCCAACTCAACATCACAATAAATCAGAGGTCTGATTCATTAATTTTCCTTTGATTTTTCAGTATTTTGTTCAAGTTCAACATTTATTTGAATGTTTTTCAGTAAGTAAAATGTATGCAAAGAATTAATGATCTCGTGAAATGTGAATTTAAATTGGAAAATAGATTTCAATAAGTAAATACACGAGGTGACGCATTTTAGAAGGAAGATCAAAGAAGTCCCGTGATATGAGTCACAATGGGATGTGTGGTTGTAGTTGCACAAATCACTGAAAGTAGTCTTGCACGTTAATATGGCCATCCAAAATGAAAACCAAGCACTAGGATTCATTTGTAAAGAATAGAATTGCAAAACTTGCCATGTTAAACTTGTACTGAATCTTTGTTAGACTACTTTTGGTATATTGTGAACAATTTGATTTTCATTTGTTGGATGAGAGTACTATTGGCAAGAGTAAACTTTATTGCTGTCTTTAATTGTTGTGAAGATGGGGTCCTAGCCCCTGTTTAGAGAAGATGACTTGGTAAACGGGATTTGGTAGAAGGAGGATTCACAAGGCTGATACTAGAACTGAGAGGCTCCATCTATAGGAAAAGGTTGAATAGGTTGTCGTTAACTTGCTGGAAAATGATGAGGGGTGACTTAAGAGAGGTCATTAAGATAACAGAAAGGTTTGATAGGGTTAGCATGGAGAAAATGTCTGCATTCAAGAAGAAAATGAAAAATAAAAATCATAAATACAAGGTAATCATTAATATATCCAACTAGGAATTCAGGAGAATGATCTTAAAACCAAGAGTGGTAACTCTGTAACTCAAGGAATAGAATAGATGCAGGTAAGTGGAACATAAGTGGATGGTCAGTATCCATTCATAGTGCCTTTCACAGACCTGTGAATATCTCTAAGCTCTTTACAGCCAATGAAATACTTCAAAGTGTGGTCACTTTTGTAATGTAGGAAATCTAGTAGCCAATTTGTGTGCAGCAACTCTTATAATCTATAATGACCAGATAATCAGTCTTTTTATGATGTTGTTTGAGCAATAAGTATTGTCCAGGACATCAGGGAAAACTTGCTGCCTCCTCTTCCCAATGATGCTGTGGGACCATTTACGTTTGGCTGACAGGGCAGACAGAGTTTTGGTTGAGATAATAAGGCGTGGAGCCAGAGAAACACAGCAGGCCAGGCAGCATCAGAGGAGTAGGAAAGCTGACTTTTTGGGTCTGGACCCTTCTTCAAAAATGGGGGAGGGGAAGGGCAGTCTGAAATAAATAGAGAAGGGAGACAGTGATAGAAGGTGGATAGTGGATTAGATAGGTTGGAGGGAAGATGGACAGGCCAAGGAAGGGAGGATGAAGCTAGTAAAGGTGAGCATGGGTAGGAAGTTGGGATGGGGGTGGTCAGTGAGGAGGGAAGGGTAGATAGGTGGGAGAGAAGACAGACAGGTCAAGGAGGCAGGGATAAGAGTGGGGGCTGGTCTTGGGATGAGGTCAGAGGTGGGACATTTTGAAGCTAGTAAAGTCCACATTGAGACCATTGGGTTGTAGGGTTCCAAGGCAGAGTATGAGGTGCTGTCCCTCCAGTTTCTGGATGACATCGTTGTGACACTGGAGGAGGCCCAGGATGCACATGTCGTCCAGGGAGTGGGAGGGGGTGTTGAAGTGGTTTGCGACTGGGAGGTGTTGTCATTTGTTGCAAACCGAGTGTCGGTGCTCCACAAAGTGGTCTCTGAGCCTCCGCTTGGTCTCCCCAGTGTAGAAGAGGCCACATCTTTACTGGGAACAGTGGATACAATAGACCACATTAACGGATGTGCAGGTGAACACTTGTTTAATGTGGAAGGGCTTTTTGGAGCCTTGGGTGGAGGTGAGGAGGGTGGTGTAGGGGCAAGTGTAGCACCTCCTACAGTTGCAGGGAATGGTGTCGGGGGTGGTGGGCTAGTGAGGAGTGTGGAGTGGACGAGGGAGTCGCAGAAAGAATGGTCCCTCTGGAAAGCAGATAAGGGTGGGGAGGGAAATCTATCCTTCACATGGGGTCAGATTACAGGTGGCAGAAGTGGCGGAGAATGATGCATTGAATCTAGAGGTTGATGGGTTGATACGTGAGGACAAGGGGAATTCTGTCTTTGTTTTTATTGCAGGGAGAGGGTGTGAGGTCTGAGGTGTGGAAAATGCAAGAGATGCGGTCACGGGCATTTTCGACCACTGTGGTGGGATGGGGGGGGGTGGGGTGTTGGGGGTGTGGAAATTGCAGACTAGATTCCCTACGGTGTGGAAACAGGCCCTTCGGCCCAACAAGTCCATACTTGTCAGACCTTGAAAAACGAGGACTTCTGGGATGGGTTTTGGTTGAATGTCGTTTCTGGGAGAAAAAGCATTTCTGGCAATGCATCACTGGACTGCCAGCCATGATTTTGATACTGAAGCTTAAGACTTGAGCCAGAAATCTTCTGCCTCATGTAAGTATGCTGACAGCTAAGACAACAGCTGACAAATTCAACTTTCTCAATTTCAAGATGTTTCAAGTGTTTTACAACCCAAGAAGCATGTTTGAAGCTTGTAGTGATATAGGTATTGCAGCAGACAACATACGCACAAGGTTCCAAAAAGGACATGTTGGTGAAAATTTTTAAATCTTTTGTCACTGAAGGAGATTCTTAACTTAGTTCATCTGCTAAATTCTCCTGTTTGAATACCAAATAATGGCAAGGTAGATTGATGACCAGAGAAGTTGAGATGGGAGCACAGTGAAAAAGTTGATGCTTTCAGGCCTGTTTACTCTCCTGTAAATTGGTTACGTTGAGGCAATCCCTCTGGATGCATATTCCAAGTAGGCTTGAACTGTATCTGGGCTCTAATAATTCATTTTAAAAGATGATAATTATCCATTACAAAAGTTGGCTTTACTTGTTGGTCCTTCTTATGCATACATTTAGATGTTCAGTTTACTTGATTTTGTTTATTTATAGAAGTCTGTGAAATTTGCAGATCATGTAGTAAGACTTGTAAAGCTTTTAAGTGTGGATGTCAATGGTCTTTAAGTGTTAATGGGGAGCTTATAGACTTCTTTGTTTCATGTGTTAAAATTCTCTTTTCGATCCAAACAATGAATGCAGACGTGAACATACAAATCAGCAACAGAAACAGGTAGCTCCTTGAGCATTCTCTGCCATCCAGTAGGATCATGGCTGATATTACTGCAAGGCTACATGCCAACCTTATCCCAATAGCCTTTAGTTCCCTTAGTTGAAAAAATCGATTTACTTCTGCCTTAAAAACATTCAAAGGACATGTTGGTGAAAATTTTAAAATCTTGATTTGTGACCTTTTCAAGAAATAAGCTCACAACCCTCTGAGAAAGTGTGCTGCTGCATCTCTGCATCAACAAAGAAACAAAGAAACCTACAGCACAGGAACAGGCCCTTCGGCCCTCCAAGCCTACGCCGATCAAGATCCTCCGTCCAACCTGTCATCTGTTTGCTAACGGTCTGTGTCCATTTGCTCCCTGCCCATCCATGTACCTGTCCGAATATATCTTAAAAGACGCTAACGTGCCTGCGTCTACCACCTCCACTGGCAACGCGTTCCAGGCTTCCACCACCCTCTGTGTAAAGAACTTTCCACGCATATCTCCCTTAAACTTTCCTCCTCTCACTTTGAACTCATGACCCCTAGTAATTGAGTCCCCCAATCTGGGAAAAAGCTTTTTGCTATCCACCCTGTCTATACCCCTCATGATTTTGTAGACCTCAATCAGGTCCCCCCTCAATCTCCGTCTTTCTAATGTAAATAATCCTAATCTATTCAACCTCTCTTCATAGCTAGCACCCTCCATACCAGGCAACATCCTGATGAACCTCCTCTGCACCCTATCCAAAGCATTCACATCCTTTTGGTAATGTGGCGACCAGAACTGTACACAGTACTCCAAATGTGGCCGAACCAAAGTCTTATACAACTGCAACATGACCTGCCAACTCTTGTACTGAATACCCCGCCCAATGAAGGAAAGCATGCCATATGCCTTCTTGACCACCCTATTGACCTGCGTTGTTACCTTCAGGGAACAATGGACCTGAACACCCAGATCTCTGTTCATCAATTTTCCCTAGGACTTTTCCATTTACTGTATAGTTCGCCCTTGAATTTGATCTTCCAAAATCATCACCTCGCATTTGCCCGGATTGAACTCTATCTGACCAACTCTCCAGTCTATCTATATTCTGCTGTACTTTCTGACAGTGCCCTTCACTATCAGCTACTCCACCAATCTTAGTGTCATCTGCAAACTTGCTGATCAGACCACCTGCACCCTCCTCCAGATTATTTACATATATCACAAACAACAGTGGTCCCAGCAGAGATCCCTGTAGAACACCACTGGTCACAGGTCTCCAATTTGAGAAACTCCCTTCTACTACTACCCTCTGTCTCCTGTTGCCTAGCCAGTTTTTTATCCATCTAGCTAGCACACCCTGGACTCCATGTGACTTCACTTTCTCCATCAGCCTGCCATGGGGAACCTTATCAAACTCCTTACTGAAGTCCATGTATGACATCTACAGCCTTTCCCTCATCAATCAACTTTGTCACGTCCTCAAAGAATTCTATTTAGTTGGTAAGGCATGACCTTCCCTGTACAAAACCATGTTGCCTATCACTGATAAGCCCATTTTCTTCCAAATGGGAATAGATCCTATCCCTCACTATCTTCTCCAGTAGCTTCCCTACCACCGACATCAGGCTCACCGGTCGATAATTACCTGGATTATCCTTGCTGCCCTTTTTAAACAAGGGGACAACATTAGCAAGTCTCCAGTCCTCTGGGACCTCACCCGTGTCTAAGGACACTGCAAAGATATTTGTTAGGGCCCCGGCTATTTCCTCTCTCGCTTCCCTCAGTAACCTGGGATAGATCCCTCCGGACCTGGGGACTTGTCCACCTTAATGTCTTTTAGGATACCTAACACTTCCTCCTTCCTTATGTCAACTTGACCTAGACTAAGCAAACATCTGTCCCTAACCTCAACATCCATCATGTCCCTCTCCTTTGTGAATACCGATGCAAAGTATAAAATGGACGACTCATGATTTTTCAATAGCAATCACTAATTCTTGATTCTGCCATATTAGAGAATAGCTTCTCTACATTTATCCTGTCAGCATCTCGCACTCAAGACTGGGCAGCCATGAGGCACTGTGGGCCATCAAAAGCAGCAATATTCTACTCCAGGACAATCTGTAACCTTATGGCCCAGCATATCTCTCACTCAACCATTACCATCAAGCCAGGGGATCAACGCTGGTTCAATGAAGAGTTAGGAGGGCATGCCAGGAGCAGCACCAAGCATACCTGAAGATGAGGTATCAACCTGGTGAAGATACCAAACAGGACTACTTAAACAGTGAAAGCAGGAAGTGATAGACAGAACTAAACGACCCCACAACCAACAGATCAGATCTAAGCTCTGCAGTCCTGCCACATCCAGTTGTGAATGAGTGGTGGGCAATTAAACAACTCACTGATGGAAGAGTCCAGCACATCAGTGCAAAAGATAAGGATGAAGCATTCGCAACAATCTTCAGCCAGAAGTGCCGAGTAGATGATCCATCTCGGTCTGCTCCAGTGGTCCTTAGCATTACAGATACTAGTCTTCAGCCAATTTGTTTCACTCCATGTGATATCAAGAAACAGTTGGAGACACTGGATATTGCAAAGGCTACTGGTCTGACAACATTCTGGCAGTAGTGCTGAAGACTTGAGCTCCAGAACTTGCTGCTCCCCTAGCCAAGCTGTTCCAGTACAGCAGCATCACTAGTGTCTACTCGACAATATGGAAAATTGCCCAAGTAATTGCCCATGAAAGTTGCCACCCAGGTTGACGGGGCTGTTAAGAAGGCATATAGTGTTTTAGCTTTTATTAATAGAGGGATCGAGTTCCGGAACCAAGAGGTTATGGTGAAGCTGTACAAAACTCTGGTGCGGCCGCTCTTGGAGTATTGCATACAGGTCTGGACACCACATTATAAGAAGGATGTGGAAGCTTTGGAAAGGGTGCAGAGGAGATTTACTAGGATGTTGCCTGGTATGGAGGGAAGGTCTTATGAGGAAAGGCTGAGGGACTTGAGGCTGTTTTTGTTAGAGAGAAGAAGGTTGAGAGGTGACTTAATTGAAACATATAAAATAATCAGAGGGTTAGATAGGGTGGATAGGGAGAGCCTTTTTCCTAGGATGGTGACAGCGAGCACAAGGGGGCATAGCTTTAAATTGAGTGGTGAGAGATATAGGACAGATGTCAGAGGTAGTTTCTTTATTCAGAGAGTAGTAAGGGAATGGAACGCTTTGCCTGTAACGGTAGTAGATTCGCCAACTTTAGGTACATTTAAGTCATCATTGGACAAGCATATGGACGTACATGGAACAGTGTAGGTTAGATGGCTTCAGATTGGTATGACAGGTCGGCACAACGTCGAGGTCCGAAGGGCCTGTACTGTGCTGTAATGTTCTGTAAGTACGTTCTCTACACAAAAATCCAACCCGGCCAATTACTCAGTCTACTCTTGATCATCAATAATGTAATGGAAGGTGTCATCAACAGTGCTATCAAACAACAACCGCTCAGCGACACACAGTTGGGGTTCCACCAGGGCCCCTCAGCTCCTGGTCTTATTACAGCCTTGGTTCAAACATGAACAAAATAGCTGAATTCCAGAGGGTGAGATGAGAGTGACTGTCCTTGATATGAAGGCTGCATTAGACTGTGTGTGGCATCAAGGACCCCTAGCAAAACTGAAATCAATGGTTATCCGGTTGCAAATTCTCCGTTGGTTGGAGTCATACCTGACACATTGGAAAATGGTCGTGGTTGTGGGAGGTCAATCATCTCAGCTCCAAAACATCTCTGTAAGAGTTCTTAGGGTAGTGTCCTAGGCCGAACCATCTTCAGCTGCTTTATCAATGACCTTCCCTTCATCATAAGGTCAGAAGTGGGGTTGTTCGCTGATGATTGCACAAGGTTCAGCACCATTCACGACTCCTTAGATACTGAAACAGTCTACGTTCACATGCAGCAAGATCTGGACAATATCCAGTCTTGGGCTGACAAGTGGCAAGTGATATTTGCGCCACACAACTGCCAGGTTATGACCATCAGCAATAAGAGACAAGCTAACCACCATGCCTATGACATTCAACGGTGTTACTATCACTGAATCCTCCACTATCAACATCCTGCGGGTTACCATTGACCAGTAACTCAACTGAATTCACCGCATTAACACTGTGGCTACAAGAGCAGGCCGGAAGCTGGGAATACTGTGGTGAGTAACTCACCTCCTGACTCTTCAAAGCCTGTCCACCATCTACAAGGCACAAGCCAGGAGTGTGATAGAATACTCCCCACTTGCCTGGATGAGTGCAGCCCCAACAACACTCAAGAAGCTTGACACCATCCAGGACAAAGCAGCCCGCTTGATTGACACTAAATCTACAAGCATTCACTCCCTCCACCACCGATGCTCAGTAGCAGCAGTGTGTACTATATCTACAAGATGCACTGCAGAAATTCACCAAAGATCCTCAGACAGCACCTTCCAAACCCATGACCACTTCCATCTAGAAGGATAAGGGCAGCAGCTATATGGGAACACCACCACCTCCCAGTTCCCCTCCAAGTCACTCACCATTCTGACTTGGAAATATATTGCCGTTCCTTCACTGTCGCTGGATCAAAATCCTGGAATTCCCTCCCTAATAGCATTATGGGTCAGCCCACAGCAGAAGGACTGCAGTGGTTGAAAATGGCAGCTCACCACTACCTCGGCATCTAGGGATGGGCAAGAAATGCTGGCCAGCCAGTGACGCCCACATCCCACAAATGAATTTTTAAATTTTTGGATTTAGTGCTAGTTTAAAAGTTGTTATGTAAAGATTTGCAGATGTTGCTAAGTAAGAGGTATATGTAATTAATTTCTTTAAAGAATCAAAAGAATATACAGGTAAAGTTGGGGAGTAGGAAAAGAAGTGGTGGAGGAGTTCATTGACAGAAAGTATGAGCTGATGAATTTTGATAGCAGAATAACAGGAGTAATTATAATCTTATAATTAAAAACATTAAAGACAACATATCAGATGCTAGAGGAAGAAGGCTCATAGAGTCCTAGGTTTTATCACAAGAGGTTTAGAATGTCTAAATCAATAGAAAATGATGAGGTCTAAATAATGCCTCAGTTTGAGCACTTTGCATGGTATTTTGCATCCCACTGTAGAAAATGGAGACTGTTGTGATGCTGCAATATGGATATAGGAAGTTTTCTGAGAGGGAAAGACTGGGAAAGTTAAATCCTTTTCCATGTGAACAAGAAAGATTAGATGGCAAGACATTAACTTCCACAAGATGACAGGGAAAAATAAAAGTGGGTTGTTTATAATAATTGGGGATTCAAGATTAAGGGGCGAACATGCAGAAATAAATGCCAGAGATTTAAAATGAGAGCAGGAGCAAATGCCAAATGCAGAGCATTGTAAATTTCTGGAATTCAGTTCCAGGGTTAGTGAGTGAAAACTACATCAACATTCAAGATCACATTTGATTGGTGGCTGGATGCTGATTAGGTTGGGGCAAATTTCCCTGCAGCATCAGAGGCTGAGGGATGACCTTATACAGATTTATAAAATCATGAGGTGCATGGATAGGATAAATTGGCAAGATCTTTTCCCTGAATTGGGGGTGTCCAAAACTAGAGGGCATACGTTCAAGGTGAGATGGGAAAGATATCAAAGGGACCTAAGGGGCAACTTTTTCACACAGAGACTGGAGCATGTATGGAATAAGCTGCCAGAGGAAGTGCTGAAGGTGGGCATGATTACAACACTTAAAAGGATTCTGGATGAGTGTATGAATAGGAAGGGTTTAAGGGGATATCGGCGAAATGCTGGCAAATGGGACTAGATTTATCCAGGAAGTCTGGTTGGCATGGACGAGTTGGATGGAAGAGTCTGTTTCCATGCTGTATTTCTCTGTGACTCTAAATATGATAGCAATATACGATTTCCCTCATACAGAGGGAAAATTTCATTAACAATATCAACATAAATAGAAATTACTGAAAGGGCTCAGCAGAGTCCCACAGCATCTGTGGAAGGAAGTCAAAGTTAATGCTTCAGGTTGAGTGACCCTTCCTCAGAACTCAGCTACCAACTTTTCCAGCACTTTCTGTTTTTGTTTTTGATTTACAGCATCCCGTGTTCTTCCAGATTTTAATAATGCTAACATGTTGGATTGAAGAATTTTAAAAATATTAGAAATATTAAAAATGTGGTAAGGGCATATCGATGATCATGAATCATTTTAATCTGCACATAGACTGGGCAAATCAAATTAGCCACAATGCTGTAGAGGAAGAATTCTTGGAGTGTATATGGGATTTTTTTTCTTGACCGATATGTAGAGAACCAACTAGAGGGCTGGCCATCTTAGATTAGGTACTGTGAAATGAGAAGGGAACATTGCCAGTCTAGCTGTGTGAGACCTGTTGGGGAACCGGGACCATAACATGATAGAATTTTTTATCAAGGTGGAGAGTGAGGTAGATGATTCTTAATAAAGGAAACTATGAAGGTATGAAGCATGAGTTGGCCTTGATAGATTGGGAAGAGTTACTTAAAGGAATGACAGTGGATAGGCAATGGTGAACATGCAAGGAATACATGAGGGAACTGCAACAGCTGTTTATTCCTTCTCTTTGGCATAAAAAGAAACTGGGTAAGAGGGCTAATCCATGGCTTACAAAGGAAATTAGAGATAGTATCTGATCCAAGGAAGAAACATACAGATTGGCCTAGAAAAATAATATGTCTGAGGATTGGGAGCAGTTTAGAATTCAGCAGAGAAGGGCTAAGGGATTGATTAAGAAGGGGAAATTAGAGTACGAAAGTAGACTTTCAGGGAACATAAAAACTGATGCTAAGAGTTTGTATAGAAATGTGAAGAGCAAGAGATTGGTCAAGACAAATGTAGGTCCCCTGCAGACAGAAATGGGAGAAATGGAAATAGGGACAAAGAAGTGCCTGAGGAGCTGAATTCATACTTTGGTTTTTCTTCACAAAAGAGGGCACAAATCAGACATCAGAATTGTTGGAGGATGCAAGATTTAGTGAGAGGAAAGAATTGAGGGAGATCAACATTGGGAAAGAAATGTTACTGGGAAAATTGTTGGGATTGAAGGCTGATTAAATCCCAGGGCCTGATAATCCCAGAGTACTTAAGTTTCCCGACAGATAAAAACTGTATATGTGTAATGGGGGACAAAGAAATGGCTGAGCAACTGAAAACATACTTTGGTTCTGTTTGCACAAAAGAGGACACAAATCAGAGACCAGAAATGTTGGAGGATGCCAGATTTAGTGAGAGGAAAGAATTGAGGGAGATCAATATTAGTAAAGAAATGATGCTGGGAAAATTGTTGGGATTGAAGGTGAATAAATCTCCAGGGCCTGAAAATCTACATTCCAGAGTACTTAATGAAGTGGCTGTAAAAATAGTGGATGCAGTGGTGGTCATCTTCCAGGATTCTATAGAATCTGGAACAGTCCCTGCACATTGGAGGGTGGCTAATGTCACTCCAATATTCAAAAAGGGAGTTAGAGAGAAAACAGGGAATTATAGACCAGTAAGCCTAACTTTGGTAGTGGGGAAAATTGTCAAGTCCATTATAAAGAACTTGACAGCGAAGCATTTAGAAATCAGTGGCAGGATCAGACAGAGTCAGCATGGATTTATGAAGGGAAAATCATGCTTGATAAATCTGTTGGAATTCTGTGAAGGTGTACCTAGTAGAGTTGACAAGGAGAGCCATTTGATGTTGTTTATTTGGACTTTCAGAAAGCGTTTGACAAAGTCATGCGTAAGAGATTGTTGAGCAAGTTAAACTACATGGAATTGGGGAAAGTGTATTGAGATGGATAGAAAACTGGTTGGCAGAGAAGAAACAAAGAGTAGGAATTAATGGCTCCTTTTCAAATTGGCAGACAGTAATTAATGGGGTGCTAGTGCAGACCCCAGCTATTTACAACATATATTGTGATGGAGCAAAATGTAATGTCTCAAAGTTTGCAGATGATACCAAGTTGGGTGGGAGGGTGAACTATGACAAGGATGCAGAGATCCTTCAACATGATCTATACAGGTTGGGTGAGTAGGCAAATCAATGACAGATGCAGTATAATTTGGATAAATGTGAGGTTGTTCACTTTGGAAGCAAAAACAAGAAGGCAGATTATTACCTGAAGGGCTGAAAATTGGGAGAGGAGAATGTCCAGCGGGACCTGGGTATCCTTGTGCACCGGCCGCTGAAGGTAAGCATGCAGGTGCAGTAGGTAGTAAAGAAGGCCTTAATTGTGAGAGTTCTCGAGCACAGGAGCAGGGATGTGTTGTTGCAGTTTTGCAGAGCCTTGGTGAGGCCATATTTGTAGTATTGTGTGCAATTTGTTCTCCTTTTCTAAGGAAGGATGTTCTTGCTCTCAAAGGAGTGCAATAGATATTTACCTGGCTGTTTCCAGGGATGGCCGGACTTCATATGAATAGAGATTGACTGGGTTAGGATTGTTTTGGCTTAGAGTTCAGATTAATGAGGGGGGGGTCTCATAGAGACTTATAAAATTCTAACAGGACTAGATGTGTCCAGAAGCTTGGGTCAAAGTATGAGGATTCGGGGTTGACCATTTATGATGGAGATGAGGAGACATTTCTTCACCAAAAGCATGGTGAGCGTGTGGAATTCATTACCACAGGAAGTGGTTGATGCCAAATCATTGCATGTATTCAGAAGTTGGCTATATGAAACACTTGGCATGAATGGGATCAAAGTTTATGGGGAAAAGAGATAATGGGAATTGCAGACGCTGGAGAATCCAAGATAACAAAGTGTGAAGCTGGATGAACACAGCAGGCCAAGCAGCATCTCAGGAGCACAAAAGCTGACGTTTCGGGCCTAGACCCTTCATCAGAGGAAAAAGCAGGATAAGGCTATTGAGTTGGATGATCAGCCATGATCGTGATGAATGGTGGAGCAGACTCAAAAAACTGAATGGCTTCCTCCTGACCTATTTTCTATGTTTCTGTGTTTCAGTTTATAACAGTTATGACAGCCAGAAGTAAAAATAATACCCTGGTTTGCAATCCAAACAGTAAGTACCATAGAAAGTCAGCAGCTCCAATAGTATCTGTGAACAGAGAAACAGAATTACCATATTGAATCTGGAATGACTTCTTCAGAACTGAAAAGACCTGGAAAATTGTATCAGAGATAATGGGAACTGCAGATGCTGGAGAATCCAAGATAATAAAGTGTGAAGTTGGAAGTGCTCCTGAGATGCTGCTTGGCCTGCTGTGTTCCTCCAGCTACACAGTTTATTATCTTAGATCTGGAAAATGGTGGAGGGATTTTAATGCTGTTGGGTGAGGAGGAACAAGTGGAACTAATTGTGAGGATGCCCAGAGCAAAAGACAAAGGGAATGCTCATAATGGTGAGGGAGAAGGAGATAAACAAAATGGGTGTAAATGAAGAGATAATGGGAACTGCAGATGCTGGAGAATCCAAGATAATGTAGATGAAGGTG
The DNA here is from genome assembly GCF_030684315.1 of Stegostoma tigrinum. Lineage (NCBI taxonomy): Eukaryota > Metazoa > Chordata > Chondrichthyes > Orectolobiformes > Stegostomatidae > Stegostoma > Stegostoma tigrinum. Next base: position 149,854,178 of record NC_081355.1, on the reverse strand, counting down.
TAAATGAAGGTGTGAAGAGGAGAAATTTGGTCAACTGTGCTGAGAACAAAGTCAACAAGGCACAAACGAGATATGAGAGCCTATATCTCCTTTTGCTTCCTATAGTTGGCTGGTTGCAAAATGTCAGTACATTTGAAAATTGGATTGGACTGGTAAATGCAAAGCTTCCTAATAGATTCCAGATAACATTTGCAGGATAATGGTGGTTGATTTGCACATTTCTGCAGCCTGTCAACCACAGCACCATTCACACATAAATAATGCTGTAGTTATGGCTTGAGTTTTGTGTGACTCTTGAAACAAACACAATTAATCAACATGCACAGGCATATCAGTGCTCAATGAATTCAACATCAATTAGTGATCTTACTAACATTTATAGACAATCTGTGACAAAGGTTAAACCTCTGAATAACATTGTAAGAGGATCCCAAATGAGCTATCTCAGTATTGCCTGACAGTGATGTGAGATGCTATGGTGTGATCAGTAATAATACTTCAATGTCAACAGTGGCAGTATTCGTGTAGTTTGCTGCGAATTGTACCTTCAGCAGCCACTCTAGTGTTGCCTCCACAAACCTTTCTACCCTTCCACAATAAGGGCGAATTTGGAGTGAAAGTAAAATCACAAGTCTGCTAATCCAGAGGTCTATGCTAATATTTGGGGGACAATTTGGCAATTGATTTAAATTCAATGAATAGATAAACTCAGCATTTAGAAAAATCTGAAATTGAAAGCTCATCAGTATCAATGACTATGAAATTGTCATCATTTATTAATGATTTAATCGTCAGACCCAATATCTCATGTTACAGTTCAGTGTCAAGTTATTATTTGGTAATGATCCTGTGAAGCATCTTGGGATGTTTTTTGACTTTGAAGGTAAATTCAAATTATTGTTATATTTTTGCTTGTATTTTTGCTGTGTAGTTTCACTCTCTATTGAATGGGAATTAAGTCAGCAGTGGCTTGGTTGGTAGCACTCTTGACTTTGAATCACTGAGTTCTGGTTTCAAGTCCCACTCCAAGGGCAGCACAGTGGCTCAGTTGTTAGCACTGCTGCCTCACAGTGCCATGGACTTGGTTCAGTTCCACCCTTAAAAGACAGTCTGTGTGGAGATTGCACATTCTCCCCATGTCTGTGGGTTTCCTCCGGGTGCTTTGGTTTATTCCCACAATCCAAAGATGTGCAGGTTAGGTGGATTGACTATGCTAAGTTGCCCATAGTGCCCAGGGATGTGTGGGTTAGCCATTGGGAATGCAAGGTTACAGGGGGAGAGTAGGGAGTACGTCTGGGTGGGATGCTCTTCAGAGGGTTGATGTGCACTCGATGGGCCGAATGGCCTGCTTTCACACTGCAGGGATTCTATAATTCCATGGCTTAAGCACAAAATTTGTAAAAGGTGATGTTGGGATAGAATCCTAACATCATATCATATCCATTTTCAGGTGAGTTGGAAGAACCACTGGAGCAGTCAAGTAAGTAATAAAAATATTAAAACAGGTCATAACTGTTTTAACCAACCATTCTAATTTTATCAGCCAGCACACCTGTTTCCCAAGATGTAAGCATCTGGTCTGAGTACAAACTGAGTAGTTCTTCATTGAAATTGACTAGCTGGGAAGCCTCACGACAGTGAAATTGAAGAACTCCTTTGCATATGAGAGGCTGATACTTCAAAGCATTTCTTCTTGGTTGCTGCCTCATTGCTTGGCAGGTAATTGTCATCTTCTTTGAAGTCAGTTAACTCGTTTGACGTGACACACCAGCTGAACTCCCTTCATGTCAGCCTTCACCATAGCATGAGAGAAATGTCTGCAGCTCTACCTTGCTTCTCTGATGAGAGCAAAAGAAGCCAAGCAATGACACCTGCATCAGCAGCCGGAGCAACTCCAGCAGCAGTAGCTGCATTTTCCTAAGTCATGTGCAAATTTCTTCTTGACGGAGGTGACTTCAACAAATACAAGACCAACAATTATAGGATCAACTTCCTTGATATGTATAAGCACTAGAGCCACAGGAGGCCCGTGCTTTCACAGCAGACTGTTGCTGACATTTGCAGCCTCATGGAACAAGAACCCTTTCCAGATGGACCTGTTTTGTCAGTGTCTGTTAAGTTGCCTGACACTGGAGGGCAACCACACTCCACCACATCCCCGCTATAATGCATTTGCCTGTGAATGAAGTAGTATATTCTATTCTGCACGGAGAGAAGGCTGAGAATTATGACAATTAAAAATGTTTTGTGTGGACAGGAGAGGAGGACAACATTTGTGGAAGATGATTGTGGGGTAGAATCCAGTAATCTTGGCTGAGTGCAGGCGTTGACTGTTCAAATGGGAGTGCAAGGTGTCTAGAGAGAAGGAAAGTTGTGGAGGAGCAAGTGTGTTCTGAGGGGTATATTGCAGCTGAATGCCAGACAAATCAATGTGAGAGACATGGCACCTCACAAAGTTATGGCAGTCACCTGAAATTTCACCAGTCACCAGTTTCCTGAAGTTCTTGGTACATCATCTCCAGGTTGAAGGCACCACTCTTGCAATTGATTTCGTTGGTAATTTCCAGCTGAGATATTTGCTTGGGTGGAAAGACTGGCTCTTCCTCCCGTTTGTGAGAAAGGTCATCTGAGTGCATTTCTCTCAGATGCTTCTGCAAGACTTTTTAAGTAAGTGTGAGAGAGAAAAAGACAATTGATAGACTTCCCGGGAATTCCCTCCATTTTGAGATTGCTGAGACCTCAGGAATCCAGTTGATATTTTGTAATGGGGTCCCTTTAATTAGCAATCCTTCCTTTGACAAAACTGAAACATCATTCCATCTGCTCCTGTCATTGATCAGGGGTTATCATGATAATAATGCCTCGGTGTATGTTAAAGGGTCATAGAGACCTGAGGAGGTAGGCTGGGGGTGAGACTGAGAGAGAAATCCTAAAGCTTCCTCTCTGGTTAACATTTCTAGCCAATCTTGCTAGAGATAGTTGAGAGACAGGTGTGATTACCTTACTGGCAGCTGGCCGATCCAATGTAGCAGGTAAAACTTTAAAAAAAATTAATTCACAGGATGAAGGTATCACTGACTAAGCCAGCATTCATGGCCAATCCCTAATTGCCCCAAGGGCAGTTAAGAGTCAACCACATTGCTGTGGCTCTGGAGTCATATGTAGGCCAGACCAGGTAGGGTTGGTAGATTTCGTTCTCGAAAGGACATTAAGTGATCAGATGGAATTTTTCTGACAATTGACAATGATTTCATGGTCATCATTAGTCTCTTAATCCTAGATGTTTCTTTTATTGAATTCAAATTCCATCATCTGCCATGGTGCGGTTTGAACCTGTGTCCCCAGAATATTACCTGGTCAATCCTAGCTAATTGCTGGAGGCATCTGTCCGACAACAGTTTTGGGGTTGGGCCAGCAAGCCCCTTGTGTATTCTCCACCATTATGATGGCCTGATAGGTGTGCCCACACATAATTCAAAAAATTCCACACTTTTTCTGATTTACCCCTGTCCTTTTTACCAGGTGAGGCGACCAGGCAGAAAACACCAGCAACCTCTTCTTGTAGCTGGATGACAATTCCACTCCCCATCATTATTTTGATATTGCTCCTAGAAACAGTCTCTTAATTGGCTGCATCCAATAAGATTGCACATGCAGCGAGTGGCTTGACCTCACCAACAGATTCAGGACCTGCTTTTGGTCCTAGCCTCAGAAAATCCTCAAAACTGTAAGATTCCACCAGCAAAGCCTGGTGGAGCTGCCACTTGAAACCCAATTTGTTACAAGGTTCCATTGTTTCAGCTGGGACTAAAATTAAATTTTTTTTCCAGCATTGCTCACTTCTCCAAAACTGAACTTCAGTTTGCAGATTTGCAATGCCCTTCTTTGCTAACTTCTAGTTTGTTACGTAAGTGTATTGTTTTCTTCTTTGATTTGGTTTGATTTATTATTGTTGTATGTACAGTGATACAATGAAAAGTACTAAATTGCATGCTATCCAGACAAGTACATCAGGGTAATATAATTGAACGCAGAATATAGTGTTATAGCTGCAGAGTGGGTGCGGATCAGAGGTCTGATAACAGTGGGGAGAAAGCTGTTCTTGAATCTGTTGGTATGTGTTTTCAACCTTTGGTGTCTACTGCCTGATGGAAGACGGTGGGAGGGGTTAGTCAGCAGGAATCTAGACAGAATCTTGGATAGACTCATAGAGATATACAGCATGGAAACAGATACCTCAACTTGTCCATGCTGACCAAATATGCTATATAAATCCAGTCCCATTTGCCAACATTTGTCCCATATCCCTGTAAACCCTTCCTGTTTATATACCTATCCATCTGCATTTTAAATGTTGTAATCATACTGGTCTCCACCACTTCTTCTGGCAGCTCATTCCATATACACACTACCCTTTGTGTGAAAAAGTTGCCCCTTTGGTCCTTTTTATTTCTTTCCCCTCTCACCCAAACCTATGCCCTCTAGTTTTGGGCTCCTCCACCTTGGAGAAAAGACCTTGGCTATATACCATATCCATGTCCTACATGTCCCTCCATAAGGTCACCCCTCAGCCTCCAACACTTCAGGGAAAATAGAACATAGGCATTCCATGCCCCTACGACTCTCCCTATAGCTCAAACCCTCCAGTCCTGGCAACATCCTCATAAACCTTTTCTGAAGCCTTTGTAGTTTCACAACATTCTTCCTATAGCAGGGAGATCAGAATTGCACACAGTACTCCAAAAGTGGCCGAACCAATGTGCTATACATCCTCAACATGACCTCCCAACTCCTATACTCAATGCACTGACAAATTATGGTAAGTGTAGCAAATGAGCCAATGGAAGGAAGGCTTGCTTTTGTGATGGACAGGGCTGCGTTCATAACTCTCTGAAACTCCTTGCAATCTTGGGCAGAGCATTTGCCATATGATGCATCTGGATAGTGGATGTATAAAATTGGTAAGACTCATTGTGGACATGCTGAATTTCATTAACCTGCTAAGGAAGTAGAGGCGTTGGTGTGCTTTCTTGACTGTAACATCGATGTTCACGGACTAGGACAGATTGTTGGTGATATTTACTCTTAGGAACTTGAAGCGGTCAACCAGTGTTGTTTGGTGTATGTTGTTCAGCATAAATGTGGTGGGCCGAAGGGCCTGTTTCTATTCTGTATGACTTAAACAGAATAGGGAAATACTGGAGTTTATATTTCACATTTCGCTTTTGTGATTTCTTTGTGATGTTGGTTGAGGGATAAGTATTAGATAGAGCACGGGGGGTAATTTGCCTAAACTTCAAAATAATACAATGGAATCTTTTACATACAAATGGAACCATTCAGATTGGCCTGCAATCAAGGTATAATGCTGAGTTTTATGTTCAGGCCTGAGATTGGAATTTGAGCACATAACCTTGAGAATTGGATGCTAGAGTTATGAATGTAGCCACAGCTGACACCATAGAGCAGATATAAGTACATACGATGATATTTATGCATTTGACTGCAGAAACTATACAGTGAACTGTTTTTATTTAAACTACATGTTGCATATTTGCATCAGGACTGGCAGCATCTGTTGAAAGAGAGCTGCTTATTTGCCCTTGTGATAATGGGAACTGCAGATGCTGGAGAATCCGAGATAACAAAGCGTGGAGCTGGATGAACACAGCAGGCCAAGCAGCATCTCAGGAGCACAAAAGCTGACGTTTCGGGTCTAGACCCTTCATCAGACCCTCTCTGATGAAGTGTCTAGGCCCGAAACGTCAGCTTTTGTGCTCCTGAGATGCTGCTTGGCCTGCTGTGTTCATTCAGCTCCACACTTTGTTATCTTGCTTATTTGCCCTTACAGTCTTTGAGGAATGTGGTCTAAAACTAATATGTTATGTTTGTAATCACTGTTTCTAAACTTCTGCTGAGCATGTTTAGTTGATGCAGACTGTAATTACAAAGCTGACCCACTTGGCAGCATGCTTGGTCTGTGAACATTTTGACAGCCTTGCAAAATCTTCATGATTAAACCTTTCGTTGTTCATCCCAATAAGTTTCAGTTTCAAATTTTAATCTTTTAGGGATTATTTTTGCACTTAAGTATTAAATGTACTTGTCCTTTGTTTAGGCTAAATACATTGACCCATGGTCCAGACGAATAGTCAGCCTGATGTTAGGAGGCTGATCCTGCAAGTATTAGACTGGTGTGCGTGCGAACGTTGGGTTCTTAAATGGATGAAAAGGCCCCTTATAGGGAATAATTGCAGCAACTGCAGCAGGTAGATAAGGGGGATTGGGTGGAAGATGTCAGGGAGTACCATGGTTTGATTTTTCTTCTAATGGGGCGGGTGACTGTCATTAAGGAAGACATTGTTTCATTTGTTAATGGGTGAGATTAGGCAACAGGTCCAGCGCAGAATTTAATTGAGCAATTAAAGCGTTGACCAAGCCCAGTAACAACAATTCAGATAGGTGGATCAGGGTGCAGGCAGCTGCTTTCTAGCAAAGGATTCCAAGGCTTTTGTAAAATGGACTTGAACATTTACAGTGTCATCTACAAATGTAACTGATTTTGCAAACACATGCTGATGCTAGGTAAAGACCTTTTCCATTGACAAACCCTGACATGCTCAAGTTGTTCATCAACAAGTAGAGCGTATTTTAGTTTGCATTTTGTTTCAATTTTAATTCATTCTTGGTGCTCACTTACTTGTTACATATTATTAATTCTAAGTGGTAAAAGGTAGAAATTTTCAATGCACTTCTAGATGAGATAGTGACCCATTCTGTATTTCCAGTACTTAACAGATGTTTCAACGTTTTTTTGTACTCCTCGACTTCTATTTGCTATGTTCAATAAATTTGAGTTTATCCAAAACCCTGTTGGTTATATCTTAACTTGCACCAAATTCTATTCACGCTGTTCTGATAAGTTCCATTAATTTCCAGTCCTTAAGTGCCTCAATTTTAAAATCCCCTTTTTGTTTTCAGTTTCCTCGACTTCATCCCTCCCGACAACTAAATTTCCCTCCATTCCCTCAACCTTCCAAGATCTCTGCACTCCTTCAATTCTGGTTTTGTATATCCCTGTTTTAAATGCTCCACTATTGTTTGCTGTTCTTCACCTGCCTGGGTCCTAAGCTCTGGGATTTGCTCCTTGAGCCTCTTGGCTTCTTCCTTTCAAGGCACTCCTTGAAATCTCTCTCTTTAACCAATCTTTTGGCCATCTACTCTGGTATCTCCTTATATGACGACGTGGTATGTTTGTCTGATAGCATTTGTGTGAAGCCCCTTGGAAATTTTTTATAATGTTAGAAGCAGTGTATACAAGCAACTGATAGTTGTTACTGCTCCTCAGATGGCATTTGTACATTATTAACCTGTAGTTCTTCTGTGTCTGCAGTAACTCTCTGCACCTACACAATGCCCCTGGAAATTTAAAGAAATTTAATTACTGTTTATAGGTTTTCTTTTATAAATGAAATAACAATTTGGCCCAATGTCTACTGCTGTAATGCATAAATTATCTTTTATTTGGCTTGATACCTGCCTAACCCCCAACTCCATTTGAGGTATGGGCTATCTTTATTTAGTACACCCCAGCGTCATTGTGTTTATTCAATGCCATCTGCTGCCTTAGAAGTTGCATTCACCATGGGCCCTACTGATGTGTTCTGGAACAGTGATTTACTTCTGTCCAAAAGCACCACAGGTGGCCCAGCTGTATTGGCGAAGGATGAAGAGTAGAAAGGCAGCAGTGGATATGGGATTCATCACTTAAGGGAGCTGACCAGTGTTTCTGTGTCTGCTGATGCGATTCCAGGTATGTGGCCTCTCTAGTACTGGGATCAAGGATGTCACAGAGCGGTCACAGAGCATGTCTCTCATCCTGCAATCAGGATTCAGGGAGCTAGGTAGAAAATTACGAGCAGGACCTTAAATGTAGTATCCCCTGGATTACTCCTGGTGTCACATGCAAGTGAATACAGAAATAGGAAGATAAGTCAGATGAATCTGTATCTTAAAAAATAGAGCAGAGAAAAGAGTTTCAATTTCCTGGGATATTGGAACTGGCTCTTGGGAAATGGCATCTGTGCAAGCCAGGTGGGTGGCACCTGAACAGAGCCAGGATTGAGTTCCTCATGAGGCATTTTGCTAGTTTTGTTGGGAGGCTTTAAACTAAGTCTGTTTGAGAGTGGGTACTAGTAGAGAATATTAGTAAGTAATGCCAGGGTACGACAAAAGGCAAATAGTACTAGAATAGAAAGTAGTAAGTTATTATATGGAGTTGGAGTAAGGGAGAAACTTAAAAAATTTAATCAGTGATATACTGCATTTATGTGAATGCACAGAATGTTGTAAAGAAGATCAGTGAGTTGTGCTCCTGAGATGCTGCTTGGCCTGCTGTGTTCATCCAGCTCCACACTTTGTTATCTTGGATTCTACAGCATCCGCAGTTCCCATTTTCACTGGTGAGTTGCTGGCATAGTTTACCATGTGGAATTATGATGATAACAGAGACCTGGCTGAAGAAAGGGCAGGCACAAGGTGTGAAATATTCCTGGTTACAGGGTGTTCAGGAAAGAAAGGAAAGGAAGAAAAGAAGAAGAGTAATGTGATGTTGATTAGGGGAAGCATTGCAGAACTGGAGAAAGAGAATGTCTTAGAGGATTCAAGGACATTGATTTGCCTAAAGCTGAGGAAAAGAAGGGTGCGATGCTCAGTATGATCTCTAGATCATCAATTAGTGGGTGGGATAGAGATTAAAAAATCTGCAGGGACATTACAAGAGGTGCAAGCATTGTAGAGTAGTTATAATGGGGGACTTTAATTACCCAAATATAATCCGAAACGAAGGGCAGTGATAAAGCAGAGGCAGGCAAATGGTCTTAGATTTCATTCTGTAAAATTTCCTGTAGCATTATGTGCCCAATTGAACAAGAAAGGAGACACTGTTAGGTTTGGTCTCGGGATCAAAGTGGGCCAAGATCCCACAGCGGTGGAACAACTAGGGGGTAGTGATCATTGTATCATATGGTTTAAGATTACAGTGGAAAAGTTCTGCAGAATGTTATGCTCATGGATTATGCTATGTTGATTGAATTTGTAAGAAGGTAGGATTAATGAAAGATCTTACAGTTAGAGATTCTTTAGGAGGTAGCTCTCACAATATGGTAGAATTGGTTTGAGAGAGAACTCCTGAAACCAGTGTTGTCCAGTTAAATAAGGACAATTGCAGAGATATGAAGAAAGAGCCCTCTAAAATAAGCTTGGAACAGTAAGGGGAAAGTCAGTTGATAAGCAGTGGAAGACATTTAAGCAGATTCATAATGTTCGGCTCAAATTTATTCCAGTCAAAAAAGGGAACTCGATGAGAAGATGTCCCACCTGTGGTTAACAAACACAGTCGAGTATTGTATTAAATCAAAAACTAAGTCATATAAAGTGGCAAAACAGCCAGAAGATTGGAAGTTTTTTAGAAGCCAACAGCAGACAACTTAAAACTTAGGCAGGGTTGCTGTGGACATCTAGGTAACATCATCAGTGAGCCTCCGACGAAGCGCTGGTGTTATGTCCCGCTTTCTATTTAGCTGGTTAGGTTCCCTTGGGTTGGTGATGTCATTTCCTGCATTGGTGATGTCATTTCCTGTTCTTTTTCTCAGGGGGTGGTAGATTGGCTCCAAATCAATGTGTTTGTTGATGGAGTTCCAGAGGCTCACTGATGATGTTACCTAGAATGGTGGCGAAACGTCTGAAAACTAACCTTCCAGCTCAGCGAACAAACTCACATCCAGAACCTCAGCCTGAGCTACAAATCTTCTCAAAATTCACTACCATCTGGGAGAGGAAGTTCCCTTGCATCTTGGTTTTAAATGAATGTCGCCTCATCCTGTAACTATTCCCCTCGTTTGCAGATCCCCCACTACTGGAGCCATTGTCTCAATATTTACCCTGGCAAATCCCCTCAGAATCTTGCATATCTTCATAAGCTCACTCTTCATCCCTCTTAACACTGATGGCATAACCTATTTTTCAATTCTTGATAAGTCAACCCCTCTATCTCATGAATCAGCCTGGCGAATCTCTTTTTACAGCCTCCAAGTTTTTTTTTATATACAGGGACATAAATTGTACACAGTACTCCATGTGTAGCCTCACTAGTTATAACAGGAGTTCCCTATTTATAATTTCCAAGCCCCAAGGAATGAAGGCCAAATTCAACTTGCCTTCTTAATTATACGCTGCACCTACAGTTTTATGATTTTCATGCACAAGAACACCCGGATCCCTTTTTTTGGGAGTTTTCTCCATTTAAAACATTGTGATGGAATCCTCTCCACTTGCCTGAATCAGCCACACTCAAGAAGCTTGACACCACCTAGGACAAAGCAGCTGCTAGATTAGTCCCCAATCCACCACTTGCACTGTTCACTTCCTTTGGTATCGTGGTTGCTGCATACATCATCAACAAAATTCTTGATAGTACGTCATCAAGGCTTCTCTGATATTACCACCTTCTAAACCGTGTGACCACCTCGGAGGACAGGTGTAGCAAGTACACGGGATCCCCACCATCTGCAAGTTCACCTGCAAAGGCACATACCATCCTGACTTGGAATTATATTCTTTGCTGTAGCTGTGTCAAAATCTTGGAGCCCCCTTCCTAACAGAACTGAGAGTGTCCCTACACCTCAGAGATGGCATTGATATAAGAAGGCAACTGTCCAATTGCTGCCTTATTTATTTCCCACCCCCTAACTGCTTACAGGAAGGAATATTAGGGATGGGCATCAAATGCAAGTTTAACCAGCAATGCCCACATCTCATGAATAAATCAAATATAAACATCTAACCATTGTTGGCAGTAAAACTATGGTTTGTAAGTAAAAATTATGTGTGTTGGAAGGCAGTAGGTATTTTATTTTTGAATCAAGCGGTATTTTGAAACATCATTTAGTGTGGCTCAAATTTAATTATGGAACTGTTTAGTCGTTTGATTTAGTTCTGTTCAAAACAAGAGTTACAGAAGTCTTTATTTGCCAAAATGATATGCTATTGGCCAGAGCACAATTACTATAATATCAATTTTCCACTATTTTGTTGTTAAACAGATTCGCAGCAGGTTATTTAGTTTTTAAAAAGTACTTATCATAAGCGTACAAATTTCCTCCCCTCCAATCTGAATACTCAATTACATTACATTTGTAGTATTATAGTACTGATTTGAATGCGACACATGCAGGAAGATGTTACTGATATGTGGAAACCCAGCTGAGTTACTCAGGAATATCTAGTCAGAACTCAAAAGTATTCTATCATTATGGAAGATTTAAATAATTCAGATTGACAGCTCTGGCTCAATAAAAAGAATCAAACCAGTGTAAGATTAGAAAAGGCAAAATACTACAGATGCTGGAAATCTGAAATAAAAATTCGAAAGTGCTGGAGAAACTCAGCAGATCTGACAGTGCCTTTTGAGAGAGAAACAGAGTTAATGTTTGATTGTGAAATGAGTCTTCATTGGAAGTATTCTGAAAACGTCATAGAATCCCCATACTGGAAGCAGGCCATTTAGCCCATTGAGTCCACACCAACCTTCCAAAGAGCATCCCACCCACACTCACCCAGTTCCTTATCCCATTTCCCATGACTAATCCACCCAGCCTGCAGATACCTTAAGTTTAGGTCAATAAAACTTTCATTACTGAAGTATGATATCATAGCTTGTGTTGAACAGATGCTGTGAAGTTAATCATTATAAGCTTGTGCCCACCATACTGTTTTAACTTGACATGCCAGAAGATACATGGTAAATTATCAGTGGTGAGATCTGTGTGCTGGTAGGGAGATTTCATGGTTTTTGTCACCAATCTCTCAGCAGTTCTCAGGTGCTAAGCAAACAGTCTAAGGCCAGCTGGAATACTTCAAAGGTTGAAAACCAAACTTGGAGAAATAAGTTGCCGCATTGTCAGGCTATGAACATCATTGTTTTTAATTCTAAGAAAACAGACTTGAAAGAAGGAAAATCACATGTGCCATTGATTTTAATGGGCAGCAACACAGGTTATAGTCGGATATTTGAAGTATTGGAGTGATACTCCAGCCACACACAACTGGGGTTTTGGAGTTGTTGGGGATGGGGGGATGTAGGGGGCACGGAGGTTGACCAGGGGTTCAGAGTGCTGAATTGAAGAGGCTTAGAAGGAGGGTTAAAGGAAGGTTATGATGAAGTTTAGGTGGTCAGAGAGGGCATACGTCCACTGCCTTAGGCCTTCAATTTGCCCAAGTGTGGGCAGGCAGCCTGATAGCTTTCCTATCCACTATAATGAGAGACAGACTAAGAATAGGCAAAAAGGTGGTGAAAAAGCCATGTGCTTTCTGAAATAACTCCACAAAGGCCGGCATCCTGTCATCAAGTCAACCATTGTTTACACATACATTTTACCTGACACTGACCCAGCTAGGTCAAAGCCAGCTCCTACAGTGAACAACCCCTGACATACCTATTTAAGTCTGTCAGCCAGGACTCCCTGATTTGCTCAGGTTATCAGCCCCAATCAGGGAACTGATATTCTATGAGCCCCCCTGGATAACCAGGTTGTAGTCACTACACTTAGATTTATAAGTCACCCTACCTTCTGATGCGCTCTGCTTGGGAATCATAAAATCCTGCCTTGTATAAAAATGAGGTGAAATATATGACTTTAAACTTACTGCGGACTAAACTTGGACCTGGAATTTTGCAAAAACAGCTTTTTCTATGGCGCAGGCTGTGTTTTGGTACCGATATCCCATATCAATCTGAGAGATTTAAAGAAAGTCTAATTTTGGTAGCGTGGGAGTGTGAAACCTGAAGTGTGCTAGGAGGAGCAAGTCCGAGCTTTGAGGATTTGTCTGGATAGCCAGGGTTCCCTTTAAAAAGGTGAGGCACTCTTTGGAGATGATTTCAGGGTGAACTTTAGTGGAGGTCAGGGTCCTTTTGCTTTGTTAAAAGGTGTGAACGTGCAGAAGATTAGCACTAATTAATTTAAATCTTTGGACAGGTGCTTATTGACAATTCCAAAATGTTAAGAGAAATTTTCAAAGAGAGCTGTTGAAACATTTGAAAATCTTGCCCTTTAAAAATTTGGAACACAAAGGCCTGGAGCATTCTTTTAAAAACTTTCTTATTATTTCACTTAGTCTGTTAGTTGAAGCATAAACGGTTCTATTACTGGATGACTAATTTCACAGCTATCAATTATTACAGTAGAGAACTGTCCTTTCAAGTGTTATCAGAGACTTTGGAGTGGAACTATAAATTCAAATGCTTGTTATACTGGATTACACATTAGAATGAAATATTTGTTGTATATTATTGAAGGAATGTTATCATTGTAAGAAGTTTGTATGAATGAATATTTTTCTCATTATAACAAGGTTTGCAATAAACGCTTAGAACTAAGTAGTCAGATACTGGAAAGGTATGAAAAAAGCAAGGTAGATATGGTGGGTGACTTCAACTTTCCTCTTATTGACTGGGATTTCCTTAGAGCTGGGGCTTAGATGGAGAGCAATTTGTTAGATTGGTCCAGGAGGGCTTTTTTAGATAGTACGTTCACAGTCCAACCAGAGAGGTGACCGTATTAGACATGGTACTAGGGAATGAGCCAGGATAGGTGATCGGTGTTTCTATAGGAGAGTATTTTGGGCTTAGTGACCATAACTCAATAAGATTTTGAGAATTCGTGGACAATGACAAGAGTGCTTTTGGATGAGGGTGCTTAATTGGGCATGGGCCAATTGCATGCATATGAGGCAGAAATCAGGAAATGTGGATAGGGAGCAGTTATTTGAGGGCAAATGTATGTTTGGCGTTGGGAGGCTTTTAAAGACCAGTTGATTAAAATGCAGAACATGCATGTTCCTGCAAAACTGAAGGATAGGAATGGCAAGATTCAAGAACCATGGATGACAAGGAAAAAGGAAACATATGATAGGTCTAGGCAGCTACAAACCGATGAAGCCCTTGAGGAATATGGAGAAATTAGGAAGGAATCTAAAAATGGAATTAGGAAGATGCCGTGAAATGTCTTTAGCATACAGAGTCAAGGAGAATCCCAAGGCTTTTATGCGTATATTAAAAGAAAGAGGATAGCAAGGGAAAGAGTAGGCCCCCTCAAGGACTAGGGAGAGAAGTTATGCTTAGATCCACAGCAAGTATAAATGAGTACTTTGTATCGGTCTTCACCAAGGAGAAGGACATGACTGATATTGAAGTCAGGGATGAGTGTGTGATCCTCTACAAAATGTCAGTGTATTGAAGGAGAAAGCTTTGGGCATCCTAAATTGTATTAAGGAGAACATGTCCCCAGGGCCAGATGGGATCGATCCCAGGTTAGTGCGAGAGGCAATGGAAGAAATAGCTTGGGCATTAGCAGATATTTTCACATTCTCTTTGACAATAGACGAGGTTCCAAAGGACTAGAAATTAGCCAATATTGTTTTCCTGATTAAGAAAGGAAGCAGGGATAATTCAGGAATAGGCCAGTGAGCCAGACGTCTGTGTTGGAGAAGTTCTTGGAGAAGATACTGAGGGACAAGATATATGCACATTTGGAAGAAAATGGACTAGTTATTGACAGCATGGTTTTGTACGGGCAAGGTGATGTCTCACCAATCTGACTGAATTTTTTGAAGAGGCGACAAAGATAATTGATGAGGTAAGGCCTGTGGATGCAGATTATATGGACTTCAGTAAAGCATTTCATAAAGTCCCACATGGCAGATTGGTACAAAAACTAAAGTCACATGGGATTCGGGGTGGGCTGGCTGGATGGCTGCAAAACTGGCTCGGACATAGAAGACAGAGGGTAGCAGTGGAAGGGTGTTTTTCAGAACGGAGACTGGTAACTAATGGTGTTCCATAGGGATCAGTCTTAGGTCCTCTGTTGTTTGTAGTATATATAAATGATCTGGAGGAGAATGTGGGTGGTCTTATTAGTAAGTTTGCAGATGACACGAAGACTGGTGGAGTTGATGATAGTGCCAGTGATTGTGAAAAGCTAGAACAGGATACAGATAGATTGGTGACTTGGCACAGAAATGACAGATGGAGTTAATCCCGACAAATACAAGGTGATACTTTTGGAGGATAAATTTAGGTGGGAATTATACTGTAAATGGCAGGACCCTTAGGAACTCTGGGGTGCAGGTCCACAGTAAAGTGGCAGTGCCAGTGGCCAAGTGATTAAGAAGGCGTACTTCATTGGCCGGGGCAAGGCGTACAAGAGTTGACAAACCATGCAGCTGTAAATGTGCTCCTAAGATGCTGCTGGGCCTGCTGTGTTCATCCAGCTCCACACTTAGCTATATAAAACCCTTGTTAGGCTGCATTTGGAGCAGTTTTGGGCACCATGCTACCAGAAGGAAGTGGAAGATTTGGAGACAATGCAGAGAAAGGTTTACCAGGATGTTGCCCAGTCTCGAGGGCATTGACTATGTGGAAAAGTTAAAAATACTAGGATTATTTTTACTAGAAAGATAGTGACTGAGAGAGGACCTGATAGAGGTCTACAAAATTATGAGAGGCATACATAGGGTGGATATACAGAGGCTTTTTCCCAGGGTTGAAGTTTCAATTACAAGGGAGTGCAGGTTCAGGATGAGGGGGGATTGTTTAAGTGAGATGTGCAAGAGAAGTTTTTCATGCTGAGAGTGGTAGGAGCCTGGAATGCACTGCCAGAAGACGCAGGCACGTTGGCGACATTTAAGAGGCACCTGGATGGTTACATGAATAGAGGGATACAGACCAAATAAGGGCAGAAGATTTGCGTTTTAGTATAGTTAGGGCATGATGATTGGCACAGGCTTGGAGGGCCGAAGGGGCTGTTCCTGTGCTGTACTGCTCTTTAGTTCTTTTTGTTCTTTTGACTTTATTTCATCATTGAAAATGTTCTGAGGCTTTCTGCGGTAGGTACTGAAGAATATGTATGTTAGGTGTAGAAGGAAATGGTGGTAGTAAGGCGGTGTCATGGGATGGCATAATTATAATGTGCCATGGGGGTTGGGTACAAGTGCACAAGTTAGCATTGGAGCCCATAAAGGCCATGGCGAAGGGCAGAAGGGTGTAGATTTGCATGGCAGGTACAAGGACCCTGGGAATAGATTCAGAGCATTCATTGGCATGGATTGGCATGTATGGGATGTGCTAAGTGTAGAGGATGTTTGTGAGAATGAGAGCTCGAGAGATGATTTTGCTTTGATTTTTAGAAGAAACTGAATGAAAAGTTCAACTTCTGGGACACATTCTCCTGAACCACGATGTGCTAAATGCACTTGGGAGGGACAATTCAGCCCATAGACTGGATTCCAACGTGCTGTAGAGTTTGACCAGTGCTTATTGCGACTGTTGAATCATAAAATCCTTACAGTGCGGAACCAAGCCATTCAGCCCATTGAGTCCTCACTGCCCTTATGAACAGCCTTACCCTCCTACCCTATCCCTAGAACCCATTGCTAACCCACCTAACATACATAGCCCTGGAAACTGTGGGCATTTTAGCATAGCCAATCCACCTAACCTGTGCAAGCAACCAGCCCATACTGAACAGCATTTTTCTCCCCAGTGGAATACCAGAGCAAGATAACAAAGTGTAAAGCTGGCTGAACACAGCAGACCAAGCAGCATCTCAGGAGCACAAAAGCTGACGTTTCGGGCCTAGACCCTTCATCACCCATTATCTCTGGAATACCAAAGCAGTTGTCTTGTTACTTCCTCCAGTTGTGGGAGGAAACTGGAGCACCCGGAGGAAACCCACACTGACATGGGGAGAAAGCGCAACACAGATAGTCACCAGAGGGTGAAATCAAGCCCAGGTCTCTGGCACTGAGTCACTGTGTTGATTTCTTGTTGCCACCTCTATTTTAAGATGAGAACATTTTTGTAGCATCCACAATGCTGAAGTGTGAAGGTAAAATCTAATATTACTTTAAATAAGTAACATTGAATTTACCACACTTGTGGGACTCTGATACCAGTTACTCGTTGGGCTGCCATCATACATTTCAAAAGTAAATAATTGCAAGGCAAAAACAAGTAACGTGAGGCTAAGTGAATAGCTCTTTCAAAGAACTGGCTCAGATATGATGAGCCAAGTGACCTCCTTCTATGCTGAATAATTGTATGATTTGGGGTGTAGAAGATTAACTATATACTCTCAATTTCAAAAACCAATCCTTTCATTATCTTACTGCTAACTGTTCTGGAAATCTATTTAATTTCCCTGCTCTTATGTGTCGGACCATAGGATTGTACAGATCAGTGGAATTTTATTGTACAATTTTACTGCTCTTCCACAAATCCCAAAAATACACACACATTGCATAAATCTATGACTTATTTCTCTTTTAGTCCTGCTTCCAAGCTTACAGGCATTTATTTTCCTGGCATTTGGGTAAGACTAAGCTGAAATTTGTACCTGGGGATTACCATTACTCAAGATCTATGTGTACTGGTTGATACTTGCTTTGACAAATCCGTCTAACAAGCGAAAGCTGCCTTGAATTGTTCGAATGGATAATTTTGATCACTGCATGGGAAAGCTGACTCTACTGAAAAGGAACTGCCTTTTATCCATTAACAGTCTGATGTCCATTCTGTTTGAGAACGTTAAAGTGATTAGAGAGCTTTCTTCCACTTCTAATGGGATAGCAGGACCTACTAAACTGGAATAAAATAAATAGAATAAATGCAATAGAATAAAATCCTTTTCTCTGAGAGTCACAGTTATATTGATAAAATCAAAAGAAAATCTGAAAGGGAAAGTAACAGCAAATTATGGTGTATACAGCATTGCTTTCAATATTAGAAGAGCAAAAAGATAGGTGTTTCAGATGGAAAATCTCTCTTCAGTCCAGTTCCCACAGTCATATCATTTCGCGTTTTACAGCTACAATTTAATGTTCAGTTGATTCACACATTGGAAATGAAGACAGTTTACTGGAGGAAGTAACTGGACAACTGCTTGAGTATTCCACTGGGAAGAAAAATGCTGTTTGGTATGGGCTGGTTGTTTACAAATACTCTGTCTTATTGCTTGTGCATTGATGTAGCCCATCAAAAGCCATTCTGCTGGCACGGGTCAATCATGAGATGTTAGTATATTAGAAGTTGGCACAAACAATTTAGATGAACCAGTACAGAAATGAAATGGAAGCTGAGGGAGCCGAAACCCCTCGTGGAAAGAGCTGTTTATTTTCTCCTGCCATTTAGACTCATTCATATTAAGTTCAAGTAAGGTATTTTAATTTCCTAGTTCTCTTGCCCTTTCACATACCCCTCCTCAACTATATTGCCCAACCTTTCTGATGATCACAGGCTCCACTCAGATGTAAGGATGAATTTTCTGAATTATCCAATGACTTGACTTCATGCTGTCAATAATACTAATAGAAGAATTTGCAGCTAATTTTGTATCAGATTATGTAGAAACAACAATATGAAAACAGATTTTTAAATCCAATCGGTTGTCTCGGTAGTAGGCCAGCATTTTTGCTCATTCCTAATTGCCCAGGGGTTAATGAAGAGTCAACCACATTGTGAGTCTGGAGTCACATGTAGGACAGACCAGGAAAGGATAGCAGATTTCCTCCCCTGAAGGACATTAGCGAACCAGATGGTTTTTCTCTGACAATTAGCACGGTTTCATGTTCATCATTAGACTCTTAATTCCAAATTGTTGTTGAATCCAAATTACCCCATCTGCCATGGCAGGATTCAGTCCCAAGTCCCTAGGATACTATCTACGTCTCTGAATTAATAGTCTGGTGATAATGCTACTAGGTCATCGTCTTCCCTAAAGAGCATTAGTGAACCAGATGGGTTTTTCCAACAGATTTTTGTTGAATTACAATTCCACCATCTGCCATAATGCGAACTGCAGATGCTGGAGAATCCAAGATAACAAAGTGTGGAGCTGGATGAACATGGCAGACCAAGCAGCATCTAAGGAGAACGAAAGCTGATGTTTTGGGCCTAGACCCTTGGGTCTAGGCCTGAAAGGTCAGCTTTTGTGCTCCTAAGATGCTGCTTGGCCTGCTGTGTTCATCCATTTCCACACTTTGTTATCCACCATCTGCCATGGCAAGATTCAAGCCTGGGTGCCCAGGATATTTTAGAACACAGAGAACATAGAACGTAGAACATAGAAAAGTATAGCACAGTACAGGCCCTTCGGCCCAGGATGTTATGCCGTGGAATAATCCTAATCCAAAACTAAAATAACCTAACCTACATTCTCCTCAATTCACTGTTGTCCATGTGCGTGTCCAGCAGTTGCTTAAATGTCACTAATGACTCTGCTTCCACGACTACCACTGGCAAACTATTCCATGTGCTCTCAACTCTCTGGGTGAATAACCTCCTTCTGACGTCTCCTCTATACCTTCCTCCTAACACCTTAAAACTGTGACCCCTCGTGGCAGTCAATCCTGCCCTGGGGAAATGTCTCTGGCTATCGACTCTATCCATGCCTCTCATTACCTTGTACACTTCGATCAGGTCACCTCTCTTCCTCCTTCTCTCCAGAGAGAAAAGTCCGAGCTCAGTCAACCTCTCCTCATAAGACAAGCCCTCCAGTCCAGGCAGCATCCTGGTAAACCTCCTTTGCACCTCTCCAAAGCCTCCACATCTTTCCTATAATAGGGCGACCAGAACTGGACACAACATTCCAAGTGTGGTCTCACCATGGTTTTGTAGAGCTGCAGCATAACCTCGCGGCTCTTAAACTCGATCCCCCTGTTAATGAAAGCCAAAACACCATATGCTTTCTTAACAACCTTACCCACTTGGGTGGCAACTTTGAGGGAGCTATGCACTTGAACACCAAGATCCCGCTGTTCCTCCACGCTGCCGAGAATCCTGCCTTTAATCCTATATTCAGCATTTAAGTTCGACCTTCCAAAATGCATCACCTCGCATTTATCCAGGTTGAACTCCATCTGCCATTTCTCAGCCCAGGCCTGCATACTGTCAATGTCTCGCTGAAGCCTGCAATAGCCCACGATACTATCAACGGCACCTCCAACCTTTGTGTCATCAGCAAACATACTAACCCACCCCTCAATCTCCTCATCCAAGTCATTTATAAAAACTACAAAGAGCAGAGGCCCAAGAACAGACCCCTGCGGGACACAACTCAGCATTGACCTCCAGGCAGAATACTTACCATCTACAACCATTCTCTGCCTCCTGTCAGCCAACCAGTTCTGAATCCAGACAGCCAAATCACCCTGTATCCCATACCTCCAGACTTTATGAATGAGCCTGCTGTGGGGAACCTTATCAAATGCCTTGCTGAAGTGCCTGCCATGGGGAACCTTATCAAATGCCTTGCTGAAGTAGTTTTCTGGGACTCTGGATTAACAGTCCAGTGATAATACCACAAGACCATCACTTGCGCATGTGACCAACCTGTACCTTGTTCGTTTAGGCATCTTTCCTTCAGCGACTTATCTAAGTAAGTTTTAACTGTTGAGTTGGACTCTGCTTCACTAACATGTGCGTATTATATGGTGTTGCACGCTTTTGTGTTCTAAAACTTGTATTTAATCTTCTGCCCACATCCCCAATTGCTGAAAACAGTCAGTTATTATCTACTCTGTTTAGTGCTTTCCATAGGACTGAACTATATGCATGAGCGGGTTACCAGTTCCTGGGGTAAAAATATTAATGCAGGCTTACCTGTGCTTGCCTGGCTGTTCCCATGGCCATTTTGCCTTGTACGCTTGTTAATTGGCTTGCGGTCAGTGGGATATTTGGCACTAGAGGCAATAGGGCAAGGATGAGAGGCATTGTAGCAACAAGAACAGAAATTATTGGGAAAATCACAGCAGGTTTGGCAGCATCTGTGGAGAGAAAGCAGAGATAATGTTTCAGGTCCGGTGACTGCCCCCTTCAGAACTGAATGTCAGTTAAGCAGCCAGGCTAATAAAATGTGAGGCTGGATGAACACAGCAGGCCAAGCAGCATCTCAAGAGCACAAAAGCTGACGTTTCGGGCCTAGACCCGAAACGTCAGCTTTTGTGCTCCTGAGATGCTGCTTGGCCTGCTGTGTTCATCCAGCCTCACATTTTATTATCTTGGAATTCTCCAGCATCTGCAGTTCCCATTATCTCTAAGTGGCCAGGCTGCTGAGTTTTTTCCATCAATGTCCTTTTTGTTTCTGATTTCCAGCATCCAATGTTCTGTGTTTTTTATTGTTTGGGGTAAATTTAGTGGTAGGAAACCGTTGTTTGCTTGGCAGGGAGGGGGTGGCTAGTGGAGAGGATGGGGCTTTGAAGAGTATAGGATGCTCTTTTCTGATTGGCTGCAATGCTGCCAGATTTTACCTGGTGATGCCAGTCTCTCCCATGGCAAGTAAAGTCCCAGTAGTAAAAGGAAGGGGCCTTTAACTGGCCATTTAAAGGCTTCACTTGACTGGGATATAGACAGACCACCTGATATCACCCCACCACAGGTAAAATATTCATGGGGCAGGTGTGAGGCTAACTGATCTGTAATTCCCTGGCTTTTGTCTTTATTCTTCCTAAAAAGGGGAGTGACATACAATTTTACAGACAATTTCTGTATCTAGGAGCTCTGTAGCTGCCCTAACTATAATCTTTCAATGTGCTCCCCTACTGCTTTAATATCCACTGATAGAAACTATCAGGTCCCTGCGACTTATCTTTCTTTAATTCCGTTTATTTCCTCCCTACCAGTGTTTTACTTAATTTTATTCGGTTCCTGTTCCTGATCCATGATCAACTTCCTCTGGACTTCCGGAAAGCAATCCTCCTTTTCTACTGTAAATACCGAGGCAAAGTAATTATTCAACATGTCTGCCATTTCCCCATTGTCATTGACAATATCCCAATGTCCCATCTGTTGTGGGCTGTCATTGCTGCTGGTCCCCACATTCCCCCCATGTAACTCTAAAATTTCTTGTCAGTGATTTTGATATCCATGGTAAATTTCCTTTCATGATCCCTTTTAGGAGCTCTTGTAAGCTCCTTTGAGGCCCTTTGATGGTCTTTGTATCTTTCCCATTCAGCAGGATCTGTGCTGTGGTTTGCAATTTTGTTAGCCCTCTTTTTTAAATTTCATGCAGTCCCTTATGTCCTGAGTTATCCATAGCTGTTTGTTCTGTGAAGTAGAGCATTTTCCTGTCAGGGTTTGTATTGCATTAAATGTTCCTCTAAACGTCTTCCATTGTTCTTTAGTTGTTTTTTTTCCCCAGTTTACTGTGGACAGTCTCTGTCTCATCCCATTAAACTCGGCCTTACCTGAATCGAAAATAATAGTAGCTCATTCATGCTTTTCACTTTCAAATGGTATATTAAACTTAATCATGTTGCGATCACCATTTGATAAATGTTTAGTCACAACTAGGTTACTAACTCAATTCCACTCATTTCTAATTTCAGTATTACTTGTCACATTGTTGCATCCAAAACTTATTGCTGTTGGAAACACCCTGGACACACTCCAGAAATTCACTACTATTCTGATGTGTTCTGAATGTGAGTTTGCTCGCTGAGTTGGAAGGTTCGTTTTCAGACGTTTTGTCACCTTTTTTTTATTTGAAAAAATATACTTTATTCATAGAATGTACAAAAAATAAAACATTTATACACCTACCCAGTCATGCAAGCCACTCCGGGTTACCTGGGGGTACGTACACCAACTAAAGGGAAAAAAAAACAAAACAGAGAAAAAAGAAAAACAAAGCAAAGAAACCGCCCCGGCAGTCGTCACCCCGCACAGTCCCAGTTGGGCCCCTGACCAGTTGGGGAAGGCGCCAGCTGGGCCCAGTTACCAGATAGGATTCTTTTCCCTTTTCTGGACGAGGGGTTTCATACCGTGGTCTTTCCCCACCGCGCCTTGGCGGCGGCTGCCCCAAGCTTTAGCGCGTCCCTCAGCACGTAGCCCTGGACCTTGGAGTGCGCCAGTCTGCAACACTCGGTCGGGGTCAGTTCTTTCAGCTGGCAGACCAGCAAGTTGCGGGCAGACCAAAGAGCGTCTTTCACCGCATTGATGGTCCTCCAGGCGCAGTTGATGTTGGTCTCGGTGTGCGTCCCCGGAAACAGCCCGTAGAGCACGGAGTCCCGCGTCACGGAGCTGCTCGGGACGAACCTCGACAAATACCACTGCATCCCCCTCCAGACCTCCTGCGCATAGGCACACTCCAGAAGGAGGTGATCAACAGTCTCGTCCCCCCCGCAGCCACCTCGAGGGCAGCGTGCGGTGGTGCAGAGATTCCGGGCATGCATAAAGGATCTCACTGGCAGAGCCCCTCTCACCGCCAGCCAAGCAATGTCCTTGTGCTTGTTTGAAAGTTCTGGCGATGAGGCATTCTGCCAAACGACTTTGGCAGTCTGCGTGGGGAACCACACGACGGGATCCACCCTCTCCTTTTCCCGAAGGGTCCCAAGGATACTACGTGCTGACCACTGCCTGACGGCCTTGTGGTCAAAGGTGTTTCCTTTCAAAAATTTCTCCACGAAGGACAGGTGGTACGGAACGGTCCAACTACTCGGAGCGTTCCGCGGCAACGAGGCCAGGCCCATCCTTCGCAACACCGGGGACAGGTAGAACCTCAGTAAGTAGTGACACTTGGTGTTTGCGTACTGAGGATCTACGCACAGCTTGATGCAGCCACACACAAAGGTAGCCGTCAGGGTGAGGGTGGCGTTCGGTACGCCCTTTCCCCCATTTCCCAGGTCTTTGTACATGGTATCTCTGCGGACCCGGTCCATCCTCGACCCCCAAATGAAGTGGAAGATGGCCCGGGTGACCGCAGCGGCGCAGGTCCAGGTAATAGGCCAGGCCTGCGCCACATACAACAGTACCGAAAGCCCCTCGCACCTGACAACCAGGTTCTTACCCGCGATGGAGAGGGACCGGAGCGTCCACCTGCCCAGCTTCTGCTTAAATTTGGAGATACGCTCCTCCCAAGTCTTAGTGCATGCCCCAGCTCCACCAAACCAAACACCCAGCACCTTCAGGTAGTCTGTCCTGACGGTGAAGGGGATGAAGGAGCGGTCATCCCAGTTCCCGAAGAACATGACCTCGCTCTTACCCCTATTGACTTTGGCACCCGAGGCCAGTTCAAACTGGCCGCAGATGTCCAACAGCCTACACACCGACCGACGATCGGTGCAGAAGACGGCGACATCATCCATGTACAGGGAGGTCTTGACCTGAAGGCCTCCGCTGCCTGGGATAGTCACGCCCTTCAGGCTCACGTCCTTCCTGATGGAGGCGGCGAAGGGCTCCACACAGCACACGAACAAGGCAGGAGAGAGCGGGCAGCCCTGCCTGACTCCAGATCTAACAGGAAAACTGTCTGATTCCCACCCGTTGATCAAGACTGCGCTAACGATGTTGGCGTAGAGCAGCCGGATCCAATTGCGGATGCCCTCCCCGAACCCCAATTTGGAGAGGACGTCCCTCATGTAAGCATGAGACCCTGTTGAAGGCCTTCTCCTGGTCCAGGCTGACGAGGCAGGTGTCCACCCGCCTGTCCTGTACGTAGGCGATCGTATCCCTGATGAGCGCGAGGCTCTCAGCGATCTTCCTGCCCGGCACAGCACAGGTTTGGTCAGGGTGAATCACCGACTCCAGGACAGACCTGACCCGGTTGGCAATGACCTTGGCCAGGATTTTGTAGTCCACATTCAAAAGTGAAATGGGACGCCAATTCTTAATTTCTTCCCTCTCCCCCTTCCTCTTGTAAATGAGGGTGATGATGCCCTTCCTCATGGACTTGCACATTTCCCCTGCCCGAAGCGCACTATCGTACACCTCCAGCAGGTCCTGGCCGACCAGGCCCCAAAGAGCAGAATACAGCTCGACCGGTAAGCCATCGCTTCCGGGAGTCCTATTCCTCTGCAAGGACATGAGGGCTCTGGCCAGCTCGTCCAGGGATATCGGCCGGTCCAGCCACTCCCTCATGCCGTCGTCTAAGACCTCCGTGATAGACGACAGGAACGACTCGGAGGCCGTGCTGTCCATGGGCTTCGTGTCGTACAGTCCGGCATAGAAGGATCTGCTGATCCTCAAAACGTCGGGCCGAGACGACGTCACCGAGCCGTCGTCCTCCTTCAGCCGGCTAAGCACAGAGCTCTCTTTGTGCACCTTCTGAAAGAAGAAACGCGAGCACGTCTCGTCCTGCTCCACAGAGCGGACCCTGGACCGGAAGATTATCCTGGAGGCCTCCGCGGCGAAGAGCGAGGCTTGCTGGCCCCTCACCTCGCGGAGGTCCTCCGTGACATCGACCCCCATCAACTGCAGAAGGAGCAGGTTCTGCACCCTTTTCTGGAGTCGCGACAGCTTTCCCCGCCTCTCTCTTGCCTTCTGAACACCCTTGAGGACAAAGAACCTCTTGATGTTCTCCTTCACCGTCTCCCACCAGTCGCCTGGAGACTCAAAGAGGGGTTTCACGGTTCTCCAACCGGTGTACTCCCTCTTAAGCTCCTCGACGTTCTCTGGGGTCAACAGAGTCGTGTTGAGCTTCCACGTCCCCTTGCCGGCCGGCTGGTCGTCCTGTAAGTGACAGTCGGCCAACAGGAGGCAGTGGTCAGAGAAGAACACCGGCTCGACACCGGTGGATCTGACCGAGAACGTCCGTGACACAAACAGGAAGTCTATCCTTGAGCGGATAGACCCGTCTGGCCGCGACCAGGTATACCTCCGCTGCGCTCCGTCTGCAGGGGTGCTGAAGACGTCGAGCAGCTTGGCGTCCTTCACTGTGCCCATCAGGAATCTGGACGTGACGTCCAGTTGACTCTCCCCACCCGCTGTCCCCACGCCGGATCTTCCATCTGCATCGATGATGCAGTTGAAGTCTCCGCCTAGGATGACCGGCCTGGACGTAGCCAGCAGGGGTGGAAGCCGCTGCAGGACGGCCAACCGCTCACTCCGTACCGCTGGGGCGTACACGTTGATCAGCCTCAGGGGAGCGTTTCTGTAGGTGATGTCAGCCACTAGGAGGCGCCCCCCCACCACCTCCTGAACTTGAGAGATGGTGAAGTTGTGCCCCCGCAGCAGAATAGCCAGGCCCGAGGAGCGACAGTCGTTACCCCCCGACCAGATCGAAGGCCCACAGGTCCAGGCGCCGGACCATTTCCCGTACCTGCCGAGGTGCGGTATCCCGCACTCCTGCAGAAACAGGAGGTCCGCCTTGATGGTGGTCAGGTAGGCCGACGTGGACACACATCTCGCGGTTGACTTGACGCTGCGCACATTAATGCTCGCAATTCGTACCCCCATTGTGGGCAGTGACCGCAGTACCCTCCCCAAGTCCAAGGTCCAGCCCCTCCATCTGTCCCTTCATGCCCATTGCCCGGGCTAACTGCTGGACGCTCTCTGGGCTCAGGAAACCGTCTGTGCTGCCTTCCGGGTGGCATCCCCCCGTCGGGGGTACGGAGGCAGGAGGGTCCGGCTCCGGATCAGGCTGGGGACGTGCTGTTTCCTCCTTCCCGCCTGGAAGTTCCGGGGGGCCCTCCAGTGCTCCAGCGGCACTTGACTGGGTGTCGGAGTGAGCCTCAGGACGCCTCCCGTCACCTGAAAGCGGGGTGCTGCTTTCCTTCCCCCTTGAGACCTTTAACTTCTGCTTCGGGTGGGCCCTCTCCGAATCCTCCTCGTCAGAGGAGCTCTTATAGCCCCCCTGTAGCTGTCTCTTCCCTCCTGATTGTTGCGGTTCCTGGGCCCGTCGACGCACCTTCCTCTTTGCTTTCCGGACTGTAGTCCACTCCCCTGGGTCGCCTGTCGCCGCCTCCATTGGCTCCGGGTTGTCGGGGGGGATTGGAGCCTGCAGGGGTGCTTTGCTGGCCTCGGGCCCATCCTGCAGGGCTGGGCCCTCCTGCACGGCCTGGCCCTCCTGCACATTAGTGGGGTCCTTGCTGGGTCCTGGTGCCTTCCTCTCCTCCGGGGGGGCTGGCCCCGCATTTCCCCTGCCGGCGACCTGGGCGTAGGTGGTACCCCGCCGCGGGCATGCCCTATAGAAGTGGCCCGCTTCCCCGCAAAGGTTGCAGCTTCTCTCTCGTGGGCAATCCTTTGCAAGGTGTCCCTCCTCCCTGCAGATGGTGGCTTTGCAGTCGGCCGCCATGTGACCTGACCTACCACAGGCATGGCAGACTTTAGGTTGCCCTGCATAGGTCAGGTAGCCCCTGCTCCCGCCGATCGCGAAGCTGGACGGTGGGTGTGCGACATTCCCGTCTGCACCCATCCTCAGCGTCACCTTGACCTGCCTCTTACTCGTCCAGATGCCAAAGGGGTCCACCATGTCAGTTAGGTCCCCTTCCACCTTCACATACCTTCCGAGGAAGGTCAGGACATCAACTGCTGGCACATGCGGGTTGTACATGTGTACAGTCACCATACGGCTCCTCTGTGCTGGCATCACAAACAGTGGGACAGCGGTCTATACAGAGAGGGGGCCCTCACCTCCTTTCTCCTTGAAAACCTCCAGGAAGCGCTCGCAAAGCTTGGCACTCCGGAAGGTCACATCGTAAAAAACCCCCTCCGGGGAAATCCTGCAGGCAGTAAATGTCCGCAGCAGCGAACCCACAACAGTCCAATAGGACCCTCTTCACGAAGAAGGTGCGGTCCACAGGTGCACCTTCATCCACCTTCTTTACGGAAACACGGATGGTGTTCCGGACCCCCTGACCTGGGGCACGAGCACTTGCCGCAGCCATCGTTGCAGGTTGGCTGCTCCCCTGAACCAGCGTTAGGCCGAAGCCAGCATTAAGATCCACTGGTCGCAAGGGTGCACAGCCAACCCAACGTCCTCCTTTCACCTCCAAGACTGCACTCTCGTCCTCTCAGTCCACAAGAGAGTGGGTCTTTATTGTGTTCGAGATGTGAGCTGGTTCACTGAGCTGTAAGGTTTGTCCCCAGATGTTTCGTCACCATTCTAGGTAACATCATCAGTGAGCCTCCGACAAAGCGCTGGTGTTATGTCCCGCTTTCTATTTATCTGGTTAGGTTTCCTTGGGGTGGTGATGTCATTTCCTGAATTGGTGATGTCATTTCCTGTTCTTTTTCTCAGGGGACGGTAGATTGATTTGGAGCCAATGTGTTTATTGATGGAGTTCCGGTTGGAATGCCATGCTTCTAGGAATTCTCGTGCGTGTCTCTGTTTGGCTTGTACTAGGATGGATGTGTTGTCCCAATCAAAGTGGTGTCCTTCCTCATCTGTATGTAAGGATACTAGTGATAGTGGGTCATGTCGTTTTGTGGCTAGTTGATGTTCATGTATCCTGGTAGCTAGCTTTCTGCCAGTTTGTCCAATGTAGTGTTTGTCACAGTTCTTGCAAGGTATTTTGTAGATGACGTTCATTTTATTTGTTGTCTGTATAGGGTCTTTTAAGTTCATTAGCTGCTGTTTTAGTGTGTTGGTAGGTTTGTCTGACTCTCCCAATCTGTGTTAAAGTTAAAATGCCCCATCGTCTGGCTTTGCTACATACGTGCCTAATTTCAATAGATCGTTTGTATGTAACACTTATTACAGTTTTAGATTGTTTATGGCTGCTCAGTTCCACCCATATGGTCTCCACTGAACACTTTCCCTTCATTATGTTCTTCCTCACCATTGAAACAATTTTGTTTCCAATCAGCAAGACTGTTCCACTTCCTCTGTCGAGATGGAAGTGTGAGTTGTGAGGAGGATGCACAGACCCTTCGAGGGGTATTGGAGGTAATGACAAACAAACTCAACAGGTCTTCTAGAAACAGATAACGTAGAACATAGAACATTACAGCACAGAACAGGCCCTTCAGACCTCGATGTTGTACCGACCTGTCATACCAATCTGAAGCCCATCTACCCTACACTATTCCATGTACGTCCATATGCTTGTACAATGATGACTGAAATGTACTTAAAGTTGGCAAATCTACTACCATTGCAGGCAAAGCGTTCCATTCCCTTACTACTCTCTGAATAAAGAAACTACCTCTGACATCTGTCCTATATCTTTCACCCCTCAATTTAAAGCAATGCCCCCTCGTGCTCGCCGTCCCCATCCTACGAAAAAGGCTCTCCCTATCCACCCTATCTAACCCTCTGATTATTTTATATGTCTGAATTAAGTCACCTCTCAACCGTCTTCTCTCTAACGAAAACAGCCTCAAGTCCCTCAGCCTTTCCTCATAAGACCTTCCCTCCATACCAGGCAACATCCTAGTAAATCTCCTCTGCACCCTTTCCAAAGCTTCCACATCCTTCTTATAATGCGGTGACCAGAACTGTACGCAATACTCCAAGTGCGGCCGCACCAGAGTTTTGCACAGCTGCAGCATAACCTCATGGTTCTGGAACTCGATTCCTCTATTAATAAAAGCTAAAACGCTGTATGCCTCCTTAACAGCCCTGTCAACCTGGGTGGCAACTTTCAAAGATCTGTGTACATGGACACCGAGATCTCTCTGCTCATCTACACTACCAAGAATCTTACCATTAGCCCAGTACTTTGCATTCCGGTTACTCCTACCAAAGTGCATCACCTCACACTTGTCTGCATTAAACTCCATTTGCCACTTCTCAGCCCAGCTCTGCAGCTTATCTATGT
The DNA here is from genome assembly GCF_030684315.1 of Stegostoma tigrinum. NCBI lineage: Eukaryota > Metazoa > Chordata > Chondrichthyes > Orectolobiformes > Stegostomatidae > Stegostoma > Stegostoma tigrinum. The sequence goes on along the minus strand of NC_081355.1, from coordinate 149,824,589 downwards.
CTGTCTGTAACCTACAACATCCTTCATTACTATCCACAACTCCACCGACCTTAGTGTCGTCTGTAACTTTACTAACCCATCCTTCTACGCCCTCATCCAGGTCATTTATAAAAATGACAAACAGCAGTGGACCCAACACCGACCCTTGCGGTACACCACTGGTAACTGGTCTCCAGGATGAACATTTCCCATCAACTACCACCCTCTGTCTTCTTTCAGCAAGCCAATTTCCGATCCAAACTGCTATATCTCCCACAATCCCATTCCTCCGCATTTTGTACAATAGCCTACTGTGGGGAACCTTATCGAATGCTTTGCTGAAATCCATATTTACCACATCAACCGGTTTACTCTCATCTACCTGTCTGGTCACCTTCTCAAGGAACTCAATAAGGTTTGTGAGGCACGACCTTCCCTTCACAAAACCGTGCTGACTATCCTTAATCAAATTATTCTTTTCTAGATGATTATAAATCCTATCTCTTATAACCTTTTCTAACACTTTACCCACAACTGAAGTAAGGCTCACTGGTCTATAATTACGAGGGTTGTCTCTACTCCCCTTCTTGAACAGGGGAACCACATTTGCTATCCTCCAGTTGTCTGGCACTATTCCTGTAGACAATGACGAGTTAAAGATCAATGCCAAATGCTCGGCAATCTCCTCCCTGGCTTCCCAGAGGTTCCTAGGATAAATCCCATCCGGCCCAGGGGACTTATCTATCTTCACCCTCTGAAGGATTTCTAATTCCTCTTCCTTGTGAACCTCAATCCCACCTAGTCTAGTAGCCTGTATCTCAGTATTCTCCTTGACAACATTGTCGTTTTCTAGAGTGATAAGCTTAAATAGTTACTGAAGAGCTTAAATAAAAGACTTACTTATTTACCAATTTTCATGATTTTGGAATGGTCAAAGTGGTTCACAGACAATGAAATACTTCTGAGGTTATTGATGTGTTGAACATATTGGCACATAACAAAGTCCCTTAATGAATAGATCAGGTGTTTTGAAGTGTTGACTGAGGGATACATATTGTCCAGCATTCCAGGGAAACCTCACTTCTTCTTGCTTTGCTGGTGTCAGGCTTCATCACCTGTGAGGATACACGGACCTCAGTTTAACATCTCATTGGAAAATCAGTTTCTCTTACAATGCAGAACTTCCTACATCACAATAGTGATTGCACATTAAATGTACTTGATTGAGTGTAATTCACTTAGAGACATATGGTGGTTGTGAGAAGTGCTAAATAAATTTCAGCCTCGTTCTTTCCCTCATCAGTGTAGATTAGCCAGTTAGATTAAGTGCTCGAGTCTAGAGTGGTTATAAATTATAGTGACAGTCTGGCGGAAAGGGATCCCTTTGTCCTTTCCATTCCACTTTTCCGTTCTCAAGCTTTTATTTCATTAATGGGATGAGGGCATCACTGGTAAGGCAGCATTCATTGCCCATCCCTAATTGCCCAGAAGATAGGGAAGAGTCAACCACATTGCTGTTGGTCTGGAGTCACATGTAGGCTGGACCAGGTAAGGGTAGCAGTCTCCCTCCCTAACGGAAATTAGTGAACCAGATGGGATTTTCTGATAATTGACAATGGATTCATGGTCTTCATTAGATTCTTAATTCCAGATATCTTATTGAATTCAAATTCCACCATGTGCCGTGGCAGGATTTGAACCCAAGTCCCCAGAGCATTATCTGCGTCTTTGGATAAACAGCCAAGCGATAATACCACTAGGCTATTGCCTCCTCAGATTTCCTACTGTATCTCCTCTGTAATTGGATATGTACAAAATCACAGTTATCTTTATTCAACTGAACAAAGAAAATATGTACATATGGATGATTCTTGTAGAAAAAATTCAGAGCCATAGCCAAAGACCCAATAATACAATGGCTTAAAGTGGCAGGAAGAGGAAAAGGCTGTGTATTCTATTTACAGAATGGAGAATGGCAACAGACAAGGGCTCCTGAGCCAGTGCATGTCTGCTCCAACTGCTTTTCTTTTTTCTTTTCTAGCATTTCTTTCTGGTTTCTTTCATTTATCTTTTCTCTACTTACCTTCTGGAGGAAGCTCGGTCATGGAGGTAGCAGCGGTGATGGCAGTGGCCAGGGTTTTTGGCAGTTGGCCGCAGGGTGGCTGATATACCTGGACAGAACCCTGGCATTCAGTGGCGTTGTGGCTTCTTTGAGGTCCAGAGGATGGAACAGACTGGGGGCCCACAGCGGTACCAGAGCAGGACTCCAGCAGTTTGCAGTGAGGTGGCTGGTGAGCCTGGATGGTGGTCGGCACGGGGATCTCCTAGCATGGGAGAGAGAAAGAACCCTCTTCAGGATTGCAGACCCTCAAGGGGAAAGCTCAACATGGAGCGATTGCAGGCTGAAGAAGGGCTGTAATTTTGAACTTATCTTTATTTCTTTATTTACTACTTTTTACTGAGAAGAACTGTAATGCTGCACTTCTAGCCTATGTCTCTATTTTTCTACATGGACCTAATACTTTGTACCTAAGGTGACGCCAGGAGTGGCGACTTTGTGCATTTTTCACTGTACACCTGAATCCCTGTTCTTGAGTACATGTGACAATAAAACTTCATTCCTAATTCCAAGATGATTAAAATATAATTGAATAACAGTAATAAGCTGTGGTTTTATAGTAGGTTGTAAATGAGCATGAATTCAAGGTTTGACCTGTGTCTTATTCTCAGTTATAACTTTTACTACTTCTGCACAGCTATAGTTACTTAAATTTTCACCTTGGTTATCTACTTTTGGACTTCTCTCTTATTTTCCCCTAAAAGCACTGATTTATGCTGGTGTAAACTTCTCTCAGCATCACCAGCCATCCTTTGGTCTTCTCATGTTGCCATTCTCATGCATGAGCCCAGTCGGTGTTGATCCACAGTTTGACTACTTTTAGCTTTTTTAAAAAATCCACAATGGAAGCATGTATCAAAAAGAACAATAATCCATCAACTTGTTATAAAAGCCCAGCTAGTCTTGGGTATTTCTGAGTTTTGGCTGTTTTGGACTTACAAACCGTGTTAAACTTTTATCATCTTTCATGACTATTGTCTTAATTTCCATTTCATGTGTGACGTATGAATCCTTTATAAATACCAGGTCTAGATAAGCACTGGGTCTAGTTGATACCTTGAATTATACGCAGTAGTGCCTTTGATTCTAAGCTTTTATAAGCTTATGTTAGGCTGATGGAAGCCCTTCTTTACAATTTATTTCTAATATAGGTCCTTCTTATCTAAGTGCTTAAAATATAACTAATGACTGAGTGCTGGTTTTGTCACCCTTTTGAATCAGAGTATCACATTAGACTGCTTCTAAACCCATTGATACTTGCCTGGAGTCCATGAACATCAATGCATTGCAAATCTCACTGGTTTTGCTCAGCACCCTGAAGTAAATATTACCTAACCTTGAAATTTTATTTATTTTGAGCCCTTTCAGTTTAAGACATTTTGTTTTTCCCTTGGGATGTAAGTGTGCCAGTAAAAATGTGTTGCCTTTCCCTCGTTGTCATGAGGTAGAGATGCTACCTCTTCTTGAACTCAAATTCTTTGTAGTTTAATACAATTGAATGGATTGTTCATCCGCATCAGAAGGCAGTAAAGAATTGTCTATGTTGGCATGGGATAACAGTCATTATAAGCAAACCAGGTAAACGTGGCAAGATTTTTCCCTGAAGGATATTAGTAAATCAGTTGGGGGTTTTAAGGCAGTTCAGTAGCTTTAGTTTTATTGATGCTTGTTTGATGTTTCCAGAATCAACAAATCACTGAATTAAAGTTCCCAAATTGCCATGGTGATGTTGGAATATATCTCTGCATTATTCATCTAGATCTTTGGATTTCTGATCCGTAGTATAATACTTTGCGGATAAAATGATAATCGAGAATATTTTATTCTTTTTCTCACAATGGTCCTCATCTTTAATATTCTGAAAGAATTTTTCTTGGTAATGTGCTTTTTTTCATTCATTCCCTTAGCTCTATCTAGTCAACTGGTAAGTGTGAATCAGCATGCTTCACTTTGTTTCAATGAACCCTTTACCATTTTATCCCTGCAAAACTTATATCTGCCCTCTTTAATTTGATTGTAATTTATAAATCCATATGGAATTGCACTTAGAATCAGAGAATCATTGAGATGTACAGCATGGAAACATATCCTTCGGACCAACTCTGCCATGCTGACCAGATATCCTAAATTAATCTAGTCCCATTATCCAGCAATTGGCCCATATCTGTCTAAATCTTTCCCATTATTATACCGATCCTGACGCCTTTTAAATGGCAGCTTATTCCATACACATATGAACTACCCTTTGCATGAAAATGTTGCCCCTTAGGCCCCTTTTAAATCTTTTGCCTCTCACTGTAAACCTATGCCTTCTAGCTTTGGACTTCCCTACCCTGAGGAAAAGACCTTGACTATTCATCCTCATGATTTTATAAACAGCTATAAAGTCACTCTGCAGCCTCCGATGCTGCTGGGAAAGTAGCCCCAGCCTATTCAGCTTCTCCGTATAGCTCAAACCCTCCTACACTTTACTCTGAATTTGCTGATTGCAAGTGTATAACTGTTCTGCATGCCTCGCACTAATCTTTCAAAGTTGTTCCATTTGTTTTCCACTGAAGTGTTGATACACATTCTCCTGCCATTCATTTGTTTTGTTTCGTTGCAACTAGCATTTTTTAAAGATATAAAACTTGTCCAAGTCTTCAATATAATTCAATCATGGATCATGTTAAACTCATAAATATAGGAACAGGGGTAGGCCATATAGCTCGCACAGACTGCTCCATCATTAACATAGATTATGGCTGACCATTTACTTTAATTCCGGTTTTCTTACACTATCTCCAAGTTCCTTTTTGTCATTGATTTCCAGAAATCTATTGAGCTTTGAATGTGCTCAATGATTAAGCTTCCACAGCCGCCTGGAGGAGAGAATTCTAAAGATTTGCCAACCTGTAAATCAAAGAATTCCTCCTCATCTCAGTCTTACATGGTTTAACCCTTATTATGAGAACATATCACTGAATATGGCCTCACCAGTTGCGGAAATGTCCTAATTACATCCACGCTGTAAGAATCTTGTGAATTTCAATGAGATCATTGGTCATTCTTTGAAACTTGTAAGAATATGTAACCAGTTTCCTCAACCTCTCCCTATAAAACATTCCCAGCTTCCCAGGGATTGGTCTGATGATTTTTTGTTGCTAATGATTCTGATTCTTAGGTAAGGAGAGGAAAATTATACACAATAAGCAATATGCATTCTCACCAGGGGTCTACGTAGTTGAAGCAAGATAATCCAGGTACAGTCTCTCTTTATCTGCATAGGATTGTAACTCATTGTTCTGTGAACACTTTCCACCTCACAGCTGCTTAGTCTGAATTTTTAAAAGTATTTGTAAATTATTCTTTATTATGCTGTTGGGCTATTACAAATGCCAGTTCAAAATAACCACAAGGATTTTGTTCCTAGCTGATGCTATCACTGGACACCATACTGAAATCTGGCTTAATAAACCATGTTTTACTTTATTTAAAGAGGTCCACTGCTGAAAGACAGCATGCAATACTGCAGATTGGACTTTAGCAATAAAACGGAAGTTTATTAAGAAAAAGATTTATAACAAAATAAAATAATACAAACTATTTAAATACAACATAACTTGGAGGATTTTTAAATGGATGATAAAGTACAATATCCCCGGTATCCCAAGAACATCTCAATCACATCTACAAGTTTGACTTAACTGTGGCTTTTACTTCCTTGTGCATTTGCTCAAAAGATGTTAGACTTTCTCAGCTTCACTTAGTGCTTTCGTGGATCTAGCCAAACACTTCTGGTGTGGACCTTTCAAACTAAACTCCTTACCCGGAGGTCACCTATTTTTTAACTGTTCTAAACTATCCCCTTCAGGAGAAATTGATCTGCATGTCTAACTTTCGCAAGTGAACTGACAACAAAAGGCTTTCCTAGCTATGGCATTTTCCTAAGCAAAACAAAAATCAATTCCAGATATTCCTAACTTTAAGCTTACTGCACTCACATAATGAAGTCTTTGCACATAAAACCTCTCTCAGTGCAAACAAATCCCCATTACACTGTAGGAACTATTTCTCTCATGCTGTGCTGAAAAGCAAAATGCCTCCAGAATACTGGTTAAAATATTAAATCTCTTCAGACACAATACTAAAACTCACATGCCACATCTCAAATTGAAAAGCATTGCCAAAGTATGATTCAGGGAACTGAGCCTGATTTAATTGAAGAAAAGATTAGCTGAATCATTACCTATAGCTTTAGATGATGAGAGACATTGATTATTTAAACGTGTGAATGTTGGTCCATTTAGGCTGCAGCTTTAATACATGCATAAAATTACTAAACCTCAGAGCAAAGTTGGAGATTAGAAAAATTATTCTCCTCCAAAACACATAAAATCCCACTTCCATTAAAATTTGAACTGAAAGTTGCAAACTGTAAGATTCAGTTAATATTCAAGAAATATTTGGAGGTCAGCAATACATTTCACGCAGATGGACCATCATTAGTTTTATTTTTGTTGCTTTCTCAATGAGTAGTTACCATTTGGTGCAGGACGCTGGTGTATGTTGTTGATTTCAGACCTGGTTACTTGTTGCAAGTAGAAAACATATGTTTTATGGTTTGGTTTTTCTGACATTTTAGTTATCATGAATTTTTTTTGAGTAAAAGAAAGGCTCAATGAGGGTAATGTTGTTGATGTGGGTAGATGTAGATTTCCAGAAAATTGAAACTGTGCACATAACAGACTTGTGAGGAACATTATAGGACACAGTATAAAAGGGACAGTAGCTGACTCTTAGGAAACAGAGTAAGGTCAATAAATATTTTTTGGGCTGTAAGAAGATTATAATGGACCTTCCCAGGCATCAGTCTTAAACTCTTGCTTTTTCTGATATGTATTAATGATCTAGATCTTGAACTGAAGGGGACAAGTTCAAAGTTTGTAGATGACATGAAACTTGCAAGAATTGTAAACTAAGACAAGGATAGTGTTGAACTCCAAAAAGATGTTGCAAATTTGTCTGATAGGCGGCAGATGAAGTATGAGGTGATGCACTTTGGTAGGAAGAGCATTGAATGTCAATACAAAGTAGGGTGTACAATTCTAAAGGAGGCGCAGGAGCAGAGGAACCTGTGGGAAGCTATGGAAATGATTGCTGGGCCCCTTGCTGAGATATTTGTATTGTCGATAGTCACAGGTGAATTGCCAGAAGACTGGAGGTTGGCTAACATGGTGCCACTATTTAAGAAAGATGGTAAGGGGAAGTCGGGGAACTATAGACCAGTGAGCCTGACATTAATGGTGGGCAAATTGTTGAAGGGAATCCTGAGGGACAGGATTTACATGTATTTGGAAAGGGAAGGACTGATTAGGGATAGTCAACATGGCTTTGTGTGTGTGAAATCATGTCTCACGAACTTGATTGAGGATTAATGAGGGCAGAGAGGTGATTGATCTGTATGGGCTTCAGTAAGGTGTTCAGCAAAGTTGCTCATGGTAGACTGATTTGCAAGGATAGATCACATGGGCTGCAGGGAGAACTAGCCATTTGGATACAAAGCTGGCTCGAAGCTAGAAGGCAGAGTGTAGTGGTGGAAGGTTGCTTTTCAGACTGGAGGCCTGTGACCAATGGTGTCTCATAGGATTGGTGCTGTACCCACTGCTTTTGTCATTTATATAAATGATTTTGATGTGAACAAGGGAGAAATGGTTTGTAAGTTCACAGATGACACCAAGATTGGAGGTTTAGTGGACAGTGCAGAAGGCTACCTCAAAGAACAATACAATCTTGATTAAATGGGCCAATAGGCTGAGGAATGGCAAATGGCGTTTAGATCATTGACCATAGAAGATCATAGAATCCTCACAGTTTGGAAACAGGCCATTCGGCCTAACAAGTCCACACCGCCCCTCCAAAGAACATCCCATCCAGACCCATTCCCCTACCCCTGTATTTCCCATGTCTAATCCACATAACCTAAACATCCCTGAACACTATGGGCAATTTAGCATAGCCAATCTACCTAACCTGCAAGTTTTTGGACTGTGGGAGGAAACTGGAGCACCTGGAGAAAACCCCCGCAGACACAAGGAGAATGTGCAAATTTCACACAGACAGTTGCGTGAGGTTGGAATCAAAACCTGGGTCCCTGGTGCTGTGTGGTAGCAGTGCTAAACACTGAGCCTCCGTGGGGCCCATTTAATTTAGATAAATGTGAGGTGCTGCATTTTGGAAAGGCAAATCAGGGCAGGACTTATACACTTAACAGGTATGGTCCTGGGGAGTGTTGCTGAACAAAGAGACCTTAGAATTCAGATTCACAGTTGCTTGAAATTGTAGTCGCCGGTTGACAGGACAGTGAAGAAGCATTTAGTATGCTAGCCTTTATTGGTCAGTGCTTTGAGTATTGGAACATAGAACATAGAACATTACAGCACAGTACAGGCCCTTCGGCCCTTGATCTTGTGCCGACCTGTCACACCGATCTGAAGCCCATCTAACCTACACTATTCCATGTACGTCCATGCGCTCATCCAATGACGACTTAAATGTACCTAAAGTTGGCGAATCTACTACCATTGCAGGCAAAGCGTTCCATTCCCTTACTACTCTCTGAGTAAAGAAACTACCTCTGACATCTGTCCTATATCTTTCATCCCTCAATTTAAAGCTATGCCCCCTTGTGCTCGCTGTCACCATCCTCGGAAAAAGGCTCTCCCTATCCGCCCTATCTAACCCTCTGATTATTTTATATGTTTCAATTAAGTCTCCTCTCAACCGTCTTCTCTCTAACGAAAACAGCCTCAAGTCCCTCAGCCTTTCCTCATAAGACCTTCCCTCCATACCAGGCAATATCCTTGTAAACCTCCTCTGCACCCTTTCCAAAGCTTCCACATCCTTCTTATAATGCGGTGACCAGAACTGTACGCAATACTCCAAGTGCGGCCGCACCAGAGTTTTGTACAGCTTCACCATAACCTCTTGGTTCCGGAACTCGATCCCTCTATTAATAAAAGCCAAAACACTGTATGCCTTCTTAATAGCCCTGTCAACTTGGGTGGCAACTTTCAAGGATCTGTGTACATAGACACCAAGATCTCTCTGCTCATCTACACTACTAAGAATCTTACCGTTAGCCCAGTACTTTGCATTCCGGTTACTCCTACCAAAGTGCAGCACCTCACACTTGTCTGCATTAAACTCCATTTGCCACCTCTCAGCCCAGCTCTGCAGCTTATCTCTGTTCTCTCTGCAACCTACAGCATCCTTCCTCACTATCCACAACTCCACTGACCTTAGTGTCGTCTGCAAATTTACTAACCCATCCTTCTACGCCCTTGTCCAGGTCATTTATAAAAATGACAAACAGCAGTGGACCCAACACCGACCCTTGCAGTACACCACTGGTAACTGGTCTCCAGGATGAACATTTCCCATCAACTACCACCCTCGGCCTTCTTTCAGCAAGCCAATTTCCAATCCAAACTGCTATATCTCCCACAATCCCATTCCTCCGCATTTTGTACAATAGCCTACTGTGGGGAACCTTATCGAATGCCTTGCTGAAATCCATGTAAACCACATCAACCAGTTTATCTCATCTACCTGTTTGGTCCCCTTCTCAAAGAACTCAATAAGGTTTGTGAGGCATGACCTACCCTTCACAAAACTGTGCTGACTATCCCTAATCAAATTATTCTTTTCTAGATGATTATAAATCCTATCCCTTATAACCTTTTCTAACACTTTACCAACAACTGAGGTAAGGCTCACTGGTCTATAATTACCAGGGTTGTCTCTACTCCCCTTCTTGAACAGGGGAACCACATTTGCTATCCTCCAGTTGTCTGGCACTATTCCTGTAGACAATGACGAGTTAAAGATCAATGCCAAATGCTCGGCAATCTCCTCCCTGGCTTCCCAGAGGATCCTAGGATAAATCCCGTCCAGCCCAGGGGACTTATCTATCTTCACCCTCTGAAGGATTTCTAATACCTCTTCCTTGTGAACCTCAATCCCACCTAGTCTAGTAGCCTGTATCTCAGTATTCTCCTCGACAACATTGTCGTTTTCTACAATGAATACTGTCGAAAAATATTCATTTAGTGCTTCCCCCATCTCATCTGACTCCACACACAACTTCCCACTACGATCCTTGATTGGGCCTGATCTTACTTTTGTCATTCTTTTATTCCTTAAATACCTATAGAAAGCCTTAGGGTTTACCCTGATCCTATCCGCCAACAACTTCTCATGTCTCCTCCTGGCTCTTCTGAGCTCTCTCTTTAGGTCTTTCGTGGCTACCTCGTAGCCCTCAAGTGCCCTAACTGAGCCTTCACATCTCATCCGAACGTAAGCCTTCTTCTTCCTCTTGACCAGAGATTCCACCTCCTTCGTAAACCACAAGCTACTTGGTAAACCATGGCTCCCGCGCTCTTCAGCTTCCTCCCTGCTGACAGGTACATACTTATCTCGGACACACAGGAGCTTTTCCTTGAATAAGCTCCACATTTCTAATGAGTTGGGAGATTATGTTGCAGTTGCACAGAACATTGGTTTGATGACTTTTGGAACACTGCATTCAGTTCTGGTCTCCCTGCTATAGGCAGGATGTTGTGATTTTGCCAGGATTGGAGGGTTTTTAACTATAGTGAGAGGCTGAATAGGCTGGAACTATTTTCCCTAGAGAGCCCGAGGCTGAGGGGTGACCTTATAGAGGTTTATAGAATCATGAGGAGCATGGATAGGTTAAATAGACCAGGTCTTTTCCCTGGGGGGTGGAGTCCAAAGCTAGAGACATAGATTTAAGGTGAGAAGGGAAAGATTTAAAAGGAACCTACGGGGCAACATTTTCACGCAGAGAGTTGTGCATGTATAGAATGAGATGCCAGAGGAAGTGGTGGAGGCTGGTGTAATTATAATATTTAAAAAGCATCTTGATGGGTATATAAATAGGAAGGGTTAGGGGGATATGTGGCAGATGCTGGCAAATGGGACTAGATTAATGTAGGATATCCAGTCGCAGAGGCAAGTTGAATTGAAGGGTCTGTTTCCAAGCTGTGTATCTTTATGATCTGGAAATAGGCGTGCACTGATCATTGAAGGTGGTAGGACAGGTGGAGAGAGCATTTCATAAAGAATTCAGTATCCTTGGCTTTATTAATAAAACTACAGAGTGCAAGAGCAAGTAGGTGATATTGAAATTGTACAAGTCACTTGTTAGACCCCAGCTGGAGTATTGCATACAACTGTATGTTTCCCATTATAGGAAAGATCTGAACTGAAGTGATTTACAAGAATGGTTTCAGGAATGAAAAACTTCGGTTATGGAGATAGATTGAAGAAGTTGGGGATGTTTTTCTTCAAGAGAGGAAGACAGCAGAGATTTGATAGAGGCTTCCAAAATTAGGTTCTAATGGAACAAGAAGGCATAGATTTAAAGTGATGTACAAAAGAACAGGGGTGATATGAGGAAAAATTGTTTTCACACAGAGTAGATAGGGTATGGAATGCACTGCCTGGAAATGTGCTGGTGGCAGATTCAATAGAAGCATTCAAGATTATTTGGATATAGATTGTGTACAGGGATATGTGGAAAAGGCAGGAGATTGGCATTAGGTAATGATGCTCATCTGAAGACCTGGTGTAGGCACAACGGGCTGAATGGCTGCTTTTTGTGCTGAAATAATTCTGTGATATGAATTTTGTGTGGTCATTGGATTGAAGCTCTTCATTTCATCACTTGCTCACCATATGGTTTTATTGTTTTTGTGACAATGATTTTATTTTTAATATTTGAATTTTAAGTAGCTTGTTAGCTGACTCATAGTTTTCCAGCTTTATTGTTTCTCAAAGATGTACATTCCCGTCGCCGAGATATACTGACTAGATTTAATTTCTGAAATTCATGTGCTCAGCATTGTATATAGAGGCCATTGATTTGTTGCTAAAATTGTTTATAATGGAATAAGTAATATTGCAAAATGCATGACAATGCAAATCAAAGGCTGAATGGTTATAAAGAGCAACAACCTTTTTCATTAAATCTCAACAGTCATTCTTTTCAGATACAAAAATTGAAGGACTAAAGCAACATGAGAAAACATTCTCATTTTCTTTAGTATGTGGCTATGATCTGGAATGCTTTGCCTAAGATTGTGGTGATTCGGTTGTGGATTTCGAAAGGGAATTGAATTAACGTCTCTAAGTAAAAAGAATTGCTGGGTCATAAAGAAATTTCAGGGGTGTGGGACTAGCACTCAAATGGCTGAATGGCCTCCTTTATTCTCTAACCAATCACCCTATGGTTCTAAACAAATAAAATGCTGTAATCTGTAAACATCAGCTGTTGATCTCTTAGTGCTGTTGAATCTGACTTAAACTAAAAAGAGTATTTATAATGTGAGCTAAAAGGTCTGTTAGTGAACGGGTTCTAATTTTCACATACATATACAGAGTGCTATTTCCGATGCAGAGCATAATGGTTGAAAATGTTCATTAAACATAAGCAGAAAATACTGAAATCACTCAGTCAAGCAGCATCTCTAGAGAGAGAAACAGAGGTAACAACTTTTCAGGTTGATCATCTTTCGTGAGGTATACAGTTCTTTGTAACTACAGAGTTTTGCTGCCCTGGATCATTTTGAGCAAGTTCATAGAACTTGGGGACAGACCAAAGCAGCTTTCAGTCACTGAAGTACTTATTGAAGCAGTAATCACTGTTGCAATGTTGGTTATCCTTTACTGCAATGAGTGAGATAAATAAACATAAAATAAGCAGAATAAAAAGCAAGCAAGGTGCAAAAAGAAATGTAAGTCTCAAGAGAGTGAACAAAGGCCACGTCCTCTTTCTCTACTTTCTCATCTTTTTTTTCTTTTTATTTTCTTTTTCTTTTTTTCATCTTTTGATGTCATACAGAAGCTGGAGCAGTGCTCAGCAGGTTGTCAGCTGCAGTGTTGGTTGTAACTGGACCAAGGGCTGCTGGCTACGGTAGGCCTGAAATATGGCCCCATTGGTCATTGGCTGTAGGTGATGGTAGTGCCCTGAGCAGGGACTCTTGGCAGTGGTGATGATTTGAGGTGGTGGAGGCGGTACCAGGAGTTGCGACTCCTGGTTATAGTAGGCTGGGAATGTGGTATATGAAAATCAGTTGGTCTTTGGCTGTGACAGTGGCGGTGCCTGGAGGAAGGACTTCTGTCAGTGGTTGACCTGAATCATGGACTTGCAGATTCAGTGCATCACCAGCCGTGGTGACGGTGGTGCCCAGAGAGGGAGCTCTCGGTGATGGAGGTGGGTCACAGTGGCAGAGGTGCTACCTGGAGTGTAAACCCCTAGCATCAGGCCTAACAGTTTTTTTTTGTTGGAAAAACCCATCTGGTCCACTAGTTTCCTTTAGGGAAGGAAATTGCCATCCTTATCTGATCTGGCTGACATGTAACCCCAGACCCACAGCAATATGGTTGACTCTGAACTGCCCACTGGGCAATTAGGGATAGACAATAAATGTTGCCTAGACAGCGACGCCCTCATCCTATGAATTAATAAAAAAAACACTTAAATAAAAAGGAAAATTGAACAGATAATCTATTAGCAATCTGATTTGCTGGAATTGAACAAAATATGGTAAAGGCAGGATTTAGATCACTTTCTGTATGCTGAACAAGAGGGATCTGGGAATGCACCCAGCATGTTATCTGGGGAGGTGGTGGGTGTAGTATCAATGTCACTGACCCAGTAATCTAGAAAACGGGGTAATATGAAAAGTGGATGGTAAAATTTGAATTTACTTTAAAAAAAACACAAACTAAGAAAACAATTATCTAGCTAATGACTGTGTAACTGCTGTCAATTGTTGTAAAAATTTATTTGGTCCACTAGTGTCCTTAAATCTGTCATCCTTACCTGGTTTGACCCACAGCAATGTTGTCTTTTAAGTGGCCTTTGGGCAATTAGGGATGGGCAATAAATGCTGGCCCAGCCAGCAACGCCCACATCCCGTGATAGAAATTAAAAAAAAAACTCGTCACACTCAATATGTTACTTCATAATGTTAGACCTCTAGTCTGTTTCCTGTTTCCCGTAATATCTTGTGAACCATCCTTTACTGACAGATGCTTCCAAAAGAGAGAGTGTTTTTACTATTTTAGGGAGATAAAATATAGGGATGTACGCGTCACTGGCAAGGTCAGCTCTTGTCTAACTGCTGCGGAATTCTTGAACTGCTGTACTTGAACTGGAATTGTGGGAGATATAGCAGTTTAGATTGGAAATTGGCTTGCTGAAAGAAGACAGAGGGAGGTAGTTGATGGGAAATGTTCATCCTGGAGACTAGTGGTGTACCACAAGGGTCGGTGTTGGGTCCACTGTTGTTTATCATTTTTATAAATGACCTGGATGAGGGCGTAGAAGGATGGGTTAGTAAATTTGCAGACGACACTAAGGTTGGTGGAGTTGTGGATAGTAATGAAGGATGCTGTAGGTTGCAGAGAGAACAGAGATAAGCTGCAGAGCTGGGCTGAGAGGTGGCAAATGGAGTTTAACGCAGACAAGTGTGAGGTGATGCACTTTGGTAGGAGTGACCGGAAGGCAAAGTACAGGGCTAATGGTAAGATTCTTAGCAGTGTAGATGAGCAGAGAGATCTAGGTGTCCATGTACACAGATCCTTGAAAGTTGCCACCCAAGTTGACAGGGCTATTAAGAAGGCATACAGTGTTTTAGCTTTTATTAATAGAGGGATCGAGTTCCGGAACCAAGAGGTTATGGTGAAGCTGTACAAAACTCTGGTGCGGCCGCACTTGGAGTATTGCATACAGTTCTGGTCACCGCATTATAAGAAGGATGTGGAAGCTTTGGAGAGGGTGCAGAGGAGATTTACTAGGATGTTGCCTGGTATGGAAGGAAGGTCTTACGAGGAAAGGCTAAGGGACTTGAGGCTGTTTTCATTAGAGAGAAGAAGGTAGAGAGGTGACTTAATTCAGACATATAAAATAATCAGAGGGTTAGATAGGGTGGATAGGGAGAGCCTTTTTCCTAGGATGGTGACGGCGAGCACGAGGGGGCATAGCTTTAAATTGAGGGGTGAAAGATATAGAACAGATGTCAGAGGTAGTTTCTTTACTCAGAGAGTAGTAAGGGAAGGGAACGCTTTGCCTGCAATGGTAGTAGATTTGCCAACTTTAGGTACATTTAAGTCGTCATTGGACAAGCATATGGACGTACATGGAATGGTGTAGGTTAGATGGTCTTCAGATCGGTATGACAGGTCGGCACAACATCGAGGGCCGAAGGGCCTGTACTGTGCTGTTATGTTCTATGTTCTAACTTTCCATGCATATCTCCCTTAAACTTCTCTTCTCTTGCCTTGAAATTGTGACTCCTAGTAATTGAGTCCCCCACTCTGGGGAAAAAGCCTCTTGCTATCCACCCTGTCTATACCTCTCATGATTTTGTAGACCTCAATCAGGTCTCCCCTCAACCTCCATCTTTCTAATGTAAATAATCCTAATTTACACAACCTGTCTTCATAGCTACCGCCCTCCATACCAGGCAACATCCTGGTGAACCTCCTCTGCACCCTCTCCAAAGCAACCACATCCTTTTGGCAATGTGGCGACCAGAATGGTACTCAGTATTCCAAATGTGGTCAAACCAAAGTCCTATACAACTGCAACATGGCCTGCCAACTCTTGTACTGAATACCCCGCCCGATGAAGGAAAGCATGCTGTATGCCTTCTTGACCACTCTATCAACCTGCATTGCCACCCTCAGGATACAATGGACCTGAACACCCAGATCTCTCTGTGCATTAATTTTCCCCAGGACTTTTCCATTTACCACATAGTTCACTCTTGAATTGGCTCTTCCAAAATGGTTCCCCTCACATTTGCCTAGATTGAACTCCATCTGCCATTTCTTCGCCCAACGCTTCAATCTATCTACATATCTCTATATCTCTGCTGCATTCCCCAACAGTCCTCTTCACTATCTTAGTGCCATCTGCAAATTTGCTGATCGGACCATCTACACCTTCCTCCAGATCATTTACGTACATCACAAACAACAGTGGTCCCAACACGGATTTCTGTGGAACACCACCGGTCACAGTTCTCCATTTTGAGAAACTCCCTTCCACTACAACTCTCTGTCTCCTGTTGCCCAGCCAGTTCTCTATCCATCTAGCTAGTACACCATGGATCCCATGTGACTTCACTTTCTCCATCAGCCTACCATGAGAAACCTTATCAAACACCTTACTGAAGTCCATGTATATGATATCTACACCCATTCCCTCATCTATCAACTTTGTCACTTGCTCAAAGAATTCTATCAAGATAGTAAGGCATGACCTTCCTTCAACAAAACCATGCTTCCTATCACTAATAAGCCCATTTTCTTCCAAATGTAAATAAATCCTATCCCTCAGTATCTTTTCCAGCAGCTTTCCCACTGCTGACATCAGGCTCACCGGTCTATAATTACCTGGATTATCCTCATTACCCTTCTTAGTTAAGGGGACAGCATTAGCAATTCTCCAGTCCTCTGGGACCTCACCCATGCTCAAGGATGCTGCAAAGATATCTGTTAAGGTTCCAGCTGTTTCCTCTCTCACTTCCCTCAGTAACCTGGGATAGATCCCATGTAGACCTGGGGACTTGTGCATCTTAATGCCTTTTAGAATACCCAACACTTGCCGTCTCCTTCTGCTGACTTGATCTAGAGTAGGCAAACATCTATTCCTAACCTCAACATTCGTCATGTCCCTCTCCTCAGTGAATACTGATGCAAAGGACTCATTAAGAATCTCACTCATTTTTTCTGACTCCTCGCATAACTTCCCTCCTTTGTCCTTGAGTGGGCCAACTCTTTCTCTAGTTACCCTCTTGCTCCTTATGTACAAATAAAAGGCTTTGGGATTTTCCTTAATCCTGTTTGCTAAAGATATTTCATGACTCCCTTTAGTCCTCTTAATTCCTTGTTTCAGATTGGTCCTACTTTCCCAATATTCTTCCAAAGCTTCGTCTGTTTTCAGTTGCCTAGACCTTATGTATGCTTCCTTTTTCCTCTTTGCTAGTCTCACAATTTCACCTGTCATCCATGGTTCCTAATCTTGCCCTCTCTATCCCTCATTTTCACAGGGACATATCTGCCCTGCACTCTAATCAACCTCTCTTTAAAAGCCTCCCACATATCAAATGTGGATTTACCCTCAAACAGCTGCTCCCAATCACATTCCCCAGCTCCTGCTGAATTTTGTTACAGTTGGCCTTACCCTAATTCAGCACTGTTCCTTTAGGACCACTCTCATCTTTGTCCAACAATAGTCTAAAATTTACGGAATTGTGATTGCTATTCCCAAAGTAATCCCCTACTGAAACTTCAACCACCTGGCCGGGCTCATTCCCCAACACAGTATGGCCCCTTCCCAAGTTGGACTATTTACATACTGCTCTAGAAAACCCTCCTGTATGCTCCTTACAAACTCTGCTCCATCTAAACCCCTAACACTAAGTCAATCCCAGTCAACGTTGGGAAAATTAACATCTCCCATCACCACACCCTGTTTGTCCTACATCTTTCCATTATCTGTCTACATATTTGTGCCTCTATCTTGCACTGGCTGTTGGGAGGCCAGTAGTACAACCCCAACATTGTTACTGCAAAGCTGTCAACACAAAGCCTTTCACTGTCCTTAGGTACATGTGATTACAATAAATCAATTCAAATATTCCTAGAAGTCCAAGGACAAAATCGGAGAGTTAGGACCCTCAATTACTACGTGTGCAGTAATGAGGTTCTGAAGATACACCCCACCATTGAATGCACACCTCCAAGAAAAGATGGGCAATCATCCAAAATTAAAACAAATCCCAAGAATTTACAATGAGGGATATTTGAGTATGAAAGAGCCTACAAGTTTCCAGCCTGCCAGAGGCTCCAGAATGGATTGATCAGCTTCTGCACAGTGGCTGACGGTATACAATTTATCAAGAGCTGAAAATGGTATAAAAATGAGTTTTCAGTTTGCGGCTGTTTGGAGAGAATGCCAGGCAAAGATTTATAAAGTAAACCGTTGTCCACATCTTGGCTGGAAAGCGTCTGTGGAAAGGAAATTGATTACATTTCAGTAAAGTAAGGAAAGCTGATTGTGGTGCACTCATAGTAAAAATAATAGGCAAGCTATTAAGCTGTCAAATACAATTACCATTTGTATAAAATCAGTTCAGATTCTCCCTCCCGCCGTTTGATAGCACCAGTAATTAGCCATTGACTTTGCTGCAAGACACATTTTAATTCCATAAATCAGTTCAGTATTGGGGCTGTAGCTATTAGGATGATTTAATTAAGCCAAATGTTTTACATGGGAATGAGGATTGCTAAATACACACATACACCTGCCGACTTTTATAAAGTTGGTTTTCACAATGCAGATTGTTTTCACTGGTGTTAGCTTTCTCTTGAAAGAAATTTATTAGTGATGTTTTTATATTGACGCATGTGTGGGCTTTCTGTTTTGAAAGCTGTGTTTGCCACTCAGTTCAACTTTGCCTCTGGTGCTAATGTTTCTTCAGTTCACTGGAGTGCCACAATGTGTTTCATCAGTGCAGTGTCAAATTCTGTCTCCCAGTCATCCTATTGATTTTATTCTCTTCCTCTGTACACAAACTTTAATCACTCGCAAAAAAATAAAAGCAAACCAACAAATCAATTAAAAAATCATTACCTGAATGCTATAATTTATCATTGCACCCTTAAGCTTAAAAGTAACTAGATTAGATAAATTCATATAAGAGTGTTGCTGCTATCTGGTGCTTCTTTCCAAAGGCTTAACTGCTCTGCTCGTCACCAATAATAACATTTTGGATGGTTATTACCGTTCTCTGTCTCTGTTTATCCCAGAAATTTCATAAGTATGGACAAAGTACTTCATGTCGTCTCCTTTCCTCTGCTTTTCAGCTTTTGCTTCCTTAGTAATTTCTGTTTTGGAGTGTTTCTTCTGCCTTCGTTGTAGGATGTAATAGTCAACCCTAGAAACTCTCTTCATGGCTGTCTGCTTTCTTGTTCTGTGACTGGTTCTCTGCTGATCCCTTTACTTTAAGAAGCTTTTCATGGTAGTAATGGATGCTGGCTCTTTGATGGCTGACGTTGACCAATGGTGATTGTGCTGATTGACAAAAAGTGTTGTCTGGGAGAGAGCGTGCTAACCAGCAGAGAACACTGACCTTCAGAGCAGGCTAACTAGTGCAGGTGTTGACTGGTGGATATGATGACTAATTGATGCAATAACTGATGAACAAAGAACAGTATAGCACCGGAACAGGCCCTTCAGCCCACCACAACAGTGCTGACACGTAGAGTCATAGAGAGATACAGCATCAGTCTAATTCGTCTATGCCTACCAGATATTCTAAGTTAATCTAGTCCCATTTGCTGGCATTTGGTCCATATCCCTCTAAACCCTTCCTATTCATGTACTCAACTAGATGCCTTTTAAATGTTGTAATTATAGCAGCCTCCACTATTTCCTCTGGCAGCTCATTCCATATTCGCACCACCCTCTGCATGAAAAGGTTGCTCCTTAGGTCCCTTTTAAATCCTTCCCCTCTTACCCTCTTTGGGGCAGCAAGGTGGCACAGTCGTTAGCATTGCTGACTTACAACGCCAGGAATGCAGGTTCAGTTCCACCCTCGGGCGACTGTCTGTGTGGGTTTCCTCTGGGTGCTCCCGTTTCCTCCCATAGTCCAAAGATGTGCAGGCTAGGTAGATTGGTCATGCTAAATTGCCGGTAGTGTTCAGGGTTTGTACATTAAGTGAGTTATGGGGGATGGGTTTGGATGGGTGCTCTGAGGGTCAGTGTGGACCTCTTTGGCCGATGGGCCTGTTTCGACACTGTGGGGATTCTATGATTCTTACCCTACAGCAATGTCCTCTAGTTTTGGACTCTCCTACCCCAGGGTAAAGACTTCGTCTATATACCCTATCCAGGCTCTTCATAACTTTATAAACCTCTATAAGGTCACCCCTCAACTTCTGACACTCCAGAGAAAATAGCCCCAGCCTATTCCACCTCTTCCTGTAACTCAAACCGTCCAATCCCGGCAACATCCTTGTAAGTATTTTCTGAATCCTTTAAAGTTTCACAACATTTTTCCTATAGTAGGGAGACCAGAACTGAATGCCATATTCCAAAAGTAGGCTAACCAATGTTCTGTACAGCCGCAGTATTTCCTCCCAAATCCTATACCGAATGCACCGACCAATAAAGGCAAGCGTACCAAACATCATCTTCATTAGCCTGTCTACCTGAGACTCCAATTCAGGAACTATGTACCTTCATCCCAAGGTCTTTTGATGCCTTTCTAAACTAAAATCCTTTTGCCTCTACACTATATCCCTCTATTCCCTACCTATTTATTCATTTATCATGTGGAGGTGACGGTGTTGGACTGGGGTCGACAAAGTCAGAAGTCACATGGCACCAGGTTATAATTTATTTGAAATCACCAGCTTTTGGAGCACTGTTCCTTCGTCAGATGACTTCTGACCTCATTCATTTATCTGTCATGATGCCTCTTAAACATTGTGTTACATCCACGTCGACTTTCTCTTGCAGCAAGTTCCAGGCACTTGCCACCTTCTGTGTTCAAAAAAAACTTGCCTGTCACATCTCTTTTAAACTTTTTTCTTTTACCTTAAACCTACATACTCTATTAATCGACATTTCAACCCAGGGAAAAGGACTCCAATATCCTTCTAAACATGCCTCTCATAATTTTGTGAACTTCTGACAGGTTGCCTCTTATCCTTCGACATTCAAGTGAAAACAAACCAAGTTTGTTCAATCTCTGCTCATAGCTAATACCTTCTGAAGTAGGCTACATCCTGGTAAATCATGCCTCGGTCCTCTCTGAAGCCTCCTTTTCCTCCTGGTGGTGCAGTGACTAGAGTTGTGCATAATATTCCGGAGACGAATGCATTAACTGACAGAATGTTTTCAGTGTGCTGATCAGTGGCGAGACCTGATCATTGGACAGGGCCGATCAGAGGAGAGAGCTCACTGTAAAAATGAAACTTATTAAAATCAGTGAGACCATTTAAGAGAAAAATGTAAAAATGTTTCTTCATGCAAAGTGGAGCAGAAATGTGAAACTTCCACAACCAATAGTTGAAGTTATCTGAATTAATAACCTTAAATCTTGTGATCATTAGATTTTTATTAACCAGGAGAAGTAAATAGGGCCTTGCCTTTCTCACTAAAATCTTGAGAATATTTTATTTTAAAGTTTGAGCTCACATATTTAGTGAAGGAATGCAAAATGTCTTATTTTTGGTTTTGATTTACTAAAATGCGAGTTGTTAGTCTGAGATTGCATCATTATGGGTAGAAAAGATGTGTGGATGTCACTTTTTATGACTTTGCTCAGTAGCTGCATGCATGCTCAAGGCAAGAGAAGTCTCTGAGGGGAATTGTTAGCTCAAATATGCTTTGAACTGGCTTTGCGTGTAGAGAGAGGGACAAAGTGATGGAAGCCCTAGTTAACAGTTTCATCCCTTGAGTAAGCTTCAGTTTCTCAGAGACAAAACATCTGTAGATGCTGTAATCAAAGGTAGACAAACAGGATGCTGGAGGAACACAGCAAGCCAGGCAGCACCTGGAGGAAAGGAGCGGCCAACGTTTCGGATATTACTGTTCTTCAGGACTGGATGTGGGCTAGTTGGAGGTGCAGATAGAGAGGGGGGAGGGGGTATAGCAGAATGATTATGCACAGCAGTGTGACAGTGAGAAAGGGACTCACTAAATTCACATCTGAGACAGGCAGAGAACTCCTTCAAAGTGGACAACCCTTGAAGAGACTCCTGAAGAAGGGTAATACCTGCAATGTTGACTTGTTCTTTCCTTCAGATGCTGCCTGGCTTGCTGTGCTCTTCCAGCCACCTGTTTGTCCACCTACATTTGAGTTTCTACCTGACTGATAATTAGGCTTTGAGACACTGGAACTGCAGTACAGTTTTGAAGGAGTATGGCACTATTGAAGTCACCATTTTCCAAACGAGACCAAGGTCTTGTTAGACGTTTCAAGCAGATGTTGAAGATGCAACAGTATTTCAAAGAACAGGGAAGTTACTCACTGACTGGCATTTATCCCTCAACAATGTCCCTCAGTGTATGATCTGATAATGATGGCATTCCTGCAGGAGATTGTCATGCGCATATTGGCAGCATTTTTAAAATGCATTTGGATTAACACAGCAGGCCAAGCAGCATCTTCGGAGCAGAAAAGCTGACATTTCGGGCCTAAACTGTTCATCAGAAAAGAGGGAGGGGGAGAGGGTTCTGAAATAAATAGGGAGAGAGGGGGATTTGTTAATTAAAAAGCAATTCGCCAGTCTGATGGGTGTGAAAACTTCTATATAAATATAGTTTTCTTCTTACATCTTCAGTAGATACTTTGTTAGGCTGAAAATGAAACAAGACTGAAGTGGGATACTTGCTTTTATTAGCTGAGGCGTAGAGTTTGAGATCATGGAAGTTATGCTGGAATTGTATAAAATGTTGGTTAGGCCACGGCTAGGATATTGTATGCAGTTCTGGAATCCACATTATAGGAGGGATGTGATTGCACATGAGAGAGTGCAAAGGAGATTTACCCAATGTTCCCTGGCTCGAGAGTTTTAGTTATGATGAGAGATTGGATAGCCTTTGTTTGTCATTTATTTGTCATTCACAGTGGGGAGGCAATGGCTTAGGGGTATTATCACTGGACTGTTAATCGAGAGACCCAGATAATGTTCTAAGGACCCGGGTTTGAATCCCACTTCAGCACATCATGGAATTTTAATTCAATAAAATATTTGGAATTAAGAATCTAATGATGACCGTGAATCCATTGTCAATTGTTGGAAAAACCCATCTGGTTCACTGATATCCTTTAAGGAAGGAAACTGCCATCCTCACCTGATCAGGCTTACATGTGAGTGTAGAACCACAGCAATGTGGTTGATTCTGAACTGCCGTCTGGGCAATTAGGCGTGGGCAATAAATTCTGCCTAGTCAGCAACACCCTCACCCTGTAACTGTATGAAGAAAAAAACATGTATATAAATGATTTGGATGAGAATATTGAAGGCATCAAAATTGCTGACATAGTAGATAGTGAAGAAGGTTTTCGAAGATTACAAAAGGGACTTGATCATATGGATCAGTGGGCTAAAAAATGGCAGGTAGAGTCCAATCTGGATAGATGCGAGTTATTGCATTTTGGTACAACAGAGAAGGGTAGAGCTCGTACAAATAATGATAAGGCCTTGGAAAGTGTGCAGAACAGTGTGACCTGTGTGCAGGTACATAATTCTTTGACGTTTGCATCACATATAGACTGGGGAGTTAAAAAGGTGTTTGGAATGCTTGCCTTCATTGCTCAGACATGAAGAGCAATTGGATATGGAATGAATTGTCTGAGGAAGTGGTGAATTTGGATATAATTACAACATTTAAAAGATATTTTGGTAAGTACAATGGATAGTAAAGGTTTGGAGGGATATGGAGCAGGCAGGTGGGACTAATGTTTAATGTGGGATTATGGACTGGTTGGTCCGAAGGGTCTGTTTCTGTGCTGTATGAGTCTATGACTGTGACTCAATGACTGGGGTTGTTTTCCTTGCAATAGGGGAGGCTCAGCCAAGGGCAGGGCTTGATTGAGATGTATAAAATATTGGGAGACATGGATAGACACTAGAATACACCTCCTCCCACCCACCCTCCTGCAAAAATTCCATCCCCTATTCCCAATTCCCTCGCCTCCGCCGCATCTGCTCCCAGGATGAGGCATTCCACTCCCGCACATCCCAGATGTCCAAGTTCTTCAAGGACCACAACTTCCCCCCCATAGTGGTCGAGAATGCCCTTGACTACGTCTCCTGCATTTCCCGCAACAAATCCCTCACACCCCGCCCCCGCCACAACTGGCATAAGAGGATCCCCCTCGTTCTCACACACCACCCCACCAACCTCCGGATACAACGCATCATCCTCCGACACTTCCGCCATCTACAATCCGACCCCACCACCCAAGACATTTTTCCATCCCCACTCTTGTCTGCCTTCCGGAGATACCACTCTCTCCGTGACTCCCTTGTTCACTCCACACTGCCCTCCAATCCCACCACACCCGGCACCTTCCCCTACAACCGCAGGAAGTGCTACACTTGCCCCCACACCTCCTCCCTCACCCCCATCCCAGGCCCCAAGATGACTTTCCACATTAAGCAGAGGTTCACCTGCACATCTGCCAATGTGGTATACTGTATCCATTGTACCCGGTGTGGCTTCCTCTACATTGGGGAAACCAAGCGGAGGCTTGGGGACCGCTTTGCAGAACACCTCTGCTCGGTTCGCAATAAACAACTGCACCTCCCAGTCGGGAACCATTTTAACTCCCCCTCCCATTCTTCAGACGACATGTCCATCATGGGCCTCCTGCAGTGCCACAATGATGCCACCCGAAGGTTGCAGGAACAGCAACTCATATTCCGCCTGGGAACCCTGCAGCCCAATGGTGTCAATGTGGACTTCACCAGCTTCAAAATCTCCCCTTCCCCCATCGCATCCCAAAACCAGCCCAGTTCTTCCCCTCCCCCCACTGCATCACACAACCATCCCAGCTCATCCCCTCCCCCCACTGCATTTCAAAACCAGCCCAGCCTGTCTTGCCTCCCTAACTTGTCCTTCCTCTCACCCATCCCTTCCTCCCACCCCAAGCCGCACCTCCATTTCCTACCTACTAACCTCATCCCACCTCCTTGACCTGTCCGTCTTCCCTGGACTGACCTATCCCCTCCCTACCTCCCCACCTATACTCTCCTCTCCACCTATCTTCTTTTCTCTCCATCTTCGGTCCACCTCCCCCTCTCTCCCTATTTATTCCAGAACCCTCACCCCATCCCCTTCTCTGATGAAGGGTCTCGGCCCGAAACGTCAGCTTTTGTGCTCCTGAGATGCTGCTGGGCCTGCTGTGTTCATCCAGCCTCACATTTTATTATCTAAAACATACTGGTGTAACATTAAGCTCTGTGCTGTATAATCCTATGTACAAATCTACATAGTATTGTGAAAGTCAAGTCAAAGAGTACACGCTCCCATTTTGTAATAAAATACAATTTTATATATTTGGTCACAATGA
Organism: Stegostoma tigrinum; assembly: GCF_030684315.1. NCBI lineage: Eukaryota > Metazoa > Chordata > Chondrichthyes > Orectolobiformes > Stegostomatidae > Stegostoma > Stegostoma tigrinum. Next base: position 149,799,326 of record NC_081355.1, on the reverse strand, counting down.
TCAATGAGCTTCAAGGTATAATGTATGTTGCATGGAATGAAACCTGTAATCTCTGACTCGCCATGAGTAATGATGCTGGAGATCTGCTGGTAAAATAAAAGCAATGCTATGCTTTGTATGCTTTGTTAACGTATTTTGAGTCTTCGTTGTACTGTACAAATATCTGTCTTGTCTTTTACAATTTGGTCAAAAATATAAATTTTGGCCTCGAAAACAATGCAGACACTGGCCCAAATTTTCAAAAGTAAAGCTGTGTTCATTTAAATGCATCGTTTTAAATTTTGAATGACAATTCCTGAATAATATAAGCTTGTCAGGTGAGTGATAATGCTTTTTTTTAAGGGATCTTTATATCTGTTCTTGTAGCACAGTAACTTTCAAACCCATGGAGTTTCCTTGAACAATGTCATGGGAAGTGCTACCTTTTTCAAGATTTCCCAATTGGCCCTTTTCCTTTTCCTACTGCTGGCTTCAGCACTATAGTCAATTTATACTACAACTATGGATGGCAAATGCAGTTTGTGTGTAAAGTGCTGAATAGCATTTTTTGGTTGACAGTCCCATCAATGAAACTGTGAAACAATCTGGCAAAAGAGCCAGAGGGGAGATGAGATTTTTTTTAACGTAGTGAGCTGTTATGGTCTTGAAAGGGCAGAGAGAGCAGAATCAGTAATAACTTTCAAAAGAGAATTGTGTGGTATATATACTTGGAAGCAAAACATTTGCATGGCTGTGGGGAGTACAGTAGGGGAGTGGGCTCAATTTGATGGCATGTTCAATGAGCCAGTGTAGGCACAATGGGATTAATAGCCTCCTTCTTTTATTCCATTGACAAAAATGAAAATGATCTTATAGCTACATGTTTATATGATCGCTTCAGACACTTGTGGGACAAATTATGCAGAAAAATACGTAGATACTAAAGGTAGTGAGGATTGCATGATTTTCAAATGTCAGTTGAGACTGATCAATTGTAGAAAACAGCAAGGTCTAAAACCTTAAGCTATGCTCATAGCTGATGCCAGATGATGAGAATCAGATCTTTTGGACTGCTATATAGATCCTTTCATTTCAGCCTCTACAAAGATTCCGGTCATTTAGAATTTGGAATAGAACTTTTAAATTGATGTCAGTACAACTTGTTTGTCATGGAAAAGTGTAACAAGGTACCTACGTTAGCTGGAATAAATCTCAAAATTCTTAATGAACTGTGGGAGGAAATAACCCATAATAGCTCAAGACTTAGATAAACAAAAGCTCAATGTTAGCGGATACACATGTTATCCCACTGTTCAAAACTAGAAATGAGCCATAATTGACAAATACGGACTTATTAGCCTTATATCTGTAGCAGCAAAGAAGTCAAGAATATTATGGTCATGTTATTAATGCTAATTTAAAGAACACATGATATAAAGGATAGTCTGCATAGATTTTAAAATAATAGCTTATGATTGACTAATTTATTGAAGTAATCTAAGAAGATAACCACGTTAATGGGTGAAAGCTAACAAATGGATGTAATTTACTTCAATTTTCAAAAGGCCGAAAATTACTGAAAATCCCACACGGGTTTATGTCTGTGGCCCAGCTGGTTTTAATGGTAAGAGAATGTTTTGCTGTGCTGCAGGATCATGGGCCAGTCAAAATATCCAATTATAGGCCTGGATTTGTGAGAGCCAAGATGATTAGCAAACTCTTTAAAATTGGCAAGCAGGCCACAGCTACAGGATTGCTGACCATATTCCCAGGACTTCAGACTTTTGGGATGCCTTTAAGGATGCAGGCTAATAAGTGACATGAGGCAACACTCAGAACTTCTGACTTGACTGGCTGTATTGAGGTGGTAGGCATGTCCTAGCCCTCTTTCATGGAGTTTTCTTTTAAAGAGTTGTCATTCTGGTACCTCCAAATTATAGTCTGTGTGAATGAATCTATTGAAATATATGGAGAAAGAGGCCTCATAATGCCTCCGTTCCAGGCTATGACACCTCCACGCCTATAGAAGACAAGCTTCAAAAGTAGTCATTTCTTGTGAAAAGGACCTTTTTCAGGACAGCCAAAAGAGGTGATACCCATCCAGAGTCTTTAAAATATCAACAACTGAAACTGTAAACACATAAAACCTCTCAACCTTACTTAAACAAATATTGTGAAATTGATTACTCAGATCAGAGAGCCAGAAGTTTAAATGAAATGGGGTCAAATGTTATACAAAATGCACTATATGAACTTGGCAGGGAGGAAGAACCTTTTGTGCCATGGATATGGATGGCCCTACTGCCCATAGAACATGAAGCCTCCACCTCTGATGAACTGCTACAGAAGGCTGCCTCCATTATGCTGGTGGCCTCTGCACACAGTAAAGGGCTCCTTTGTTGCTAGAAAAGTGCCCTGACTGACCATCTTAAAGGGCTGACTGACTGCATTTTTCCAGCAGGCAGTCAACTCTGTCAGCCCTTTCCTGGGGACATTCCCATGCAGCAAGATGCCACCTTGATGCAGCTCCCCTTATTTTCTCAATACCCAACCAGCTCACCAAGACACAACTGGGAATGCCCAGCTCAATGTTTGGTGTAAACAAAATGATTTGAAAGTGTGAAGAGTTGGTCAATGAGGCAAGCTTGTGTAAATTGAGTATGTTTTCACTGAAAGGTAGTTAAGAGATGAAAACATTGTTTTTAAAGATTCTAGACATGCTACAAATGTAGTGTGTGAGTGTATGTCCAGAACAAAAAACTGGAAGACTTAGGCTCAAAAGCAAAAATGGAAATTGCTGGAAAAGCTCAGCAGGTCTGGCAACATCTGTCAAGAGAAATCAGAGTTAATGTTTCGGGTCTGGTGACCCTACCACAGAACTGAACTGAGGTAGTATCACCAGACCCGAAACGTTAACTCCGATTTCCCTTCACAGATGTTGCCAGACCTGCTGAGCTTTTCCAGCAATTTCTGTTTTTATTTCTGATTTACAGCACCCACAGTTCTTTCATTTTTTTATTTGGAAGACTTAGCCTATCTGAGAAGGGGTTAAATGTCAAATTGTGGAAACAAAGGTCCCAATTTTAACCAGAATGCAACAAACCACAATGGGGCAAAGATCCCAGGAAAACAGAGGTACTACTGATCTTCAGAACAGAATCTCAGTAAAGATTTCTTTCTGTTTCATACCTAGCTTTGTGAGTGGTCCCAATAATTAGGATAGGGCAAAGGGCACTTAGAGTGATAGAATCCCTCCAGTGCGGAAGTGGGCCATTCAGCCCATTAAGTCCACACTATCCCTCTGAACAGCATCCAACTCAGACCCACCTCTCCCCCTCCACCCACCCACCCCATCCCTGTAACCCTGCATTTCTCTTCTCTAATCTACCGAGCCTGCCATCCCAGGGGCACATCTTCGGACTGTGCGAGGAAATTGGAGCACTCGGAGGAAACCCACGCAGACATGGGGAGAACATTCAAACTTCACACAGTTACCCAAGGATGGAATCAAACCTGGGTCCTAACAGTGTGTTACGGCAGTGCTAACCACCGAGCCACCGTGCCGTAGAGTCATACAGCATGGAAACAGACCCTTCAATCAACTTATCTGCACCGACTTGACCTCCCCATCTGACCTAGCACCATTATGAAGTTGGGAGTGGGTCATACTCAAGGACAGGGGTAAGGAGAGGTCACAGTAAGGATTGTGAGTTTGAGGCTGTGATTGATGTAATTAGTATGAGGATCAGATTTGTTTTGCACAGGCTAGCAGAGAAATGGGAGAGTTAATATTCCCATTGCCTCAACTTCAGTTACAAACCTAGTGAGATGTTCATTTGTTGGTGATTACCTTCATTCCCTGATGTGAAACCTGTGCCTGATAAAGAATGCAAGACAACAAAATGTGAGGCTGGATGAACACAGCAGGCCAAGCAGCATCTCAGGAGCACAAAAGCTGACGTTTCGGGCCTAGACCCTTCATCAGAGAGGGGGATGGGGTGAGGGTTCTGGAATAAATAGGGAGAGAGGGGGAGGCGGACCGAAGATGGAGAGAAAAGAAGATAGGTGGAGAGAGTATAGGTGGGGAGGTAGGGAGGGGATAGGTCAGTCCAGGGAAGACGGACAGGTCAAGGAGGTGGGATGAGGTTAGTAGGTGGATGGGGGTGCGGCTTGGGGTGGGAGGAAGGGATGGGTGAGAGGAAGAACAGGTTAGGGAGGCAGAGACAGGTTGGACTGGTTTTGGGATGCAGTGGGTGGAGGGGAAGAGCTGGGCTGGTTGTGTGGTGCAGTGGGGGGAGGGGACGAACTGGGCTGGTTTAGGGATGCAGTAGGGGAAGGGGAGATTTTGAAACTGGTGAAGTCCACATTGATACCATTAGGCTGATTAAAGAATGGTTGGATAACTGCTGCGGTAGCCTGCAGAATGAGCTTTGAAATTTGAATTGAAAAATACTTTACTTATCTTACATATGAAACTGATTTTCCATAAGTTTGTGTAAACTCAATTTGTTTCTGAGAGAGAGCTGCAATTGCTTCTCAGCTGGAAAACTGAGATGTAAAGCCATCCCATGGGAAAGGGTGAATGTAATCAGCTTTCCCCTCTAACCTTCTTTCTGAAACACCTGTGACAGATGTGGTTAAGTCTGACCTTTATCTGATCCTTAATACTGAAAGAGTGGCTGGGAAACAGAATGTGAATAAATATAGATATTAGCAGATATCCCATGGCTTTATTCTTTATAATGTAGACATGTTGCACCGTCTAATCCAAAATATATTCTTACTTCATCCAACCTTTCTGGAGAAATGTAAAATCAAGACTTCCTGAAACTTTTCTTTATACTTTCATTTCATCCATGTCTGCCTTCTGTGTCTCTCTTTTTCACCTCTTGTCTTGATTAGATTCCCTACAGTGTGGAAACAGGCCCTTCGGCTCAACAAGTCCACACTGCCCCTTGAAGCATTCCACCCGGACCCATCCCCCTATAACCCACACACACCTCTTCTTCCTGTATATTTGTAATATTCCTTTCATTGTGGTGGTCTAGTGTTTGTCATTCTTTCTCTCACTACTTGTGTAAGTCTTGCTTTTACAATACATCTTCTACCCTGCCTTTATTCTTTTACCAGTATTCTCAGTTTTTATCTCTTGACTTAAATAAAGAGGATTCTATGACTTTTGCTGGATAAAACTGGCTGTAACCTCTGGTGCTGCACATGTACAGTTAAACGTGCACTTTCAGAAATTTTGGACAAGTAGGCTTCTCAATGAGATTTTGAACTCACTGTTTTCCCTGTAAAGACCTATAGAATCTTTGCAATCGCAGCATATGTAAAACTGTTTTACACTCGCTGAAGTAGATCTGAAATGAAGGCGCTGTTGTAATGTAAGGCAACAGAGGACAAAATGGAGTGGATGTGGAGGCTTGGGAATTTGCAAGACACCCCACGTTTGCCTCCTCTGTAAAGGACCACTTGTATTAATTGCCTTTCAGGCAGACACTTAAGTAGCCTTCCCTGGCATCAAGGACCCCAAGGCAGAAATCCCACTCAGCTTTGAGAATGGGTCTCAAACCAGACGTCAATAGCACTTTTGCTCAGCAGTGTCACCACAGAGGCAGTAGATGCAGCAAGAACGATAGCTCCTGCTGAAGGCCTAGGATAGACATTAAGCATAGTGGGAAGTGGTTCATAGGGTGCAGGGTTGCAGGAAAAGGGGTCAGCAGCAAGGGCAGGCATTGTTTATCAGCTGGCCCTCCTCTTCTCATACAGGGTCCTTTGATCATGTGTTCAATACCTTTGAATGAAATATCCCTAATTTTCCTCTGCAAAATCAAAATCAAGTCCTCACAGGTTTTCTTGTTGAGCTCTCTGGGTAGCCAAGGCTCAGACATCATTAGGTGAGTACCAGTGATGACAGATTGAAATCATTAATCGCCCACATCAGGAGCTCAGTAGATACCTAGGTGGGAATTCTAACCATTTGCCTTTGCACCATGGACTTAATTTTTTCAGAAATGGGAAAGCAGTGAGATGCGTGCGTGCAATCTCCACAGCCCTGATTAAACACCCACTTTGCCTACAAACAGGCCATGAAAGAGTACTTAAAATTCCCACTTACTTTGTGTGCACTAACATCCCGGAAATAGCAATGAGGTAATAACCATGTTTTGGCCTGGAACTGTGACCGCTGACCAGGGCAGCACGGTGGTTCAGTGCTTAGCACTGCTCAATTCTGCCTCACAGCATCAGGGATTGGATTAGATTCCACCTTTGGGCAGTGGTCTGTGTGGCATTTGCGCATTCTCCCCGTGTCAGCTTGTGTTTCCTCGGAGTGCTCTGGTTCCTCCTACAGTCCAGAGATGTACAGGTTAGGTGGGTTGGCCGTGCTAAATTACCCATAGTCTTCTGAGATGTGCAAGATAGGTGGGCTATCCATGGGAAATACAGGTTACAGAGCTGAAGTTCAGAGGAGGGATATTGGGGGGAGTTGGGTCTTGGTGGAATGCTCTTCACAGGGTCGGTGTAGACTCGATCGGCTGAATGGCCTCCTTTCACACTGCAGGGATTCTATGACTTCTGCTGGATAAAACTGGCTGTAATCTCTGGTGCTACACATGCACAGTTAAATGTGCACTTTCATAAATTTTGGACAAGTTGACTTCCTAATGAGATTTTGAACTCACTGTTTTCCCTCTAAAGACTTATAAAAGTCTTCAATCAGAGTAACTGAGTATTTATTGGCTTATTTACATTAGAATGACTTTTAATCAACCTCTGTGGTCCAGGACCCTCAATCCATCAAGCCTATTCTACCATTCAGTTTCATCTATGACATAGCCCCATATATTTATTTAGCTGCCTTAGATCCAATCCCATCATGTCATTATTTAGATTGGAAGGCTTGCCTATCTTGAGCTGTGTGGTAGATAGTGAAAGACATTAAAAGGACAGAGACAGACTGATGGAATGGGCAGAAGTGTGGTGACTCCTGATGAGAAGACGTAATATAAATTTAGAGCTACAATTAAGAGGGTGGGCAGGAACAGAGGGGACCTGAATATAATTGTAGTCGTTGAAGATGGCAGGATGTTTTGAGAACCTTGTTGATAAAACATGCATAATTTACAGTAACGAAGCCCCTTATAAAATAAGTTGGGCTACATGTTAGGAACAATGTGAAGGCACCAAAGCAGCTGCAGATAAAGTTTCACAACAGTGGTACCAGGGATAAAGAAAGTCAGTTACGTGGATAGGTTGAGAAACAGGCACTGTTCTTATTGATGATGGGACATTTAAGACTGTGTGCCTATACAGTCAAGATGACAGCAGAGTAGGACCCTCCAACCGGTGCTCCTTCACTCTTCCGCGGAAGGGTATCCGGACCCGAAACGTTAACTCTGTTTTCTCCTCCACAGATGCTGCCAGACCTGCTGAGCTTTTCCAGCAACGTCTGTTTTTGCTCCTCCACTGTTTCTGTTTATTTCCTGTCGTCTTCTTTTCCCTTTTTCCCTCTTGGTGTTCTCTCCTGAGTTAGAGTGGGCGGGAGGCATGGAATCGAGCAGATTGAAAGCTCAAGTAGGCCGGAGGCCTGACCACAGCACGTGCAGCCTGTGGACCCCTAGTGGAGCAGGGATAGCCAGTAGGTGGCTGGCCTGCTGTGTTCGTCCAGCTCCACACATTGTTATTTCTGACTCCAGCATCTGCGTTTCTTGCTACCTCAGTTCAAATAGTACTTTTTTATGACATTACCTGCTAATTTCAGCTATGATTTTAAAGGTCTCAAGTCATACAGCACGGAAACTGATCCTTCGGTCAAATTCACCTATGCCAGTTCTGAGGAAGGGTCACCAGACCTGAAAAGTTACTCTAATTTTTCTTCATAGATACTGCCAGATCTGCTGAGTTTTTCCAGCAACTTCTGTTTTTGTTTTGTCTATGCTAACCAGATGTCCTAAACTGAACTAGCCCCATTTGCCTCCGTTTTGCCCATATCCTTCTAAATCGTTCCAATCCATGTACCTGAGCAAATGTCCTTTAAATGTTTTAACTGTACCTGACTCTACCAATTCCTCTGGCTCTCGTTTCATATACGCAGTACCTCTGCGTGGAAAAAGTTGCTCCTCAGGTCACTTTCAAATCTTTCCCCTCTCACCTTAAACCTCTACTTTTGGACTCTGCTGCCTGGGGAAAAGACAATGGCTATTCACCTTATCAATGCCCCTCATTATTTTTTAAACATCTACAAGGTCATTCCTCAGCCTCCAGGGAGAAAAAGTCCCAGCCTATCCACTGTCTCTTTACAACTCAAGCCTTGCTGTCTAGGTAGTATCCTTATAAATATTTTTTGCACTCTTTCTAGTTTAATAACATCTTTCCTATAGCAGGGTGATCATAATTGTGTACAGTCCATCATGTCACAGCTATACAGTGCTTGTACAGTTGTAACATCCCAACTCCGGTACTCCATGCTCTGACTGATGAAGGCAAACATGCTAAATGCCTTTGTCGCCACCCTGTCTACCTGTGATGCCATTTTCAAGGAGCTATGTACCTAAACCTCTAAAGATCTTGATCGCCAATATTCTTCAGAGTCCCATGATTAACTGAGCAAGTCCTGCCCTGGTTTGTCTTACCAAAATGCAACACCCTGCCCTTATCTGAATTAAACTCCAACTTCCATTCCTTGGCCTACTGGCCCATTTGAACAAGATCCCATTATACTCTTTGATAACCTTCTTCACCACCAGTTACATGAATGATGGGAGTGTTAATGATGTTGGGTGGTTGAGTGAGGGCCAGTGAGTGCATGATTGGGTCAAGGGTTATTGGGTCAAGGAATTAATCAAGATCAGGTTGAGGTTTGGGTGGACGGTTTGGCCAGGAGATCAAAGGGGATAGCCAGGTCAGGTCAGTGGAGTTGGACAGGATCGGTTGACAAGGTCACGTTGGGATAGTGGTTGTGTAGCGGAAGCCTTGTTCGTTCAAAGAGAGTCAAGTTGGAATGGGTGGAAGAAGCAATGGGGGGTGTAAGGTTCATGTGTGGGGCATGGTGCATTGAGCTATCCTGTTACTTACTGAATTATACCAGAGACTAAACTGTATAGCATATCTATGGTAAACTTAAAAGCCACTTAAACAGCATTATCTAGCCAAAGTCCCGAATATTGAAAGAAACTTGCACACAGTGTCCTGGGCGCACAGCTCATCAGAGGTTTAAACTTCTCAGACAGTTTTGCATCACAGATTTAAGACCAGGTTTTACTCTTCTGGATTTTGAAGATTCAGGCCAGCAACTTGAATTTGTAAATACAATGGCACAGGGGCTGTTGTACTGTTGTAACTATGTGTCACTTAGAATCACAGAACCGTTTACAGCACAGAAAAAGGCCACTTGGCCCATCATGTCCATTCTAACTCTGCAACGATAACTTGCTGAGTCCGTTCCCTCCCCTGCAACATTACAATTCTTATCTCTTGAGGTAATTATCTAATTCCCTTTCATAGGCTGTGACTAAATCTGCCTCCAGCACACTTTCAGGCAGTGCATTCTAAACCACACCCATCAGATGTGTTAAAAACAAAATCCTCATGTCACCTTTGCTATTTTTAGAAATCAAATTAAACCAGTGTTCCCTGGCTCATAACGAACACGTATCTTACAAACTCCAAAGACGTCAGGGTTTTGAATATCTCAGCCAAATCTCCTCTTAGATTTTGAATTAGAATATCCTTTATTATCACATGTACACAAGTACAGAAGCACAGGAGTACAGGGAAAAGCTTACAATACCACCCAAATGGTGCCATCTTAAGTACAAAGTACCTATGTACACATCTTAGATATAAAATACAGGAAAAAAAGGGAAAAAGAAAGAAATTACATTACTTACAATTGTTCATAGTAGAAGTTAGAAAAATGAGAATGAAGTTAAAAAGCTGAGTATTATAGTTTTTCAGTAGATCAGTGCAGGGGTCTTCCACCCATAGTTTGCCTGAGCTCACAAGCCAATGGCTATCCACACCAGTCCCCAGCCCAAAACCATCCTGCTCTGCTCGAGCCTCCAGCTCACTGACCGTCCCCACTCCGCTCGAGCCTCCAGCCCGCTGGCCATCTCCACACCATATGAGCCTCCAGCCCGCTGGCCGTCCCTCCTCCACTCCGAGCCTCCAGCCTGCTGGACATGCCTGCTGCACTCCGAGCCTCCAGCCCACTGGCCACATCAGGAGCAGCAGATGCAGTAGACCAAGTTGATGGATGTGCAGGGGAATCCATGTCAGATGTTGAAAGAGATAATGCGAACTGCAGATGCTGGAGAATCCAAGATAACACAGTGTGAAGCTGGATGAACACAGCAGGCCAAGCAGCATCTCAAGAGCACAAAAGCTGACGTTTCGGGCCTCGACCCTTCTCTCTGATGAAGGGTCTAGGCCCGACATGTCAGCTTTTGTGCTCCTGAGATGCTGCTTGGCCTGCTGTGTTCATCCAGCTTCACACTTTGTTATCTCAGATGTTGAAAGTTTGTTATTTGCCTTGAATGGAGGCCGGGGAGGGGGGTGGGGGGGTGGGGGGTTGGGGGGCGGTGTTGGGGGGGTGGTAGTTGTAGGTGCAGGTGTAGAACTTCCTGCAGTTTCAGGGGAAGGTACTGGGATGGTGGGCTTAATGGGGAGTGTCGAGTGGATGAGGTAGTAACAGACGGAGCAATCCCTACAATCTGATCCCACAATCAAAGATATATTTCCCTCCCCACCCCTATCTGCCTACGAAAGGTTCACATGTATATCCGTCAACTTGGTCTACTGTATCTGCTGCACCTAATCTGGCCTCCCCTACATCAGTGAGACCAAGCAGATACTCGGAGACCATTTTGTAGTGCATCTGCGCTCTGTACGTGACAGATGACAACACCTTCCAGTCGCGAGCTATTTCAAGTCCCCCTCCCACTCACTGGGTGACATGCCCATCATGGGCCTCCTCCAGTGTCACAATGACGCCACCTGCAAACTGGAGGAACAACACCTCATATTCCACCTCGGGAGCCCATAGCTCGATGGCCTAAATGTGGATTGTACCAGTTTCAAAATCTCTCCAACCCCAGCCTCAACCCGTGACCGAACCCTCCCTCTCATCTCGACCTCTTTGACCTGACATAACATTTCCATCTTCTCTCCCACCTATCCGCCACTCATATCTCACTGACCGTGCCCAACCACTCATGTTCTCACCTATCACCTTCCCACTTACCTTCCCCACCCCTCCTCTGTCTATTTATTTCTGAGCTCCCCTTTCTCTCCCCATTTCTGAAGAAGGGTCCTGACCTGAAACACCAGCTTTCCTATTCCTCTGATGCTGCCTGGCCAGCTGTGTTCCTCCAGCTCCACACTTTGTTATTACTTTCTGAACTACTCCTCTTTGTCCAACTCTCCTTCACCTGCTGATCCTGTGTGCTGATATCAGGGATAACGGGAACTGCGGATGCTGGAGAATCCAAGACAACAAAGTGTGGAGCTGGACGAACACAGCAGGTCAAGCAGCATCTTAAGAGCACAAAAGCTGACGTTTCGGGCCTGGACCCTTTTTCTTTCTGATGAAGGGTCTAGGCCCGAACGTCAGCTTTTGTGCTCCTGAGATGCTGCTTGACCTGCTGTGTTCGTCCAGCTCCACACTTCGTTGCCTGTGTGCTGATACATTGCTGTTGTAGCCAGGACGATCAGCTTTTCTGTTGAGTAGAAGATCTTGGCCATTATTTTTGTTTGTTCTGAATTCATAGACATCAATGAGTGGAAGCCATCAAGAATTAAAATAATTAGAGTGGGTAAATCGAGCACTGTGATTAAAATCAAAATCTCCCAGTTATAGGAAGACAGGAAAATTGATGAGACCTATCATTTTGAGGTAATTAAAAAGAATGAGTTAGATGCTTACATAAGCAAACAACAAAGGAAATCAATATTAACGTAGGTATGAAAGTGCCTGACTGAGTTTTAATAACAAAATATTAATAAATACATGTGTTAAAAAACTTGTAGCATTTATTGTCTGTCATTGACTAGTACAGATTTAGTTACTGGAGGCAGGAACTGAATGAGATGAAGGATTCCAAGAGTAAACTCAATACAACAAAAGATTGACATTAACCATCAATTTGAGATGACAACTTGTGAGAAGCAACAATGAGTCAGAGATCTGGGGAGGCATGAAAGGAAAATGCTGCCATCTGGCTTGACTTGGATTTGCAACTTCTCCTTGCAATATGTCTTTCTTGACTGTACGTCATCGTTAGTTGATCTGGTACAGTAGCTGCCTCTAGCCCTTTGTAGAAATGTATGGGCATTGCAGACAGTAAGTACTTCCAAACCCCAAGGCTGGAGGTAATTATGGTCTGTTACACAAAAATGTGCTACTGAACTTTGTCTTCCTCCTAATTCCCAAGGTATGCTCCATTGACAGCAGCTACCTCGAAGTTCCTGGATCGGCAGAGGCCCAGATGAATTAGGAATGTTATGTCTTTTCAGTAAGAGTATCATGGGATATGGAGCTAAGATGGCTAAATGGAGTTCAGATGTGGGTCAAGCATGATCTAATTGAATGGTGGAGCTGACTTGAGAGTCTAACTAGCACGCTTCGGTTCCTATAAAAATACTTTTGTTGGCTTTTGAATGAGACCATGACATCACATACTTTAACTTTCAGTAAGTCAGGCATTGTGTTCGCTTTCTAAATTTCCTCTCCTTTACTCCTTTGCAGAAGTGCTGATTCATGTTGGGGCATGTTCCAATGGTGGTGAGCATCTGCTGTGTTACCCAAGGGGCAATTCTGAATGCGTGAGCTTAGTCTTTTAGACAAAGGTAGCACCATAACAAATTCCAGACGTACCCTATTCCACCATCCACATAACATTTCAGCTTACTGAAAAGTAATCACAGAGGATTCCCTTGTTAGATTTTTTTTAAAAAATTCTGGCAGAGCCTAAGGCAGCAAAGCCTTTTGTAGCCCTCAACTTAGCTACAGTCGATCGGTGAACAAGGATTTTTCATTAAGCTCAATATCTTGCTTTTCTAAATTCATTAATTTCACACTATTTAATGTATTTGTCCACCAATTCATTACAGAAGTTAAAAGCTGCATTAAACAAATGAACACCAGTAATCCGTTCAAAATGCATTATGTATCCTAATTTTTGTTACATGTCACAGTATAAAAAAGAAAACCAAGAAAAAATTCTGCAATTATATAAATGGTTTTAATACTTTGGGATGTCCAAAACTGCCTCGCAGCCAATGAGGCTTAGACATTGTTTTAATACAAGTAGCTGGATCATTTAAAAGCGACAACATATGATAGGAATCTCATAAGGGGAAAGCCTGAGGGTTTTATCAACCTTGTATGGACCCAAAAAATTGCCCTAGTGCCTTGAGACATAACAGTTTGCTATATATATCAAAGTATGAACAGAAAAAATCTGTTTCCACTCTTCCAGATTGCATTTGACTGTGGTCAGTGCTCGCAAAAGTGGAAGATCAAATTGAATTTAATGTCCACTGGTATTCATGGCTTTTCACTGTTGCAAGGGAATAACACTTCAAATATAACCATCTTGAGTGCTTAGTTGTTTTAAAATCTAAGATAATGGGCTGAATTGTACCATATTTTGGCAAAGCGCATTATCGAGTTTTGTGAAGGGTTTCCGTCTGTGAGGCCGAACAAATTTTGCAGCGCGTGTCTCAAGCTCACCTTGTTGTCCTATCTATAGTGCCTCTCTTGCCTGGAGCTAGCCTGATTCTCCTATTCACCATGACCAGAAGTACTCATTCCTGCTGGGATCCCCAGTGCCAGCGTCATATTTAATAGATAGACCAGTTTTGCACCTGGTCAAACACTGTCAATCCAGACTTGCCCTTTATGGGTTTGAGATATTTGTCCTGAGCGTGGCAGATAAAGGGAAATTGAGACCTTGATTTGTGGACTGGGACTTGGAGGTGCAGGTGGAAGGTGTGGTGCAGAGGGGTGATATCCACAGGACCAACAGAAGAGTCCATGGGAAAGGTGCAACCCATGTGGAGCACCGCCCAGAAATATAAAAAGAAAATCAGTGACCTCTGCTCTACCAACATAATTGTCACCATTTTCTTTCTGCTATCTCTCTCTCACACACACACACTCTATCTCTGTTACTTCATACACCTCCCACCAAAGATGATACTCTGCCACTTTCACTGTTGCATGCAATATTCCCTAGATCTCTCTTACCCCACCCCCAATTTCCCCGAATCACTAACCCTGCATGGCCGCTATGCTGCCTGCACACTCACTCTGCGCACCTCACTACCTACACTAATACTAACTGTTGCTCCACCCACTTTTATTTCACTCAGTCTGTCCCTTTCTCTCATGGCAGGAAAATCCACCTACAATAGGACAGGAAGAGCCAAAATGAATGGTGGGATTTCTGACATTTGGTTCCTTACCATTATGAGGCCAGGGTTTTGACTTGACCACCCCAGCAGTCAAATGACCATGCCTAAGCCCCTGAACTGATATTGGAGGCTGCCCTTGACTTACTGTGCCGGTCCCTGTGAGCAGGTATCTTCATTGACTTGACTGAAGACTATGTCGCTTAGACTTTGAGACACAAAAATTTGCTTGAAGCACTTGAAATGCGTTTGCAAAACAGGCTGCTGGTACGTGCTATAGGTGTGAGATTGACAAAGTAAGGAACCTTACAGCAAAATGTCAACCCTTGACTGATTACTGCTGATGACTGTGACGCTATTCCCAGCTTTGTGTCTGTGCTAAAAAGCGAGTTAGGACAGGAGTACATTGAGGTCTGACTGAGGGGGCCAGATACATGCTAAGGGACTGAGCACTAAGGAAGCAAGACAGCATTCCTAACCCTAAGATGCGGCCTACCCAGAACCGTGAGCTAGGTACCTTTCTTTGCATGTAACTACTCTGTAAATAAAGTGTTCTTGCAGCTGTATTCCAATGATAATTATCAGAGTGGTCCAAAGTGCAGCATTCGAGTGCAGAAATGAATTGGAGAGGTGGACATGATGGTGCAGAGAAGCTGATTTGTGTTGGATGCCTGTGTTTGTGGGCGCAGGAGCTTTGTGCAGCCCCCAACTGAGGAGTATGCCCTGAAATGACAGTGACAGGTTTCCAGTGTGTTAGTCTGGAGGAGCAAATGGTGAGCTGGAGTTACCAGGTTCCTGCTCTGACTTTCATATCGAGAATTCACAGCATCTAGTTTTTTATCCAGTGAGTGATAGAATAGGACAGTGTTTATTAATGAGGTAAGATTCAATAATAATAAGGGTAAAATGAGCAATAATCCCTGTTACTAGCGAGAATCTCATCTTGAACAGGAACTTAGTTGGAAAATGCGACATGTTACTCTGAAAATTTAGGAAGTCCTCGCTTGAATTCTCGCATAACTCTTCCAAATTTCTTGCCACAGCCCATGTAATTTGGGACCAGTGAAGATTCAGTTTCAGTGAATGTATAATTGCACTTGTTCAATCAAATACCAAACCTTGTGTTGAAACCAAAATCCAGCTGCATTCAAGGCTATGGGTCGGTAAGGGAATGTGGGATTACCGTAGGCAGTAGTATTGTTTTTGGTGGTATAGGTTCAGTGCACCAAAGGGCTTCTTCTGGTACCATATGATTCTATGATAACTGAGACATACTTTGCCTGACCCATACCGAGAGAGTATGATGGAAGAGAAATATTTTAAAATAAGATGTTACCTGTTCGAGCTTAGGCTTAAGAAATCGAGACATTAGGTTTAAGTTGTTGATGAATGCAGTGTAAATTCCAAAGACCAACACAGATGCTGTTGACACAGCCTGAACTGTTCTTCAGGGAGGTGATACTGATGATAACTTGGGGGCTTATTTTCCTCAATGTGTGAAGATAAAGAATCTTTCTGAATAAACTGTCATTAATTTATAATTGCATTTATAGATCTATTATAAACAAGGAATGGTTTAGCAAACCCATTTTCCTTTAAATCTGTACACAGTGCTACAAATGCTCCCCATGCTTTAGTAAGGCAAAGGATTCTGGATGAGAGCTACCAGTGATTTGACAGAATAAAAGATGTATCACAATAAAGTCTTTTGCTATATATAAGACATGTCACAGATAATCCCACAAGCATTATCTTCAGTAAAAAAAAACTTTTCCAAGAACATTGGCACTTTAAATTTAATTAACAGGTTTATAGATCTGCTTGAACTGTAAACGTGGTGTTTATCATGGTTTTAAGACTCACTTCTTTTACGACTGGAGTGGCTCATATTCTAGGAAATGACTTATTGAAATCTTTACTGAGTACTGTTGGGACTGATTAGGAAATGAATGTCTAGCATGTGAAAATGCCATTTTGTTTGGAGTTTCACAGGCCAGTTGCAAAATGTAAGGAGTAAAGAGGTGATTAATGCATTAGGCTATAGTAAACAATTCAATTGGCCTGCATTTCTACCTGTCTGGATAGAAATGGTGGCAATGAAATATTGGAGTCATTTTGGTACAGTGATGGCACTGTCTTGTCTCAGCCAGAAAATCTGGTGACATGAGGTTGACGCTTCGGTGCACTATTGAAAGAAAACCTCTCTGATAGAGGAGTTGACTTACACATCAGATATTAAAGCTGTCTTTTTAGCAAGAGACACAAAATCCCACAGCAATCTTCAAAGAGCCTTGTCCTGGCCAAGACATATCCCTCAAACAACTGGAGTACTTAGTTATTTCTGCTTATGGGATATAGCTGCCTGTAATTAATCTGCATTTGCTGACATGAAAACCACAACAATTAAAAAATACTTTTTACAGGGCACTTTTTTTTTGTTTTGATGTTTGGAAAACTAAACAGTAGACTTCAAGTACATTTACACTGAGTGCCTAGAGTGGGTGATATAAGCAAACGAACAATACCTTCAGTGTTTGTGTTGAGTTATGGAACTTGGACAGAAGCGGAATTGGAACAATTAATTAATTTCCTTAATTATTATCAAATCTCTATTAAACTTAACACAACATCACACAAGGAAAGCATAAATTTCCTAGACACCAAAATATGTAAATTGAGCTCAGGACACCTTGTTATGTCGAATATTAGCATAGGTTGTTTATTAAAATAACTACACCATACTTCTCCACACAAAACGCCGTCACCACCAACACACCTTCCTTAGTCTGGGGAGGCCATACAGAATGCTGGAACATTTTAACTAAGCAGTTAGTATTCTTTTTCCTGCATCGCATATTGCAATCTCAGATAATATTTAATGGTTGACGGTGTTCATTACATTTTCCCCATGTAGTGGCTCCTGAATTTATGTAGCATTAAACAAGAAATTTTACAATGAGTTGCAATGAATTAATTACCTCAGTGATTTCAATTTTGCTTGGTTTCCAGTTAGCTGGACATTCCTTTGTTGACAGGTTTGAATCTGTTCTCGCACCTTTGCTGCCTTAATCTTTCCACTTTGCAGACTCCTCACTTGCAGCCTTCCTCTCACCTTCACACAGGCTTCCTATCTTCCCCACCGCCTTGTATCTCCCTACATCCTTTTGTGTCCTGCTTCTCCACACCCCTCTTGTAGATTCCTTCTCCTCCTCACCTCTCCTGCATCCTCTTTCTCACCCACCTTCTGCAGCCTCTTTCTTCCCAACTACCACACCAAAAACATAGCCCTAGTGTTCAGCGAAAGCCCCAGTTCTCTGTAAAAGCTAAGTCAATAGGCATTGCTCCTCATAAAAGCCCTGGCAAAAGGCATGCTGCAGACTTTGCACCTCTGGCTTCCGTAGCAACTCCCTCATCACCATTACTTACTAATTGCTTGCTGCACCTCCAATCAGAGATTTCCTTTCCCATATTTGCTTTTGAAATGCTTACTATGAACCCAGTAGCAGCAAACATGAGAGAGAACCAACCTGTGATTGGAGGGGCAGTTCCTCACTGATTCACTCCATTGCATTAATTTGTCTCCCATTGGTAACCCATGAGATTGACTTTCCAGAGCTTTTGGGAGTCAAATTTCGTCATTGTTCCCCTCGTATTTTGAGTCTTTCAGCATTGGCTGTTAAGTACTATGAATATTGTGAGGTTCTTTACCCGTCATGGCTGCCATTTACCAAACTGCCATGAGATCTTCTCAGGAATTCCATTCTAATATTTGCTTTGACCGTTTGTAAGTGCAGGTAATAAATTTCATGGCAGTAAACAGGAAGAGTGGAGCTTTTAACACCAAGCTTTCTACACTTGGAAATCTATAACTGTCATAGTTAAAAGATATCACTAGATCAAAAATGGATGGGTTTCTAAGCTACAACTGCTCACAGACATTTGAGCGTATCCTTAAGTATCATAACAGTAGCATTTAAACTAACATCAGTAAAACTTGATGTAAAGTTATCAGCTTTGATTCCTTTTCAGCCCCTCGAATTCTTCATTTTTCATTTCAGTGAAGGGAACCAGAGTACTGGCAACGGGAGGGGCTTCTTCAAACCCAGATATACTAAAGGTAGGAGAAGATCTACTATTATCACATATCTGTCTGCTTTGAGATAATCTCAGTACATTAATCAGTTGATGGCAGAGGAGGATAAATGAGACCCTATTTCCACCTCCTGAGCTAATCTGCTCCCTGCTTAATATCTAATAATTATCCTTCATTGCAACTAGATCAAAGCCAATTAAGGCTGTCAATTCTGGTGCACAATGTAATTAACATATGGAGACGCAATGTCAACTGTGGCTGTGTGTAATTAGCTGGCCAGATAGAGAAGTGAAATTTAAAAAGCAATCCATTGTGATTATTTTACTAACTCCTAATTTCCTCATGAACTTCAAAAACACGAAATGACTTTAATTCTTTACAGGTAAATCTAAGATTCAACATCCAGGCCCCTAAATCTCCTCGTCCCTGATGGTAGCTGGTCTCTGATACGGTGGTAGTTGGTATGTAAGCCTTCACTGCGAGAGGTTTTGAGCACAGGAGTAGGGATGTGTTAATGCAGTTGTATAGGGCCGTGGTGAGGCCACACTTAGAATATTATCAGAGATAATGGGAACTGCAGATGCTGGAGATTCCAAGATGATAAAATGTGAGGCTGGATGAACACAGCAGGCCAAGCAGCATCTCAGGAGCACAAAAGCTGACGTTTCGGGCCTAGACCCTTCATCAGAGAGGGGGATGGGGAGAGGGAACTGGAATAAATAGGGAGAGAGGGGGAGGCGGACCGAAGATGGAGAGAAAAGAAGATAGGTGGAGAGGGTGTAGGTGGGGAGGTGGGGAGGGGATAGGTCAGTCCAGGGAAGACGGACAGGTCAAGGAGGTGGGATGAGGTTAGTAGGTAGCTGGGGGTGCGGCTGGGGGTGGGAGGAAGGGATGGGTGAGAGGAAGAACCGGTTAGGGAGGCAGAGACAGGTTGGACTGGTTTTGGGATGCAGTGGGTGGGGGGGAAGAGCTGGGCTGGTTGTGTGGTGCAGTGGGGGGAGGGGATGAACTGGGCTGGTTTAGGGATGCAGTGGGGGAAGGGGAGATTTTGAAACTGGTGAAGTCCACATTGATACCATATGGCTGCAGGGTTCCCAGGCGGAATATGAGTTGCTGTTCCTGCAACCTTCGGGTGGCATCATTGTGGCAGTGCAGGAGGCCCATGATGGACATGTCATCAAGAGAATGGGAGGGGGAGTGGAAATGGTTTGCGACTGGGAGGTGCAGTTGTTTGTTGCGAACTGAGCGGAGGTGTTCTGCAAAGCGGTCCCCAAGCCTCCGCTTGGTTTCCCCAATGTAGAGAAAGCCGCACCGGGTACAGATTAGAATATTATCTGCAGTTTTGGTTCCCTTTTCTGAGGAAGGATGCTCTTGCTCTCAAGAGAGTGCAGCAAAGATTTACCAGGCTGATTCCGGGGATGGTGGGTCTGACGTATGAGGAGAGATTGACTAGGTTGGAATTGTTTTCACTAGAGCTCAGACGAATGAAGGGGGATCTCATTGAGATTTGTAGAATTCTAACAGGCCTGGACAGGGTAGATGCAGTGAGGATGTTCCCGATAGTTAGTGTGTCCTTGCCTGCAGCTATTTATTTGTCATAAATTGCAATTTTTGTTAAGTATATAAACCTGCTCCATGCTTTCTGTCAACCTGGGTCTGAAAGGAAAGGCAAATGGGAATTTTGTGCAGCTCTTTAAAATCGTTAACTTTTGACTCATTCTGGGAGCAGCAGTGTTTCATTTCCAGTGCGCTACCCCAGTGGGGCATAGCATTAGTCCACTGACACTACGACTACATGGCCCTTCCAGGGTACCTTGCACTCATGTTTTTGGTTCACAAGTACTGTGCCTCCAGCACCTTCCTCGCTTTCTGTTGATGAGCTTACTGCTTATCACAAAATACTGGGGAGTACCTGTGTTTGGAAGAGCAGCAGTCAAATGAGTGTTTAGACTGAGGGAGTTGCTTAGGGGGCATCTATCTGGGGTTGGGAACTTGGAGCCTAGGTCCAGCATCGAGAGCCAAGAGTCAGTGGGTGCAGGTACCTGCTGTGTTTTTGTCAAGTTGTTATGGGAGCTATTTTGCTAAGCCACAACAGGGAGAGGGACATTGGGCCCGAGCCACCTTTTTACTAAGCTTGCCATGAGCCCACCAGACCAAGGGACTAGGAAGTAAAGAGAAATAGAGCGAGAGTTGGGGTAGGTATAGTGGTGAGTGGAAAGATAGGTGGCTTTCAAGTAGCAGAGGAAGACACAGAAAGGCTGCAAGGCAAATGAAATTAAATAGGGAGAAGGAGCTTAAACAAGCAGTTAGAAGGGCTAAAAGATGTAATAAAAGGTCTCTGGCTAACATGATTAAGGAGAATCCCAAGCCTTTTTGTATAAATGTGAAAAGCAAGAGTTTAGTCAGAGAAAGGGTTGGCCCACTCATTAACAAAGGAGGGAATCTGTGTGGAGTCAGAAGAGGTACTTGAGGTAGTGAGTTACTTGCAAAAGAATGTGGAATCCCTAGCTTAGGCCCGCGTGTATTAACGTGGTACTATATGGCGGATGCAGTGGATACTGTTATAATGAACCTTGTGTCAACTTTTACCTTTAACTATGAGACTAAAGATGCAGTAGAAGGGGAGGTGGTGTTGTATTGATAATATGATTGGCCTGGGTTTCCTAGTCTAATGTTCTGGGAACATTGAGTTCGAATCACAGATAGTGAAAATTGCATTCAATTTTTTAAAAATCTGAAATGGAGAGCTGACCTAATGGCAACCATGTAACCAATCTTGATTGTCATAAAAACCTATCTGGTTCAGTAATGTCCTTTGGGAAGGATAATCTACCATCCTTACCTTACGTGGAACAGTCCCTCTTCCGCACCTACACAGGCCCCAAACCCCACCTCTTCCTCCGGTACATTGATGACTGTATCGGCGCCGCCTCTTGCTCCCCAGAGGAGCTCGAACAGTTCATCCACTTCACCAACACCTTCCACCCCAACCTTCAGTTCACCTGGGCCATCTCCAGCACATCCCTCACCTTCCTGGACCTCTCAGTCTCCATCTCAGGCAACCAGCTTGTAACTGATGTCCATTTCAAGCCCACCGACTCCCACAGCTACCTAGAATACACCTCCTCCCACCTACCCTTCTGCAAACATTCCATCCCCTATTCCTAATTCCTCCGCCTCCGCCGCATCTGCTCCCATGACAAGACATTCTACTCCCGCACATCCCAGATGTCCAAATTCTTCAAGGACCGCAACTTTCCCCCCACAGTGATCGAGAACGCCCTCGACCGCGTCTCCCGTATTTCCCGCAACATGTCCCTCACACCCCGCCCCCGCCACAACCACCCAAAGAGGATCCCCCTCGTTCTCACACACCACCCTACCAACCTCCGGATACAACGCATCATCCTCTGACACTTCTGCCATCTACAATCCGACCCCACCACCCAAGACATTTTTCCATCCCCACCCCTGTCTGCTTTGCGGAGAGACCACTCTCTCCGTGACTCCCTTGTTCGCTCCACACTGCCCTCTAACCCCACCACACCCGGCACCTTCCCCTGCAACCGCAGGAAATGCTACACTTGCCCCCACACCTCCCCCCCTCACCCCTATCCCAGGCCCCAAGATGACATTCCACATTAAGCAGAGGTTCACCTGCACATCTGCCAATGTGGTATACTGCATCCACTGTACCCGGTGTGGCTTCCTCTACATTGGGAAAACCAAGCGGAGGCTTGGAGACCGCTTTGCAGAACACCTCCGCTCAGTTCGCAACAAACTACTGCACCTCCCAGTCGCAAACCATTTCCACTTCCCCTCCCATTCTTTAGATGACATATCCATCATGGGCCTCCTGAAGTGCCACAATGATGCCACCCGAAGGTTGCAGGAACAGCAACTCATATTCCGCCTGGGAACCCTGCAGCCTAATGGTATCAATGTGGACTTCACCAGTTTCAAAATCTCCCCTTCCCCTATCGCATCCCTAAACCAGCCCAGTTCTTCCCCTTCCCCCACTGCACCACACAACCAGCCCAGCTCTTCCACTCCACCCACTGCATCCCAAAACCAGTCCCATCTGTTCTTCCTCTCACCCATCCCTTCCTCCCACCCCAAGCCGCACCCCCATCTACCTACTAACCTCATCCCACCTCCTTGACCTGTCCGTCTTCCCTGGACTGACCTATCCCCTCCCTACCTCCCCACCTATACTCTCTCCACCTATCTTCTTTTCTCTCCATCTTTGGTCCGCCTCCCCCTCTCTCCCTATTTATTCCAGAACCCTCACCCCATCCCCCTCTCTGATGAAGGGTCTAGGCCCGAAACGTCAGCTTTTGTGCTCCTGAGATGCTGCTTGGCCTGCTGTGTTCATCCAGCCTCACATTTTGTTGTCTTGCATCCTTACCTAGTCTGGTTTACATATAACTCCAGATCTACAACAATGTGTTTGACTCGTAATTGCCATCAGGCCAATTAAGGATAGGTATTTAATTCTGGGGCTAGTTAGCGATGCCCCCAACTCTAAACAATTTTTTTGAAAGTATAGTCAGAACTGCCTCATTGACATATCAGCCACGATTATATTGAATATGAAGCAGATTAAAGGGGGCTGAATGGCCTACTCTGCTCCTAATTCTTATGTTAGTATATTTCACCTTTGCAAGTACGCCATGGAAACTCATTGACTGTGACCTTGTCAGACTGGAAGGCATGTTTAGGGTAATGACATTTTCTTAGGGTAATGACTGTAGAAGTGTGTGCCAATTACTTTTACAAAAAACTTTTCTTGTCAGATTGCTGTATATAGTCTTAATATTAAATACGTTGGTGATGAGGAAATCAATACTTTCCTTGTTTGTTATGCCTTTAAATTTTATGGATGATCGATAATTATTGAGAACAGTGATGTATTCTTATTCCTCTTCTTTGTGAGGCCAAATACCCATTCTTTAGCGGAAATTCAGAAGGTCATGTTACTATGTGACTACACCACCTAATAAAGGAGTAAGTGAGAATGAAACCAAAAGGTAGCCCCAAAAATCAAAAAGTAACCCTCCAAAAAATCTTAAGAGCAGCCAATGGAAGGAAATTATTTGGTGCTATGATCACAGCATTTAACAGGATAGAGAGCAGTGCTGACTGTCCAGTGAGAATGCAAATCTGATGATATGATATTGAAGATATGTATTGGCAAGTTGGTCTCTTTGTGATTTGTTAAGAAGAACTTTCTGGGTCAGGCTATTAGCATGATAGAAAATTGAAGCTGTCATTTTTCCCAATTGTCTCCAGAAGCCCACAAGTTAGAGCTCAGTTCCCTGTGTCCAACCCAAATTTTAAACCCTCCTTCTCCTTGTATCCTTATTATTGAAATTAAGATTCATGGCACTGCCACTTATTCGCAATCTTTCATTTCCCACAGTCCCAATGCTATCCTAAATATATCCCTACAATTCCGCTTCCCCTCTCTTACTACCTAACCTTGCTATCATTGAACCATTAGTTCATGATTTGCCATCTCTCTCATTCTCTGATATCAGTGTTGGCACCGTGAGCAGTGTTCTGTCTTCACTGAGGTTTGTTCCATTAGAAATAATTGTTTTCTGTTCTAATTAATCAGTTGTATGATATGAAATCTGTGTGTGTGTTTGTTTTTTTCTCCCTTAAGTCCTATGATTCATTTCTCATAGGGCTGCCTTATTTGCTTCCACATGGTATGACACCTCTTGCCCTACACAGCCGCAGTCCCTAGTGGTAATTTGTGTGGCGCCAGTACCTTCTGTTGGATTGCTCCATTAAGGCACAATAACAAGGATTACCCAGCTACCACCTGTTTGTTTATTTTGCAGGTCTTGGCAGATGTTTTCAATGCCCCAGTGTACACAATAGACACAGCTAATTCAGCCTGCCTGGGATGCGCTTACAGAGCAAAACACGGTATGTGGAAACTTGAGTCCTCTGAATGACTAGCCCAAGTGACAGCTCAAACCTTGTGAAAAGATGGAATGTTTAAGATTTTCTTTCAGCTAAATTATATTTTGTAATTGTTGTATGTGCATGTTTTCACCTGACTGTTTAGTTTCAGTGATTTCAGATTATTAATTTAACATACCCACATATGCTGCATAGAATTTACAGCAAGGACTAACTTCCATCATTTTCAACCTTTTAGTGGGTTATGCTTATCATGAGCTACCTCCTCTCTTCTTCTCACCCAATCACTATAATATTCAGAGATAACAAGGTCTAGAGCTGGATGAACACAGCAGGCCAAGCAGCATCAGAGGATCAGGAAGGCTGACGTTTCGGGTCCGGATCCAAAACAACAGCTTTCCTGCTCCTCTGATGCTGCTTGACCTGCTGTGTTCATTCAGCTCGACACCTTGTTATCTCAGATTCTCCAGCATCTGCAGTTCCTACTATCACTATAATATTCATTTTCCTTTCTCCCTCATATTCATCCTGCTTCTATTTAGTTGCATCAATGTCCTTAGTCTCAAATATTCCATCTGGTAATACCTTCCATATTCTTACCACTGCTTTTGTGGGGTTTCTCCTGGATCTCCAAGTTATGTTAGCTCATTGACTACGTAATTCTCTACTAATGCTGGTTCATTAATGATAATGAAGGAAAAGTTAAAAAAACCCTTCTCATGCTCTTGCCTCATCTTCCAAATATAGTGATTCGTGCTTGAGTGCAGCTCTTAATCTGAACTATGCTGCCGTCTAGCTGAGATCTGAGCAGATCATGAATAAAACCAAGAGGTTTACTGTAGTGGCATACTAGTCAGTATGAGGTGATGCACTTTGGTAGGAGTAACGGGAATGCATAGTACTGGGCTAATGGTAAGATTCTTGGTAGTGTAGATGAGCAGAGAGATCTTGGTGTCTGTGTACTAATGACTAGTGACATAGTGTACTGAACTGCAATCATACCAACATGCCTTTTACAACAGATTTTGGTGGACTTGGATACTAATTATTATTGTATTTGGATGGTGAGACAAGAATAGCTGTAAAAGAATGAGATGATTTTACGTAGAACATTACAGCACAGCACAGGCCCTTCGGCCCTCGATGTTGTGCCGACCTGTCATACCGATCTCAAGCCCATCTAACCTACACCATTCCATGTACGTCCATATGCTTATCCAATGACGACTTAAATGTTCCTAAAGTTGGCGAATCTACTACCGTTGCAGGCAAAGCGTTCCATTCCCTTACTACTCTCTGAGTAAAGAAACCACCTCTGACATCTGTCCTATATCTTTCACCCCTCAATTTAAAGCTATGCCCCCTCGTGCTCGCCGTCACCATCCTCGGAAAAAGGCTCTCCCTATCCACCCTATCTGACCCTCTGATTATTTTATATGTTTCAATTAAGTCACCTCTCAACCTTCTTCTCTCTAACAAAAACAGCCTCAAGTCCCTCAGCCTTTCCTCGTAAGACCTACCCTCCATACCAGGCAACATCCTAGTAAATCTCCTCTGCACCTTTTCCAAAGCTTCCACATTCTTCGTATAATGCGGTGACCAGAACTGTACACAATATTCCACGTGCAGCTGCACCAAAGTTTTGTACAGCTGCAGCATAACCTCTTGGTTCCGGAACTCAATCCCTCTATTAATAAAAGCTAAAACACTGTATGCCTTCTTAACAGCCCTGTCAACCTGGGTGGCAACTTTCAAGGATCTGTGTACATAGACACCGAGATCTCTCTGCTCATCTACACTACCAAGAATCTTACCATTAGCCCAGTACTTTGCCTTCCGGTTACTCCTACCAAAGTGCATCACCTCACACTTGTCTGCATTAAACTCCATTTGCCACCTCTCAGCCCAGCTCTGCAGCTTATCTATGTCTCTCTGCAACCTACAGCATCCTTTGTCACTATCCACAATTCCACCGATTTTCTCAGTTATACCAACAGGAGGAAATGCCATGAATACATACATTTAGAATGTCACTAAAAGTAGTAAGCTTTTGTGTTCTTCTTACCACTTGGATTATCCATGTGTTCTCATTCTCTTCCTTTCCATTTCCTGTATACTTAATCTTGTGGTCTCAGTCCTTTATTGGACTCCCCTTCTGAATGTTTGGTATGTACAGAAAAACAAATCCTTTCTACTCTTCCAGTAAACATAATTTGCCCACCACTGCAAGTTTTTCTAGTGGCCATTCCCTCCTTGCACCATGGTTTACTCTTCCATAATCCCTATTCCATGCTGTTCCATCGTTGGTACATGGGAGAGGTGATGGCCTAGTGTTATTATCGCTGAACTGGTAATCCAGAGACCCAGATAATGTTCTGGGGACCAGGGTTTGAATCCCACCATGGTAGATGGTGGAATTTGAACTCAATAAAATAACTGAAATTAAGAATCTAACGGTCACCGTGAATCCATTGTTGATTGTTGGAAAAACCCGTCTTGTTCACTAATGTCCTTTAGGGAAGGAAACTGTCATCCTTACCTGGTCTGGCCTACATGTGACTCTGGGCCCATAGCAATGTGGTTGACTCTTAACTGCCCTCTGGGCAATTAGGATGGGCAATAAGCACTGCATAGCCAATGACTCATCCTGTGGATGTATAAAGATAAAGAAACATAGCAATGCAAACAACAGGAAATGCAGCCCCTGCTCATTACTCTCACAATGTTACCCAAAGCCCCAAAACTTCTTCAGGGTGAGACATCCAGATTTTGTTCACCACGTGGCCTCCTCTACTTCAGGCAAAAATGGAAACCAAGCTGTGAGAGATAAGTTGGAGGCTTTCATACTCCGTAGACAAAGTCACTTGCACTGGGGTTAAAGCCAGTGTCTTGGAGAAGGGAATTCACTGTCCAGGACCCAGTGGGGGATTGATCTGGGACCTTTGCAAAGAGCTTTGTCCTGGACTGCAAAATGTTCAGTGTTCATTTTGAAGCAGCGATCAGTCAGGCTGATGTTAAATGGGAACTGTGGGATTAGTATACAAGGAGGAAGCAAATTGCAATGCACCATATTAATGGATGTGGAGATGCCACTGTTGAGTCAGAAGTCACACAATACCAAGTTATAGTTCAACAGGTTTATAAGATCACAAGCTTTTGGAGTGGTGCTCCTTCATTGCCTGACAAAGGAACAATGCTCCAAGAGCTTGTGCTTTTCGTTAAACCTGTTGGACTATAACCTGTGTGATAATGAACATATTCCATGACAGGTTTCAATACACTTGGAGTTTTACTGAATGTAAATCTGAGAGCTCATATTGTGTTGAAGGAGTAAAAAGATCCATTAAAAACAACACATTTAAGACTTATGTGAACCTTAACTCCCAGTTATTTGCTATTTTCAATTTTCTAACCATTGTCATTCTGAGTCTGTCTGCCTTTGGCCTTCTTCGTTGTCCCTACAGTGAAGCTCAATGCAAGCTCAAGGAATAGCACTTTGGGCCTCTGTTCTATTGGGATAAGACAGGAAAGTAAAGGATTTATGCCTGCACTCCAGTGTTAGGGCCACTGGTGTCACAGTTGGGTCCTGGAAACAGGTGAAAACAAGTGTGTATCTTACTGATACATACAAATCTAGTATCTAAGATGCGAATAGGTCTCCAATGTGACTTTAAAATGCTTCTCGGAGTGCAAGCTCCTCAGATCAGTTATGAGTATTGAGTAGTTGAGTCTGTGGTCTTCATTAGGACCCTCAAATTTTAGATGCTAAAGTTCCAGTACACAGGCATCCTAAATCATAGGGTTACATAGAGTGTAGAAACGTTTATAAAACTAGCCAGAGAATTAATTTTCCCTCACATCTTTTATTCTTTTCAGCAGAGGGGCCTAGTAGCTGAAGACATAGCCTGTGGACAGTTCAGAATTTTAGATGCACAGTACTCTTATTGGGCTGTAGGAGGCTATAGAGATAGAGGGGCACCGATGGGAAGGGAATTGAACACTGTTACAATCCTGGTCTGGTTCAGTAAACCAAAATAACCAAATATTCCAATCGAGCTACAAATGAAGAAATTATCATACAAGGTGTGAATCAAAATCAATGTAGATTAACAGGCAAATCACAGTTGCCAAGAACTATTAGTTACACATGGAATAGCAGAAATAACAAATACTATCTGAATAAGGTAGTAATGATCCATTCCTCCTGTTAGGTCACAATTACAACCTTTAGGAATTTAACCATTCTCTGCAGGCAGCAGCTTCCGAAGAAGCAAGATTCCATTTTACAAATTATTCTGTACAGCGCACTACTTTCTTCTTTTTGTCCATTTGCTTTCTGTTCCTGCTATGTCTGCCTGATTTCAGTTTCTCTTTCTATTTGTCTGTCACACATCTTTCACATTTTAATTTTCTTACCATTTGAACACTTTCCATGTCAAACTCTGTCACATATTACTGTTTATGTGTCAAAGGTGATCACAGAAGGAAGAGAATTTCAGTTTGAATGTTGGATTAGCATAGGTCAGCAAGGCCAGAGGTGGTGATTGAATGTCAAGTCTTAGAGTTAGAAATAAGAACAAAATATATTGGATGTAGAGACCCTAATATACTAGGCATTTCTAACATTTGCACCTTTTATTTCATATTTCTACTATTTGTTTGTTATTAAAAAATAAAAATCTCATGTTAGATTTACATCATTTCTTTTTGTGTTTGTTTATTTGTGTCAGGAGTGCAAGCAGCATCAGGACAGCCCTTTGCTGACACTGTGAAAATGGCACCAGCACCAAAGCTAGCAGTCAACCCAACCTGTGAAATAGATAAGGTGAGAACGAGAGAGAAGTTTTGTCGTGAGTATATGCAACGGAGAAGTTTATTTTGCTGATTATTATAATTTCCAAACTTGATCATATTTACTGATGCACAGGAGTAGTGCTTCTATTGTGTCACCTAAATGGCCACTGAACTTCAAAAAAAAATGAGCAGTGATGAAATCCAATTCCAGCATTTTGTGAGGATTACTTTCGAGGCACACTCAGTTCCAAGGATGGCGAGGATGTAATAGTTAATTGTGCTTCTCAAGAGGGAAAGGGCTTTTGCATGGCTCTCAACAGATCATTCAGGACAGTTTGGGAGTCACTGAAGAGGAGTTCAGATTGAGGCAGTTGAAAAAGATATGGTTCTGAGGAAGGGTCACTGAATTCTCTTCTCAGATGCTGCCAAAGCTGCTGAGCTTTTCTGGTAACTTCTGTATTGTTTCTGAAAAAGACATGGAGTTGGAGAAGCAGATGGATTGGAAAAGAATACCAAGACTCTAAGATAAGGAGTACTGCTGCTAAACTATGAGGTTCTCACGCAGTGAGGACACAGGAAAGTCCTACAGGAGGTGAATAATTCTGTTCTGAGGGGGTTCAGGCAGTCCTGAGACCTGTGGATACTCAGTATAGAAACCCTACAGTGCAGAAAGAGGCCATTGGCCCATCGAATCTTCACCGACCATCCAAAGAACATTTTGACTTGATAGAGGTGTACAAAATGATCAGACATATAGATAGAGTGGACAGCCAGAGACTTTTTCCTAGTGTGGAGGTAGTTATTATGAGGGAGCATAGTTTTAAAGTGAGTGGAGGTAGACATGGGGAGACGTCAGAGGTAGGTTCTTTACACAAGAGTGTGTTAGGGGCATGGAATGCATTGCTGGAGAGGGTTGTGGAGTCAGTTTTATTAGAGGCATTTAAGCTATTAGATAGGCATATGGATGATAGTATAAGGTAGCGGTGGAGGTTAGATAGGCCTTAGGATTAGGGTAAAAATTCGGCACAACATCGTGGGCCAAAGGGCGTGTACTGTGCTGTACTGTTCTATGTTCCATGTTCTGTCCCACCCAGATGCAGACCTCCCACCCTGCCCCTGTAACCATGCATTTCCCCTGGCTAATCCACCTAACCTGTACATCTCTGTACACTGATAATGGGAACTGCAGATGCTGGAGAATCCAAGATAATAAAATGTGAGGCTGGATGAACACAGCAGGCCCAGCAGTATCTAAGGAGCACAAAAGCTGTCTAGGCCCGAAACATCAGCTTTTGTGCTCCTGAGATGCTGCTGGGCCTGCTGTGTTCATCCAGCCTCACATTTTATCATCTCTGTACACTGCAGGGCAATTTAGCATGGCAAATACACCAGAGCTGCATATCTTTGGAGGAAACCTGAGTATCCGGCAGAAATTTTCGCAGACACGGGATGAACGTGCAATCTCTACGCAGACAGTAGAAACATACCACTGATAGCTCAGTACAGCCAAGAATGGGCTGTGAAAAGCTCAGAAGCAGTGTGTTTGCAGGAGTGTTTGCAGATGTGCCTGAGCAGGATTAGGACCCAGAAAAATCCAATTGTGGGAATACAGACTCAGTGAGGCTAGCTATTGATGAAAAGCTGGAGTTGTGTGTGCGTGCGTGCGTGCGTGTGTATGTGAGAGAGAGAGAGAGAGAGAGGGAGAGAATACTGTGGAATCCTGCATCCCCCGTATTTTACACTTTGTCTATATTGATAATCTGGTCCAGGATGATAACAGTATCATGAGATTATTCAGTCTTACAGGAAGCTCCACATCTGTTTTCACCTGGTCTCCATTTGGCACTTTGTAGCTGGGTCAATAGATAATATTCAGGAGTGAGAACCTTGGCTGACATTTCCCCACTCCCTCCAATTAAATCTTCGCAGCCCGATCCCAGCATATACGTTGTAAAATACAGCATTGTGTCAATGCAAACACATTTCAGCTGATGCAAGAAATGGTCAAGAAATGACGCATTAGAACATAGAACAGTATAGGCCCTTCAGCCCAAGATGTTGTGCTGACCTATTATCTTATTAAGATCAAACTACCCTGCATAATACTAGCATCCATGTGCCAACCCAAGAGGCAGTTAAATGCCTGTAATGTGTCTGACTCCACTACCACTGCTGGAGTACATTCCACACACCCACCACTGAGTAAAGAAAAGACATCTCCCCTCTACCTTCCTCCAATCACCTTAAAATTATTCCCCCTCATAATAGTCATTTCCACCTTGGGAAAAAGTCTCTGGATGTCCACTCTATCTATGCCTCTCATCATCTTGTAATTATTGCTTTGTCCTCAGCTGTGGTGAACTATCCACAACACTAGCCAGTCTAATGTGTTCCAGTTTTGAGGGGATTCCGTGGATAGTACAGTGCAAAGTTTGGTAATTAAGTTAAGAAAATACTTTAAATGCAGATCTTAAAAGGTAAAAATCTTTAAAGGGTGATTAAAGGGCAATGATGAATCCTTCTGTGTTCTGTTCTGCCAGACTGTCATCAGATTGGCCAATCAATTGAACTGATCTTCAGTCTTGTTCCTGAGTCATGCACTGAGCCTTTCTTTGACAAGACAGTTGTACACATGGGGTCCATTATTTCTTATTTTCTGTTTGTGCTGTTCCCTTCATCGTTCTCATCAATAATCTTTCCAGTTGGTCTGAATTAGTGCAAGAAAAGGCTGAACTTTCTCAGTAATTTAGCGATGGTATGGGAGGTTGGAGAGCTGGCAAAATGGCAAGGGAAAGCCTGGGTAGGAGAGTCAGTTTCTCACATCCACAGTACCATATTACCAACATAAGGAAAGGTGTGGCTTGGACACCCACTGGGAGTTACTTAAGCCACATAAGTGATCAGTTCAACAAAATCTTGGAAACCCTCTGGCAAAATTAGAGTCAGTGGGAATTCAAGGAAGAATTGACCTTGTTGCAGTCATACCTGGCACACAGGAAGATGTGGTTGTGGTTGTTGGAGATCAACATCTCAGCTCCAGGTCATCTCTGCAGGAGTTCCTCAGGGTCATGACCCAGGCCTAACTATCTTCAGCTTCTTTATCAGTGACCTTCCTTCCATCAATAGGTCAGAAGTGGGGATGTTTGCTGGTGATTATACACGTTCACCATCATTCGCAACTCCAGGAAGATCTGGACAGCGTGGGCTGACAAGTGGCAAGTGACATTAGTGCCACACAAGTGCTAGGCAATGACCATTTCCAGCAAAAGAGAATCTAATCACCTTACCTGATATTCAACAGCATTACCATCTTTGTATTCCCAACATCCTGGGAGTCATCTTTGATCACAAAAGAATGGACTAACCACATAAATTCTATGGCTACAAGAGAAGGTCAGCAGCAAGGAATCTTGCAACAAGTAAAACTCACTTCCTTTCTTCATTTGCTAACGTGATGTGGGAGTCACTTGCTAGGCCAGCATTTATCACCCATCCCAGTTTCCCTAGAGGGCAGTTAAGAGTCACCCATATTGCTTGTGATCTGGACTCACATGTAGGCCAAGTAACGTCCTTCCCTAGTGAAGGTTTGTAAACCAGAGGGCACTAGTGAAACAGATTAATTCATTCCGATGTTAAACTTTTAATTCCAGATTTTAATTGAATTCACATTCCACCATCTGCCATGTCAGATCTCCAAAGTCATTAGATTCATAGTCTTGCAATAAAACTACTAGGCCATTGCCTCCTGTCTCCTCAGAACTTGCCTACCATCTACACGGCATGTGTCAGGAATGTGATGCTCCTTACTTAATTGAATAGATGCAGCTCCAACAATACTCAAGAAGCTTGACACAGTCCTAGACAAAGCAGCCCACTTGATTAGCACAACATCCACAAAATTCACTTCCTCAGCAGCAACAGTGTGTACCATCTACAAGATTCACTGAAAAAATTTACCAAGGTTTCTTAGACAGCAAGCCCATGACCACTACCACCTGTAAGTACAGGGCAGCAGATATACCACTAAGTCACTCACTATCCAGATTTTGACATGTATCTCTTTCAGTGTGGCCAGATCAAAATCCTGGAACTCCCTAACAACATTGTGGGTGTATTTATACCAAATAGACTGCAGCAGTTTAAGAATGCAGCTCAACACCACGTTCATAGAGTCACAGAGGTCTACAGTATGGAAACAGGCCCTTTAGCCCAACTTATCCTTGCCGCCCAGTTTTCATAATAAAACTAGCCCCATTTGCCTGTCCATATCCCTCCATATCTATCCCATTCATATACTTGTCTAAATGTTTCTTAAATGACAAAACTATACTCGTTACCACCAACTGCCTCTGACAGCCAGTTCCAGGCACTCACCACCCTGTGTGTGAAAAAATTGCTCCTCTGGACACTTTTGTATCTCTCCCCGCTTACCTTAAACCTGTGCCCTCCAGTTTTAAGAGTCCTGTATTGTGGAGAAGAGCTTTTGGCTATTTACCTTATCTAAGCCTCTCATGATTTTATAGACCTCTGCATGGTCACCCCTCAGTCTCCTATGCTCCAGGGAAAAAACATCCCAGCCTCTCTTTATACCTCAAGGGTAACTATGGATGGTCAGTAAGGGCTAGCCTAACCAGCGACAGTCCCCCAAATGAATAAAGAAAGAAAGCACAGTGGATGTATCTACACCATTGTATACTGCAGCAGCTTAAGGCAGCAGCAGCTCATTACTACCTTTTCAAGTTAAGTTGATGATGAACAATAAATGCTGACCTGTCCAATGACACACACAAAGCATGAATGAATAATGAAAATGTAATATCTCTCATTGGCATGTTCCAGGTCAGAGGGTGCAGTGTGGTGGTAAACAGCACAGGAGCTCAAGCAGTTCATCCATTTCACCAACACCTTCCACCCCAACCTCAAGTTCACCTGGACCATCTCCAACACATCCCTCACCTTCCTGGACCTTTCTGCCTCCATCTCAGGCAACCACCTACAAACCGATCCACTTCAAGCCCACTGACTCCCACAGCTACCTGGAATACACCTCCCACCCACCTTCCTGCAAAAATTCCATCCACCATTCCCAATTCCTTGCTGTTCACCTTATCTATACCCCTCATGGTTTTATAAATCGCATTAAGGCCACCCTGCACTTCCTACGCTCCTGTGGAAAACTGTCCAAGCCTGCCAAACCTATCTTTATAACTCAAACATTCCATCCCCAGCAACATCCTGGTAAATCTTTTCTGAACCCTCTCTAATTTAATAATATCTTCCTATTGCAGGGTGACCAGAACTGTACACAGTACTCTAGAAGAGGCCTCACCAATGTCCTGTACAACCTCAAAATGACATCCAAATCCCTATACTCAAAAGGTCTGAGCAGTGAAGGCAAATGTGCTAAATGCCTTCTTAACCACCCTGTCAATATATGACACAAATTTCAAAGAACTATGTACCTGAAGTCCTAGGTCTTTCTGTTCTACAACACACAGGGCTCTATCATTAATTGTTTAAGTCCTGCCATTGTTTGTTTTACCAAAATGCAATGCTTTGCATTTGTCCAAATTAAACTCCATTTGCCACTCCTCAGCCCATTGACCCAATTGATCAAGATCTCTTTGTAAACTTAGATAACTTTCTTCATTGACTACAATACCACTAATTTTGGTGTCATTGCATAGTGTCAGACTTACTAACTGTATCTCCTAAATTCTCATCCACATCATTTATATAAATGACAAAAAAGTGGACCCAGCACCTATCCCTGCAGATCATTATTGGTTACAAACCTCCAGTATAAAAAAAACAACCCTCCACTATCACCCACCATCTCCTATTGTAAAGCCAATTTTGTATCCAATTGGCAAGCTCAGCCAGAACTTAATTATTGAGGGGCATAAAGAGAGTGATTTTCTCTCCAGGGCAAACTTGCCCCTTTCTTTCCCTTCTCACCACCTCTATTGCTATCTCTAGTGAGATGAAATAGCACTTAAATTCCTACACAGAGGCTGGTATCTCATCACTACGTCACCTATTCTTCACAAATGCACAGTATACTGGCTGCAACCAGTCAGCTCAGAGTCTCTGAATCCCCGTTTATATCTCTCATGCAGATATCCCTGATTGGCCCAGAACAACTCTAATCAAGAATCTCATAATCAATGAATTCCACCTGGTCCCAATCACTACAAACACCACATATATGTCATGACATCGCTCATATTCCTCTGTCATGTTTTTCTCCAAGTATTGAGCTTGCTGATAGTTAGTCTTCACTGCCATCCTTAGCTGTCCATTCTAGAGAGCAGGTAATCTCTGCCTATTGTAATTAAGTCCAAAATGTCTTTACCCTCTCTCTTCTAAATTTGAGGCTATGCCCTCTTGCAGTATCTATGACTAGGTCAGAAATCCTGATGTTTGCCCCATCCATCACTTTAGTGACTTGAATGTGTCTACAAGATTATACTTTGATCCTTTGCTTTGATCATCCTTTTTGCTACTATGAACATTCCCAGCTTCTGCAACCTCTTGTAAAGACACAAGAACGAAATCACAGTTATTGATTTAATTGCCCGTCATCACACTCTCCCCAACGCTTGCATGCCTTACCTAATTAAGTGATTTGAACAGCACAAGTGCTGCAGATTGGGATTATTAATGTTTCAAATCTGGTAACCCTTCTTCAGAACCCTTTCTATTTTATTTTTATTCTGTTCCCTTATGGTTAACTGCTGCTAATTCCTACACTTGTGCCTCTGAGGAGGTCATCATGCAGTCTGTTTTCATAGTCTGCCTCTGCCTTTTTGGCCCTTCTTCGGTGCTGACATCTGAAATATCTGTAACTGTGTTTTCATTTCTCTTAAATTCCATTCCTGCACATGGCAATGGTTTGGGAACCAGGCAAAAGATAGGGTTTTTGACCTCAGTCTTGCATGTATAGACCTCTATATAATGTGCATCCAACCTTCTCTATTTGCATTTGCATCAACCATTCCTTTCTTTCTGAAGCTTTAAGGGTATAGTTATTGCACAATAGACAGCATATTAGTGATGTATGGCAATTATGCCTAATTAACACATGCAAATTAATTAATTAGAAGCTCGACTTCTGTAACTAAACACTCTGGGGTTTAATTTCCTCTGCCAGTGCAACAGTTAAACCATTTGCACAAAATTCCTTTGTCCCTTTAACGCAATGTTTAAGCCGCCCTGTTTATTTTAATTGGCTTAACGACTTTGCTAAAATAACCCGCAAACACATTTTACACAAGCACATTAATCAATGTGTTTTACCAGACAAAATTAAACCCTTGGGAGAAATATCTCAATCATTGGTCATTTTTATACTGAATTATTACCATGTGGTAAATGCAGTCAAAGCATCAAGGCTGCTTTGGGCAAATTAATTTCCATACATTAGCATAGGGAGTGTGTTTCATTCTCACCTGTTGAGTTGATAGATTTGAATAATTCCAACTAATTTCTGATAAGAGGTCGTCCCATCAATGATAAGTTAAAATGCTGTATATCAGAATTTTCAGTGGCCACCTGACCAGTTAGTGAATTAATTTACTGTGACATTACATCCTTGAAAAGTCTGGACGTAGACAAAGTAGGATATCATCCTTGGCAGAAAGCATTCGATAGTACAGAAGGAAAATAGATTTGCAGATTTAAACAGCAAAAATATTGTGTCAATTTCAGACAAATTTTGCCAGATGTAAAGTAGCCACAATTGCATTTTTATAAAAACCAGACTGGCCATTCGGTTGGGGAACCCTGCTGAAGTGCAAGATCCTGAAATAGCAGTTTCATCAATGTCAGTATATGTATCACATGTACACCCTTCACTGAACAGGCTTCTTTTTAAATAAAAGCAGAAATGCAAATGCTGGAAAAACTCAGCAGCTCTGTTAGCATCTGTAGAGAGAGAAATAAAGTTAACATTGCAAGTCCAATGTGACTACTTCATATTAGATTTCAGTGTTTGAAGATTGATCAGTAAGTTTGGAAATGACAGGAAAATGGTGGGGTGGTATACAATGAGATGAATAACCTCAGATTAGGAGGTTATAAATGGATGGTCAGGTGGGCTGGTCCGTGCAAATAGAATTCAATCTGGATAAGCGTGAGGGATGTACTGGTTGAGACAAACAAGGTAATGCATGCTGATTACAGGGCTGTGGGAAGTACTGAGGATCAGAGAGACTTTGGTGTGCACATACACCAGTCCCTAAGGTAACAGGACATAATGTGGAGATGCTGGTGTTGGTCTGGGGTGGACAAAGTCCAAAGTCACATGACAACAACTTACAGTCCAACAAGTTTATTTGAACTCTCAAGCTTTCAAGCACAGCCCCACTTCACCTGACGAAGGGGCTGTGCTCTGAAAGCTTGTGATTTCACATAAACTTGTTGGATGATAACTTAGTGGCATATGACTTCTGACTTTGGTAACAGGACAGGTAGATCAAAGTGGTTAAGAAGGCTTATGAGATACTTGCCTTTATTAGTCTTTATTATTAGAGTTTAAGAACAGGGAGGGTTATACTGGGACTGCATAAAAAAGTTAATTAGGTCACAGAGTATTGTGTACAGTTCTGGGAGGAATGTGCTGGCACAAGAGAGGGTGCAGAGGAGATTTATCAGGATGTTGCCTTAGCTGGAGAGCTTTTGTTACAAAGAGAGTTAGGACAGACCAGCGTTGTTCTCCTTTTGAGCAGAGGAGACTGAGGGGGTTACATGACTGAGATGTTTCAACTTATGAGAGGCATCAATAGGCTACACAGGAAGAAACATTTCCCCTTGGTCGAGGGTTCAATGGCCAGGGGCATAGATTTAAGGCAAGGTGCAGGAGGCTTAGAGGAGATGTGAGGAAAAGTGTTTTCACGTAGAATTTGATGGGAATCTGGAAATCATTGCCTGTAAGGGTGGTAGAAACCCTCATAATATTTAAGAAATATTTAGAGGTGCATTTGGTATGTCAAGACATATAAGGATATGGGTCAAGGGCTGGAAATGGGACTGTTGTAATTAGGTGGTTGTTTTTGAACTGGAATTGATGGGTCAAAGGGCCTTTTTCTGTGCTGTAGGCCTCTGTGACTTCTTAAATTCCAGTTTCATGTTTCTTCAACTTAAGTTTTCAATCTTCTGTTTTTGTTACAGGCCTTCTCCCATATCTCCCCACACATAACAAGCCACATAATGTGATAAGAAATCCAATGGCTAAACACTTATTCAAATCATTAGGTATTGAGGAGTAACTCAAAGAAAGAAAGAGAGTTTGAGATAGAAGGATGAAATTCCAGAGTTTAGGGGGCCAGGCGGCAAATGACACAGCCACCAATAGTGGAACAATTACAATCAGAGATCTCAGGAGGCCATGGAAGACTTTGTGAAGAAGGGTGGGAATTCTGATAATGGAGCATTGTTTAATTACAAGCCAGTGAAGGCTGGCAAGCAGTGAGCAATAGGCAATGGTGCCGTACAAGTGTTGGTGTGAAAGAGAACAAATGCAGCAGAGTTTTGGATGACCTTAAGTTTATAGAGGATGGAATGTGGGATTCCCAAATCCAGCACATTTGAATTGTCAAGTCTACAGATAAAGTATGTATGGGGGTTTCTCTAACTGGTGAGCTAAGCCAAGGCTGGAGTTAAATGAGTGGCAAAGGTGGAAATAACCTGAGTGATGGTCTGGCATAGGGGAGCAAATTCAACTATGCATTAATTATGTTGTTTTGACTCCTTTAGAAACCATGCAAAGAATACAACAGGCAAACCTGTATGAGTTGCTTGTTGTCTATTTGTCTCAAAGGCACCCAGTGCCTGATTGAGGGATACGGCATTGGGTATGGTGTTCCTTTGAAAGTTACCCCTACCCTTGCTGCCAGACAACTGTTCACCTTTCCTTACCAGTCCTTAGCCATTCCTGCCACCATTTAATTCTGGTCTGGATTGTTCTGCAAACCTGGGTCTCCAGTGGGTGTCAATCCAACAGCATCCACCAACACCTCAATGTTTAACAGAGCTGCTGGCCTCTGATTGGCTGGTGGTTCTTGATGGTAGGACTTCTTTCCTGATCTTGTGGAAGACCCACTTGAGACCTATCAACTGACGTGATGGTGTATAACATTGGTGAACCTTCCTGGAAGACATAGCGTCAGCTCTCCACCAGTGGCTGACAACCCGCACTGGTTTCTTAAAGTTCCCCATATATTTAAATAGATTCTGACCTAAACTTCCTGTCCCCACAGTAACCTTACGAGCAGACTAATGGTACATTTACAGAGTCGACATGTGGAAATACGTGCTGGAAGTTTGAGAATAAAATTATGGGACAAAGAGCATCCCAGACTCATCACACTCAGGAGATCAGAGAAGTTTTTGAGGGAGTGCTATACAAAGTGTTGCTCAAAAGATACTTGCCTAGTTGGGTAAACTAGAACTAGGAAGTGCCATTTGAAAACAAGAGTTCTGCCATTTAAAATGGGGCTAATGAGGAATTTAATCCATCTGGTCGTTAACCTTTAGAATTTTCTTCCCAGCGAGCAATGGAGGTTGGCTGCCAACGAATATATTCAAGAATAGTCGGTTCTATTTTTGGTCCACATGGCCAATCAGGAAAGTGGAGTTAGGGTCACAATCTGATCACCATGACCCATTGAATGATGGCATGGCTCATTGGGCCAAATGGCCTACATCTGCTCCTGTTTCTTATGATGTTCCCAGTCTTCTATTAGAGGAGATTTCTGCTCATCCATCACTAGATGTTGAGCAAGCAGTCAGATAACTCACTGACTGTGGAGTTGGGAGAGGTGGTTCTACAATACAGTTGGGTGTTATCAGTATACAGACATAGGATCCAGGTGCTAAAGTAAGTCCAGCCTCTTAAGTCTGCTCCATCATTCAATAAAATCATGGTTCATCTTGTTTGCAATTTGACTTCCACATTCCCATCTACCTCCAGTAACATTTGATTCACTTACCTAGCAAGAATCTATCCAAAGTACA
This sequence comes from Stegostoma tigrinum, assembly GCF_030684315.1. Classification (NCBI taxonomy): domain Eukaryota; kingdom Metazoa; phylum Chordata; class Chondrichthyes; order Orectolobiformes; family Stegostomatidae; genus Stegostoma; species Stegostoma tigrinum. The sequence goes on along the minus strand of NC_081355.1, from coordinate 149,759,095 downwards.
AGATCCAGTATGTCTCTTCTTCACCATTCAATCCACTACTGTCTAAAATAAAATTATTGATCCCACCTTGTGCTCTAGAGTTCTAAAGTTGCATAACCCTCTGAGAGGTAAATAATTCTACTCACCTCGGGTTGTATAGGGCTGACCCTAATTTTTAAACAGTCCCCCTGGTTCTGGGCTCACCCACTTGAGGAAATGTCTTTTCCACGTTCAACTTGTCAAAATTAAGCAGGATCTTGCATACTTCATTCAAATCACCCCTTGCTCTTTTAGACACTCTAGAGAAAACAAGTCTAGTCTGTCCATGAAACCTCATAACCGAACCCTCTTATTCCAGATATCAATGTAGTAAACATCCTCTGAATTGAAATGCCCTGTATTAGGTTCAATTAAGTTCAATTCCTCTCATAATTAAGGGCAGCATTTCATTAGCCTTCTTAAATACTTGCTGTACCTGCACACTAATCTTTTACACATTGAAACATGCCCACGTATGAAAATTGATGCTTTTTGGATTATGTCACCAATGAAGCACCATGTAGATGAGAAATAGAAAGTGTCCATAAGTAAAGCTGTGAGACACACTGGAAGTAACCCTGTAGGAGCAGAGAAACGATTGCAGCAATACTGTGAGTATGTTCAGGCGGAAGAGAATGAAACCAGGTGACTGTAGTCCCAGAGATAATGGGAACTGCAGATGCTGGAGAATTCCAAGATAATAAAATGTGAGGCTGGATGAACACAGCAGGCCAAGCAGCATCTCAGGAGCACAAAAGCTGACGTTTCGGGCCTAGACCCTTCATCAGAGAGGGGGATGGGGAGAGGGAACTGGAATAAATAGGGAGAGAGGGGGAGGCGGACCAAAGATGGAGAGAAAAGAAGATAGGTGGAGAGAGTATAGGTGGGGAGGTAGGGAGGGGATAGGTCAGTCCAGGGAGGACGGACAGGTCAAGGAGGTGGGATGAGGTTAGTAGGTAGATGGGGGTGCGGCTTGGGGTGGGAGGAAGGGATGGGTGAGAGGAAGAACCGGTTAGGGAGGCAGAGACAGGTTGGACTGGTTTTGGGATGCAGTGGGTGGGGGGGAAGAGCTGGGCTGGTTGTGTGGTGCAGTGGGGGGGAGGGGACGAACTGGGCTGGTTTAGGGATGCAGTAGGGGAAGGGGAGATTTTGAAACTGGTGAAGTCCACATTGATACCATTAGGCTGCAGGGTTCCCAGGCGGAATATGAGTTGCAGTTCCTGCAACCTTCGGGTGGCATCATTGTGGCAGTGCAGGAGGCCCATGACGGACATGTCATCAAGAGAATGGGAGGGGGAGTGGAATTGGTTTGCGACTGGGAGGTGCAGTTGTTTGTTGCGAACTGAGCGGAGGTGTTCTGCAAAGCGGTCTCCAAGCCTCCGCTTGGTTTCCCCAATGTAGAGGAAGCCACACTGGGTACAGTGGATGCAGTATACTACATTGGCAGATGTGCAGGTGAACCTCTGCTTAATGTGGAATGTCATCTTGGGGCCTGGGATAGGGGTGAGGGAGGAGGTGTGGGGGCAAGTGTAGCATTTCCTGCGGTTGCAGGGGAAGGTGCTGGGTGTGGTGGGGTTGGAGGGCAGTGTGAAGCGAACAAGGGAGTCACAGAGAGAGTGGTCTCTCCGGAAAGCAGACAAGGGTGGGGATGGAAAAATGTCTTGGGTGGTGGGGTCGGATTGTAAATGGCGAAAGTGTGGGAGGATGATGCGTTGTATCCGGAGGTTGGTAGGGTGGTGTGTGAGAACGAGGGGGATCCTCTTTGGGCGGTTGTGGGGTGGGGGGGGGGAGCGGGTGTGAGGGATGTGTTGCGGGAAATACGGGAGACGCGGTCAAGGGCGTTCTCGATCACTGTGGGGGGAAAGTTGCGGTCCTTGAAGAACTTGGACATCTGGGATGTGCGGGAGTGGAATGTCTTATCGTGGGAGCAGATGCGGCGGAGGCGGAGGAATTGGGAATAGGGGATGGAATTTTTGCAGGATGTTGGGTACTGTAGTCTGCAGACTACAGACTGCAGACTACAGACTGTAGTCCTACCTGGCTGGGTGACTGGAAAGAGGCTGTTGAGAATAGTTGCAGTCAACCATATCAAAATTGCAGGCAGATCAAGAAAGGCAAAGTTAAATAGTTTACGTTTGTCACAGTGTCATTGAATGTAGTTTAGTGACTTGACAATTATGCCTAGTTTGTACAGGCAGATGACTTTGATTAAAAACAAGCTCAATGTAATTTGTGTGATGATATCTGTTGGTTACAAAGCCTCTTGACCATACCTTTTCTCTCTATAATTAATCAATTTTTGGGCTAAAAAGCAATGTTAAGTATTCCAAGTGATAGCTTGCTCTTTCAAAGTAACGGGCTACAATGTTAGTAGTTTGCTTCAATTAAAATGCAGTGTCTGTTGACTCTGGAGTAGTTTAGTGCTGATGGAATTGCAATGATCCAGTGCCGTTCGGTGACAGAGCAGTTATTCCTCATGCTTGCAGTTTGTTGTCTTTTATGCTGGGCTCCTATGATGAAGGGTTAATAGACAACTTAAAGACTGTAGTAGATGAGGTATAATGTGAGTTTGTTTGAGGGCATGATCTCTACCAAACAGAGTGCGCAGTTTGAGCTTGGGGCATTTACAAGAAAGACTGAGCTGCATGAGGTGTATGAGCAGTGACAGGGCTATAGCTGCAGGAGTACAAGACTGACTTAATTTGAAGTGACAAGAACCTTTTGGATGACATTTGCTGGCATAATATCAGAGCTGATTATATTTTTTAAAAAGAAATTACGACATAATTGCCCTTGATCAGTAACCAGCCAACTTTCAATGTAAACCATTTACCATGGAACTACTGAGAGATAATTACAATTTAGCAATAACCAATAAGATAAACTTTTTTAACACCAAGCAGAAAATGCTCGAAGCATGCAGGAGCAATGAAATGGATCTCCTTGACCACAATACTGGTGTTTCAGAAACCTTGAAGCAAAATAATGGAAAGCTTGGATTGATAGCAAGATACTTAGGAGCAGGGGTAGATAGTTCAGCCCCTTGGGCCTGTTCCACCATTCAACGAGATCATGGCTGAACTGTAACCTAACTCTATATGCTTGCTCTTGGCTTAAATCCTTTAATTCCTTTGCTTAACAAAAATGCATCTATCTCAGATTTAAAATTACAACTGATCTGGCATCCACTGCCATTTGTGGAAGAGAGTTCCAACCATCTATCACACTTTGCATGTAGAAGTACTTCCTCACACCTCTCCTGAACAGACTGACCATAATTCCCAGATTATGCCCCTAGTTTTAGAGTCTCCAAGCAGTAAAAATAGTTTATCTTTATCTACTCTACATTTTCCTGTTGATATCTTGATCACTTTGATCAGATCACCCCTCAACCTTCTCAATTTTATAGAGAACAGGCCTAATTTGTGCATTCTCTCCTCATAATATCAGTGATATCACTGGTGTAGACATACATTGTACACCCTCTAAGGCCAGTATGTTCTTCCGAAAGTATGGTGCCCAGATCTGCTCAGAGCACTCCAAATGGGGCCTACCCAAGGTTTTGTATAACTGTAGCATAACATCTGTGTCCTTGTACTACAGTCCTATAGATGTAAAGACCAGCATTCCATTAGCTTTTTTGATTGTTATCTGCACCTGTTTGTGACATTTTAAAGATTTATGCACCTGATTCCTAGATGTCTGTTTGAACGTTCATTGTATTTACCCAATGGTGCACTCAGATAGATGTATCAGAAACACAATGGCTGTCATTCAATGGATGCACAATTGATGAGTGACCATGTACAGAATATCACAGCGGTGAATGGATGTTTTTGGGAGTTGTCTCCATAAGCCTCACCTCTGCCACTGGCCACATGAAGCCAACATACGAACAATGAGAGACTTGCAGCTCAAGAAGCATCAATGAGTAAACCATAAACATCCCGTTGTCTGTCTCACATATTCTATCTCTTCAGTACTCACCATAGTGAGGGTGCAGCCTTTGCCAGACATCCACAGACCGTCTCAGGAGGAGAAGGAACAGCAGGATGCAGGTCTCTTTTAGCTGTAGATGGGTTGTCCGTGAGTAGCTGCTGAGACTTCTGTTCTCTGGTAATTCATTATCATTACTCAATAACAATCAACTGGGGAGGCACGGTGGCTCAGTGGTTACCACTGCTGCCTCACAGTGCCAGAAACCTGGGTTCAATTCCACCTTTGGGCGACTGTCCGTGTGGAGTTTGCACATTCTCCCCATGTCTGTGTGGGCTTCCTCCGGGTTCTCCGGTTTCCTCCCACAGCCCAAAGACACGCAGGCTAGGTGGATTGGCCATGCTAAATTGCCCATAATTTTCAGGGATGTGTAGATTTCATGGGCTATAGGGAGATGGGTCTTGGTGGTATCTTCTGAGTGTCAGTGTGGATTTGTTGAGCCAAAGGGCCTATTTCCAGACTATAGGAATCCTATGATGATTCAACCTTTCAATCTGCCTGTTTTGGATTTGCAGAACTGCTGTTTCTCCTTAGCCAAATTATAGTCAATGAGTTATACAGCACAGAAATCGATCCTGCAGTCCAATTCGTCCACGCCAACTAGACATTCTTATCTGATCTAGCTCCATTTGACAGCATTTGACTCATATCTCTCTAAATCCTTCCTATTCATATGCCCATCCAGATATCTTTTAAATGTTGTATTTGTACCAACCTCCACCACTTCCTGTGGCAGCTCCTTCTGTACACGCTCCACCCTCTGCATGAAAATGTCACTCCTCAGATGCTTTTTAAATCTTTCCCCTCTCACCTTTAACCTATGCCTTCTGGTTTTGGAGTTCTATACTGTGGGGAAAAGACCTTGGTTATTCACCCTTGCGTGCCCCCATGGTTTTATAAACCTCTATAAGGTCACCCCTTAGCCTCCAATGCTCCAGGGAAAAATGCCCCAGCCTATTCAGCTTCTCCCTATAATTCAAACCCTCCAGTCCTGGCAAAACCCTTGTAAATCTTTTCTGCAGCTTCTCAAGTTGCAAGACTGTGAGAGCAGGTAGCCTGGGATAGCCGAGGGCAAGCCCTTGTGCGGAGTGCAAGTCCTGCATGGCTAGGCACTTGTGGACAAGTGGTGTTGAACTGTTAACTGTACTTCTTTGTTTTTCCATATTTTGGTAAGAAGGACTGTAATGTTCAACTTTTTAAGCTTTGTTTTCCTTTTTTGTTGCTTTGTGCCTGAGATTCTGTATCTAGGTACCTTTGTACATAAGGTAGTGTTGTAAGTGGTGACTTGTACACATTCCACTGTACTAATGTGAATACATGTGAAAGTAAACTTAATTCAGTTCAATTCAATAATGTCACCAACAGGTGCAGCATGACAATGCCTGTCCCTTTGACCAATGAAGGCAAGTATACCAAATGCCTTCTTCACCACCCTGTCTACCTGCGACTCCGCTTTCAAAGAACTATGCACCCGCACACCTAGGTCTCTTTGTTCCAGGGCCCTACCATTGGTTTGCCTCACTAAAATGCAAGACTTCACATTTATCAAAATTAAACTCCATCTGCCATTCCTCAGCTTATTAGCCCATCTGATCAAGGTCCCATTGTACTCTGAGGTAATCTTTCTCTCAGTCCACATTACCTATTTTGTTGTCATCTGCAAACTTAGTAACCATACCTCCTATATTCACATTCAAGTCATTTATATAATTGATGAAAAGCAGTGGACCCAGCACTGATCCTTTTGGCAATTGCTGGTCACAGGCCTCTAGTCCAAAAAACAATCCACAACCACCACCCTTTCTCCTATCTACAAGCCAATGTTGTATCCAATTGTAGATAATAGACAATAGGTGCTGGAGTAGGCCATTCGGCCCTTCAAGCCAGCACCACCATTCATTATGATCATGGCTGATCATCCACAGTCGGTATCCTGTTCCTGCCTTATCCCCATAACCCTTGATTCCACTACCTTTAAGAGCTCTATCCATCTCTTTCTTGAAAGTATCCAGAGACTTGGCCTCCACTGCCTTCTGGGGCAGAGCATTCCATATGTCCACCACTCTCTGGGTGAAAAAGTTTTTCCTCAACTCTGTTCTAAATGGCCTACCCCTTTTTTTCAAACTGTGTCCTCTGGTTCTGGACTCACCCATCAGCGGAAACATGCTTCCTGCCTCCAGAGTGTCCAATCCCTTAATAATCTTATACGTCTCAATCAGATCCCTTCTCATCCTTCTAAACTCAAGTGTACACAAGCCCAGTCGCTCCAACCTTTCAACATATGATAGTCCCGCCATTCCGGGAATTGACCTCGTGAACCTCCGCTGCACTCCCTCAATAGCAAGAATGTCCTTGCTCAAATTTGGAGACCAAAACTGCACACAATACTCCAGGTGTGGTCTCACCAGGGCCCTGTACAGCTGCAGAAGGACCTCTTTACTCCTATACTCAATTCTTCTTGTTATGGAGGCTTTCTTCACTGCCTGCTGTACCTGCATGTTTGCTTTCATTGACTAATGTACAAGAACACCCAGATCTCATTGTACTTCCCCTTTACCTAACTTGACTCCATTGAGATAGTAATCTGCCTTCCTGTTCTTGCCACCAAAGTGGATAACCTCACATTTGTCCACATTAAACTGCATCTGCCATGCATCCGAAAACTCACCTAGCCTGTCCAAGTCCACCCTGTATTCTCATAACATCCTCTTCACCTTTCACACTGCCACCCAGCTTTGTGTCATCAGCAAATTTGCTAATATTACTTTTAATGCCTTCATCTATATCATTAATGTATATTGTAAACAGCTGTGGTCCCAGCACCGAACCTTGCGGTACCCCACTGGTCACCGCCTGCCATTCTGAAAGGGACCCATTTATCACTGCTCTTTGCTTCCTGTCAGCAATTGGCTCGCTCGCCCTGGATCCCATGGGGTCTAACCTTACTAGCCAAACTAATTGTTGAGATAGAAATCGTCAATAAAAAAACTTTCCTAAAGTACACATCCAATAATACATCTTGAACTATTCCCTCTTTGCCTTGCTGTTTGTGCCTGTACAGTGATCCCTGTGCCAGGCCTACACAGTGCTATACCAGTGCCTGCAGCATGGCTCATGGAAGGCTGTTGACTTTCACTCAGGACACTGCAGATGGCTTCACCTTGAGAAGCTCGGGGTCTTGGGTACGTGAACTCAGATTGTCTAAGTATTCACAGCAGCAGTCCGGATCAGCTCACTGACAGCCAGCAGCGGGGACACTGGTGGATGTCAGTTATGGGAGCATTAATATTGTTATCATGAGCGAGGACAGCTCACCCATGTTCCATTTTGCCACTGTCAATCCCCACATGCGATATCTCAGTAAATCTTATCATTTGTTGGGCAGATTGCTGCTGTAAGAACCTGCAAGTTTCTTTGAACAGAGGGATCCACAATTACGCACCCTGAGCCTGCATAGTACAAAGCTGCATGGCAACAAGCAGATTGAACTCAGATAAAGGATCCACTGCAGCACCAAAATGTGTTGGGTTTCTACCTGCATTGCACTGGAAGCTGAGACTATATAACAAGTATGTGTGCAAGTGGGAGTTCGCCACCACTTGCACACTGAAAAAGATATATTCCAAACTTTGGGCAGAGCTCCCTGCCAGGTGGGAGTCTGATTCCTCAATGTTGCCTGACAGTGACAGTAGAGTGTCTGTCAGACCTTGCAATGTGCTGAGCATCTCAGTGTGCATATCCCTCTTTATCGTTTTGTATGTTCCCCCGCCTTAAGCCCCAATTTAAGTTCGCTGTAGCAATCTAGTCTGCTATTTCACCCTCACGGAGCTGGCGCATGAAATGCGCTTCACGTCTGCATTCCAAATTCTCTGCTACCCTACTTGGCTGCAGTCATTGTGCTGCTTCTTTCTGAGAGGTTTGCAGCAGCTCTCACTCATCCTGACAAGACTGCGGTATGTGGCCAGACAGTCATTTTACCAGGCAGCTCCTCTTGGTTAATAAAATTAGAAAGGAGAATCACTTAGCACATGGCTGGCAGCGTCCTTGGAGGGAGAAAGAGAATGAGCTGTTCCACTCACTGACATTATGTATCAGTATTTGAAAGCATAACTGCTGAAGGGAAAGATTGCAGTGGAAACAAGAGGATTATGGCCGCATCTTCCGCAGTTATCACTTCACGTGAGAGAACACAATGAGGGTTTTGTGAGGTAGAAAAGGGGCACAAGGCAAGAAAATACTTCTAACCTGAATGCCCTTGGTGATGATAGATGTAATCGGCCCTGCCACAGCTATCCTATAATCTGGAGCACTGTTTCTTCAAGAGAGCTCAGAAGATGCAGGCCCACTTTCAAGTTCTGTCTTGCTCACTCCTGTTACTTGTCCTCCAAGAGATGGGGCAGAATTTCACTGAATGTAATGCAGTGTGTTTTGGGTGATGTGCTGCTTTAACCTGATAGCTGCAGGCATACTGAAGCAACGAAAGGGGAATTTCAGGCTAACAGACTGGTACATGTGCAAGTGTAGAGTTTCAGAATGTTAGTCCTGATTGCTGATGGGCGAATGATGAATACGTACGGTGAGAGGTTAGTATTGTGATGTGTAGCAGATGTCGGCTAAAGATACATCCTCTGACATTGACCACCCATGTGACGTCATTGAACTCTTTGCAACACTGGTGCCAGCTTCTCAAAGACAATCTGAGGCAATTGATTATATTGGCCCCTGGGAAAGATTGCTTCTCTCTCCTTTGGATCTTCTGCACTAATGCTTCAAGCACTGAGTGGGAAATCTCAGGAGCTCTCTCTGTTCTGCTGCTCCATTTGTAAATATATCCTTGCAGCCACTTGCTGCAGACAGCTAGCTACTCCTGCACAATGAATACTGTTCCTCTTGCTGCCTAAAAATCTGCTCTCAGACAAAGCATTTTGTTTTATTTATTCATTTTCACAGTACAGGTATTGCTGCCAAGACCAGCATTTTACTACTTCTATTTTGTTTCCCTTAAAGAAGTGAAACTGGATTTTTTTTGAGATTGGCTGTTGTCCAGGTACTGAAGATCATCTCTCAATTCCACTGAGTGAGGAGTTTCAATATTTTGACCTAATAATGATAAAGGAATAGCGGCATATGTCAAAGGCAGGATGGTGTCTGGCTTGGAGAAGAATATAAATCTGAAGGTGGTTAATTCTGCCAGCTACCCTTGCTCTTCCAGCTGGTAGATATCATAGAATCGAAACCACTGCCAGAGAACCTGCTACAATATGTCCTGCAGACAGTACATAGTGCAGTTTTGGTTTGCCAGTGGTGGGAAACTGGACTTTAAAGGAAAGAGTACTAATCAAATAGACTGCTGTTTCCTGGATCATTTTGAGCTTCTGCAGTGTTGTAGCTAACTTCATCCACATTTGTTGAGTATTCCATCACACTTTCACATATTAGTTGTTAGAGGAGCTTTTGAGAGTCAGAAGGTGTGTTGTTAAGCAAGAATCAGAAGATACATTGTTAAATTTGAGAGGGTGCAGAAAACGTTTTCAAGGATGTTGCTAGGGTTGGAGGGTTTGAGCTACAGGGAGAGGCTGAACGGGCTAGGGCTTTTTCCCTGGAGCGTTGGAGGCTGAGGAGTGACCTTATAGAGGTTTGTAAAATCATGAGGGGGCAAGGATAGGGTGAGTAGCCAAGGTCTTTTTTCCTGGGGGGGGGGGGGAGTCTAAAAGGTCATAGGTTTAAGGCAAGAAGGGAAAATTTAAAAAGGATCTGAGGGGTAGCTTTTTCATGCCGAGGGTGGTGCATGTATAGGACGAACTGCCACAGGAAGTGGTGCAGTCTGGTACAATTATGACATTCAAAAGGCATCTGGATGGGTACACGAACAGCAAGGTTTGGAGGGATCTGGGCCAAATGCTGGCAAATGGGACGAGGTCTGATTGGGCTGTCTGGTCAGCACACACGAGTTCGACCGAAGGGTACGTTTCCGTGCTGTATGACTGTATAACTCCCAAAAGAAGTGCCTGTTGTAATTGCCATGATATTTGTGTGGCTGGTCTAGTTGTGTTTATGATCTATGGTAATCATCCCTAGGATGTTGATCTGGTGCTTCAGCATTAAACATCAAGGGCAGGTGGTTAGATGCTGTCCTATTGGGAGATGGTTATTGATTAATGTTGTGGTTGTTACTGTCCAAAGCTGGATGTTGTACTGTAGATGACTTCATTCTTTCAGGAAAGGTGAGTGGAATTAAATGCTGTATGATTATTGGGGAAGCATCCCAGTTTTGACCTTTTGACAGAGCAAAGGTGATTGACAATGGGCATACAAAGCACGTTTGTAAAGCCATAACTCAGATGGTTGCTGCTACATTGGTCCAGTCCCATCCAAACTAATCTCCAGAGCACATGACCTAGATCTCTGTTCCACCCTCTGCAACTGGATCCTCAACATCCTGATCCATAGACCACAATCAGTGAAGATATACAACAGCACCTCTTCTGTGACAATCCTCAGCATTGGTGCTCCACAAGAATGTGTGTTCAGCCTCTTACTGTACTACGTGTACACTTGTGACTGTGTGGCCAAATTTTGTCCAAACTTCATCTACAAGCTCAATGATGACACCACTGTTGTCGGCCAAATATCAAACAATGACGAGACAGAATACAGAAAGGAAATAGAATGTTTGGTGTTGTGGTGCAAAGCTGACAATCTCTCCCTCAATGACAGCAAAACTAAAGAACTGATCATTGCCTTTTAGGAAGAACAGAGGACACGCCCCAATCGGTATCAATGGAGCTGAGATGGAAAGGGTCAAGAACATCAAGTTCTTTCAAGGGACGATAACTAACAATCTGTCCTGGACCACCCATGTAGATGCCATAGTCAAGAAGGCTCATTCAGGAGGCTAAGGAAATTTGGCATGTCCAGAAGAACCTTCACCAAATTTTACAGATGTTTCATACAAGGCATTCTATCTGGTGCATAAGTATGGCGACCGATCTGTCCAAGATCTTAAGAAACTACAGAAAGTTATGAACATAGCCCAGACCATCAGGCAAGCCAACTTCCCCCCATTGACTCCATCTACACTTCTGGTTGCTGTGGAAAGATAGCCAACGTCATCAAGGACCCATCTCACCTTGCTTATAATCTTTTCCAACCTCTTCCACCAGGCAGAAGATATGAAAGCTTAAACACATGTACCAATGGGTTCAAGAACAACTTCTACCCCACTTCTATTAGACTGCTAAATGGCCCTTTCAAATTTCAAATCTAATGTTGATCTTCCTTTTGTGCATCTCCTGTGCAGCCATAACTTTGTATGCATCACTCTGTTCAATCGCCCTATGATCTGTATTTTCTTGTATGTTATGATCTGCCAGTACGGCATGCAAAACAAAACTTTTTACTGTACTTATGTACATGTGACAACAATAAATCAAATCAAATCAAACAAGAATGTCAGTACAAATGACAGTGGTGACATGCAGCCTAAAGATCATGAGCCATAACTGACTTTGATTGACACTCATTAGAGAGTGAATTAAATGGAGCTCCCGTGATATTTCAATCTCACCAGGCCACAGTGGGATCCTGTGGTCAGCCAGTACATTTAATATTTCTGTGTAATGTCTCAAAGTGGTATTAGTCTAAAGACCATTTCTTTTTATGTTGCTGTAGTTTTGATTGTGGACTGAAATAGGAAAATGACTGTTTTCAAATCAAGGATTGTGGAAGCGATTGCTGCACTTTGTTTAAAAACAAATAATTGAAACTCATTGTACATGGACGTTACATGACTGCTTTGTTTACATGAGCTGCTCCTTTGTCAGATGAAGTTACTGACCAGGCCTATATCCCTGGTCATCGTAGGGGAGAGATGTAGTAACCGGAACTAGCCGATCTTATTGACTACCAGGTCCTTGATTGGGATTGTTAACCTGGGCCAATCAGGAAGCCCTGGCTGACCAATATTAACAGGGGATTTACAGTCCCCTGAGTTCAGGTGACTCACTTCAAGTTGGCTGGCCACAGCCAGTGTACTGTGCATGTGTAAATAAAGGATGACTTGATAACAGGATACCAGCCTCTATACAGTTATGCCAGTTAACATTAATTAATGGTAATTTATTTGATCTCTGGTATGGAGGGATTGTCTTATGGGCAATTATGCAGAAGGGCTGGAACCAGGGGATCAAAATGAGATTCAGCTGGCAACAAGTAGCTGATTGGTTTGTGGAGTTGTGACCATCTATGGATAACAAAGGCCTTCTGCCAGTCAATAATTAAGTGATTGGTTAAGTGGTAGATCTCTGCAGAAATCCTGAAGAAAGCCAGATCTCACCTTCCATCTGTTGTTTTGCAGTTATAAGCTGTTGTTTTTAATAAATAAGTCAGAGACTTTATAATTTGTGAACCAGTCATTCTGTGCCTTCTACAAGGAATTAGAAAGTACCTGGAGAAAAAAAAAATGAAGAACAGCAAGTCCTGGCAAGCAGAAGTGAACTGTGTGGCCAGAGGCCATTGAACTGTTTTCCTAGATATTACCTCTGCCCATAAGATCAGTTTTTTGCCTGGCTATGTGTATATGGGGGTATTTTGTAAGGGGGACAGAGTTTTAACCAGTAGAGACCTATGTCAAGTTATATAGTTTATGTTTGTTTAACTGTAGCTAGAATCTATTTATTGTATGAAGTAGTAATTCTTGTTAATTACAGAAACCTGGTCCACATTTTCTCTAAATAAAATTTGAGAACTTCAGCATACTTTTGTAAAAGCTTTAGCTTTTTTGTGATGACTCTGGGAATAATGGGGCTTGGTTTCCACCATGCTACCCCCGTGAGGTCTGATATTAGGCCCAACATTGCTTGCTGCAAACCATGCACATACAAGTAAAGCACTAAGGTACATCACACTGGCAATGCAGATTGATCTTACTGACTTGTACGTTGCATTGAATATTTATTGGCCTCTTGTGAGAATACGGCTGGAGCATAGTGAAGAAATGGGAGGCCCAAGTGGTGAAAGAAGGCATTGGTAGGAGCAGTGTACAGACCCACATACAGTAGCCACACTGTGGCAAAGACTATAAAACCAACAAATGATAGGAGCATATAAATAGAATAGAGCTATAATTATGGGTAACATTATTCTTCATGATGTGGAGGTGTAGGTGTTGGACTGGGGAGGACAAAGTCAGAAGGTTTCAAGCACCAGCTTATAGTCCCTCAGGTTTATTTGAAATCACAAACGTTCGGAGCAGTGCTCCTTTGTCAGATGAAGTTACTGACCAGGCCTATATCCCTGGATATTGTAGGGGAGGGTTGTAGTGACTGGAACCAGCTGGATTTTATTGACTACAAGGTTCTTGATTGGGAATGTTAACTTGGGCCAATCAGGAAGCCAGCAGTAGCCATGATCCTATTGAATGACAGAGCGGGCTCAAGGAGCTGAATGGCCAACTCCTGTTCCTATTTCTGATGGTCTTATGGTGATTTAGAGAGATTACATTAGATGTCTGCAATGCAGTATATTGAATGGCCACTTCAAGTGCTTGTTTATTGGAAGGTTTTTGGCCTGGATACTTTCTTTCTAGATTTTCTGGTTGTAGTGTAATAGCTAATTCATTGTTTTTAATTTCATCCTCGCCAAGGATTTGGGATCCTTTCTACCGAAGCCACTTTCAGTTGTTTGGTGGCATCTTTGAATATTGCTGAAAAGAGATGAAATATTGAAAATATTGGTATTACACTCATCAGGATAAAGGCAAGAAATTCAAATTTTAAATGATCCTAATCATTTATACTACAGGGGAAATGTGTATTGATTGACCAAGGCATTGTCATAGAAAAAGCAACAGAGAATAGAAACTCTCAAAAAAGACAAGACTTGGACACATTGCTTTTACACATAAAGAATGGGTCTCACTGTGTAAGCATATCACTTCGAATATGCATAAATGAGCCATGTTATGAGCCCAACTGATCATCTGAAATTGGCTGTTAGTCTGGCTGCTAACATGCTTGACTAATTTGGAGGTCTTCCAGTGCTGCAATTTGTGGAAATTAAAATTGCCTGTACAATTCACCAAAGAATGTTAATATCTACCTGGTTAGATTAGATTAGATTAGATTCCCTACAGTGTGGCAACAGGCCCTTCGGCCCAACAAGTCCACACCGCCCCTTGCAGCATCCCACCCAGACCCATCCCCCTATAACCCACACACACCCCTGAATACTACAGGCAATTTAGCATGGCCAATCCACCTAGTCAGCACATCTTTGGACTGTGGGAGGAAACCGGAGCACCCAGAGGAAACCCACGCAGACACGGGGAGAATGTGCAAACTCCACACAGACAGTTACCCGAGGCTGGAATCGAACCCGGGTACCTGGTGCTGTGAGGCTGCAGTGCTAACCACTGAGCCACCGTGCTGCCCCATTGATGAATACCCTTCACAGAAGGGAATCAGCCACCTCTTCCCTGTCTAGTGCACACTGGTTCAAGGCCCATATCATGTGGCTGACTCTGTATGTAATTTTCCCCTACATAGAGATGGCAAGAAGAGTAAGTAATTGGACAGGCTGGTCCTGGAGAGATACTCATCTTCTTCTCACCTCTCCACAATCCTCTGTGAGATTAGATCCACTTTTTAGGGACTTGCTTGACCCAGCATAATTCAAGGCCCATAAATGTGAATTAATGACCACATAAGAACCTCAACTCACCTGCCTTCCTGTTGATTGATTAAGGTAGCTAGCTTTCTGACTGGGAAACCAGAGTGACCTGTTTGTTAAGTTAGGGGTGGGGATGCCTCTAATTGTCCAAACTGGACCATGGAGTCGGGTGGAGAGGATCGTAAAGCAGTAGCCTCTGAAAGTCAACCAATACCCTTCACTCTAACCTCCCTCAGCATTCACCCCACTCTCCCTACAATCTCCATCCCAAGACAAGACGTTACAAGTCACTTACCTTCTTGCCGCTGCATCTGCTGAGGAGTAAGCCTTCTGATTGGCCAGCAGCTTCTGACAACCCAGGACACCCCACCCACACTCTCATGTTGGCTCTTGGCAGCATTGCTCACCTCCTCAGAATAAGTAAAACATTGAAATAGAAAGAAAAAAAAATTGTAAAAGATCTGTTCTGCCAAACCTAATAACCTTAATCTGGCTCATGCATTAAGTCACAATCCAGCAGCAACAAACTGCTTCTTTTCACCAGTAATTTTGCAGGTAGGTCTGTGAAAACAACAGGTTAAGGTACACTGATCCACACTTCTGAAATGACTGCTGGCTAGAGCATCTCACTCTTATGCTGGCAGCACCTTCCAGGCAATAGATTGAGGATAATTTCATATTTCCCATAGGTTTTGTTAAATCTTTCATTAATACCTATTCCAGCTTATTGGACATGATGAAAAAAAAGGAGTCTATGTATCATATATTTCTACAGATTAATCTTAGACCTTCTTGCTAGCAAGATTTACCAGTGACGGAATAAATCATTTATCAGACTCTGACAGCCTCACACACTAATCATTCATTTTCCTCCAGGTTGTAGAGTGAGAATATGTGTCATGGAGATTTGACACTGATAAATGTGCCATGACTTTTTCTTGCTAATTTGACTTGTGACTTTTGCTGACAAATGAAACTTTCTTTCGTGCAAACCTTGGCTGATTCTTGATGTGATGTTTCATCAATTAGTCTTCTCGATTAGACACGGTTGAAATAGACAAGTTGGGTGATTTATATGGGGGTGAATGAGTTATTTTTTATTTTAAAAATTGCTTTTCTAACTAATGTTGCATCATTATGCCATTACTGTGTCAATCATCGTAGCTTAGTAGCAAGTTTGTCCCATTAAATACTGATAACCTCAGCTTGTTGTTGATTGGGAAAATTAAACCGAAATAAAATTCAGCCCATCATTTACAAACTCCTAACAGAAATCCCCACCCCAGGTCAGCAATTTTTGTAATGTGAACACATCCAGAGTAAACACCGTAGGATTTGGGGCGAGGGGGTGGTGGTGAAGTTATGTTTTGGTTGGATCCAATTAAGATAAGAACCATAGGTTTGTGATATTCAAAATACTGTGCTTATGCACTTCCATAGTTTGCACAGTGCTGCATTTCGCAAGTTAAATCTTGCTCTTTGAGAAGCTGTAGCGATATGGTTTTATCTTACAGTTGTCTAGGGATTGCACAATCCAATAAGGACTCAACACTCACAAGGGACTGCAGTTTGTCATGTAAAGAAAAGTTTTGCTGTAACAAAAAGGCTGCCTGATTGTTCACGTGGCATCACGGGGATACGTAGTCAATACGTCTTTGCTCTGATGCTGAAGAGTTGGATGCCCTGCTGCAGGAGGTTCATTGAGAGGCTGGGAGCTTGAAGCATGACCTTGAAAATCATCACTGGAGCATGGAGGGAGGTCACCAACCCAAACCAATTCACTCAGCTAATGTGAGCCTCGCTGCAAATGAAGTATGTTTCGACCATTTAGAGGATGAATGTATCAGTGGTCAATTTTTCTCACATTTTTGGATCCTGCAACAATCTCACAGCCTCAGATTGGCAATTCAAAGTGATCTCGGAGGTACCATACAAAGCAAGAAAAACAATACTGTTCACTAAATCTGTATATATGACAACAGTAACTTATGATGTGCCAGTGTTGGACTGAGGTTGACAAAGTCAGAAGTCACATGACACCAGGTTATAGTCCAACAGATTTATATGAAATCATAAGTTTTTGCAGCGCTGCTCCTTTGGCAGGTGAAGTGGAGCGAAGCACACAGGCACAGAATTTATATGCAGTGAAATAATGGCAAGATAATTCCAGGTAATGAATGTCAAAAGATAGATGCAGAGAGTGTGAATGGAGTGTCAGCAAGCTGAACAACAGGTCTTTGCAGATGATAAGGAGTATCAACTGCATGATTAAAGTTTCAACAACTGAATAGCAAGTGAAGGGATGGCCTATGGTCTGAATAATAAGTACAAAAAAATCAAAAACAAATGATGCTGGAGACAAACCAAATGGCTGGAATGACGTGCTAGGTACAGGAGTCGCATGCGAGGGCCTAACAAGTAATCCAAAACTGTACAAACAAGTTAATGTAGAGAGATAATAACAAGTTATCAGGGTGATTGTGTCTAAACAGAACAGAAAGGAAGATTTAACACTGAACAGAATGATGGCATTGCATGTAGTGCAGTATGAACACAAGTTCATGGTTGAGGCAGTCCTCATGGGTACGGAACTTGGTTATCTGGGCCCATGATAACAGCCTCAGCCATGATCTTGGGTTCATATAAGAGAATGGTCAAAGAAAGAGTAGGGCCGATCAGGGATAGCATAGGGAACTTGTGTGTGGAGCCTGAGGAGGTAGGGGAAGCCCTAAATGAGTTTTTTGCTTCTGTCTTTACGAAAGAAACGACCTGTGTAGTGAATGAAACCTTTGAAGAGCAGGTGTGCATGCTGGAATGGATAGAGATAGAGGAAGCTGATGTACTGAAAATTTTGTCAAACATTAAGATTGACAAGTCGCCAGGCCCGGATCAGATTTGTCCTCGGCTGCTTTGGGAAGCGAGAAATGCAATTGCTTCGCCACTTGCGAAGATCTTTGCATCCTCGCTCTCCACTGGAGTCGTACCTGAGGACTGGAGAGAGGCAAATGTAATTCCTCTCTTCAAGAAAGGAAATAGGGAAATCCCCGGCAATTATAGACCGGTAAGTCTCACGTCTGTCGTCTGCAAGGTGTTAGAAAGGATTCTGAGGGATAAGATTTATGACCATCTGGAAGAGCATGGCTTGATCAAATACAGTCAACACGGCTTTGTGAGGGGTAGGTCATGCCTTACAAACCTTATCGAGTTTTTTGAGGATGTGACTAGTAAGGTTGATGAGGGTCAAGCTGTGGATGTGGTGTATATGGACTTCAGTAAGGCATTTGATAAGGTTCCCCATGGAAGGCTCATTCAGAAGGTCAGGAGGAATGGGATACAGGGGAACTTAGCTGCTTGGATACAGAATTGGCTGGCCAACAGAAGACAGCGAGTGGTAGTAGAAGGAAAATATTCTGCCTGGAAGTCAGTGGTGAGTGGGGTTCCACAGGGCTCTGTCCTTGGGCCTCTACTGTTTGTAATTTTTATTAATGACTTGGACGAGGGAATTGAAGGATGGGTCAGCAAGTTTGCAGACGACACAAAGGTCGGAGGTGTCGTTGACAGTATAGAGGGCTGTTGTAGGCTGCAGCGGGACATTGACAGGAAGCAGAGATGGGCTGAGAGGTGGCAGATGGAGTTCAACCTGGATAAATGCGAGGTGATGCATTTTGGAAGGTCGAATTTGAAAGCTGAGTACAGGATTAAGGATAGGATTCTTGGCAGCGTGGAGGAACAGAGGGATCTTGGTGTGCAGATACATAGATCCCTTAAAATGGCCACCCAAGTGGACAGGGTTGTTAAGAAAGCATATGGTGTTTTGGCTTTCATTAACAGGGGGATTGAGTTTAAGAGTCGTGAGATCTTGTTGCAGCTCTATAAAACTTTGGTTAGACCGCACTTGGAATACTGCGTCCAGTTCTGGGCGCCCTATTATAGGAAAGATGTGGATGCTTTGGAGAGGGTTCAGAGGAGGTTTACCAGGATGCTGCCTGGACTGGAGGGCTTATCTTATGAAGAGAGGTTGACTGAGCTCGGTCTCTTTTCATTGGAGAAAAGGAGGAGGAGAGGGGACCTAATTGAGGTATACAAGATAATGAGAGGCATAGATAGAGTCGATAGCCAGAGACTATTTCCCAGGGCAGAAATGGCTAGCACGAGGGGTCATAGTTTTAAGCTGGTTGGTGGAAAGTATAGAGGGGATGTCAGAGGCAGGTTCTTTACGCAGAGAGTTGTGAGAGCATGGAATGCGTTGCCAGCAGCAGTTGTGGAAGCAAGGTCATTGGGGTCATTTAAGAGACTGCTGGACATGCATATGGTCACAGAAATTTGAGGGTGCATCCATGAGGATCAATGGTCGGCACAACATTGTGGGCTGAAGGGCCTGTTCTGTGCTGTACTGTTCTATGTTCTATGTTCTATTAATTAGTTTGAACACTTTTGGATTATTTGTTAGACCCTCGGCATCGTATCGTATCATTCCAGTCATTTGGTTTGTCTCCAGCACAATCCTAGTTTTGATTTTTTGTAATTATTAATCGGATCCCTCCTATTTAGCTGTTGACACATTCCTCACACCATTTGACTCACCTGCAAAGACCTGTTATTCAGTCTATCGACACTCCACTCACACTATTTGTATTTATCTTTTGACATGCCTAATTACCTGAACTTATCTTGCCATTGTGGCACTGCATATAAATTCTGTGCTAGTGTCCTTCCCTCCAGTGCTCTGAAAACTCACGATTTCAAAGAAACCTGTTAGACGATAACCTGGTGTCATGTGACTTCTAACAATAAATCAATTCATTTTTTTCCCTAGGCCAGTTTGACACAGTTAACTTGAAGATAGAGGTTGAAGATCAAACATCAAAGTTCATATAGCATTCTCCACATGTGTGAAACCTGCCAATGGAATCATCAGTTATAAATGCAATTTTTCTAGAGATCGGACAACTGAGTTTTACAAGCTGGTAAATAACTTTCTGTGTGTCTGGTAAGCCTCCTGCATCAAGAATTGGCATTTGTTGTTTCTTCTTTAAATAATGAGGGTACTGCTAAACAATGAAGGAATCATAGCTGACTGCTACATGATGGCTATTATGATGCATAGAATGATATAGCACAGGAAGAGGCCATTTTGCCCATTGGGCTCGTTCAAGCCCTGACAGCTATCTGTTTAATCCTATTTACTGCATGCTGTGTATACCAGTCTTGTATAAGCATTTAACAAATTCCTTTTTAAGTGTTACTATTAAATCTGCTTCCAAGCGGTGAGAGAGCAGAAGTAGTCCACTCACCCCATCGCATCTGCTCCACCATTCAACGAGATCATAGTTGATCTGATCGGCTCCATTTTCTGCCTTTTCCCAACAGCCCTTGATTCCCTTTCTGATTAAAAATCCATCTTTCTCAGCCATGAATATACTAAATAACCCAGCCTCAACAGTGCTGTGCAGTAAAGAATTCCACTGACTGTCTACCCTCTGAGAGAAGAAATTCCTCCTCATCTCTGTCTTAATTGTGCATTATCTCATTCTCAGATTATGCCCTCTGGTCACTCCCAGAAGGAGTAACAACCTTTCTGCATAAACCCTGTCAAGTCCCTTTAGAATTTTGTATGTTGCAGTAAACGCACCCCTTATTCTTCTATATTCCAATGAGTACACACCCAACGTACTCAACCTCTTCTTGTAAGACAGTCCTTCCATACCTGGTGTTAGCCTACTTACTCTTCTTTGGACTGCTTCCAATGTCATGCTTTCTTCCCTTAGATAAGGGGCCCAAAACAGTTCACGGTATTCCAGCTGTGGTCTTGCATATTTTAAACATAGCCTCCCTAACATTTTGTACTCCATTCCTTTTGAAATCAAGGCTAATATTCCATTTGAATTCCCTATTACATCCTAAACTTGAACACTGGCTGTTTGTGTTCCATGGACAAGGACTCCCAAATCCTATAGCTTTAGCTTTCTGAAGTCTTTCTCCATTTAAATAGTATTCTCCTCCTTTATTCTACCTGCCAAAGTGTGTAACCTCATAGTTCCCCAGATTATATTCCATCTGTCAAGTGTTTTGCCCACTCACTTCACCTGTCTATTCCCACAGCAGGCTCTTTGTGTCATCACCATTTGCTTTCCCATTCATTTTTGAGCCATCTGCAAACTTGGTAGTATATTCACTTTTCTCATCTAGATTATTCATATTTATTTGTAGATAATTGTTGAGCAGCATTGATCCCTGTGACACTCCACTAGTTGTGATCCTGAAAATGACCTTTGTATCCCAACTCTCTGTCTTCTATTAGTAAGCCAGTTCTCTAGCCGTGCTAATATACTACCTCCAACACCAAGGGATCTTATCTTATTAAATGGCCAAATGTGTGATACCTTAACAAATGCCTTCTGAAAATCCAAATACATGATATTCATCCTCCCTTTGAGGGAAGTCTTCCAAATCACAAGCCGTTGCATAAAAAAGATTCTTATCTCACCTCTGTACTTTTACTAATTACCTTAGTTAATGTCTTCACTGAATTCACAGTTCAGCCATTGGAAACAGTTTCTCGTACTTGATTTTATCAAGAACTTCATGATTTTGAACTCCGAAATTAAAATTTTTCCTTAACATTTTCTGTCCTAAGGACAGCAATCCCAGGTAGCCTAGTATCTCTAAGTAGCAAAAGTGCTGCATCCCTAGTATCACTGCAAAAATTTCACCAAAAATCTTTTCTAAGACTGCGACAAAATGCAGGGAATTTAAACCAAAGGACAGTATCATAAAGGTCAAAGGACAATGAGGTTTGCTTGGGACCGATGGATTATCGCAAGCTGAGGGTCAGGTTGATTCTCAACAGGCTGTGAAGTCCAGTTCTGGTCGCCCAGTTATAAGAAGAATATTATAAAGCTGGAGAGGATTCAGAACAGACTTACCAGGATGTTGCTGGGTATAGAAAGTTTGTATTATAAAAAGAGGCTGGATATACTGGGACTTTTTTCACTGCAAGGTACAAGGTTGAAAGGTGACCTGATAGAAGTTTACAAAATAATGACAGCTATCGACAGAGTTAATGGCAGTTGTGTGTTCCCTAGGATGGGGGATTTCAAGACTAGGGGGCACATTTTTAAGGTCAGAGGAGATACATTTACAAAAGGAATGAGTGGAAAACTTTTTACACAGAGGGTGGTTCACATGTGGAATGAACTTCCTGAGGAAATGGTGGATGTGGGTACAGTTAGAACATTTAAAAGGCATTTGGATAGTACATGGATAGGAAAGGTTTGGAGCGATATGGGCCAGGAGAATGTAGGTGGGACTAGTTTAGTTTGGGATTATATTCCGCATGGACTGGGTTGGCCAAAGGGTGTTTCTGTGCTGTATAAATCTATATAGTCAATGTCAATACAAACATTGCAGTGCACAGTTGGCACAGAACTAACTGTCCTTGATGGATACAGGTTTAGCTCCCAGTCGCCCACAGGACATTAAAACATAGAATGTTGCTTTTCCTTACGGAATTTGACCAAGGGAACTCAAGAGAAGTGGGAACAATACTCAATGACACCTTCATTTATATAAATAAGTGTTCAAGGTCTGGATTTGTTTAATGTACTGGATGGAGATGCTGTTGTACCTGCATTTAAAGTCAATGCACAGAAAGTATTGGTCAGTTACCTGACTTTGGAAATTTGGCAAGTTGTTTGAAAGGATTATTAGGGATGGTTAGCATGACCACTTGAACAGGGTAAACCCAAATAACTATAGATGCTGGAAATCGGAAACAAAAACAGAAGTTGCTGGAAAAGCTCAGCAGATCTGGCAGCGTCTGTGGAGAGAAATCAGAGTTAATGTTTCAGGTCCACTAACCCTTTCTTGGAACTGAGGTTGGCTAGGAAAAAGAGATAATGGGAACTGCAGATGCTGGAGAATCCAAGATAATAAAATGTGAGGCTGGATGAACACAGCAGGCCCAGCAGCATCTCAGGAGCACAAAAGCTGACGTTTCGGGCCTGGACCCTTCATCAGAGAGGGGGATGGGGTGAGGGTTCTGGAATAAATAGGGAGAGAGGGGGAGACGGACCAAAGATGGAGAGAAAAGAAGATAGGTGGAGAGGAGAGTATAGGTGGGGAGGTAGGGAGGGGATAGGTCAGTCCAGGGAGGACAGACAGGTCAAGGAGGTGGGATGAGGTTAGTAGGTAGATGGAGGTGCGGCTTGGGGTGGGAGGAAGGGATGGGTGAGAGGAAGAACCGGTTAGGGAGGCAGAGACAGGTTGGACTGGTTTTGGGATGCAGTGGGTGGGGGGGAAGAGCTGGGCTGGTTGTGTGGTGCAGTGGGGGGAGGGGACGAACTGGGCTGGTTTAGGGATGCAGTAGGGGAAGGGGAGATTTTGAAGCTGGTGAAGTCCACATTGATACCATTAGGCTGCAGGGTTCCCAGGCGGAATATGAGTTGCTGTTCCTGCAACCTTCGGGTGGCATCATTGTGGCAGTGCAGGAGGCCCATGATGGACATGTCATCTAGAGAATGGGAGGGGGAGTGGAAATGGTTTGCGACTGGGAGGTGCAGTTGTTTGTTGCGAACTGAGCGGAGGTGTTCTGCAAAGCGGTCTCCAAGCCTCCGCTTGGTTTCCCCAATGTAGAGGAAGCCACACCGGGTACAGTGGATGCAGTATACCACATTGGCAGATGTTCAGGTGAACCTCTGCTTAATGTAGAATGTCATCTTGGGGCCTGGGATAGGGGTGAGGGAGGAGGTGTGGGGGCAAGTGTAGCATTTCCTGCGGTTGCAGGGGAAGGTGCTGGGTGTGGTGGGGTTGGAGGGCAGTGTGGAGCGAACAAGGGAGTCACGGAAAGAGTGGTCTCTCCGGAAAGCAGACAGGGGTGGGGATGTAAAAATGTCTTGGGCGGTGGGGTCGTATTGTAAATGGCGAAAGTGTTGGAGGATGATGCGTTGTATCTGGAGGTTGGTGGGGTGGTGTGTGAGAACGAGGGGGATCCTCTTAGGGCGGTTGTGGCGGGGGCGGGGTGTGAGGGATGTGTTGCGGGAAATACGGGAGACGCGGTCAAGGGCGTTCTCGATCACTGTGGGGGGAAGGTTGCGGTCCTTAAAGAACTTGGACATCTGGGATGTGCGGGAGTGGAATGTCTTATCGTGGGAGCAGATGCGGCGGAGGCGGAGGAATTGGGAATAGGGGATGGAATTTTTGCAGGAGGGTGGGTGGGAGGAGGTGTATTCTAGGTAGCTGTGGGAGTCGGTGGGCTTGAAATGGACATCAGTTACAAGCTGGTTGCCTGAGATGGAGACTGAGAGGTCCAGGAAGGTGAGGGATGTGCTGGAGATGGCCCAGGTGAACTGAAGGTTGGGGCGGAAGGTGTTGGTGAAGTGGATGAACTGTTCGAGCTCCTCTGGGGAGCAAGAGGCGGCGCCGATACAATCATCAATGTACCGGAGGAAGAGGTGGGGTTTGGGGCCTGTGTAGGTGCGGAAGAGGGACTGTTCCACGTAAGGTAAGGATGGTAGATTATCCTTCCCAAAGGACATTACTGAACCAGATAGGTTTTTATGACAATCAAGATTGGTTACATGGTTGCCATTAGGTCAGCTCTCCATTTCAGATTTTTTAAAAATTGAATGCAATTTTCACTATCTGTGATTCGAACTCAATGTTCCCAGAACATTAGACTAGGAAACCCAGGCCAATCATATTATCAATACAACAGAAGAGGGACTGTTCCACGTAACCTACAAAGAGGCAGGCATAGCTGGGGCCCATGCGGATGCCCATGGCCACCCCCTTAGTCTGTAGGAAGTGGGAGGAGTCAAAAGAGAAGTTGTTGAGGGTGAGGATGAGTTCAGCTAGGCGGATGAGAGTGTCGGTGGAGGGGGACTGGTCGGGTCTGCGGGACAGGAAGAAGCGGAGGGCCTTGAGGCCATCTGCATGCGGAATGCAGGTGTATAGGGACTGGACGTCCATGGTGAATATGAGGTGTTGGGGGCCAGGGAATTGAAAGTCCTGGAGGAGGTGGAGGGCGTGGGTTGTGTCACGGACGTAGGTGGGGAGTTCCTGGACCAAAGGTGAGAAAATGGAGTCCAGATAGGTGGAGATGAGTTCGGTGGGGCAGGAGCAGGCTGAGACGATGGGTCGACCAGGGCAGGCAGGTTTGTGGATTTTGGGAAGGAGATAGAAACGGGCCGTGCGGGGTTGGGGAACAATGAGGTTGGAGGCTGTGGGTGGGAGGTCCCCTGAGGTGATGAGGTCGTGAATGGTGTTGGAGATGATGGTTTGGTGCTCGGGTGTGGGGTCATGATCGAGGGGGCGGTAGGAGGTGGTGTCGGAGAGTTGGCGTCTGGCCTCGGCGATGTAGAGGTCAGTGCGCCATACTACCACTGCGCCACCCTTGTCTGTGGGTTTGATGGTGAGGTTGGGGTTGGAGCGGAGGGAGCGGAGGGCTGCCCGTTCTGCGGGGGAGAGGTTGGAGTGGGTGAGAGGGGTGGAGAGGTTGAGGCGGTTAATGTCTCGACGGCAGTTGGAGATGAAGAGGTCGAGGGAGGGTAGGAGGCCTGGGGGTGGTGTCCAGGAGGAGGACTTGTGTTGGAACCAGCTTGTAACTGATGTCCATTTCAAGCCCACCGACTCCCACAGCTACCTAGAATACACCTCCTCCCACCCACCCTCCTGCAAAAATTCCATCCCCTATTCCCAATTCCTCCGCCTCCGCCGCATCTGCTCCCATGACAAGACATTCCACTCCCGCACATCCCAGATGTCCAAATTCTTCAAGGACCGCAACTTTCCCCCCACAGTGATCGAGAACACCCTTGACCGCGTCTCCCGTATTTTCCGCAACACATCCCTCACACCCCGCCCCCGCCCTAAGAGGATCCCCCTCGTTCTCAACCAACCTCGTCCCCACCAACCTCCGGATACAACGCATCATCCTCCAACACTTCCGCCATTTACAATACGACCCCACCACCCAAGACATTTTTACATCCCCACCCCTGTCTGCTTTCCGGAGAGACCACTCTCTCCGTGACTCCCTTGTTCGCACCACACTGCCCTCCAACCCCACCACACCCGGTACCTTCCCCTGCAACCACAGGAAATGCTACACTTGTCCCCACACCTCCTCCCTCACCCCTATCCCAGGCCCCAAGATGACATTCCACATTAAGCAGAGGTTCACCTGCACATCTGCCAATGTGGTATACTGCATCCACTGTCCCCGGTGCGGCTTCCTCTACATTGGGGAAACCAAGCGGAGGCTTGGAGACCGCTTTGCAGAACACCTCCGCTCAGTTCGCAACAAACAACTGCACCTCCCAGTCGCAAACCATTTCCACTCCCCCTCCCATTCTCTAGATGACATGTCCATCGTGGGCCTCCTGCACTGCCACAATGATGCCACCCGAAGGTTGCAGGAACAGCAACTCATATTCCACTTGGGAACCCTGCAGCCCAATGGTATCAATGTGGACTTCACCAGTTTCAAAATCTCCCCTTCCCCCACCGCATCCCAAAACCAGCCCAGTTCGTCCCCTCCCCCCACTGCACCACACAACCAGCCCAGCTCTTTCCCTCCACCCACTGCATCCCAAAACCAGTCCAACCTGTCTCTGCTTCCCTAACCGGTTCTTCCTCTCATCCATCCCTTCCTCCCACCCCAAGCCGCACCCCCATCTACCTACTAACCTCATCCCACCTCCTTGACCTGTCCGTCTTCCCTGGACTGACCTATCCCCTCCCTACCTCCCCACCTATACTCTCCTCTCCACCTATCTTCTTTTCTCTCCATCTTTGGTCCGCCTCCCCCTCTCTCCCTATTTATTCCAGAACCCTCACCCCATCCCCCTCTCTGATGAAGGGTCCAGGCCCGAAACGTCAGCTTTTGTGCTCCTGAGATGCTGCTGGGCCTGCTGTGTTCATCCAGCCTCACACTTTATTATCTTGGCTAGGAAAAAGTTGTTTTTTTATGTTGAAAATAGGTTGGGAGACTGGGGTAAGGAATAAAAAATAGATGGAGATAGAGCCCAAAGAGGGAGAAGAACAGTTGAACAGACAAAGGAGTTCAAAAATTTTAGGGCTTTTGGCACCTTCTTCCATATTCTTGACCCAACCTGGTTATCATATGGTCTGCTATTAACCCATTATTAGCCACTAATAGCCTCCATTATCAGCTAATCTTCTCCCAGACTGACCATTATCCACTCCTTTGTCAGTCCAACTGTTCTTCTCTTCCTTTGGGCTCTATTTCCACCTGTCATTTACTCCATAGCCTCCCCCACACCCCCCCCCCCCACCCACGACCCTATCTTTTGCATAAAAGCTAACTTTTTCCTAGCTACCATCAGTTCTGTGGAAGGGTCACTGGACCCAATATGTCAACTATGATGTTTCTACATAGAGTCTGCCAGACCTACTGAGCTTTTCCAGCAATTTATGATTTTGTTGCACTTGGATCTGGGACTGTTGGCCCAGGATTCTCTAAAAGTTAACTTGCAGGTAGAGTCCGTGATTAAGAAAGCGAATGTTATGTTGCCATTTATCTCAAGAGGGTTGGAATATAAAAGCAGCGATGTGCTTCTCAGGCTTTATAAAGCTCTAGTTAGGCCCCATTTAGAATATTGTGTCCAATTTTGGCCCCACACCTCAGGAAGGACATACTAGCCATGGAGCGTGTCCAGCAGAAATTCACACGATAATCCCTGGAATGGTAGGTTTAACGTACAATGAATGGCTAAGGATCCTGGGATTGTGCTCGTTCGAGTTTAGAAGGTTGAGGGGAGATCTAATAGAAACTTACAAGATAATGTATGATTAAGAAGGGGTGGATGCTAGGAAGTTGTTTCCGTTAGGCGGGGAGACTAGGACCCGTGGGCACAGCCTTAAAATTAGAGGGGGTAAATTTAAAACTGAAATGAGACGATATTTCTTCAGCCGGAGAGTGGTGGGTTTGTGGAATTCATTGCCACGGAGTGCAGTGGAGACCGGGACGTTGGATGCCTTCAAGGCAGAGATCGTCAAATTCTTGATCTCACAAGGAATCAAGGGCTACGGGGAGAGTGCAGGGAAGTGGAGTTGAAATGCCCATTAGCCATGATTTAAATGGCGGAGTGGACTTGATGGGCCAAATGGCCTTGCTTCCACTCCTATGTCTTGTGGTCTTATGGATAGGGTAGTGGTTTTAGAGTCTCTCTTCTGGAACAAGGGATCACATCTTACGAAACGAGTTGGATTTTTTGAGGCAATGAATAAGCTGGTGAAAGAAGATGACTTTCTTGATGTCATGTTGCTGAATTTTCCAAAAGCTTTTAATAAGTTGCCATGTAATAATCTACTTATTAAGAAATAAAGGCTGTGAGAATAGCTGAAAGACTTTGAGTTCAATAAATACCGTGGTTGCACGCACATAGCGTTACTGTCATTATGTTAAGAACACTGGTTGGTCTGTCAACAATTCAAATATCAGTTTGATTTTCTCTTCTTGGATTAAAAATCTGCCAATCATAAAGGATAAAAGTCCTGTTAATAACATTCAAAAACCAATCACAGCTTATTTTTTAAAGTGAAAACTGGAAGTTTTCTGAGCGAGTGCAGTGTCAGATTCCCCTACCCTCTTGCGATACAAGGTCGGAAACCACATAAAACCAGGTTATAGTCCAACGGGTTTATTTGAAAACGCAACCTTTTGAAGCCTCAGTTCTTCTTCCGGTGTTAACGAGAGAGTTAGTATCAGACACAGAATTTATAAGCAAAATATCAAAGCCTCACACCACTGTTGAAGCCATACACTAAGCTGGTAAAGTACTGTACACAATTCTAAATTTCTTGTGATAGATTTGACTGGAATAACACTAGGGGCAATAAATGGGATTGAATCCCCTATTTGCTATGAATTTTTAAAACATCTATTTTTTACCTCCCTGTACCTGACTATATGTTGCTATTTGAGAAAAAAGCTGTTTTAACATAAAAATTTCGTGCTCTGAGAAATCTAGAAAAGATGCACGACTGTAAGTTAGAGTTTTGCTCTTTTTGATTTAAATCAAGGAACACGTTTTCGCACTTTTGCTAGCCATAATCTGAAACTCTCCTTTCCAGAAGGCTGCAAGTTCTGGATCAATTGAAAGTTTCAAACAAGGCTGATTTTTTTTTGTTCAGTAAACTTATTAATTAATATTGAACAAAGATAGGTGAGTGTTCAGCTCAGCCACGATCAGTTTGAATAATGGAACAAGCTTAAAGAGCTGAACAGATTCACCCTATTCCAGTGAATGAGAAAATCACATCCAATGAGTTACTACTTTTGTTTAACATTCATTAGAGGACTGGATCTCTCCATTTGATATCTTGCTTATAAATTCTGTGTCTGAGGTTAACTCTCTCACTAACACTGGAAGAAGGACTGAGGCTCCAAAAGCTTGTGTTTTCAAATAAACCTGTTGGACTGTAATCTGGTGCTATGTGGTTTCTGACCTTGTATTGCAAGAGGGTAGGGGAATCTTTATTGCATTTAATCTCATGCCAGTGTTGGATTCTATATGTGTCCTGTGCAAACCGGTCTCATGCTGCCAGCAGGAAAGAAATAAAGACCGCAGGATCCACTTGTTTGGTGTTACATAGCACAAAAGCAACAGGAAAGCAACACAGCTCCTTCACATAATCCCAGATATAATTGTCAACAGCAAAAAGCTATTGTCACACCTCTTCTTAAATGAACTTATTAGTATATTTTAATCACTGTGAATTCAGTCACTGAATCAAAATCCAGCTGGTAGCAGCTTTTAATTGACTTCCCTTGCTAAAGCTACAGTAAATACTGCTACCTGCACATGTGATAATTTACGTAATAAACTGTTGGTGGATTTCAAGTGAGTTGGCAGTGGTAATGCATAGTCCTCTAGGGAATTTGTTGAGGCAGCTCTGCCATTTTTATTCCATAATCAAAATAAAGGCCACACCCTCAGAACATGCTCACCAAAGCAGGCACCTTCTGTGATCCTCATGCACAGTTACTCAAATACATCTGTGCATAAATGAAATGTTGAGGCTCACTCAGAAAAATATGATAAGTATGCATAAACTATAAATCATATGAGGAACTATTGAGGACTCTGGTCTCTGTATCCGATGGAGTTTAGAAGCATTAGGGGGAATCTGATTGAAACTTACAGAATACTGAGAGGCCTGGATAGAGTGGATATGCAGAAGATGCTTCCATTAGTAAGAGAGACTAGGACCTGCAGGCACAGCGTCAGAGTGAAGGGACAACCCTTCAGAACTGACATGAGGAGGAATTTCTTCAGCCAGAGGGTGGTTAATCTGTGGAACTCATTACCGCAGACGGCTGTGCAGGCCAAGTCATTAAGTGTATTTACGACAGCGATTGGTTCTTGATAAGTAAGGGGATCAATGTGGAGAAGAAGATGTCACCCAAAATTGAATGGTGGAGCAGACTTGATGGGCCAAATTGCCTAATTCTATTCTGTGTCTTATGTCTAAACCAATGTAAAACCTAAATATACCTGAATGCCCACAAGCAATATTTTCTTGTTGAGTAAAAGTCTGTAGATTGTTTTGATAACAGCAGTAAATTCGTCATAGTGTCAGAGAGCCATAGGGCTGACTTCCTCAGAAAGAGATGACTGGTGATGAGTTTAACCAGAGGGTCTCCGTGCCTCAGGTGAGGGGTAAGGTGAGAAGGTGGGACGTTATAAGAAAGACATAGTTAAACTGGAAAGTGTGCAAATTTACAAGGATGTTGCCAGGACTCATAGGCCTGAGTTATAGGGAGAGGTTGGCCAGAATAGGACTTTATTCCTTGGAATGTAGGAGAATGAGGGCTGACCTTATTGAAGGATACAAAAACATAAGAGGTATAGAAAGCATGAAAACATATAGTCTTTTTGCCCGGGATGGGGAATTGAAAACTAGAGAACATAGATTTAAGGTGAGAGGGAGAAGATTTAAGAAGGACGTGAGGGGCAACTTCTTCACACAGAGGGTGGTGCATATATGGAACAGGCTGCCAGAGAAAGTGGTTGAGGCGGGTGCAATAGCTCATTTAAAAAGCATTTGGATACATTATTGGATTAGAAAGGTTAAGAGGGATATGGACCAAATATGGGCAATTGGAACTGGCTGAGTGGGCACCATGGACCAGCTTGGGCTGAAGGGCCTGTTTCCATGCTGTATTA
Organism: Stegostoma tigrinum; assembly: GCF_030684315.1. Taxonomy (NCBI): domain Eukaryota; kingdom Metazoa; phylum Chordata; class Chondrichthyes; order Orectolobiformes; family Stegostomatidae; genus Stegostoma; species Stegostoma tigrinum. The sequence goes on along the minus strand of NC_081355.1, from coordinate 149,728,220 downwards.
CTCTATGACTCTACTCTATGACCTCAGCTGGTAATGGAATTCAACCTGTGTTTTGATATCACTCTGCATCACAAACTCTGCACAGAGTACTGATTGTATTCCAATTTCATATGAACTTAAGCTTCATTGAGTGAAACCTTTGTCATCTGGTACCAAACAAATAGTGCTAGTAAACTAAAATCATATCAAAGAAGCATCATACTGGACTTAAAACATGAACTCAGCTTCCCTCTCCACAGATATTGTCAGACCTGCTGAGTTTCCCCAGTTTTTATTTAAAGTAGTGCTGCTATCTTTTTTATGTTACAATGGACAGGGGAAGCAACATGAAACATGTACAGCTTCGTACATACAGTTTTTTTTTTCCTTTTTAATGTCTTCGGTTGCTTCTCTTCTAGGTATATGGACCAATGCTGGCACGATATTTGGAACTAGAAAAGTTGGTGCGGAATGGCTGCTGATCAACGAAAAACATCAATATGAATGCCAGAATTTTCTGCCCCTGATACCTGTACTGCCTCTTTGCGATAGCTATTTTAGTCCCATACAACATAATGGAAATTATTCTTTGTTAAGTGCAAATCCATTTGCCTTTTAAAAATTTCTGTGACATTTGATTCACCACACTTTTAGGTACTGTGTTCTAGATCTTAATAGTCTTCTGCATAAAGGCATTTCTTCTAGTTCTTCCCTTCAATGCATTTACCTTAATTCTAGGATCTTTGGCTGCCACTTTAATTGTTTGAGAATTCTTGAGTTTTGTTTTTCTTTATCAAAACTTGGTGTAATTTTGATTTTAAAAAATTACGTCTCCCTTTATCTTTTCTGCTCAAAAGGAGAATAGTAGAAATTTGTCCGTTCTCTTGATAGAACCCTGTCTCCTGCCTGATACCATCCTGCTAAACCTTTCTCATCTACAGGACTTATAAATCCTGCCTTGATGTGGTGGTGCAGAATTGTACATATTTCTCCAACTGAAGCCGAATATAAAAATTTGTTTAGATTTGGAATGACTTACTCATTTTTATATTCAGTGCTCCTAATGGCAAAACCTAGAACCCTAGAAATTTTTGAACCACAGATATCAACACTTTGATTTGTTAATATGCATCTCCAGGTTCCTTTGTTCCCACACCTCCCTCAAAATAGTATCATTAAGATTATACATCCTCTCCATGTTTCTTGTACAGTATCTGGCAGTTAAAACACGAAGTCCCATAGCCTATTTCACCAGTCAGTTCACTTCCCTGAAATCTGCAGTTGCACTGCTCACTAGTTACTATATTATCAAGTTTCGTATCATCTGCGAACTTCAAAATCAGGTTCCCTGTACCCAGATATAGGTTATTAAGCTGTAGCAAATTGATTGACAGAATGCTGATTCATTATAGTTCATAAAGAATTCAACTCAAACATTTTTAGATCAGAAGGGCGGCACGGTGGCGCCGTGGTTAGCACTGCTGCCTCACAGCGCCGGGGATCTGTGTTTGATTCCACCCTCGGGTGACTGTCTGTGTGGAGTTTGCACATTCTCCCTGTGTCTGCGAGCGTTTCCTCCGGGTGCTCCGGTTTCCTCCCACTGTCCAAAGACATGTGGGTAAGTGGCCATGCTAAATTGCCCCGTAGTGCCCAGAGATGTGTTGGTTAGATGGATTGGCCAATGGGAAATGCATTGTTGGGGTAGGGGGCTGGGTCTGAGTGGGATGCTGTTCCAGTGGTTGGTGTGGAATCGATGGGCTGAATGGCTTGCTTCCACTCTGTAGGGATTCTATGATTCAGAAGAAATAAAGTCAATTTCTGCAAATGGCATATTTTTACCTCGTAGTGCCTCGTGTTTTCTCATATTTTCTTGGTCTGCTCATTTTGGAGTTCCCATACTTCCGAGGAAGAAGCAGAGACCCATTCTCCTCTCCCTCCACTGTTGAAGTGATTAGCTTGTGTCATAGGAATCTTTATATGGTTCCACTATGCATTGGACCGGGGAGCAAGTGAGTTCTATTCAGAATGGTGTGACTCCAGGGACACAGCAGTAGAGTGCCAGAATTTTTGCTCCATGCACAAGGCAGTTCAATATTAACATAAATCTTAATTTTCCAGTCTCCAATACCATGTTGTTTGAAAATTCAGGGGAACCTGCCCACCACAAGGGATTGGGTGCCAAAATTCTCCATGACCTTGGCCCCTTAGAAATTAAGAGCAACCAGTCAAAGTTTTTTAAAATATAGTTTCTGATTTTAACGTTTCAGGGAAGGCCCTTGGTCTGGACCCCTTGTTAGGGTTATTAGCCAGAAAGCCAAGAGAAATACACAGGTTTCCAAATGAATTAGGCTGACATGGAGTCCAGATATAAAGTACTACCAGGTCTGGCTGAAGACATTTCCCAACCAACCCCTCACCCCTGCCCAAGATGGTAGTCCTACTATACGAAACTGAGTTGAATGGCAGAATGTTAAAATCCTGAAAAGCAGAAACCAGTATGAGCAGGACCGGAGGATCTGTTTCCATGCTGATTGTCTCTATGACTCTAATGCTGTAAAAGTAGGATTGGGAACAGGCCATGCAGGATTGTTTGAAAAAGATCAAGAGTTCTAGCCTTGAGATCCTGGGGAACAAATACAGAGAGACTTGACATGAGTTCATGGCGTTGATTAATGCAGTGATGAGGCAATAAGGAGGAAGAGAAAAGTTAAAAATGATGAGTGAGAGATTGAATACTAAATGTGCAAAGGAGTCACTTGTCAAAAGTCAGACTGTAACTTCTGCCTTGGAGAAGCTCATCATCTGGTAAATGTTCCCTGCAGGAACTTGAAAGAAGTGTTTAGAAATCTTGTTAAACTTGGGAGGAATATTCCAGTGGATGTGAATTTTATAGAAAAAAGAGTTTTTAAGAGTTATTAAGTTGTTTGTTACAGAAGCAGAATAGGTTTCTTTAAATACACAAATGATTGCATTTATGATCAAAGAGATGATAGATTTACTTCTACTACAATACAGCTGGATATAGAGTTATAGAGCACAAAAACAGACCCTTCAGTCCAATCTGTGCATACTAACCAGATATCCTAAACTAATCTAGACCCCTTTTCCATGTATATCAGCACGAAGCTTGCATGTTAGCTGGACCGAATGTTGGATCTCATGCAGGAAGTGAATCTGACTTAGGAAACAGTTCGGAAGGGCTCAACCAGAGAGAAAGTGTCCTCTCAGGTTTTGGGATGCTCCACTGGGGACCTTGGTGGAAGAAAGGGAGAGATATCCTCCATCCATTGAGGGGAAGGAAATCCTCCAGATACACATTGATTTGGAATGTACATTTGCGATTGTGTTTATTTTTGCATTATGTCCAAGATGAAGTTTGATAGTCAATGGTTGGAGGAAGCTTAGGTGTGATATTGCTGGTAAATGAAGAGGGTGGTTTGCAACTTTTGCTGTCACATTCAAATTAGTTCTTCACGGAATGACTGGGCAAAAGTGGGCTGGTAATCTTCCCACTTTCACTTCCTCCTTTTTCCTTTATTTCCCCTTTCTTCCTTCCTCTCCCGAACAGCATTCCTTGTCCTACATGATCTCTGTTCATTGTCCTTGTCATACTATATTCTGAGGGGAATGCCTATTAGTGCAACCACACCTGGGAACAACTGGTTTGTGCAGAAGCCACAGATTTCAAGAGAATGCCCTACATCACTAGTCATAGCATCTCTGTAGACATTTACATGTTGAAAGAAGTAAAGATTTCACCACACATTTGCCAAATCATTGCATTGGCCAAGAGAGGGTTAAGCCCTTATTACACTGTAAAGAGTTATGATCTCCTTCTGTAGCAGTTGTTAGGGAATCTTTACCAATCTAGAATGCATAATCAACAATAGGAGCTGAAGTGAACTTATTGGCTGGCTCATTAAAATCAATATGGTCTTGTTGCCATTGAATTAGGGTTGCAAGCTGTTATGATTTCAGAAGAAGGAAGAAGAAGCGTGGTGGTTTGTGATGCAGAGTGATGCCAACAATGTGGAGTCAATTCCTCTACCAGCTGAGTTTACTATGAAAGCTTTACCTTCTCAACCTCGCCTGATGCATGGTGACCTCAGGTTAAACTCACCAGCAGTCCTTCTGTGATGAGAGAGCAGCCCTGTGGTCCTCTGGGACTCTGGCAACTACTGATCATGGTAGATACAAGCTCTAGATTGATGTGTTTTGCAGGTTGTGGATAAAGCTGTAATAATTTGTTACAGGAATATGAAACAAATTATATCACATTTATAAATAAATACATGTTTACTAAATAACTTCTTAACAGTTATATGTTACACTATAATTATTCTGTTTTCCACTAATTTAACAATAAAGTAAATTATAACTATCAACGTGAATCAGAATATGCCATATTTTATTTAGAAGAAGAGAGACTGAGTCTGAAATTGGAAGGCAGAGTCTCTACTTTGATCAAATTTTTGGGTGTTTTAAATTTTAAGAGAAACTTTACAAAATAGCATTGCTCTTTCAAAAACTGCAAATGCTAGAGATGTGAAATAAAAACAGAAAAAATGTTGGAAATGCTCAGCAGGTCTGACAGCATCTGTGGTGAGACAGGGTAATGTTTCACATTTGATGACTTTCATTAGAAATATATTTGATCAAGCACAGTCAGTATGTCTTCATGAAGGGGAAATCATGCCTGACAAAATATTACAACTCGTTGAGGAGCTAACAAGGAGGATTGATAAAAGCAGTGGATGTAACATATTTGGGTTTTCAGAAGATGTTTCAATAAGTACCACTCACTAGGCTACGTAATATGGTGCTGGAGATAGCATATTAGCATGAATAAAGGTTTAGCTAACTGGTAGAAGACGGAGAGTTGGGATAAGGAGTCATTTTCAGGATGGTGACAAGCAACAAGTGGTGAAGAGATTGGTGCTGGGGCCACAGTTATTTATAATCTATATTCATGATTTGAATGAAAATAGGACATATACTATTACCAATTTTGCATGACACAAAAATAGGTAAGAAGGCAAGTGGTAAGAATGAAACAAACTGTAGTGGGATACAGACAGGTTTTATGAGTGTGCAAAAAGCTTGACAGGTTGAATATAATGTGGAAAAATGTGACGTTATACATTTAGGCAGAAAGAATAGAGGAGCAGAATATTGTTTAAATAGAACAAAAACAAAGTTGCTGGAAAAGCTCAGCAGGTCTGGCAGCATCAGCAGATGAGAAAACAGAGTTAATGTTTTGGGTCCAGTGACCCTTTCTCAGAACTGTTCTGAGGAAGGGTCACCGGACCCGAAACATTAACTCTGCTTTCTCCTCCACAGATGCTGCCAGACCTGCTGAGATTTTCCAGCAACTTTGTTTTCGTTCCTGATTTACAGCATCTTTTGGTTTTTATTGTTTAAATGGAGCAAGACTACAGAAAGCTAAAGCTGAAGGATTTGGCAATGCTTGTCTGTGAACCACAAAAAGCTGACATCCAAGTTCAGCCAGTAATAGGGAAGGCAAATGGAATATTGGCCTTTATTTTAGAAGGAATGGAGCATAAAAGTAGGGAGGTTTTGTAAAAACTATACAAGGCACTAGTTAGACCACAGCTAGAATACTGAACAGTTTTAGGCCCCTTATCTAAGGAAAGATAGACTGGTATTGGAGGCAGCCCAGAGTAGGTTCACTAGACTGATAAGATTTTTCTGAAGAAGGGTCCCGACCCAAAACGTCACACTTTCCTGCTCCTTTGATGCTGCTTGGCCTGCAGTGTTCATCCAGCTTCGCACCATGTTATCAGAGATAATGGGAACTGCAGATGCTGGAGAATTCCAAGATAATAAAATGTGAGGCTGGATGAACACAGCAGGCCAAGCAGCATCTCAGGAGCACAAAAGCTGACGTTTCGGGCCTAGACCCTTCATCAGAGAGGGGGATGGGGAGAGGGAGCTGGAATAAATAGGGAGAGAGGGGGAGGCGGACCGAAGATGGAGAGTAAAGAAGATAGGTGGAGAGAGTATAGGTGGGGAGGTAGGGAGGGGATAGGTCAGTCCAGGGAAGACGGACAGGTCAAGGAGGTGGGATGAGGTTAGTAGGTAGATGGGGGTGCGGCTTGGTGTGGGAGGAAGGGATGGGTGAGAGGAAGAACCGGTTAGGGAGGCAGAGACAGGTTGGACTGGTTTTGGGATGCAGTGGGTGATGGGGAAGAGCTGGGCTGGTTGTGTGGTGCAGTGGGGGGAGGGGACGAACTAGGCTGGTTTAGGGATGCAGTAGGGGAAGGGGAGATTTTGAAACTGGTGAAGTCCACATTGATGCCATATGGCTGCAGGGTTCCCAGGCGGATATGAGTTGCTGTTCCTGCAACCTTCGGGTGGCATCATTGTGGCAGTGCAGGAGGCCCATGATGGACATGTCATCTAGAGAATGGGAGGGGGAGTGGAAATGGTTTGCGACTGGGAGGTGCAGTTGTTTGTTGCGAACTGAGCGGAGGTGTTCTGCAAAGCGGTCTCCAAGCCTCCGCTTGGTTTCCCCAATGTAGAGGAAGCCGCACCGGGTACAATGGATGCAGGATACCACATTGGCAGATGTGCAGGTGAACCTCTGCTTAATGTGGAATGTCATCTTGGGGCCTGGGATAGGGGTGAGGGAGGAGGTGTGGGGACAAGTGTAGCATTTCCTGCGGTTGCAGGGGAAGGTGCCGGGTGTGGTGGGTGTGGTAGGGTTGGAGGGCAGTGTGGAGCGAACAAGGGAGTCACGGAGAGAATGGTCTCTCCGGAAAGCAGACAGGGGAGGGGATGGAAAAATGTCTTGGGTGGTGGGGTTGGATTGTAAATGGCGGAAGTGTCGGAAGATGATGCGTGGTATCCGGAGGTTGGTAGGGTGGTGTGTGAGAACAAGGGGGATCCTCTTAGGGTGGTTGTGGCGGGGGCGGGGTGTGAGGGATGTGTTGTGGGAAATACGGGAGACGCGGTCAAGGGCGTTCTAGATCACTGTGGGGGGAAAGTTGCGGTCCTTAAAGAACTTGGACATCTGGGATGTGCGGGAGTGGAATGTCTCCCCTTCCCCTACTGCATCCCTAAACCAGCCTAGTTCGTCCCCTCCCCCCACTGCACCACACAACCAGCCCAGCTCTTCCCCCCCACCCACTGCATCCCAAAACCAGTCCAACCTGTCTCTGCCTCCCTAACCGGTTCTTCCTCTCACCCATCCCTTCCTCCCACACCAAGCCGCACCCCCAGCTACCTACTAACCTCATCCCACCTCCTTGACCTGTCCGTCTTCCCTGGACTGACCTATCCCCTCCCTACCTCCCCACCTATACTCTCTCCACCTATCTTCTTTACTCTCCATCTTCGGTCCGCCTCCCCCTCTCTCCCTATTTATTCCAGCTCCCTCTCCCCATCCCCCTCTCTGATGAAGGGTCTAGGCCCGAAACGTCAGCATTTGTGCTCCTGAGATGCTGCTTGGCCTGCTGTGTTCATCCAGCCTCACATTTTATTATCTCGCACCATGTTATCTCAGATTCTGCAGCATCGGCAGTTCCTACTATCTCTGATAAGAGAGTATTCTGTTATAGTTCTAACTTATACCTTGTTGATGTGGAGAGGCTTTAGGGAGTCAGGAGGTGAGCTAGTTACCTCAGAACTCTCAACCTCATAGCCACACGAGGTATATTTATATTCATTTAAAAATAATGAAGCTACTTTTCTCCTTAAAGCTTAGGATACTTGTCAAAATAACTTAAAGCTACTGTAGCTCATGGATGACTTAATCCTTTCAAATACTTGTGCAGCATATCACTCTGACCTATAAATGTATGTGACCTTTAAGCTTATCTACAGTAATGGGCAGGGTGGACTTAGCCTTAAACTTTACAGTGATGTTCATTTTGATTAATACTTATCTATAGTAAAGCTTGCTATAAATTCCAGCTTCCCATTGTCAGTCATAAATACCCATTTCAGGTTTGGTGAAATATGATTATTGTGCAGTCTCCAGCAAGAGGCAATGTAGGGATAACTAAAGAAAATTGACAAATATTAACACAGAAACTGCAGAGGCTCAGAATAGAATCTAACAGAATCAATGTGCTTCAGCCTTTGGTATATTCCGTGAGATTCCACTTCCAAATACAGCATCCAACTCCAAAACATCGCACTAACTTTATTCTTGTCATGTTAGATCTCCAGGGAACAGGGATAGATGCCACTGAGGTGACCACCAGAAAATAAGAAAGGCTAGAGAATATGTTAAATGTTTACCTCTACCCCATCACTGTCGATAAATAAATAGGTCAGTGAGCTGAGCTCATCAAGTATTTTTGAAAAGTTGAAATCACTCATGCAAGACAGCCACTTGAAATTATTTTGAGGAGCATGCATCATCTTTGAAGAAGGATGTGCACACAGTATTATTAAAACTCAATTCGTCGGATACCAATCAGATACTGGAGAACTGGAAATCTCCTTTAGTCTCCAGCACAAAATTGTGACCTTGGTCACTATGTTTGTGAATGCTCAAGTTAGACAAATGGAGACCCAATGTCCCCTTTTAGACTGTGTAGGACTTACAGCAAAGAGAAAGGCCCTTTAGTGCAACTGCTCCAAATCACTATTCCATGCCATGTCCCATCACTCGTTGCCTAACTTGATCAGCACATCACATTCCTTTCACGTCATGCTTCCCCTTGAGTCCATTGATGTCGTTCACCTCAACTACTCCTTATGGTGGTAAGCCTCACTTTCTGTTACTCTAAAGAAAGCTGTCTGAGAGCAAAGGACAGGATAGCACAGGAACAGGCCCTTCAGCACACCAACACAGGAGACATTTCAAAATTAAAAACGTTTTGCTTCGATGCATTCCATATCCCGGAATTCCCTGACTATTCATGTATCTGTCAAGATGCGTCATAAAGGTTGCTACTGTATCTGCTTTTATGATCTCCTCTGGCATCACATTCCAGGCACTTACTACCCTCTGTCTTGAAAGCTCACCTCTCATGTCTCCTTTAAATTTTTCCCCTTTTACTTTAACCATAAGTAATTACCATTTCTAACCTGTGGAAAAAGACTCTAACTGTCTATTCTATCCATGCCTCTCATAATTTTTCAAACTTCTGTCAGTTCGCCCCTCAGCCTCTCATGTTCAAATGAAAACAAACCATATTTAGAGCCACAGCATCATAAAGCGCGGAAACAGACCCTTTGGTCCAATTTTCCACGCTGACCAGAAATCCTGAACTGACCTAGACCCATTTGCCAGCATTTGGCCCATATCCCACTGAAACCTTCCTATTCATGCACCCATCCAGATGCCTTTAAATGTCGTAATTGTACCAGGCTCCACCATCTCCTCTGGCAGGTCATTCCATACATGTACTACGCTTTACGTGAAAATGTTGCCCCTTAGATCCCTTTTATATCTTTCAGCTGGCACCTTAAAACTATGCCCTCTAATTTTGGACACCCTGACTCTTGGAAAAATACCTATCCATGCTCCCCATGATTTTATAAACCTGTACAAGGTCACCCCTCAGCCTCTGACACTCCTGGGGAAAAAGCCCCCATCTATTCAGCCTCTCCCTATAGCTCAAACCCTCCAATTGTTAACATCTTTAAAAGTCTTTTCTGTACCCTTTCAAGTTTAATAACATCCTTTGCATAGAAGGGCAACCAGTATTCAAAAAGTGATCTTACCAATGTCCTGTACAGCCACAACATGACCTCCTAACTCCTATACTCAATGTGTTGACCAATAAAGGCAAGCATACCAAACCCTTCTTCACCACCCTCCCTACCTTCGACTCTACTTTCAAGAACCCTAGAACCTGCACTCCAAGGTCTCTTTGTTTAGCAATACTCCCCAGGGCCCAGCCGTTTGTTGTTTAAGTCCTTCCCTGGTTTGCCTCACCAAAATGCAACACCTCACATTTATCTAAATTAAACTCCATCTGCTACTCCTCAGTCCACTCGTCCATATGATCAAGATCCCATTGTCCTCTGGGATAATCTTATTCGCTGTCCACTATCCCACCTAATTTGGTGTTGTCTGCAAGTTACTAATTATACCTGCTACATTCACATCCAAATCATTCATATCATTCATCAATCAACGAAGAGCAGTGGACCCAGCACTGATCCTTCCGGCATATGGCTGGTCAAAAACCTCCAGTCCGAAAAACAACCCTCTACCACCACCCTCTGTCTCCTACCCTCAAGCTATTTTTGTGTCCAATTGGCTAGGTCCCCCAGATCCCACATGATCTAACCTCACTAACCAGTCTACCATGTGGAACCATGTTGAAGGCTTTACTAAACAAACAAAGAAACAAAGAAACCTACAGCACAGGAACAGGCCCTTCAGCCCTCCAAGCCTGCGCCGATCAAGATCCTCTGTCTAACCTGTCATCTATTTTCTAACGGTCTGTGCCCATTTGCTCCCTGCCCATCCATGTACCTGTCCAAATATATCTTAAAAGACGCTAACGTGTCTGCGTCTACCACCTCCACTGGCAACGCGTTCCAGGCACCCACCACCCTCTGTGTAAAGAACTTTCCACGCATATCCCCCTTAAACTTTCCTCCTCTCACTTTGAACTCATGACCCCTAGTAATTGAGTCCCCCACACTGGGAAAAAGCTTTTTGCTATCCACCCTGTCTATACCCCTCATGATTTTGTAGACCTCAGTCAGGTTCCCCCCTCAATCTCCATCTTTCTAATGAAAATAATCCTAATCTATTCAACTTCTCTTCACAGCTAGCACCCTCCATACCAGGCAACATCCTGGTGAACCTCCTCTGCACCCTCTTGAAAGCATCCACATCCTTTTGGTAATGTGGCAACCAGAACTGTACACAGTACTCCAAATGTGGCCGAACCAAAGTCCTATACAACTGCAACATGACCTGCCAACTCTTGTACTCAATACCCTGCCCAATGAAGGAAAGCATGCCATATGCCTTCTTGACCACTCTATTGACCTGCGTTGTCACCTTCAGGGAACAATGGACCTGAACACCCAGATCTCTCTGTTCATCAATTTTCCCTCGGACTTTTGCATTTACTGTATAGTTCGTCCTTCAATTTGATCTTCCAAAATGCACCACCTTGCATTTGCCCGGATTGAACTCCATCTGCCATTTATCTGCCCAACTCTCCAGTCTATCTATATTCTGCTGTAATTTCTGACCGTCCCCTTCACTATCAGCTACTCCACCAATCTTAGTGTCATCAGCAAACTTGCTGATCAGACCACCTATACCTTCTTCCAGATCATTTACATATATCACAAACAACAGTGGTCCCAGCACAGATCCCTGTGGAACACCACTGGTTACAGGTCTCCAATTTGAGAAACTCCCTTCTACAACTACCCTCTGTCTCTTGTTGCCCAGCCAGTTTTTTATCCATCTAGCTAACACACCTTGGACCCCATGTGACTTCACTTTCTCCATCAGCCTGCCATGGGGAACCTTTTCAAACGCCTTACTGAAGTCCATGTATCTGACATCTGCAGCCTTTCCCTCGTGAATCAACTTTGTCATGTCCTCAAAGAATTCTATTAAGTTGGGAAGACATGACCTTCCCTGTACAAAACCATGTTGCTTATCACTGATAAGCCCATTTTCTTCCAAATGGGAATAGATCCTATCCCTCAGTATCTTCTCTAGTAGCTTCCCTACCACTGACGTCAGGCTCACCGGCCGATAATTACCTGGATTATCCTTGCTGCCCTTTTTAAACAAGGGGACAACATTAGCAAGTCTCCAGTCCTCTGGGACCTCACCCATGTCTAAGGATACTGCAAAGATATTTGTTAGGGCCCCGGCTATTTCCTCTCTCGCTTCCCTCAAAACCTGGGATAGGTCCCATCCGGACCTGGGGACTTGTCCACCTTAATGTCTTTTAGGATACCTAACACTTCCTCCTTCCTTATGTCAACTTGACCTAGACTTATCAAACATCTATCCCTAACCTCAACATCAGTCACGTCCCTCTCCTTGGTGAATATCGATGCAAAGTCCGTATAGACAATGTCCACTGCTGTGAATTCATCAATCTTCTTTGTCAACTCCTCAAAAAAACTCAATCAACTTAGTGAGACATGATTTCTGACACACAAAGCCAAATTGACTACCCCTAATCAGTCCTTGCCTTTCTAAATGCATGTAAATCGTGTCGTCAGAAACTCCTATAACAACTTACCCATCACTGATGTCTGGTTTACTGGTCTATAGTTCCCTGGCCTTTCCTTATGGCCTTTCTTAAATGATGGCGCCACATTAGCCACCGTCCAGTCTTCCAGCACCTCACCTGTGGCTGTTGATGATACAAATATGTCAGCAAGTGGCCCAGCAAACTTCCCTAGCTTACCATAGAGTTCTGTCCAAAGATTTATCCATTCTCTCCTCATGGCTAATGCCCCCCAAAACGGGAAACATCCTGGAAACCGTTTCTGTACCCTCTCCAAAAGATCCACATCCTTCTGGTCATCTGGTGACTAGAACTGCACACAATATTCCAAATGCAGCCTTAATAAAGCTCTATAAAGCCAAAACATGACTTCTTAACACATTTTAAAAATGCTGTGTTCATCCAGCCTCACATTTTATTATCTTGGAACTCCTGAGACGCTGCTTGGCCTGCTGTGTTCATCCAGCCTCACATTTTATTATCTTAAAAATATAATTCCTTTTTAAAATGATACTTTTTATACTCCATGCCTCAACCGATGAAGGCAAGCATACCACATGCCTTCTTGACCACTTAATCCACTTTCAGGGAGCTGTGACCCTGTACGCTCAGAATCCTCTATCGTTGCTTCAAAGGGTTCTGCCATTTACTGTATATTTTTCTCCTGTATTAGATCTTCCAAAATACATCATCTTCCATTTGTCTGGATTAAATTCCATCCACATTTTTTCACCCTAGCCTCAAAACTATCTATATCCTGCTGTATCCTCTGGCAATCCTCCTCACTATCTCAGCTTCCTTACCTTTATGATGTCTGCAAACTTACCAATCAGGCCACCCTACATTCCCTTCAAAATCATTTTATTACAAACAACAGGAGTCTCTGCAGTTATCACTGCGGAACACCACTGGTCACAGATCTCCAGTTAGAACAATACCCTTCTGCTGCTACTCTCTGTCTTCTATGACCAAACCAATTCTGTGTCCATCTTACTAGCATCTTACTGTGTGACTTCACCTTCTGTATCAGACTGCCATGAGGAACCTTGCCAAAATCCATAATCAACAACATCTACCCATCCCTCATCAAGCAAAGAATCCCTATAGTGTGGAAGCAGTCCATTTGGTCCAATGAGTTCACACTGACCCTCCGCAGGGCATCCCACCTAGACCCCCTTCCCCTTCCACTACTGTATCCCTGTAAACCTGCATTTTCCATTGGCTAATACATCTAATCTACATATCCCTGGACACTACGGGAAATTTAGCATGGCCAATCCACCTAACCTGCACATCTTTGGACTGTGGGAGGAAACCAGAGCACCCGGAGGAAACCCACGCAGACATGGGGAGAACGTGCAAACTCCACACAGACAGTCACCCGAGGCTGGAATCGAACCTAGGTCCCTGGTGCTGTGAGGCAGCAGCGCTAACCATCATTTGCCCCAGCTTTGTCAGTTCCTGAAAATCTCAATCCAGTTTGGGAGTCACAGTCTTCCCCACACAAAACCATGCTTCTTATGGCTAACTAGTTCATATTTTTCCAACTGTGATTAAATCCTGTCCCTGTCTTGCTAAATTCCCTATTGGACTTGTTGATAACTCTTTTGTTTATGCTTCTTAGTTTTATTTATTTTGCAAATGAAAACAACTTGTTCACATCTATTTACCAAGAGCCCTCAAAATTTTCAAGACATTTATTAGGTGTGCCCACATTATTAGAATTGAGTGGATCCTTTCAGACAGATTAAGTGTGAGGAACTCTTCTCCCAAACTCCTAAAACTCAGATGGCCCACCAACATTTGAGCAGCCCATACAACATTAGCAGGTATCGAAAGAAAATCCGGAAAGAAAACACAGCAATTAAAAATAATTACCTTTGTGACTACCAATTCCCAACAACAGATGTCAAGGAGCAAAAGATTTTTGTTTGGTGGGACATTAGCTTTTTGTCTGTGCTTTGTTATTCTGCATGTGATAATGCGCAGGTCAGGGGAATCTTTGAATCAGTTTATTCAAACCTAAGTTAGAGACTTTAAAATTCCTCATATTAACAAGAAAATGTGGCTCTAAGTCAATCCCATACAAGAAAGGAAGGAAGGAAAAAGATGGAACAAAGAGATAAGCCAGAAATCCATCTGTAAGCAAAACCATTACATTGTATCTTGGCAAAAACTTAATGCAAATGTTTATGATTTCTACAACCAGAGCTCTGACAGTATAAACCTGTAGGGAGGCTACTTATGGATGCTGTGCAAGATAGAGTTAATGCTCAGTGCAGTTTTTGTTGTGTTATATCTGCATTGATGAGAGTACCAACATGTTGGATGTGCCATCTTTTCAATGTGAAGCAAACTGAGGCCCATCTTGGGTGTTAAAAAGAAAGCTCATGGCACTATTTCAAAAGGGAAGGCAGTTCTCTCTCACTCATGTTGTGGCCAATATTTATCCCTTTGCCAGCATAATTAAAAGACATTGCCTTGTCATTGCCTTAATGCTGCTTGCTACATTCAAATTAGCAGCATTGCTTACCTATATTAAAACAATGATTACACTTCAAACATAGCCTATTGGCTATAAAGCACTCCACAACATCCTGCAGTCATGCAAGGCACAAAGTAAGTGGGAGTCTTCTCTGTGGGCAAAAAATCTGTCAAGTGGAGTATGATGTTGGAAAATGTGAAATTCATTTTGGCAGGAAGAATTAAACAAAAGCAGATTTATTATTTAAATGATGGCCCATTGCAGAATTCCCAGGTGGCAGAAGAATCAAGGTATTTCAGTGCATGCATCTGAAAAAGGTGTTGTGCAGGTACGTGAAATGATTAAGGAAAGCTAATGGAATAAAGCTCAGTTTTATTACGAGATGAATTGAACATAAGAGCATCCTGCTTGGGTGGGAGGGCGGCAGGGTGGCTCAGTGGTTAGCACGGTTGCCTCACAGCACTGGAGACTCAAGTTCAATTTCACCCTCAGGTGACTGCCTGTGTGGAGTTTACCCACTCTCCCTGTGTCTCTGTGAGTTCCCACTGCGTGCTCCAATTACTTCCCACAGCCCAAAGGTGAGCAGGTGAGGCAGATTGGCCCTTGGAAATGCAGGATTATTGGGATGGGTTAGTCTTTGGAGGGTCAGTGCAGACTTGATGGACCAAATGGCCTCCACAGTAATGCTGTGCTTCAGTTATACAGAACATTATTGAGACATCATCTGAAAATCTGTGCTCAGTTTTTGCCTCCTTATTTAACAAAAGGATAGAAATGTATTGGAGGCATTTTGGAGGAGGGTTTGCTAGAGTCTTAGTGATAATGGGAACTGCAGATGCTGGAAAATCCAAGACAATAAAACGTGAGGCTGGATGAACACAGCAGGCCCAGCAGCATCTCAGGAGCACATGACATGTCCATCAATGATGCCACCCGAAGGTTGCAGGAACAGCAACTCATATTCCGCTTGGGAACCCTGCAGCCCAATGGTATCAATGTGGACTTCACCAGCTTCAAAATCTCCCCTTCCCCCACTGCATCCCAAAACCAGCCCAGTTCGTCCCCTCCCCCCACTGCACCACACAACCAGCCCAGCTCTTCCCCTCCACCCACTGCATCCCAAAACCAGTCCAACCTGTCTCTGGCTCTCTAACCTGTTCTTCTTCTCACCCATCCCTTCCTCCCACCCCAAGCCGCACCTCCATCTCCTACGTACTAACCTCATCCCACCTCCTTGACCTGTCCGTCTTCCCTGGACTGACCTATCCCCTCCCTACCTCCCCACCTATACTCTCCTCTCCACCTATCTTCTTTTCTCTCCATCTTTGGTCCGTCTCCCCCTCTCTCCCTATTTATTCCAGAACCCTCACCCTATCCCCCTCTTTGATGAAGGGTCTAGGCCCGAAACGTCAGCTTTTGTGCTCCTGAGATGCTGCTGGGCCTGCTGTGTTCATCCAGCCTCACATTTTATTGTCTTTACTAGAGTCTTGCCTGGAATAAGCAGGTTGATTTATAAGGGAGAGTTGGACACATTGGCCTAGGTTTCTTTGGAATTTATAACAGTGAGTGGTAATTTGGTTGAAGTTTATAAGATCCTGCATCATCCCTACAAGGAGGGCTTAGAAAGGAACAAAAACAGAAATTGCTGGAGAAGTTCAGCAGGTCTGTGGAGAGAGAAACAGAGTAAACATTTCAGGTCCAGTGACCCTTCTTCAGAATTAGAGAACCATCTCTGATAGTGAACAGCCACAGTTCTTTGATTTTGTTTTTGGACATAAAAAGGATGTTTACATTTGAGGGTGAGCCCAGAGCAAGGGAACATTATTTCAAAATCAAGTGTTGTTTTTTTAGGACAGAGGTAAGGAGTTTTTTTTCCTTTCAGAGGATTCTGTGTCTTTGGATCTCTGCACAAGAAGATTGTGCAAGTGAGGTCATTGACTACTTTTCAGGCAGAGATGGATAGATCCTTGTTAGTCATGGGATTCAAAGATTATTGGGATAGAAGGGAATATGGAATTCCGAGCAGATGAGCCATGATCTTAGTAAATTATGGAGCAGATGGTTAGGTGAACTACTTCTGCTTTTTAATATGTCTGCTCTTTTCCCTGCTTCCGAATACGAGGGAGAGAGTTAAACAAAATGTTCGTTCCTTCCATGCGTGTGCCCCCATCCCTGTGATTCCCATTCCGACACTTCCCCTTACTGTTAAATAAAAAACTGGTGAAATCATCTTTTTTGAAGTATCAATTTGAAAAGCAATTTTTTTTCTGCAAAATCTAAGACCTTCATTGAAAAGGATCATGTCAAACTAAATTAACTTGGACAGTGCCTTAGTGCGTCCTAAGGCCCGTCTCCTGAAAGGAGCTTAATTTATATTATCCGTCTTCAAAGACTCAAACACTCTGCGAAAAGAAATTATGCGCTCTTTTCACATCCCATACATTCTCAGTTAACAGGATCTTGACTCACAAAAACGCATATCCCCTTAGCCTTTACACTGCCTTCTTTGTTAAAAAGAAGCTAAAAGAAATCATTTTCTTTGTAAACTCTTTGCTTCTGTCTAACATACTGCTTTGAGGGATAAAAATGAGAAAAGCTTGCAGGTTGAGCAGCTCAGGAAAAGCTGAGTTAACTGTTTGCCATTCATCAAAATTCACTAAAATTCTGATGAAGAGGCTCGAACTGAATTGTCTCTTCCTCCTCACTGTTGTAGCAGAATCAGCAGTTATCAACTCAAGTCCCTCTCCCATGGTCTGAAGTCATAATCCAGCTAATATTTAAGCATGTGATTGAGGGTGCCAATGATTGCTGTTTGCATATACAAAGCCTTTTTAATGTAGAAAAATAGACGAGGCACTTAGTCAGAGCGCTATAAGGAAAATTTTGATATGTTTAGAGACATTAGTGTCTAGGAATGTTTTAAAGAAGGCAGAACTGGCGCAATCACTAGACAAACTGAGCCGTCACCCCGAGTACCAAAACTGGAAGGGATAAGGTAGTGTTGGTGCTAAGGTACAGAAAAAACAAGAATGAACTATTGATGAACTACTTAAGTAAACAGGCTTCAGCAGCAGGAATTAAACAGCTAGATCTACCAAGATTCATCCACATATACTGTTGGAGGTATAGATTTCCAGCTATTTACAAAGAAAGAACAAAGACAATTACAGCACAGGAATAGGTCCTTCAGCCCTTCAAGCCTGCGCCGATTGAGATCCTCTGTCTAAACTGAGCATCTATTTTTTAAGGGTCTATGTCCATTTGCTCCCTGCCCGTCCATGTACCTGTCCAAATATATCTTAAAAGATGCTAACGTGTCTGCGTCTACCACCTCCGCTGGCAATTGAGTTGCATTACCCTCTGTGTAAAGAACTTTCCACGCATATCTCCCTTAAACTTTCCGCCTCTCACTTTGAACTCATGACCCCTAGTAATTGATTCCCCCACTCTGGGAAAAAGCTTTTTGCT
Source organism: Stegostoma tigrinum (assembly GCF_030684315.1). Taxonomy (NCBI): domain Eukaryota; kingdom Metazoa; phylum Chordata; class Chondrichthyes; order Orectolobiformes; family Stegostomatidae; genus Stegostoma; species Stegostoma tigrinum. The sequence continues at coordinate 149,710,091 of NC_081355.1, read as the reverse complement.
ATCCACCTTGTCTATAGCCCGCATGATTTTGTAGACCTCAATCAGGTCTCCCCTCAATCTCCGTCTTTCTAATGAAAATAATCCTAATCTACTCAACCTCTCTTCATAGCTAGCACCCTCCATACCAGGCAACATCCTGGTGAACCTCCTCTGCACCCTTTCCAAAGCATCCACATCCTTTTGGTAATGTGGCGACCAGAACTGTACGCAGTACTCTAAATGTGGCCGAACCAAATTCCTATACAACTGCAACATGACCTGCCAACTCTTGTACTTAATACCCCGTCTGATGAAGGAAAGTATGCCATATGCCTCTTTAACCACCCTATTGACCTACATTGTCACCTTCAGGGAACAATGGACCTGAACACCCAGAGCTCTCTGTACATTGTATACTGTATAGTTTGCTCTTGAATTTGATCTTCCAAAATGCATCACCTCGCGTTTGTCCGGATTGAACTCCATCTGCCATCTATCTGCCCAACTCTCCAACCTATCTATATTCTGCTATAATCTCTGACAGTTCCCTTCACTATCTGCAATATAGTGAAGGTCTCCAATTTGAGAAACACCCTTCCACTACTACTGTCTGTCTCCTGTTGCCTAGCCAGTTTTTTATCCATCTAGCTAGCACACCCTGGACACCATGTGACTTCACTTTCTCCATCAGCCTGCCATGGGGAACCTTTTCAAACGCCTGACTGAAGTCCATGTATGACATCTACAGCCTTTCCCTCATCAACCAACTTTGTCACGTCGTCAAAGAATTCTATTAAGTTGGGAAGACATGACCTCCCCTGTACAAAACCATGTTGCTTATCACTGATAAGCCCATTTTCTTCCAAATGGGAATAGATCCTATCCCTCAGTATCTTCTCCAGCAGCTTCCCTACCACTGACGTCAGGCTCACCAGTTGATAATTACCTGGATTATCCCTGCTACCCTCCTTAAACAAGGAAACATCAGCTTTCCTGATCCTCTGCTGCTGTGTTCTTGCTGTGTTCCTCCAGCTCCACACTGTGTTATCTCTGACGCCAGCATCAGCAGTTTTTACTATCTCTGAGAGTGCGTAAGAGCCTCGAATTAGATGAGGGCAAATATCTCGGAGGATTGTGAGAGTGGAACTGATTTCCGACGTAGGGAGGAAGGAGGTGTTGGAAGGATTTTTGAACAGTTAGGTGTATTTTAAGACTGAGGTGCTGTTTGACCAGGACCTAGTGTTGATCATCAAACAGTGGTCTGATGAACGAACAACTTGGTACGATTTGGGATACGGGCAGTGAAGTTTTGGGAATTCAGTGAGCGGCCAGGAAGACATTGGATTTTCTAAGTCTGGCGGTAACAGGACATTGAATGAGAATTTCAGAAGCAGATGAGCTTGGGATGGGTTAGAACCAGCTGATGTTACAGAGATGGAAATAGGCAGCCTTAGTGTGAATATGGGTCAACTATGACTCCAAAGTTGTGAGAGTTTGGTTTACCCTCAGACTATTTCCTGGGAGAGACATGGAGCCAGTGTCTGGAGAACAAAGATATCTTTTTATAGAGGCTGGAGATGATAGCTTTGGTCTTCTTACTATTTAATTGGAAGAAATGCCTGCTCGTCCAGCACAAGGTATTGGATAAGCATTCTCATAATTTAATAAGCTTACAGGGGCTGAGAGAGGTGGCAGTAATATAAATCTCAGTGTCAGCTCAAAACTGAACCTGGGCTTTTGGATTCAAGAGGCAGTAGCCAGATGAGAGGTAGAATAAGGCCGTGAATCAATCCTTGGAGGGACTCAGAACTAACAGCTCAGGAGCAGGAAGAGAATGTGATGATGCAGTGTCTTTAAGAGTTGTGTTCTGTGCTGTTTTTCTTGCAGAGGAGTGTTGTCACAGTGGTGCTGGAATGTTTCCTTCAGACAGGCAGTTGGTACTTTGCTTTGAGATCTCCTTGGGTGTTTTGTTTCAAGGAAGGCACAGTAATCATGAGTGGGTCTGAGTTCTCTGCTGCTCAAGTGTATTCTTGGACAGAGAGGCTTCTACTTAAAAATCGAAAGGGGCAGATTGTTTCTTTCTACTGGACTGGAGAGTGACAGCACATGGGAATCAGAACTGTGTTGCTGAATTGCCTTTGCACGAGTGTTTTTGGTTAAATAATACATTATTTTGTTAAGTATTTCAATAGAGTAGAAATTTTCCAGTTCTTTCTTTTGCTGCATTTTAATTGTGTGGTGAGAAGCAAGTGTGGTTTGATTAAATCTTAGTGGTGGGCCATATCAGAAACAGAGTGTCTTACACTTGTCTTTTTAAAATGTATAAAATTTAGGGTCTAGGCTACCTCCATAATATATTTTGGTGGTGGGTGGACAGTGGAGTGGTTCTGGTCTGGTCCATAAGAAAAAACATTGTGAGTTATGATTAGATGGATTAGAATAAGAGCATTTTGAGACTTTGGAGGTGGGTGATATGACCATGTGAAAAGTTGCAGATCAAGAGAAATAAGGAGGTCACAGACGTCAGTGTCAGCCAGTAGACTCCAGCAAACCATAGCACATGGCTAGGAGGAAAAGTCTTCAAACACTTTCGTTTGCTGGTTACAAAATTATCAGACATGGGAGGAAAAGATTTCATGGGGTGATGAAGAGTCTCTGATTTCCGACTGATATGAAGAATTGGTGAATCGTGAAGATGAGGCCAGTGTGGAGGGGCAGGAAGTTAGGATTGGGAAGTTTTGTGACAACAGCCAGAAATATTCCCAAGCAGAAGGATTGGTACCTTGGTGGAAGGTCTGTGATTTCAGATGATCCGTTTCAGATCCATTACCGTGCATGGAGCCCTTAACATCAACGAAACAGTTGACCAAATGTGGCATCAAGGAGCTTTAGCAAAACTGCAGACAATGAGAATCAAGCAGGAAGTCGTCATCCAGCACAGGTAGATATAATGGATTTCATGGCGTTGTTTAGAATGTCTCCTGGGCATCAGTTACCTTTCACCTGATACCACGAAAGAAGAGATTAATCAGTCATTTATGGCATTGGTGTTTGCAGGATTTTAATGTGTCCACGTTTGCTACAAAGCTACAGTGTTGTCACTCATTGGCTACCAGTGTGCTCTTTCGACATGCTGACGACATGAAAGATGCTATGTAAATGCAAGGTCTTGTTTAATTGCATTTCCAGCTTCACTTCCAGATTACTTCTCAGGGTAGGCAAGTACAAAACTACAGGCCATTAGTTTAAGGTGAGCAGGACAAGATTTACAAGGGACCTAAGGGACAACAGTTTCATGCAGAGGGTCGTGCATGGATGGAATGAGCTGCCAGAGGAGGTGTAGGAGATGGGTACAATTACAATATTTAAAAGGCACCTGGATGTGTATCCGAATAGGAAGGGTTTAAAGGGATATGGGACAAATGCTAACAGATGCGAATAGATACCTGGTTGGCATGGGCGAGTTGGATCAAAGAGTTTCCGTGCTGTACAACTCTACGACCCTAAAGCTAATTCCTTCAGAAAATTTATCTTTGTGTTACCAGTCTTTGCAGTTAGCTGGCAATTAATGCTGAAATCATTAATTTAATGCCACATCCTGATAGTACAATTGAGTTCTTGTCCATCACATCTTTAAGAGTTAAAACATTGCGACATTTAGTTTTAACATGTTTTACCATACAGTGGACCTCACATACAGCTGATGCATGAGCTTATACTCCTTCACCATCACTGGGTAAAAATCCTGGAACTCCCTTCCTATACCACAAGAACTAGGATGGTATCAAACTGGAGAGAGTGCAGAAGAAATTTACAAGGATGTTGCCAGGACTGAAGGGACTGAGGTATATGGAGAGGTTGGACAAGGTGGGACTTTTTTTCTTAAGTGTAGGAGAATGACAGGGGATGATATAGAAGTGTATAAGATCCTTAGAGGCATGAATAGGAGAACGCACTCAGTCTTTTTCCAAGGGTTGGTGAATCGGGGACTAGAGGGCATCAGTTTAAAGTAAGAGGGGAAAGAATACTTGGGCACCTGAGGGGCAACATTTTTACACAGAGGAGATATGCATATGGAATGAGCTGCTAGCAGAAGTGGTTTATGCGGATATATTAACATCATTTAAGAGGCATTTGGACGAATACATGGATAGGATAGGTTGAGAAGGAAATGGGCCAAGTGCAGGGAAATGGACATTTGATCAGCATGGACCAGTTTGGGCAAAAGGTCCTATCTCTGTGCTGTAGGACTCTATAACTGTAGTGATGTAAGAAGGCAGCTCTCCACCACCTTATCAACAGCAATTAAGCCAACGGCGCCCACATCTATCGAACAAATAAAGAAAAATTAGGTGAGGAATTCCGTATTGAACTTGCTAAGTTGTCCATGTTTAGTTTCAAAGTCTAGTTTATACATTACCTTGCCTACAGTTGTACGCCCTAAGTGGACATTTGGGACCAAACCCAAACAGAGGGTTACATCTTTCTGTGAAGGGGTTAATGACTGATCTTCAGAGCTAATTATTACTGGGACGAAAGTTGTGATTTGGAGAAACGTTTGCAACACGACGCTCATGAGGGTGTTGAGTTGGACTGATGAAGTGGTGCTCCTGTCTTTTAGTGAGAGGTAATTAATGCATTCTCAATTGATCGATTTGTTTTTTTTATAATGCCCAGTGTTAATTGTGTAGCTGGAATTCCCTAACAGAAGGCTGCAATGAGTTCACACATCAAATACATTGTAGACAGATGACATTGGTTTGTACATGCTCTATAACGACTGGTATATTTACCAGTAGTTTTAAATGACAGCGTGGAGTAGAGCAGAAGTAATTGATAGAGCTGGCTAATAAGTGTCCTTATGTTCTATGAGCTGCACCGAAAGTGATTGAAATCCTTTGGAAATCAGTTGCTTTTAAGAAAATATAAACAAAATTTGACAGTGTATTTCACAGTAAAGAGGAGCAGATGTTGATCGTGTGGTCCTTTAGGCTGTTCCATCATTTGATGTCAACACAACAGACTTTTGGGCTTCAGCTCCACTTTCCCACCCATGCTCCTTATCCCACAACGTGGCTCTGTGGGAGACCCAAATACTCTCAATCACAACTTCCTATATATTCCGAGATGTAGCATTTGCAGGTGAGTGGTGGGAGGTGGAAGGCAGAGCTGATGAGAATAGTGATTGGGTGGTTCTTCAAGGGGTGACCAGGTCGACTAGGGAGAGGGTACCGAAGGGGGTGATGGTCATGTCTGATCTGAATGACAAGGGATGAATGATCACAAGGGCTGGTGATCAGGGGACGTTCGATCTGTTGAGGTGGATAGGGGTATGGGGGGGGGTGGGCGGGTGCTGTGTGGGTGGTTTCAAAGGAGGATTTAAGGTTTAGATGTATGGAGTCACTGCGCAGAATCATAGAGTCATAATCCAGATCCTTCAGTCCAACTCATTCATGACGTCCTGTTTGTCTGTGTTTGGTCCTTTTTTTCATTCTTCTAAACCTTTCCATGTACCTGTCCAACTTTTTTTTAAATGTTGTAACTGTACCCACATCTACCACTTCCATTTCATAAACTCACCACTCTCTGTGTGAAAAAGTTGCCCCTGAGGGCCCTTTTATATCTTTCCCCCTTACTTGAAATCCTTTAGTTTTGGACTCCCCTCCCCTAAGGGAAAAAGACCTTGGCTATTCACCTTATCTAAACTCCTTTTGATTTTACAAATCTCTATAAGGTCATCCCTCAGTCTCATTCATTCCAGTGACAGAAGTCCCAGCCTTCCCTTATAACTTAAGCCCTCCAGTCTGGGTGACATCCTTCTCAATCTTCTCTGTGCACTTTCCAATTTAATAATATCCTTTCGACAGCAGGAAGACCATAATTATATGCAGTACTCCAAAAGTGGCCTCACTAATGTCCTGTACAACTGCAACACAATGTCCCAACTCCTATATTTAATGCTCTGACCAATAAAGGCAAGTTGCCAAATGTCTTCTTCATCACCCTGTCTATCTGCGACTTCACTGTGACAACACTCCCCAGGGCCCTACAATTAAGTGTATAAGACCTGCCCTGATTTGCCTTTCCAAAATGCAGCACCTCACATTTATCTAAATTAAACTCCATCTGCCACTCTTCAGCCCAATGGCCCATATGATCAAGATCCCATTTTCCTCTGAGCTGGTATCATCTGCAAACTTACTAACCATGTTTCCTATATTCTCATCCAAATCATTTATATAAAAATATAAACTATTTATATTTATTTAAAAGCCAGCCCTTCAAATCAGCAATTCATCCACTGCCATGCCTCCTGCTATAACTCAATCCTTTTCAATCTAGACTTTGGAATTGTTTATAAGATTAAAAATCCTTCTCCTCCATTATTAAATCAGAGAAAGGCTTTAGTGACAAATGAATCACATTTTGTACCAACTCTTCCACAGCTATGTTTATGGCAGAGCCTGTGCATCTAACTGCCTTACAGTGGTCTGTGATAATTAGTGATTGGGCAGATGGAAACATTGGCAAAAATGATGATGAAACGCTGCTGATGATCTGACAGGCACTCCTGCAACCAAGGATCAATTCAAAACTGCACCAAAAACAACAACAACACATTTAGAACATAGAACACAGAGCTGAACAGGACAGGAACGGGCCCTTCGGCCCGTGATGTTGTGCCGAACGTGATGCCGAATTAAACTAATCCCTTCAGCCTGCCCTTGGTCCATATCTCTCCATTCCTTGCATATTCATGTGTTTATCTAAAAGTTCATTACACACCCCTATTATATGTCTCCACCACTACCCCCAGAAAAATGTTTCAGACTTCTACCACTCTGTGTAAAAAACGTGCCCCTCACATCTCCTTTAATTACTGCAATAAAACAATTAAAACTTTTAAAGGGCAGAGACAATGAAATAAGCTCCAGGCTGAATGGCCTGCTTCCACACCAAAGGTATGCTGCAGGATTCTACAATTCACTGAATTTAAACTAGTCAAACCTTCAGTGTGTGCTTTGATGGCATGTTGGCCCTGCACAATGTAGGTGTTCTGTTAGCAGTGGAAATGACAGAATCTAGGATTCCAGCAGATCCCTAAAACTGCTGGCAAAACTCTTATTTGGACAAGATTACGAAACACATTGATGACAAGTCATGGCTACTTCAGTGGTTATTTTTTGCCTCTTTGCTGAGAGATTTTGTGCCAGTTTAATACGTTCACGGGCTGTGGGTGTCGCGAGCAAATCCAGCAATTATTAGTTATCTTGAGCTGCCCCTGAGAGGGAGGTGGTAGCTTTCTGATTAGGGATCGTCAGCATGGCTTTGTGTAGGGGAAATTGTGACTCAAACTTGATTGAGTCTTTTGAAGAGGTGACCAAGAAGATAGATGAAGGCAGTGCCGCGGGCGTTTGTCTACATGGACTTTAGCAAAGCCTTCGACAAGGTTCCACATGGTACACTGCTTAGATCACACGGGATCCAGAGCTAGCCAATTGGAGAGAAAATTGGCTTGACTGTAGGAGACAAAGTGTGGTGAGGTGGTGGGGTGGGTATGTTGTTTTTGGGGTCTTGATCAACTCGACTGGGGGTTGAGGAATGACAGATGGAGACTAATTCAGATAAATGTGAAGTGTTGCATTTTGGTATGACACGCCAGGGCAGGACTTACACAATTAATGGTAGGGCCCTGAGGAGAGATACACAGAGCTATCTAGGAGTGCAGGTACATCATTCATTGAAAGTGTTCACAGGTAAACAGGGTGGTGAAGGAAGGGCTTGGCACACTTGTCTTCGTTGTTTAGAGCATTGAGTACAGAGTTGGGATGTCATGTTACAGCTGCACAAGATATTGGAAAGGCCACATTTGGAGTACTACATACAATTCTGGTGGCCCTTATATTGGAATGGGTTTATTAAACTATAAAGGGTGCAAACAAAACATTTATAAGGATGTTACCAACACTGGAAAGCTTGAGTTATGAGGAGAGGCTGGGACTTTATTCCCTAGAACAGTGGAAGCTGAGGGCGTAATCTTTTGAGGGTTATAAATCACGAGGGGCACAGATAAGTTAAAAAGCCAAGGCCTTTTTCCAAGAGTATGGGAGTCCAAAACCAGAGAGTGTGGGTTTAAGGTGGGAAGGAAAAGATTTAAAAGGGACCTGAAGGGCAACGTCTTCATGAAGAGTTTGGTATGTGTATGGAACAAGCTGCCAGAGAAAGGAACAGAGCCTGGTGCACTTACAACATCAAAGACATTTTGACAAGTATATAGATAGGAAAGGTTTAGAGTAATATGGACCAAATACAGGCAAATGGGACTCGTTCAGCTTAGTAAATCTAGTTAGCATGGACAAGTTGGGTCGAAGGGCCTGTTTCCGTGCTATATGACTTGAGTGGAGATAGTTGGAAGAGTGAATTGATTGAATTCATAACATATGGATATCAGCTTTTCTGCATGAATTCCTCTCGGAATGAGAATATGCAGCCTCGTAGCCGTTTTTAAAAGTATATGAGATGGTTTGATCTGGTAACTTAGAAATGATGCTTCCAGTTGTTGGGCAAAACCAAAGCCACAAATATTCTGTTCTCATTGGGGAGAAGGAGGCTAAGAGGGGATTTAATAGAGACATACAAGATGATCAGAGGATTAGATAGGGTGGACAATGAGAGTCTTTTTCTGAGGATGATGACTTCAGCTTGTATGAGGGGACATAGCTACAAATTGAGGGGTGATAGATTTAAGACAGATGTCAGAGGCAGGTTCTTTACCCAGAGAGTGGTAAGGGTGTGGTACGCCCTGCCTGCCAATGTAGTTAACTCAGCCACATTAGGGGCATTTAAATAGTCCTTGGATAAGCATATGGATGATGATGGGATAGTGTAGGGGGAGGGGCTTAGATTAGTTCACAGGTCGGCGCAACATTGAGGGCTGAAGGGCCTGTTCTGTGCTGTATTGTTCTATGTTCTAAATACAAGATAGTCGCAAATAAATCCAACTAAGAATTTACAACAAACAGCTTTACCCTCCACAGTGCTGAGAATATGGAACTTACCAACGACAAGATGGAGTGAAGCTGATTAGTACAGATGCATTTAAGATCTAGATAAATACATGACAATACTGATTAGGAAGTTACATTGTAAGGTGGGATAAAATGGGAGGGAGAAGACTTGTCTGTGGAGCACAAGCACTGCCATAGACCAGTTGGGTCAAATGGCCTATTTCTGCTCATGGGTTAAAGGTGAGGAGCAAATGGTTTAGAGGAGATCTGAAGAAAAAGTATTTTCACCCAGAGGGTGGTAGGTGTAGGGAACATGCTGCCTGAAAGGGTGGTGGAGGCGAGTGCTCTTGCAACATTTAGAAGCATCTGGACAAGCACTTAAAACGCCAGGGCACATTAGGGGATAGGGGGAAATAGTGTCAGAAATAATGGGAACTGCAGATGCTGGAGAATCAGATAACAAAGTGTGGAGCTGGATGAACACAGCAGGCCAAGCAGCATCTCAGGAGCACCAAAGCTGACGTTTCGGGCCTCTAATGAAGGGTCTAGGCCCGAAATGTCAGCTTTTGTGCTCCTGAGATGCTGCTTGGCCTGCTGTGTTCATCCAGCTCCACACTTTGTTAGCAGGGAAATGGTGTGGCTTGTTCTGTTGGTCAGCATAGACGTGGTGGGCCGAAAGGCCTGTTTCTATGCTGTGTGACTTAGTGACTCTATTCAGTGATTGAATACACCGAATGGCCTTCCAGATTAGCATAAACTCTGACATGAAGTAAACTTGTACATGGTTGTATCCTTTTTTCACTCATGCTTAATTCACCAAATAATACACAAGGGTGCATGAAATTATAGTCCCAAGATAGGAATTATCCATATGAACTGTAGAACAGACCGCTGCTGACCTGACATATTCCATTTAATTCTGACATGCTACTGATAGCTTTAACCTGCAGTCTGACAGCTCCTAGGGCACACTTCTACTCCAGCATGTAAACACAAACATGTATTCAGAAATGTGTCTACAAACACATAGAAGCAAGACCAAAACACAGAAACAGATGCACTCGCAAATACCCACACGATGCAAACACTTTTCAATTGCTTCAATGTTATAAAGAATAATTTCCTACCCTTTCCTACCCTGGCTACCTCCCCTTCCAACTCCCCTGTTCCCATTTGCAGCCTCACTGTCGTGGGGAGGTGATGGTGTTTTGGTAATGTCACAGGGCTAACAATCTACCAACCCCAGTTCATTTTCTGGGGCATGGGCTCAAATTCTACCATGGGAGATGGTAATGCTTAAATCTCATAAAAAACTACCTCAATTGTGACCACTAACGATCCTCAAAAAAAGAGAAGAGCCCATCTGCCCTTAAGAATCCCTACAGCCCGACAAGTCCACCCCACCCCTGTAAAGACCATCCCACCCAGGCCCCTGCATATGCCACGTCTAACCCACCTAACCTACACACCCTTAGACACTGTGGGGCAATTTAGCACGGCCATTCCACCTAACCTGCTCATCTTTGGACTGTGGGAGGAAACTGGAGCACCTGGGGAAACCCACACCGATTTGGGGAGAATGTGCAAACTCTACACAGACAGTCGCCCGAGGGTGGAATCAAACCCGGGTCCCTGGTGCTGTGAGGCTGCAGTGCTAACCACTGAGCCACCACACTTCCTTTAGAAGGGCAATTTGCTGTCCTTATCTCTGAGTCTATATCTACTGCAATGTGATTGACAGCTAAGCCCTCTGGGCAATTAAGGAGAGGCATTATAAGCTGGCCTAGCCAGTGATGACCAACCCTTGCGAGTAAAGTTGACCAACTCATCCCAGTTTAATCACACTTACCTTCTTGTGTTCAAATTGTGGATTCATAGAAACATAGAAGATGAGAGTGGGCCATTCAGCCCTTCGAGCCTGCATCACCAATCAATATGATCACAGCTGATCATGCAATTTCTACATCCCACTCCCACTTTCCCTCCATGCCCCTTGATCCCTTTAGCCACAAGGACCACATCAGCTCCCTCTTGAATGCATCTTACGATGTGGCCTGAGCAGCTTCCTGTGGGAGAGAATTCCACAGGTTCACAACTCTCTGAGTGAAGAAATTCTTCCTCATCTCAGTCCTGAATTGATTATCTCTTTATTTTTAGACTGTCACCCCTAGTTCTGGACTTCCGCAAAATTGGGAACATTGTTCCCGTGTCTAGCCTGTCCAGTCCCATCAGGATTTTATATATTTCTATGAGATTCCCGCTTTCCCCCGCCTCTAAATTCCAGAAAATATATGCCCAGTCAATTCAGCCCTTCTGCATATGTTAGTCCTGCCATCCTGTGAATCAGTCTGGTGAACCAACTCTGGACTCCCTTCATAGGAAGAATATCCTTCTTCAGGCTAAGAGACCAAAACTGCACAGAATACTCAAGGTATCAAGCGCTGAATCTGAATTAGATAATGAGAGGACTTAAACAATTAAATGTGGAAAGGACCTTTTCTTTTATGGGTGAAACTAGAGCTAAGAGTCATGGTCTAAAATTAAGGGCGGAGTGCCCATTTAAGACAGAGATGAGGAAGCTTGTTTCCTCAGAGGATTGTGAGTCTTTGGAATTCCCTTCCTCAAATGGCAGCAGATACTGAATCTTTGGATGTTTTCAAGGCACAGGGAGAGAGACTCTTAATTACCGCAGCTTTGAAAAATTATCAGGGAATATGCAGGAATGTGGAGTTGAGGTTAAAATCAGATTAGCCCTGATCATATTGAATAATGGAGCAGGTTCAAAGGGCTGCGAGGTTTGCTCTTGTTTGTTGGCTTATAGAAAGGATGACACTCCAGTACAGCGGCTTAACAGGCTAGGTGCTGAGAAAATGTTTCCCCTATTTGGAGAATCCTGAATAGGGGTCCAAAGTTTCAGAACATGGGTTTGGTCATCTAGGTCTGAGGTCAAGAGAATTTTCTACCCTTGAAAGATTGTGAGATTTTGGTATTCTCTGTTGCAGGGAGATCAGTCATTTTGATATTGTGATGATGCTGCGGCTTTAACAGGTTATTTGGTCCTGGTTTTTTTTTAAGAGAGAGATTGAACGAGGGGCTCTGAGCTGGCTAGTGAAGAGCACTTCAGTAAACAGCTTGGGAGGCCTTGGGTTTTTTTGTTTGACAGCCTGAACGGGTGTGGCCAGGTGTCATAGATCAGGATTTTGGTTTCTCAGACGCATCAGAAACTGTTTGGGTCTCATTAGAGTCGAAAGCTTCAATAAATGTTTCCTGGCTGCCACGCTCTCTGAATTTTGTCTTAATGGTTTTTCCTCCTGGATTGAAGAACTGCATGTGAGAATCTGTGTCTGAATTTGGTTTTTTGCTGACAACTGTGTTTAGGGGTTGAGCTGACATTGGGACAGTTTAAGATTAGATTAGATTAGATTCCCTACAGTGTGGAAACAGGTCCTTCAGCCCAACAAGTCCACACTGCCCCTTGGAGCATCCCACTCAGACTCATCCCCATATAACCCACACACCTCTGAACAGTACGGGCAATTTAGCAAGGCCGATCCACCTAGTCTGCACATCTTTGAACTGTGGGAGGAAACTGGAGCACCTGGAGGAAACCCACGCAGACATGGGGAGAATGTGCAAACTCCACACAGACAGTTGCCCGAGACTGGAATCGAACCTGGGTCCCTGGCGCTGTGAGGCTGCAGTGTTAACATAATTAGCAACAGCTACTGTATCTATTACTAAGGTAAGTTTTCCAATTGAGTTGTTATTATAAATTCTTCTTTCTTTTGTATATATTTTGACTGTAATGTTTAAATAAATTGTCTTTTTGCTTAACGTCAAATAGTTTGACCTGTTGCATTGCACCTAGAACATGGCACTTCACATTTGCATTTAAAACAAGAAAAAGTTACGATCTAGCCTACTTTCCTAAAATATTTTGAGGGGATCTGGTCTGGTCCATAACAATATGTTCTGAATTGAATACTAAAGTAATTAAATATTATAAGGGATTATTGCTGAAAGTGGGGTTGAAGAAAAACATTGGCCCTGGTGGAGCAGACTCCAGAGCTGAAAGGCCAGCTCCTGGCCCTGTGTTTATATGAGAGGACACTGCTGTGTTGCCCTCTCAGGTGGGAGTGAAAGACACTATTCCTTTGAAGAGGAGCAGCTGTGTTATCCCTGACGTCCCGGTAATACTTGTCTCCTGCAAATCAACGTAACAAATAAATAGATTGACCTACCATTGCCATGTCACATATTGTGGAAGCTTGCTGTGCAAGTTATATCCTGTTTTTCTCAGGTAAGAAAACCATCTATGTTCACCAATTTGTTCAATATTTCAAAGGCTAATTCCTCCAGCTTATGTTGCCAACCAAAGATGTTTATAAGAAAATAAATGCCGAGGTAATAAATCATGAGTTCTAATATGTGCATGTGGGCCTCCAGTAGGCTACCCTGCCCTGACCCCTCCCTTCTTACTGGCAACTATTTGCCGTTATTACAAAGATAATGGATTTTTAAAAATAAATCTTGCAGTTATCCAGCACAATGCTAGGAAAAAGGAAGATGTGTTGCATAATAATTTTCGCAACCAAAGTTTGTTACAGCATTTGAAGTGATTTTGGAGTGCAGTCATTATTGCAATGTAGCGAATGAAGCTGCCAATTTGTACTCAGAAAGTGCCTACAAACAGAACTATGTATTCGGGTCATCGGTTTCGCTGTGGCAATCATTGCAGGATAAGTCCAAGATAATAAAATGTGAGGCTGGATGAACACAGCAGGCCAAGCAGCATCTCAGGAGCACAAAAGCTGACGTTTTGGGCCTCGACCCTTCATCAGAGAGGGGGATGGGGGGAGGGAACTGGAATAAATAGGGAGAGAGGGGGAGGCGGACCGAAGATGGAGAGTAAAGAAGATTGGTGGAGAGAGTATAGGTGGGGAGGTAGGGAGGGGATAGGTCAGTCCAGGGAAGACGGACAGGTCAAGGAGGTGGGATGAGGTAAGTAGGTAGATGGGGGTGCGGCTTGGGGTGGGAGGAAGGGATGGGTGATAGGAAGAACCGGTTAGGGAGGCAGAGACAGGTTGGACTGGTTTTGGGATGCAGTGGGTGGGGGGGAAGAGCTGGGCTGGTTGTGTGGTGCAGTGGGGGGAGGGGACGAACTGGGCTGGTTTAGGGATGCAGTAGGGGAAGGGGAGATTTTGAAACTGGTGAAGTCCACATTGATACCATTGGGCTGCAGGGTTCCCAGGCGGAATATGAGTTGCTGTTCCTGCAACCTTCGGGTGGCATCATTGTGGCAGTGCAGGAGGCGCATGATGGACATGTCATCTAGAGAATGGGAGGGGGAGTGGAAATGGTTTGCGACTGGGAGGTGCAGTTGTTTGTTGCGAACTGAGCGGAGGTGTTCTGCAAAGTGGTCCCCAAGCCTCCGCTTGGTTTCCCCAATGTAGAGGAAGCCGCACCGGGTACAGTGGATGCAGTATACCACATTGGCAGATCTGCTTAATGTGGAATGTCATCTTCCGGCCTGGGTTAGGGGTGAGGGAGGATGTGTGGGGGCAAGTGTAGCATTTCCTGCGGTTGCAGGGGAAGGTGCCGGGTGTGGTGGGGTTGGAGGGCAGTGTGGAGTGAACAAGGGAGTCACGGAGAGAGTGGTCTCTCCGCAAAGCAGACAGGGGTGGGGATGGAAAAATGTCTTGGGTGGTGGGGTCGGATTGTAAATGGCGGAAGTGTCAGAGGATGATGCGTTGTATCCGGAGGTTGGTAGGGTGGTGTGTGAGAACGAGGGGGATCCTCTTAGTGCGGTTGTGGCGGAGGCGGGGTGTGAGGGATGTGTTGCAGGAAATACGGGAGACGCGGTCAAGGGCGTTCTCGATCATTGTGGGGGGAAAGTTGCGGTCCTTAAAGAACTTGGACATCTGGGATGTGCAGGAGTGGAATGTCTTGTCGTGGGAGCAGATACGGCGGAGGCGGAGGAATTGGGAATAGGGGATGGAATTTTTGCAGGAGGGTGGGTGGGCGGAGGTGTATTCTAGGTAACTGTGGGAGTCGGTGGGCTTGAAATGGACATCAGTTACAAGCTGGTTGCCTGAGATGGAGACTGAGAGGTCCAGGAAGGTGAGGGATGTGCTGGAGATGGCCCAGGTGAACTGAAGGTTGGGGTGGAAGGTGTTGGTGAAGTGGATGAACTGTTCGAGCTCCTCTGGGGAGCAAGAGGCGGCGCCGATACAGTCATCAATGTACCGGAGGAAGAGGTGGGATTTGGGGCCTGTGTAGGTGCGGAAGAGGGACTGTTCCACGTAACCTACAAAGAGGCAGGCATAGCTGGGGCCCATGCGGGTGCCCATGGCCACCCCCTTAGTCTGTAGGAAGTGGGAGGAGTCAAAAGAGAAGTTGTTGAGTGTGAGGACGAGTTCAGCTAGGCGGATGAGAGTGTCGGTGGAGGGGGACTGGTCGGGCCTGCGGGACAGGAAGAAGCGGAGGGCCTTGAGGCCATCTCCATGCGGAATGCAGGTGTACAGGGACTGGACGTCCATGGTGAATATGAGGTGTTGGGGGCCAGGGAATTGGAAGTCCTGGAGGAGGTGGAGGGCGTGGGTGGTGTCACGGACGTAGGTGGGGAGTTCCTGGACCAAAGGTGAGAAAATGGAGTCCAGATAGGTGGAGATGAGTTCGGTGGGGCAGGAACAGGCTGAGACGATGGGTCGACCAGGGCAGGCGGGTTTGTGGATTTTGGGAAGGAGATAGAAACGGGCCGTGCGGGGCTGGGGAACAATGAGGTTGGAGGCTGTGGGTGGGAGGTCCCCTGAAGTGATGAGGTCGTGAATGGTAGGTCGTGAATTGCAGGATAAATATTGGCCAGGAAGCCATGGATAGCTCTTATTTGAAATGATGGCATGCAGATAGACCCTCAACGTCACATCTCATCCAAAGATAGCACCTTTTTTGAGAATGGAGCACTCTCTCAGTAGTGCACACTGGAAAACTTCTCTCACAAATACAGAAGTGACCTGTTCGAATTCTTCAAAATTTTGAGAAGTTTTAACATAAGAAATAGGAGCAGGAGTAGGCCATCTGGCCCATTGAGACTGCTCCACCATTCAATCAGATCATGGCTGATCTTTTCATCGACCCAGCCCCACTCACATGCCTGGTCACCATAATCCTTGATTTGATGGAGTGGATACAGAAAGAATGTTTTCTCTGGTGGGGAACAGCATAACCAAGTGCCATCCATATAAGATCGTCACCCAGAAATCCAAGGAGAAATCAGGAGAATCAAATCAGGAGAAATGTAATTATGCCGATAGCAGTGAGAAAGTGAAGTTCACTCCCACAGGCAGTGGTTGAAGTGAATTGAGTTGATGCATTTCCGGAAAAGGTAAACAAACAGATGAGCGGCGGGGAATAATGATTTGTCATGCTACATTTAGGTACAGAGCCGAAACACCAGCAGGAATGGTTGGGCTGAATGGCCTGGTTGTGTGGAGTGAATCCTGCGTGATGCTATTCTGGATTGTGTGTTTACAGCTCAAGAGTAGGATTGGATGCCCCAAACTTCAGACAACAAGAATGCACCGAACTGAGCTGTGTGCCAGTCTCAGGCACTGAAAGAAGCTGAAATCACGAGGCAGCATTCGTTTCCATCATTTCAATTTGACAAAGGCTGTGCCATTTTTGCAACAAACACAGGGACCCAGGATCTTGCCTGAAACAGAGAAGTATTAAAACTGACCTGGAGGAAAAGCTGACCAAAACAGGGAAATGACGAAATGATTATGGAGCTTTGGCCAGGCGTACCAATGCACGTAATTTTTCTTTCAGTCTGTTCAGCTTTGATGTTTTTGAGCTGGAAATTAAAAAGAAAACCATTACATTATTTGAATATATCTGCCTTAAGATATTACCATATTATAGGATGCTGTGACATTAGAAAAGGTCATTTCACTTATCACCACTTTGTAGGGAGCAGTCCTGCTGCTTACTGTCGCACGGCTCAGTGAAATCTCTCTGGAGTTTCACATAGTGCCCTTTGCTTGACATTTTTGGGAGAAAAACGATCAAACTGCAAAACCCCTGGAAAATACAAACTGTCGCATCTTATTATCTGTACAATGGGCACCGCGGTTTCAGTGTGAGCTGCAAAAAGTTGAAAGAAATTTCAACAAGCGCTTTCCAGAACAAGATGTTATTGCACCAGGCCACATCTGCTTCATTTGCTGCACTTTGAATAATTAAGGGGCCAACACGAAGCAGGCAGGAGGAATGTGTTTATCAATGATAACTTGTCAAGAGTATCTCATGAGCAGACTCTACCGAAGTACCTCTGTTAGCACTCGATACACCCAGCATCACCCATTAGCCACCCAGTGTTGTAACCAAACAGAAGATAGACAGTGGGTGTGTTGAGTTAGTTAATGTCACTTAAATGAATGGGAAGAGGAAAGTGAGAGCCTGAAAGACATTTACAGAAATGATTTGGCCTCAGGAATCAAAACAACTAGAAATAAGCTTTGAGCCAATTTAATTCACTTTACATGGAATCAGAAATACAAAAAGCACTGGATCTGCAAAATCCAACACTCCAGCCATTGTGCTTGTGTACCAAAAGGAGGCGGACTCCTAATAAAACAGCTCCAGTGCACCTTTCTGGTGAAGGGTCTAGGCCCGAAACGTCAGCTTTTGTGCTCCTGAGATGCTGCTTGGCCTGCTGTGTTCATCCAGCTCCACACTTTGTTATCTTGGATTCTCCAGCGTCTGCAGTTCCCGTTATCTCGGTTCCAGTACACCTGTTCATTGTCCACTGTCATCTACATTAAAAGGCTAATTTTACGAAGAAGTAAGTACACCTTTCAAACTAAGTTCTCCGCGATGTTGTGCCGACCATTGATCCTCATGTATGCACCCTCAAATTTCTGTGACCATATGCATGTCTAGTAGTCTCTTAAATGACCCCAATGACCTTGCTTCCACAACTGCTGCCGGCAACGCATTCCATGCTCTCACAACTCTCTGTGTAAAGAACCCACCTCTGACATCCCCTCTATACTTTCCTCCAACCAGCTTAAAACTATGACCCCTCATGTTAGCCATTTCTGCCCTGGGAAATAGTCTCTGGCTATCAACTCTCTCTATGCCTCTCATTATCTTGTATACCTCAATTAGGTCCCCTCTCCTCCTCCTTTTCTCCAATGAAAAGAGACCGAGCTCAGTCAACCTCTCCTCATAAGATAAGCCCTCCAGTCCAGGCAGATCCTGGTAAACCTCCTCTGAACCCTCTCCAAAGCATCCACATGTTTCCTATAATAGGGCGACCAGAACTGGACACAGTATTCCAAGTGCGGTCTAACCAAAGTTTTATAGAGCTACAACAAGATCTCACGACTCTTAAACTCAATCCCCCTGTTCATGAAAGCCAAAACACCATATGCTTTCTTAACAACCCTGTCCACTTGGGTGGCCATTTTAAGGGATCTATGTATCTGCACACCAAGATCCCTCTGTTCTTCCACACTGCCAAGAATCCTATCCTTAATCCTGTACTCAGCTTTCAAATTCGACCTTCCAAAATGCATCACCTCGCATTTATCCAGGTTGAGCTCCATCTGCCACCTCTCAGCCCATCTCTGCATCCTGTCAATGTCCCGCTGCAGCCTACAACAGCTCTCTATACTGTCAACGACACGTCCAACCTTTGTGTCGTCTGCAAACTTGCTGACCCATCCTTCAATCCCCTCATCCAAGTCATTTATAAAAATTACAAACAGTAGAGGCCCAAGGACAGAGCCCTGTGGAACACCGCTCACCACTGACTTCTAGGCAAAATATTTTCCTTCTACTACCACTCGCTGTCTTCTGTTGGCCAGCCAATTCTGTATCCAGACAGCTAAGTTCCCCTGTATCCCATTCCTCCTGACCTTCTGAATGAGCCTACCATGGGGAACCTTATCAAATGCCTTGGTGAAGTCCATATACACCACATCCACAGCTCGACTCTCATCAACTTTTCTAGTCACATCCTCAAAGAACTCGATAAGGTTTGTGAGGCATGACCTGCCCCTCACAAAGCCGTGTTGACTGCATTTAATCAAACCATGCTCTTCCAAATGGTCATAAATCCTATCCCTCAGAATCCTTTCTAACACCTTGCAGACGACAGACGTGAGACTTACTGGTCTGTAATTGCCAGGGATTTCCCTATTTCCTTTCTTGAAGAGAGGAATTACATTTGCCTCTCTCCAGTCCTCAGGTACAACTCCAGTGGAGAGCGAGGATGCAAAGATCCTCACAAGTGGCAAAGCAATTGCATTTCTCGCTTCCCAAAGCAGCCGAGGACAAATCTGGTCCGGGCCTGGCAACTTGTCAATCTTAATGTTTGACAAAATTTTCAGCACATCAGCTTCCTCTATCTCTATCCATTCCAGCATGCACACCTGCTCTTCAAAGGTTTCATTCACTAATTACGCTCTTCAGACTCTGAACTCTATATGAATGGCATGCAGCAGACGAGGTACAGAGATTTCACTTCCAATTTCCACCCAGCCCTCGCTTCCACCTGGTCTATCTCTGACTCCTCCTTTCCCTTCCTTGACATCTCTGTTTCCATTTCTGGGGAATATAATATCCACTATAAACCCATCAACTCCCACAGCTAGTTGGATTATACACCCTAGCACCCTGTTTCCTATAAAGATTCCGTTCCATTCTCCCAGTTCCTCCGTCTCCATCACTATGTTCTGATGATGTCAACTTTGACAAGGGAGCTTCCGAAATGTCCACTTTCTTTCTCAACTGAGGATTCCCCAGCACCATTGTTGACAGGACCCTCAACGAGGTCTGACCCATCTCTCATACTTCAGGCCTCACTCCTTCTTTTCATTCCCACAACAGCGATAGGGTTCCCCTTGTCCTTACTGTCCAACCAGCATCCACATCCAGAAGATCATGAGACGCCATTTCTGCCACTTCAAGTGAAATGCCACCATTTCCCCCCGTCCCCCCACCCCTGCTTGTCCGCCTTCCACAGGACAGTTCCCTCTGGGACACCCTGGTCCACTCTTCCTTCCCTCCTTACAATTCCCCCACAGCCCTATGGCACCTTCCCCTGCAACCGCCAAAGATGAAACACCTGCCCATTTACCTCCTCCCTACCCAGTACTCAAACATACCTTCCAGGTGAAGCAACACTTTACCTGCAGTTCCCAGGATCTAGTCTACTGCATTCGCTGCTCACAATGTGGTCTCGTCTACATTGGGGAAACGAAGCGTAGACTGGGTGACCGCTTTGGAGAACAACTAAATTCTGTTCCCAATAAAGACCCTGACCTTCCCGTTGCCTGCCACTTTAACACAGCTCCCTGTTGCCTGGCTAACGTCTCTGTCTGTGGCTTGCTGCAGTGTTCCAGAGAAGCTCAGTGCAAGCTGGAAGAACACCACCTCATTTTCCTCTTGGGAACCCTAAAGCCCTCTGGACTCAATATTGAGTTCAATAATTTTAGGGCCTAAACTCTCCCATGTTCCAACCCCTGATCCCACACACCAGGCCTTGTCACCACATAGTCTGCCATTACACACTACTCATTCTGGATGTGAGTTTGCTCACTGAGCTGGAAGGTTAGTTTTCAGACGTTTCGTCACCATTCTAGGTAACATCATCAGTGAGCCTCCGACAAAGCGCTGGTGTTATGTCCCGTTTTCTATTTATCTGGTTAGGTTTCCTTGGGTTGGTGATGTCATTTCCTGTTCTTTTTCTCAGGGGATGGTAGATTGGCTCCAAATCAATGTGTTTGTTGATGGAGTTCCGGTTGGAATGCCATGCTTCTAGGAATTCTCGTGCATGTCTCTGTTTGGCTTGTCCTAGGATGGATGTGTTGTCCCAATCAAAGTGGTGTCCTTCCTCATCTGTATGTAAGGATACGAGTGATAGTGGGTCATGTCGTTTTGTGGCTAGTTGATGTTCATGTATCCTGGTGGCTAGCTTCCTGCCAGTTTGTCCAATGTATTGTTTGTCACATTTCTTGCAAGGTATTTCGTAGATAACAAATGTCGATAACAGACAACAAATAAAACAAATGTCATCTACAAAATACCTTGCAAGAAATGTGACAAACACTACATTGGACAAACTGGCAGGAAGCTAGCCACCAGGATACATGAACATCAACTAGCCACAAAACGACATGACCCACTATCACTCGTATCCTTACATACAGATGAGGAAGGACACCACTTTGATTGGGACAACACATCCATCCTAGGGCAAGCCAAACAGAGACATGCACGAGAATTCCTAGAAGCATGGCATTCCAACCGGAACTCCATCAACAAACACATTGATTTGGAGCCAATCTACCATCCCCTGAGAAAAAGAACAGGAAATGACATCACCAACCCAAGGAAACCTAACCAGATAAATAGAAAGCGGGACATAACACCAGCGCTTCGTCGGAGGCTCACTGATGATGTTACCTAGAATGGTGACGAAACGTCTGAAAACTAACCTTCCAGCTCAGTGAGCAAACTCACATCCAGAACCTCAACCTGAGCTACAAATCTTCTCAAAACTCGCTAACACTACTGATTGTTAGTCACTAACACCTATTTACCCTCCTAGCCAGATTGTTATCCACTCCTTTGTCTGACCTACTGTTCTTCTCTCTCTTTGGGCTGCGTCCCCAACCCATCATCGACTCCTTACCTGCCCTCCCCACCCTATCTTCTGCAGAGAAACCAACATTTTCCTTGCTATCATTAGTTCTGAGGAAAGGTCACCAGACCCATAGAACATAGAACATTACAGCACAGTACAGGCCCTACGGCCCTCGATGTTGCGCCGACCTGTGAAACCAATCTGAAGCCCATCTAATCCACACTATTCCATTATAATCCATATATTTATCCAATGACCATTTAAATGCCCTTAAACTACTGTTGCAGGCAGGGCATTCCACGCCCTTACTACTCTCTGTGTAAAGAACCTACCTCTGACATCTGTCCTACATCTCTCACCCCTCAATTTAAAGCTATGTCCCCTCATGATAGCCATCTCCATCCGGGGAAAAAGGCTCTCACTGTCCACCCTATCTAATCCTCTGATCATCTTGTATGTCTCTATTAAGTCACCTCTTAACCTTCTTCTTTCTAACGAAAACAGCCTTAAGTCCCTCAGCTTTCCACATAAGACCTTCGCTCCATACCAGACAACATCCTGATGAGTCTCCTCTGCACCCTTTGCAATGCTTCCACATCCTTCCTACAATGCGGCGACCAGAACTGTACACAATATTCCAAGTGCAGCCGCACCAGAGCTTTGTACAACTGCAACATGACCTCATGGCTCTGAAACTCAATCACTCTACCAATAAAACCTAGCACACCGTACGCCTGCTTAACAACCCTATCAACCTGGGTGGCAACTTTCAGGGATCTATGCACATGGACACCGAGATCTCTCTGCTCGTCCACACTGCCAAGAATCTTACCATTAGCCCAGTCTCTATATTCTGGTTACTCCTACCAAAGTGAATCACCTCACACTTGTCCACATTAAACTCCATTGGTCACCTCTCAGCCCAGCTCTGCAGCTTATCTATGTCCCTCTGCAAACTGTAACATCCTTTTGCACTATCCACAACTCTACCGACTTTAGTGTCATCCGCAAATTTACTAACTCATCCTTCTACGCCCTCATCCAGGTCATTTATAAAAATCATGGCCCCAAAACAGATCCTTGCCGTATACCACTAGTAACCGGTCTCCAGGATGACCATTTCCCAATAACCACCACCCTCTGTCTTCTTCCAGCTAGCCAATTTTTGATCACACCCGCTAAATCACCCTCAACCCCACAACTCCTTATTTTATGCAATAGCCTACCATGGGGAACCTTATCAAACGCTTTGCTGAAATCCATATACACCACATCGACCGCTTTACTCTCATCTACTTGTTTGGTCACCTTCTCAAAGAACTCAATAAGGTTTGTGAGGCACGACCTTCCCTTCACAAAACCGTGTTGACTATCCCTAATCAACTTATTTCTTTCTAGATGATTATTATTCCTATCTCTTAAAATCCTTTCCAACATTTTACCCACAACTGAAGTAAGGATCATTGGTCTGTAATTACCAGGATTGTCCCTCCTCCCCTTCTTGAACAGGGAGACAACATTTGCTATCCTCCAGTCTTCTGGCACTATTCCTGAAGATAATGAAGACATAAAGATCAAAGCCAAAGGCTCTGCAATCTCCTCCCGAGCTTCCCAGAGAATCTTAGGATACATCCCATCCGGGCCAGGGGACTCATCTATTTTCACACCTTCCAGAATTGCTAACACCTTCTCCTTGTGAACCTCAA
This sequence comes from Stegostoma tigrinum, assembly GCF_030684315.1. Lineage (NCBI taxonomy): Eukaryota > Metazoa > Chordata > Chondrichthyes > Orectolobiformes > Stegostomatidae > Stegostoma > Stegostoma tigrinum. The sequence continues at coordinate 149,686,746 of NC_081355.1, read as the reverse complement.
TCCTGTCTCGTCTAATAGCCTGTATCACAGTACCCTCCTCGACGACATTGTCTTTTGCCTGTGTGAATACTGACGAAAAATATTCGTTTAACACTTCTCCTATCTCTTCAGACTCACGCACAACTTTCCACTACTGTCCTTGACTGGCCCTAATCTTACTCTAGTCATTCTTTTATTCCTGACATACCTATAGAAAGCTTTAGGGTTTTCCTTGATCCTACCTGCCAACGACTTCTCATGTCCCCTCCTGGCTCTTCTTAGTTCTCTCTTTAGACCCTTTCTGGCTAACTTGTCACTCTCAAGCGCCCTAACTGAGGCTTCAAGCATGATCTTTACATAGGCCTCCCTCTTCCTCTTGACAAGAGTTTCAACTTCTTTAGTAAACCACGGCTCACTTGCTTGACCACTTCCTCCTTGCCTGAAAGGTACATTCGTATCAAGGACATGCATTAAGGGATAACAAAGTGTGGAGCTGGATGAACACAGCAGACCAAGCAGCATCTTAAGAGCACAAAAGCTGATGTTTCGGGCCCAGACCCTTCATCAGAAAAAGGCTCTTTTTGTGATGAAGGGTCTGGGCCCAAAATGTCAGCTTTTGTGCTCCTCTGATGCTACTTGGCCTGCTGTGTTCATCCAGCTCCACACTTTGTTATCTCAGATTCTCCAGCATCTGCAGTTCCCATTATCTCTTATCAAGGACATGCATTAGCTGTTCCTTGAACAAGCTCCACATTTCACTTGTGCCCAACCCCTGTACTTTCCTTCTCCATCCTATGCATCCTAAATCTTGCCTAATCACCTCATGATTGCCTTTCCCCCAGCTATAACTCTTGCCCTGCAGTATATACCTATCGCTTTCCATCGCTAAAGTAAACGTAACTGAACTGTGGTCACTAGCACCGAAGTGCACACCTACCTCCAAATCTAACACCTGGCCTGGTTCATTATCCAGAACCAAATTCAAAGTGGCCTCACCTCTTGTTGGCCTCTCCACATATTGTGTCAGGAAGCCGTCTTGCACACATTGGACAAAAACTGACCCATCTAACGTACTTGACCAATAGCATTTCCAGTCAATATTTGGAAAGTTAAAGACCCCATAACAGCTACTCTGTTACCATCGCTCCTCTCCAGAATCATCTCGGCAATCCTTTCCTCTTTGTCTCTGGAACTTCTTTGGAGGCCGATAGAAAACTCCCAACAGGGTGACCAGTCCTTTCCTACTTCTAACCTCAGTCCATACTACCTCAGTAGATGAGTCCTCATCAAACATCCTTTCTGCAACTGTAATACTGTCCTTGACCAACAATGCCACACCTTCCCCTCTTTTACCATCTTCTCTGATCTTACTGAAACATCTAAACCCCGGAGCCTGCAACAACCATTCCTGTCCTTGCTCTATCCATGTCTCCGAAATGGCCACAACATCGAAGTCCCAGGTACCCATCCATGCTGCAAGTTCACCCACCTTATTCCGGATGCTCCTGGCATTGAAGTAGACACACTTCAAACCACCTTCCTGCCTGCCAGTGCACTTCAATTTCCTTGAAATCTTATATATGACTTTACTACTCTCAACCGCCTGTACACTAGAGCTACAATTCAGGTTCCTATCCCCCTGCTGAATTAGTTTAAACCCTCCCAAACAGCAATAGCAAACTTCCCCCCCAAGGATATTGGTACCCCTCTGGTTCAGCTGTAGACCATCCTGTTTATAGATGTCCCACCTACCCAGAATGAGCCCCAATTATCCAGGTATCTGAATCCCTCTCTCCTGCACCATCCCTGCAAAATGACCAATAACCCAAAATGTTAACTCTGATTTCTCTCCACAGATGCTACCAGGCCTGCTGAACTTTTCCAGTAATTTCTATTTTTGTTTCTGAGATACTGTACTTGCTGGAATTGGATTGAATTATCGCTGCTATGTTCTTTGTCAAGAGCATTGATCGATGACAGGCCATGATTGGAGATCGTGTGGCAGCTGGCAACAGACACCGGGGCAGAACTGATCGAAACACTGAGGGAGACAGGGAAAGAAGGCAAGTTTGCAGTGTTGTGTCAAAGATGGGTGAGCCTGTAGCATAAAGGGTTAATCACTACTGATTTGGAGACACAGTCCATCTTCAGTGATGTCAAGTAGTGTCAGCTTACATGGAATGAGGACTTGAGGTAAGAAGGTTCCAACGGAGTCCTCTGAGATAACAAGGTGTAGAGCTGGATGAACACAGCAGGCCAAGCAGCATCAGAGGAGCAGGAAAGCTGACATTTTGGACCTAGACCCTTCTTCAGTCCTGCTGATCTCATCTTTGCCTAAATAGTCAATAAATTATGGAGTAATTAGAGTGCAAAAGAGCCCTTATGGCCAATTGATCAAAATGTTCATCAGTTTGCATTAGTATGGTTTCCCAGTTTCACCAGTCAAACATCCCATCCTGGTTGTGAAATGTATCTATGGCTGCAATGGTTTGGCAACTCTTTGTTGAGGATCTTAGTCAATGTTTGTGGGAGTGTGTAGAACCAGTGGCTTATCAGAACACAATCCAAAAACTGCCCACAACAGGAAATGAATCTAATGATCCTTACAAGAGTCCCATGACTGCAGTTAAGAAATGAACAGGACAATGGACTAAACCATATGACTTTTCCAAGCTCTGTAGCTGACTGTGGGCTTCACCAAACTGTGCATTGGAGAAACGGGCTTTGCTAATTCAATCAATACTGGACTGGATTTGATTAGAATCCAGTTTGTGTTTAGATCAATGTTTTCCTGCACAATTCCACTCAATTTCAAGGTTGCAGGATTGATTTGATTTGATTTCATTTCATTTATTGTTGTTACCTGTATCGAGATATGGTGAAAGGCATTATTTTGGTGCTATCCAGACAAATTACTCCTCACGTAAGTATTTCAGGGTGATAGAACAGAATGCAGAATATAGTGTTACGGCTACAGAGCAAGTTCAAATGCAATACATGAGAGGTCCATTCATAAGTCTGATAGCAGTGGGGAAGAAGCTGTTCTTGAACCTATTGGCACATGTTTTCTAAGTTTGATATGTTCTGCCCAGTGGAAAATGGTGGAAGAGAGTGTAATCTGAGTGGGAGGGATATTTGATTATGTTGGCTGCTTTCCTGAGGCAGTGGGAAGTGTAGAAGAGTCAGTGGAAGGGTGGTTTTCATGATGGACTGGGCTCCATTCAAATTCTCTGTAATTTCTTACGGCTATGGGCAGAGCAGTTACCATACCAAGATATGGATAATAATGGGATAGTGTAGGGGGAGGGGCTTAGATTAGTTCACAGGTCGACGCAGCATCGAGGGCCAAAGGCCCTGTTCTGCACTGTATTGTTCTATGTTCTATGTTTTATAGCAGGAACTGCAGATGCTAGAGAATCTGAGATAACAAGGTGTAGAGCTGGATGAACACCGCAGGTCAAGCAGTGTCAGAGGAGCAGGAAAGCTGATGTTTCGGGCCTAGACCCTTCAACAGAAATGGGTCTCTACCTGAAACGTCAACTTTCCTGCTCCTCTGATGTTGCTTGGCCTGCTGTGTTCATCCAGCTTCACAACGTGTTATCTCAGTTACCATACCAAGCTATGTTGAATCCAGATAGGATGCTTTCCATGGTGCACCTGTAAAAATTGGTAAGTGGATATGATGAATTTCCTTAGCCTTCTGAAGAAGTAGAGGCATTTGATGCATTTTTTAAACCGTTGACGTGGATGTGCCAGGACAGATTGTTGATGACATTGACTCCTAGGAACTTGAAGCTGTCACCAACCTCCACCTCAGCACCATTGATACAGACAGAGCGTGTCCTCCAAACTGCTTTCTGAAGTCAATGGCCAGCTCCTTCATTTTGCTGACATTGAGGGAGAGATTATTGTCTGTGCATCATGCCACAAAGTTCTCCATCTCTTTCCTATCCTCTGTTTCAATGTTGTTTAAGATCTGTACCTCTACGGTGGTGTCATCAGCAAACTATTTTATTGAGCATGTGAAGGCAGGTGCATGTCACATTTTAGTATAAAGGGTGAGGAATCATCAACACTTTGCATTTCACAAGTTCAGAATCCAAACTTTTAAATAAGTGATATTAACCCATATATCAAACACGTAACTCACATCTGCGCCCACAAAGAAGAATGAAAATGTGTCTCTGAGAGGTATTTTCATTCACCATTAGAAATAATGCAAATGCTAGTTCTATGTCACATTAATAGTCACAGTATATTGATGTTAAACTTGTGCTGAGTTGCAGGACCCTTTGTGGTACAGTGATAGGATCTTTACCTCTGGGCTAGGTGACCTGTGTTTATGTCTCAGATACTCTAGAGGTGTGCAATCACATCCCTGAATAAGTTGGTTGCAAGATAACTACAATGATTTATACAGCAGTTGTATTTTACATAAGCCCACAGGGACCACATTATTCCGTGTCCTTTGTGTGTGATCTTGATAAAACCTATTCCTGCACCTATTTTTTCACATTTCTATGTTTCATCCACTGCAGCATTTTCTTTTCCAGACATATAAATGATTTTCATATTATAAGGCTGGAGAATTAAACTCCACCAAAATAATCTTTATTTCTTGTTCCTGAAGCTTCTTAAAAATACCCAAAGAATTGTAAATATATATGACATATAGATGTATATACAAGGTAATGTAAAACACACATAAAGACACATGTATGCATTTAAAAATATATATAACCAAAACATTTCTTCCACGTGGTTGATTGTGTCTATTTAGAGCCAACACAAGACTCAATGGTTCCTTCGCAAATGTTTAATATTTTTGCAATATTTTTTCATTGAAAAGTAACTGACAGGCCATCAATCTCAATCCCTGTACATCAACAAGCAATTTGAATAACATTTTATAAATAGCTACAGCTAAAACAGTGCCAGCATAGCTTTCAAGTTGTCAAGGGCACATTGACATTCCTGTGTCCATTCAAAATTTCTGCCTTTCCTCCAATAATTTGTTAAAGGTACAACAATAATGTTGTAATTTAGGAAGAAACCTTGCGATAAAATCCACTTGTGATAAAAAAAACATATTTCACATTTTGTTGTAGGCACAGGGAAATTCAAAATAGCTGTACTTTCAATTTTCCAGGCATTACTTGACCTTGTCCTATGGTGTGGTTCAATTCAGTGACTTTTGCCTTGGCAAATTCAATCTTATACATAGTTTTATAACCAAATTGTTTCTCTTCTTCTGTATCCAATCAAACAGATAAGTCAAATGATGTCACTGTTCCACCCAGATTGGGCTAAACCATCAAAATAAGCAACATGAGATAACAAGGTGTGGAGCTGGATGAACACAGCAGGTCAAGCAGCATCAGAGGAGCTGAAAAGCTGACATTTTGGGCCTAGATTCTTCTTCATAAAGATTTCTGAAAAAGATTCTAGGTCCGAAACGTCAGCCTTCCTGCTCCTCTTATGCTGCTTGGCCTGCTGTTTTCACCCAGTCCTACACCTTGTTGTCTCAGATTCTCCAGCATCTGCAGTTCCTACTTTCTCTAAAGTAAGCAACATAATTTCTTAGTCCTTTGACTTCAGTAGCGAAACGTTGGAATGTTTCTGGTGCATTTGCATTCCAATTAGCACGAACTTGCATTAATAAAACCCATTGGTGTTACAATAGTTCATATTTCTTTTCACAAGTTAATGGAACTTGCCATGATTCCTTTAGAAAATCAATTTCCTTGAAACATCATGTGTGTTCAGTTCACCTCAATGCGATCTTCCAGTTTTGGAGTAGGGTTGAGACGTCAACACTTATCAACTTCTGACCATTTAAGATATAGTCTGCGCATCTGTTGCTCCTGCCAAAATGAATAACCTCACCTTTTCCCACACTATATTCCATTTCAATTTCTTGCTCAATCAGTAAACCTGATCAAGACTTCCTGAAGCTGATTCGCATCTACAGAGACTTGGTAGATGAGGAACAAGTCTGGCAATTTAATGATCTGGGATTGGTATGTTTCAGGTGTGATAGAGAGGGAGAGTTGGCAGAGTTGCGTTACTGATTAGGGAGAATATCACAGCTGTACTGAGGGAGGATATCTCACAGGGTTCATCTAGTAAGGCCTTTTCGGTAAAGCTCAGAAATAGGGAGGGTGCAATCGCTTTGATGTGATTGTACTACAGGCCTCCCAATGGCCAGTGGGTGAAAGAGGACCAGATATATGGACAGATTATGGAAAAGTGTAAAAACAACAGAGTTGTTGTGGTAATAATGGGAACTGCAGATGCTGGAGAATCCAAGATAATAAAATGTGAGGCTGGATGAACACAGCAGGCCCAGCAGCATCTTTTGTGCTCCTGAGATGCTGCTGGGCCTGCTGTGTTCATCCAGCCTCACATTTTATTATCTTAGAATTGTTGTGGTGGGTGATTTTAACTTCCACTGTGTTGACTGACACTTGCTTGGTGCTTTAGTGGTTGCAATGAGGTCAGCTGGGTAGAGCTCGTAGAACATGAGTTCCCTGAATGGGACTGTGAACCTGGTCCAATCAGGGAGCCCGGGTTGACAGATATAAACAGGAGGGTCAGAAGTTCTGTTCACTCTGAGAGTTGACTCTGAGGGAGCTGGGTCAGTGTCAAGGTCCCGCCACATGTAAATAAAGGGGGACTTTGTGACTGGATACCGGCCTCTGTGATGTTATTTCAGTGGCGATGAGAGAAAGGCTGCTTATGAAGAAATATGCTTGCAACAGACATCTTTGATGTTGAGGTTGGTTGGCTCGCTGAGCTGGTTTGTTGTTCCGCAGACATTTCCTTACCATGCTGGGTATCACCCTCAGTGCAGCCTCTGATGAAGTGTCGGTGTGTTTTCCCACCTGGTTTTCAAACTCTGGAGTCGGTTGAGCTGGATTGCCTCACTTCTGGTTTTCCTTTCTAGCGGACTATATATGGGGTCGAGTTCTATTTGATTATTAATGGTTTTCATCATGGAGTACCAGGCTCATCCAAACAAAAGACCCACTCCCCGCCATGGACAGGACCAATGCCATCTATAATATTCCCTGCAGAGACTGTGAGAAACACTACATCGGACAAACAGGAAGGAAACTAACATCAAGAGAACATGGACACCAACTGGCTACAAAATGACACGACCAATACTCTCTCATCTCAATCCACGTGGACAAGGAGAACCACCACTTCGACTGGGACAACACCAAGATCCTGGGACAAGATAAGCAGAGACAGGCACGGGAATTCCTAGAAGCTTAGCACTCCACAAAGAAAGCTATCAATAAACACATAGAACTCAACCCCATATATACTCCATTAGGAAGGAAAGCCAGAAGCAAGGCAATCCAGCTCAACCGACTCCACAGTTTAAAAACCAGGCGGGAAAACACACGGACACTTCATCGGAGGCTGCACTGATGATGTTACCAAGCATGGTAATGAAATATCTGCAAAACAAGAAACCAGCTCAGTGAGCCAACCAACCTCAACACCCTACAACCCGAGCTACAAATCTACTCCAAAACCTTAGAGTCGTCTTTGAGTTGGAGTAAGCATTTCTGGCATCATGCCGTTACTTCGGATGTTTGACTCGTTTGATCCTGCTATGGAAGACTGGGTCCAGTGTGTAGAAATAATGCATGATTTTTTTTCCAGGCAAATGATATTGGGCCAGATGATAGGCAACGAGTATTTCTCCTGACAGCTTGTGGAACCGCAGCTTTATCAGTTATTAGGAGCTTTGATGTCCCTGAGGCACCAGGCACTAAAATCTTTTAAGAGTTGACGGATTTAGTTAAGAAATATTACTACGCCAAGCATTCTCTAATTCTGAGATGTTATCGCTTTTACTCAGCAATTTGAGAACTCGGGGAATCCGCACTGGGGTTTTTGACCAGTTTAAGATTACTGGCAAAGGAATGTGACTTTGATTTAATCCTTAATAAGATGCTGAGAGACTGTTTGGTATGCGGGAGTAATGATATAACCATGCAAAAGCACTTACTAGCTGAAGCCCAACTGGACTTCAAACAAACACTCCAACTGGCTTTATCATTAGAAAATGTGGCAAGTGGAGCATGGGAACTATAGGGTATTCCAGTGAAAGCGGTCACCCTCACCAGTTCGACTGAGCATAGGGAATACCACTTGAGTGAGGCCAATTGCATACCCTTACTAAAGGCATAAGTGGGTCTCTAGGTTGGTCAACAGCAAAACCCCAAAACAAAGCCAAGCCTTGCCAACTGGTTAAAAATTTTTTTCAGGATCCAGGCCGGCAAGCCATTGTAGTTGTTTCTGGTTTGTGGACTCGAGACGGTTAAACAGCCCCACTAGGCCTGAATTGAGTAAGAGACCTCAAAGGCCGGTACCAGGGAGAGCGCACACCCTAGAAAGCCCACCCACATCTGGTTTGGAACAGTTAATTGCTTAGAAACATCCAAATCAGAGCCAATGAAAATAAACCTCTGGTTAAATGGTCACCTTGTTCTAACAGAAGTGATACTGTTTCAGTGATCGAAGAAACAGCCTTTAACAAAATTTGCTGTGGACTCCAAACCTTAAGTTTGCACCAGACCTTGGCCAGACTGAGAATCTGTACCAGGGATCCTTTACAGATTAATGGTGCAACCTGACACACAGTTGGTGCAATAACCGATGGATGTAGTAAAAGGCTCGGGCCCAAAAGCCTGCTGGTGCAGAATTGAAGAGATTCACCTCAATTGGCTCAACACTTTTCAGTTAGAAAATGGCTGCCTGAGTGAAGTCTGAATTAATACCTGGAGGTTCTTCAGGAACGTCTAAGGACTGTCAAGGAGAGAAGGTCACCTTCCATGTTGGCCAGGTAGAAATCCCATGATTCTGCAAGGCCCCCCGGTACCATTTGCCTTATGGGACAATAGCAGAGGCAGAAATTAGGAGGTTGGAAAGCGAAGGAATCATCAAACAAGTCCAATGGGCAGCACCGATCTGTGATGCCTGATGGGTCAGTTTGCATTTGTGGGGATTTTAAACACACAGTAAACTGCTTTTCACAGCTGGATAAATGCCCAGTCCTGGGCAGAGAGGGTTTATGCACAAAACTGGCAGTGGGGGGTGCTGCTGTCCACATAAGCCATGCACACTTGCACTTGTAGTTAGATGAGGATTCCCAGAAGTATGCTACAAGAAATACCATAAGGGTTTGTACCTATAGACAAAACTGCCACCTGGGGTATCGTCAGCCAAATGTGTTTGAGATGCACAATCTAACTGGAAAGTGGGGCAGGCAGGAAGGTTGCCTCCTATTCCAATAATCCCCTGTAGCCAGGCCACAATCTACATCTGGTGATATACCCCACAGTTTGTTGAGTACAGGTCTTTTATAGCTTCAAGGGTGAACTAGATAGGCTCTTGACTTGTATCTTATTTATAACAGATGATATTCGTCAGAGTGTGTGCTTCTGAACCACCTGTGATGATTGGAGAGCAATTTTCTACAGAGCAAGATTTTCCCTTCTTATCCTCAGCTACTCTCTTATGCTTTTGCTCTGACCTTCCCCCAGAGGTTACAGTGGAGAGTAGACATTGGGATGGTGATCTAGTGAGGGAAGGGAGGAATTGTACACCATCGTTACAGTGTGGATAAGGCTTTACAGACAAAGCCTTTACACCCACTTGTTTTTGTCAAGTGACGAATCCCAAGAGGTGTAGCAGCAGGACCAAGTTGCTACAGTTATGAGTGTCTGATGTTTATTGAAACAGAATTGTTGCCAATCCCACAGTGCAATTCATCTCTTGCAGTCCAAATTGGGTGTCTTCTGTTCATAGACATGACAGGATCGTTTGATGCAATTGATGTCTTACACTATTTGATATACTTACCCAACATGTAACCTGGTAATCTCCCACCAGGGAGCTCGCCGAGCCTTCAAATGGAACACACTTGCAAATTATTAAAAGTAATCTACAGTTCATGACCCCGCCTCGTTCTCTCATGTCTTCTTACATGTTGTCACAATCTTTTAGTTTAAGAATCCAGAGGATTGCATTGTGCGGGCAGCATAGAAAAGTCTGTGTATGTGACTGGTTGAACATAACAGCTAGCATTTCAGACAGCTGTCAGTTGCAGAACCTAGGGCTTGGTTTGGATTTCCAAGTGGGGACATACTGTAGTGTAATATGGTACAGAGTGATATGGTAAAGTGTGATGCAGTACAGTGAGCAATACAGTCACAGAGTCATACAGCACAGAAAACAGGCCCTTCAGCCCAACTTCTCCATACCTACCAGGTTTCCTAAACTGAACCAGACCCATTTGCCAGCATTTGGCCCATGTCTGTCTAAAATGTTGCTATTCACCCTATCAATGCTTCTCATGATTTTATAAACCTCTATAAGGTCACCCCTAAGCCTCCCACATTCTAGCCTCTCCTAATAACTCAAGCTTCCAGCCACAGTAACATCTTTGTAAATCTTTGTAGCACCCTTTCCAGTTTAATAATTTCTTCCTCCAGCAGCACAATCAGAATTGTGTGCAGTACTCCAAATGTGGCCTCATCAATGTCCTGTACAGCCGTAACATGATGTGCCAATTCCTGTGCTCTGTGCTTTGACCTATGAAGGCAAGAGAGGCAAATGCCTTCTTCACCACCCTGTCAACCTGTGATACCACATTCAAGGAACTTTGAACCTGCACCCCTAGGTCTCTCTGTTCAACAACAGTCCCTAGGGCCCTACCGTTACGTGTATAAGTCCTGCCCTGGATTGCCTTCTAAAATGCAACACCTCACATTTATTTGAATTAAACTATATCTGCAAACTGGTCCAGTTGATGAAGATCTCATTGGAGTCTTAGATAACTTTCTTCAATTTTGTTCTTGTTCGCAAACTTAGAAACCATGCCTCTTATGTTCTCATTCAATTTGTTTGTATAAATGGCAGACAACAGTGGACCCAGCACCAATCCCTACAAAACACTGCAGGTCACGGAACTCCACCATCTTCTGTCTCCTGCAGCACACCAATTTTGTATTCAATTAGCTCGCTGTCCATGGATCCTATATGATGTAACCTTACGATGTGGAAATTTGTCGAAAGCCTTGCTAAAGTGGAGATAGACAACATCCACTGCTCTGCCTTCATCTATCTTTGTGGTCACGTCTTCAAAAAAACTCATTGAAGTTGGTGAGATGTAATTTTCCACATGCAAAGCCATGCTGACTATTCCTAATCAGTCCATGCCCTTCCAAATATATGAAGTTCCTGTCTCTCAGGATCCCCTCCAACAAATTAATATATTCATGGAATCTCTTTCGATTCTCCTTTACCATATCTGGCAAAGCCATCTCATGTTCCATTTTTACCCTCCTGACCCTTTCCTTGACCAGAGCCTCAATATCTCTAATCATCCTGTGCTCCCTACACTTGCCAGCCTCGCCCTTCACACTAACAGGAATGTGCTGACCTTGAATTTTTGTTATCTCACTCTTGAAAGCCTCCTATTTGCCAGACATTCCTTTACCGGTGAATTTCTTTTACATTATTCATTCATGGGATGAGGGACGTTGCTGGCCAGGTCAGCATTTATTGTCCATTCATAATTGTCCAAAGCACAGTTAAGAGTCAACCACATTACTGTGGGTCCGGAGTTACATGTAGGCCAGAACAGGTAAGGATGGCAGTGATAATGGGAACTGCAGATGCTGGAGAATCCAAGATAATAAAATGTGAGGCTGGATGAACACAGCAGGCCCAGCAGCATCTCAGGAGCACAAAAGCTGACGTTTCGGGCCTAGACCCTTCATCAGAGAGGGGGATGGGGTGAGGCTTCTGGAATAAATGGAGAGAGAGGGGGAGGCGGATCGAAGATGGAGAGAAAAGAAGATAGGTGGAGAGGAGAGTATAGGTGGGGAGGTAGGGAGGGGATAGGTCAGTCCAGGGAAGACGGACAGGTCAAGGAGGTGGGATGAGGTTAGTAGGTAGGAGATGGAGGTGCGGCTTGGGGTGGGAGGAAGGGATGGGTGAGGGGAAGAACAGGTTAGGGAGGCAGAGACAGGTTGGACTGGTTTTGGGATGCAGTGGGTGGAGGGGAAGAGCTGGGCTGGTTGTGTGGTACAGTGGGGGGAGGGGACGAACTGGGCTGGTTTTGGGATGCGGTGGGCGAAGGGGAGATTTTGAAGCTGGTGAAGTCCACATTGATATCATTGGGCTGCAGGGTTCCCAAGGATGGCAGTTTACTTTCCTAAAGGGCAATTGTGAACCAAATGGGGTTTTTCCAACAATCAATAATGGATTTATGGCCATTTTTAGATTCTTAATTCCAGATAATTATTGAATTCAAATTCCACCATTTGCCACAATGAGATTCGAACCCAGGTACCAGAACATTTTCTGTGTCTCTGGATTTACAGTCCAGCGATAATACCACCAGGCCATTGCCTCTCCCAATAGCCTCCTCCCATCAACTTTTGAAAGTTCCTGTCTAATACCATCAAAATTGGCTTTGCCCCAGTTTAGAACTTTGACTTGTGAACCAGGCCTATCTTTTTCCACAGCTAGTTTAAAATTAATAGAAATATGGTTACTGGCCCCAAAACGCTCTCCCGTTAACACCTCAGTCACTCGTCCTGCCTTAGTTCCCAAGAGGGGGTCAAGTTTTGGCCCTTCTCCAGTAGGACCATCTACATATTGATTGAAAAAATTTTCCCAAACACGCTTAACATGTTCCTCCCCATCCAAGCCCTTTACACTATGGCAGTCCTAGTCTCTGTTTGGAAAGTTCAAATATCCTATTAATACAACCCTATTATTCTTGCAGCTGTCAGCGACCTCCCTATATATTCACTCCTCAATTTCCAGCTGACTAACGGGAACCCTAATGTACAATTCCATCAAGGTGATCGACCCCTTTTTATCTCTCAGTTCCACGCGTAAAGCTTCCCTGGACAATTTCTGAGAAATAAATTCTTTAAGTACAGCAGTAATCTTTTCCCTAATCAAAAATACTATTCCCCCTCCTCCTTTGCGTCCTCTTCTATCCTTCCTAGAGCATCTAAACCCTGGAACATTAAGTTGTCAGCCCCTATCCCTCCCTCAGCCATGTTTCTGTAATATCTGTGATATCCCAGTCCCATGTTCCCATCCATGCACTGAGTTCATCTGTCTTACCTGTCTGGCCTCGTGCATTGAAATAAATGTGGTTTAATTCATCAGTTTTCCCTTATTTCCTGCCATGCTCTTGCCTGCCTTGTCTATTTAATTTGCTCTCTTTAACTTCTGCACTAGCCTTAATCTTCTCTCTTGTCTCACTAATGCTTAGGGTCCCACTCTTCTGCCAGATTAGTTTAAACCCTCCCAAGTAGCACTAGCAAATCTCCCTGCCAGACAAAACCCTTTCCTCCTGTACAGGTTATTTCTGTCCCAGAAGATATTCCAGTGATCCAAAAATATGAATCCCTGCCCCCTGCACTAGTTCCTCAGCCATCTGTCTTATCCTTCTATTCCAACTCTCACTAACACGGGGTACCGGGGTAATCCAGAGACTGCAACCCTTGAGGTCCTGCTTTTTAACCTCCTGCCTAACTCGCTATATTCACTATGCAGGGCCTCTTTCCTTTTCCTGCCTGTCATTGGTGTCAATGTGTACAATGGCCTCTGACTTTTCATTCTTCCCTTTGCTGCAATACTCTGAGACATCCTTGACCCTGGCACCAGGAGGCAACACACTATCCTCACGGCCTTAGATATGCCTGCCTGTGTCCCTAACTACAGGCTACCCTATCATAATTGCTCGCTTGGACACTGCCACATCCTGCTTTACAGTGCTGCCAGACCTGATTGCTGCTAATATTTTCCCATGAGAGGCTTCACCACACTGCTCCCCACCCACCTCCACTCCAACAACAGTTTCCAAAATGGTATACCATCGCCACAGGATACTCCTGTACTGTCTGCCTATCTCTCCTGGCAGTCACCCATCTACCAGACTGTACCTGTGTTGTGACCAATTCCCTGAATACAATCTATCCCACTCTCTGCCTCCTGTATGCTCTTCAGCGTCCACTGCCACTCCAAGTGATCCACGAGACCTGAGAGGAACTGTAGCCTGATGCACTTCCTGCAGGGACAGTCGACTGCTCCCGGATCTCCCACTTCTGACAGGAGGACCGTACCACTTCACTGACTGCCATCTTAGCACCTCTAAGAACTTTATTGTATCCCTACAAAATTTAAAAACTTTAGAAGGCTTCTTTTGTTAAGAAAAGGAGTAAATAAGCCAAATAATTTTTACCCTTGCTTACATAAAGACTTACAAAACCATAGTTTGACTATAGCCAACAGCAACTACTCACCAACCAACAGTCATAGTCACTTTCGGAGCTGTAATATCTGGGTCTCCTCCTGTCCCCATAGGACCTGTAGGAATAGTAAGGGTAACAAAGCACTGCATGGCTCCCTCGCTCTCTTCCCTAAACTTCCACACTCACCTCAACTCCTAGCATTTCAGTCTCTGCAGCTGGCACTCTGGGGTGGTAACACTTGCAGCCTTGCCTTTATACCCTGTGGTACGGTGCAGTGTGATCTGTTACAGTGCAGTGTGGTGTGGTACAGTGTAATATGTTACAGTGCAGTGTGGTACAGTGTGATATGTTACAGTGCAGTGTGGTACAGTGTGATATGTTACAGTGCAGTGTGGTACAGTACAGTGTGTGACGATACAGTGTGGTGTGGTGCAGTGTGGTGTGTTACAGTGCAGTGTGGTACAGTGTGATATGTTACAGTGCAGTGTGGTACGGTACAGTGTGGTACACTGTGATATGTTACAGTGCAGTGTGGTACGGTACAGTGTGTGACGATACAGTGTGGCGTGGTGCAGTGTGGTGTGTTACAGTGCAGTGTGGTACAGTGTGATATGTTACAGTGCAGTGTGGTACGGTACAGTGTGGTACACTGTGCTATGTTACAGTGCAGTGTGGTATGGTACAGTGTGTGACGATACAGTGTGGCGTGGTGCAGTGTGGTGTGTTACAGTGCAGTGTGGTACAGTGTGATATGTTACAGTGCAGTGTGGTACGGTACAGTGTGTGACGATACAGTGTGGCATGGCGCAGTGTGGTGTGGTACAGTGCAGTGTGATACAGTGTGATATGTTACAGTGCAGTGTGGTACGGTACACTGTGTGATGATACAGTGTGGCGTGGCGCAGTGTGGTGTCGTACAGTGCAGTGTTGTATGGTATGATGTGATACAGTGTGGTGTGATACACTGCAGTGTGGAACAGTACAGTGTGTGACAGTACAGTGTGATACAGTGTGGTGTGGTACAGCATGGTGTTTTACAATGTAGTATGTTACAGTGTGATACGTTACACTGTGCTATTGAGCAGCATGTTGCAATAAAGTGTGGTGCAGTGTAGTGTTGTATGGTGCACTGTGTTATGGTGCAATGTGAGGCAGTGCAGTGAGTTACGGTGCAATGTGGTAACATGTGGTATGTAACCATGCAGTGTGTTATAATGCAGTTCAGTGTGTTACAGTGCGCTGTTGTACGGTGCAATGTGTCACAGTGCGGTATTGTACAGTGCAATGTGGTACAGTGTGGTGTGTCACAGTGCAGCATGTTACAGTACAGTGAAGTCTGGTATGTTACCGTGCAGTGTTTTACAATGCACTGCGGTGCAGTGCAGTTGATTTCTTGGACTCTCAGTAGTGTATATTGTGCATTGTTTTGAAAAGGTTTTACTGTTGCTTCTTTCCAGTGATTATTGTCAAACTGGGGTTGCTTTGCCTTTTTTTCAGGCCTGAATTTTTAATTAAATCTCTGACAAGAAAGAACTCTTTAAAATATTGTCATATTTGTGTATTCCATGTCTGCTATGCTTATGTTTTACAGGCCTGACTATTGTAGGCGAGGTTCCATAAATTTAAATCAGATAATGGGATGAGGATCTTTTCACACATCCCATGACTGTCTTGGGGAATATGTTAATTTCAACTCATGCTGAGTCTTATCTAATCCATGTTAGTTTCATGAAGCCTTGCCAACCTATGTAGGCCAGGTGATCCCTTTGGCCATTTTATGTCAGTATTTTGGTCTGCCTCGCAAGCCATTTTCATTCACCAAGGTTTCATGGGTTAAATCTGCCTCAGAATGCAAAGATCAATCATCTATACTTGCCTCATGTGTCTGTGCTGCTCTTAATGAATGGTTACTTTGCCTATTGAGACCCATCACTCCTTCCTCACTGATATGTCAATGTGTTCGGAGACAGAGGATTGAATTTGGACCTCTTCTGTCTCCTGCAGACATCTCAAATATTCTTGGTAGTTCCCAGTCCCACTTTATTTGCCAGAAAAGCTGGGCTGTTCTATTCCCCATACGCAATGACAAGAGCTGATCTTTACTCCTGGCACTAACACACACACCCCACCCCATCATTAATTCACAATCTGAAAATGTCCCCTTTTAGTGGGGAGGAAGCTTCTGATTTTTTTTAAAAAATCTAGACATCTGGCCAAGTAAACACGGAAAAATCTTTTCAATTTGTATTACTCAAGATATACCCATAGAGAGCACTGTTAAACACAAAGAAACTACATAACAACTTGGTAAATACTTTGACAGTATATTAAATGAAAACACTTTTTTAAAACTGCTGGTGCAGTTATATGTTACAGCACAGCCCTGCTGCTGTTTTATTATTTTATGTTGTTTTATTTTACAGGACCTTGTGGTTCTGCACCAGGCAAGTTGAATGATATACACAGTTTTCTAAAGGCGAGTTCATTCCCCACTTTATTTTAATTTGCCATTAGGACAGATGTCAGAGGTAGGTTCTTTACTCAGACAGTAGTGAGGGCGTGGAATGCCCTGCCTGCAACAGTAGTAGACTCGCCAAC
The DNA here is from genome assembly GCF_030684315.1 of Stegostoma tigrinum. Taxonomy (NCBI): domain Eukaryota; kingdom Metazoa; phylum Chordata; class Chondrichthyes; order Orectolobiformes; family Stegostomatidae; genus Stegostoma; species Stegostoma tigrinum. The sequence goes on along the minus strand of NC_081355.1, from coordinate 149,669,869 downwards.
TTTAAGGGCATTTAAATGGTCGTTGGATAAACACATGGATGATAATGGAATAGTGTAAGTTAGATGGGCTTCAGATTGGTTTCACAGATCGGCGCAATATTGAGGGTCGAAGGGCCTGCACTGTGCTGTTATGTTCTATGTTCTATTGTCCCTCTTAGAGCCTGCACTGTTTAACTGCTGGTCAGTAAACATTGATTGACTTGGGCAAAAGAACATTCAACAGATTCAGTGCTCTCTGAGGGAAGAAATTCCTTCTCACAGGATGCAGAGCTGGGCAAAGAAGTGGCAGATGGAATTCAACCCAGAAAAGTATTCAACCCAGAAGTGATTCATTTTGGAACGTCAAATTTGAATGCAAAATATAGGGTTAATGGCAGGATTCTTGGCAGTGTGGAGGAACATAGGGATCTTGGGGTCCACATCCATAGATCCCACAAAGTTGCTGCCCAAGTTGATTGGTTGTAAGGAAGGCATTTGGTGTGTTGGCTTTCATTGTAAGGGGAATTGAGTTTAAGAGCCACAAGGCTATGCTCTATAAAACCCTGGTGAGATCACACTTGGAGCATTGTGTTGGGTTCTGGTCATCTCATTATAGGAAGGATCTGGAAGCTTTAGAGGGGGTGCAAAGGAGATTTACCAGGATGCTGCCGGGATTGGAGGCCAGGTCTTATGAGGAAAATTTGAGGGAGATAGGGCTTTTTTCATTGGAATGAAGAAGGATGAGAGGTGGCTTGATAGAAATGTATGAGATGATGAGAGGCATAGACAGAGTGAATAGCCAGAATCTTTTTCCCAGGGCGCAAATGATTATTACGGGGGGGCATAATTTTAAGGTGATTGGAGGAAGGTATAGGGGAGATGTCAGAGGTAGGTTCTTCACATAGAGAGTAGTGGGTGTGTGGAATGTGCTGCCAGCAATGGTAGTGGGTCAGATACTTTAGAGACTTTTAAGTGACTCTTCGATAGACACATGGAGGATAGTAAAATGTAGGATATGCAGGGTAGTTTGATCTTAGTAGGATAATAGGTCAGGACAACATCGTGGGCTGAAGGGCCTGTACTGAGCTGTACTGTTCTATGTTCTATATTCTTTTTTTGTCCTAATTGGGTCACCCCTTATTCTGAAATGTCACCTCTGTTCCTGGTCTCTTCCACAAGGGACAATGATGTCTCCGCATCTACGCTGTCATGTCCCCTAAGAAGCTTGTATGTTTCAATCTCTTAATTTTCTAATGTTCAATAAGAACATAAGAACTAACAGCAGGAGTAGGCCATTCGGCCCTTCGAGCCTGCTCCACCATTCTGTAAGATCGTGGCTGATCTTTCCGTGGACGCAGATCCACTTACCCGCATTCTCACCATATCCCTTATTTCCTTTATTGTTCAAAAAAAATCTACCTCAGCTTTCAAAACGTTTACTGAAGTAACGCCAACTACTTCACTGGGCAAGGAATTCCATAGATTAACAACCCTCTGGGTGAAGAAGTTCCTTCTCAATTCAGCCCTAAATCAGCTCCCTCTAATCTTGAGGCTGTGCCCTCTTGTCCGAGCTTCACCTGCCAGTGGGAACATCCTCTCTATTTCTATCTTATCTGTTGCCTTCATAATCTTATATGTTTCAATGAGAACCCCCCTCAATCTTCTGAATTCCAATGAATATAATCCCAATCTACTCAGTCACTCCTCATAAACCAACCCCCTCAAATCCGGAATCAATCTGGTCAACCTCCTCTGCACCCCCTCCAGTGCCAGTACATCCTTTCTTAATTAAGAAGCCCAAAACTGCACACAGTACTCCAGGTGTGGCCTCACCAGCACCTTGTACAGCTGCAAGATAACCTCTCTGTTTTTAAACTCAATCCCTTTCGCAATGAAGAACAAAATTCCACTTGCCTTCCTAATTATTTGTCGTACCTGCAGACCAACCTTCTGTGATTCCTGCACCATATCACCCAGGTCCCTCTGCATAGCAGCATGCTGCAACTTTTTACCATCCAAGTAATAATCCTTTTTGCTATTACTCCTACCAAAATGTATGACTTCACATTTATTTACATTATGTTCCTTCTGCCAGACCTTTGCCCACTCACTCAATGTATCTATGTTCCTCTGCAAAGTTTCACAGTCCTCTGCACTCTTTGCTCTGCCACTCATCTTAGTGTCACCTGCAAACCTTGATACCCTACACGTGGTCCCCAACTCCAAATCGTCTATATAAATTGTAAATAATTGCAGTCCCAATACTGATCCCTGAGGTACACCACTAGTCACTGATTGCCAGCCAGAATAGAATTCATTTATCCCCACTCTTTGCTTCCTGTTAGTCGACCAATCCTCTATCCATGCTAATACTTTACCCCTAACACCATGCAACCTTATCTTATGCAGCAGCCTCTAGTGCAGCACCTTGTCGAAGGCCTTTTAGAAATCTAGGTACACCACATCCACTGGGTCCCCATTGTCCACCGGCTCGTAATGTCTACATAGAATTCCAAAATATTTGTGAAGCATGACCTGCCCTTCATGAGCCCATGCTGGATCTGCCCAATGGGACAATTTCTTTCCAGATGCCTTGCTATTTCTTCCTTGATAATAGACTCAAGCATCTTCCCCAAAACAGAAGTTAAACTCACTGGTCTATAATTGCCCATCTTTTGTCTACCTCCCTTTTTGAACGGTGCCATCACATTTGCTGTTTTCCAATCTGCTGGGACTGCCCCAGAGTCCGGCGCGTTTTAGAAAATTACCGCCAGTTCACCTGTTATTTCTCCCACCATTTCTTTTAGTACCCTGGGATGCAGTCCATCAGGGCCAGGAGACTTATCAATCCTTAACTCAGTTAGCTTGCCCAACATTACCTCTTCAGTAATAATGATTGTTTCCAGGTCCTCACCTACCTTTGTCTCTTTGTCAATTACTGACGTTATTAAATGCCCTCGACTGTGAAGACTGATACAAAATACCTGTTCAATGCCTCGCCATTTCATCATATTCCATTTCAACAGGCCCAAAATATAAATTGCTGGAAAAGCTCAGCAGGCGTGGCAGCATCCGTGGAGAGAAATCATAGTTAATGTTTTGGGTTGAGTGACCCTTCTCAGAACACTCATCCCTAAACATTAACTCTGTTTTCTTTCCACAGATGCTGCCAGGCCTGATGAGGTTTTCCAGCAATTTATATTTTTGCCTCCGATTTACAGCATCTGCAGGTCTATTGGTTTTTATTACAGGCGCAACCTCTCATAAGACAATTTGTCGATATCCAATATCAGCCTAGTGAGCCTTCTGTGAATTTACTCCAAAGCCAGTATATCTTTCCTTAGATGGGAGCCGTAAAGTGTTCACAGCATTCCACATATGGTCTAACTAATGAATTATAGGGTTTTTAGCAAGACCTCCCTATTATACTCCATTCTCTTTGAAATGAAGGGATAACAGCAGCTTCTTGCTGGTTTTGAACCAGGCCCCTGGCTTCAAAAGCAACAACCCCAGCCGTTGTGGCCATTCCAGTGAACCAGTGTAGGCGCAATGGGCTGAAAGGCCTCCTTCTATACCGTAACCGTTTTGTGATTCTGCAAACTCTCTTCCCCACTGCTCGGGTCAAATCTGATCCTCTTCCAGTTGGCTCTCAGGGAATCATTGGAATGTTATTGCTGCCTGTGACCTGTGACCTTTGACAAGTCCTGTGCTGGGGGGTGGGTAGCGTACTTTGGGAAGGGTGAGTGCTCGAGATTCTGAAGCAGTGGCCTGTCCAGTGCAGTTAGAGCCCAGGAATAGTTGCCTGTACACACAGGGTGCCTATTTCCTGAAGGGCACCCATTGGGGAACATGTGGGATCTCCCAAAGGCAGTGCTAGTGGCATCTCTCCAGCTGAGCTGCATATCAGTGATATCTGATCACTATCACATTGCATCGCTCATGTTGGCTGCCATCTTTCCTTCATCACAACAGTGAGTGCATCTCAACAGTATTCAATTGCTCACACAGCCGCTCACCATCCTGACTTGGAAAGATGTCACCATTCCTTCATAGGCATTGGGTCAAAATCCTGGAACTCTCACCCCAAGGATATTGTGGTTCGATCTGCAGCAATTCAAAAAGGCAGCTTACCACTGAAATAACTCTTCAGAGGCCAGTAACCGATCACCAACTATGGTTTATTTACAAATGCGTAGCTTTTGACAAAAGCACTGCCTCTCACTGAATCAGGCATTCAGGAGTCCAAAATCCCTGACATTCACCCTTTTCCAGCAGCCAGAGCTCCCTGATGGGAGCAAATTAACTGCCTCAATCAGGGTGCTCATACTCTATGAGGTCTAGCTGGCTGACCTCATGACAATCACTATTGCCATCACCTTCTGAAAAAGGGCATCTAGGGATAGACACTCAATGGTGACCCAGTCAGTCATGCCCACACCACATGAATGAAAATAAGAAAACTGACTGTAAAGCACCTCGGGACATCCTGAGGATGCGAAAGGCACTATATAAATGTGAGCTCTCTCCTTCTGGCATGTCCTTTATTACCTCCAAGTGTTGATGATATTCTGCTCTGTTATGAAGCTGAATTATTGGTTGTTGAACCTACTCTCTTTCTTGAACCTACACTCAAAAATGTCGGCAAACTTCTCCCATGCTGACGATGTGGAGACGCAACTTGGGTTGCTGAAGAGCCTCCATTTTGATAAGCTGGAACATTTCCCCCTGGAGTGTTGGATACTGAGGGATGGCCTTATAGAAGCTCATAAAATCATGAGGATCATGGATAGGGTGAATAGACTGGGTCTTTTCCCGAGGCTGAGGGAGTCCAAAACCAGAGGGTATTGAATTAAGGTGAGAGGGGAAAGAATTAAAAGGGACCAGAGGAGCAACAGTTTCACACAGAGGGTGGTTTGCATATGGAATGAACTGCCAGAGGAAGTGATAGGTGCAGGGACAGCTACAACACTTAAAAGACATTGGTCAGGTCACTTCTGGATTACTGCATTTAATTCTGGTCTCCCTGCTGTAGGAAGAATGTTGTGAGACTTAAAAGGGTTCAGAAAAAATTTGCAAGAGTGTTGCCAGGGTTGGAGGGTTTGAGCTATAGGGAGAGGCTGAATAGACTGGGGCTATTTTCCCTGGCACATCGCAGACTGAGGGGTGACCTTACAGAAGTTTATAAAATCATGAGGGGCAGAGATAGGGTGAACAGCCAAGGTATTTTCCCCAGGGTGGCAAATTCCATGTCTAAAGGGCATAAGTTTAAGGTGAGACAGGAAAAATTTAGAAGGGACCTAAGGGGTAACTCTTTCACATAAAGGGTGGTGCGTGAATGGAATGAGATGCCAGAGGAAGTGATGGAGACTGGTCCAATTACAATATTTAGAAGGCATCTGGATGGGTAGGTGAATAGGAAGAGTTTAGAGGGATATGAGTCAAATGCTGGCAAATGGGATGAGTATTTAGGATTTGTGGTCGGCGTGGACAAGTTGGACCGAAGGGTCTATTTAAATGCTGTACCTCTCTATGCCTCTGTGATATTTGGACAGGTACAGGAATATGGAAGGTTTAGAGGCGTATGGGCCAAATGCAGGCAAATGGTGCTAGTTTAGCTTGGGAGACTTGGTCTGCACGAACGGGTTGGACCAAAGGGTCTGTTTCCATGCTGTGTGATTTTAAGACTATAACAAACCTCTTGGATTATACGGAATGAACAATCAATCCTTCAGGTTTTGGTGGTGTCCAATGGGAATTATTTCCATTCTGCAGGTGAACATAAGGATCTTGGGCAATATTTAGGAGCCACCTTCTTTTTCACCATCACCGCAATGGGTCAGAATTAATGAAACAAATCTTTGAAATCATTGATGCAAGCAACTCACTTCCTGTTGTGAATTGGTTACCCAAGAGATAGAGAGGTCATAGGTCAATTTGACCTCTTGAGTCCCATTGCAATTAGCCATTTGGTACTGGAGGTAGTTTACCAGGAAAGCCCCAGCGGGGATAACAGTTAATTTGTGGATTAAATATGAATGGAATGGGAAAAGGAAAGAAAAGACAATGGAATGCACAGTTCCGAGCAACAAAAAAGGTGGGGGCTGGGAATGGAGGGCTGTGGGCAGAGATTGTCATTTAATCATCTGTCATTTTCTGAATTATCATGGAAAAAAACTCTCAGCTACATCGCCTGACCTTTAGCAAGACTTTCCAGTTCTGCTTGTAAATCCTGCAGGTTTTATCGTGAGGTCTGATAAGGGACTATCAAGCAACATAAAAGAGAAATAAATTACAATAACTAGTGCTTTAAAGAGTTCTCATATGCCTGATTTCGAAGAAAATAGTTCCATTTATCTTCTTTCTCCTTTCGCCATCTGATTTCTGCTGAATGCCAGAGATGTTTTCGAGTTTCACAGAAGATCTTTTGAGAAGCGGAAAAGTTTGCATTTGATGCGGCACCTTCACTCTCATAGATCACACAGCCATTGTCATTTTGGTGTTTGTGGGAGCTTGCTGTGCACAAAGTCGCTGCTGTGTTTCCTGCCTCACTAGACTTCAACTGTACTTAATTGACTGTCAATTATTTGGGCGATTGTGAATGCTGCAAGTCTTTCTGTTTATATTCAGTGCAGAAAATGCTCCAGAGGAGACAAAATAAATCACATTTAAACTAAGTCACTTCAATTTTCGACAGCATGCTTATGTTTTTGCAGGCATCCCTGTGCGATACTCTCTATTTTATCAGCCTAAACTGGTGCTCCCTTTGTTAGTGACAAACCAACATTTCCTTCTGGTGTTATGTCTCTCAAGATGCTCTCTTGAGACACAGCCCAAATTAGGATGAATAAAGACAATGTTACACTGCTGGGCATTTACATGGGTCACTTGGGCACAGGATGACTCTGTCACCCTCTATTTACCCCATTATACTGATGACATTGTTAACTCCTTGATTGCCAACGGCTCCATTTGGCATCACTCTATCTGCGTTTGGCACTGCAGTGGCACCAGATGGTGTTTGTTTCTTTATCAGAGACTGTGGAAAGTGCACAGCAAGATGAGTTCAACAGGGAGTTTCTTGCTAATTCTGGCCTCTGTGCATTCCTGATTTTAATCGCTACATCATTGGTAGTCACGCCTTCAGCTGCCTGCGCCCAAGCTCTCCCGTACCCTCCGCAGATCCCTCAGCACTGCTGCCTCACTTTCTTGAAAACTTTGACCACCTGATCTATTATCTTCTTCTGTGGCCCAGTGCCATACTTTGTTTGTTAGCGTTCCTTGCCGTGCCTCGGGATGTTGTATTAGATTAAAGGCGCTATATAAATACAGGTAATTGTTTGTTGCCCTGCTTTAAGTTACCATCGCACTTGCCGGAGAGAAATGACAAAGTGGAATTTCAGATGGGAAGTGAGCCAATTTGATGGTTTATTATGATGTATAGCTGCTGTAAGCAGGGGAGAATACTCTTACAAATCCCCAAGTGAGTCCTTCATTGTTCTGGTTTGTACAATAAATCCACCCCTTACTTCTGACATATGCTGACCCTGCATTTAAAAGCTGGTGTACTCCTCTGGTTTCTCTTCCATTATCACAGGCTATTTATCTTTCCATTCCCGTTCTAATGAAGCCCCAGTGGTTATCTATTTAGCGGTGAGTCCATCAAATTAGTTACTATTTGTTGCATTTTGGAAGCAGAGTTCTCTGCAAATTCATATTTCAGCATTTGGAGATAAGCGTAGAGAATATGGGCCATGAATGGGATTGATGACCTAAGGGCAGTGAAACTGGAGATAGAAATTGCATGTGGACCTATTGGAGAGATATCACCCCCAACCTGTGAGGGCCACGTTTTGTGGTAGACAGACTGTCTTGTCAGCTGGCAGAATACTGAGTGCTGCCCTTCTCTATTCCTTCCTCCATCACATTCTGGGTAGACTGAATCAGGCAGAGAATAATTGGATCACAGCATCCCAGAATTCTTACTGCACAGAAGGAGGCCATTCGGTCCATCATGCCTACACTTATTCTATTACCTAGTGCCTAACTCCTGCTTTGCCCTCATATCCCTGCACCCCATTTGTATCCAAATCATCATCCAATACCCTCTTGAATGCCTCAATTGAACCTGCCTCCACCACATTTCCAGGCAGTGCAGTCCAGTCCCTAACTACTCTCTGTGTGAAAAATGTTTCTCATAATACCCTTGCTTTGTTTGCACATTACCTTAAATCTACACCCTCTCTCTTTTTTTGATGCATGGGGTCAGCTTCTGCCTATCCTACTCTGTCCAGCTCCCCTCACGTTTTGAAAAACTCTGTCAAATCTCTTCTTTATCAAACCTCAGCGTTCCTACCTGTCTCCGTGGAGAACAGTCCCAACCGCTTCAATCTATCCTCATCACTGAAGTTTCTCCTCCCTGCATCCATTCTTGTAAATCGTTTCCGTACTCACTCTGATGCATTCTTACCTTTCCTATAATATGGCACCCGGAATTGTACATAGTACTCCAGCTGGGGCCTGACAAGTGTATTGTACAAGTTCCACATCACCTCTTTGCTCTTGTACTCTACGCTCCTACTAATGAAACAGAAGAAACTGTATGATTTATAAACTGCTCTCTCCACCAGTCCTGCCACTTTCCATGTTCTGGGCACATATAAACTCAAGTCCCTCTGCTTCTACGCCCGCGTTTAAATTTGCCCCCCTATTTTGTAATGTCTTTCAATGTTGCTCCAAGCAATGTGCAAAAACTCACACTTCTCCGTATTGAGCTTCATCTGCCACAATCGAGCTCTTCAGTTGTCAGTTAAGGTCCAAAATTCTGCTGCCAGTATTGTTCAGGAGCAGGTGGGTAACTCTTCACCAAGGGAGGTCACCTAATTAACCCTACTGGGTTTGCCAGTGGCACATTGCAGACCTGGGGGTATTCATGTACCAGCATTCCTTTCTTTTACTTCATTTGTGGCACATGGGCATCACTGGCTGGGCCCAGCATTTATTACTTATCCCTAGTTGCCCCTTGAGAAGGTGGTGGTGAGCTGCCTTCCTGAACCGCTGCAGTCCACCTGCTGTGGGTTGACCCACAATGTTCATAGGGAGGAAATTCCAGGATTTTGACCCAGCGACAGTGAAGGAACAGCGATATATTTCCAAGTCAGGATAGTGGGTGGCTTGGAGGGCAGTTTGAAAGTGGTGGTGTTCCCATGTATCTGATGAGATGGAAGTGGTCGTGGGTTTGGAAGGTGCTGTCTGAGGATCTTTGGTGAACTTCTGCAGTGCATCTTGTAGATCGTACATACTGCAGCTACTGAGCGTGGGCGGTGGGGGGAGTGGATGCTTGTAGATGTGGTGCCAATCAAGTGGCTGCTTTGTCCTGGATGGTATCAAGCTTCTTGAGTGTTGTTGGGGCTGCACCCATCCAGGCAAGTGGGGAGTATTCCATCCCACTCCTGACTTGTGCCTTGTCGATGGTGGACAGGCTTTGGGGAGTCAGGAGGTGAGTTACTCCCACAGTATTCACAACCTCTGTCCTGCTCTTGTAGCCACTGTGTTTATGTGGTGAGTCCAGTTGAGTTTCTGGTCAATGGTAACCCCCAGGATGTTGACAGTGAGGGATTCAGTGATGATAACACCATTGAATGTCAAGAGATGGTGGTTAGACTTCTGTTACCGGAGATGGTCAATGCCTGGCATTTGTATTTCTTGCCACTTGTCAGCCCAAGTCTGTATACTGTCCATATTTTGTTGCATTTGAACATAAACTGTTTCAGTATCTGAGAACTTGCACATGGTGCAATCATTTGGTGCTGGATCAAGGGGCCCTGCATCAGCAAAAGAGGCCCCACAGGAAGCTAAACCCTGCCCTTGTTTCTGACTCACCCACCTCCTGTCAGTGCCAGGCAATGACCGTCTCAAACAAGAAACAACATGATTATCACCCCTTGACATTCAATGGCATCATCATTGCTGAATCCCTCACAATCAACATTGACCTGCCAGGCTACTGCATCTTACAACAAAAAGGTTGTGGGCCTTAGAATCACAAAATCATAGAATCATACAGTACAGAAAAGGACCTTCAAACCACTGGGTTTGTGCTGACAAAAACTACTCAGAATCAACACAGAATGATTATACCGTACAGTGCAGAAAAGGCCCTTCAGCCGATTGAGCTTGTACTGCCAGAAAATATACTACTACCTAAAACGGTCCCACTCTCATGCACTGGACCCCGAGTCTTGAATGTTGTGACTTGTCCATCAAGTGCATCCTGCAGCATTGACTGTAGTCATCTCCATTAGAACATAGAAAAGTAAAGCACAGTACAGGCCCTTCGGCCCACGATGTTGTGCCGTGGAATAATCCTAATCCAAAAATAAAATAACCTAACCTACATTCCCCTCAATTCACTGCTGTCCATGTGCATGTCCAGCAGTCGCTTAAATGTCACTAATGGCTCCGCTTCCATGACTACCACTGGCAAAGTATTCCATGCGCTCACAACTCTCTGGGTGAAGAACCTCCCTCTGACGTCTCCTCTATACCTTCCTCCTAACACCTTAAAACTATGACCCCTCATGGCAGTCAATCCTGCCCTGGGGAAAAGTCTCTGGCTATCGACTCTATCTATGCCTCTCATTACCTTGTACACCTCGATCAGGTCACCTCCCTTCCTCCTTCTCTCCAGAGAGAAAAGTCCGAGCTCGGTCAACCTCTCCTCGTAAGACAAGCCCTCCGGTCCAGGCAGCATCCTGGTAAACCTCCTTTGCACTCTCTCCAATGCCTCCACATCTTTCCTATAATAGGGCGACCAGAACTGGGCACAATATTCCAAGTGTGGTCTCACCAGGGTTTTGTAGGGCTGCAGCATAACCCCGCGGCTCTTAAACTCAATCCCCCTGTTAATGAAAGCCAAAACACCATATGCTTTCTTAACAACCTTATCCACCTAGGTGGCAACTTTGAGGGAGCTATGCACTTGAACACCAAGATCCCACTGTTCCTCCACACTGCCGAGAACCCTGCCTTTAATCCTATATTCAGCATTTAAGTTCGACCTTCCAAAATGCATCACTTTGCATTTATCTGGGTTGAACTCCATCTGCCATTGCTCAGCCCAGCTCTACATACTGTCAATGTCTCGCTGAAGCCTGCAATAGCCCTCGATACTATCAATGGCACCTCCAACCTTTGTGTCATCAGCAAACATACTAACCCACCGCTCAACCTCCTCATCCAAGTCACTTATAAAAACTACGAAGAGCAGAGGCCCAAGAACAGAGCCCTGCGGGACACCACTCAGCACTGACCTCCAGGCAGAATACTTACCATTTACAACCACTCTCTGCCTCCTGTCAGCCAACTAATTCTGAATCCAGACAGCCAAATCACCCTGTATCCCATACCTCCAGACTTTATGAATGAGCCTGTCGTGGGGAACCTTATCAAATGCCTTGCTGAAGTCCATGCACACCACATCCACTGCTCGACCTTCGTCAACCTGTCTTGTGACTTCCTCAAAGAACTCAATAAGATCTGTGAGGCATGACCTGCCCCTCACAAAGCCATGCTGACTCCCTTTAATCACGCTATGCTTTTCCAAATAGTCATAAATCCTATCCCTCAGAATTCTTTCCAAAACCTTGCTGACCACAGACGTAAGACTGACTAGTCTGTAATTTCCAGGGATTTCCCTATTCCCTTTCTTGAAAAGAAGAACAACATTTGCCTCCCTCCAATCTTCCGGTATGACTCCCTTGGAGAGTGAGGAAGCAAAGATCTTCGCCAACGGCTTAGCAACCTCCTTTCTCGCTTCCCGGAGCAACCTAGGATAAATCTGGTCTGGCCCTGGGGACTTATCAATCTTAATGTTTGCCAATGTTGAAGGATATGGTATAGAAAAGAATTATTTGGTATTCACGCATCAGTGACTAGTTTTCCAAAGCAGTTAAGTGGCGTGGGGAAAGTTATAAAACTGCACATCTAACCGATTTACAATCCGACCCCACCACCCAAGACATTTTTCCATCCCCTCCCCTGTCTGCTTTCCGGAGAGACCACTCTCTCCGCGACTCCCTTGTTCGCTCCACACTGCCCTCCAACCCCACCACACCCGGCACCTTCCCCTGCAACTGCAGGAAATGCTACACTTGTCCCCACACCTCCTCCCTCACCCCCATCCCAGGCCCCAAGATGACATTCCACATCAAGCAGAGGTTCACCTGCACATCTACCAATGTGGTATACTGCATCCACTGTACCCGGTGCGGCTTCCTCTACATTGGGGAAACCAAGCGGAGGCTTGGGGACCGCTTTGCAGAACACCTCCGCTCAGTTCGCAAAAAACAACTGCACCTCCCAGTCGCAAACCATTTCCACTCCCCCTCCCATTCTCTTGATGACATGTCCATCATGGGCCTCCTGCACTGCCACAATGATGCCACCCGAAGGTTGCAGGAACAGCAACTCATATTCCGCCTGGGAACCCTGCAGCCATATGGTATCAATGTGGACTTCACCAGTTTCAAAATCTCCCCTTCCCCTACTGCATCCCTCAACCAGCCCAGTTCGTCCCCTCCCCCCACTGCACCACACAACCAGCCCAGCTCTTCCCCCCCACCCACTGCATCCCCAAACCAGTCCAACCTGTCTCTGCCTCCCTAACCGGTTCTTCCTCTCACCCATCCCTTCCTCCCACCCCAAGCCGCACCCCCCGCTACCTACTAACCTCATCCCACCTCCTTGACCTGTCCGTCTTCCCTGGACTGACCTATCCCCTCCCTACCTCCCCACCTACACTCTCTCCACCTATCTTCTTTACTCTCCATCTTCGGTCCGCCTCCCCCTCTCTCCCTATTTATTCCAGTTCCCTCCCCCCATCCCCCTCTCTGATGAAGGGTCTAGGCCCGAAACGTCAGCTTTTGTGCTCCTGAGATGCTGCTTGGCCTGCTGTGTTCATCCAGCCTCACATTTTATTATCTTGGAATCTCCAGCATCTGCAGTCCCCATTATCTCTCTCTCTCTCCTCTACATCTAACCGATAACTCAATGATAATCAAAATGTACCACTCAAAGGTAAAATACACATAATGTGCTTTTTGAGACCTCTGTTATGGACCAGACCCCCTCAAAGTATTTTAAGAAGGTAGCCCAGACTCTAACTCTTCCTTATTTTAAAAACATGTGTAAAATGTCTACTCCCGAAGCAATATGAGTGGTCAAACTATTTTATGTTAAATGAAACTCAATTTATTTAAACACTGTAGTTAAAATACAACCAAAGAAAAAGGAATTTAGAATAACTCTATTGAAAAACTTAACAACATTATAGATAAAGCACCTGTTTCTAATTGACTGTTCCAGTTTAGTAACATCCCATAAAGCCATAAAAACAAAGTTTCTGGAAAAGCTCAGCAGGTCGGGCAGCATCTGTGGAGGAGAAAGCAGAGTTAATGTTTCAGGTCCAGCAATCCTTCCTCAGAACAGACCGACCCATAAAGACACCTTTGGCAAAAAAGGAAAATTCAGACACAGATTCTCACATGCAGTTCTCCAATACAAGAGGAAAAAGACATCAAGAAAAAAAATTCAGAGGGAGTAGCAGCCAGGAGACATTCGCTGAAGCTTTCAATTCTCTTGAGACCCCAATAGCTTCTAATGCCATCTAGAAAATCTGATCTGTAAGAGCTGGCCACACCCATTCAGGCTGCATAAAAATAACACCCCCTACCCCCACCCCAGGCCTTATAAGCTGTTTACACTGGCCCAGACTGCTCTTCACCTTTGCCTTACAACCTATCTTCAAAAACAATCCGAGACAACTAACTTTTAAAGCCCCAGTATCATCACACCTCTCAACGTGGTCTATGCTAATGGACATTTCTTGACATGTAGTCAAGTTGTAAAAGAGTCACAGAGTCATACAGCTCAGAGACGCTTCATCCGACAATTTTATTTATAGAGACCAGAAAAACCAAACAATGTTAATCCTGCGCTTTTTCATTTTAAGTGCTCATCCACATGCTTCTTAAATGTCATGAGAGTACCTGCCTCCACCACCCGCTTCCTCAGTGTGTTCCATATATCTATCACCCTGTGGGTAAAGAAAATCTTTCCTCGGATCTCCTCTAAACCATTTGCTCTTCACGTTAAACCTATGCCCTCTTGTCTATCCAGCCTCTCCTCATAACTGAGGCTTTTTACCCCAGGCAACATCTTGGTGAATATCCTCTGCACCCTCTGCAGTGCAGACACAACCTCCTGACAGTATGGCAACCAGTATTGTACACAGTATTCCACCTGTGACCTTCTTCACCACCCTATTGACCTGTGTTGACACCTTCAGGGATCTCTGGACTTATACACCAAGGTCCTTCCCTTATTAGACCTCACAAAATATATCCCCTCACACTTATCAGGATTAAGTTCCAGCTACCTAATTCCCCAGCTGATCAATATCAGACAGTAGAGACTGTCTCCTCACTATCAACAACGCCACCAATTTTCATATCATCTGCAAACTTCCTAAGTGTACCTTCTACATTCATGTCCAAGTAATTAATATACGTAACAAACAGCAAGGGTGGCAACAATGATCCTGAGGTACACCATTGACCACAGACTTCCAATCGCAAAGAACAATCCTCCATCACCGCCTTGTATTTGCAAACCAATTTTGGATCCATTTTGCCAACTTGCCTTGGGCTGTTATCTTCTGGACCAACCTCCCATGTGGGACCTTGTCAAAGGCCTTACTGAAGTTCATGTAAAGTACATCAACTGCACCACCCTCATCAATATATTTAGTCACATTTTCAAACCATTGAACTAAATTGGTCAGATCGGATCGTCCTCTAACAAATCCGTACTGACCATCCGTGATCAGTCCCTGCCTTTCCAAGTGTTGATTAATCCCATCACTTGGAATTTTTTCCAATAGTTCCCTGCCAATGACATCAGACTAACTTGTCTGTAATTACCAGGCTTATCCCAGGTAACTTTCTTGAATGAAGGAACCACATTAGCTAACCTCTGACACTTTTTCTGTGGCCAGCATGGTATTAACTATGTATGCTAGGGCCCTAGCAATCTCCTCCTTTGCCTCCTGTCGCAGTCTGGGATACATCTCATCACAACATGGGGATTAATGCACTTTTATGTCCATTAAACCATCTAATATCTCCTGTTACTATTTTGGGAATATAAGGGAAATGTGACAATCAATTTGTGTGCACCAAGCTCTGAGATACCGCAATAAGATAATGATATGTGACTTCAGTTCCAAAAAAGAGACATACTGGACTCAAAACATTAAAATTCTGTTTTGCTCTTTGCAGATGCTGTCAGAGCTGCTGAATTTCTCTTGCATGGAACTGTTCTTTTAGTTTTGAGGCATCGGCAGTATTTTGCTTTTCTTTGAGTGTTTAATTTACTGCTGTTTCTCTTCCAGCCTGAAGAAGATCTGCTTTTCTCATTACAGGATTTTGTTTTGAATCTTTCTGCCTGTTCACCTTCATTGCTTTCTAATTCCCTCCCAGTGTTTGACAATGTGTTTATCACAATTTACTTTCACAGCCACAGCTCCTTGAACAGACCAGCTCTGAGTGTTCCAACTTGGATTCCAACTGAAATGTCACTCTTTCTGGTTCGAGTCCAGCCAGGATGATGAGGTAGCTCTGCGATATACAAAGCTCCTTGGACACTTGTTCTCGCTGTATTCTGGGATCTACTCATGCCATGAGCAGCCACACACATGCCCTCGACCTCAGTGTCCATCAGCACCACCCCATACTATCTCAAAGTGGCCTTTCCCCACTCCATTTCATTACAGCATACAGAATTGGAACAGAAGTAGACCATTCGGCTCCTCAAGCCTACTTTACCATCCAATAAGATCATAGCCATCCCTGATGATCTATCCACCTCTGTCGTAAAATAATCAATGATCCCTCCTCCACTGCCTACTGAGGCAGAAAATTTAAAAAACGCACAAACTCTGAAAGAAAAGCATTTTGTTTTCATATCTTTTCTAAAAGGCTGATTCCTATCCTTAAGTCTAAAACATTAATTTTTAACCCTAGTTCTGGAGTCAACCACAAAAATAATAGAATCCCTACAGTGTGGAAGCAGGCCATTTGGCCCATTGAGTCCACACTGACCATCTGAACAGCACCTCACCTAGACCCACTCCCCCACATTTTCCATAGCTAATTCAGCTAGACTACATGCCACTGGACACTGGGCAATGTAGCATGACCAATACACCTAACGTGTGCATCTTGAAGATTGTGGGAGGAAACCCACACAGACACAGGGACAACATGCAAACTTACACAGCCAGTCACCTGAGGCTGGAATTGAGTCTCGGTCCTTGGTGCTCTCATGCAGCAGTGCTAACCACTGAGCCACCGTGCCACCCCCCTCTTCCCTATTCATCTTATCAAACCATTTAGGATCTTACACACTTCAATGACGTTACCTTTCACTTTTCTAAAGTCCAGTGGAAAGAAGCCTAGACTGTCCAATCTTTCCTTTATCGTTTTGAGACTCATGCGCTGTGCTTTGGAATTCCATAGTCATTTTCCATTAAAGTAACACATTCCTCCAGCCAAAGTGAGCAACTTCGCATTTTCCCATATTATATTCTGTCTGCAGATTTTCACCCACTCACTCAAACTATGTGTACCCATCTGCAACTTCCTCATGTCAACTTCAGAACATACAGTCCTACCTCTCATGAGGTTATTTTTGATTGATTCAGCTTCATTCTTTATCTCAGTCCGCAGTTCTGAGGAAGTCATACTGGACTTGAAACACTAACTCTGTTTCTCCGTCCACAGATGCTGCGAGACAATCTGAGCTTGTTTTTATCTATTAGAGTTGATCTTTCTCTGCACCTTCGCTATAGCTGTAACACTACATTCTGCATTCTGTTCCATTACACTGATATACTTATGTAAGGGATGACTTGCCTGGTTAGCACACAAAACAGTACTTTTCGCTGTATCTCAGTACATGTGACAATAATAAATCTAAATCTATTCACCAAACGTTCATGCCCATCTTCCACCCCAGCTTCACCTTCCTGGATGAACCCCAGACACTTCTTAGTTCACCTGGTGCACAATAAAACCCATTGCTGTCAGCCTTGAATTTACTTAAATAGCCGAAAGTCTCCAGGCCTCTGCGGTAGGAAATTCCAAAGGTTTTCAAAACTTAGAACGAAGACAATGGCTTCAGTCTTCCAATTATTTGACTGGAAAACATTACTAAATAAAAACCGAAACAACTGTGGACACTGTAAATCATTACTGTTGGAAAACATTACTGTTTATCCAGTTCTGATCACTGAAAAATCCATCTGATAATCTTTGAAATAACAGAGGTGTCCAGAGAGAAGACGGTGAGGTAGAGTTGGGGGTGCCATTGTGTAAAGAGCACGGCTGTATTTTCAACTAAGGAACAACGTTTGGATGAGGAACAGGAA
The DNA here is from genome assembly GCF_030684315.1 of Stegostoma tigrinum. Lineage (NCBI taxonomy): Eukaryota > Metazoa > Chordata > Chondrichthyes > Orectolobiformes > Stegostomatidae > Stegostoma > Stegostoma tigrinum. The sequence continues at coordinate 149,652,405 of NC_081355.1, read as the reverse complement.
GAACCAATGGCAGGCTTGTGCCATCAAAATACTGCTTGGTGCTCAAAATAGCTGAGACCAGGAGAACACAATATCAAATCAACTAACTCCCTCTTCTCAACTCAGATAATCGTTGGAATGCTGTCAGCCTCCATGCCCCCGCATTAGGCAGCAGGAAATTGGGATGACTTTTCTACAACGGTTGACTTATTCGAAGACCACTTTTGGAATTGCATGTTTCAGGACATTGCGTGGGAGAGGGGTTGTGAGTTAGTCAGCGGGTTTGGTGCTGGGGTAAGGGTGTTCATTGCAAGAAGTCATAGCTCCTGTGCTTGAACAGCCTCTCACACACTCTTACCCAGCTCACAAAGTACAGCTGCAAACAATGGTTTGCGGACTTTGCGTGGGATTGAGCATGCTGCATGCACGATTGCAAAGCCTGGTCTCTCATAAGAGTAGACTGTGAGCTTAAACTAATCAGCTCAGATGTGTGGGATGTCAGATGCAAAGCTCAGAGCACATGAAAGAAGCATTAATTATAAGTGAGGAGGCAAATGATCACGTAGTGAGTACAGAGTGTTGCAAACTTTAGAACAGATAGAAGGGGGATTTAAGAAGGCACTGAAAGAATGGTAATAAAAATAGAAGCAAAGAAGCCTCTGAGGAATTTGAATAGATCAGGGTTTGTAGAAGAAGCCGTAAGATACCAGAAATGAAGCTGCTAATTAGAGTGCAGAGACATGATGTTCCTGCTGTACAATCACCTGTGAGCTGATATTGAACTATTCCTGTTGAGAAAATGTGAAGCAGAAAAAGAGAGGAGGAATTGCCTTGTTAATTAAAGCTATGATCAGAGCCTTGGAAAGGAAGTTTTTTATTGATAGCGGAATGAGTTTGCCCAGGTTAAGAATCACGAAAGAAATCAGTTACCACCGTGCTATTTCTTCAATGCCCTTTCACTTTCCTTCTCTTTGCTGTTCAAGGCCCTGTACACTCCTTTTGGGTGGAGCAGCCATTCACCTGCACTTTGTTTAACCTTGCCTGCCGGATTCGCCGGCCGGTTACACTGGGGACACTGAAAGCAGTTTGGGTGGCTACTTTGCAGATCAAATCCGTTTACTCACAGTTTATTTTCTTTTTGGATCAGTGGAGTTGTTGCTGTCCTCGAAGTAGGAGGACACTTGGGAAATGCCCTCAACTGCATCTCTTGCATTTCTCGCACTTGTGGCCTCAAACCCTCTCCCTCCTGACGAAATTAAGGACAGAGTCCCCTGGTCCTTGCATACTGCCCCATCAACCTTCCCATCCAGCGCATTGTCCTCTGCCACTCCCAACACCTGCAATTTGACCCGACCACCAAATTACTTCATTTAGAAAAGCATCTGAATGGGTACATGAATATGAAGGGTTTGGACTGAATGCTGGCAAATAGGATGAGAATAATTTAGGATAGCTCGTCATCATGGACAAGATGGACAGAAGGGTCTGTTTCAATGCTGTACTGCTGTAATATATAAAGAATTATGATAAGGGCCAAGGGCAGGCAGAAGGAATTGTTTTAATTTGGCGTCATGTTTGGTACAACATTATGGGCCAAAGGGCCTGTTCCTGAGCTGTACTGTTCTATGTCCTGTATAGATTTGAATTTACAAAAAGACAGTAGCTGAAGGCAGGATATCTGAATGCACAGTTGAACTGAGAGCACCAAGACAAATAAATAAATACGATCTGGTGGCCAATACAATGTCACTAGATCAAGAATGACACGTTTGTAACCTGAGTCTTGAAGTTTTAGAATGCACTGTGGTCGAGTGTTATCCAGGTGTGTTAATTCATGGTCATTTCAGAACGACAGAGAGGGATGAAATAGGGCGGGAAATTCAGAGGTGGGAACAGTTTGTGTAGGGGTGAGAAATGGTAAAGGAAAGAAAATCATTTATGGAAGTGGTGTAGACACCCCACAATATAAGCACACGATAAGAGTGGAGAAAAAGAGAAGAAATACTGAGCGTTGGCAGAAAGGCTCAGCAATAATGGGAAATATCAGACGAACAAATGAAGCACAGCTGAAGTGCTCACAGAATGTTGATAGGGTAGTTTCTTAGAATTACATGGTCTATAATCAGCTAGTCAGCAGGCTGTAGTAGAGCTGGTATTATGTAATGAGAGCCTTCGTTCATTAATAATCTCGCAGTGAATATATCCTCTACGTGGCAGTGATCATAATATGATTGAGTTTGACATTCAGTTTGAGGGAGAGAAGATTGGTCCTGGGATTGTTATGTTTTTAATTTAAACAAGGGTACATATGGTGTCAAAAAAGCAGAGATAGCTAAATTGATTTGGCAAATTAAGTTAAAGAAAAACCAAAAGAACTGCGGATGCTGTAAATCAGGAACAAAAACAGAAGTTGCTGGAAAAGCTCAGCAGGTCTGGCAGCATCTGTGAAGAAGAAAACACAGTTAATGTTTCAGGTCTGGTGACCCTTCCTCAGCAATTAAGTTAAAGGATAGGTGAATAGAGGTGATGTGGCAGATATTAAGGGGGTTTCTCAGAATAGATATCTCCATAGTTAACTACTAAGGTAAAAGATAATATCAAACTTAAAGACAAAACCTGATTAAAACATATAAGATCCTGAGGGGTCTTAACAGGGTACATGTGCAGAGGATGTTTTCTTGTGGGAAAATCGAGATCCATGGGTTTTGTTTAAAAATCAGGGGCCGCATATTTAAAGTGAAGATATGGCGCAGGGATAAAAGGAACTGCCGATGCTGGAGAATCTGAGATAACAAGGTGTGAAGCTGGATGAACACAGCAGGGCAAGCAGCATCAGAGGAGCAGGAAGGCTTGACGTTTCGGGCCTAGACCCTTCTTTAGAAATGGGGGCGGGGAAGAGGGTTCTGAAATAAATAGGGAAACCGAGGGAGGTGGATAGAAGATGGATAAAGGAGAAGATAGGGTGAGAGGAGACAGACAGGTCAAAGAGACGGGGTTAGAGCTAGTGAAGGTGAATGTAGTTGGGGAGTTAGGAGGGGATAGGTCAGTCCAGGGAGGACGGACAGGTCAGGGGGGAAGGATGAGGTTAATAGATAGGGGATGGGGTTGGGGCTTGAGGTGGGAGGAATGGTTAGGGAGGCGGGCACTAGCTGGGCTGGTTTTGGCAGGTGGTCGAGGGAGGGGAGACTTTGAAGCTTGAAATCCGCATTGATACCTTGGGCTGCAGAGTTCCCAAGCGAAATATGAGATGCTGTTCCTGCATCTTTCGGGTGGCATCATTGTGGCAATGCAGGAGGCCCAGGATGGACATGTCGTCCGAGGAGTTGTGGGGGCGGGGGACGGAATTGAAATGGTTCGCGACTGGGAGATGCAGTTGTTTATTGCGAACTGAATGTAGGTGTTCCGCAAAGCAGTCCCCAAACCTCCGCTTGGTTTCCCCAATGTAGAGGAGGCCACAACGGGAACAGCGGATACAGTATATAACATTGACAGATGTGCAGGTGTGCCTCCCTAACCATTTCTCCCACCTCTAGCCCCACCCACATCCCTTACCCACTAACCTCATCCTGCCCTCCCTGACCTGTCCGTCCTCCTTGGACTGACCTATCCCCTCCTAACTCCCCAACTCCATTCACCTTCACTGGCTCTAACCCTGCCTATTTGACCTGTCTGTCTCCTCTCACCCTATCTTCTCCTTTATCCATCTTATATCCGCCTCCCCCTGTCTTCCTATTTATTTCAGAATCCCCTTCCCGTCCCCCATTTCTGAAGAAGGGTCCGGACCCGAAGCATCAAGCTTTCCCGCTCCTCTGACGCTGCTTGGCTCACTCTATTATTGAAGCTAAGGCGCACTGTTTTTCTCCCAGAAGGTTATGTGTCTTTGGAAAGCTCATCCTGAAAAAGCTGGTGGAAGCAGAGTCCTGGAATATTTTTAAAGCAGGGGTGAAAGTGTCATAGAGCTGTACAGCATGGCAACAAACCCTTGGGCCCAACTCATCCATACTGACCAGATATCCTAAATTAACCTAGTCCTATTTGCCAGCGTTTGGCCCATATCCCTTTAAACCATTCCTATTCATATACGCTTCCAGATGCCTTTTAAATGAAGCAATTGTTCCAGCTTTCACCACATCCTCTGGCAGCTCATTCCCCACACATTGTACACTCTGCATGAAAAAGTTGCTCCTTATGCCCCTTTTAAATCTTTCCACTTTCACCTTAAACCTGTAACCTCTAGTTTTGGACTCCCTACCCTGGGGAAAAGACCTTGGCTATTCACCCTAGCCATGCCTCTCATGATTTTATAAACCTCTACAAGGTCACCACTCGGCCTCTGATACTCCCAGGGAAATAGCCCCAGTCCAATCAGCCTCTCCTTTTTGCTCAAAGCCTCCAACCCTGGCAACATCCTTGTTAATCTTTTCTGAGCACTTTCAAGTTTCACAACATCGTAGGGAGACCAGAATTGCACCCGGTATTCCAAATGTGGCCTAACCAATGTCCTGTACAGCTATAATATGACCTCCTAACTCCTATACTCAATGCACTGACCAAGCATCCCAAATGCCTTCTTCACTATCCTGTCTACCTGTGACTATAATTTCAAACAACTGTGAATCTGAATTTGATGGTCTCTTTGTTTAGCAGCACTCCCTAGGACCTTACCATTAAATGTATCAGTCCTGCCCTGATTTGCCTTTCCAAAATGCAGCACCTCGCATTTGCTTAAATTAAACCCCATCTGCCACTCCTTGGCATGTACTTATCCAAGAGCCCCTTAAATGCCCCGATTATATCTGCCTCCACCACCACCTCCGGCAGTGTGTCCCAGATGTCTAAAACTCTCTGTGTAAAAATAAATTGCCTGTCACATCTCCGTTGAACTCTCCCCCCTTACCATAAATGCATGCCCCCTAATATTACAATCGAAACTGTTGGTTTTCTCTTGGTCAATCCCTTCCTATTGTGGCCTGTTTATCATTTTCCATATTTATACCATTCTCTTCGATTTTGATTCTACCTTTGAGAGCATGTACCTGTGGTGACAGCGTAATTGCTGTTGAGGGTTAAGAGGAGTGTTAAGAACATTAAATTATTTCATGAACATGAAGGCTTGCTAAGAGTTGAAATTGAGGTAATGCTGTTGCTTGTGTTATAAGTATTTTCTCTCAGCTACTACAGAGGTCAAAGCAGGATAAGCATTTAAGGAAAGACTACTCAAGGTAAATGTTCAAAACAAATCTATTAAAGAAATAATAGCGACTTAAAATTACAAAAACTTTCACCTTGGCCAAGTCGCAAAGATAAAATTAGATAGTTTGAGGGATGTGGGAAGGATAGGGAAGAAATTAAACATAGTTTTGCAAAACAAAACTTTGAAAAAGGCATGTTGTCAGAAATGTGTCAAATAACGCCATATCTGAACAAAATAAAGGGAGGGGATAATTCCAGACTTAATAGCAGTTTAATTTTAGCTTGCTAGTATGAAACAACCTAGGAACCTTTGCTCAATATTGTATGAGGATCCGTACTTTCCCACAGCACACACTGGAAAATTATTGGTGCGCTGCTCATAATTTTTAGTCATTAATTTTAATGCATTGAAAATCATGGCGATGGTTCCCAGTGGAGAGAGACTCCACAGCTGGAGCACACATTAGAGAAGGAGATTGGATAACACTTAGAAAGGCACAGGGCAAGCAGACACAGTCAACATGGATTAATAAAGATCCCTTTGTGCTTAAATACCTTCTGTAATCTGTGTGAGAAAATTACAGAATGTGTTAAGGAAATGTAGTGCTGCTGTTAATGTGGAAGGTATGTGATAAGTGTGACATACCCAACATGCTATGAATACTTCTTTTATTATTCATTCACAGGATGAAGGCTCTGTCTAGGGCAGCATTTATTGCCCATCCCTGAGGGCAGTTAAGAGTCATCTACATTGCTGTAGGTCTAGATTCACATGTAGGCCAGATGGATTTTCCCCAACAATCAACAATGGCCTTCAGCAGACACTTAATTCCAGATTTTTATTGGATTCAAATTCACCATAGCAGGATTTGAACCTGGAATTCCAGAACATTTTGCTGACATTAACAGTCTGCTGATAATACCACTAGGCTGTGCCTTGGGTTACACTTGGAAAGGCCAGGCTGTCACCTTGAACTGCAGTAGTCCACATGCTACGGGTAGACCCACAATACCATTAGAGAGGGAATTTGATGAGGATTTTGACCCAGCAACAGTGAAGGAATGGCATTATATTTCCATGTCAGGATGGTGAGTAGTTTGGAGGGGAGCTTGCTGGTGGTGATGTTCCCATGTGTGTGCTGCCCTTGTCTTTCTAGATGGATGGGTTTGGAAGGTGCTGCCTAAGGATCCTTGCTAAGTTTCTGCAGTGCATCTTGCAGAGAGTATACACTGCTGCTACTGAGTGTTGGTGGTGGACGGAGTGGATGCTTGTGGATGTGGTGCCAATCAAGTGAGTTCCTTTGTCCTGGAAACATTTGAGCTTCTTGAGTGTTGTTGGAGTTTCAGTCATCCAGACAAGTGGGGTGCATTCTATCGCAGTCTTAACTTGTATGTTATAGATGGTGGACAGGCTTTGGAGAGTCAGAAATTGAGTTACTCACTGCAGAATTCCTAGCCTCTGACCCACTCTTGTAGTCACTCTTTATACGGCTAGACCAAATTAGTTTCAGGTCAAAGGCAAACCCGAAGATATTGATAGTGGTGAGGGATGGGGTTAAGTTTTGCATACACCAATATACAGCAAACATTGAAATATGAAACAAAAACAGAAATTATTGGAGAAACTCAGCCGGTCTGGCAGCATCTGTGGAGAGAAAGCAGAGTTAACGTTCCATGTAGGAGACCCAGTTCTGAAGAAGGGTCACTGAATTCAAAATATTACCTCTGCTTTGTGTGCACATGCTGCCAGACCTACTGAATTTGTCCAGCAATTACTGTTTCTTTTTAGCTCTGCTTTGTTCTGGATTTCAGACATCCTCCATTCTTTATGTTCTTATATTGAAATGTGAACATTTTTTGTAAGATGCATTGATTTGGCCACATTTGATGTTTGAATATAGAACATAGAACATAGAACAGTACAGCACAGAACAGGCCCTTCAGCCCACAATGTTGTGCCGACCATTGATCCTCATGTATGCACCCTCAAATTTCTGTGACCATATACATGTCCAGCAGTCTCTTAAATGACCCCAATGACCTTGCTTCCATAACTGCTGCTGGCAACGCATTCCATGCTCTCACAACTCTCTGCGTAAAGAACCTGCCTCTGACATCCCCTCTATACTTTCCACCAACCAGCTTAAAACTATGACCCCTCGTGCTAGCCATTTCTGCCCTGGGAAATAGTCTCTGGCTATCAACTCTATCTATGCCTCTCATTATCTTGTATACCTCAATTAGGTCCCCTCTCCTCCTCCTTTTCTCCAATGAAAAGAGACCGAGCTCAGTCAACCTCTCTTCATAAGATAAGCCCTCCAGTCCAGGCAGCATCCTGGTAAACCTCCTCTGAACCCTCTCCAAAACATCCACATCTTTCCTGTTCTGAAGGCTTCATAATTTAGAGTCATAACAGGCAAGTAAAGAATGGATTTACTTGACTGATATCATCAATGGGAGGCTGCTTATATGGAGAAAGGTGAATATAATTAGGGATTTTCCACACATTTGGAGAAAAGAAAAATAGTGGAAGGTTGGTTCTATAGCTAGAGGAATTAGTAGCATAGGGGCCAGAGACTGACAATGATCGGTTGAAGAGTGGAACGTAAGGTTCAAATATGAAGGTGCTTTTTAATTTAGAGCCCATCAGAATTTTGCTGGAAAGACTCAATTCCATGAATCTATGATTCACATATGATTACAACATCTGAAAGTCTGAGAGAGGTGAGTTTGGCTGCTACCCAATGGCTGGTATCTGATTTAGTCGTTAAAGGTAGCAGGCCAAATGGAGAGCACAGTCCAGCATCCTAGGCTTTATTAAAAAGAGTATGTAATACAGGAGAAAGGAGGTTATGTTGGACTTCAATGGCATACTAGTTAAACCTCAGCTGGAGTACTGACTCATTGACTCATGGACATTTATACCATAGACGGAAGGCATTTGGCCCATCTTGTCTGCACCAGCCAACAAAGGTAGGAATCCTATTTTCTAGCTCTTGGCCCATAGCTCTGGAGATTATGGAAATGCAAACAAATGTCTAAATATTACTTACATGTTACGAGAGTTTCTGTATTAACCACTCTTCCAGGCAGTCAGTTCCAGATGCCAACTACCTTCTGGGTGAGAAAAGTTCTCCTCAACTCTCCTCTTACTTTCTACCTCTTACCTTAAATCGATGTCCCCTAGATATTAATCCCACTATGAATAGAAAAAAGTGCATTCCTATCTTTGCCCTTCATAATCTTATACAGCTCTACCCGGTATCCTGCTACTCCAAGACCATGAGACATTATATATGAGGACCAGAATTAGGCCATTTGGTCACTATTCAATCAAGGCTGATATGTTTCTTAACGCCATTCTCCTCACTTCTCCTTGAAACCTTTGATCCCTTCACTAATCACGAACCTATCTATCTCTTTTTTAAATACACTCAATGACTTGCCTTCCACAACTTTCTGCACCAATGAGTTTCACAGAGTCACCACCCTCTACCTGAAGAAATTCGTCCTCGTCTCAGTTTTAAAGGGTCATCCCTTCATTCTGAGGCTCATCCCTCAGGTCCTAGTCTCTCCTATTAGTGGAAACATCTTCTCCAAGTCCACTGTATCCTGGCCTCTCAGTATTCTGTAAGTTTCAATTAGATTCCTCCTCATCCTACTAGACTACAACAAGTACAGACCCAGATTCTTCAACCACTTTTCATATGACAAGCCCATCATCCCTGGGATATTTCTTGTAGAGATCCCCTGAAAGCCTCCGATGCCAGAACATCCTTCCTTAGGTACAGTGCCCCAAACTCCTCTCAACATTCCAAATGTGGTCTCACCAGGGGCCTTATACATGAAAAACAACCTCAGCCTCTCCAATCTGTGACACTGGATCCCTGGTAAAGTTTCTCTGCACTGTCGGTCTCTGGAACAAACAAGTCCTTTGGGTAATATGGTGACCAGAGATGCACACAGTTCTCTATTATTTCACACAGTTCCAGCATCAGCTTCTCTGATTCTCTGCATTAGCTGGGAGGACAGGCATACTAACATCAGTGCCCCTGAAGCAGCCAATAGCACCAGGCTATTGAGGCTATCAAAACCATTCCACTCTACCAGCTACAGACTTAGGAGTCCTGAGTTCTGACTACCAAAGCAAATCTGCTTCTCCCAGCTCAAGGAAGGCACCTAAATGAGAGAAGAACAATGGAAGCGTTTTTGAAGTCTCACTGAAGTCTTTGCTTAAGAGATGCAACATAGATGTCAACACATGGGAGACCTTCATTGAGAAGAAACCGATGTGGAGGAGATTCCTGCTGAAGAAGCACAATTCTTTGAGAACACCCATTGGTAGGCGGAAGTACGGAAAAGGAGCTTGAGAAAGGATTGGTGACGATCTCAAGGCCAAGGACCGCTTCCATCTCCTGGAAACAGCTGCCGAATGTATAGTTGGAGATACAGCTCATCAGCTACACGTGGGCCCACAGAAGCTATGACCAGTGACACAGGGTTTTCTAGGTTTGACAGCCAAACTCATCAGTGACTGGTTACCGATGACGACAATTCTTCCAGCTTTTAACCTCCCTACTCTGGCATTGTATGCCTCAGCTAATAGAGTCAAGCATATCTTCTCACCACCACCTTCTCAAGGGCAGCTAGCGATGGGCAATAAAACCTGGCCCAGCCGTCGATGCCCACGCCCCACAAATACAATATTGAAGCACCTGAGAGTGGAACATGCTGTCGGAATACAAGTTGAATTTTATTGTACTTTCTGTGATCTTCAAAGACAAAATGCTTTGCAATGCATTTCTACAGACTTTTTGAGGGCAGTCAGTTTTTGGAAATTAATTACGACAGGGTCACAGTTGACAGGTCAGGATGTCATGGCATATTGCCTTCTGGTTCTGGAAGTGCTGTCATGCACATGCCTTGGAGATCTACAATGTGGAAGCAGGCCTCTCAGCCCATGCCATCCAGTCATCCTGCATTTCCCAAAGCTAATCCAGCCAACCTATACTCTGGCCAATCCACCCAGCCTGCACATCTTTGTACTGTGGGAAGAAACCCATGCAGACACAGGGAGAATATGCATACGCCGCACAGACAGTCACCAGAGGGTAGAACTGAACCCAGGTCCCTGGCACTATGAGGTACCGGTGATAACTACCTAGCCACTGAGCTACCTATATGCATAATGGACAAAAAAATTATAGGGAACATAGAACTGGACAAGCATTTTACCAGAAAAAAAGAGCCCAGAGAATTAAGTGCCCAGTCTGTGTCTGAGGGAATCCAATTGAATTTGGTTTCAAGTTCTGCATTAGTTTTTCCGCGTCAATAAGAATATAAACTAGGAACCAAATCTGTTACATTTTCAAAGTGCAAATTAGGCTTTGTGCATGCAGTTTGTCCCATTGTTTAGGCCCTTTCTTAGGCCCCAGTAAAAGGGTCATCCTCAAAAGAAGTGCTTCAATTCCATGCCTGGCCTTCAGACAAGCTGTCCGCTATTCCAACTGTGTCCTTTCAGATTCTCCGCTGTTTCCGAGGATACAGCACAGACTCATGAAGAGGAGGCGATTGTACTCGGGCCTGAATGTGAAGATTGTAAAGATGAAAGGAGCCTGTCGGGGAACAATGACAGACAGAGCCTGCCAGGAGACAAGAGACCAGCCTTCGTTACCATTCTGCTATCTCAATGTTACCCAGAGTCAGCAGCCTAATGCTTTAATCACACTCTGTGTTAGTATTGAGGCCTAGTCCTCAGGAATTCAGCTAAACTAAAGAAGACATTAAAATGCTGTCTTTGTACTGAGGCAGTGAACCAAAAAAAAACCCAAATAACTGTGGATGCTGGAAATCAGAAACAAAAACACAAATTGCGGGAAAAGCTCAGCTGGTCTGGCAGCGTCTGTGGAGAGAAATCAGAGTTAACATTTCGGATCCAGTGACCAGGATTAGAATAGTTAGGTGATTGTTTTTGCTGGGCAAGGACATGATGGGCTGAAGAATACTTTTCTAGGCTATAGATCTCTGTGACTCTATACTTTTAGGATGAATTCGCCTTGAGATCTCTGGCCAACTTTGATAAGCAGCTCCTAAACATGACAGACCAGACCCCTGACCGTTGTCCCTGTTGCCCCCTAAATGGCCAGAGGTCATTCCCATAGCTGGTAGTAGATGGTCTTAGTCTGGTGCCTACTTCTAGACGGTAGATTTTTTCCATTAATTCACAGGAACATCGGTATCGCTGGCTAGACCAGCATTTATTGCCCATCTCTAATCATCCAGAGTGCAGCAAAGATTCATCCACATTGCTGTGGGTCACATGTAAACCAGACCAGACCAGGTCAGGTAAGGATGGCAGTTTCCTTCCCTCATGAACCAGGTGGGTTTTTCCAACAATTGGCATTGGATTCCTGATCATTATTAGACTCTTAATTATGGAATTGTCATGGAATTCAAATTCCACCATCTGCTGTGGCAGGATTCAAACCTTGGTCATTAGAACATTACCTGAGTTTCTGGATTAACAGTGCAGTGATAAAGCCACCAGGCCATCACTTCATCCATAGATCTATTTCTGATTGTAACTGACCTAAGGACCACGACCCCTGGCCAAGCCCCTGGACTGTGTGCAGAATATGCCCATGACAGTAGTAACAGGATCCCCCTGAGCAACAGCAGCTCCCCCACCAACTATTTGGCTCCACTGAGGACTATCACCCACATACTTTCCGAAATGGCCATTTGATTGAATAAATGTGCAGCGTATTCGCAGTGTAGGCAGCTGGCACAAGGTGTAGGTGTTAGATTCACATTTCAGTGTCCTGCACTGCCCAACAAGTAAGATCCTGACTGACAAACTGCCTGTGTGTAAGTCTGTGCAAAAGACGATGTCTGTGTGGAAGTATTTATGGTCTTTAGGGTTCTGCTAAAAGTGCCAACATGCTTGGTACAAGACACCATGGAAGCAGAGAGCAAGCAGGCAGTCATCGAGTTCTGAGAGAGCTACCAAGTAGCCCCTGAGATGCAATCTGACCCTTTCAGGCAAGTAAGTGGGATCAATATGGTTGGATGTTTGTTGGTTGGCATAGAGATGCTGGGCTGAAGGGCCTGTTTCTGTGCTGTATGATTCTATAACTCAAGCTGTGAGCTGGCTGTCTGGCCCTGTGTGCTAAGTCCTTTCATCACTGGTTGTTGGTATGCCCTACAATTATAGAACATAGGACATTACATTATAGCGCAGGAATAGTTCCTTCGACCCACCATGTCTATGCTGACTATGATGCAATTCTAAACTAATCCCATCTGCCTGCACATGGTCCAAATCCCTCTATTCCCTGCCTGTTCACGTGTCTGTCTTAACACCTCTTAAACTGTGCCATCGTTATCTACTTTACCACCTTCTCTGGCAGCACATTTCAGGCACCTACCACCCTCTACATGAAGACTTGCCTCGCACATCTCCCTCAAACTTGACCCCCTCGCCAACGCAGCTGTGTGTTTCCTAACCATTCTGCAAGTTGACCAGAGATGTGCCATGAGGATCTTGATGGACTGGCATTGACTGGATGCCAACGCCAATGGGATGCATGTGCATGGTGCCCCTGAGAGGCTGGTTGGTGCTGAACAACACAGAGGATCATTGCAGCTGACAGGGAGCTGAAGTTGCCTGGTACCATCTCTGGCCTTCATGTTGAGAAATCTCAATGTCCAGTTTACTCTCAGTGAGTGGGATTATAGGAACCTCTCAATTACAGAGGTGAGATTTGCACATCATTATGTTGTTAACAAGCAATAAGACAGAGCACTGCTCCCTAGCAAACATCTCAGCTCGACACCCAAATGTGCTGAAATGATGCAGTGAGATGAGTTAGGTCTTGAGATAAGATTGACAGATCCTTAAATGTGACCAGCCCAAATGGCTGACTGACGATGACCAAGCAATTGGCATGCAAACACAGGGATAGGGCACACAAGTATGGGGCATGCAGGTACAGGCACACAGGCATGGGGCACACTGATACGGAGCACACAGACATAGAGCACACAGGCATGGAGCACACTGATATGGAGCACGCAGCTATGGTACACAGAGGGATGGAAACACAGGCATGGGACACACAAGCATGGGGCACACAGGCATGAGGCACACAGGCATGGGGCACACAGACACGTGGCACACATGCATGGGGCACATTGACATGGAGCACACAAGCATGGGAGACACAACCATGGGGCACGCAGGCATGGGGCACATTGACATGGAGCATACAGGCATGGAGCACACAGGCATGGGGCACAAGAACAAAGAAAAAAGAAGAACAAAAAATTACAGCACAGGAACAGGCCCTTTGCCCCTGTAAACCTGCACCGATCGAGATCCTCTGTTTAAGCTATTTTCTAAGGGTCTGTATCCCGTTGCTCCCTGCCCATCCATGTACCTGTCCAGATACATCTTAAAAGACACTATCATGCCTGCGTCTACCACCTCCATTGGCAACGCTTTCCAGGCACCCACCACCATCTGCGTAAAGAACTTTCCACGCATATCTCCCATAAACTTTCCTCCTCTCACTTTGAACTCATGACCCCTAGTAATTGAGTCCCCCACTCTGGGAAAAAGAGGGACACGGGCATGGGAACATAGGCAAGGAGCACATAGACATGCAAACCCAGGCATGGAGCACACAGGCATGGGAACATAGGCAAGGAGCACACAGGCATGGGAACATAGGCAAGGAGCACACAGACATGCAAACCCAGGCATGGAGCACACAGGCATGGGAACACAGGCATGGAGCACACAGACATGGGAACACAGGCATGGAGCACACAGGCATGGGAACATAGGCAAGGAGCACACAGACATGCAAACCCAGGCATGGAGCACACAGGCATGGGAACACAGGCATGGAGCACACAGACATGGGAACACAGGCATGGAGCACACAGGCATGGGAACATAGGCAAGGAGCACACAGACATGCAAACTCAGGCATGGAGCACACAGGCATGGGAACATAGGCATGGAGCACACAGGCATGGGAACATAGGCATGGAGCACACAGACATGCAAACTCAGGCATGGAGCACACAGGCATGGGAACATAGGCATGGAGCACACAGACATGCAAACCCAGGCGTGGAGCACACAGGCATGGGAACACAGGCATGGATCACACAGGCATGGGAACATAGGCATGGAGCACACAGACATGCAAACACAGGCATGGAGCGCACAGCCATGCAAACCCAGGCATGGAGCACACAGACATGCAAACCCAGGCATGGAGCACACAGGCATGGGAACATAGGCGTGGAGCACACAGACATGGGAACATAGGCATGGAGCACACAGACATGCAAACCCAGGCGTGGAGCACACAGGCATGGGAACATAGGCATGGAGCACACAGGCATGGGAACATAGGCATGGAGCACACAGACATGCAAACATAGGCATGGAGCACACAGGCACGGGAACATAGGCATGGAGCACACAGGCATGGGAACATAGGCGTGGAGCACACAGGCATGGGAACATAGGCATGGAGCACATTGACATGCAAACACAGGCATGGAGCACATAGGCATGCAAACAGAGGCATGGGGCACACAGACATGAGGCACACAGGCATGGGGCACTCAGGCATGGTGCACACAGACATGCAAACACAGGCATGGGGCACACAGACATGAGGCACACAGGCATGGGGCACTCAGGCATGGAGCACACAGACATGCAAACACAGGCATGGGGCACACAGGCATGGGAACACAGGCATTGGAACACAGGCATTGGAACATAGGCATGATGCACACAGGCATGGGAACATAGGCATGGAACACACGGGCATGGGAACGCTGGCATGGGGCACACAGGCATGGGTCACTCAGGCATGGTGCACACAGACATGCAAACACAGGCATGGGGCACACAGGCATGGGAACATAGGCATGGGGCACACAGGCATGGGAACACAGGCATGATTCACACAGGCATGGGAACATAGACATGGGGCACACAGGCATGGGAACACAGGCATGCTAACACAGGCATGGGGGACACATGTATGGGGCACAAGGGCATGGGAACACAGGCATTGATCATTTTAAGCAGCGAGAGACAGAGCTAAGCAATCCCACAACCAACCGATCAGATCCAAGTCTGCAGTCCTACCTCATTCAAACTTGGGTGGTGGTGCTAGTTTAAGCAACTGATAGGTGGAGGGGATTCCACAAATATCCCCATCAATAATGATGGAAGAGCTCAATATGTCATTGCAAACATCAAGGCTGAAGCTTTTGCAGTGAGCTTCAGCATGAAATGCCGAGTTGATATTGTATCTTGGCCTCCTCTGGTGGTCGCCGGCATTATAGATACCAGTCTTAAGCCAGTTCGCTTCGCTCCACGTGAAATCAAGAAATGGTCGGAGATGCTGGATAATGCAACGGCAGCAGGCCCCGCAATATTCCGGCAATAGTACTGAAGACTGGTGCTCCAGAGCTTGCTGTTCCCCTAACCAAGCTCTTCCTGTACCGTTACAACACTGGCATCTACACAGCGTGGTCAACTGACCCCTGGCTAATAATTAGACATTCTGAATTGACCCACAGCTGGAGAGACTGGGCCTGACTGAAGAGTGCCCAAATTAAACTAAACAGCAGCCATCAGCTATAGAGGACGCTGGAAACTAAGGTCAAAGAGGTCAGAAGAGTTCAGGGGGATCCAGTTACAACCAGCCTGAGGGTTGTGAATCAGGGCTGTATCAGTCAGACTTTCTGGCACTTCCTTGACTTCCAGCCAGTGTGTGAGGACATGCACTTTACACATAGACAACAAAGTGTGGCGCTGGATGAACACAGCAGCCAAGCAGCATCTTAGGAGCACAACAGCTGACGTTCTGGGCCTAGACCCTTCATCCAAACACAGACATGCAAACACAGGCATGGGAACACAGGCATGGAACACAGGCATGGGAACACAGGCATGATTTCTGATGAAGGGTCTAGGCCCGAAACGTCAGCTGTTGTACTCCTCTGATGCTGCTTGGCCTGCAGTGTTCATCCAGCTCCACACCTTGTTATCTTGGATTCTCCAGCATCTGCAGTTCCTACTATATCTGCACTTTACACATGCCTGGCATGGCAACTGTGGCGAGACCTGATTGGATGCTTTGAACCTCACTCATGAGCCCATTGGCCAAACGCCACAGAGCATTCTGGAAGGTCAGTGGTGAGGTGTAAAAAATACACACCTCGAAGCAACAATCTTAGCGAAGACCCAAGCAAGACTAGTGACAGAAGACCGTGTGACAACCCAGGAAGATGTAGGAGAAGATGCACCGTGATCTGCAAGATCAACCTTCATTAAAGAGAGACAAACCTACCTCAGAGAGGAAAGAGATTCCTATGGTCCAGCTCATATATTTGGAGAAATGCGGGTAATATCCTTTCCCAGATGGGTGGAGCCAAATAGAAAGTAAATATTGTGGGAATTTGGGAAATGCTGACAATGTTTTTAAAAAGGAATATTTTGTTAACAAAATCAAATTGAGCCACAAACTGGACTCTATGTCTCTTTATCCTTCTCACTGGCAAGAGCACCTGGCTGAACAGTTTTAAAAACATAAACTGGGTAAGGTGTCCGAAGCATGGACAACACCAGCAACGTGGAATATTGCCCAAGGATGTCCTGTACACAAAAAGCAAAACAAATCCAACCCGGCCAATTACCGCCTCTTCAGTCTCCTCTCAGTCATCAGGAAAGTGACGGAAGGTGTCAGTAACAGGGCTTTCAAGCAGCACCTGCTCAGCAATAACCTACCCTACCAACCTCCGGATACAACGCATTATCCTCCGACACTTCCGCCATTTACAATCCGACCCCACCACCCAAGACATTTTTCCATCCCCTCCCCTGTCTGCTTTCCGGAGAGACCACTCTCTCCGTGACTCCCTTGTTCGCTCCACACTGCCCTCCAACCCCACCACACCCGGCACCTTCCCCTGCAACCGCAGGAAATGCTACACTTGTCCCCACACCTCCTCCCTCACCCCCATCCCAGGCCCCAAGATGACATTCCACATTAAGCAGAGGTTCACCTGCACATCTGCCAATGTGGTATACTGCACCCACTGTACCCGGTGCGGCTTCCTCTACATTGGGGAAACCAAGCGGAGGCTTGGGGACCGCTTTGCAGAACACCTCCGCTCAGTTCGCAACAAACAACTGCACCTCCCAGTCGCAAACCATTTCCACTCCCCCTCCCATTCTCTTGATGACATGTCCATCATGGGCCTCCTGCACTGCCACAATGATGCCACCCGAAGGTTGCAGGAACAGCAACTCATATTCCGCCTGGGAACCCTGCAGCCATATGGTATCAATGTGGACTTCACCAGTTTCAAAATCTCCCCTTCCCCTACTGCATCCCTAAACCAGCCCAGTTCGTCCCCTCCACCCACTGCACCACACAACCAGCCCAGCTCTTCCCCTCCACCCACTGCATCCCAAAACCAGTCCAACCTGTCTCTGCCTCCCTAACCGGTTCTTCCTCTCACCCATCCCTTCCTCCCACCCCAAGCCGCACCCCCAGCTACCTACTAACCTCATCCCACCTCCTTGACCTGTCCGTCTTCCCTGGACTGACCTATCCCCTCCCTACCTCCCCACCTACACCCTCTCCACCTATCTTCTTTACTCTCCATCTTCGGTCCGCCTCCCCCTCTCTCCCTATTTATTCCAGTTCCCTCCCCCCATCCCCCTCTCTGATGGAGGGTCTAGGCCCGAAACGTCAGCTTTTGTGCTCCTGAGATGCTGCTTGGCCTGCTGTGTTCATCCAGCCTCACATTTTATTATCTTGGAATCTCCAGCATCTGCAGTTCCCATTATCTCTCACCTGCTCAGTGATGCCCAGTTTGGTCCTGCCAGGGCCACTCAGCTCCTAATTTCATTACAGCCTTGGTTCAAACATGGACAAAAGCTGAATCCCAGAGATGAAAGCCCTTGATATCAAGGCTGCATTCAACAGAGTGTGGCATCAAGGACCCCTAGCAAAACTGGAATCAATGGGCATCAGGGGACAAACTCTTCAGTGATTGGAGTCATATCTGACACATAGGAAGATGGTTATGGTTGTTGAATGTCAATCATCTTAGGTCTAGGGTATCTCTGCAGGAGTTCCTCATGGTAGTGTCCATGCTTCAGCAATGATCTTCCCTCCTTCATAAGGTCAGTAGTGGGGATGTTCGCTGATGATTGCATAATGTTCAGCACCATTCGAAAGTCCTCAGATACTGAAGCAGCCCATGTTCATTTGCGATAAGATCTGGACAATATCCAGGTTTGAGATGATGGAGGACAAGCAACAGAAGCGCCACATAGTGCAAAAATTACCCATTTTAAACAAGAGGAGATCTAACTTTCTCCTCTTGGCACTCATACCATGACTGAATCTACCATAATCAACATGTTGGGGGATACCATAATTAGAAACTGAACTGAACAGAGTGGTAGGTGACTCACCTCCTCCACCATCCACAAGGTACAAGTCAGGATTATGATGAAGTACTCCCTACTTGCCTGGATGAATGCAGCTCCAACAACACTCACCATCCTGATTTGGAACTACATTGCTGGCCCTTCAAGGTCATTGGGTCAAAATACTGGAATTCCCATCCGAACAGCATTGCGGATTTAACCACAGCCTGAAAGATCTGTTCAAGGAGGTAGCTGGCCAACAGCTTCTTAAGGGAAGCTTCAGATGCTAGCCCAACCAGTGATGCTCACATTTAAAAGGAATGGCTTGTTTTGGTGCTCAATGAGATATGAACTGTGTGATAATTCCATCTATCTACTTGTTTCTGTGACTCTGATTTACCTTGACTAACAATAGTCTACTAATCCTTCACACAGAAATGTCCATCTGAACCTCAGCAGCTCTTTTCCAAAGAAGCAGGTTTTAACGGTTCAATGAGTGCGGCGTTTTGGATTTCAACTGCCTTTTATTGCCTCCTGAAGTGACCCTGAACAGTCTCGCTCTGCTTACTGACCTGCCTTACCCTGATTTCAGAGGTCTTGTTGGTGTTTCCAAACCCCTCCATGGCTGACCCTACCCCCTCTCTGTAATCTCCTTTACCTCTATGACCCTCTGTGACTTCAAAACCTCTCCAAAATGAAACTCATGAGTATCCATCATTGGCTGCTATGCCTTTGACTGCTGAGGCCCCAAGTTCTGGGCTCGCCCACCTTACACCACATTGCCCTTTTCTCTGTCTCTCTCTGTCCCCTTTGAGATGGAATCATACAACAGTTACAGAGCAAAAGTAGGCCATTCAACCCATTGTGTCTTCACTGGCTGTCCTGCCTTTTCCTCAGAACTCTGCACGTAATTTCTATTTAAAGAACCATTCAATGCCTTTCTGAGTGCCATGGTGAAACCTGTCTCTGTCCAGACCAAACCACTCGCTGGGTGTAAGAGTTTGTTCTCATCTCACATTTGCTTCTCTTGCAAAAACACTTTAACTTGTGCTCCACTGGCCCTTTCTCCTCTTGGGAGTGGGAATAGTTGCTCCTTATCTATTCCATGCAGACCCCTCGTGATTTTGAAAACTTCTATCAGATCTCCTCTTTCTCCTGAGATTTGGACACCCCTTGACCAAGCCTTTAGTCACCTGACCTCATTGTCACCTGATGAAGGCCAGTGTCAAACTCCATAATACTCCTGTAGCAGTGCCTCAAGGCATGTTCCTGCGTGAAATGTGTTACTAAATAAATACAAGTTGTGTTTTCATGTTCAAGTGAATACATGCATGTCATGTCCTCATCATTTGACCCTCCTAAACTTGAATGGCCCTATCTATCTTTTGTCTTTCATATGTTTCTGCTCTAAATCTTCACTTTAACATCTCATACTCAATAAAATTGCAGACTTCAAATTATTCCATCTCATTTTTGAATGAATAGTCTGCCGAATTAACAGCTTGTAACTTTTCATGTGGGAGGGCTGCTTTTTCCATCAGTAAAATCTGTCTCCGCAATGAATCTTAAACGTTTCCTGTTTCTACAGCAACAGACATGTATAACCAGGGACAACAGATGCTTACTGATTAACTATGCAATCCCCCCGGTCCCCCAACCCCTCCCCACCCCCAGCCTATTTATTTTGTGTAAGTGTCCACTGAAGTAAATGACTTTTGCAAAAAACTCTTCCTCCTGTAGGAGATGATGTCACTGCGATGGAGAGCAGTAATGCCCATGTGTTTTAAGTCATAACCCAACCCAACCCAGGTGAGGGTGTGGCATTGGGTAATGTCACTGCACTAGTGATGAAGAATCTTCGGCTAATGTCCTGGGACAAGGGTTCAAGCCTCTGCCGTGCTGGGTGGCATCATTTCCGTTCAATGAAAATCAGGAGCAGAAGAAGCTCATTTTACACCAGTCAGGTAGCTTTTGTCAAATGTTGAGGGAGAACAGACTTTGTCCCAGCCTGCCTAACCGATTCTTCCTCTCACCTATCCCTTCCTCCCACCTCAAGCCGCACCTCCATTTCCCACCTACTAACCTCATCTTGCCCCCTTGACCTGTCCGTCCTCCCCAGACTGACCTATTCCCTTCCCACCTCCCCACCTATACTCTCCTCTCCACCTATCTTCTCCTCTATCCATCTTTGGTCCTCCTCCTCCTCTCTCCCTATTTATTTCAGAACCCTCTCCCCATCCGCCTCACTGATGAAGGGTCTAGGCCCGAAACATCAGCCTCTGTGCTCCTGAGATGCTGCTTGGCCTGCTGTGTTCATCCAGCTTCACACTTTGTTCTCTTTGGTTCACAACTGTTCTTTTGAGAAGGAAATCTGTGACATTAGCTGGTTGGGACTACAGATGCAGCCTGAGTAAGACATGCAATTACGAACGGGCAATAAATGCTGGCCCAGTCAATGATGCCCAAATCCCATGAATGAATTTTAATGACACAACATGGATCTTGGTAAGAACTGTATCTATTCCTTTCAGGCAGACCTCAGTGAAAACAGACATTGCTTTGCAGAGTATGACTGCTCTTGATAACATCATTACAGTTGAAAAGAGGGATTGTTCTTGGAGTTTACGGTAATGGGGTTGAAAGGGTTAAAGCTGGTGAGTGCATTAGGCACCACCCAATCTGACATCATATGGTCTTGAGTGATAAATGGAGTTTGGGAACCCAATATGGTCAGTTCTGTTGTCCCTGCCTTTTGACAGAAATGTTTGAATCAACCTGTTCAGGGATGCTATTACAAGACCCTAGAGTACATTAGATTAGGTTAGATTCCCTACAGTGTGGAACCAGGCCCTTCGGCCCAACAAGTCCACACTGCCCCTTGAGGAATCCCACCCAGACCCCATCCCCCTATAACCCACTCACCCCTGAACACTATGGGCAATTTAGCATGGCCAATCTACCTAGCCTGCACATTTTTGGACTTGTGGGAGGAAACAGGAGCACCCGCAGGAAACCCACGCAGACATGGGGAGAATGTGCAAACTCTACACACACAGTTGCCTGAGGCTGGAATTGAACCTGGATCTCTGGCACTGTGAGGCTGCAGTGCTAACCACTGAGCCCCTGTGCCGCCCCTAGGTGGGACTTGAATACAGGCCTCGTGCCTCAGAGACCGGGACATCACTGCAGTACCACAGGAGCACTTATCTCCTGTTAGCTTTCACTTGTAGAAAGTTCTACTTTACTCTCCGATGGGATTGCTGTTTGAAGCTTTCAGCTTTTCAGCTTCAATGCTTTCTATTTACGTGGAAGTAGCTGATGCAACATGTACCCATTGCGATCATACAACAAACCGCATCCTGTTAAACCATGAACACCCTCCCACCTTGTTGCAAATCACAAGTGGTTTGCCTTCCACCAGTGTTACCCAGAGAGGCCCTCAGACCCAGCAATGAAAGGAGGAACGATGGCAAAACTCTGCCTTAATTAGTGGTTGATTCTATAGCATGTATTGCCGATATGGTGGAGAAGATTGAAGATTTTGAAAGCTGAAACAGACCGTGTGAGAAGGTGTCAATGGGTTAGTAAATTTGCAGACGTCACTAAGGTCGGTGGAGTTGTGGATAGTGACGAAGGATGCTGTAGGTTGCAGACAGACATAGATAAGCTGCAGAGCTGGGCTGAGAAGTGGCAAATGGAGTTTAGTGCAGACAAGTGTGAGGTGATGCGCTTTGGTAGGAGTAGCCGGAAGGCAAAGTACTGGGCTAATGGTAAGATTCTTAGTAGTGTAGATGAGCAGAGAGATCTCAGTGTCCATGTACACAGATCCTTGAAGGTTGCCATCCAGGTTGACAGGGCTGTTAAGAAGGCATACAGTGTTTTAGCTTTTATTAATAGAGGGATCGAATTCCGGAACCAAGAGGTTATGGTGAAGCTGTACAAAACTCTGGTGCGGCCGCACTTGGAGTATTGTGTACAGTTCTGGTCACCGCATTATAAGAAGGATGTGGAAGCTTTGGAAAGGGTGCAGAGGAGATTTACTAGGATGTTGCCTGGTATGGAGGGAAGGTCTTACGAGGAAAGTCTGAGGGACTTGAGGCTGTTTTCATTAGAGAGAAGAAGGTAGAGAGGTGACTTAATTGAGACATATAAAATAATCAGAGGGATGTTTAGGGTGGATAGGGAGAGCCTTTTTCCTAGGATGGTGACGGCGTGCACGAGGAGGCATAGCTTTAAATTGAGGGGTGATAGATATAGGACAGATGTCAGAGGTAGTTTCTTTACTCAGAGAGTAGTAAGGGAATGGAACGCTTTGCCTGCAGCAGTAGTAGATTCGCCAACTTTAGGTACATTTAAGTCGCCATTGGATAAGCATATGGACGTACATGGAATAGTGTAGGTTAGATGGGCTTGAGATCGGTATGACAGGTCGGCACAACATCGAGGGCCGAAGGGCCTGTACTGAGCTGTAATGTTCTATGTAAAAACAGAGAGTGATGGAGAAACTCAGCAGGTATGGCAGCATTGTGGGGGAGGAGAACAATTAATGACATTGTTCTGAAGAGGCACACCAGACTCGAAATGTTAACTGTGTTTCTTTCTCTGCAGGTATGCTGCCTGACTTGATGAGTTTCACCAGCACTTTCTGTTTTTATTTCCAGTCTCCTTCATCCACAGAGCTTTGCTTTTATTTCCGTGTTTAGTTCATTGCCTCTTCTTTTTTGGTTTGATCACCTCGTAGAAGTTCTACTTTACTCTATAGTGGGATTTCTGTTTGAAGCTTTCAGCTTGTTCAGCTTCAATGCTTCCCATTCCCTCTCCAGAGTTTGACACATTGATTGCCAAAAACTGCCTTCTCTGTCCTCAGTCACTGTCTCCAGCTCCAAATTACTCCATCCTCAATTCCACTTATTCAAGTTTCAAATCCAGCCAGGCTGAGACGTATCTCTGTGACCTCTAATGCTCCTTGGTTCCCTGCACCTGGAGATCCACACAACTCCATGTGTCCCACATACACTCTTGACCTCTCCCTCCATCTTGCCATGTAAGGCTGAAATGAGGAGGAATATTTTTACTCATAGAGAGGTGGGTTTTTAGAATTCTCTACCCCAAGGGCGATGATAGTCTTTGAGGAGGCAACGGCCTAGTGGTATTATTGCTGGACTATTAATCCAGAAAGTCAGATAACATTCTGGGGATCTGGGCTCAAATCCTGCCACAGCAGCTGGTGTAATTTGAAATCCCTAAATATCTGTAATTAAGAATCTATTGATGATTGCCTGAAAAACCCATCTGGTTCTCTAATTCCCTTTAGGAAACGAAGCTGGCATGCTTACCTGGTCTAACCTACATGTGACTCCAGACCCACAGCAATGTGGTTGACTCTTAACTGCCCTCTGGGCAATAAATGCTGCCTGGCCAGTGACGTCCTCATCCCATGAACAAATAAAGGAAAATAAAACACCCAAAGTAGAGGCTCATGACTGTTTGGCTATCAACGGTGTAAAAGGTTATGGGGACTGTGTGGGTAAAATTCACCAGGATTTAATCAGCACTGACCGTATTAAATGGTAGTGCAGTCTTGATGGGTTGAATGGTTTACTCCTGTTTTGCATGGTCCTGTCAGCAGCACCTCACACTGTCTCAAAGCTGTAACATTTCATCCTTTGTCTCATTCACAGCCTTAACAAGAAATCTTTACTTTTCCTTTGTTGAGGTTGTACAGGACGTTGGTATGGCCTCTTCTGGGGTACTGAGTGCAGTTCTGGTCACCCTGTTACAGGAAGAATATGATTAAACTGGAGAGGGTACAGAAAGGATTTACTAGAATGTTGCCAGGACAAGGAGGTTTTGAGATATAAAAATAGACTGGATAGGCTGGGACTTTTATCACTGGAGGATAGGAAGTTGAGGGATGACCTTATAGAGGTTTATAAAATTGTGCGGGTCACTGATAATATAGATAAGGTGAATAACGAAGGTATTTTCCCTCGGCTGGGGGAGCTCGAAACTCGCCGGTATATTTTTAAGCTGATAGGAGTAAGATTTAAACAAGACATAACGGGCAATATTTTTACATAGAGAGTTGTTTGGTGTGTGAAATGAACTGCCAAAGGAAGTGGATGCAGGTACAGTTATAATAAATAAAAGACATTGGATAAGCACATGAATAGGAAATGTTTGGAGAGATACGGAGCAAATGCAGGCAGGTGAAACTAGTTTAGTTTGGGAACATGGTTGAGATGGATTGATTGGACCAAGGGGTTTGTTTTCAAGTTGTATGACTCTATGACTCTGTGGAAGAACAGAGCTCCTAAAACTCTCCATTACTGACATTCCAACCATGCCCTCAATTTCCAGCTTTCCCCAATAGGGAAAATATCTTCCCAGTGCCTACCCAGTCAAATAACCCATCAAACTTCCTCAGAATCGTCTATGTTTAAAAAAAAATCAACCTTCTTAAGTCTGATTGATACAGGCCCAACGTACTCAACATTTCCTCATGAGACCTTAAGTGAGGACCCAATCCTGTGGACATCCTCTGAGCAGCCCTCAATGTAAATACATCCCCCCTTAAATAAGACAATTAAAACTGCACACAGGTAAAATCACCAAAGCATTACTAGACCATAGGGTGCTCTCTCATTCGAGAGACATGACTGGTGGTGGCTTAACCTGAGGGCCCTTCATGGTAACTTCAGCCAGTGCCAGAACTGCTGATCCCGCTAACCTGCTGCTCAGCCAACTGAGTTAACCAACCCTCATATCCTTCCCTTGGCACGTGGCACACCAAGTGTGGTCCTATGGGTGGTGTGGT
Source organism: Stegostoma tigrinum (assembly GCF_030684315.1). Classification (NCBI taxonomy): domain Eukaryota; kingdom Metazoa; phylum Chordata; class Chondrichthyes; order Orectolobiformes; family Stegostomatidae; genus Stegostoma; species Stegostoma tigrinum. The sequence goes on along the minus strand of NC_081355.1, from coordinate 149,626,936 downwards.
CTCACTGACGAGACAGTGGAACTTACAACTAGCCAAAGTGAATGGATGGATTACAGAAAAATGCATAATTGTGAAAAGAATAGAGTTACATGAGTCTATAAGACTGTGAGACATAGGAGTCGAATTATACCATTCAGTCCATCGACGCCACTCTGCTATTTAATGAGATCATGGCAGATCTGACCATGCTCAACTCCACTTTCCTGCTGTTATCCTCATAATCCTTACAGTTTAAAAACCTACAACAAAATCAAATTTACTGGAGATGCTCAGAAGATCTAGCAGCATCTGTGAAGGGAAAAACAGAGTTAATATTTCGGTGACCCTTCCTTAGAACTGATGGTGGCTGGGAAAACGTCAGTTTATATGTAGAAAATAGGACGTGGGTCTCAAAGAGAGAGAAGGACAGTTGTCAGACAAAGGAGTTGCTAACGATCAGGCTGGGAGGGTGAATAGTTGTTAATGGGGACTGTTAGTGACTTACAACAGGGGGTGTGTAATGGCAGGCTATGTGGTAACAAGTTTAAAAATCCGTCTGTCTCAGCCTTGAATAGACTTAATGACCTAGACTCGAAAGACATCGGTGGGAAAGGAAATTCTCTACCCGTTAAGCAAAGAAATTCCTCCTCGTCTCTGTTTTAAATGGGTGGCCCCTTATTCTGCGATTATGCTGTCTGGCCCTGGACAATCCCACGAAGGGAAATCATCTTTTCCTGTCAAATCCTCTCAGGATTTTGTATGTATCAGTAAAGTCTCCTCGTTCTTTAAACTCCAATGTGTACAGGCCCGACCTCTCAACTTCTCCTCATAAGACAGTCCCTCCAGAACTGTGTGTAGTTGAGTGACCCTTCTCTGGACTGCCTCGATGCAAGTAAACATTTCCTAAGATATGGGGGCCAAGACTTCACATAATGAAACAGGAGTATAAAAGCCAAACAGTCTGTTTCTGCAAACCAACATATAAACCTGACTTACAACATGCTCCTGAAAAATGCTGACGTTGGCTTGCAGCTAGACTGTGGTGTCACTATCAATGTTGAGCACAATAATATCAACCTGTTAAGTGTTTGACAATATAACAGTGGAGAAGGATGCTTGATAAGACACTGCAGATGATCAGCAGAATAGCAGTTCTTGTGGAAGAGCTGGTGTTACAAAACAAGAAGAAATAAAGCATTGTGTTTCAGGTAGAGTCCAGGAATATTACTTATTCTCAGTGCTGGATTCATTTAATTGTACAGAATGTGATGATGGGGATTTAATTAAGACGCACAAAAGTAAGTTTAGCACTCAGGTTCGAGATCTCTTCAAAGGGACCATGAAGTTAGAAGGTCTTCGTCATGTTTAAATTGATTCCCAAGGTCTCACATTCATAACCACCAGCCAAGAAGCGAAGTTTAACTGTAAAAGAGGCACTGTCAATTATAAAAGGCTCAGGGAAGATAATAACCGGCTGAGTTTCTTCAATGGAGGTGGTAATGAAAAAAAATGGGAAAGTACGGTGTGTCTCAAGTGCGCAATGTCGTGTGGCCGAGCCTCCAAGTAATGTGGTCACACGATCACAGGACTGCAGAATTATTAGGGGTGTGAAAGAAGGCTATTTGGCTCATTGTGCCTGCACCAGGTCTAACCCATCTGGTTCACTCACTTCTTTTGAACATCAGAGGCTGATGGGAACGACCGGTTCAAAGTTTAAAAAATTATGAGAAGAATGGATATTTGGGTTTTTTTTTCCAGGGTAGCTATGTCAGTTACTAAAGGACACAGGTTTAAGGTAAAGGGGAATAAGTTTAAAAGAGACGTGAGAGGTGAGACACAGTAGCAAGTGCCTGGAATGTGCTGCCAGATATGGTGATGGAGAGGGATACAATCGCAACGTCTAAGAGACATCTTGCCAGATATATGAATAGGCAGGCAACAGTGCAAAATGGGCCATTGGGAGACACAAGTTTTTTTTAGCTTAAAAGGGCTTGTTGTCTCTGTGCAGTTTGGTGTGCGAAAGGGCCTGCGCTGTATTATTCTTCGTTAATGTCTGGCCTACATGTGATTCCAACCCCACAGCAATGTGATTAACTCTTAAGTGCCCTCTGGGCAATTAGGGATGGCAATAAATGCTGGCCTGGCCTGCAACACCTCCATCCTGTGGATTAATTAAGAAAAGGACCTGGAGAAGGCCATTCATCCCATCAAGCCTATCCCGTCATTGAATAAGCATATGGACGTACATGGACTAGTGTAGGTTCGAAGGGCTTTAGATCGGTATGCCAGGTCGGCACAACATCGAGGGCCGAAGGGCCTGTACTGTGCTGTAATGTTCTATGTACAATCAAGGCTGATCAAATGCATTTTATTCACTCTATTGTCATGACCTTGTATATAACTAGCAATCAGAAATCCATCAATTTCTACATTAAACCTCCTCAGTGACTGATTTTCCACAAGGCCGTTGTGGGAGAGAGCTAGACGAGGGGACAACTGGGTTATTTTGCCCCACATTTTTTGAGCAGAAACATTGGCAGTGACAAGGCCTGGTCTATTGATGCATGTTCAGAAAGCAGGAAAGAAATCAGAAAGGTTGGCACACAGTAATGTGCAATCCTGCCAACCTCAGGGCAAATGAGCTAATGGATCTAAGGTTCTAAATGGATCTAACTGCAAATGGATCTAAGTATCTAAAGATATGGAGAATTGCAATTTGTGGAGGAGAGCCTGAAAGACAGAAGAGGTATTCTCCATTTTAATAACGCTTTCTAATGTCACCAGCCAGAACAGTGCCACATAAAAGGAAAGAGTTTCCAATGGGATAAGTGAAGTAGCCAAGGTATCCGAAGAGAAATGAGGAAGAAGAAATGCATTAAGTCTTTGGTTTTGAAATTGATGGGGTGGAAATACATTCAATTGCGGCCATCAAGAGGAAAAAGCACTTGAAGGAAAAAGATATGGTAGGGGTGTGGGGAAAATGTGGGCAAATGGGACTGACTAGTGTAAAAGAGTTGGTGCAGGCTTGATGGCCTTCTTCAAGTTCATCCTGACTCAGGAATACATCAATAATGTTTCATCCACTCAGGGTCAAAACCCTAGTCATAGAGTCGTACAGTTAGACAGCACTGGAACAGACCCTTCAAACTGACTCGTCTGCACCAACCAGACATCCCAATCTAGTCCCATTTGGTAGCATTCAGCCCGTATCCGTGTAAATCTGGTCATCTGTAGAACATAGAACATGGAACATTACAGCACAGTACAGGCCCTTCGGCCTTCGATGTTGTGCCGACCTGTCATACCGATCTCAAGCCCATCTAACCTACACCATTCCATGTACGTCCATATGCTTATCCAATGATGACTTAAATGTACCTAAAGTTGGCGAATCTACTACCGTTGCAGGCAAAGCGTTCCATTCCCTTACTCCTATCTGAGTAAAGAAACTGCCTCTGACATCTGTCCTATATCTTTCACCCCTCAATTTAAAGCTATGCCCCCTCGTGATCGCCATCACCATCCTAGGAAAAAGGCTCTTTCTATCCACCCTATCTAACCCTCTGATTATTTTATATGTTTCAATTAAGTCACCTCTCAACCTTAATAATAAAATGTGAGGCTGGATGAACACAGCAGGCCCAGCAGCATCTCAGGAGCACAAAAGCTGACGTTTCGGGCCTAGACCCTTCATCAGAGAGGGGGATGGGGAGAGGGAACTGGAATAAATAGGGAGAGAGGGGGAGGCGGACCGAAGATGGAGAGTAAAGAAGATAGGTGGAGAGAGTATAGGTGGGGAGGTAGGGAGGGGATAGGTCAGTCCAGGGAAGACGGACAGGTCAATGAGGTGGGATGAGGTTAGTAGGTAGATGGGGATGCGGCTTGGGGTGGGAGGAAGGGATGGGTGAGAGGAAGAACCGGTTAGGGAGGCAGAGACAGGTTGGACTGGTTTTGGGATGCAGTGGGTGGAGGGGAAGAGCTGGGCTGGTTGTGTGGTGCGGTGGGGGGTGGGGACGAACTGGGCTGGTTTAGGGATGCAGTAGGGGAAGGGGAGATTTTGAAACTGGTGAAGTCCACATTGATACCATTAGGCTGCAGGGTTCCCAGGCGGAATATGAGTTGCTGTTCCTGCAACCTTCGGGTGGCATCATTGTGGCAGTGCAGGAGGCCCATGATGGACATGTCATCTAGAGAATGGGAGGGGGAGTGGAAATGGTTTGCGACTGGGAGGTGCAGTTGTTTGTTGCGAACTGAGCGGAGGTGTTCTGCAAAGCGGTCTCCAAGCCTCCGCTTGGTTTCCCCAATGTAGAGGAAGCCGCACCGAGACTTGCTAATGTTGTCCCCTTGTTTAATAAGGGCAGCAAGGATAATCCAGGTAATTATCGACCGGTGAGCCTGACGTCAGTGGTAGGGAAGCTACTGGAGAAGATACTGAGGGATAGGATCTATTCCCATTTGGAAGAAAATGGGCTTATCAGTGATAGGCAACATGGTTTTGTACAGGGAAGGTCATGTCTTCCCAACTTAATAGAATTCTTTGAGGACGTGACAAAGTTGATTGATGAGGGCAAGACTGTAGATGTCATGTACGTGGACTTCAGTAAGGCGTTTGATAAGGTTCCCCATGGCAGGCTGATGGAGAAAGTGAAGACACATGGGGTCCAGGGTGTGTTAGCTAGATGGGTAAAAAACTGGCTAGGTAACAGGAGACAGAGGGTAGTTGTAGAAGGGAGTTTCTCAAATTGGAGACCTGTGACCAGTGGTGTTCCACAGGGATCTCTGCTGGGACCACTGTTGATTGTGATATATGTAAATGATTTGGAGGAAGGAAAGGTGGTCTGATCAGCAAGTTTGCTGATGACACTAAGATTGGTGGAGTAGCTGATAGTGAAGGGGACTGTCAGAAATTACTGCAGAATATAGATAGACTGGAGAGTTGGGCACATAAATGGCAGATGGAGTTCAATCCGGGCAAATGCGAGGTGATGCATTTTGGACGATCAAATTCAAGGGCGAACTATACAGTAAATGGAAAAGTCCTAGGGAAAATTGATGAACAGAGAGATCTTGGTGTTCAGGTCCATTGTTCCCTGAGGGTGACAACGCAGGTCAATAGGGTGGTCAAGAAGGCATATGGCATGCTTTCCTTCATTGGGCGGGGTATTGAAATCAAGAGTTGGCAGGTCATGTTGCAGTTGTATAGGACTTTGGTTCGGCCACATTTGGAGTACTGTGTACAGTTCTGGTCTGCACATTACCAAAAGGATGTGAATGCTTTGGAGAGGGTGCAGAGGAGGTTCACCAGGATGTTGCCTGGTATGGAGGGCACTAGCTATGAAGAAAGGTTGAATAGATTAGCATTATTTCATTAGAAAGACGGAGATTGAGGGTGGACCTGATTGAGGTCTACAAAATCATGAGGGGTATAGACAAGGTGAATAACAAAAAGCTTTTTCCCAGAGTGGGGGACTCAATTACTAGGGGTCATGAGCTCAAAGTGAGAGGAGGAAAGTTTAAGGGAGATATGCGTGGAAAGTTCTTTACACAGAGGGTGGTGGGAGCCTGGAACGCGTTGCCAGCGGAGGTGGTAGACGCAGTCACGTTAGTGTCTTTTAAGATATATTTGGACAGGTACATGGATGGGCAGAGTGCAAAGGGATACAGGCACTTAGAAAATAGATGACAGGTTAGACAGAGGATCTTGATCGGCACAGGCTTGGAGGGCTGAAGGGCCTGTTCCTGTGCTGTAGGTTTCTTTGTTTCTTTGTTTACTGCTTGAGGAGTAAGGACAGAAATAAATCCATATTAAAGTGTGATGGATGCCAATAAATTCCAGCTGAAATACAGACTCAGCACATTATTATCCGCCAACAACTAGCAAAGTGCAGGGAGAACAGAGGTGACTTGCTTTGATGCAGGTGAAACAAACTCTTACATTTCTTGCCTGTATCTCCGACTGCCCTGAGACTGACAGACGGGCTGTCGGATTGACTGAGAGAAGTCGCGGCTACAAATAAAACCTATCCCAAGTCATTCCTGGAGATTTCAGTCCAGCCACATTCGGGGATATATTCTGGTGATTTCCTAATCTGCTGACTCCATTTAACTCATGCTTATGAGGAAGGGTCACCGGACCTGAAAACTTAACCCCGTTTTCTCCTTCACAGATGCTGCCAGACCTGCTGAGCTTTTCCAGCAACTTTGTTTTTGTTCCTGATTTACAGCATCCGCAGTTCTTTCATTTTTAACTTGGTGAATCTGTTCCCGATATCAGTAATCCTGCTCCTGATGTCAATGATCTTGCCCTGATCTCAGCAATCCTGTTCCTGCAGATGCATTTGGCTGGGACGCATTACATGCCAATGAGTTTATATAGAATATACACTCCACTTGGCTCAGCAGACCTGCCATCATGTAACTGTGAAGGGCTTTTATTTGCCCTTAGAATTCATATAAACTTACCATAAAAACACACGAGCCCATGCACTTACAGTTTTTATATATTGCCACTTTTGGTGTTTGGTTGCATTCAGTGTCACTGGTGAATAGTCTCAGGTTAACATTCCCAGCTTTCCTGTTCCTCGAAATTGAGCCTTTCCTTCTCTTTATCCGCTGTCAGTTCAGAGGTGTCCGGACGCCCCGATTTCTGCAAACTTCCCAATATCCAGTGATAATGGGAACTGCAGATGCTGGAGATTCCAAGATAATAAAATGTGAGGCTGGATGAACACAGCAGGCCAAGCAGCATCTCAGGAGCACAAAAGCTGACGTTTCGGGCCTAGACCCTTCATCAGAGGGTCTCTGATGAAGGGTCTAGGCCCGAAACGTCAGCTTTTGTGCTCCTGAGATGCTGCTTGGCCTGCTGTGTTCATCCAGCCTCACATTTTATTATCCCAATATCCAGTGCCTCTTTTCTCCTTTTCGGTCCTGATGACTGTCCCCAGTCTCGCCCTCTCTCCCACAAAGATATTTCTTTTTCAAACAGCCGAGAGATGTAGGAAGAAAGCTGAATTGAGAAGTCACGACTAGCTTGTGATGTAAAAAGCCTATTAAATTGTTAGAAATACTTGCTAGCAATTTTGGCCAGGTACAAAATCATGAGGATTTAGACATAGGTATTTATTGTGGTTAAGTGAGAAAGTGGAATTGAATTGAATTAGCTACAATATTAATGAATGACAGGGCGGGCTTGAGGGGCCGAATTGGCTCTACAAAACCTGGCGAAAATACTAACAGCTTACAAATCACACAGGACATATTTCAGCAACTTTATTGCAAGAAGAAGGCTGGATTGTCAATAAACCAAGGGAACAATGATAATGATCTGTCCCTAACAAAAAATAAACAATTTTTTGCAATCGTCAGCAGTTCAATGAAATCTTGTCACAATCGCACTTTGCACTCCCGTTTATTCTTGCCTATTTTTCTTGATGTCTGTGCTTCTTACTCCTGCTGAAGCTAATTATCTATCTTATTACAAAGGAAGGACCATATTTCACCAGATCAAATGAGAGCATTGCTGAATAGGCAGGAGCTGCACTCCCATCACAGGGAAGCACAAAGTCCGTGTAGTTTGCAAGACCTCAGAAGTGCCTAGTTGGCACTGAGGCTCCAAATCCATTCCTGGGTTCCACTACCTTATATTGAAATTATTCTTGGTAGAATGGAACTTTTTGAATCAGTCTAAATATGGACAGATGATACCATCAGGACAAATGTAGGAATTCCGAACTTCAACAGATCATAGCAACATGCTAACCAAATCAGCAACGTTTTCTTCAGTCGTCTAGAACTTAGAACATAGAAGATAGAAAAGTACAGCACAGTACAGGCCCTTCGGCCCACGATGTTGTGCCGTGGAATAATCCTAATCCAAAATTAAAATAACCTAACCTACATTCCCCTCAATTCACTGCTGTCCATGTGCATGCCCAGCAGTTGCTTAAATGTCACTAATGACTCTGCTTCCACGACTACCACTGGCAAAGTATTCCATGCGCTCACAACTCTCTGGGTGAAGAACCTCCCTCTGACATCTCCTCTATACCTTCCTCCTAACACCTTAAAACTATGACCCCTCATGGCAGTCAATCCTGCCCTGGGGAAAAGTCTCTGGCTATCGACTCTATCCATGCCTCTCATTACCTTGTACACCTCGATCAGGTCACCTCCCTTCCTCCTTCTCTCCAGAGAGAAAAGTCCGAGCTCAGTCAACCTCTCCTCGTAAGACAAGCACTCCAGTCCAGGCAGCATCCTGGTAAACCTCCTTTGCACCCTCTCCAAAGCCTCCACATCTTTCCTATAATAGGGCGACCAGAACTGGACTCAATATTCCAAGTGTGGTCTCACCAGGGTTTTGTAGAGCTGCAGCATAACCTCGCGGCTTTTAATCTCGATCCCTGTGTTAATGAAAGCCAAAACACCATATGCTTTCTTAACAACCTTATCCATCTGGGTGGCAACTTTGAGGGAGCTATGCACTTGAACACCAAGATCCCGCTGTTCCTCCACACTGCTGACAATCCTGCCTTTAATCCTATATTCAGCATTTAAGTTCGACCTTCCAAAATGCATCACTTTGCATTTATCCAGGTTGAACTCCATCTGCCATTTCTCAGCCCAGCTCTGCATTCTGTCAATGTCTCACTGAAGCCTGCAATAGCCCTCAATACTATCAACGGCACCTCCAACCTTTGTGTCATCAGCAAACATACTAACCCACCCCTCAACCTCCTCATCCAAGTCATTTATAAAAACTACGAAGAGCAGAGGCCCAAGAACAGATTTGATTTGATTTACTATTGTCACATGTATCTAGGTACAGTGAAAAGTTTTGTTCTGCGTGCAGTGCAGGCAGATCGTAGCAAACAAAGGTCTTAGGGTGATTGAACAGGGCGAGGAACACAGAGAAGCTGCACAACAGCAAGATCAAGGTTTGAAATTTGTGAAGTCCCTTTTCAGCAGTCTAACACCAGCAGGGAAGCAGCTGTTTTTGAAATTATTGGCAAATGTGTTTAAGCTTCCATATCTTCTGCCTGATGGAGGTGGTTGGAAGAAATTGTAACTAGGGGTCTCCAATGATGTTGGCTGTCTCCCCAAGGCAGCAAGAGGTGTAGAAAGAGTCAGTGGATGGGAGGTTGGCTTGTGTGATGGTCTGGGCTGTACTCACAACTCCGTATTGTTTCTTACCATCCCAGGCAGGCTAGTTGCTGTACCAAGCCATGATACTTGTAGATAGAATGCTTTCCATGGTCCACCAGTAAAAGTTGGTGAGACTCCTTATGGACATGCTGAATCTCCTTCGCCTACCATCTCCACCTCAGCTCCATTGATGTAGGTAGGGGCTGTGCCCTCCACTTGCTTCCTGAAGTCGGTGATCAGCACTTTGGTTTTGTTGACATCAAGGGAGAGATTGTTATCTTTGTCCCACGTCAAATTGTAAACATCTGAAATTCGTTTTTGCTGAACTTCTGATGAGGGTAAAGCAAGAAAACATCAGCAACACACCTCTGTTTTCAACGATGTTCACATTCTTTACAGTTGCTTCCATTCTTCAAGAGTTTGTCTCAAAATGGATTCTGGGTGTCACTGGCCACACCTGCATTTATTGCCAATCCCTGATTGCCCAGTTGGCAGTTAAGAATCAACTATATTGTGGGCTTCTAACCCAAATGTAGCCCAGACCAGGAATGGGCAACAGTTTCCTTCCCCAAAGGAACATCATTAAAACAGATGGATTTCTGTACATTCACCAGCCTTAGACTCTTATTTCCAGTCTCAGGATTGATAATCTAGCAGTAATACCACTAGGCCATTGTCTCTCCCCACTTATTTTAAGAACCTGATCCTCACTTGAATTTCCACCAACCAAACTTCCCCTCGACCCAAATCACAGATACCATATGCTTATAAACTCTTTAGATAAAATGTGTACTGTAAGTAGAGTGTTTGGGTTACTACGCTAATAATTCAGAGGCTTAGACTAATGACCATAACTCTATACGATATAGAAGCAGAATTAGGCCATTCAGCCCATTGAATCTGCTCCACGTTTCACACAAGGCTGATATGTTTTGCAACCCCATTTTCCAGCCTTCTCCCAATAACCCTTGATCCACGCACTACTCCAGAAACTATCTATCTCTGTCTTAAATGCATTCAGTGATTTGGCCTCCACAGCCATCTGTGGCAGTGAGTTCCACAGATTAACTACCCTCTAGCTGAAGAAATTCCTCCTCATCTCAGTTCTAAAGGATTGTCCCTTCATCCTGAGGCTGAGTCCTTGGTTCCAAGCCTCTCATACTAGTGGAAATATCTCTTCATCCACTCTATCTAGGCCTCTCAGTGTCCTGTAAGTTTCAATGACATCCCCTCTCATTCTTCTAAACTCTATCAAGAACAGATGCAGAGTCCTCAACTGCTCCTCATATGACAAGCCCTTCATCCCCAGGTTCTTTCTCGTAAACCTCCTTCAGACCCTCTCCAACACCAGCACATCCTTCCTTAGATACAGAGACCAAAACTGCTCTTATTATTCCAAATGCAGTCTGACTAAGGCTTTACACAGTCTTAGCAGTTCATCTCTGCTCTTGCGCTCTAGCCTGTTGAAATGAATGCTGAAATTTCATTTATAAGTCCCTTTGGGCTTCAGATTTCTCAATCCTTTCCCCATTTAGAAAATAGTCTCCACCTCTATTCTTAAGAACATAAGAACATAAGAACGAGGAGCAGGAGTAGGCCATCCAGCCCCTCGAGCCTGCCCCGCCATTTAATAAGATCATGGCTGATCTTTTTGAGACTCAGCTCCACTTACCCACCCGCTCACCATACCCCTTAATTCCTTTACTGTTCAAACATTTATCTGGCCTTGCCTTAAAAACATTCAGCGAGGTAGCTTCAACCGCTTCACTGGGCAGGGAATTCCACAGATTCACAACCCTTTGGGTGAAGAAGTTCCTCCTGACCTCAGTCCTACATCTGCTTCCCTTTATTTTGAGGCGATGCCCTCTAATCCTAGTTTCATCTGCTAGCGGAAACAACCTCCCTGCCTCCACCTTATCTATTCCCTTCATAATCTTATATGTTTTTATAAGACCTCCCCTCATTCTTCTGAATTCCAATGTGTATAGGCCCAGCCTACTCAGTCTCTCCTCATAATCCTCTCAACTCTGGAATCAACCAAGTGAATCTCCTCTCCACCCCTCCAGTGCTAGTATATCCCTTCTCAAGTCAGGAGACCAAAACTGCACACAGTACTCCAGGTGTGGCCTCACCAGGACCCTATACAGCTGCAGCAAAGCCTCCCTGTTTTTAAACTCCATCCCTCGAGCAATGGCAGACAAAGTTCCATTTGTCTTTTTAATTACCTGCTGCACCTGTAATCCTACTTTTAGCGATTCATGCACAAGGATCCCAAGTCCCTCTGCACAGCAGCATGCTGCAATTTTTTACCATTTAAAACATCGTCCATTTTGCTGTTATTCCGACCAAAATGGATGACCTCAAACTTATCAACATTGTACTCCATCTGCCAGACCTTTGCCGACTCACTTGGACTATCTATAGCCCTCTGCAGACTTTCAGTGTCTTCTGCACACTTTATTCTACCACTCACCTTAGTGTCATCTGCAAACTTTGACACACCGCACTTAGTCTCCAACTCCAAATCCTCTATGTAAATTGTAAACAATTGCGGTCCCAACACTCATACCTGAGGCACACTACTAGGCACTGAACGCCAATCAGAAAAACACCCATTTACCCCTACTCTTTGCTTTCTACTGGCCAACCAATCCTCTATCCATTCCAATGCATTACTTGTAATTCCGTGCAACTTTATCTTCTTCCTACCAAAGTGCATAACCTCATACTTTCCCACATTGTATTCCATCTGCCACTTCTTTGTCCATTCTTCTAGCATTCCAAGCCCTTCTGCAGCCATCCCATTTCCTCAAAACCATATGTCCTTCCACATATCTTTGTATTGTCTGCAAGTTTAGCAACAAATTTTGTCCAGCTCATTAGTGCATATCGTGAGTAATTATTGTCCCAACACTGACCCTGTGGAACTCCACTAGTCACCGGCTGCCATCCTGAAAAATACCCTTTTATCCCCACTCACTGCTCTCTTCCAGTCAGCCAATAACCTTGTCCCTAACACTATGGACTCTTATTGAGCAGCTGCCTGTGGATAGCATTGTTAAAGGCCTTGTGGAAATCCAAATAGATCATATCAACTGGCTTCCTTTTGCCTAACTTGTTTGTTACCTCCTCAAAGAATTCTAACGGATTTGTCAGGCATGACCTCCCTTTGAAGAAGCAATGCTAACCCTGCCCTATTTTGCCATGCACTTCCAAGTAGCCTGCAATCTCATCCTTAATAACGGACTCTAAAATCTTACAATGACAGAGGTTAGGCTAAACGGCCTGTAGTTTCCTAACTGTCATCTCCCTCCCTTCTCAAACTGGGGAGTTACATTAGCCATTTTCCAGTCCTCTGGGACCCTGCCTGATTCCATTGATTCCTGAAAGATCACTACCAATGCCTCTACAATGTCCTGAGCCATCTCTTCCAGAACTCTGGGGTGTTGTCCATCTGTTCCAAAAATAAAACACAATATCATAGTAGTGCAACTGTTAATTTCGCAGTTTCTCCTGAAAAAAAGTTCTGGTTCTCTAAGTGTCCTTTGGGGAGGGAAATCTGCTGTCCTTAAATGCACTGGCCTACACATGACTCCAGGCCCATAGCAATGGGATTGACTTTTAACTGAGTCACAGAATTACTACATTTCAGAAGGAGGCCATTCAGCCCATCATGTCTGCACTGGGTCTATTACCTAGAGCTAATTGTAGAATCCCTATGGTATGGAAGCAGGCCATCCAGCCTATTGAGTCCACACCGACCCTCCAAAGAGCATCCCACACAGATCCACCCCCTTACCCTATCACTGTAATCCTGCATTCCTCATGGCTAAACCAAGAAGCTTGCACATCTCAAGCTTGGACCATATGGGCAAATTTAGCATGGCCAATCCACCTAGCCTGCACATCTTTGGACTGTGGGAGGAAACCAGGGCATCCAGAGGAAACCCACGCAGACAGACAGGACAGCACAACATCGAGGGCTGAAGGGCCTGTACTGTGCTGTAATGTTCTATGTAATAGAAGGAGAACATGCAAACTCCACACAGACAGTTGCCTGAGGGTGGAATCAAACCCGGATCCCTGGTGCTTTGAGGCAGCAGTGCTAACCACTGAGCCACCATGCCACCTGTAATCTCCTGCCTTTTCCCCTAGCCCCTGCACACCATTACTCACTGTTCTCTGAAAAGATCACTTTGTAAAGTAGTTCACCATGACCTTCTGAAAGATAGTTGCTGATGGGTAATAAATGCTGGTTTTGCATTCACACCCTGTGAAATTGATTTTTCTCCTGCCTCAACATTTTTCAGCTCTTATTCTTTTCACATTTCTACCTAATTTAAATTCTTACACAGACAGCAAAGCTGAGAATAATGGAAGTATTTGAGATGATTAAAGGATTTGATCGGGGAGATAGAGAGAACCTGAGCCCAGCACAAGAGGAAGTATTTTAAACTCGAACCAGACTGTTTGGGACTGAGCTCATGTAAACCTGGGACTTTTGCCACAAAAGTGTACTTGAGCCTCGTGGGGTCAGGTAAACACCTAGCCACTGAGACTGAATGAGTGTAAGGCAAAATGCTGAGCAAATCTGAAACAAACATAGAGAATCCTGGAGAAACTCAGCAGGTCTGGCAGCATCTGTGGAGAGAGAAACAGAGTTAAAGTTTCAAATTTAGCATGCATGTTTTTTAGAAACGGCATTCACTGCTTGTATCCTGCACTATAATAGGAATGACATTTCACATTGTTTATGCATCTCATTGGTTATAAAGTCTGGATATCCTTTTCATTTTCTTTATTCACTCACTGGATGAGGGCAGTTAAGAGGCAATTACATTGCTGTGGGCCTGGCGTCGCATGGAGGCCAGACCAGGTAAGGATTGCGGTTTCCTTCCCTAAAGGACATTAGTGAACCAGATGGGTTTTTCCGACAAGTGACAATGGATTCACAGTCATCATTAGATTGTTAATTCTAGATATTTTGTTGAATTCAAATTCCACCATCAGCTATGGTGGGATTCGAACCCAGGTCCCCAGAACATTATCTGGGTCTCTGGATATGCTGCCCAGCAATAATACCATTAGGCGATTATCTCCACCTGGTGTTTGAAAAAGTGTTGCAGAAATGCAAGATAATAAAGTGTGGAGCTGGATGAACACAGCAGGCCAAGCAGCATCTTAGGAGCAGGAATGCTGACGTTTCAGGCCTAAACCCTTCTTCAGACAGTCACTGACAGTGGAATCAAACCCTGGGACCCTGGCGTTATGAGGCAACAGTGCTAACCACTGAGCCACTGTGCTGTACTTTGGAGTATTTGGAAGAAGAGTCAGGCTAGAATTAAAACATTAACCCTGTTGTTTACTCCACAGATGCTGTCCCAGCTGGTTGGAGAAAGCCCCATGACACTATCTGAAAGAAGACACAGAGTTTTGCTTAGATAATAGAATGTGAGGCTGGATGAACACAGCAGGCCAAGCAGCATCTCAGGAGCACAAAAGCTGACGTTTCGGGCCTAGACCCTTCATCAGAGCATCCTGAGATGCTGCTTGGCCTGCTGTGTTCATCCAGCCTCACATTCTATTATCTTGGAATTCTCCAGCATCTGCAGTTCCCATTATCACAGAGTTTTGCTTAGTGCCTTTCCATTATTTATCCCTCATTCCACAGCAGTCGTACCTGTTTGTGGGAGCTGCTTGTGTGTGAACTGGCTGCAACTTTTCTTACTTCAGAATAGTGACCACACTTTAAAGTATCTGTCACTTTAAAGTGCGTAAAGTGTGCAAATTATTTTCTAATTTGAAACTCACATGTCTGGAGTGAGACCTGAACCGATGGCTGTTATAGCCTGGGATGGCCCCTGCTGGGCCTATCTGGCATAATGAAAGTCAGGGAGCTGACAGCAGTTCACATTTGATGGGAACTCTGCTTTCACAGTAAACAGTGACTGAAATGTCTTCCGACTCCTAAGGCCACTTCACACAATGGACTGACACGTGGCCTAGAGATTTCCTTGTGGGAAATTTTCCTAACCAGCCTCTGGAGCAGGTGAGACTTTGATCTAGGCCTCCTGGCTCAGAGGTAGGGCCTCTACCACTGCTCCACAAGAACCTTTCTTTTTGCCCTTGTAGAAAAGATTTTCTAAACCAGTTGGGATTTGAACTTTGGACCTCCTGGCTTGGAGGTATGGACACTACCACAGTGCCACAAGAACCCTTTTGTGTCCCTGTGAGAAATATTTTCCAGTCAACCTGTTCAGAGATGTTGTTATACGCCTCTGGAACGGATGGGACTTGAGCCTGGGGACTCACTACCACTGAACCGCTAAAGAGCCCTTTTCTGTTCTAGTGGGATCATTTAATAAGTTGGCTTCCTACAAATTAAACCACTTGTGGCAGAAACTATCGCGGAAAACAGAAAACGTACGTGTGTCGTGCAGTGGTTTTCAATGGAAATGCTTTAGAGTAATATTGCGGGGAGCCCTGGGTGGTTGGGGTGGGGGAGCTGGGTGGTTTGATGGCGGTGGGGAGGAATCCCTTACAGGATGGAATTCTGTTGTAAACATTCGGAAAGTAGCCACCTCACCACGCTGCTCCCTCGACATGGGTACAGGGATGGAAGGTGAGTCTGTGCTATTGCTTGTGAGCAGTTCAGTCTCTCCAGTTCAGACTATGCTGAACTGTGCCAGCTTCTTTGCACAATTGCACGTCTGATTAATATTTTGATGAATGTATTGTGATGTGCGCGACATGCAAATACGTCATCCGCTTCATCCCCACAGCAGGGAGGGTTTAACACGCCGCACAGACCTGGGAGCTCTGCACCAAGTATGGATTGGTATTTATTTACACAATTAATATAATGCTTTCCCGCGGGCAGACACTCTGAAAAAAACTGTCTTTTTTACAGGAGCAAAGTATAAAATGTGCATGTACCTTATCGCTCCAATCGTGGAATCTCGTCAAACTCAACTTTTATCCATTACCTACCTCTGCTGCTGTTGTTTCTGATTTCTTGGTTAGCAGGAGAATGGTTACAGGGCTATCTGTAGCACCAGGCCCAATCTTGTCTTCTTGTATGAGCCCTGACAAAGCAGGAAATTTGGCCACAGAGGCATCACACACAACTCCATTTTGTTTTCAACCATAATTCATTAATGCATGTACGATTATGCAAACACACACACGTGTGTGCGTGCACATGCAAAAGACACACTGATGTACACACACATATGTACAAATATAAACGCATATTCATATAGACTTAGAGACAGTAGGAACTGCAGATACTGGAGAATCTGAGGTAACAAGGTGTGGAGCTGGATGAACACAGCAGGCCAAGCAGTGTCAGAGGAGCAGGAAGGCTGACGTTTTGGGCCTAGACCCTGCATTTCTGAAGAAGGTTCTAGGCCCAAAACGTCAGCCTTCTTGCTCTTCTGATACTGCTTGGCCTGCTGTGTTCATCCAGCTCCGCACCTTGTTATTTCATACAGACTTAGATATGCAGAATCAGAGAATTGTTACAGCATGGAAAGAAACCTTTTGACCTGTAGTATTGGCATTATCTGTCGCTTTCTCAATTTCACATAAACCCTACAGAGTTTTAGCCAAACACTTCTGGACTGGAATATGTACCTATTTTTGACAATATACACAGACACATGTGCACATATACATTTACACCTACATGTACAGATACATATTTTCACATGTGCATATACATGTAAACACATATTCACATTCACAGTTGACACATATACATGTAAATGCATGTTTACATGCACATATTGAAACATATGATATGTGTACATATATACAAGGACACTTAAATGCATTCACACATATGCACACGCTCATATCATCAACCCCTTTCAGCAGGAGTTACTAGATAGGTATTAAAATTCCACTGAAGGCCCTTGCTCCCAGTTAGGGCTTTGCAACTTATGTCAAGGTTTCATTGTGGAAGTAACACATAAGACCATAAGACCATAAGACATAGGAGTGGATGCAAGGCCATTCGGCCCATCAATTCTACTCCGCCATTTAAATCATGGTTGATGGGCATTTCAACTCCACTTCCCTGCACCCTCCCTGTAGCCCTTGATTCCTTTTGAGATCAAGAATTTGTCTATCTCTGCCTTGAAGGCATCCAACGTCTCGGCCCCCACTGCACTCCATGGCAATGAATTCCACAAGCCCACCACTCTCTGGCTGAAGAAATATCGTCTCATTTCCATTTTAAATTTACCCCCTCTAAATCTAAGGCTGTGTTTTAAGACTTGTTTGAGTTGAATGCTGGTGCCTACTCCCACTTCTATTCCCTGCTATGAAAACAATAAACTTCTGGAGATTGCAGTGGGTCAGGCAGCATCTGTGGAAACAAGCTGTCGTTTTGAGTCTAGATGACTCTTCAGCTCACATCAACTCCGATGAAGAATCATCCAGACTCTAAAAGAAAGCTTGCTTTGTCTCCATGGATACTGGCTGACGGGTGTAATCTCCAGTATTTTTTCGTTTTCAGTGCAGTAATTTGCTCTTTCCTTGTTATGTTTTCCACCTCGCAAACATCCACCCTTAATCTTGTATGGCAGGCAAAATAAATTAATAGCTTGCATTAGCAAAGAGGTAGAGTTTAAACTACAAGTGTTGAATGGGTACAGGATCAGAAGTATTTTAAAATGCAGGGCAATCACCATCTTAGCTTTAGTTAATGTTTGGATTGAAGGAATGGACAAGAGCTGAAAGGACCCGTGCGATAGGGTTAAAGGTTCTCAGAGATTGAGAAATATCTCTCCCATTCCTCAGTCAGGTGGATCACTTCCATCTCGAAGGACACAGGCAGCAGATACATGGGAACACCTCCTCAAGTGCCCCTCTGAGCCACTCACCATTTGAATTTGAAATATATCACTGTTCCTTCACCATCGCTGGGTCAAAATCCCGGAATTCCCTTCTCTAAAGGTATTGTGGGCTGCAGTGGTTCAAGAAGGCAGCTCACCACCGCCTTCTCAAGGGTAACTAGGGACGGGCAATAAATGGTGGCCCAGCCAATAACACCCATGTCCCATGAGTGAATAAAAATCCCTTCAGAGACAGTAGGAACTGCAGTTGCTGGAGAATCTGAGACAACAAGGTGTAGAGCTGGATGAACACAGCAGGCCAAGCAGCCTCAGAGGAGCAGGAAGGCTGACTTTTCGGGCCCAGACCCTGCATTTCTGAAGAAGGTTCTCGGCCCAAAACGTCAGCCTTCCTGTTCTTTTGATGTTGCTTGGCCTGCTGCGTTCATCCAGCTCTACACCTTGTTATCTCAAAAGAAAAATCTCTCCTGTCACAGTAGATTTCTAACTTCCCAATGTTGATACCTTTCCATCATGCTTTGTCTCCAAGTCATTATGATGTGTGGGTAGAAGGGGAACCTGCAGAAGGTGGTTTTCCTATCAATCTACTGCTCTTGACCTTCCAGATGGTCGAGGTCATGGATTTAGAAGATGGCTACAAAGGAATCTTGATCATCTATTGCAGCATAACGTGTGGACAGTATACACTTCCGCTGGGAGGGGGATGGGGATAGGGTTCTGAAATAAATAGGGAGAGAGGGGGAGGCGGACAGAAGATGGATAGAGGAAAAGATAGGTGGAGAGGACAAGAGAGTTGCAGTGGGAGAGAGATTCCCTGAGGTTGGTCCGGAGGGAGGAGGGTAACTTCTTCAGGCTAGGCATCCCTGGTTCCTGAGGTGCTGCTTGGCCTGCTGTGTTCATCCAGCTTCACACTTTATTATCTTGGAATCTCCAGCATCTGCAGTTTCCATTATCTCTGATACAATTTTAACCTCACTGCGAAGCCTCATCCAGGGATGCCTAACCTGAAGAAGTTACCCTCCTCCCTCCGGACCAACCTCAGGGAATCTCTCTCCCACTGCAACTCTCTTGTCCTCTCCACCTATCTTCTCCTCGGTTAAAAAGGTGGCTCACCAGCATCATCTTTGGACGTTTAGGGATGGGCTGCCAACACTGGGCTTGATGGTGATGCTCACATCCCCTAGATGAATAACGGCAGATCATCAAGCACCATTGTAAGGAAGAGCATTGCACTGAAGGAAAGGCGCTGTATTTTCAGACAGAGTTCTATTATTACCCCTGACCTCCCATCTGCCTGCTAGAACGTGCAGGCCAGCTGTCTTTCCCAGTCAGAAGGAAGATGTGCAGATAATGCAGATGGACACAACGGGGGAGCAAGGGGAAAGGAAGAGTTGGGGAGCTGTTTTGAAGAGGATGAACTAACCATCAGTAATGAAGGAGTGCCAAGTGAGAGTCAACCAAAGTTCATCTCTGAGGTCATCAAAGCTGCAAGTTAGCAGGATAATGCACACACAGATACAGACATGCAAGCACATGCACAGAGATATACACACGCCAGCACACACATACATGCACGCACACATAAGCACACACACATGAGCACCAAACGTGTACACATTCACACATGCACTCACACCACACACACACAAACACACACACACACACACACATACATACACACACACACACACACACACACACACACATCCATCACCACCCTCCACACACACCCACACCAACACACACACACACATACACACACACACACACACACACAAGCACAGACACACACACACACACACACACACACACACAAGCACAGACACACACAAACATGAACACAAGATACACGCACACATGGCGCACATGCATACACGCACAAAAGCATAGACACTGTGACGATACTATAGGTTTAAAGATGCATTTTGTCCTTTTTTTTGAGGAAGAAAGGTTGAGCCAGAGATACCAAGTGGTCTGTTCAAAGCCAATAGAGTAAACAGCTTGTGAGGCCTTGACTTTTTTTTAGTGTTGGAACAATAGAAGCAGCCTGAATGGGAGAAGTCAAGCTCCCAAAGAACTGGGATTTTTAGTTTAGTTTTCAGCAGTCGCTGGGGTCTTAAAGCTGAATGTTGAAGCTCTTATTCCTCTCTCTTCCTGTTGCTAGAATTGCCTGTGAGACAACCTATTTCACTGAATTTGCCTTTGCCATGAGAGAGTTTATGGGATGTCACTATATAGGAGCAGCTAATTAGTTGTATTTAATGTCTATAATGTATTGTTCAGTATTTCAATAAATTTACAATTAATCTCTTTTCTTTTTATTGTGTCTGTATTTTAACTGTGGTGTAAAAATAAAGTGTTACAGAGATAGTAGGAGCTGCCGATGCTGGGGAATCTGAGATAACATGGTGTAGAGCTGGATGAACACAGCAGGCCAAGCAGCATCAGAGGAGCAGGAAAGCCGATGTTATGGGTCGAGACCCTTTTTCAGAAATGGGGGAGGGGAAGGGGATTCAGAAATAAATAAGGAGAGAGTGGGAGGTGGATATAAGATGGATAAAGGAGAAGATAGGGTGAGAGGAGACAGACAAGTCAAAGATGCAGGGTTAGAGCCAGTGAAGGTGAGTGTAGTTGGGGAGTTAGGGGGGGATAGGTCAGTCCAGGGAGGACAGTCAGGCCGGGGGCGGGGGGGGGCGGGGTGCGGGATGAGGTTAGTGGGTTGGAGACGTGGGTGAAATATTCGATATTATTCCTACATCTTTTGGGTGGCATCATTGTGGCAATGCAGGAGGCCCAGGATGGACATGTCATCCGAGGAGTCGGGGGTGGGGGCGAATTGAAATGGCTCACGACTGGGAGGTGCAGTTGTTTGTTGTGAACTGAGCATAGGTGTTCCGCAAAGCGATCCCCAAGCCTCCGCTTGGGGAAACCCATGTCCATCCTGGGCCACCAGCATTGCCATATTTCACTTGGGAACCCTGCAGCCCAAGGGTATCAATGTGGACTTCACAAGCTTCAAATCCTCCTCTCCCCCGACCGCATCCTAAAACCAGCCCAGCTTGTCCCTGCCTCCCTAACCATTCCTCCCACCTCAAACCCCACCCCCATCTCCTACCCCCTAATCTCCTCCCACCTCCATGACATGTCCATCCTCCCTGGACTGACCTATCCCCTCCCTAACTCCCGACCTACATTCACGTTTACTGCTGCTGCCTCCTGCTCATTGTAAACGGACATAACAGGCATCAAACAGAACGGGTTCAGTTGTGCCAAACCTTAAGGATGCAATTGACTTGAAAGATCCTATTGGACCTCCAGGCCCAGCTGAGAACCATTCCCAACAGAACTCCAGTCCCAGCAAGGCATCAATCCCTGCAGAACTCCAGCCCCAGCAAAGCTCCAAGCCCAGCAGAGCTTGAGGCACAGCAGAGCTCCAGACCCTGCTGAGCTCCAGCCCCAACAAAGCTTCATCCCATTGGAGTTCCAGACCCAGCGAAACTCCAGACCCAGCAGAGCTCCAGTCCCGGTAGAATATCAGGCATGGCACAAAGGCCCAGTCTCAGCAGAGGTTTGCATCCTGCACCAGGAGGAGCATATTCATGGAATGTGATTCCACTCAATCCATGCAACAATGATATCAGAGATTAAAGTGCTCACCTGAGATTCCAGACAGTTTGTGATACAGCTGATGTCAATACTTTTGGCTACAGTATATGGCATAAAAACATTTCCCATCTGATGTGGCTGTCTGCTGTCATGTAATTGCATGCTGTAGCAGAGAGTGCCTGAAGTCTTATATAGGACAAAGAAAGAAACTTTCATTTTGTCATTTGGCAGTGTACAACTTATGTACGAAATTAACTGATTGGAACTGCCACTATTTGCACAGATTTACTCAACGTTAGCATCAGGCTTGCAGGCTCAATACAGGCTCAGACCCTATTTACGAGTTTGGCAATAAGGACAATCTTATAATACATGGACACACACACACACACTCACACACACACACACACACACACACAGACACACACACGCAAATGCGCACACTCACACATGCACACACACACATATACATGACCCAGATACACACAGACGCACACACACAGACACACAGACACACACACACACTGACCCAGACACATACTGACACACTTGTGAGGAAGGGTCACTGGACCTGAAACGTTAACTCTGCTTTATCTTCAAAGATGCTGCCAGACCTGCTGAGCTTTCCCGGAAACATTGTTTTTTGACCTGATTTACAGCAGTTCTTTAGGTTTTTATTCTGTAGGAATCCCAGCCTGTATACAGACCAGTGAAGGTAAATTTGCAGAATTTGCAATAGAGAGCACCTCTGGTCAATTTCGCAACTTGGACATTGAGAAAACATCCAATGGGCTGTGCCATTCCAAATTAAAAACAAATGAATTTAGCTATTTCATACTGCTTTGTAACTGCCACACATGAGTAGCAATCATCATTAGTAGTATCCTGTAGTTAATACAAAAAGACATTTTATCAGACAAATGAGTAATGTGGTAACTTAATTTTAGTGCTGGTGTGATGCCAAATATATGACCCATACTTCTTAAGGACTGGCAGATCATATTACACAGCATGTCCCTTTGGGTGGTTAGAACAAACAAGGCACTGACTTTACCCAGATAATAAAGTGCGGAGCTGGATGAACCCAGCAGGCCAAGCAGCATCAGAGGAATTCCTAAGATGCTGCTTGGCCTGCTGTGTCCATCCAGCTCCACACTTTGTTTTCTCGGATTCTCCAGCATCTGCAGTTCCCGTTATCACTGACTTTACCCATATAGCCTGGCACTTGCAAAAAGCACAACACAGTGTCCAACACTAGATGTGATTCTACAGTTGGATAATATTTGCTGGGTATAACTTAATGTAAGTTATGTAAGTGTGCAAAAAGTTGGCAAATGGAGGAAATTTGTGAAGTTGTTCGTTTTTGAAGGGAGAACAGAAGAGCAGAATATTATTTGAATTGAGAAAAAAAAAACTGCAGCACAGAGGAACTTGGGGGTAACTTGTACAAGGAACACAGAAAGCTAGCACAGAGATGCAGCAGGAAGGCTAATGGAACGTTGACCCTCACGTTGAGTGGACCCTTAAGGGGTTTGGAGTATAAGAGTAGGGAAGTTTTACTGCGACTATACAAAGTGCTGGTGAGACCACATCTAGAGTACTGTGAGCAGTTTTGGCCCCTTATTTAAAGAAAGATATCATTTTATTGGAGGCAGTTGAGAGAAGTTTCACTCGGATGATCCTTGGCATGGAGTGATTGGCTTATGAGCAGAGGCTAAACAGGCTGGGACTCTATTCACTGGAGTTTAGAAGAATGAGAGGTGATCTCATTGAAACATATAAGATTCTTAAGAGGCTTGACAGGGTAAATGCTGAGAGGATGTTTCTCCTAATAGGACCAGGAGGCAGAGCCTCTGAATAAAGGAGGACCAATTTAAGACTGAGTTGAGGAGGAACCTCTTCTCTCAGAGGGTTGTGAGACTTTGGAACACCTTGCCACGGAGAGCTGTGGGGCAGAATCCTTGTATATACTTAAGGCTGTGACAGAAAGATTCTTGAACAGTTGGAGAATCAAGGGTTACAGGGAAAGGGCAGGAAATGGGACATGAGGAATTTCAGATCAGCCACGATCCTATTAAATGGTAGTTCAGGATTCAGGGGCTGAATGGCCTACTCTTATTCCTATTTCTTATGGTTTTATAGCCTTATGGAGGGGAATTATGCTGGCAATCAATTAATTGGGCTTATTGTGTGGCGTCCTTACATGTACTGGAGGCAACCTTATTAATTCACAGGGCCCTGTAATTTGCAGTCGGAGAGAACATGCACCTGTACTGCTGCTGTTTCAGCTGAACATGATAGGTGAGTGGTTCATTTCTCAGTGTAATGCCCTGACCAATCAGAGTCAACCTGCCTTGTTTGAAATCTACCCTCAGCCTGGCAGTTAACTGTCAATCAACATTAATGGATTCATTCTCTGTAGCAACCCTACTACCAATTAGAAACCACTTGCCAACTCATCAGCCCTCTCCTCTGATGCAGTGTCTATATTGTCTCTCCCTCGAATTGGTCCCAATAAGTGCAAGATGAAAAAGTTCAAGAAAATGTGTTTGTTTTCAAGCAATATTTACATCTATCAATTGGTCATAATATGCAAAGATATAGTATACTTTAACATAAATGACTGATGCTTCAAAGAACAGATGGGAAGTTTGATGTGGATGTTTATTACCATCACGACATTGACTGTACATCACAATCTACTTGAGACCGGGTGTGATAAACATTTTAGATATGCTGTGATAGTAGATTCTATTCCCCCTCTCTGCTTACCCCTCCCTCAATGCTCCCTGTTTCCCTCACGCTCCTTCCTTCCCTCCTTGCTACCCCTTCACTCCCACCTCTCCGCTTCCTCCTTTCTATCCATCCTCCCTACCTCCCTTCCTCTTCTTAATGTTCCTTCTCTTTCCTGAAAGGAAACAAAAATGAATCTGCCGTTGTTGAAACAAGACAGGGAGGGAAAATCAGGTGAAAATATGAAAGAAGATTAGTTAGGCTGGAGCATTTGGAAGATGATTGTCTGTTGAGCATGTGGTGGGATGTACCGGAAACAGCAATCATTCTCTCCCCTCACCTCTCTCTCTCTCTTCCTTGTTTTAGCTGCTGGCTGCGAACCTCCAGGGTACTTTCTGCATTCTTTTTAGATCATTGCTGTTGTGAGTTGGCTGAGTAGCTATTCATAACCGATTGGTTGCTGTGCCAACACACAACAGCCCGGGCCTCAGCTCAGATTGAAGCCTTCCTCCTCCAACTGTGTGGTGCGGAAGGGCAGGCCAGGCTGATGCTCAGCAGGGTGGCGGCTACCACAATGCAGTCCGGGCCGCCAGTCCCGTTCGCCCTCGTCCGAAACCACCCCCAGATGGCTGCCACAGCAGCAGAGGTCAGCCAGGCGTCATCTGAAGTGAGCTTCCAGAGAAAGGCACACTGCGACAGTCCTGGGTCAAGAAAAGCCTAAACACAAGGATTTGCATTTTTTTACAGCAAATTTTTACGGTCTCCTTAAGCACTCAGAGCCTCTTAATCATGTGCATTCACTATTGTCTGGGGTTGGTTGGCTCCGTCAGTTTAGACAAACAGTGTGTGGACCAGATCTATGTTCCAATGCAACATGGTTTCCACAATAAAAGCTGAACAGAAGCTGTAAATCAGGAACAGGATCAGAAGTTGCTGGAAAAGCTCAGTAGGCCTGACAGCATTTGTGAAGGAAAAAAAACAGAGTTAACGTTTCGGGCCTGGTGACCCCTCCTTGGCACTGCTAGATGCTGCCAGACCTGCTGAGCTTTTCCAGCAACTTTGGTCAAGGACTTGACAATATCTAGGCTTAGAGGCTGACAAGTAGCAAGTAACATTCGTGCCACACAAATGCCAAGCAATAACCATCTCCGATAAGAGACAATCTAACCATTGCCAAACAAAAAAAAAACAGAAACCTGTGGATGCTGGAAGTCAGAAACAAAATCATAAAAAGCATGTTTAACTGCCACACCTTGACATTCCATAACATAACCATCGCTGAATTTTGTTTTTATGTTATACAGGTGACGTGGGCATCGCTGGCTAGGCTAGCATTTAATGCCCGTCCCTAATTGCCCTGACGGTAGTTAAGAGTTAACATTTTGCTGTGGGTCTGGATTCACATGTAGACAAGACCAGGTAAAGACAGCACATTACCCTCCTTAAAGGACATTTGTGAGCCAGATGGTTTTTAACCCAAGAATCAACAATGATTTCGTGGTCATCATTAGACTCTTAATTTTTTTTATTGAATTCAAATTCTGCCGCCAGCCGTGATAGGATTCGGACCCAGGTCCCCAGGACAAGACCCGAGTCTCTGGATTAATTTTCTAATGATAACATTACCAGGCTATCACTTCCCCCACCCTGGGGGTTACCATTGACCAGAAACTGAACAGGATGAATCAAATAAATACAGTACCTGGAAGAATAGGTCAGACCCTAGGAATACTGCAGCAAGTAGCTCACCCCCTGAATTCCCAAAGCCTGTCCACCATCTACAAGGCACAAGTCAGGAGTGTGATGGAATACTCCCCACTTGCCTGGGTGGCTACAGCTCCGACAACACTCATGAAGCTTGACACCATCCAGGACAAAGCAGCCACTTGATCGGCACCACATCTACAAGCACCCACTTTCTCCACCACCGATGATCAGTATACTATCAGTATGTGTACTATCTACAAGATGCACAGCAGAAATTCACTGAGCCTCCTTAGACAGCTTGTTCCAAACCCAAGTAGGAGCGCTGTGTGGTTTGGAGGGAAAGTTACTGGTGTGGGTTGTCTCATGCATTTGCTGTCCTTGTCCTTCCTAGATGGTAGAGTTCATGGGGTTAAAAGGTTTTGTATAAGCTAATAGTCTTGTAAGAGTTCATGTTTGAGCTGTACTAGAGTCTACCATGTTTGGCATGATGACCAATACTTGGAAAGCCTTAACAGGATTGGACAAAGTCAGATTTATGAAAGGAAAATCATTATTAAGTAACTTGCTGGAGCTTTG
Source organism: Stegostoma tigrinum (assembly GCF_030684315.1). Classification (NCBI taxonomy): domain Eukaryota; kingdom Metazoa; phylum Chordata; class Chondrichthyes; order Orectolobiformes; family Stegostomatidae; genus Stegostoma; species Stegostoma tigrinum. The sequence goes on along the minus strand of NC_081355.1, from coordinate 149,600,336 downwards.
AAGATATAACTAGGAGAATAGATAAGGGAGAACCATTGGATGTGAATATATTTGGACACTCAGAAGGCTAGTGGGTAAAGTTAAAGTATATGGGATAAGGGGTTATATATTGGAATGGATCGAGAATTGGTTGACAAAGAGCAAATGGACAGTGGGAATAAATGAAATGAAAACAGAAAGGGCTGGAGAATCCCAGCAGGGCTGGCAGCATGTATAGAGAGAGCTTTAGGTGTACAAAACTCTGGTCCGGCCGCACTTGGAGTATTGCGTACAGTTCTGGTCACCACATTATAAGAAGGATGTGGAAGCTTTGGAAAGGGTGCAGAGGAGATTTACTAGGATGTTGCCTGGTATGGAGGGAAGGTCTTACAAGGAAAGGCTGAGGGACTTGAGGCTGTTTTCGTTAGAGAGAAGAAGGTTGAGAGGTGACTTAATTGAAAAATATGAAATAATCAGAGGGTTAGATAGGGTGGATAGGGAGAGCCTTTTTCCTAGGATGGTGATCGTGAGCCTGAGGGGGCATAGCTTTAAATTGAGGGGTGAAAGATACAGGACAGATGTCAGAGGTAGTTTCTTTACTCAGAGAGTAGTAAGGGAATGGAACGCTTTGCCTGCAACGGTAGTAGATTCGCCAACTTTAGGTACATTTAAGTCGTCATTGGACAAGCATATGGACGTACATGGAATAGCATAGGTTAGATGGGCTTGAGATCGGTATGACAGGTCGGCACAACATCGAGGGCCGAAGGGCCTGTACTGTACTGTAATGTTCTATGTTCTATGTAGAAGCCACAGATGCTGCCAGACCTGCTGAGTTTCTCCAGCGCTTTCTGTTTCAGTTTCAGATTTGCAGTACCTGCAGTTCTTTGTTTTAGTCTGGAGGAATAAATGGTTGTTTTCTGCTAACCCTTCTGCTCCAAATCATCTGCAAACTCAGGTTTTAATTGCTGCTTGTTTAAACCATTGTTGACATGATGTCTTCTGTAGGGACAAGTTACCTTGCTTCAAATTGAAGCTTCTCTTTTAAAGATGATGGGAACTGCAGAAGCTGGAGATTCCAAGATAATAAAATGTGAGGCTGGATGAACACAGCAGGCCAAGCAGCATCTCAGGAGCACAAAAGCTGACGTTTCGGGCCTAGACCCTTCATCAGAGAGGGGGATGGGGGGAGGGAACTGGAATAAATAGGGAGAGAGGGGGAGGCGGACCGAAGATGGAGAGTAAAGAAGATAGGTGGAGAGAGTGTAGGTGGGGAGGTAGGGAGGGGATAGGTCAGTCCAGGGAAGACGGACAGGTCAAGGAGGTGGGATGAGGTTAGTAGGTAGCGGGGGGTGCGGCTTGGGGTGGGAGGAAGGGATGGGTGAGAGGAAGAACCGGTTAGGGAGGCAGAGACAGGTTGGACTGGTTTTGGGATGCAATGGGTCGGGGGGAAGAGCTGGGCTGGTTGTGTGGTGCAGTGGGGGGAGGGGACGAACTGGGCTGGTTGAGGGATGCAGTCGGGGAAGGGGAGATTTTGAAGCTGGTGAAGTCCACATTGATACCATATGGCTGCAGGGTTCCCAGGCGGAATATGAGTTGCTGTTCCTGCAACCTTCGGGTGGCATCATTGTGGCAGTGCAGGAGGCCCATGATGGACATGTCATCAAGAGAATGGGAGGGGGAGTGGCAGTTCTTTGTAATTTCAAATTACATTGTAAAATGCACAAAAATAAAAATACACCATCCTTATGATATTCCAGGCTGAGATTGACAGGTTGTTATTCAGGAAAGACAATCGAGAGTTATGGGGAAAGGTCAGGAAATTGGAGTTCAGGATGATCAGATCAGCCATGATCTCATTGAATGGCAGCGTGGACTCAATGGGCTGAATGGTCTACATCTACTCCTATGGGGAAGCAATGACCTGGTAGTATTATAGCTGGACTGTTAATCTGGAGACCCGGATAATGTTCCAGGGACCCGGGTTCGAATGCTGCCTTGGCAGATGGTGAATTTGGGTTCAACAAATGTCTGAAATTAAGAATCTAATGATGACCATGAATCCATTGCCAATTGTCAGGAGAAGCCATCTGGCTCACTAATGCCCCTTTAGGGAAGGAAATAGCCATTCTTACCTGGTCTGGTCTACATGTGATTCCAGATGCACAGCAATGTTGACTCTGAACTGCCCGCTGGACAATTAGGGATGGGCAATAATGCGATAGGGTTAGTGATGCCTTCATCCCATAAATGAAAAAAGAAAAGTCTTATGGTCTATGCTGTCACTGTGTGCCCTGGTGAAGGGAATGAATGTTCAAGGAGGAAGATATAGCGCCAATCAAGTGGGCTGTTTTGTCCTAAATGGTGTCAAGTTTCTTCGGTTGTGTTAGAGCTGTACCCATCCAGGCAAGTGGGGAGTATTCCATCACACTCCTGACTTTTGTTTTTGTCCGTTTGCTGGATATGGATGTCGCTAGCTGGTCAGCATTTATTGGTTGTTCCTGGTTGCCCCTGAAGGGGCTTTGTTGCAATTAGTATATAGATGCTTCAGGCGGAATAGAGGGGGAGGTAAAAGGGGTGGAGGAGTTGCATTACTGGTCAAAGACGATATCACAGGTGTACTGAAGGAGGGCTCCATGGAGGACTCGAGCAGTGGGGCAATATGGGTAGAACTCAGAAATAGGAAGGGTGCAGTAACAATATTGGGGCTGTACTACAGGCCGCCCAACAGCGATCGTGAGATAGAGGTACAAATATGTAAACAGATAATGGAAAGGTGTAGGAGTAACAGGGTGGTGGTAATGGGAGATTTTAATTTTCCCAACATTGACTGGGATTCACTTAGTGTTAGGGGTTTAGATGGAGCAGAATTCGTAAGGAGCATCCAGGAAGGTTTTCTATTCCAGTATGTAAATAGCCCAACTTGGGAATGGGCCATACTGGACCTGGTGTTTGGGGATGAACCCGGCCAGGTGGGTGAAGTTTCAGTAGGGGAGTACTTTGCGAGTAGTGATCACAATTCCGTAAGTTTTAGAATACTCATGGACAAAGACAAGAGTGGTCCTAAAGGAAGAGTTCTAAACTGGGGGAAGGCCAATGAGAGCAAGATTGAACAGGAGATCAGGAATGTGGATTGGGAGCAGCTGTTTGAGGGTAAATCCACATTTGATATGTGGGAGGCTTTTAAAGAGAGGTTGATTAGAGCGCAGGACAGATATGTGCCTGTGAAAATGAGGGATAGAGAGGGCAAGATTAGGAACCATGGATGACAGGTGAAATTGCTAATAGGAAAAAGGAAGCACACATAAGAACTAGGCGACTGCAAACAGACGAATCTTTGGAAGAATATTGGGAAAGTAGGGCCAATCTGAAATGAGGAATTAAGAGGACTAAAAGGGGTCATGAAATATCTTTAGCAAACAGGGTTAAGGAAAATCCCAAAGCCTTTTATTGGTACATAAGTAGCAAGAGGGTAACTGAAGAAAGGATTGGCCCACTCAAGGACAAAGGAGGGAAGTTATGCGAGGAGTCAGAGAAAATGAGTGAGATTCTTAATGAGTACTTTGCATCGGTATTCACCGAGGAGCGGGACATGACGGACGTTGAGATTAGGGACAAATGTTGGAATATTCTCGGTGAAGCTGGCATAAGGAGGGGTATGTGTTGGGTATTCTAAAAGGCATTAGATAAGTGGACAAGTCCCCGTGCCTGGATAGGATCTATCCCAGGTTACTGAGGGAAGTGAGAAATAGCTGGAGCCTTCACAAATATCTTTGCAGCACCCTTGAGCACGGGTGATGTCCCAGAGGACTGGAGAATTGCTAATGTTGTCTCCTTGTTTAAGAAGGGTAGCAGCTATAATCCAGGTAATTATAGACCGGTGAGCCTGACATCAGTGATGGGGAAGCTGCTGGAGAAGATACTGAGGGATAGGATCTATTTACATGTGGAAGAAAATGGGCTTATTAGTGATAGGCAGCATGGTTTAGTGCAGGGAAGGTCATGTCTTACCAATTTGATAGAATTCTTTGGGGAAGTGACAAAGTTGATAGATGAGGAAAGGCTGTAGATGTCAAATACAAGGACTTCAGTAAGGCATTCGATATGGTAGGCTGATGGAGAAAGTGAAGTTACATGGGATCCATGGTGTGCTAGCTAGATGGATGGAGAACTGGCTGGGCAACAGGAGACCGAGAGTTGTAGTGGAAGGGAATTTCTCAAAATGGAGACCTGTGACCGGTGGTGTTCCACAGAAATCCGTGTTGGGACCACTGTTGTTTGTGATATATGTAAATGATCTGGAGGAATTTATAGATGGTCTGATCAGCAAATTTGCAGATGATACTAAGATTGGTGGAGTAGCAGATAGTGAAGGGGACTGATGGAGAATGCATCAGAGTTGAAGAGTTGGGTGGAGAAATGGCAGATGGAGTTCAATCCAGGCAAATGCGAGGTGATGCATTTTGGAAGATCCAATTCAAGAGCGAACCATACGGTAAATGGAAAAGTCCTAGGGAAAATTGATGCACAGAGAGATCTGGGTGTTCGGGTCCATTGTACCCTGAAGGTGGCAACATAGGTTGATAGAGTGGTCAAATAGGCATACGGCATGCTTTCATTCATTGGACAGGGTATTGAGTACAAGAGTTGTCAGGTTATGTTACAGTTGTATAAGACTTTGGTTCGACCACATTTGGAATACTGCATACAGTTCTGGTCGCCACATTACCAAAAGGATGTGAACGCTTTGGAGAGGGTGCAGAAGTGGTTCATCAGGATGTTGCCTGGTATGGAGGGTGCTAGATATGAAGAGAGGTTGAATAGATTAGGATTGTTTACATTAAAAAGACAGATGGTTGAGGGGGGACCTGATTGAGGTCTACAAAATCATGAGAGTATAGACAGGGTGGATAGCAAGAAGCTTTCCCAGCATAGGGAATTCAGTTACTAGGGGTCACGATGTCAAGGTAAGAGGGGAAATGTTTAAGGGAGATATGTGTGGAGAATTCTTTATGCAGAAGGTGGTGGGTTTCTGGAACATGTTGCCAGACGAGGTGGTACAGGCAGACACGATAGCATCATTTAAGATGTATCTAGACAGACACATGAATGGGCAGGGACCAGAGGGATACAGATCCTTGGAAAGGTTCAGATAGAGGATCTGGATCAGCGCAGGCCTCGAGGACTGAAGGACCTGTTCCTATGGTGTAATTTTCTTTGTTGTTTGTTTCATACAATTGAGTGGCTGGCTAGACTATTTCAGGGGGCAGTTGTGAGTCACCCATATTGGTGTGGGTCTGGAGTCACATGTAAGCCAGACCAGATAAGTTTCCTTCTCTATAGGACATTAGTGAACCAGGTGTTTTTTTCCCCCCCAATAATGGTTTGATAGTCATCAGTAGATTCTTAATTCCTGATATGTTTCATTGAATTCAAATTCTATCATGGTAGAATTTGAACCTCGAACATTAGCTGAGTTTCTGGGCGAATAATCTAGCGATAATACCATTTGGCCATCCCTTAAGCATCTTCTGGATGATTGTCAGGCTTTGGGAAGTCAGGAGGTGAGTTACCTGCTGTCGTATTCCTGGCCTCTGACCCGCTCCTGTAGCCACTGTGTTTATGTTGCGAGCCCAGTTCAGTTGTGCAGGGAGTGGTGGCTCCCAGGATGGTGACAGCAGTGTCAGGTAGCAATTCTGTCAAGGGCCTTGATGTGTATCCACTATGTTAGAGGTGCTCTATTAATGCAGACGTTGTTGTAATAATTAAAGATGTGGTCAGGATGTCAAGGGTTAAGAATGTTTCTGCTGGGGGTGAGTGAGGAGAGACAATGCTGTCTGTATATGTGAGGTATTGAGAGAGAGGGCAGTGTATTGCTTTTCGAATGCCATTGGTCTGCTCTACGGTTGACAGTCATGGAGGAATCTTATGAGATAATTTCATGAGACATTAACTAATGAGAAGCTTCAATTAGATCATCTGTATTGGTAAGAAGGATTTATTCTTTGTGAGTGAGATTACATCACCTTAATTAGGCCTAACTCATGTCATTTGCTCCTTTCAAAGCCCCTTTGGAGAAGTACATTTATTACATGCAATCAATATCCATGTTAAATCACTGAGCCCAGCAGCATGCTACCTGCACCTTCTAACCAACCGCGCCGCGCCCCCCCCCCCAATGCATTTGATAGTCACTTGTTCAGTGTTGTGCACCAGGCTTATGTTTTGGTGAATTACCCACAACAGTGCACCCCTTAGCTAGAGACCAATAAAAATACAAATGATTAAAAAGGCTATCCTTTCATGCAGCGAGGCTAAAGTAGCTGGGATTATTCACTGCACAGTAGAATGGTGGTGGTAGGGGGTGCACGCTTAAGGGAAGATTTATTGGATGGGTTCAAAGTCACAGGAGTGAGGAGTTAATCGGCTGCTTCCTCTGACGGGACGGGCACTATCCAGGGGACATGGATTGAAAATAATTGGCGAAAATGCGACAACAATGCTCAGCTTGGAAACAAGGAGACTTCTGTTTCAGTCTTTACTCAGCAAGATGTTATCATCCAGAATGCAATGCTTGAATCGTGAGAGAAACAAATTCAATAGTAATATTTAAAATTCAAAATGAAGATTTGACAGGGCTGCAGGGAAAGAATTGGGATCAGTGTCCCTGCTAATTTCCTTTCTACTGTTCAGAACCGGGTGGCTCAGTGGTTAGCACTGCTGCGTCATTGCACCAGGGACCCGGGTTCGATTCCTCCCTCGGGTGACTCTTGGTGTGGAGTTAGTACATTCTCCCCATGTCTGTGTGGGTTTCGTCTGGGCCCTCTGGTTTCCTCCCTCAGTCCAATGATGTGCAGGGTAGGTGGCTGTGCCAAATTGACCACAGTGTCCAGGATATGTAGATTAGGTGGGATATGCAGGGATAGGGTAGGTCTGAATAGGATGCCCTCCAAATGATTGGTGTTTACGTAATGGGCTGAATGGCCTGCTTTCACACTGTTGTGATTTTATGACCCTCTGAAGTCTGAGTACAGTTCAAGAGGCCAGCTTTGAAAGGGTAACCAGTGACAGGCAATAAATGCTGGACAGCCAGTGACACCCACGTCTCATGATCAGATTAAAATAAAAGCAGCTCCCGAAGTCAGGAACTTAGAAGTAATGTTCACTGGGACTCATTGGATGGTTCCATCAAAGACCTTACAGTGTCAAGAGCTGACACCCCAATGAACGGTCAACAAATGCTGAGATAATGGGAACTGCAGATGCTGGAGATTCCAAGATAATAAAATGTGAGGCTGGATGAACACAGCAGGCGTGGGTGGTGTCACAGACGTAGGTGGGGAGTTCCTGGACCAAAGGGGAGAAAATGGAGTCCAGATAGGTGGAGATGAGTTCGGTGGGGCAGGAGCAGGCTGAGACGATGGGTCGACCAGGGCAGGCAGGTTTGTGGATTTTGGGAAGGAGATAGAAACGGGCCGTGCGGGGTTGGGGAACAATGAGGTTGGAGGCTGTGGGTGGGAGGTCCCCTGACGTGATGAGGTCATGAATGGTGTTGGAGATGATGGTCCGTGACACCACCCACGCCCTCCACCTCCTCCAGGACTTCCAATTCCCTGGCCCCCAACACCTCATATTCACCATGGACGTCCAGTCCCTGTACACCTGCATTCCGCATGGAGATGGCCTCAAGGCCCTCCGCTTCTTCCTGTCCCGCAGGCCCGACCAGGCCCCCTCCACCGACACTCTCATCCGCCTAGCTGAACTCGTCCTCACACTCAACAACTTCTCTTTTGACTCCTCCCACTTCCTACAGACTAAGGGGGTGGCCATGGGCACCCGCATGGGCCCCAGCTATGCCTGCCTCTTTGTAGGTTACGTGGAACAGTCCCTCTTCCGCACCTACACAGGCCCCAAACCCCACCTCTTCCTCCGGTACATTGATGACTGTATCGGCGCCGCCTCTTGCTCCCCAGAGGAGCTCGAACAGTTCATCCACTTCACCAACACCTTCCACCCCAACCTTCAGTTCACCTGGGCCATCTCCAGCACATCCCTCACCTTCCTGGACCTCTCAGTCTCCATCTCAGGCAACCAGCTTGTAACTGATGTCCATTTCAAGCCCACCGACTCCCACAGCTACCTAGAATACACCTCCTCCCACCCACCCTCCTGCAAAAATTCCATCCCCTATTCCCAATTCCTCCGCCTCCGCCGCATCTGCTCCCACGATAAGACATTCCACTCCCGCACATCCCAGATGTCCAAGTTCTTTAAGGACCGCAACTTTCCCCCCACGGTGATCGAGAACGCCCTTGACCGCGTCTCCCGCATTTCCCGCGACACATCCCTCACACCCCGCCCCCGCCACAACCGCCCCAAGAGGATCCCCCTCGTTCTCACACACCACCCTACCAACCTCCGGATACAACGCATTATCCTCCGACACTTCTGCCATTTACAATCCGACCCCACCACCCAAGACATTTTTCCATCCCCTCCCCTGTCTGCTTTCCAGAGAGACCACTCTCTCCGTGACTCCCTTGTTCGCTCCACACTGCCCTCCAACCCCACCACACCCGGCACCTTCCCCTGCAACCGCAGGAAATGCTACACTTGTCCCCACACCTCCTCCCTCACCCCCATCCCAGGCCCCAAGATGACATTCCACATTAAGCAGAGGTTCACCTGCACATCTGCCAATGTGGTATACTGCATCCACTGTACCCGGTGCGGCTTCCTCTACATTGGGGAAACCAAGCGGAGGCTTGGGGACCGCTTTGCAGAACACCTCCGCTCAGTTCGCAACAAACAACTGCACCTCCCAGTCGCAAACCATTTCCACTCCCCCTCCCATTCTCTTGATGACATGTCCATCATGGGCCTCCTGCACTGCCACAATGATGCCACCCGAAGGTTGCAGGAACAGCAACTCATATTCCGCCTGGGAACCCTGCAGCCATATGGTATCAATGTGGACTTCACCAGTTTCAAAATCTCCCCTTCCCCTACTGCATCCCAAAACCAGTCCAACCTGTCTCTGCCTCCCTAACCGGTTCTTCCTCTCACCCATCCCTTCCTCCCACCCCAAGCCGCACCCCCAGCTACCTACTAACCTCATCCCACCTCCTTGACCTGTCCGTCTTCCCTGGGCTGACCTATCCCCTCCCTACCTCCCCACCTACACTCTCTCCACCTATCTTCTTTACTCTCCATCTTCGGTCCGCCTCCCCCTCTCTCCCTATTTATTCCAGTTCCCTCCCCCCATCCCCCTCTCTGATGAAGGGTCTAGGCCCGAAACGTCAGCTTTTGTGCTCCTGAGATGCTGCTTGGTCAACAAATGCTGGCCTTGTTAGCAATAATTTCATCCTATTGAAAGAATAAATGAAGACAGACATATTAAATAACCCTGTCCTCTAATTGCAGTGTTGGGCCTTCTGTCTCAGTGCCTAGCATTGGGTCACTTGACAATGATTCCAGCTCTTGTTCTGTGCATTGTGAGGCTCACACTGAGGTTAAAGGTTTGATCTTCGGAGTCTGGGCTGATGCTTGTGTTTTAAGTCTACAGAGTGCGGCAATTCTTCTGCTCAGGTATCAGAAATGAAGTCCCACTAATAGGGTGAGAGACAGTGCTCTTTCCTCAAGCAAAGACAACTTGCACTCCTTCAAATTCAGAGGAAATTTTCCAGGATGTTGCCCAGCCTGGAACAAGCCACAAGTCATACAACACCAGGTTATGGTCCACAGGTTTATTTGAAATCATAAGCTTTTGGAGCGCTGCTCCTTCAATAGACACTGTGACCTTGAATGTGAGATTGAGTACATATTCTTGGTCTGCGCTCAGGATACAGAGGACCAGCTGCCAGGAACTGCCAAGCAGATGAGGCAATGGAAGTACGCCACCTAAGTGCACACCAAAAACAGGAACCTGGAGAAACTTGGCATTGCCACTAGCAGTAACTAAGCCTACCTTGGTGCCACAGCGAACAGTTGTACCACCACAGGGAAGTCTATAGTCAACTTTTCCGACCACACCCTTCCACCAGATAAAATCAAAGTTCTCAGCCGCGGGCTCAATTTCAGGTCCTACGACCAAAATGAACCCCATTGGTCTCGCAGCAGGGACAGAGGAATTCAACAGGTGAATGAGGCTCCTGAAATTCTTCCACAATCGCCAAGCTGTCAGCAGTGATCCCAAAGATACACCCAGCGAACCAGAATAGTCGACAGAGAGATCCGCGGTGCAGTGACCAGAGAAGAAAGAGTTGAATTGAACCCCTTCTGAAAGCTTGTGGTTTCAAATAGACCTGTCGGACTATAACCTGGTGACTCCTGACTTAGTCCACCCCAGTCCAACACCGCCACCTCCACATCATTGCCTGGAGCAAGTCAGGCTTGAAGAGAGACCAGGGTTAATGCTTTGAGTCCAGTTAACTCTGCTTTCTTCCAGCAGATGCTGCTGAGTTTCACCAGCAATTTCGGCTTTGGTTTCAGATCCCCCAGCTTTATTTTAGCGCACAGAGATTAGATTGGCTGGGGTTGTTTGCCTTAGAGCAGAGAAGGCCGTAGGAAGAACCTGATTGAGGCATAAAACGCATGAGGGGTACAGATAGGGTAGAAAGGAAGCAACCTTTCCCCTTAGTAGAGGGGTCAATAATCAGGCAGCATAGATTTAAGGTAAGGATCAGGAAAATTGGAGGGGACTTAAGGAAGAACATTTCACCAGAGGGTGGCAGGTATCTGGGATTCCCTAAATAAAAACTGCAAGAACTGCGGATGCTGTACACCAGGAACAAAAACAGAAGTTGCTGGAAAAGCTCGGCAGGTCTGGCAGCAGATGTGAAGGAAAAAAAATCAGAGCTCAGGTCCAGTGACCCTTTCTCAGTTAACTCTGATTTTTTTCTTTACAGATGCTGCCAGGCCTGCTGAACTGTTCAAGCAACTTCTGTTTTTGTTCTGGAATTCTCCACCTGAAAGGGATGCAGGAATCCTCAAGGCATTTGATAACTATTCAGATGAAAACATGGAATGCCATGGCACACAAGGCTATGGTCCAAGTGCTGGGAAATGTGTTTTGATGACCAACATGGACACAATAGGCCGAAGAGCCTCTTTCCATGGTGTAATATCCTATGACTCCATAAACAAATTCCAGGGTCACGAGGGTTGTCCTTAGAGTAGACTTATTGAAATTTAGAAGAATGATAACTGATATTATTGAAAAATATAAGACTATAAGGTGGATTGATAACATCATTGCCGTGAGGATGTTTTCCCTTTGTGGGGGAATCGAGAACCAGGGGACAGTTTCAGAATGAAGGATCTACCCTTTGAGATAGAAATTAGAAGGGATTTCTTGTCTCAAAAGGTCAGTAGTAGTTGGAATTCTCTATATTAGGGTTTGAAGACTGTTTCATTGAATATATTTGATAGCTGAATTATGCAGTTTTTTGAGAGAGAGGCTGAAAGTTATGGAGACAGAGGAAAATGGATTTACTGTCACAATCAGGTCAGTTGTACTCTGACTGAGGAGTGGGCCACTCTCAAAGGGCTGAATGGACTCCTGGTTTCAGTTCTTGAGTAAAACTTCAGTTGACTCTCCTGAAGAACCGTCATACTGCCCTCCAAACATTAACTATTCCACTGTCCATAGATGCTGCCCAAGCTGCTGAGTTTCTCCAACACTTTACACATTTATTTCAATCATTTCTGGAATGTGTGTCAATATATTCTGTTGTTACAAATCTCTGTGTCGAGGAATGTTCTCTGCATTTGCAGTCATCTGAGTCAGCTTGCATTCTAGATACCTTGAAACTGATATCTATTTCAAGCCCTCCGACTCCCACAGCTACCTAGACTGCACCTCCTCCTCCTCTCACCCACCTTCCTGCAAGAATGTGATCCCCTATCTCCAATTCCTCCGCGTCCGCCACATCTGCTCCCAAGATGAGGCATTCCACTCCCTGGCATCCCAGATATCCTCGTTTCCCAAGGACCAAAATTTTGCACCCCGCCATGGTTGAAAACACCCTCGACCGCATCTCATGCATTTCCCGCACCTCTGCCCTCACACACCGTCCCGCAATAAAAACAAAGATAGAATTCTCTTCGCCCTCATTTATCACGCCATTAACCATCAGATTCAACATATCATTCTCCGCCACTTCCGCCACCTGCAATCTGACTCCACTGCGAAGGATACATTTCCCTCCCCACCCTTATCTACCTTCCGGAGGGACAGCACTCTTAGCGATTCCCTCGTCTGCTCCACACTCGCCATGAGTCCTACCACCCCCGGCACCTATCCCTGCAACCACAGGAAGTGGGGGGCCCCTACACCGCCCCCCTCAACCTCATCTCAGGCCCCAAGAAAACCTTCCACATTAAACAGATGTTCACTTGCATATTGGCTAATGTGGCCTAAAGTATCCGCTGTTCCCAATGTGGCCTCCTCTACATTGGGAAGACCAAGTGGAAGCTCAGAGATCGCTTTGTCGAACACTTACTCTCGGTTGCGAACCACTTCAACTCCCCCTCCCACTCCCTGGACGACATGTCCATCCTAGGCCTCCTCCAGTGTCACAACGATGCCACCCAGAAACTGGAGGAGCAGCACCTCATATTCTGCCTTGGAACCCTACAAACCAATGGCCTCAATGTGGACTTTGATCTTCAAAATCTCCCCACCCCCAACCTCATCCCAAGACCAGCCCCCCCCCACCCCTCGTCCCCACCTTCTTGACCTGCCCATCTTCCCTTCCACCTATCGGCTCTTCCCACCTCACAGACCAACTCCCAACCCCACTTCCTACCTACTAGCTTCATCGCCGCCTCCTTGACCTGTCTGTGTTCTCTCCCACCTACCCGCCCTCTCTCCTCACTGACCAACCCCCATCCCAACTTCTTACCTATACTCACCTTTACTAGCTTCATCCCCGTCTCCTTGACTTGTCCATCTTCTCTCCCACCTATCTGTGCCAATATGCGCCTTCAATCACCGCCCCCATTTTCTCTATTTATTTCAGAGCCCCCTTCCCCTCCCCCATTTCTGAAGGAGGGTCCAGACCCGAAATGTTGGCCTTCCTGCTCCTCTGACGCTGCTTGGCCTGCTGTGTTCATCCTGCTCTACACCTTGTTATCTCAGATTCTCCAGCATCTGCAGTTCCTATTATCTCTGATAGAATCTCTAACACTCCTGTTTATATCTGTCAGCCAGGGCTTCCTGTTTGGACCAGAAAAACAGCACCAATCAGGAAACTTATATTCTACGAGGTCCACCTGGCAGACTTTGTTACAACCACTGCACCTGCAATGAGAAAGATCTGGCAGAATTTCAGCTCATCGCTTCCTGGAATAAAAATGTCGAGTCCACCTGAAACTGTCACCATCAGAGAGTGGAGATGCTGTGGGTAGCAGCACGAAGCAATCTGCTGACCCTTATTTTACAGATCATTGTGACTGGTCATAACTATAGTTGGGGCACCTTGGCACTCCAGAGGGCACCCTGGTGATGTGGACACTCTGTCTTCCTCTCCTGAGGTGAAGACAAGGCCATCCCAAAGCATAATGGGCATCTTTCTAGAGTGCTTGTAACAAGGTGTAGAGCTTAGAAGCTTTCCTGCTTCTAAGATGCTGCTTGGCCTGCTGTGTTCATCCAGTTCTACACCTTGTTATCCTGTGCCAGAGATTCTGCTCACTCTGAGAGCTAGCTCTGATGGAGCTGGACCAGTTTCAAGTACTATGCATGTGTGAGAAAAGGGCGACTTGGTGATGAATACCAGCCTCTGTGGAGTTATTTCAGGAGGTAGTGGAGGGGGCCCTGCATGTTAATGCAGCCCATCTCCCATACCTTTAAGACAAATTGGAACATTCTGGCTAGAAAGTCTAAAACATGTACACAATATGTGCAGCTTAGGCTCTGACACACAGGATTAGCATGAGGTAAAGTTGAGGCCATAGCTGAACTGTGATCAAATTCCCACAGAAAGATGACTGATGCGAAGGGATAGACCCCACCCACACATAAGTGACACTTATTAAAATTCAATTTCCATTGGAAGGGATTGCAGCTATTTACTGATGAAGATTTACCCTGGATTGACCTCAAAGTGTCTCTGACTTGGTCTGCCTGAACAAGTGCTCACATTCTTGGGATTCTATCTCTTCTCTCAATACTAAGATTCCTGACACTCTTGAGACTGCTTTTAAATATCTAATTACCAGCACAATTTCAGCTTTTAATCAAACACTGAACACCTGCTGAATTTCTCCAAGCTCCAGCCTTCCACAGTTGCATCAAGCAAATACTGCTTGCAGGCTTCCTTCATCCCACTCTCAGCTTGGCGTCATCCAGGGCAAAGCAAACATTTGATTGGCACCCCATTCACCACCTTTAACATTCACTCCCTCCACCACAGTAAGTATCATTGACATGAGGCACAGCAGTGTGGCTTCTTTTGTATCCCCTGCCAAATCTGAGGTTTCTAACATCTCAAGTGTCAAAGGCAGAAAATGCACTGGAACGCTACCCACTTCCAGTAACATATCACACTGACTTGCAATCAGCTTGCCACTCTTTCACTGTCCCTGGATCAAAACTTCCTCCATAACAGCATTGTGGGTGTACAGACAGCTCAAGGACAGCCGTGACTCAGGAAGATGGCCCATCACCACCTTCTTTAGGGTAATTAGAAACGGGCAGTATATTGTGATACGCACAGCCCAAGAATGCGTGAAACGATTCAAAACAATGTGACAAACGGCCTCCTTCTGTGCTATTACATTCTCTGAGCTGGCATCGGCCACTGATCTGGTAGTTCCAACACAATCTGCATCATGGTATCGCAGAGAAACTGCACTTTACCATAAGCCAAAGCAATTTGAAAGGAGCAGAATTTAAACCACAGTCCCCCCCCGCCAGCCCCTTTCCAGCTAAGATAAATGTCGCAATTATTAATTCCTTTGGGAGGGGGCAGGAGTGGAAAATGACCCCTAAATTCGAGGACTGAATTTTAATGCCCCCTTTCTGTTGCTGCCTGTGCTAACCCTCTGGGTTCTGGAACATGCTTTACCTGATGCTATTTGCATTGGCAAATCCATTTATCAGGATTCATCTGGAATGCACTCTGCTAAATGTTGGTTACTTGAACGGGACAAGGTTATAGCTGCAGGCAATGTGGAGACAACCACTGATGAATTAGCCCCCTTGAGCCTCATTTGTACTCACTAGATTAACCCTATTGATGGGGATTTATAACCACACATCATGGGCCATGATATCATGCATTTCAGTGGGATATATAGTCTGGGGAGAAGCATTAACAGTAATTTCTGCAAAGGATAATGTGAATGGTCTTTTCTGTGACTGGTTCTGACATATCCTATTATCATGCAAGAAGATCTCAGTTTTGTCAACTAATGTTAGGCCAGCCCTCCAGTGAGTAGCTCCCTTACACTTAACATATATTAAGAATAATTCAAGATTGACTCCAATAAGTTGATGGTGGCTAAAGTGTATAAAATGAGGTTGATTAGAACCCTCTATATCACTGAATCCACTGTTGAGGAAGATGTCGAAATTCCTGCAGTTCAGGAGTTTGATGTATTATAAACAAAGGATGACCTGTTAATAATGTGGCACCTTTCCCTTCGTCAAGACACCCTCCCCCTTTTCTCAATGCTAATAAATCATTTGCATCAATGCTAATAAATAATTTGCAAAGTGTTTTCATCGTTATATTTTTGTATCTAAAATCTGTACCAAGGTACTTTACACCATGCCATGTAGTGTACACTTTTCACTGCACTCCTGCTTTTATGTAACTTAAGTATACATGACAATAAACCTAATTCTAATGCTAATTATAAATGTTCAGCCAATTTATGCACCGCAAGACCCTACTAATGACAAGGAGATGGATGACTGGTTCCATTAATTTGGATGATGCTGACTTGAGTGTTAACCTGAAAAACTCCGAACATCTTCAAATAGTTGTTGACCATCAACTGAATGCTTGAGACAGCTCAATTTAATGCCAGATCCAAAAACCAGCACCTCCCCTAATACTGCACTCCCTCAGCACTGCACTGAAGTATTAGCCTGGATTGTTTGCTCATGCACTGAGGTTAAGTGTTGACCGCAAGCTTGGATCTCAAAGGGAAATTTTTCTCCTGTACAGTCTAACCTTATATTCCTCTCTCTGTCTAAGCAGCCCATGATCTGTAACGAGGAAGGGTCATCGGACCCGAAATGTTAACTATGTTTTCTCCTCCACAGTGGCTGCCAGACCTGCTGAGCTTTTCCAGCAACTTTGTTTTTGTTCATGATCTGGACATCCTTGTTGACTATGAGCCACCTGTACTGCTCGCAAAACAAAGCTTTTCACTGTACATAGAACATAGAACATAGAAAAGTACAGCACAGTACAGGCCCTTCAGCCCACGATGTTGTGCCGTGGAATAATCCTAATCCAAAATTAAAATAACCTGACCTACATTCCCTTCAATTCACTGCTGTCCATGTGCATGTCCAGCAGTCGCTTAAATGATACTAATGACTCCGCTTCCACGACTACCACTGGTAACCTATTCCATGCGCTCACAACTCTCTGGGTGAATAACCTCCTTCTGACATCTCCTCTATACCTTCCTCCTAACACCTTAAAACTATGACCCCTTGTGGCAGTCAATCCTGCCCTGGGGAAAAGTCTCTGGCTATAGACTCTATCCATGCCTCTCATTACCTTGTACACCTCGATCAGGTCACCTCTCTTCCACCTTCTCTCCAGAGAGAAAAGTCCGAGCTCAGTCACGCTCTCCTCGTAAGACAAGCACTCCAGTCCAGGCAGCATCCTGGTAAACCTCCTTTGCACCTCTCCAAAGCCTCCACATCTTTCCTATAATAGGGCGACCAGAACTGGACACAATATTCCAAGTGTGGTCTCACCAGGGTTTTGTAGAGCTGCAGCATAACCTCGCAGCTCTTAAACTCAATCCCCGTGTTAATGAAAGCCAAAACACCATATGCTTTCTTAACAACCTTATCCACCTGGGTGGCAACTATGAGGGAGCTAAGCACTTGAACACCAAGATCCTGCCGTTCCTCCACACTGCCGACAATCCTGCCTTTAACCCTATATTCAGCATTTAAGTTCGACCTTCCAAAATGCATCACCTCGCATTTATCCAGGTTGAACTCCATCTGCCATTTCTCAGCCCAGCTCTGCATACTGTCAATGTCTCACTGAAGCCTGCAATAGCCCTTGATACTATCAATGGCACCTCCAACCTTTGTGTCATCAGCAAACATACTAACCCACCCCTCAACCTCCTCATCCAAGTCATTTATAAAAACTACAAAGAGCAGAGGCCCAAGAACAGAGCCCTGCGGGACAGCACTCAGCACTGACCTCCAGGCAGAATACTTACCATCTACAACCACTCTCTGCCTCCTGTCAGCCAACCAGTTCTGAATCCAAACAGCCAAATCACCCTGTATCCCATATCTCCAGACTTTATGAATGAGCCTGCCGTGGGGAACTTTATCAAATGCCTTGCTGAAGTCCATGTACACCACATCCACTGCTCGAGCCTCGTCAACCTGTCTCATGACTTCCTCAAAGAACTGTATAAGATTTGTGAGGCATGACCTGCCCCTCACAAAGCCATGCTAACTCCCTTTAATCACGCTATGCTTTTCCAAATAGTCATAAATCCTATCCTTCAGAATTCTATCCAAAACCTTGCTGACCACAGACGTAAGATTGACTAGTCTGTAATTTCCAGGGATTTCCCAATTCCCTTTCTTGAAAAGAAGAACAACATTTGCCTCCCTCCAATCTTCCGGGACAACTCCCGTGGAGAGTGAGGAAGCAAAGATCTTCGCCAGCGGCTTAGCAACCTCCTTTCTTGCTTCCCGGAGCAACCTAGGATAAATTCGCTTCCCGGAGCAACCTAGGTACAATAAATCAAATCAAAATCAAAGTGTTACCCATGGCTTTAATGTAAGGTCAAGAAGGCTCAGTGAGGATCAGGAATGAACAGCTGTTGGACGCAGTCACGACTTTGAAAAGAGAATTATGTAAATCATTATACAAGTAAAGTTTTAGAACATAGAACATAGAACATAGAACAGTACAGCACAGAACAGGCCCTTCAGCCCACAATGTGGTGCCGACCATTGATCCTCATGTATGTACCCTCAAATTTCTGTGACCATTTGCATGTCCAGCAGTCTCTTAAATGACCCCAATGACCTTGCTTCCACAACTGCTGCTGGCAACGCATTCCATGCTCTCACAACTCTCTCTGTGTAAAGAACCCGCCCCTGACATCCCCTCTATACTTTCCTCCAACCAGCTTAAAACTATGACCCCTCGTGCTAGCCATTTCTGCCCTGGGAAATAGTCTCTGGCTATCAACTCTATCTATGCCTCTCATTATCTTGTATACCTCAATTAGGTCCCCTCTCCTCCTCCTTTTCTCCAATGAAAAGAGACTGAGCTCAGTCAACCTCTCTTCATAAGATAAGCCCTCCAGTCCAGGCAGCATCCTGGTAAACCTCCTCTGAACCCTCTCCAAAGCATCCACATCTTTCCTATAATAGGGCGCCCAGAACTGGACGCAGTATTCCAAGTGCGGTCTAACCAAAGTTTTATAGAGCTGCAACAAGATCTCACGACTCTTAAACTCAATCCCCCTGTTAATGAAAGCCAAAACGTTTTGGGGAGAAAAACCAGGGAGGAGTGACAGAGAAGGGACCGTGGTAACTAAAACATGGTGGCTCAGTGGTTAGCATTTCTGCCTCACAGCACCAGGGACCCGGGTTGGATTCCAGCCTGGGGTGACTGTCTGCATGGGGTTTGCACATTCTTCCCATATCTGCGTGGTTTCCTCTAGGTGCTCCGGTTTCCTCCCACAGCCCAAAGATGCGTAGGTTTGTTGGCGTGGCCAGGCTAAATTGCCTGTAGTGTTCAGGGATGTGTAGATTAGGTGGGGAATGGGGGGATGGGCCTGCGTGGGATCCTTTGAGGGTTGATGTGGACTTGCTGGGATGAAGAGGCTATTTCCACACAACAGAATTTCTAAAAGATTGGGTGTTGCATACAGAATTGGAATAAAGAAACAGAACCAAGAGGAATTCATAAACAGATGGAAGAAGAACAATGGAAATCTATTAGTGTTGGCTCTGTGATTGAGTCTAAGTTTTTGAAATCCTCAATTCCCAGGGTGTGAACATCACTGGCCAGGCCAGCATTTATTCCCCATCCCTAATTGCCCAGAGGGCAGTTAAGGGTCAACCACATTGCTGTCGATCTTGAGTCACATGTGGGCCAGACCAGGTAATGATGGCCAGTGATAATGGGAACTGCAGATGCTGGAGAATCCAAGATGATAAAGTGTGGAGCTTAGAATGAAGAATGAAGAATGTGCGGGCCTAGACCCTTCATCAGATGAAGGGTCTAGGCCCGAAACGTCAGCTTTTGTGCTCCTGAGATGCTGCTTGGCCTGCTGTGTTCATCCAGCTTCACACTTTATTATCCTGGTAATGATGGTTGTTACCTTCCCAAAAGGACAATAGTGAACCAGATGCAGAGCTGGATGAACACAGCAGGCCAAGCAGCATCAGAATAGCAGGAAAGCTGACGTTTTAGGTCTAGACACTTCTTCAGAAATGGGGGAGTGGAAGGGGATTCTGAAATAAATAGGGAGAGAGGGGGAGGTGGATCAAAGATGGATAAAGGAGCAGATAGGTGGAGAGGGGGCAGACAGGTTAAAGAGGCAGGGATAGAGCCAGTAAAGGTGAGTGTAGGTGGGGAGTTGGGATGGGGGTAGGTCAGTCAATGGAAGACGGACAGGTCAAGGAGGCGGGGATGAGGCTGGTAGGTAGGAGATGCGGGTGGGGTTTGAGGTGGGAGGAGGGGATAGGTGGGAGGAAGGGCAGGTTAGGGAGGCAGGGACAAGTTTGGCTGGTTTTGGGATGCCATAGAAGGAGGGGAGATTTTGAAGCTTGTGACGCCCACATTGATACCATTGGGCTGCAGGGTTCCCAAGCGAAATATGAGATGCTGTTCCTGCGACCTTCAGGTGCCATCGGTGTGGCACTGCAGGAGGCCCAGGATGGACATGACGTCTAAGGAGTGGGAGGGGGAGTTGAAATGGTTCACGACTGGAAGGTGCAGTTGTTTGGTGCGAACCGAGCGTAGATGTTCCACAAAGTGGTCCCCAGGCCTCTGCTTGGTTTCCTCGATGTAGAGGAGGCCACAATGGGTACAGCGGATACAGTATACCACATTAACAGATGTGCAGGTGAACATCAGTTGGATGTGGAAGGTATTCTTAGGGCCTGGGATGGGGATGAGGAAGGTGGTGTAGGGGCAGGTGTCACACTTCCTGCAGTTGCAGGGGAAGGCGCCGGGTGTGGAGGGGCTGGCGGGGAGTCTGGAGTGGACAAGGGAGTCCCGGAGAGAATGGTCTCTCCAGAAAGCAGATAATGGTGGGGAGGGAAAAATGTCTTTGGTGGCGGGATCAGATTGCAGATGGTGGAAATGTCGGAGGATGATGCGTTGGATCGGGAGGTTCGTGGGGTGGTACCTGCGGGCAAGAGGGATTCTGTTTTGGTTATTATTGCAGGGAGCGGGTATGAGGGATGAGTTGCGGGAAATGCTAGAGACACGGTCGAGGTTTTTGACCACTGTGGAGGGGAAGTTGTGGTCCTTGAAAAACGAGGACATCTGGGATGTGCGGGAGTGGAATGCCTCATCCCAGGAGTAAATGTGGCGGAGGCAAAGGAATTGGGAATAGAGGATGGCCTTTTTGCAGGAAGGTGGGTGAGAGGAGGTGTACTCTATGTAGCTGTGGGAGTTGGTGGACTTGAAATGGATATCGGCTTCCAGGTGGTTGCCGGAGATGGAAATAGAGAGGTCCAGGAAGGGGAGAGATGATTGGCGATGGTCCAGGTGAACGTAAGGTTGGGGTGGAAGGTGTTAGTGAAGTGTTTGAGCTCCTCGGCACCACCTCGTGCTCCCACAAGGGAGGGACTTCAGTGTAACTCTGAGGGAGTCCTAGTCAGCTGTTAGCATGAGGTGAACCTTGCCAGTTAAGGTAGGTGGAAAAGATTCCATGGTCCTAGAAAGAAGCATCCTGGTATACAGCCAACTTCATCATTACAACTTATCTGATCATTTTCAAACCGCTGTGTGTGGAGTCTTGCTGTGCAACAAATTGATCTCCGCGTTTCTTACATTGCAATGGTGACTATGTTTCAAAAATACTGTGTAGGGTTTGGGGATAGCCTGAGCTTGTTAATTTTATTGGAGAAATGCGGTTCTTTCAATTTAGTTCAAGGCAGATGAAGGTAAGTTTGAGACCCCTGTGTTCCGATACGCAGGGTGGGGGGAGGGGGATGAGTGAGGTTGGTGAACCACACACAAAAACAGAAATTGCTGGAAAAGCTCAGCATGACTGGCATCATCTGTGGAGAGAAATCAGGGACTTAACATTTGCAATCCAGTGCCCCTTCCTTAGAAGCTTCGGGGCAACATAAGAACTGTTCTGAGGAAGGGTCACTGGACCCAAAATGTTAACTGATTTCTCTCCACTGATGCTGCCAGGCCTGCCTTTTCCAGCAATTCCTGCTTTTGTTTCTGATTTCCAGTATCTGCAGTTCTTTCGGGTTTTATTTGGCGACCCACACATCTCGGCAGCTAAGTAGGTTTACGATTTCGATGGCGACAGCACAGAGCTAGCTCACAAAACAGCAGAAAAGGCGAACTTCACATTCCTGGCTCCCAAGTGTTCTGGAGGAGTAAGGAGTTAATGATTCTTGGGGGCTGAACTGAAAGGATACCATCGGAACAGACTTGGACTGTTAACGTGTTGGCCAGGATGGAATAATGGACGAGGCAGCTATTCCTGTTAGCTCCACTGAAAACGTGTATTGATTGGACTATTTTGGTAAAGACAGAATGTTTTTCATGAAAAATGAAATGAAAGCCCCTTGAGTGACATCAATCTCCTCCAGGGGCCTTGCACCATTGATTGATGTGACATGGACTGGCTATCAATAACTTCTCAGCGAGAGAATGGAGGTAGTATTTTCTTTCTGTGCCATTACCAGTTTCAGGATGCTTGTATTTCTAATGCGCAATTCTATTCTCTGACTTCTTTGGCCTTGCACCCTGATAGCCAGGCTCTAACAACACCAGCAACACGCATTGATATAGTGATTGCAATGTAGCGACAAGTCCTGAGGTGCTTCGCAGAAATAAATTGACAAAGTTCAGCACTGAGGAGGGATAAAGATGGCCAAAAGCTGGTGAAAGCAATGGATTTTAAGCAGGAAGCAGGGGAGGCAGAGAGGCTTAGAGTTAGAATTCTAGAGCTTAGGGCCCAGGCAGCTGCAACTTTTCAATGATTTTTCAGTTGTCAAAGCAAAATAAGCCTCAGAGAGTAAACAATAATCTCAACCGCAGAAGGAGAAGTATTTTGAGACGAGGATGTTTTGTTAAATAGTCTGTCATGTTGTAGAGGTAAGTTGCTTCAGAATATTAACTTGGGACGAATGTAAAATCCAAAGTGAGTCCTTGCCCTATTCTTAATCATCATATTTATTTTCACACCACTCGTCTGTATTGAGTATCTGATGGGAATAGAGAACTTAAAGAACGGTAAAATGGCCAAAAGCAGTAGTTAATGCGGGATGTTAAATCTTTAAAAGGGCTTTTTAAAATTCTTTTGCTCATGGAATATGGGCATGGTTGGCTTGCTCAGCATTTATTGCCCATTGCTGATTACCTTGGAGGTGCCTTTTTAAACTGTTGCAGCCCGTATGCTGTCACTAGACCCACAATGCCATTTGGGAGAGACTTCCAGGATTTTGACCCAGCAACACTGAAAAAGCTGCAACATATTTCCAAGTCAGGATGGTGAGTGGCTTGGAAGTGGTAGTGTTTCTGTGTCTCTGCTGCCCTTGTCCTTCTAGATGGTAGAGGTCATGGGTTTAGAAGGTGCTGTCTAGGGCGGTGAATTTCTGCAGACCATCTTGTAGATGGTACATACTGCTGCCACTGAGCATCAGTGGCGGAGAGAGGGGATGCTTGCAGATGTTGAATTGTGTTCGAGTTGCTGCTGTGAGTCCAGCAGACAGCACAAGAGCCAGTTTGCATTTGCCCTGAACTATACCACTCTTACCCAATCACAAATGGCTGACTTTTACCTAATGTTGGCCCTCATTGAAGTGGGTTTAGCATCCACCTGCGTTGAGTGGGTCAGATTGTGCTTGTTATCATTGCTCACTATTGGGCTGCTGTTGCACTAGAGAGAAGTGATGGTTTAGCCTGAGGGGCACCATGCCTCAGCTGAGTGGAGAGGTTGAGATGGAGAGTTGGTTGTGGAGCAGGGACTGAACCCATGCTGCTAGTGTGACTCAGCTTTGCAAACCAGCCATCTGAGCTAACCAAGGTCTGCATACCATACATCTCTGTTAGCTGCAAATCCTTTCTGTTCTCATTGCATGCAAGTAGAACACATGTTATAGATTTTCAATTCTTCACTCCTGCCAGGAACAATTAAAACTGAGAGACAGCTACTTAAAAAGAAACACAGTTGCAGAATCAAAGGATGGAACTGAGAATCGCACAGGAACAGAGGAGGTTTCTTGACCCACTGTGTCAGTGCAGAGCCCATCAATTAGTCTCAGTCTACCCAGATATTTACCCAGAGCTCTACAAAATCTTCCTTCTCAAGAATTGATCTGATTTCCATCTAAAGGATCCTATTGAATCTGCTCCTAACCCCCTTTTGATTAACGCATTCCTGCTCATTTAAACTCACTCTGTACCACAGCATCAACTCCATCTCCTCCAAAGTACGGTACTGTGGATGCTAGAAGTCTGAATTCAAAAAGGAGAGTACTGGAGAAACTCAGCAGGTCTGGCACGTTCTGTGGAGAGAGAAACAGTTAAAGTTTCGGGTTCGGTGTAGCTCTTCTTCAAGACAAGAAACTAGCAAACGTTAACTCTGTCCACCGCTCAGAGCTCAGATGTTTTAACGAAGATTCAAAAGAGATGTAAATTTGGGATTTCGAGAGGGTTAGTAATTTAGGCCTGGCAGGCTCTGTGGAAAGAGGAACAGAGTTCATGTGATGAGCCCAATATCTTCTTGTTCAAGACAAGAAATGAGCAAACATTAACTCTACTTCTGCTTCCACAAATGCTGAGTTATTTACCCTCTCCAAACCCTTTTCGAATCTCTGCTTAAAATCTCTGCTTTGAGAGGCACATGGCCAAGTTCTCTGATCTCTGCATGTAACAGGGTAACCCCTCATTTATGCTATCATTCCTGGATCTCTCCATTGAGAACTCTCCAGTGTCATGTGCCTGCCTTGTGTAGTGCAGAGGGAAATCCCACTGGCTGAGGACGTACAGTCTGTGTGGATCTTCACCCAAAACTCAGAGGCCACAGGGCATCATGATGCTGGCCTTGTTTGATGTCTGTAGATCAGAAATCCCAGCCAGGATGACTGAAAAGGGCACGCGAGCGGCCATTCCCTGGCTCTTTAGGCCACACTTAGCTGAGCGACTGAGCCCACTTGTAAAGAGCATGGGAACTTGACATATATGGCACCTATCAGAACCCCAGGATGCGTCATGTGCTTGACATCCAATGTCATCAGTGCTGCAAAATGGAAATCACTGCAAGCTCCCACACAGCAACCATGTGATATCAATCAAGGTAGCCTGCTTTCTTTCATTCTTGTGTGGCAAATGGGTGTTTCCCATCCATAATAGCCCATGAAGAAGCTTGCTAGGGCACTTAAAAGTCAGCCACTTTGCTGTGGATCTGGATTATATGTAGGCCAGACCAGGTAAGGGCAGCAGATTTCTTTCCCTGAAAGGAACCTGATGGGTTTTTACGATAGTCAATGATGGTTTTACAGTTGCTATTAGACTAGGTTTTAATTCCAGATTGTATTAAATCCAATATCCACTACCTGCTTTGGTGGGAATTGAACCTATGTCCCTAAGGTAATAACTTGTATACCCTATGACTTTGCCACTATGTCACTGTCGCCAACTCTCTGATTGATGGAGGAATATATAGCAGCCAGGACAGCTGTCCCTAAATGCTGCTCTAGAGTGAAACCAGGAGGAACTCCCACGGTAGCAAACTCAGGGCACCCTGGGTTGTGGATCTGGAATGGACCTGCCTGAGGCAGAGGACCGCTCAAGAGGGAGAAAGAAGGAAACCCAATGAGCAGGGAGGGAAAAGCATCAGGATTTTCCCAGCACAAAGAAGGGGAGTGTGTCTTCACCCTTCAGTCCTAGCCTTTCATTATCACTGAGTGCTACCTGCAGAAAATTGGGAGATTGAGGGAAAAAGGTTGCATAGTGGGAATGCTAGGGAATTGGCAATTGTTTGCTCTGGGTACATGGGTTCAAATTGCAGGGGGTGGAATTCAGTTTAATTTCATTGAAGGTGTCAAGACATGTGGAAAGAGCAATTAATAATGCATTCAGAGTCCTCGGCTCCAGTAGAGTCAAAGAGTCATAAAGATGTGCAGCACGGAAACAAGCCCTTCAGTCCAACTTGTCCATGTTGATCAGATACCATGAATTAATTTAGGCCCATTTGCCAGCACTTGACCCATATCCCTCTAAACCCTTCCTACTCACATACCCATCCAGATGCCTTTTAAATGTTACAATTGTACCAGCCTCCACCACTTCCTCCGGCAGCTCATTCAACAGATGCATCACCCTCTGTATGAAAGCGTTGCCCCTTAAGTCCCTTCTAAATATGTCCCCCCTCACCTTAAATCAATGCCTCTAGTTTTGGACTCCCCACTAGTAAAAGGAGCATAGAGTATAAACACAGGGAGGTGCAGTTGAGTGTGCTAATGGGAACTGCAGATGCTGGAGGATCCAAGATAACAAAGTGTGAAGCTGGATGAACACGGCAGGCCAAGTGCTCCTGAGATGCTGCTTGGCCTGCTGTGTTCATCCAGCTTCACACTTTGTTATCGAGGTGCTGTTGAACTTGAATAAGACATTTGTGTAAGATCTCAGCTGGAGTATTGTGTACAGTAATGCGTGCCTCATTATAAGAAAGATGTGAATGCATTGGAGAGAGTGAAGAAGAGATTCGCCAGAATGGATCCAGGAATGAGAAATTTCATTTCTGAGGAAACGTTGAAGATATTGAGGCAGAGAGAACACGGAGGAGATCTGATCGAGGTTTTCCAAACCATGAGCAGGCTGGATACAGTAGACAGGAAGAAGCTGTTCCTACTCATACAAGAGGGCGCAGATTTACAGCAATGTCAAAAGAAGCAAGGGTGATATGAGAAAACCGTTTTCATACAGTAAGTATTTAGGGTCTAGAATGCGTGGAAATGTTTTGGAGGCAGATTCAGTTGAAACATTCAAGAGACTTTGGATGATTATTTGGATAGAAATAGTGCGCAGAGAAATGGGGGGAAAGGTAGGACATTGGCCTGGGTAGCACAGCTAATGGGCCAAATGGTATCTGTTTGCACTGTTTAACAATTCTGCAACTTCAATTAATAAAATCTGGACTTGAGAGGTCGTCTGTTATTTTTGTTGTGAGCTGTTAAAACCCATCAGTTTCCCATGGGTAGGAAATCTGCCTCCTTAGCTGATCTGGCCTGGATGTGACTCCCAGCCCACAGCGATGGGACTGACTCTTTGTGCCAGTTTCTGAAATGGCCCTCATAAGCCATTCATCTCAAATGGCGGGCAATAAGCATTGGCCCTGCCAGG
The DNA here is from genome assembly GCF_030684315.1 of Stegostoma tigrinum. Lineage (NCBI taxonomy): Eukaryota > Metazoa > Chordata > Chondrichthyes > Orectolobiformes > Stegostomatidae > Stegostoma > Stegostoma tigrinum. The sequence continues at coordinate 149,573,580 of NC_081355.1, read as the reverse complement.
GCTGCCCACATCCTATGAAGGAATAACGAATGTTTGCCAGTGGAGGCCATTTGAGGTTTCCAGCCAAATTTTCCTCTTTAATCTGTATCTGAACTCCATTTACGCCTCATCACAGTATACGTTAATACACAGGACACCCCAAAATTGATTTGACTTAGCTTTGATGTTTGGAATTATCAACTGGCCCTTGCGTTAATGGGATGGAATGGGGTGGACGATGGGAGAGAGGGTTTGTTAATTTTAACTCTCTTTCCGCTTCCTGCCGTCTCCTCTGAAATGTCTAGCTCTAATTGTAAGGCAACGTTGCCTGCTTCTGGGCTCGCCCTAGCAGGGGAAGTCATTACTTTCGACGCACTCTGTTAAAATTCTGTAATCATTTTATCCACCTTCATTAGGTTTTCTCTTCAATTTCTGATCCTCAAGGAAGTACGAGCCAAATCTGTGAAAGCTGCCCTCGTCCAGTTAAGCCTTTTAGCTCTGCTGTCATTCACTTAAGCCTATACTGCTCTTTCTGAAGTGCCTTTCTAAGTGCATTACACCAGATGTAGGTCTAATCCAGGATTTTGCAAATTAACTTCCATCCCTTTGTATTCCAATACCCATTCAGGTAATTTATGAAGCTTTTCTAAAAAAAATTAATCATGCATGAGCTTTTTGTGATTTTTCTACATTGGACCTCCTAAGTCTCTTTGATCCTCCATTCATCCTCACTCGCACCTCTTTAGTAGCCACACTCAGGGCCGAATCTTGCAAATTTTGGTTCAGTAAGTGTTATGCTGAGATTTTTGGAGGGATTCCTGCTGTGAAACTCAGTGAAATTTCCCACTGCATCTTACCAAACTCACCTCATTAACTACCGATTGCTCGCCTACGGCATCTCACATCCGCTTTCAGCCCTATCTCATCACATGCCATTCCCGGCACCACTTACCACTCCCCGGATAGTTACCATCCCTTGTGTGCACAGCAACTTCAAGAGGCCACTGTGCCCCCGGACGAGCACTGGCATTCTGAATCTGCTGTGCCCAGTCAAGGATGTGTTGTGGAGACATTGGAGAAAGGGGTGCGTTGGGACCGTAATCCTAACCCCGACCCTGATCCCAACCAGGCTGAGAAGTGTCAACTTCCATCTGGCAAGAAGACCCTTGCTATGTCTGCACCATTCAGACACAGTTTTCCAGGGTCACCTGACCAAAGCCTCCATGGCCAGGGGCTTTACTGCCAACAGTCTCCCTCCGCCTCTGATGCTCTACTGAGATATAGCAGCAAGGAGAGGAAGCAGGAATCATATCGAGTGTACTTTGGTACCACGGGTGACAAAGTGCTGTTCTTTTTGTATCAGTGATAATGGGGAAGAAGTTACCCTCCTCCCTCCGGACCAACCTCAGGGAATCTCTCTCCCACTGCAACTCTCCCTGGACTGACCTATCCTCTCCCTACCTCCCCACCTATACTCTCCTCTCCACTTATCTTCTTTTCTCTCCATCTTCGGTCTGCCTCCCCCTTTCTCCCTATTTATTCCAGAACCCTCACCCCATCCCCCTCTCTAATGAAGGGTGTAGGCCTGAAACATCAGCTTTTGTGCTCCTAAGATGCTGCTGGGCCTGCTGTGTTCATCCAGCCCCACACTTTGTTATGCTGCTCTTTTTGGTTCTTTTCCTAACAAATGGCACTTTTGACCTTATATATGGCTACTTTTCTCCTGATCTAACTGTTCCGGCTGAAGCATTGGTTAGGATTGGGTTTAGGGTTAGGGCTGGGTTTAGGGTCGGGGTTAGTTTTCGGGTTGGAGTTAGGGTTAGGTTTAGGGATAGGGTCAAGCTTAGGGTTACAGTCAGAGGTAGGGTTGGGGTTTGGATCAGTGTCAGGGATAGGGATAGGGCAGGGATTATGGTTGGCTTTGGATTAGGTATAGAGTTAGATTCAGCATCAGGGATAGGGGTAGTGATAGAGATAGCGTCAGGGATTAAGAATGGCTTAGGGTCATGCTATTGTGACAATGGAGGAGGCCCATAACTGAGACCCCAGGACCTATTACAGAGGCCCTGAAGCCTGTTACAGAGGCCCCGGAGCCTGGTACAGAGACCCTGGTAAATGTCAAGCAGTGACTGGAAGAGCAGCAGAGGAGGAACATAAGAACATAAGAGCTAGGAACAGGAGTAGGCCATCTGGCCCCTCGAGCCTGCCCCGCCATTTAATAAGATCCTGGCTGAAGAAGAAGAGAGGAAGATGAACTCTATTTCAGTAAGCCCTTACATTATATTCAATATTTCAAGATGACTCCCGAGTGTGACGACACGCAAACAAACACTCTATTTTTATATGCATGTGACAATAAATCTAAATCTAAATCTGAATCTGAATGAGTTCCCAGAGACTATGAAGTTGCTAATGGCTCCTCAGCTTCTCTCTGGGGAGCCATTGGCTAAGGAATGGTGTTGAACGAGGAGAGGGGTCGTGAGGTCAGAGCAGCAGTAGGTGGTGAGGAAGGAGACAGAGTCAGCCATTTTGGAATGATTTTGACGGGGGTAGCTAGCAAGAGCAGCCAGATTCGGACTGAAGAAAGTTTTAGGACGGCTTTCCTGACTCATTTGAATCCCACCTTATCTATCTGCTCTGCTGCTCCTTTCTGCCTGGCTCATGCTCCCCCATTGCTCCTCAGCGGGTCTGCCAACAGGGACCTCCGCACAATCCCTTCACCCCTGCCTCATTCTCGTCACAGAAAGAAAAAGCTCCAAAAAAAAGCTGCTCAGCCAAATTCTGACAGCAATGATCCCCTCATCAGCTCACAGGGCCTTGTGACACCCTCAGGGATGGTCGATTAACAATGGGCTGGGGAGATGCCCAGAGCAGTTTAGATCTGTAAGGAGCTTCTTGTACAGGTAGCTACACATTACCACCCACTTGAAGGTGACCGTGGGACACCCTAGGGTCACAGTGGGCCCAGAGAACTCTCCTCAGCAATATTGAGCCAAGCTCAGCAATTTCTTCAATGGCACCTCTCACCAGTGAGACCCAGGGCATTGAGTTCAGAACCTTTAAACACTGACCCTCTCATTAACTCACTGCATCCAGCATTTATTGCCCATACCCTGAAAAGGTGAAATGAGAGTGACAGCCCTTGACATCAAGACCTCATTTGACCGAGTGCAGCATCAAAGGGCCTGAGCAAAACTGGAATCAATGGGAATCAAGGGGGAAAGCGCTCTGGTGGCTGACGTCACACCTGGCACTTAGGAAATTGACTGCAGTTGTTGGAGGTCAGTCATCTCAGCCCCCCAGGACGTCTCTGCAGGAATTCCTCAGGGTACTGACCTTGGCCCAACCATCTTCAGCTGCTTCATCAATGACCTTCACCCTGTCATAATATCAGAATTTGGGATGTTCACTGATGATCACACACTGTTCATCACCATTCACAACTCCTCACTTACTGAAGCAGTCCCTATTCAAATGTAGGCGTCAGCTTTCCTGCTCCTATGATGCTGCTTGGCCTGCTGTGTTCATCCAGCTCTACACCTTGTTATCCAAAATTCAGTCATGTTTGTTGCCTGGAGATTAGCTAGATACAGATTGAAGTGAGGCATCGCAGAGGAAATTAGAGATTTTTTGGCACAGTGGCTCACGCTGCACCAGGGACTCTGGTTCAATTCCACCCTTGAGCGACTGTCTGCATGGTTTGCATGTTTGGATATTTCCACCAGAAACTCTGGTTTCCTCCCACAGTCCAAAGATGTGTAAGTTAGTTGGATTGGCCATGCTAAATTGCCCATAGTGTTCAGGGATGTGTGGGTTTGTTGCATTAGCCATGGGAAATGTAGGGCTATAGGTATAGGGTATGGGGATGTGCTTGGGTGGGGATGTTCCGATGGTTGGTGTAGACAAATTGGGCCGAATGGCCTGTTTACACACAGTAGGTGTTCTAATTAAGTAAGATTCTAAGACAGCAAAGACGTTCAAGGAAACAGAAAAGGCAGGAGATAATAGAAGGGAGGTAATGGCCCGCTGCTGAGCTATAATAATTCTGTTCTATCATTTTGTGAAATGTGGCAAGCAACATTCGCACCATTCAAGTGCCTGTCAGTGGCCATCTCTCATAAGAGACAATCTACCAGCTACCCCTTGACATTCAATGGCATTGCCATCACTGAATTGCACAACCTCCTGGGTGTTACCCTTGGCCAGAAACTGAACTGGATTGGCCATAGAATATAGTGACTACAAGAGCAGGTCAGAGCCTATGAATCCAGCAGTGGTTAACTCACCTCCTGACTCCCCAAAGCCAGTCTATCATCTACAAGGCACAAATCGGGAGTGTGATGGAATACTCCCCACTTCCCTGAGTAAGTGCAGCTCCAACAACACTCAAGAAGCTCGACATCATCCGGGGCAAAGCAGCCCGCTTGATTGGCATCACACCCACAAGTATCCACTCCCTCCACTACTGGCACTCAGTAGCAGCAACAGGGTGTGCGATCTACAAGATGCACCTAAGATCCTTGAACAGCACCTTCCAAACCCACAACCACTTCCATCTGGAAGGACAAAGGCAGCAGACACATGGGAACACCACTGACTGCAAGATCCCCTCCAACCCATTCCCTATCCTGACTTGGAAATATATCACCATCCCTCATTGCTGCAGGTCAGAATCCTGGAATTCCCTCCCTAAGGACATAATTGTTTGCCTGTAGCTCATTACCTGCAGTGGTTCAAGAAGGAAGCTTACCAGAATTTTGTCAAGGGCAGCTAGGAATGGACAATAGATACTGAGCCAAGCAGCACCCACTTTCTTTGACTGAACAAGAAAAAGATAGTGGTAAATGATCTTCTTGAAATAACAGTATTCTTTGCCTCAGTGCCCTTTGGAATAGAGTTCCAGGATACAGGAACAATATTGTGAGACTTGAAAGGGATCAGAAAAGACTTACAAGGATGTTGCCAGGGTTGGATGGTTCGAGCTACAGGGAGAGGCTGAATAGACTGGGGCTATTTTCCCTGGGGCATTGGAGGCTGAGGGGTGACAAGAAATAGTAGGATAGTGACAAATCCAGAGGGAGGACATGGTCACAGATCCCAGCAACACGGGACAGGGTGGTGGGGTCAGGGGAGGTTCACTAGGAATGATGCCGGTTTTGAGAGAAATGGTTTTTGAGGGGAGATTGAGCAGACTGGGAATTCATTGGGATAGAGGGATATGGACCAAGGTCAGACAGAAGGGATTTGTTTAATTTGGTGTTGTGTTCAAAGAACAAAGAACTTTACAGCACAGGGACAGGCCCTTCAGCCCTCCAAGCCTGTGCTGATCCATTTTTTTCCTTCCATAATAAAACTGTCTTCACTTACAGGGTCCATGTCCCTCTACTCCCTTCCTATTCGTGTGCTATTTGAATACTGCTGTTACGTCTGCTTCCACCACCTTCTCTGGTAGCATGTTCCAGACAGTTTCAGTGGCAGGGATGGTATAGCCAGTGGTGGTTCCCAGAACAGACAACAGAGCCAGGAAAGAGAAGGACCCATCAGAGACTGTTGAACTTTTAGCCTACTCCTTTGTTTTTCTAATTGAAACTATGAAAGACATTCATGTAAACTATTTCCTGTTTCTTTATTTTTCTACTCTGTGAAAAAATGTGTAACTTTTTAACTCTCGTTTCTTTTACTACTTAGCACTTAAGCTTTTTCTTGTACCTTCGAACCTGCGATGGTGCTACATATGGCGACATTATACACTTTTCGCTGTACTCCTGTACTTGACAATGAAATCTAAAATCTAAAACAAATCGCACCATCTCTCTTCTTTATCTTCCTTGCAGCAATATGAATACATCTAAGGGTTCTGCCATTTTGCTTTGTAATTTCCACCTCACCTTCCAAAGCGCATCACTCCACGTTTGTCCGGATTAAACTCCTTCTGCCATTTGTCTGCTCATTGCGTCCAACAGATCTATATCTGGTTGTATCATGTTTGGCACAAAATAGTGACCAAAGGGTCTGTTCCCGTGCTGCACTGTTCTAGGTTCCATGAAGAAGGTGGGCAGAATGGCAATTTCTACAAGTAACCAAGCTTGAGGAAGTCCCTCTCTTGTCTAAATGTCAAACACAGAAATAAGAAATTTAGCTGAGCAACACAGAGGCACAGAATGGGTCTTCCTACGGTTGGAGAACCTTATGGTAGCTCTGCATTACTCAGTGGTACAGCCCAGATTCAGCCCTGGCACTGCTAACAGCCATCACGTCTGTGTTTTCCAGTTGATTTGTTGCGGGATTCAGGACAGGGCACAGTCGCGAGAAAAAGAAAAATGTGGCGTTAGTCCTTTGAAAAGAAAACACTGAACCTTGTTTTGTGGTTCTCATTAAAAATCGATTGGACTCGCTCAAGAGCTGAGTCCGTGTGCTTTACAAACCAGCTCCCGTACAAAGCGAAATCAGAAAAGCAACAGCTCTCACAAACTCAAACTGAAACATCAACACTTTTCAATGACGTTGGTGTTAAAGCTGCAGTTAATTTAAATCCCAAGTAGAATGTGTTCATAATGCTGGGAATGTATTGCAGCCCCCACAGTGTTGATTCACTCAGATGATGATGCATGGGTTGAGGGATATGCACTCACTGTTAGTCATAGCTTGTGCTGCAGGACAGTGCCTGTCCTGTCACCAACTCCGTGTGCAGGTAACGCCCACTTCCTACCCGTCCCCACGTCCCACAGTCTACCCGTCCCCACTCCCACAGTCTACCCGTCCCCACTCCCACAGTCTACCCGTCCCCACTCCCACAGTCTACCCGTCCCCACGTCCCACAGTCTCCCCGTCCCCACGTCCCACAGTCTACCCGTCCCCACGTCCCACAGTCTACCCGTCCCCACGTCCCACAGTCTACCCGTCCCCACGTCCACCGTCTCCCCGTCCCCACGTCCCACCGTCTACCCGTCCCCACGTCCCACAGTCTACCCATCCCCACGTCCCACCGTCTACCCATCCCCACGTCCCACCGTCTACCCGTCCCCACTCCCACAGTCTACCCGTCCCCACGCCCACTTCCTACCCGTCCCCACTCCCACTTCCTACCCGTCCCCACGTCCCACAGTCTACCCGTCCCCACTCCCACTTCCTACCCGTCCCCACGTCCCACAGTCTACCCGTCCCCACGCCCACTTCCTACCCGTCCCCACTCCCACTTCCTACCCGTCCCCACGCCCACTTCCTACCCGTCCCCACTCCCACTTCCTACCCGTCCCCACGTCCCACAGTCTACCCGTCCCCACGTCCCACCGTCTACCCGTCCCCACGTCCCACCGTCTACCCATCCCCACGCCCACTTCCTACCCGTCCCCACGCCCACTTCCTACCCGTCCCCACGTCCCACAGTCTACCCGTCCCCACGCCCACTTCCTACCCGTCCCCACGTCCCACCGTCTACCCATCCCCACACCCACTTCCTACCCGTCCCCACGCCCACTTCCTACCCGTCCCCACTCCCACTTCCTACCCGTCCCCACGCCCACTGTCTACCCGTCCCCACTCCCACTGTCTCCCCACAAGACCATAAGACAGAGGAGTGGAAGTAAGGCCATTTGCCCCATCAAGTCTACTCCGCCATTTAAATCATGGCTGATGGGCATTTCAACTCCACTTCCCTGCACTCTCCCCGTAGCCCTTGATTCCTTGCGAGATCAAGAATTTATCGATCTCTGCCTTGAAGACATCTAACGTCCCGACCTCCACTGCACTCGGTGGCAATGAATTCCTCAGGCCCACCACTCTCTGGCTGAAGAAATGTCTCCTCATTTCAGTTTTAAATTTATCCCCTCTAATTCTAAGGCTGTGCCCACGGGTCCTAGTCTCCCTGCCTAATGGAAGCAACTTCCCAGCGTCCACCCTTTCTAAGCCATACATTATCTTGTAAGTTTCTATTAGATCTCCCCTCAACCTTCTAAACTCTAATGAATACAATCCCAGGATCCTTAGCCGTTCATCATATGTTAAACCTACCATTCCAGGAATCATCCGTGTGAATCTCCGCTGGACACGCTCCAGGGCTAGTATTTCCTTCCTGAGGGTTGGGGCCCATTTTGGACACAGTATTCTAAATGGGGCTTAACTAGAACTTTATAAAGCCTCAGTAGCACATCACTGCTTTTATATTCCAACCCTCTTGAGATAAATGACAACATTACATTTGCTTTCTTAATCACAGACTCTAACTGCAAGTTAACTTTTAGAGAATCCTGGACCAACGGTCCCAGATCCCTTTGTACTTCTGCTTTACGAATTTTTCTCACCGTTTAGAAAATAGTCCATGCCTGTATTCTTTTTTCCAAAGTGCAAAACTTCACATTTACTCACATTGAATTTCATCAGCCATTTCCTGGACCACTCTCCTAAACTGTCTAAAGCTTGCCGCAACCTCCCCACCTCCTCAGTACTACCTGCCTGTCCACCTATCTTCATATCATCGGCAAACTTCACCAGAATGCCCCAAGTCCCTTCATCCAGATCATTAATATATAAAGTGAACAGCTGTGGCCCCAACACTGAACCCTGCGGGACACCACTTGTCACTGGTTGCCATTCCGAAAAAGAGCATTTTATCCCAACTCTCTGCCTTCTGTCAGACAGCCAATCCTCAATCCAAGCCAGTAGCTCACCTCAAGCACGATGGGCCCTCACCTTACTCAGCAGTCTCCCATGAGGCACCTTATCAAAGACCTTTCGGAAGTCTAGATAGATAACGTCTACTGGGTTTCCCAGGTCTAACATACTTGTTACCTCTTCGAAGAATTCTAACAGGTTTGTCAGGCACGACCTCCCCTTACTAAATCCATGCTGACTTGTTCTAATCTGGCCTTGCACTTCCAAGAATTTAGAAATCTCATCATTAACAATGGATTCTAGACTTTTACCAACAACCGAGGTTAGGCTAATCGGCCTATAATTTTCCATCTTTTGTCCTGATCCTTTCTTAAACAAGGGGACGAAACAGCAATTTTCCATTCATCTGGGACTTTCCCTGACTCCAGTGAAATTTGAAAGATCACAGCCAATGCCTCCGTTATTTCCTCAGCCACCTCCCTCAGAATTCAAGGAGGTAGCCCATCGGCGCCACGCCCACTCTCTACCCATCCCCACGCCCACTCTCTACCCGTCCCCACGCCCACTGTCTACCCGTCCCCTTCAAGCTATGGGTTGTTTTTATGTGCAGCGTTGTCGCGAAGTGAAGATGCCGAGTGGCCCTGCTTATCTGTGCACCTACTGAGGCTTTTTAATCACCACTCAGTGTCAACTCTGCCGCTTGGTGTCTGAGTCCAAATCATTTTGTGTGAATCTAATTTTGGTTGAAGTTTGCACTTAACTGGCATTGCCAGCCTTAAACAGAATTTTAACAAGATCCTGTGGAAATGCCATTGGGCTCAGTTAATTAAAGAAATACCTTTTAGAATTCTACGAGGAAAGATTGGAAAAACTAGGGATGTTTACCTCAGAACAGAGAAGGCTGTGAAATGACATGATCAAGATGTACAAAATTGTGAGGGGAGAGATAGAATAGAGTTGAAAAAAACCTCTAACTATCCACCCTGTCCTTGCCTCTCATAATTTCATATCCTACCATCAGGTCACTCCTCGTCCTCTGATGCTCTGTAAACAAACCAAATTTTTTCAATCTGTCCTTATTGCTAATACCCTCCAATTCAGGCAAAGAGCTGGTAAACATCGTTTCCATCTCACAAAATGTGGGGACCAGAACTACATGCGATACTCCAAATGTGGCCTAACTAAAGTTTTTTATAGCTACAACATAACTTTCCAACGTTTATACTCAATGCCCCGACCGATGAAGGCAGGCATGCCATATGCCTTCTTTACCACCTTATCCACTGGAGTTGCCACTTTCAGGGAGCTATGCGTTTGCACCCCAAGATTCTACTGTATGTCAATGTTCTTAATGGTCCTGCCATTTGCTGTATATCTTCCTCCCAAAATGCAGTACCTCACACTTGTCCTGTTCAACTCCATCTGCCATTTCTTTGCCAAACTTTCCAGCTGCTTGATATCCTGCTGTATTCTTTGATAACTTTCCTCACTGTCCACAACTCCACTAATTTTTATTGCCTGCAAACTAACTAATTAGACAGCGATAGTAGGAACTGCTGATGCTATGAGATAACAAAGTGTAGAGCTGGAGGAACACAGCAGGCCAGACAGCATCAGAGGAGCAGGAAAGCTGACGTTTCGGGTCTGGACCCTTCTTCAGAAAAAAATCCTCTCTTACTAATCGAACACTTAGTTTTTCATCAAAATCATTTACCTCTCTTACATACGAGAGAAGTCCCAGCACTGATCCTTGCGGAACACCATCGGTCACAGATCCCCAGTCAGAAAAGCACCTCTCCACAACTATCCTCTGCTTTCACTGACCAAATCAATTTTGTATCCAATTTGCCAACATACTGTGGATCACATGTGATCAGCCTCCCATGGAGGCCTTGCTAAATGCTTTATTAAAATCTTGCAGACAACATCGAGTGTGCTACCCTCATCAATCATCTTTGTCACTTCCTCAAAAAACTCTTATCGAGTTTATGAGACAAGGAAGCCTTGCTGACTAACCCTAATAAGTCCATTCCTTTCCAAATGTGGTAAATCCTGTCCCTAAGAATCTTCTGCAATAATTTCTCTAACTGATGTAAGGTTCACAGGTCTACAACTTCCTGGATTCTCCCTGTTGCCCTTCTTAAACAAAGGAACAATATTGCTATTTTCCAGTATTATGGGATGTTGCCTGTGGTTAAAGAGGCTACAAAAATCTCAGTCGAGGATCCACCAATCTTCTCTCTTGCCTCCTTCAGTCTCCTGGGATAGATTCCATTAGGCCCTGGGGTCTTATCCATCTTTATGTTTCTCAAGACACCCAACATCTCTTCCTTCTTAATATTGAGATATCCCAGAATATCAACGTACCCCTCCCGAATCTTACTATCATCCAAAGAGATCTTCCCGAAGAACCAGCATGTAAACGGAGAAAACGTCCTCTATATACTTGTTTTTCATTGGCACAAATGATCTGTAAAGATGGTGTCCATCTAAAATCAAGGTGCACATTGAATATGCAGATAGAAAAGTTATCACAAGGATACACTCATCATATCACTTACAGGAGTGGTTATTGAACTCAATGACAGTGGTAATATGGATCAAATGTGCATTATCTCACTCTTACCTGCCTGAAACTCCAGATTGCTCTGTCCAGGAGAATTTACGCATAGATAGAAGATCATTTATAGAGCCCCTCTCTATCCACAACAATTAAACAATCAACAATCTTAAGAATCATGTTCCTTTATAATGCATAGCCATAGAATCTGGGCAGTATGGAAGATATGAAGGAGGATCCTTTGTATTGCCAACTTTTTTCTGCTACATTGAAAATTGTACCAGAAATGGAAGCAAAGAGCCCTTTGACTCAATTCCGCTGTGCTACAAAATCATAGCAATCAATCCATTGATGTTGTGGTTAATGTAAATTGGTTCCAGAAGAGCATATCTCTTAACAAAAAACTGTAACTAGTATTCTTTCCAGGGTAGGTATCATACTTGCTTAAATTCCTTTGTTTTTGCCATCGTGATGCATTCCAACTTGTAACAGAGATAAGAGTCCAAACTTTACAACGATGTGCAGGTTCGGTGGATTGGCCATGCTAAATTCCCCTAGTGCTCAGGGATGTGCAGATTAGGTGGGTTATGCAGGGAAGGGTCTGGGTGGGAGGCTCTGAAGGGTTGGTGCAGACTAGTTGGGCCGAAGGACCTGTTTTCACACTGTAGGGATTCTATGAATTCTACGTCCTTTACCTTGGTCAATACCAATGTAAAGTATACATTAAGGAGCTAACCCACTTTCTCTGGTTCCTTTGTCCTTGACCAGACCTGTTCTTTCCTTAGTTATAGACATGCTCCTAATATATGTAGGAAATACCTTGAGAATTTCCTTAATCCTTCTTGCCGGGGCATTTTGTGGCCCTTTCAAGCCCTCCTAATTTCTTGTTCAAGTTCTTTTCAGCTCAGTTGTCTGCACCAGCTCTTTAAATGATTGCCATGACACACAGCCAATGTCCTGCCTTTACCCCATATCACTGCACACTATTTCTATCCAAATAATCAGCCAATATCATCAACAGCCTCAGTTGAATCTGCCTCTTCCACACATCCTGGCAGTAAAGTGATTTTAGGAGATTTAACATTTTAGGGTGGGTCAGAGGAGAATTGATTGAGGTTAAATATAGCCTATCTCCTGAAAAATAGTGTAAAACAGTGCAAGGAAAGCATATTTGTGTTAGTAGTGGAGTTTCGTTTGTGCAACTCCTAGATCAGGAATATTTGGTTAGAAATCTGCAGGTTGTTAGAAACCTGAGAAAATCATAGAACCCCTACAGTGTGGTAACAGGCCCTTCAGCCTAACAAGCTTGGAACATCCCACCACCTCATCTACACATCCCTGAACACATACAATTTAGCATAGCGAATCCACATCTTTGGACTGTGGGAAAAACCCGCGCGGACGCAGGGAAAACTTGCAAACTCCACACAGACAGTCACCTGAGGCTGGAAGCAAACCTGCATCCCTAGTACAGTGAGGCAGCAATGCTAACCATGGATCCACTGTGCTGCCCATCTAAGCTCTTAGATTCGCCAGCCTTATGTAAGATGTCTTCATTAATCACAGGGAAGATCTGGGAAGTCTCAGCTGAGTTGCATTTAAATATTTCACTGCAGAGGGATAATTTAATTGCTTTGAATTGCTAATGGTTTTGGGGAATAGCTTGAATCCTTGCTTTGCTAGATGTTCTAAGCGTTTCTTTCTGGCTGTATGTAGAAAGCATTTTTAATTGTTTTTGCTTTATGTGTTGTAAACTTTTGTTTTCATGTCCCTAAGAATCTCCAATAATTTGGGGAATGGCTCACCAGCCTTTAACTTCCTGGGTTATCCTGGCTGCTCTTCTTAAAGAACATTCCAGCGAATGACAGCGATGCAACCCAAAACACAACCCAAATGATTGATCAAGTTAGGTTTAGTTTTGGGATCTGACTTGTCTTGTAGTGGTACTAGCTGCGGTCGTAAGATGAGAACTGTTTAAACAGAAATGGGTCATCCATTTCAAAGAGAAATGAGGCAACATTGTCTCTCGTATAAGGTTGTGAGTCTGTGCAACTCTTTTTCAGCGCTCCTTGCCCTTAAGTAGAAGCTGTGCGGAGGCATGGCTGAAATTAGGGGCCACCTATAGTCTTCCATATCTCCATTGTGGCTGCAGGTTTCTGTTCTAGTGATGACAAGGCAGGGGGGAGTTGGTGTGTCCCCCCCCCCATCAGAAGGCTGGCTACAAATGCAGTTCTTCGAGATGGGTACCAGGACCCGCCATGACACCATCTAATGCCACCTCTTCCACCACATGTCCTGCCTCAGCGGACTCCGTTTGCAACAACAAGAGCTGTGACAGTTTAGCCCTTTGTGGGGGAGAATACCAAACCTTAAGCATTTTCAAAACAATAGATGTCCCTCCCTAATCAGGAGCTCGCGGGTCCGTGGTCAGTACTTCGTGTTCCCTGGTACCATCTAGTCATAGACCCATGGACATTTACAATTCAGAAGGAGGCTAGTCAGCCCATCATACTCATATTCGTCAACAAAGATCTGACTTGACTAATTCCAGGGATGGACAATAAATGCTGACTAGCTAGTGATACCCACATCCCACAAAAGTGAACTGAAAGAAATTTCTTTCATATCTAGCCTAAATTTGTTCTATTTCCTTTCTAAGTTTTAGAATCTTAAGTCCATCTCAGCATCTTTGCTCTGAACTACTTACCAGGAACCTGTCCACATGCCAATCTAGTTTCAATCCACCCTGCCAGCACTAGCTAAGCATCCCACGAGGATGTTGGTCCCCAATATATTCAGATGTAACCAGTACAACATGTACAGGACACACCTCTTCCAGAAGCAGTCCCAATGCTTCAGAAATCTGAAGCCCTCCCTCCTGCACCATCCCTCCAGTTGCGCATTCATCTGCTCTAACCCTCTGCTCCTATACTCACCACTGTAAGGCACTGGGAGCAATTCAGTGATTACTACTTCTGAAGTCTTGTTTTTCAATTCCCTATCTAACTTCCTAAAGTCTGCTTGCAGGGCCCTATTCCTCATTGCCCTTGTGTCAATGGTCCCAACATGGAGCACAGTCTCTGGCTGCTCACTTCCCTCTATTGAGAGTCCTGCAGCTTCCAGTGACATCCTTACCTCTGGCACCCAGGAGGCAACATACCATCCTGGCCTACACCTGAGAATGAGCCTGTGTATTCCCCTCACTAACAAACACCCTACCACTGTTGCCCTTCCACACTTCCTCCTACCACTTCCTCACCTTCCCATCCACCTCACTACTTGGACCACCCACGGCATCTTGTCTCTGATCATCCTCCAGAGAGAAACCATCACTCTCACTCGTCTCCAAGGCTGACAAAGAGTTTGCAAGCGAGATGCACTCGGGGAATTCCCTCACTATTTGCCTGGTCCCCTTCTTCTGTGCGGCAGTCACCTAATCCCTCTCTGCTTGCTCTTCCTAAAGCTGCAGAGTGACTACATCCTGAAACATTGTGCTCTGCATTAACTTCTCAGCCTCTTGAACATACTATGAGGACCCCAGCTGCTGCTAAAGTTCCAAAACCCAGAGGCCGAGTTGCCCCAGTCGGATTCACCTCCAGCACACATGGTCATCTAGACCAGCAGGAGTGTCTAGGGTTTCCAAATCATGGCCCTGAGCTCCTGAGACATATTTTAATTAAATAGAATATAGATCCTTTACTTTTATGTTATCTTTGTTCCTACTTCAGTGTAGATTAGAAAAATCTTATTCTTCTTTACACCGAGTCCCACTCAGATCCATCACCAGTCTGTGAGCTTCTCTGTGAGGGTCTGCACCTCATTCACTCCTCTCAGTGACACTGACTGCCCATCACATGGCCCTCATCTCACCTGCTCTTCTCAGTGATGCTGTCTGCCAAACTATCCTTAACAAACCCCCCCTCCACTCTTTGGTGGCTTTGTTGAGTAATTCTGAATGTATCTTAATTCATATTACTTTTTGCCACACTTTTTCCAAGTTGGATACACTAAATCTTCTTTTCGATGTCCTTCCGCAAAATCCACTGGGCATATGATTGATACGAGTCAAGGTGAGGTCTTTGTACTCAATTATGGAAAATGGTGTTTGTATATTGAATATTGTTGATATTTTTGCTATTTGAATATCAGGACTTCAGTCAGCGACCGATATTTAAGTGAGCAACTTGCATTCGATTCCTGATTATTTTGAACCTGACACTTGACCTGAATTATGACTTAATTCCTCTAAACCACCTAACTTTGATAAAAAAAATTAAGATTTGTTTACCTTGAATCTTGCTTTTGGAATACTGCGCTCAATTTTGGTCTCCCTGCTGTAGGGAAGATGTTGTTAAACTTGAAAGGGTTCAGAAAACATTTATAAGGGTATTGCTGGGGTTGGAGGGTTTGAGCTATAGGGAGAGGCTGAATAAGGCTGGGGCTATTTTGCCTGGAATGTCGGAGGCTGAGGGGTGACTTCATAGAAGATTATAAAATCATGAGCAGCATGGATAGGATGAACAGTCAAGGGCTTTTCCCCAGGATAGCGGAGTCCAAAACTAGAGGGCATAAGTTTAAGGTGAGAGGGGAACGATTTAAAAGGGGCCTAAGGGGAAACGGTTTCATGCAGAGGGTGGTGCGTGTATGGAATGAGCTGCTAGAGGAAGTGGAGGAGACTGGTACAATTAAAACACTTAATAGATACCCCGATGAGCATATAAATAGGAAGAGTTTAGAGGGATATGGGCTAAATGCTGGAAAGTGGGACTGGATTAACTTGGGACAGGTGGTCAGCATTGACGAGTTGGACTGAAGGGCCAGTTTCCGAACTGTTAATGATTCTTGCCGCTGTGATGCTGAATTAACCTCAACTGTTTTTTGAAAGTTCAAGCTGACTTATTAATCTCTCTCTCTCTCTTTCAGAGATCACTAACTGACTGCTTCTCCTCTGAGATTATCAAACAGACTCTTTGATTTTGACGGAGCATCTTCTTTCTCTTTGTACGAGTTACCAGGACAATCTGCATTTTAAGTACCGAACCTTTCAAATCTCAAAATGGAGCCATCAGTCATATGCAAATAGAATCAAGCTTGTAACATTCTTTAAATTGGACTTGTTTTAGAGTCCAACCTGTCGGCAATTTTCAGCATAGATACAGATTTGATGTCAGAACAGGATCTGTGGACATTTTTTTTCTTGAAAATTGCTCATCTCTTGTGGCTGGGCTAAAAGGAAGATCTATTAAGTCAAAATTAGACGTTCAATAAAAACTAGACATTGACATCTAATTTGAGCTGCTGAACCTGAAGGGTGTTCTGAGGGGAACATTGACAGAGCAGATGTTCAGAAGATGTTTTGCCTCGTGGGAAAGTCTGGAGCTAAGAGAGGGGCACAGTTTCTAAAACAGCAAGTCTCCCATTTATGATGGAGGTGGGGACGTTGTTCCCTCTCTCTTAAGGGGTTGTTGGTCTGTCCAATAATTCTCAGAGAGCAGTGGAGGCTGGGTCATTCAAGTTTGAGTCAGACAGACATTTGATCAACAACGATGCCGAGGGTAGAGTCACTCAGCACAGAAACAGACCCTTCAGTCCAATATAATCCTAAACTACACTCGACCCACCTGCCTGTTCTTGGCCCATATCCCTCCAAACAATTCTTATTGACACACTTAACTAAATATCTTTTAAACATTGTAACCATACCAGCATTCACTCCTTCATTCCGCACACGAACCCATCTTTGTGTAAAAGAATTACCCCCATGTTTTTTTTTAATTTTTCTACTTTCACCTTGAAAATATGCTTCCTAGTCCCACACCCTAGGGAAAAGACACTTTTTTCTCACCTTATCTATACCCCTCATTATTTTATAAACCTCCATAAGGTCATCTCTCCCGTTCTCCAGTGAAAAAAGTCCCAGCCTATCCAACCTCTCCTTATTACTCAAACCCTGCATTTCCGGCAACACCCTGATAAATCTCTTGTCCAGCTTAATAATATCCTGCCTGTAACAGGGAGATCTGAATTGGGCACAGTACTTCAGAAGAGACCTCACTAATGTCCTGTATAACCTCAATGTGATGTCCCAAATACTCAAAGGCCTGAGTTGAGAAGGCAAACGTGCTCAACGTGCTCTTAATCACCCTGTCTAACATGCAATGCAAATTTCAAAAACTGATGCACCTGAACCTCTAGGTCTGCGTTCTACAACACTCCCCAAGGCCCTACTTTTAATTGTAAAAATCTCAGTCATGGAGGAGCTAGACTGGACAGTGAAGGCTGGGACCACAGTCGGATCAGCCTCTGACTGGCAGAACAGACTCAAGGGGCTGAATGGCCACATGGGATAAATTATAACCTGAATTATTCACCCTCAAAGCCCCAGTTAAAAACGAAGAAGAAAACAACAAAGATGGAGATGTTAAACAGGCTTCGGTCGTCTCCAAAATGAGGCAGCGAAATGGAAAGAAGAGTTGCATTTATATAGCACCTTTCACAAGCACAGGGCATTCTCATGACAGCAAGGTCCCGTGAAGCGTAGTTTGTGCTGCAGTGGTAGCAATATTCTGGGCAGAACTGTTGACGTTTCACAATTTTATTCTTTAACTTTCCCCCGTTCTGCAGCTTTTATTAATGTCAAGGGAAATTTAAAAACAGAAGTGATGTAGTAATCACACCTGAGCTATTCGACAGCGGGATCATGTTAGCAGATCTGGTCACCACAGTTTCGACTGAACATGAGGACCTTGGAAGGAGAGCAGCATAGAATTTTTTAGAACGGTACTGGTTTTAAAGGTTAAATTATGAGGAGACATTACACAAATTTGGGTTCCACTCCCTGTATTTAAAGAGCGCTGACTCGACTAAATGTTGTGCAGTATAAAGTGAACAGATGGTGTGTACATAGAGACAAAATACTCCTGCTGGCTGGGGAATCTAAGTCTAGGAGTCACAGCCTAAAAATTAGAACCTGACCTTTCAGGAGGAAAGTCTGGAAATATTTGCAATCACACAGTGTGGCAGAAATTTGGAACTCGTTCTCAAAAACAGGAATGTGCATACAAATTAGGAGCAGACCATTCTTGCTCTGGATAAAAACCAGAAAAGAAAGCTGCGGGTGCTGTAAATCAGGAACAAAAGCAGAAGTTCTGAGGAAAGGCCACCGTATCCGAAACATTAACTCTGATTTTTTTTAACTTCACAGATGCTGCCAGACCTGCTGAGCTTTTCCAGCAACTTCTGTTGTTATTCTTTCCCTTGAACTTGTTTGTTGTACAGCAAACTTTTTTATTATCCGGCCCCTATACAAATAGGAGAGTGCCGGTTGATCAAATATTCCGGATAATCAAGAGTTCACATCATTGATAAAAAGTACACTCTAACAGAACTTGAATGCAGAGTATACACATCGCGGTTACTTACAACATAAATCACTTGGATAATAATGCAATGTTGCCTTCAATAAAACTTACTGGCAGAGAGCCTTGTCGATCAACTACTTGCTCGAACGTTGCCAGCATTAGAATAATAAAGTAAGAGATAACAAGGTGTAGAGCTGGATGAACACAGCAGGTCAAGCAGCATCAGAGGAGCAGCAAAGCTGGCGTTTTGGGTCTGGACCCTTCTTCAGAAATGAGGGAGGGGAAGGGGACTCCGAAATAAATAGAGAGGTGGGGAAGGTGCTGATGGAAGGTGAATAAAGGAGCAGATAGGTGGAGAGGAGACAGACAGGTTAAAGAGGCAGGGATGGAGCCAGTAAAGGTGAGTGTAGGTGGGGAGTTGGGATGGGGGTTGGTCAATTGAGGGAAGATGGACAAGTCAAGGAGGCGGGGATGAGGCTGGTAAGTAGGAGGTGGGGGTTGGGTGTTGGTCAGTGAGGTGGGAGGAGCCGATAGGTGGGAGAAAAGATGGGAAGTTCAAGGAGGTGGGGACGAGCTGGGCTGGTTTTGAGATGAGGTTGGGATGAGTTCCGTGACTGCCTCGCCCACTCCACACTCCACCAGCCCCACCACTCCTGGCACATTTCCCTGCAACCGCAGGAAGTGCTACACCTGCCCCTACACCTCTTCCCTCACACCCATCCCAGGCCCCAAGAAAGCCTTCCACATCAATGAGATGTTCACCTGCACATCTGCTCATGTGGTATACTGCATCCGCTGTACCCGTTGTGGCCTCCTCTACATTGGGGAAACCAAGCGGAGGCTTGGAGACCGCTTTGTGGAACACCTACGCTTGGTTCGTGACGAACAACTGCACCTCCCAGTCACAAAACACTTCAACTCCCCCTCCCACTCCTTGGATGCTATGTCGATCCTGGGCCTCCTGCAGTGCCACACCGATGCCACCAATGCTGCAAGAACAGCAACTCATATTTCGCTTGGGAACCCTGCAGCTCAATTGTATCAATCTGGACTTCACAAACTTCAAAATCCCCCCTTCCCCCACTGCATCCCAAAACCAGCCCAGCTCGTCCCCACCTGCCTAACCTGCCCATCATTTCTCCCACCTATTGGCTCCTCCCACCTCACTGACCAACCCCCACTCCCACCTCCTACCTACCAACGTCATCCCCACCTCATTGACCTGTCTGTCTTCTCTTGATTGACCAACCCCCATCCCAACTCCCCACGTACACTCACCTTTACTGGCTCCATCCCCGCCCCCTTGATCTGTCCATCTCCTCTTCACCTATCTGCTCCTTTACTCACCTTCCATCAGCGCCTCCTCCTCTCTCTCTGTTTATTCCAGAATCCCCTTCTCCTCCCCCATTTTCTGAAGAAGGGTCCAGTCCTGAAACGTCAGCCTTCCTGCTCCTCTGAGGCTGCTCGGCCTGCTGTGTTCATCCAGCTCTGCACCTTGTTATTTCAGATTCTCCAACATCTGCAGTTCCTACTATCTCTGCAATAATATAGTAAACTTCCAGTCTTTAAGGTAAATATATTTTGCCAGTTTATCGAGAGTACCATAACTAAGATGTCGGTTAAAACAAAGTTTGCTATAGACAAAAACCTGTGAGTTAGGAGCAGAAGTGAGGAGGCTGCGACCCAATGGTATTATCATGAGATTCTTAATCTAAAAGCTCAGCTCATGTTCGGGGTACCCAGGTTCAAATCCTGCTGTGGGACAGGTGGTTGAATCTAAATTCAAAATGGAAAGAAATCTGGAATAAGGGGTCTAATAATGACCATGAAATCATTGTTGGGAAAGAGATAGCAAGAACCACAGGTTCTGGAGTCAGAGATAACACAGTGTAGAGCTGGATGAACACAGCAGGCCAGGCAGCAACAGAGGAGCAGGAAAGCTGACATTTCAGATCGGGATCCTTCTCCAGAGACCTGGCTCGGGGATGTTGTTCAGGGAGGGGAAATATGCCGTCTGGGGCGGCACAGTGGCTCAGTGGTTAGCACTGCAGCCTCACAGTGCCAGGGATCAGGGTTCGATTCCAGCCTCGGGTGACTGTCTGTGCGGAGTTTGCACATTCTCCCCGTGTCTGCATGGGTTTCCTCCCACATTCCAAAGATGTGCAGGCTAGGTGGATTGGCCATGCTAAATTGTCCAAAGTGTTCGGGGTGTGAAGGTTATAGGGGGATGGGATGCTCCAAGGGGCAATGTGGACTTGTTGGGCCGAAGGGCCTGTTTCCACACTGTAGGGAATCTGATCTAATCTAATCTAATCTAATCTTACCCTATCTGGCCTACACCTGACCACTAGACCATATAACAATGTGGCTGATTCTCAATTGCCTTCTGAAATAGCCTAGCAAGTCGTTCTTTAAAGTGTAACTAGGGCCAGACAATAAATGTTGGCCAGCCAGTGAAGCCCATGTCCCATGAGTAAAGTAAAATAAGTAGGTCATTCATGCCTTTCATTCTGCATTGCAAGTGTGGCTGCTGTGTTTGTGCTCTGAATTCTACATTCCCAACTATCTCTGTAACTTTGGATTCCCTTGGCAGTCAGAAATGTTCCTACTCTGGCCTGAAAAATATATGATGGCTTGGCATCCACTACCTTCCAGCGGAGAGCTCCAAAGACAATCCTCAGAGAAAGAAATGTTTCCCACATCCCTACCTAATTTTAAAAATGGTGTGTGCTCATTCTAGACTCACCCACATTCAATCAGGCCGTAGCTGATCTGGTTAATCTCTTGTCTTGCCTACCCCAGATCACCTTCCATTCGCGAGTTGGTCAAGAATGGCAACTGGTATTTGATTAACTCGAGTCACAGCGTGGAAACAGATCCTTCGGTCTAACTCGTCCATGCTGACCAGGTTTCCCTAACTAAACCCGCCCTATTTGTCTGTATTTGGCTGGTATCCCTCTAAACCTTTACTAAACCATGCACTGTCCAAATGCCCTTTAAATGTTATGGCTGCACCCGCCTCCACTGGCAGCTTAATCCATACATGCACCACCCTCTATGAGAAAGAGTTGTCCGTTAGGTCCCATTGCAGACAGTGAAGGAGGCTTCCTGAGATTACAGAGGGATCTTGATCAAATGGGTCAATGGGAGGAGAAATGACAGGTGGAGGCCAATCTGGATAAATGCCAGGTATTGCATTTTTGGCACAACAGGCAAGGATAGGGCTTATACAATTAATGGTAGAGCCTTTGATAGTGTCGTAGAATAGAGGGATCTGGGGGTTCAGATGCATAATTCATTGAAGCTTGCATCATATATGGAGTGTAGGAGTTGGGAAGTCATGTTGAGATTGTGCAGGACATTGGCAAGACCTCTTCTGGAATACTGTGTCCAGTTCCAGTTGTCCAGTCATTGGAAGGATATTATTAAGCTGGAGAGGGTTCGGAAGAGATTTACCAGGATATTGCTGGGTAAGGAAGTTTTGAGTCACAAAGAAAGGCTGGATGGACTGGTATTCATTTTCACTGGAGCGTAGGAGGTTGAGAGGCAACCTTATAGAATTTTATAAAATAAAGAGAGGTGAAGACCGAGTTAATGGAAGTTTTTTTTCTCTCTAGGATGGGGGATTTCAAGACTAGGGGCGTAATTTTGATGTGAGAGGAGAGAGATTTTAAAAAAGACATAGTGGCAAATGTTTTACACAGAGGTTCATGTGTGGAATGAACCTCTTGAGGAAGCGGTGGATGTGGGCACGATTACAACATTGAAAAGACATTTGGATAAGTACATGAGTAGGAAAGGTTTGGAAGGGTAAATGCCAGAAGCAGGCAGATGGGACTAGTTTAGTTTGGGTTCAGAAACAGAAGTTGCTGGAAAAGCTCAGCAGGTGTGGCAACATCTGTGAAGAAAAGTAAGTGTTAACATCTGGGTTGGTAACTTTTCTTCAATTTGGGCTTATGTTGACATGAACTGGTTGGACTGAAGGGTTTAATTTGTGCTGTATGTCTCCTTGGCTTTGACTCATCTTAAATCTATGAATTGTTAAGTTTCAAAGCAAGACTGATAGACCTTTGATAATCAAAGCTAATAAGGAAGATGGGAGACTTTGGGTCTATGAAAATAAGTTGTAAATCAGCCATGGTCTCATGGAACTGCAGAACAGTCTTGTAGGCGAATTTTTAAAATTCATTCACAGGATGAGGGCATCGCTGACTGGGCCAGCATTTATTGCCCATCCCTACTTGCCCAGAGGGCAGTTAAGAGTCAACCACATTGCTATGGGTCTGGAGTCACATGTAGGCCAGGCCAGGTAAGGATGGCAGTTTCCTTCACTAAAGGGTATTAGTGAACCAGATGGGTTATTTCCAACAATCGACAATGGATTCACGGTCAATATTAGACTCTTAATTCTGGATTTTTATAAAATTGGATTCAAATCTGACTGTGGTGGGATTCAAACCTGGATCAGCAAAGCATTATATGGGTCTCTAGGTTAACAGTCCCACAAAAATACCAGCAGGCCATCACCTCCCTTCGTGGCTAACGGCCTCGAAATGGCCTCCTCGTGTTCCTTTGCTCCTGTACAATGTGCAGCCAGGCTTCCATCACAAGCTTAAAGCCTCCAATGAGTTCAAGGTTCATAGAACATAGAACAGTACAGCCCAGTACAGGCCCTTCGGCCCACGATGTCGTGCCGAATCTTTACCGAAACCTAAGGTCTATCTGACCTCCATCCCTATCTCATCCTAATCATCCATATGCCTATCTAATAGTCACTTAAAGGCCCCTAATGAGGCTGACTCCACTACCCTCTCCGGCAATGCATTCCACGTCCCTACCACTCTCTGAGTAAAGAACCTACCTCTGATATCTCCCCTGTATCTACCTCCACTCACTTTAAAACTATGTCCCCTCATTATACCTACCTCTACCCTAGGAAAACGTCTCTGGCTGCCCACTCTATTTATACCTCTGATCATTTTGTACTCCTCATTAATCTTGTTCTCCCAGTTGAAAGCTACGGTTCAGTGGAAAGTTGCTTGGAATGCTACACTGAGCAGATTATGTCAGATCTTTAGAAACTGCCCACTGCTCTAGTAATGACAGTTTACCCATCTGATTTTCCAGTCGGCAATGCCAGCCTAACCTCGAAGAAAACACTCACTTGTCTTATTGAAAGCCATTATTTCAATGTGCCCAGCAATCTTCTGTGCCCTGAGCCTGATTATAACACTCAGATAAAGATGTAATATAATTGATATTACTCAGATATAATTGTGCTGGTAAATGGGATTAGTATAGATATGGTGGTGCAGACTTGATAGGCTGAAGGACCTCGCTTGTGCTGTATGGCTCTGTATTTAAAACAAAAGATCAGTTCTCAGTGCTCATCTGAAGACTTCACATTATCGTTGAAATTGCCTTGTCCCCGTGTCAGATCTCCAATGTAAGTCAGCACTGTGTAAAGTAACATTCAATGTAAGATTAAATTTGGTTGGTGTTTAAGGCCTGGCAACTTTCTGAAGCAATCTTAAGTTTGGTGTGATGTGACATTTTCATATTCGCGGTTCACGACAAAACCAGTGGTGCGTTCAGATTCAATTTCACCTCATCCCAAATCCATTTTAATTTTCTTTAGCTTTTTATTTTTCATTCAGTTGATGCCAGCCTGATGTGAGGATGAGTCAGGCAGTAGTGTGCTGTGCAGTCAGCCAAATTTCTGCCCCACAGAACACGAGAGCCCATGAAACTGTTGCCTGTTCCATCCTTACACTCACTGGCCTGGCTTTGGAATGGCCCAATTTTAAACATTTCCCTTCTTGATTTCAAATCCCTTCCATGACTCGAAGATTTGTATTCCCCACTTGAGATCTGTGTTCCCCTCCTGTTGAGTAAAGGCTCAACTCTGTCCTTAACTCGAACAATAGCCTCTGAGCAAGTGAGTAACAAGCTGCAATGTGGAGACAATAGGATCCAGTCTGTGCAATACCTAGAGATGGTTTGTCTTACCATCCTTGTGCACAGTTGTGTTCAATAAAACCTGCTGGTCTTCAATCGCCTGATATAGCTCTACCAGCTGAGATATCTATACTTCTCAAATCCTGGTCTCTTCCACATTCTCTGCTCTGAATCCATCATTGGTTGTTATTTTTTCAGTTTCCTAAGATCAGGAACTCTCCCTCCCACTGCCTCCAAAGATGAAGAGTCATCCATATTCGAAGCATTAGCTTGTTCTCTCTCTACGAATGCTGCCTGACCCGCTGTGATCTCCAGCACTTTTTGTTTTCAGTACAGATTCCAGCATCTGCAATTATTTGCACCACCAGCCCTCTGCCACTCTACATCCTTTCCTCATCCATTTAAGCAGCTCTTTAAAACCTACCAAGCCTAAATTCTGGTCCCTGTCCAATAATCTGGGGCTCTGTGCATTATTTGCTTTATAACTCCTGTGGATCTCTTCAGGATTTTTTTTACAAAGCTAAAAGCAGCAGATAAATGTAAATTGATGTTCTGGTAGGGGACTTCTGTCAATGGGAGATTTTGGAGGGGGCGTGTTTTACCTTAAAATACAGGAGCAGAATTAGGCCATTGAATCTGCTCTGACATTCACATATGCTGATAATTTTCTCAAACCATTCTCCTGCCTTCTCCCCATAACCGTTAATCCTCTTACTAATCAAAAATTTGCCTAACTCTGTCTTAAATACACTCAATGGCTTAGCCTGCACAGCCCTCTGTGGTAATGAATCCACACATTAACCACCCTCTGGCTGTAGAAATTCCTCCTCATCTCAGTTCTAAAGGGTTGTCCCTTCACTCTGAGGATGTGCTTTTGGGTCCTAGCCTCTCCTACTGGTGGAAACATCTTCTCCTCATCTATGCAGGCCTCAGTATTTGAAAGTCTAATTCAACCCTTGGTAGCCTACACTGTCCTACATGTTCTGTGGTAACACAACTTTGTATCAGCTATTTCTTCATTTCTCCATTTAAAGATTCTCCCATCTCTGCCTTTAAGTAACACACATTAATTTCCACTAAGGCTTTGCTTTCTGTATACTTGGAAATACTCTTATAATCTGTTTTATTGTTTCTCTCTGGTACACTCCTTAGAGTCAGGGATGGTGCCAGAAGACTGGAGAAGTGTAAGTGTTCCATCCTTCATAAAAGAAGGTTATTAAGATAAACCCAGAAACTATATTGTAGTCCATTTAAATTGGTGATGGTGATCTTCTAGAAAGAACCATTCAGGAAAATTCATTGCCACATGGGCAAATGCAGATTAATTTAGGAAAGTCAACATGGATTTCTTGATGGTGTAATCTTAGCCACTTTGCTGGAATATTTTGAAGAGGTAACAGGGAGTGTTAATAGGGCAATGCTGCAAATGTGTAAAAGGATTATTAAAAGGCATTAAAAACTATTTGGTAAAGTGCTGCACAGCAGTCTGTGAGCAAAGTTAGAGCACAATGAGGTACAGGAACTGTAATCAGATGGAGATGGAATTGGCTGAATGATAGCGCTGCGGACCTGGCCAAACCTCCTCAAAACACATCAAAGAGATAGCCTAGGCCCTCGGGTTTTCTTATTTTAGAAGCAAGTGTCAGGCATTGCATTCCAAATGCAAATCAATTGGTCAATCTATCAGGCTTCAAGCAAAACACACTTTATTTTTATGCTGCTGTTAAAATACAGATGCAGCAAAAATAAAAGAATTGGCTTAACTGTCACTCTTCTGAAATGCTTAACAAAGTAATATGTATTAATTACTACTCATTAAGTGTTCCAAAATAGTGACGTCCTGTAAACAACTTTGGCAAAGGCAAATTCGGTAAAATATATTGGTCCATATGCAGCCCACTCTCCCAGGGGAGGCAATGGCCTAGTGGTATTATTGTGGGATTGCTAATCTAGAGACCTAGGTAATGCCCTGGGGGTCCAGGTTCAAATCCTGCTGTGGCAGTTAATAGAATTTGAGTTCAATAAATATCTGGAGTTAAGAATCTAATGTTGACCATAAAGCCATTATTGATTGTTTGGGGAAATCCCCTGTAGTTCACCTAATGTACTTCAGGGAAGGAAACTGCCATCCCTGATAATAAACTGTGAGGCTGGATGAACACAGCAGGCCCAGCAGCATCTCAGGAGCACAAAAGCTGACGTTTCGGGCCTAGACCCTTCATCAGAGAGGGGGATGGGGTGAGAGTTCTGGAATAAATAGGGAGAGAGGGGGAGGCGGACCGAAGATGGAGAGAAAAGAAGATAGGTGGAGAGGAGAGTATAGGTGGGGAGGTAGGGAGGGGATAGGTCAGTCCAGGGAAGACGGACAGGTCAAGGAGGTGGGATGAGGTTAGTAGGTAGGAGATGGAGGTGCGGCTTGGGGTGGGAGGAAGGGATGGGTGAGAGGAAGAACAGGTTAGGGAGGCAGAGACAGGTTGGACTGGTTTTGGGATGCAGTGGGTGGAGGGGAAGAGCTGGGCTGGTTGTGTGGTGCAGTGGGGGGAGGGAAAGAACTGGGCTGGTTTTGGGATGCGGTGGGGGAAGGGGAGATTTTGAAGCTGGTGAAGTCCACATTGATACCGTTGGGTTGCAGGGTTCTCAAGCGGAATATGAGTTGCTGTTCCTGCAACCTTCGGGTGGCATCATTGTGGCACTGCAGGAGGCCCATGATGGACATGTCATCTAGAGAATGGGAGGAGGAGTGGAAGTGGTTTGCGACTGGGAGGTGCAGTTGTTTATTGCAAACCGAGCGGAGGTGTTCTGCAAAGTGGTCCCCAATCCTCCACTTGGTTTCCCCAATGCAGAGGAAGCCACACCGGGTATAATGGATACAGTAGACCACATTGGCAGATGTGCAGGTGAACCTCTGCTTAATATGGAAAGTCAACCCTACCTGGTCTGGCCTACATGTGGCTCCAGACCCACAGCAATGTGGTTGACTCTTAGTTGCCCTCTGGGCAAGTAAGGATGGGCAATAAATGCTGCCTCACCAGCAAAGCCCCTCAACTAATGAATTTTTTAAAATTCTAACAGCAGGAAGGGAATTCTAGCTTTTAGCTGTAACAGAGAGAGGAATAAGAGCTTCCACATCTGATTTTGAGACTCAAACAACTGCTGAAAGCTAAAAGTAAAAATCCTGGTTCTGTGGGAGCTTGACACCACCAGCTCAGGCTGCTTCTATAGTTCCGACCTTTGTTTTAAAAAAAGCAACGTCTCACAGCTGTTTAAAACAGAGAACAGTACAGCTCAGGAACAGGTCCTTTAGCCTATAATGTTGTGCCAAACATGACGCCAAACGAAACCAATCCCTACTGCCTGCTCTTGGTCCATATCCCTCCTTTCATTTCCTTTCATTTCATGTGCTCATCTAAAAGTCCCTTAAATGCCCCTGTTGTACCTGTCCTCACCACCACCTCTGGCAGGGCAAACCAAACTCCTACCACTCTATGTGTAAAAAAATACCCCTCACGTCTCATTTGAACTTTCCCCGTCTCACTTAAAATGCATGTCCCCTGGTATTAGACATTTCAACTCTAGGAAAAAGATTCTGACCATCAACCCTACCTATCCATCTTGTAATTTTATAAACTTCTAACAGGTTTCCCTTCAAGCTCAATCGCTTCAGAGAAAACAATATTAGCCTCTCCTTATAGCTCATACACTCTAATCCAGGCAGCATCCTGGTAAATCTCTTCCGCACCCTCTTCAAAGCCTCTACATCCTTCCTACAATGTGGTGACCAGAATTGAATGTGATGTCCTAAGTGTGGCCTAATCAAAGTCTTATAAAGCTGCAACATGACATCCTGACTCTTGTACTCAATTCCCTGACTAATTCTTTATTGGCTCTGAGCAGACTGCTCTCCATCTCTGTCCCAACCTTCCATCATAAAAAAAGGACAAAATACACCTCTTAAAGCCATAGTATCATTCCAATATTCCTCGCTGAGAACCCTGCTATATTTACAAAAACTATCCTTTAACTCTTTGATAGATCACCCAGAATCATGTGACGAATGCTCGTTCTCATTTGCCCATTCCTTCACAATGCTTGTCCACAAAAAGTCTTGCCCTGCCTCAGCAGCTGTTGCCATGGAAACAGTATCCAGGCAGTATTCTGTAGATGCTGCTGTGCCTTTGCGCATGGCACCGGGTTCCATTTTCGGCTCTTTCGGAGATGTCTATCATGCCTCTCCTGGTTTCCGTTCTCATTGGCTACGCTCTCGCTCCTTCACATAGTTTCTGCCTGCTGCACTTAAAAAGACTTCGCGTGTTTAGCCCAGCCTGGCTCCAGATTCAGCAGCCATAGAGAGGTTTCAACCGGACGTAATGTTTGATTAAAACGTGCGTACACGAGAGCGACAAAATTTTACAGTTTTGTCACATCAGCAAGACAAGATGGGGAATGTTCCACATTACACACCAGCCACTGGTTGGCTGCAAGCAAAATCTGAAACAAATCCTGGAGCACTGAGCATGTTGGAGAAACTCAGCAGGCCCAGCAGTGTCAGTGGAGGGAGAGGGCGGGAGACAGGGTTAAGGTTTCAAGTCTGGTTCAGGACAGTCAGGAATGGTGTCATCGTTTGTGCCAATCCTGCCTAATCAGATCCAATGTGTAGAGTATTCCAGCAGATAGCACATCAGATTAGTAAATAAGCAAAAAAAACCATGAACAGACATTATTACCGAGCATCCGAATCGATTCTTCATATGGTTATGAATATTTACTTTTTTTGGGGTTTTAGGAGTGCGCAAATGAGAAGCTTTATGTTCCTAGTTAATGAATGCTGGCTTATGCTTGTGAAGGCAAAACTGAATAGGAAACGGGGGGAAGCTCTCTGCTGGCAGGAGAGCCTGGCATACAGGAAGATGGTTGTAGTTGTTGGAAGCCAGCCAATGGGGCGATGCAATGGGGTTAGCACTGCTGCCTCACAGGGCCCCAGGGACCCAGGTTTGATTCCACCTTTGGGCGACTCTCTGTGTGGAGTGTGCACATTCTCCCCATGTTTGTGTTAGTTTCCCTTGGCTGCTCCAGTTCACTCCCACATTCCAAAAGTAAGCAGCATGGATGAATTAGCCATGAGAATTTGGGGTTGCAGAGGTTAGGGTCTGGGTGGGATGCTCTTCTAAGGGTCAGTGTGGGCTTGATGGGCTGAATTGCCTTCCCGCACTGTAGGGCTTTTATGACCTCAGCTCCAGGACAGCTCTGCAGGTGTTCCTCAAGATTGTGTCTGAGGCTCATCCGTCTTTCAGCTGCTTCATCAATGGCCTTCCATCATTAGACCAGAACCAGGAATGATTGCCTGAAGTAGCCCATGGATTTGGCCAACAGGACTGGCCAACATTCAGCCTTTAGCAGGTTAGAGGCTGGAGATTCTTAGGTGAGCAACTCACTTTCTCATTCCCAAAATACTATATACCATTTACAAGCCACAAGTCAGGAGAATATGCTCCATGTGCCTCAGTGACTCGAACATCACGCTGAAAGCTCGACATCATCCGAATGAAATCAGTTCACACACGGTCTCCCCATCCACCAACTTAAACGTTCACTCCCCCTATCACTGACACACAGGGAAGCACTGTGTATCGTCAACAAGATGCCCAGCCATAACTCTCCCAGGATCCTCGGACAGCACCGTCCAAACCACAGATCTCTCACGTCCAGGAGAACAATGTCAACAGATGAAAAGGAACACCAAAACTGGAAAATTCCCCTCCTGACACTGCCCTGATCTGGGAATAGATTGCTGCTCTTTCAGTGTCCCTGGGACATAATCCTGAGCCAGTCTTCCCTGCGGCATTGTGGGTATACCAATCCCAGAATGCTCTGCGGTGCTTCAAGCAAGAAACTCGCTGAGGAAGTTAGGGATGCTCAAAAAATTGCTGGCTCAGTCCCTTGCAAGAAAGGCACAAAGAATAAATGCTGGCAGAGGATTGTAAGACAATGTGGTTAAAACAATATCATCATCACCAATCCTGTGGCTGCTCAGTGGTTTCAACTGGAGAGCAGCAGTTCATGATGATTGATAAAAAAACTGAAAGAACCATGGATGCTGTAAATCAGGAGCCAAAACAAAGCTGCTGGAAAAGTTCAGCAGGTTCTGAGGAAGCTCAGTTCTGAGGAAGGTTCACCAGACCCAAAATGCTGACTCTTTTTATCTTCACAGATGCTGCCAGACCCATAAGACCATAAGACCATAAGACATAGGAGTGGAAGTAAGGCCATTCGGCCCATCAAGTCCACTCCACCATTTAAATAATGGCAGATGGGCATTTCAACTCCACTTCCCTGCACTCTCCCCGTAGCCCTCGATTCCTTTTGAGGTCAAGAACTTGTCGATCTCTGCCTTGAAGGCATCCAACGTCCCGGCCTCCACTGCACTCCGTGGCAATGAATTCCACAAGCCCACCACTCTCTGGCTGAAGAAATGTTGTCTTATTTCAGTTTTAAAATTACCCCCTCTAATTTTAAGGCTGTGCCCACGGGTCCTAGTCTCCCCGCCTAACGGAAACAACTTCCTAGCGTCCACCCCTTCTAAGCCATACACCATAGACATAGACCCTGCTGAACTTATCCAGCAATTTTGTTCATGACGATCGATGTTTGCTTTGGTTTGGTTTTACATTCAGGTGAACGCTAATGTGATCTTGAGATATTTTTACCCAAGTCGCCTTGAGGGCTGTCCTGTCTCTTGCACTGGGTGAAGTTCCTCTGCACAAATGGACCTGACAACATGAGACAACATTACTAATAGTCAACATTCGAAACCGAGCACTCGCAAGAAGAAGGTCATGCATGGTGGAGCTTAAGAGTTTGTATGACTTAATATGTTATCGATCTTCTGTTCAGTTGCAATGATTTACTTCTTATGTTTGGTCCTGAGCTACCAAATATATATTTTTTTTCTTATTTGCACAACTGAGGAAACCTCATTAAGCCCATTAGCTACTGAGTCATATTTATCAGAAGGTGAGACACCCTCTGTACTTTGACATGATTCACTGGGGTAGCACTGGAAATCAAACCCCACTATATTTGCTATATTGTGCTCCTGAGATGCTGCTTGGCCTGCTGTGTTCATCCAGCTCCATACTTTGTTATCTTGGATTCTCCAGCATCTGCTGTTCCCATTATCTCTGCCCACCACATTCCTGCTGTTTCCGTCCACTTTTCACGGTGTTTCCGTACTTCTGTTCTTGAGTACTCATGACAACAAAACCTAATTCTAAAAGTCTAAAAAAAATGTGAGAACATTTAGTCAAATGATCCTGAGACTGAAAAGAAAATGCTCACTAGGTTTCTGGTCCTCGCTAGAAAATAACTTTAGTTACAAACAAATTTTATTTAACAGATGATGATGAGGAAATATTAATTGCTAATTTATAACCGTTTTAAATCCCCACCCTCCCTTCACAAATAGACAGAAAGATAGCCAAGCCATCGATATTAAATAGAACATAGAACATAGAACAGTACGGCACAGTACAGGCCCTTTGGCCCACGATGTTGTGCCAAACTTTTACCCTAAACCTAAGGTCTATATAACCTCCACCCCTACCTTATATTATAATCTAATAGCCACATAAATGCCCCTAATGAGGCCAACTCCACTACCCTCTCTGGCAATGCATTCCATGCCCTGACCACTCCCTGAGTAAAGAACCTACCTCTGATGGTTCCCCTATATCTGCCTCCACTCACTTTAAAACTATACCCCCTTGTAATAGCTACCTTCACTCTAGGAAAAAGTCTCTGGCTGCCTACTCCATCTATCTAAGCATGAAAAAGAAAAATCACAGGAACTCAGCTCAATAGCTTCAAAACTAACATTCAATTTCAGATCATCATCATCATAGAATTCCTACAGTGAGGAAGCAGACCATTCAGCCCATCAAGTTAGCAATGACCTTCTGAAGAGCATCCCATCCCGACCCATCCCCCTACCCTGCATTTCCCATTCATCACTGGGCGCTATGGAGAATTTAGCACGGCCAATCCACCCAACCTGCACATAGAACAGTATAGCACAGAACAGGCCCTTCAGCCCACGATGTTGTGGATCTTTGAACTGTGGGAGAAAATCTACGCAGATACAGGGAGAACGCGCAAATTCCACACAGACAGTTACTCGAGGGTGGAATCAAACATGGGTCCCTGGTGCTGTGAGGCACCAGTGCTAACCACTGCACCATTTGAAGTCCACAAGCTGCCATAGGATTGGAGATAACAAGGTGCAGAGCTGGACGAACACAGCAGGCCAAGCAGCATCAGAGGAGCAGGAAGGCCATTTGGAACCCAGTTCACTGGATAGCAAGCCCAGTGACAAATTACTGTAATAGCATGTCCCCAACCTTCAGAACAATGAAGTAGATCGTGTTCCCTACTGTGTGAGTAATAAGCATTCCTCAGGGAAATCTGGGGAAGGAGCTTCTGACAGAGAGCTTTGCATAGACTACCATTCAATGAGATTATAATACTGAACTCCCTTTTCTGCCTTTTTCCCCATAACCCTTGATCCCCTTCCTGATTAAAAATCTATCTCAGCCTTGAGCCTGCCCTGCCGCCATCCCATTCCAACACTTTTGTAATTAGTATTCAAAGAAAATGAACAATACATCATTGTTTTATTTAATGCCGCTAATTTTTCTGCGCAGTGCTATCTGTAAAATGCACTGATCTGGTTTCCAGGGTTAAACCTCACTGCCAGTATGATGCACACTGAATGTATCATGTCAGTTTGCTCATGTAACATAAACCATGAGTTCTTGTTGAGACAGATGTCCTGAACTTTATTTACAACACTGATACTGCTATAAATCTCAGACTGACACAAAGTCTGGGTTCTCTGCTGGTTGATATTACAGCTATATTAGATGACTGTAACACTACTTGTGGCTGAATAGCTGACTACTCACTGCACTGATTCCATCGCACTGAGCTGTGAAGGTGAGGCAAGGACCTATATATTATTGTGATGCATCTACCTGTCTTAAGGGCTCAGCGATTGTCTGGTCTGAAATCCATTTAAACATAGAGGATGCACTATATAATCCACTGAAGCTCCTTTTAAAACCACCTCCCAGGTCTTATGAAAAAAAAACCCTGCTGCGTGGAAAGAGGCCATTTTGCCCACTGAGTCCATACCAACCCTCCGAAAGATATCCCACCCAACCCCCACCATTTCCCATGGCCAATTCACCTAACCTACATATCTTTGGAAGTCAGGGGGAACCAGAGAACCCAGACGAAACCCACCCAGATGCAGGGAGAATGTGCAAACTCCACACACACTCACCCAAGGCTGGAATTGAACCTAGATTTCTGGCGCTGTGAGGTAGCTGTGCTGGCCACTGAGCCACTGTGCTACCCTAGGTCTAGGACCTTCACCACCCAGAAGGACCAGGGCAGCAGATGCTTGGTAATAGCACCACTTGCAAATGCCCCTCCAAGCCATCCTGACTGAATCACCGCACTGTCACCAGGTCAAAATCCTGGAACTGTCTCCTCAAGGGCATTGTGGGTCGACAGAGGCTCAAGAAGGCAGCTCACCACCACATTCTCTGGGGCAATAAGGGAAGGGCAATATTTAAACAAGTCACCAATCTTGTGAATGATTGAAAAGAAAGCCCAGGCCAATTGTAGATGATTGGTAATCTGACTCTGTTCCTCTGCTACCTTTCACTATGGAGCTGTTTAAAATTGTATTGGCATATCTCTCCTTAGCCAAGATGCACAGTTCTGCTCTTCTATTTAAAGATTAGGTAAGATGCAGAGTGGGAATACTAATGGGAACATTCTGGTCTGTATAAACTAGGCACTGATGAGTTAACTCTTTGAGATAGCTATGAATGGGCTGAATGGATCCACTAGGAGCTTGAAGAATGATTTTAAATTTTCTTTGACAAGCTGCAGCATCCTTTAACTGTGACCTTTGAGCTCTCTCAAATTCTCAGACTAAAGAAAGGAGGATTTGAAAGACTGATCGAGTGTCTGTAAAAATCTGTATGTAGACCCTGCAGATAATTTCATGTGTTCAAAAGTCATGGCTCACTTAGTCATAGAGTCATACAGCACAGAAACAGACCCTTCAGTCCAACTAGTCCATGCTGACCATAAGCCCAAACTAAACTAGTCCCACCTGCTTCCTCCTGGCCCACATTCTTCCAAACCTTTCCTATTCATATACTTATCCAAACGTATTTTAAATGTTGTAACTGTGCCCTCATCCATTACTTCCTCAGGAGATTCATTCCACACAAAATCCATCTGCGTAAAAAAACCGCCCATCACGTCTTTTTTAAATCTCTCCTCTCACGTTGAAAGTATGGCCACTAGTCTTGAAAACCCCCATCTTAGAGAAAAGACAACTACCATTAACCCTATCTATACCTCTTATGATTTTATAAACCTGTACAAAGTTACCTCTCAACCTCCTATACTCCAGTGAAAAAAGTCCCAGCCAATCCAGCCTTTCTTTATAACTCCAGCTTTCCATACCCGGCAACATCCTGGTAAATCTCTTCTGAACCCTCTAAAACTTAATAATATCCTTCCTGTACCTGGACGATCAGAACTGGAGATTTCATGGCCAGAGTGCATTTGACACACAACTGGTTGGCCCTGCTGATTATGCTTCAGTCTGATCAGAATTGTCAATGTGCCCCCACTAGCTTCAGATGGAAATTAACCTATTTAAAGGTTAATGTTGTGGAGCTTACTTTCTGTGGGCTAGAATCATTTTGAGGGGATTGCAAAACAAGGAGTCTCGAGAAAGGTGTTGTTAAGTGCATAAATACACAGAGCTCTAAAGACAGGTATCTAGACAATTAGGCAGCCAGCTCCATACACAACTAAATAAATTGTTGAATAGATTATCAAAATAATAGTTACAATTAAATAAACAGACAAGCAAATGGATTGACAGATAAATAGTTAAATTGATAGATCAAAAGGTGTGCAATATTATCAATAAGTTATTGAATTGCCATGGTCCACTCAACCCATCAAGTCTGTGCCAGTGCTTTAACTTGGTGCTAATCTCCTGTCTTTTCCCTGTAACACTGCACTTGTTTCTATGTTAAATAGCTTAATGTCTATTTAGCACAAAGCAACCACTTGATTATCAGCCTGTCCAGCATGTTAAATATCACTTCCTCTGCCACCGACGCTCAGCGACAGCAGTGTGTACCATGTACAAGATATGCGGCAGTGACTCACTAAGCCTCCTCTCAACAGCACCTTCCAAATGCGCGACCTCTAACAGCTCTATCCTAGCTGGAGAATGGGCTCACTTTGAGCCTGTTCACGCAGTGAGCCAGGAATTGTTAGTGAACCGTGGGCAGCTGTTGTTGGTAGACATCAATAAACAGCAGCTGTGCCTTCTCATTAATTCCTTTCCAACTGACTATCTGAAGAAAACATCGGGCAACAATCTGTGAAATGCTGGGATTGTGGAAATATCTCTGCCACAGTGAGGCTCCCCTGTCCCTTTCTTCAGTATGAGCACAGTCACAGTGTAGGATGCTCACTGCTCCCCATTATTGAACTATTGGTCCATCATTTACAGTGGAAAGGCCAAGGGGAGAAAAAACAGAGACTTTCAGAAACATGAGGATTTTTGACAGCTTAAATTAACAGAAATTGAGTTCAATAATAGAAGGATCAGTAACTGGAGGTCAGAGGTGTGAGGACTTTGGCAGAAGAAGTAAATTTGAGATGAAGGGAATTTGTCTTAGGCACTCTGGTGTTATATTTTGGAATGCAATGCCTTGAGGCAATGAAGAAAACTGATTCAGAGTAATTTCAGAAGGGAATTGAATCAATACTTTAAATAGGAAATGTTTGCAGGGCTACAGGGTGAAACCAGGGGAATGAGGCTAGTTGGATAGCTCTTTTCAAGAGCTTGCACAAGCTTGATGGGCCAAACAGCTTCATTAAGTGCTGTATAATTCCAAGGTTTATACTCAGCAACATTCTTCATAATGTTGTCCTAGCTATAAGGCAATTAGACCTTCAGGTCCCAACATTTTCATTTTGGGCTCCATTCCATATTATGGGGTGTTCACCTTGGTTTTGACATTCAGAAACTAACAGAAGGAGACCATTCAGCCTATCATTTTTTACAGCAGAGAGCGGCAGGAACTGGGCTGAAGTGAGGTCGGAGCAGAGAGGCTGTTGGGAAGGTAAGTGATTGCCATTTAAGTAGGTGTGTTCTACATCTAGTCTGGATGTAGGGTGTAAGTTGAATCAAGAGTTGAAATTGGCGTGTTGCAAAGATATTACTACAGTTGTTATGAGGGATTTCAACATGCGGGTAGACTGGGAGAATCAGGACGGTACTGGACAACAAGAAAGGGAGTTTGTAGAATGCCTCCGAGATGGATTCTTAGAACAGCTTGTACTGGAGCCTAGCAGGGAGGAGGCAATTCTGGATCTGGTGTTGTGCAATGAACCGGATTTGATCAGGGACCTTGAAGTAAAGGAGCCATTAGGAGGCAGTGACAATAATATGATAAGTTTTAATCTGCAATTTGAGAGGAACAAGGGACAATCGGAGCTGTCGGTATTGCAGTTGAATAAAGGGAACTATGGAGCTATGAGGGAGGAGCTGGCCAAAGTTCAGTGGTACAATACCCTGGCAGGGATGTCAGTGGAACAACAACGGCAGGTATTTCTGGATATAATGCAGAAGGTGCAGGATCAGTTCATTCCAAAGAGGAAGAAAGATCCTAAGGGGAGGCAGGGGCGGCTGTGGCTGAGGAGGGAAGTTAAGGACTGGTATAAAGATAAAAGAGAAGAAGTGTAACATAGCAAAGATGAGTGGGAAGCCGGAGGACTGGGAAGCTTTTAAAGAGCAACAGAAGATAACAAAAAAAGGCAATACGCAGAGAAAAAATGAGCTATGAAGGAAAACTGGCCAAAAATATTAAGGAGGATAGTAAAAACTTTTAGGTATGTGAAAAAAAATGGTTAAGACTAAAATTGGGCACTTGAAGACAGAAACAGGTAAATTTATTATGGGGAACAAGGAAATGGCAGAACGGTTGAATAGGTACTTTGGATCTGTCTTCACTGTGGAAGACACAAGCAATCTCCCAGATGTAATAGTGGCTGAAGGACCGAGGGTAATGGACGAACGGAAGGGTATTGTTATTAGGCAGGAATTGGTGCTGGATAGACTGTTAGATCTGAAGGATGATAAGTCCTCGGGACCTGATGGTCTGCATCCCAGGGTACTTAAGGAGGTGGCTGTAGAAATCGTGGAAGCATTGGTAATCATTTTCCAATGTTCTATAGATTCAGGGTCAGTTCCTGTGGATTGGAGGGTGGCTAATGTCCCACTTTTCAACAAAGGAGGGAGAGAGAAAACAGGGAATTATAGACCGGTTAGCCTGATGTCAGTGGTGGGAAAGATGCTGGAGTCAATTATAAAAGATGAAATTATGACTCATTTCAATAGCAGTAACAGGATAGGTCAGAATCAGCATGCATTTACGAAGGGGAAATCGTGCTTGACTAATCTTCTGGAATTTTTTGAGGATGTAACTATAAAGATAAACAAGGGACAGCCAGTGGGTGTAGTGTATCTGGACTTTCAGAAAGCCTTTGATAAAGTCCCACATAGGAGATTAGTGAGCAAAATTAGGGCACAAGGTATTGGGGGCAAAATACCGACTTGGATTGAAAATTGGCTGGCTGACAGGAAGCAAAGAGCAGTGATAAACGGGTCCATTTCGGAATGACAGGCGGTGACCAGTGGGGTCCCACAAGGTACGGTGCTGGGACCGCAGCTGTTTACAATATACATTAATGATATTGACGAAGGCATTAGAAGTAATATTAGCAAATTTGCTGATGACCCAAAGTTGGGTGTCAGTGTGAAATGTGAGGAGGGTGCTATGAGAATACAGGGTGACTTGGACAGGCTAGGTGAGTGGATGGATGCATGGCAGATGCAGTTTAATGTGGATAAATGTGTGGTTATCTACTTTGGTGGCAAGAACAGGAAGGCAGATTACTATCTCAATGGAGTCAAGTTAGGTAAAGGAGAAGCACAACGGGATCTAGGTGTTCTTGTCCATCAGTCAATGAAAGCAAGCATGCAGGTACCGCAGGCAGTGAAGAAAGCTAATGGCATGCTGGCCTTCATAACAAGAGGAATTGAGTATAGGAGGAAAGAGGCCCTTCTGCAGCTGAAAAGGCCCTGGTGAGGCCGCACCTGGAATATTGTGTGCAGTTTTGGTCTCCAAATTTGACGAAGGACATTCTTGCTATCAAGGGAGTGCAGCGTAGGTTCACGAGGTCAATTCCCGGAATGGTGGGACTATCATATGTTGAAAGATTGGAGCGACTGGGCTTGTACACACTTGAGTTTAGAAGGATGAGAGGGGGTCTGATTGAGACGTATAAGATTATTAAGGGATTGGACACTCTGGAGGCAGGAAGCATGTTTCTGCTGATGGGTGAGTCCAGAACCAGAGGACAGTTTAAAAATAAGGGGTAGGCCATTTAGAACAGAGTTGAGGAAAAACTTCTTCACCCAGAGAATGGTGGATATATGGAATGCTCTGCCCCAGAAGGCAGTGGAGGCCAACTCTCTGGATACTTTCAAGAAAGAGATGGATAGAGCTCTTAAAGCTAGTGGAATCAAGGGTTATGGGGATAAGGCAGAAATGGGATACTGATTGTGGAGGATCAGCCATGATCATAATGAATGGTGGTGCTGGCTTGAAGGGCCGAATGGCCTACTCCTGCACCTATTGTCTATTACCTATTGTCTATCATGACTGCACCAGCTCGTTGAATGAGCATTATTGTCTAGAACCGATCTCCTGCCTTTC
Organism: Stegostoma tigrinum; assembly: GCF_030684315.1. NCBI lineage: Eukaryota > Metazoa > Chordata > Chondrichthyes > Orectolobiformes > Stegostomatidae > Stegostoma > Stegostoma tigrinum. The sequence continues at coordinate 149,534,230 of NC_081355.1, read as the reverse complement.
CCCTGCATCCTGCCTTTATCTAAATAATTATCCAATGCCCTGAAGCCTGGTGTGCTGTCGTGTATTGCAGGGATCAATACTTGGTCCATTATTCTGTGCTGTACTGTTCTATGTTCTATGTTCTATTGCTTGTGATATTCATAAATGGTGTGGATGAGAACATGGGAGGGATGATCAGTGAGTCTGTACTTGACATAAATATTGGCCGGGCGATGAGGAGGATGGTGACAGGAAAATATAGACAGATTGGTCAGATGTTCAGACCAATGACAGATGGAATTTAACCATGATAAATGTGAGGTGATGCACTTTGGAAGAAGGAACAAGACAAGAGACAGGGCATGTGAAAGCTCAGAGGAGCAAAAGGAGCTTGGGGTGCTTGTCCATGGATCCCTGAAGGTGGCAGGACAGATTAATAGGGGTGCTAAGAAAGAATGCCCAGAGACATTTCTGAGGAAGAGTCACCGGACCAGAAACGTTAACTCTGATTTTTCTTTCACAGATGCTGCCAGGCCTGCTGAGCTTTTCCAGGCAAATTTGTTTTTGTTCCTGATTACAACATCCGCAGTTCTTTCGGTTTTTATTTAGTATTCCCTTCAGTACAACTCCTAACCTAATCTAGTCAACTGATTTGCCAGCATTTGGCCCATATGCTTCTGAGTCCTTCCTATTCATCTATTGACCCAGATGCCTTTTAAATGTGTTCTGCTGTGTGCTCTGTTTCACAGAGACATGGCTCACTCCTGCCATACCTTGACTGTGCCCTGTAAGCTGAGGGATTCTCCATACATCGCATGGACTGCATGACATCCTTGGGTAAGGCAGAAGGATATGCTTGCTGATCAACACGTCCTGGTGCTCAGACGTGGTGGCCCTGGTGAGTTACTGCTCCCCAGAACCAGAATACCTTACAGTAAATTCTGTCCCTACTATCTACTACTCGAGTTCACCTCCGCCATCTTGACAGCAGTCTACATACCACCCCAGGTGGATGGGAAGAATGCCCTGGATGAAATTTACATGGCCACATACACTCTGGAAACAAAATTCCCCTTATTCATTGTGACTGGCGACTTCAACCAGGCCAACCCCGAGAGGGCACTGCCAAAGTACCCACCATCGCTTCTCCTGCCCCATCAGAGGACCGAAAATCCTTGACCACTGCTGCACAGCCATCAAAGTTGACTACCGCCCCACGCCCCCATCCACACTTGGGATCCCACCACGGCGCTGTGTTCCTCCTCCCAGCTTACAAGCACCAGCTGAAATAGGAGGATCCTTTGCAGAAAGAAATACAAGGCTGGGCCAAGGCAGCGGGAGAGCGTCTCTGCGGCTGCTTGAAATCGGTGGACTGGACCTGTACAAGAGGTCAGCAGAAAATGTAGACAGACAAGGACTTCACTAACAAATGTGTGGAGGACTGTGTACCAAAGAAGTCAGTCCAGGTGTTCCCCAACCGGAAACCTTGGATGAACGGGGAAATCCACTGCTTCCTGAAGACCAGGTATGTAGTATTCAAGTCGGATGACCCAGACCTATACAGAGAATCCAGTTATGACACCCGTAAAGCCATTAGATAGACTCAATGGGTTGAAGTGCTTCTTCTGTACAGTCTGATATTGTGATTCTACGAATGTTCTCTTGAATGCCTCAACTGAACCTGCAACCACCACACGCACAGGCAATGAATTCCTTATCCCAACTACGTACTGTGAGAAAATGAAATGTTCTCACGTCACTCTTGCATCTCTTGCACATGACTTACAATCTAAAGCAGGTGGACTGCAGTGGATCAAGGTGGCAGCTCACCACTACCTTCACAAGGCAACCAGGGATGGATAATAAAATACTAACCAGCCAGCCATTGGCCATGAATGAATTAAAAAGAAATCCTCTAAATCCACACCTTCTCATTCATGTTCCTTTTACAGGTAGGAGTCCCTATTTACTCTGTTTTGCCCATTCTTATTTTGGAGAGCTCTACCAAATCTGCCGAGGATGGGAGACTTTAGTTGCATGGATAAATGAATGAATTTGGGCGTTTTTCCTTAGAGAAGAGAATGCTTAGAGGAGATTTTGTCGAGACATTCAGAATGATGATGGGTCTTGACAGACAATGCATTTCTCTTGGTGAATGGGTCAAGAGCCAGAGGGCTCCAACACAAGGTGATTGTCAATAGAACTTTAGTTAAGCCATGCTTGGAATATTGTGTTCGGTTCTGGTCACCACAGGAAAGGTTTACCAGGATGTTGCCTGGTATAAGGGATTTTGGCTATGAAGAAAGGTCGGCTAGACTGGGTGTGTTTGCGCTGGAACACAGGAGGTTGAGGGGACGACGGATAGAAGTTTAAAAGATTGTGAATGGCTCAGATAGAGTGGAAAGTATGAGGCTTTTTCCCAGGGCACAGGGGTCGATTACTAAGGGTCACACGTTCAAGGTGTGAGGGAGCAAGTTTAAAAGAGATATGCGAGGAGAACAGCATGTAGTTAAAGGAATAACATGCAGCTACCCTTAACTTCAGCCTCATGTTTAATAATGTTTAATTAACATTGGGCCATCTTCTGTCTAGGATGTCATGATATCCTGCATAGCTGGAGTTGTCTAGAACTGTACCAGTAGGAAGCAATGGTGGCTGTGAATATACGCACTCTACCCCAGATCAAATTTGATATTGTAAGGTGGTAACAGCAATTCGAACCTTTCCAATGGCAGTAGTGGGGTCTGCTGTCCTGTGCAAGATGACAGCTGCAGTGCAAGTTTTGACTAAAACACAGTAGGTCTGAATAATACTTAGCTCCATAAAACCCACAGACATCTGAGGAGAAATATTAGGGAAAGTTTCCAGTCAAAAAATTGCATGTGTAACATTCAATATTCAGTAACTTAAAAGGGCATGGAGCCTGTCAGTTTCTGTGCAAACTGTGCCCAGCAGCAAAGGAGCTGTAGCAGCACTCAACATGCCTCTGAAAGCTCGCATCCATTAGAACAGTGCAAAATGTTCAACTGTCTGGTGAAGACCAAACAGAGCCCCACCAAAGCTACAACAGGAATGATCCAACTCAAAGACTCGGGATATAGCAGTGGAAATTGGACACTGGATCTGAGTTAAATCCCTGACTGGAAAAGTGAAATATTTTGTCTTCAAAAGCAACATTCTAAGCTAAGAAGTGGAAAGAAGGCTCAAATTCTATATTAAGCAGGAAAACACTTTTATAATTGTTTAAAATACAAGGAGAAGCTGAGGGATGCATTTTTTTTTGTGAAGAAAGAACACTCATTAAGAAAATTGGGATAGCAGCTCAAACTGATTAACAAACCTGGAAAAAGTTGAAGGCGGGAGAAAAGTTTATTTAAGGGTTAAAAGAATTTTTATTGTTCACCTGAAATTATTGCTATGAAACACAAGGTCAGTGCAAAGCCATTTTTTTTCGATGTAACATGGCACAAAACGTTTAGAGAAGAAGTAGAATAAGGCGCTAATCCTGCATCTTTCATTAAGAAGAATGGAAAAATAGTCCAAAAATACAGAAATTACTAAAAATTGGCTAATTTTGGTGAGTACCACAGAGTTTTCATTTCGTGAACCCTAGAATCTTTTCTCTGCAGCTTGCCATATTAGCAATGCATACTGCCTTGGTTATGCCACGCTCATCTCATCTCCCCTCTTACTAGCAACATAAACACTGTCAGGAACTTACCTTAAACAAGCAACCATTCTACGTTACACAAAGATTTAACAGAAGAATCCACTTTTCTGGAGAACCTGTTGTCAGCATTATTAATGACCTTTGTGATTATGGTGATTGGCAATCAGAAATAGCTCAAGACAAAATTGTCACTGGAATTTCTGATATGTTTCTTTCAGGTATGTTACAAGCAAAAGAGGACCTTACCTTGGGAAGAGAAACCCCTGCGGGGCCTGCACCAGTGAAATGGGCTCCAAGCAGACACATGGCACCAGCGGAGCCAAGTTTGGGCCAATATGGCATCCAGTGGCACTGTTGGGGTGGTACCTGCTTTGGTGAGTTCTAGCAAGGAATCCTGTTGGTGAGGGTGTCAGTGGAGGCGAGGTGGCACCAAAGCGTGGGACACTTCCATTCCAGCGGTGGCAGCATGGCAAAAGGACTTGTGGCTGGCCACCAGCCCCAAGACCCATGATGGAGCACTTAACAAAAAGGACTGTAGAGTTGAACACATTCTCTTTATTTCTTTATTCTTCTGCCTTTCTATTCGAAGTTTTCGTTTATTTCTCCGTGTTATAAGATGGCAAAGGAGAGTAGCAACACTATACATCCCTTTTCACTGTATTTTTTTAACAAAAATACACATAACAATAAATAAATCAAGTCAATCAAATGTCCTTAAATGCTTCGATGCTAGAAATTGCTGTTCCAGATGTGGAGTTTTAAAAGATCCCATAAACAGAAGGATTTAATCACGCCATTGCAGCATGTGTTAAAGGTTTGGATATTTCTCGAGAACTTGCGAGATTCAAAACAAATGTTCAACCACAGAATGAATAATGCTAATGCCTGTAGAGCGATTAGCCCCTTACAACAAGCATCTTTGGAAGAAAGCCAGAATACCAAAACTTACTAACATGAAGATGAAATAATTTCGGGCAGGTTGAAGAATGCTGCTTCTTGAGCCAAAGTCTTGGATGTTTGGTATGGTTGAATAAACAGGAAAAGATGCAGGTAGTGGCGTGGGTAAGAATGAGGAAGAGGCTGGATGCCTAACTGAAGCATAACTTCTCTAGTCTCGCATTCAATTCTCTTGTAATTAAACATAACTTTATATTATCTTTCCTGATGACTTGCTCTGAATTCTGACTGCTCAGAGGATCTCGACATGGGGGAGAGTGACTTTACAGTGGAAACAAGATCACTGCAGGGTCACTGACAAAGGGAGTAATTTGATAGCTCTTTGAACGAGCTGACAGACTCACCATAAGCAGGTGGGACTCTACACGTATCACGCTTTTATGGTGAGGTGAGATGGAGGCGTCTGTGGGAAATTTAGGCTGTTGATATCTGATCTCTTCCTTTTATATATTTACTTGTGGGAGTTGGGCATCCCTAGCAGGTCCAGCACTTATTGCCCGTCCTCAGTTGTCCTTGAGAAGATGGTGGCGAGCTGTCTCCTTGAACCACTGCAGTCAATGTGCAGTAGGTTGACTCACAATGCTGTTAAGGCAGGAATCCAGGATTTTGACCTGAAGGGACAGCGATATATTTCAAGGTCAGAGTGGTGAGTGGCTTGGAAGGGAAATTGCGGGGGATGGTTTTCTCATGTATCTGCTGCCCCGTCCTTCTAGATGGAAGTGGTCTTCAGTTTGGAAGGTGCTGTCTGAGGATCTTTGATGAGTTTCTGCAGTGCATCTTGTACATAGTACATACTGCAGCTACTGAGCGTGGGTGGTGGGGGGGAATGGATGCTTGTGGATGTGATGCCAATCAAGCGGCTGCTTTGTCCTGGATGGTCTCAAGCTTCTTGAGTGTTGTTGGGGCTGCACTCATCCAGGCAAGTGGGGAGTATTCCATCACACTCCTGACTTGTTGATGTGGACAAATTTTGGTGAGTCAGGAGCTGAGCTGCAGAATTCCAAGGCTCTGACCTGCTCTTGTATTTAAGTGGCTAGTCCTTTCAGTTTCTAGTCAGTGGTAACCCCCAGGAATGTTGGCAGTGGGAGAGTCAGTGATAATATCGCCATTCATTCCAAGGGGCGGTGGTTAGATTGTCTCTTAATTGCAGTGGTCATTGTGTGGTATTTGTGCAGCATGAATGTTATTTGCCATTTTCAGCCCAAACCTGGACTTGCTGCATGTGAATATGGACTGCTTCAGTATCTGAGGAGTCACAAATGGTGCCGAACATTGTACGATCATCGGCAAACATCCCCAGTTCTGACCAGGCCCCTTCACTGCTTTCAGTTGTTTCAGATATCCCCATGATTCTGTTTGCACTGACACTGAACTTTGTTTCTCTGATCTGGAGTGATAACTTTTCAGAGAGCTTTCTTTAAAAATTATTACAGCGTTTCCTTTTGGTCACAAATAAACTACCAGACTTTCGAGGGAAGGATGGCCTGAAGGATTTATTGATCCTATTATTCCCACATTGCAACAATATTTAGGTGGACTCATTTCTCCCTGTCTGCTTTATCCTTTAATCTTCCAGCCCTGATTTATTCCCATTGCACATCACTCTTCCAGCTCCTTCCTTTCACTAACTTTATTCCCCAGGAGGAAAATGCCGATGTAGGTACGGACCAGATGAGGCAGAATTTTTTTTTCCCATTCAGTGAGATGTGATGAAAGGATCTTCTTGTATCACTGACCTGATCTCTTTTTGGAGATCACCCACTTTTCAATTGTGTGTTACCTGAAAGGAATAACTCTTTACTGCCTATTCTTTAGCAAATTATTCTGAAAGAGCCTGGGGTTTTGGGTGCGTTGTTTTAGCTCACTATCAATCTCTGCAATCCCAGCCTGTCCCACTACATCAATCACTATCGCCTTTACCCATTGGAGGGAATGCTCTTCCAGTTTAAATGTTGTAAGATAATTTAATACAACACCCTTCTATGATATGAACAGGGACTTTGAACAGCAGTGTAATGGGAGAACCACTGTCTGCAAGTTCCCTTTCGAATCACATGCCGTCGTTTCTCGAAGGAATATGAGTATCGTCCTGGAATTCCTTATTCTTGAGAAATATGAGCAATTGTTCATTGTCGCTGTAATGTTTGAACTTTCTGCTTTATTTCTCTATTTTCTCCTTAAAACTAAGGAAGTCCAGGATGTGTGACTTTTAGCCTTATATTGTATGCTTTATGCCATACTGTAGCTACTGCAATGTTTAACTTCTAACTTTGTTCTTTCTTCCCACCGTGTTCTTAAGATTCTGTTCCTAGGTATTTGCACGTAAGATTGTGCCTTATTTGGTGACATTACACACCTTTCACTGAACTGCTGTACTTTAGTACTTGAGTAGAAGTGGCAATCAAATATGGGAACTCCTTCATTGCCACTGGGTCAGTATCCTGGAATTTCCAATTCTTGGAGGCATATGAGCAACTGTTCCTTGTCGCTTGGTCAGTATCCCTTTTAAGTCCCTGGCTAATACCATTGCATGATCGTCATGCCAAAGAGTTTAGCAATTGAAGAAGAAAGATGACTACCACCACTCTCTCTGGGAAATTGGAACGGCCAAGGAAACCTTGCCACACTGTTGATATTTCTTGATAAATTCAATCTTATCAACCCACTCTAGTGACATTCAAGGGTCTGGCCCAAGTGCTGGAAAGTGGGGCTGGTATAGATGTGTTGGCGCAGACTTGATGTACCGAAGGGTGTCTTCTGTGCTGAATGACTCTATGTCTCTATGACTTCCAGGCTGGACATACACCTGAAACACTTCCCTTCCCCCACTCTCTCTCCTTCCAGTTGCATTCTTCAAAATTGTCAAACTCAAAGTTACCATCAATTAATCACAGCTTAAAGAAGAAGACATAGAATGCTGGAGAAACACGGCAGCTCTGGTAGCTCTGTGAAGAAAGACATGTAGTTAACATTTTGAGTATGATATGACCCTCCTTTGGAAACTTTGGTTTCTCTCTCCACAGGGTTAAAGTTACTTCAAGTTTGCAGCATTTTGCTATTTTCCTGAACAGCTTGTTCAGAAATGTTATTATACACCACTGGGTACAATTGGAACTCCTGATCCAGGGGACATTATCACTGTATCACAAAATATATATGGAATGCTCTGCCCCAGAAGGCAGTGGAGGCCAAGTCTCAGGATACTTTCAAGAAAGAGATGGATAGAGCTCTTAAAGATAGTGGAATCAAGGGTTATGGGGATAAGGCAGGAACAGGATACTGATTGTGGATGATCAGCCATGATCATAATGAATGGTGGTGCTGGTTCGAAGGGCCGAATGGCCTACTTCTGCACCTATTGTCTATTGTCTATTGTCTAAAAGCTTACTTGATCATGATAACTGATGCACTGGAATGTTAGAATCCCTGCAGTGCAGGCAGAGGACATTTGGCCCCTTGAGTCTGCACCAATTCCCTGTAAGCCTCAAACCCTACATTTACCATGGTTAATCCATGTAGCCTGCACATCCCTGGACACTAAAGGACTGTCTTTAGTGTGACCAATCCAACTAGCCAGCACATCTTTGGACTGTGCGAGAAAATCGGAGCAGCCGAATGCAGACACGGGAAGAATGTGCAAACTGTACCTGGGTTCCAGGCGCTGTGAGGCAGTAGCACTATCCACTGAACCAGTGTGCCACCCCAGTACATTAACATTGTGTGGTATTTTGCTTTTAACCATGGCTTCTTATTTACTGCACATTCGATCATGTTCTTCTGAAAGTAGCATTGCAACTGTTGGCCCTTCCATAATTCAATAATTAAAAAAATAATTCTCAAGTTTAAGATGAAGTTTTCAATCTCTGGGCTGTATTGAAAAATGATTCAGATGATGCAGTCGTAATATCTTAACTTCTCTTGGCTTCCTAATGGATCAACTGAATGAGGCATGTGCTTGAGCAACACCAGAGCAGGCCATAACCAGAGGGCCATTATACATGAAACGGAATTTGGCCATTCAGCCCATCGAGACTGCTCCACCATTCGATCCTGGTTGATACATTTCTCAACCCAATTCTCCTGCCTTCTCCCCATAACCCTTGATCCCCTCATTTCAAAAACCTATCTTTCGCTGTCTTAAGTACATTCAATGACTTGACCTCTACACCTGCTGAGCTTTTCCAGCAATTTCTTATTTTATTTGATATTTAAGACACATCCTGAATGTTTGGTGAAAGGAGGGAAGTGAAAGAGGAGGAGAGAGGTAGTGAGATGTAGGGAAGGGGGGATCTCGAGAGCTTAGGACTCAGATAGCCTTAGTCATAGATGGCAATCGAGGAAATGGGGTAAAATTGGGATGGTGAGGTGATGACAACTGGAAGATCTCAGGAATTTAAGCAGAACCTGGGGCTGAAAGAGGTAGCAGGCCTGAGGAAGGATTTGAACATGAAGAAGCGAAAACCCTTGTTTCCCTGAATTAATCCAACAAGATGCCTTTTCACATTCATAATTTCTATAAGATAGCAATGGATTCTTTCTCCTTTCTCCCACACATTATAATGCACAGAGGCAGATAATAATGTAAATAACGTATTCGGTTGCAGATTTAAAAATGGAACTCCTTAAATGGTTGGGTGAAAGGATACTATGTTTTCAAGGCATTGTGTTCACATGCAACATAATGTTCCCAAGGTAGCTTCCATTGAAATGTGTTGCCAAAATATTCAGATGTTACTTCATTTGCAATACCCACAGTCCCAAGGTCATTTGCTTTATCTGTCTCTCTCAGATAGAGCAGCTTGCGGGATTGCATTGTGGAAGTGCTTCAACACAATTCCTTTCTCTCAGGCAATGCTTTGAATTTAAAATTCCCACCTTTGCCTTCAAACTTCTACACAGCCCTGTTCTTCCCTGTCTTCATTACCACCTAAAGCCCTCAAGGCATCTAGAATCATAGAATCCCTACAGTATGGAAGCAGACCTTGCAGCCCATCCTAAATGCACCCCCTTTAGACCCATCCTCATAATCCTACATTTCCCATGGCTAACCCACCTAGCCTGCACATCCCTGGATGCTATGGGGCAACTTAGCATGGCCAATCCACCTAAACAGCACATCTTTGGACTGTGGAGGAAACCCGAGCATTCAAAGGAAACCCACACAGAGAATGCACAGACGTCATACAGACAGATGTCCAGTGGTGGAATCGAACTTGGGTCCCTGGTGCTGTGAAGCAGCAGTGCTAACCCACTGAGCCTCCGTGTCATTCTTCCCTCATCCTGACCTTTTGAGTGTCCCAGATTTTAATTGCTCTGCTGTTGCTGGGTGGTCCGTCAGCTGCCAACTGCCTCATTAACATAGAAACTTGGAATATCAGACGCAGGAGTAGGCCATTCGTCCCTTCAAGCCTGCTCCACCGTTCAATATGATCAAGGCCGATCATCCAACTCAGAACCCTGTTTCTGTCTTTTTTCCCCTTTGATCCTTTTAGCCCTAAGAACTCGATGTCATTTATTCCTGAAAACACTTAATGTTTCGGCTTAACCTGCTTTTGTGGCAGAGAATTGCACAGCTCCCCACTCTCTGGGAGAATAAACTTCTCACCTTCTCAGTGCTAAATGGCCTACCCCATTTCCTCAAGCTGTGTCTCTGGTTCTTGTCTTCCCAGTAATCAAGAACATCTTCTCTGTCGAGCCCTGTCATAAGTTTAAACATCTCTATGAGATCCCCCTTTATTTTTCTAAATTCCAGTGAATACCGTCCTAACCGATCCAAACTCTCTTCATACGACAGTGCTGCCCTCCCAGGAATCAGTCTGGGAAATCTTTATTGCACTCTGTTTGTAGCCTGAACACACTTCCTCAGTTAAGGCGGTCAAAACTGCACACAATACGCGAGATGTGTTCTCACCAGGGTCCTGTAGAATTGCAGCAAGACAGCCCTGCTTCTGAATTTGAATCGTCTCACTATGAAGGCCAACATATTTTCACTGCCCACTGCATCTGCATGCTTACCTTCAGTAATATTCCCCTGAATTCTCTACTTCCTATCAGGCACTGCTTAAAACATAACTATTTAAATCCTTTGGTTGCCTGTTTTGATATCTTCTCAAATAACATGAAATGCAAAGAGAAATTGCTCGACAAACTCAGCAGGTCTGGGAGCATCTGTAGAGAAACAAAAACAGTGCTAAAGTTTCAAGTCCAGCATGGCTTTTCTTCAGAACTCAGGAACTTGACAGCGTAGATGCTGAGAGGTTGTTTCCCCTTGTGGGCAGTCTGAGATCAGAGGGCAGAAGCTCAGACCAAAATAGTTGCACATTTAAAATAGGGATGTTGCCAGGGTTGGAGGGTTTGAGCTATAGGGAGAGGCTGAACAGGCTGGGGCTATTTTCTCTGAAGCCTCAGAGACTGAGGGGGTGACCTTATTGAGGTTTATAAAATCATGAGAGGCATGGATAAAGTGAATGGTCTTTTCTCCAGGGTAGGGAAGTCCAAAACCAGATGGCGTAGGTTTAAGATGACAGGGGAAAAATGTAAAAAGGATCTAGGAGTAACTGTTTCAAGCAGAGGATGGTGTGTGTATGGATTAAGCTGCCAAAGGAAGTGGTGGAGGCTGGTACAGTTACAGCATTTAAAAGGCATTTAGATGGGTACATGAAAGGAAGGGTTTAGAGGGATATGGGACACATACTGGAAAACGGGACTAGATTAATTTAGAATAACTAGTCGGCATGGACAAGTTGGACTGAAGGGTCTGTTTCCATACTGTGCATCTCTGTGACTCTATAGTCCATGAGGAGGAATTTCTTGTCCGAGAGGGTAATGAATTGATAGAATTCTTTACCACAGAGGGCTGTTGAGGCTGGATCATTTGTACATTTTAGGCTGAGGTAGATAAATTTTCAATCAGGAAGGGGATGAAAGTTTATTGGGAATATGCAGGAAAGTGGAGTTGACGATTATCAGATCAGCCACGATCTCATTGAATGGCAGAGTGGGCTTGATAGGCTGAATGGCCTACTTCTGCTCCTACGCCTTATGGTCTTCACTCAAGTTCCCCTCATGTGGCGTGTGCCAAATTTTGTTTGTTAACGTTCCTGTGAAGCCCATCTGGATGTTTAATTTACTATAATAAAGGTCCAATGTAACTGTGTCTCTGCCAGGTTTGAAGGTAAGGGGTGGGGAGCAGGATTGTATTGTATGACTGCCATATGAATGTAATCTTCAGTTGTGTGCTAAGTGATGGGAATGCATCAGAATCACAGCATATGGGATATGGAAGGGCTAGGCCAAGTAATATTGATTTGAGTAACACTGGCAGCTGTGAATTAGCAGGAGATTTGGTATGCCCAGTCTTTATACACTGAAAGTCCAAATTTATATTCAAATTACTGCCGCACACAAAAAAAATTAACCCCACTGAAGTCTCAGCAGGTGACTAATGCAAATCCGTGCCTTTTTCAGTTTCCTACAGTCTAATATTTTTGCAGGAAGAGGAATCTTATCAATCAGCAAGGCTCCTGGGCTTAGTTTTTGACAAAGGAGACCAAAGCCACTCACACAGGGTCAGAAATAGTTGGAGAAGCTCGGCAGGTCTGGCAGCATCCGTGAAGTTTCTGAGGAAGGGTCACTCGATCCGAAACGTTAACTCTGATTTCTCTCCACGGATGCGGCCAGACCTGCTAAGCCTTTCCAGCAATTTATCTTTTTGTTTCTGATTTACAGCACCCTCGGTTCTTTTGGTTCCCACTTATGCAGAGGCAGTGGCACGGCTCGGTGATTGAAGCAGAGCAGAAACAGAGAGGATTTCTCCTTAGTGGAAGCATCAGTGACCAGGTTGTGTAGTTTCAACATGAGGGGCAGGAGGTTTAGAGGGGATGTGAGGAAGATCTTTCACACTGAAAGGGTGGTGAGAATCTGCACTCACAGCCTGCAAGAGTGGTAGAGGCAGGAAACTCATAAGCAGCCAGTGAGCACTTGCTACAACAAGGCATACCCAATGCTATAAGCCAAGTCCTGGAAAATGGGATTGGAATGTTTGTTTATGACTGGCGTTGACTCAATGGGCCGAAGGGACTTTTTCTGTAAGACAGCAATGACTCTATGACTGTCTTTTTTTAAAGAATGGGTAAGTGGTTGGAGGATAGGGTGAGCAAGAGATAGAGAGACAATGGCAGGCTAGTGGGACTTGGACTCTTTCTTCAGAAAGGGATAAACATTAACATGAGCTGGTTGTGCCAAATGGTATCTTTCCATCTGTAATCTCCATATAATTCTCTGTCAATGATTTCAGCCAGGGCCCTATTTGGAGTGCTGCAATTAGTTTTATTGTCCAATGGCCAGGAAAGAAAAGCTTCAGCCAAGTCCTTGCTTCTGATTATTATCTGTTGATCCATTTCCAGAAAGTGAGTGTGTGTGTGCATGTGTGTGTTTATTGATGTCAGGCTACAGCTCTTCCTGAACTGAACATAGAACATAGAACATTACAGCACAGTACAGGCCCCTTCGGCCCTCGATGTTGTGCCGACCTGTCATACCGATCTGAAGCCCATCTAACCTACACTGTTCCATGTATGTCCATATGCTTGTCCAATGACGACTTAAATGTATCTAAACTTGGCGAATCTACTACCGTTGCAGGCAAAGCGTTCCACTCCCTTACTACTCTCTGAGTAAAGAAACTACCTCTGACATCTGTTCTATATCTTTCACCCCTCAATTTAAAGCTATACCCCCTCGTGCTCGCCGTCACCATCCTAGGAAAAAGGCTCCCCCTGTCCACCCGATCTAACCCTCTGATTATTTTATATGTTTCAATTAAGTCACCTCTCAACCTTCTTCTCTCTAATGAAAGCAGCCTCAAGTCCCTCAGCCTTTCCTCGTAAGACCTTCCCTCCATACCAGGCAACATCCTAGTAAATCTCCTCTGCACCCTTTCCAAAGCTTCCACATCTTTCTTATAATGTGGTGACCAGAACTGTACGCAATACTCCAAGAGCGGCCAGACCAGAGTTTTGTACAGCTTCACCATAACCTCTTTGTTCTGGAACTCGATCCCTCTATTAATAAAAGCTAAAACACTGTATGCCTTCTTAACAGCCCTGTCAACCTGGGTGGCAACTTTCAATGATCTGTGTACATGGACATCGAGATCTCTCTGCTCATCTACACTACTAAGAATCTTACCTTTAGCCCTGTACTTTGCCTTCCGGTTACTCCTACCAAAGTGCATCACCTCACACTTGTCCGCATTAAACTCCATTTGCCACCTCTCAGCCCAGCTCTGCGGCTTATCTATGTCCCTCTGCAACCTACAGCATCCTTCGTCACTATCCATAACTCCACCGACCTGCTCCACTTGATAACTTGAGCTACAATACGATTCCAACTCCGAGGTAGAGGCTAGAGTCACTTCAAAGTTCACCGCCAGCCTTCGAGTAGAATCTGGAAGGAATGCTTGAGGCGAGGTCTTTGGGGTAAGATGTTAAATCTCTATCCTCTCAAGTGGATGGATAAAAGTTGACCCTCATCCCATGACACTACATTGAGAAAGGCAGAAACATCCTGGTCAAAATTCATTCCTCAGCTTGCACTGACAAATTCATCCCTATAGGTAAAGTCACCATAGTTCTACTGAAATTGGGGAGATGCATCTGGTGGTGGTTTAACCTAGAGGGCACCATGTCTCAGGTGATGGGAACATTTGAAAAGAAGCAGTCCTTCATAACAACTCCAGGCAGAAGCAGGGTTTGAACCCACACTGTTGTTGACAGCTACTACGTTAGAAACCAGCTGTCCAGCCAACTGAGCTAAAAGACTGACCTGAGATCATGTCGTTACACTGGACTGAGGTAGTGAGGTGTAGTTGCTGCTGCTAAGCCCCGATGACAGGAGTGACACAGGATTGGTGATAAGCTGAGGTGAGAGACGAGTGGATTTTATGGAAATGGATTGGGAGGCCCCTGTAAAACATTGGTGGAGAGCATCAGAAGGACAGCCTGACATCAGTTGTCAGAACGTCTCAAAATAGCAGCCACTGGTGAGGCGCAACTACACCATTAATCCAAATAACAGGCCAATTAGTGGCCATCCCCAGCCCTGTTGGCATTTTCCCAATAATAGGACAGGCTCATACTGTACAGCAGGAAGCCCATTTAGACACCCAAGCTGGCTTCTGGGGAAGGAGACTTCCCAAGCCACTCACTATTCTGACTTGGGAATATATCACCATTCCTTCACTGTCACTGAGTCAAAATCCTGGAATTCCTTTCCTAATGGCATCGTGGGTCAACCCACAGCAGGTGAACTGCAACAGTTCAAGAAAGCAGCTCACCCCCACCTTCTCAAGGGGCAACTAGGGACGGCCAAGAAATGCTGGCCAGCCAGTGACACCCGCATCCCACAAATGAATAGAAAAAAAAACCCAGAGGCAATGACAAGTGTTGTGATTCCAATGCCAATATTGGGGAGCTCACATCTTCTACGCCACGTCCTTGGTCCACCTAGCTCCCTGCACCATCAATAGAGTGTCTTCAATGATAAAGTGTGAAGCTGGATGAACACAGCAGGCCAAGCAGCATCTCAGGAGAACAAAAGGTGACGTTTCGGGCCTAGACCCTTCATTATCACTAATAGAGTGTCTTCCCCAACTTTCAAGGGCACCTCAACATGGAGGTGGCCTCTTCCTCTCACCACAGCTTGCTCAGTGCCACTAAAATTCCTGATGCATCAGATGGTTCATTGGGCCAGCAGTTCCAACAGAAAGGACTGGCATTGGCATCTTTATTTAACCATTGTTGCTGGTAATATCCTGCCAGGGTTTGAAAGTGGGAGAATTTGGGATGGGTGTAATATGGTTGGGCTGAATGGACCCTGAGCATGCTTTAGGTTCTCTGCTGCTTCTGGGACTTTGTTGTGGGAAGGTTTGAGGCCAAATTTCCTGTGAGACACAATGACAACATTTGCAAATTACTTCATTAAGCCCTTTGGGATATCCTCACGTCACAACAGATGCCATGTCACTGCAATTCTTTCTTGTGTTTATTCTTCCTCTTGCATGTTTCCGAGTCACCTTTGTTGTGATGAGGCTCTGCACAATAATGTCGCTTCCTCCTTCAGAAGGAAAAGGGACTTAAAAACACAAAAACATCAGAAATAGGAGCAGGCATTTACCATTTGGCCCTGTTCTATCACCATTCTATATAATCATGCCTGCTCTTGGGTTTAATTCCACTTTCCCATCTGCTCCCCACATCCCATGATTCCCCAATAGCCCAAAGCATCTGTTTACCACCACCTTACATATATTCAGCCATGGACCATCCACAACCTCCTGGAGGAGTGAAGTCCAAAGATTCATAATAATTGGAGTGAGGACATTTGTCCCAAATGACTAGCTCCTTATCTCAAAATGTTTTCTCATGTTCTGGACTTACAAATCAGAGGAAACGATTGCTCAGCTTCTACCCTTCTTTATTTCAATTTGATCACCCCTCATTCTACTAAATTCCAGTTAGTAGAAACTCAATTTGTTTCAGCCTTTCACTCTAGCAACAGGCGGTAGGCTATTCAGTCCCCGTGAATCTGTCCGGCCATTCAATAAGATCATGGTTGAACTGTGGCCTAACTTGATATTCCTGCCTTTGTCCAATATCCCTTTGCTTAATAAAAATTCCTCTATTCCAGGTTTTAAATGAACTGATACAGCATTCACTGCTGTTTGTGGAAGAGACTTCCAAACCTCTATCATCATTTGTGTGAGGAAAACCCTCTCATTCCAGAAACCAACATTTGAACTTCCATCGTACTGCTTCCAATGCAAGTATAATTTTCTTTAAACATGGAGACACAGTACTTGAGATGTGTTTGCACCAAAACCCAATTAGCTGCAGCAAGACTTCCTTGTTCTTCTACTTCAGTCCATTTGCCATAAAGACCATCATTTGGTTTCCTGTTGCTTGCTAACTTTCTTTATGCAATCATTAAAACTGTACAGCATAGAAGCAGGCCATTTGGTACATCAAGTTCACACTAACCCCTACCCCCTCCCTCGAAGAGCATCCCACCAGACCCATCCTTCTACCCTATCCATGTAACCCTGCATTTCCCATGGCTAATCCAGCTAATTTACACGTCTTTTGACTATGGGAGGAAACCAGAACACCCAGAGGACACCCACGCAGACTCAGGGAGAACATGCAACCTCCACACAGACAGTCATTCAAGGGTGGAATTGAACCCAGGTCCTTGGTGCTGTGAGGTAGCAGTATTAACCACTGAACCACCATGCCACCCTATTTCATATACATGTTATATAGAACATAGAACAGAGGACATTACAGCACAGTACAGGCCCTTCGGCCCTCGATGTTGTGCCGGCCTGTCATACCAATCTGAAGCCCATCTAACCCACACTATTCCATGTATGTCCATATGCTTGTCCAATGATGACTGAAATGTACTTAAAGTTGGTGAATCTACTACCGTTGCAGGCAAAGCGTTCCATTCCCTTACTATTCCCTGAGTAAAGAAACTACCTCTGACATCTGTCCTATATCTTTCACCCCTCAATTTAAAGCTATGCCCCCCTCGTGCTCGCCGTCACCATCCTA
Organism: Stegostoma tigrinum; assembly: GCF_030684315.1. Lineage (NCBI taxonomy): Eukaryota > Metazoa > Chordata > Chondrichthyes > Orectolobiformes > Stegostomatidae > Stegostoma > Stegostoma tigrinum. The sequence goes on along the minus strand of NC_081355.1, from coordinate 149,517,010 downwards.
GGAAAAAGGCTCTCCCTATCCACCCTATCTAACCCTCTGATTATTTCATATGTTTCAATTAAGTCACCTCTCAACCTTCTTCTCTCCAATGAAAACAGCCTCAAGTCCCTCAGCCTTTCCTCGTAAGACCTTCCCTCCATACCAGGCAACATCCTAGTAAATCTCCTCTGCACCCTTTCCAAAGCTCCCACATCCTTCTTATTATGCGGTGACCAGAACTGTACACAATACTCCAAGAGCGGCTGGACCAGAGTTTTGTACAGCTGCAGCATAACCTCTTGGTTCTGGAGCTCGATCCCTCTATTAATAAAAGCTAAAACACTGTATGCCAACTTCCAAGGATATACCCTAACAACTCTGAAAATGAACGTTTATAAATTTAATCAGAAATAATGGGAACTGCAGATGCTGGAGAATCCAAGATAACAAAGTGTGAAGCTGAATGAACACAGCAGGCCAAGCAGCATCTCAGGAGCACAAAAGCTGACATTTTTGGCCTAGACCCTTCAGTAGAAAAGGCGGATGGGAGAGGATTCTGAAATAAATAGGGAGAGAGGGGGAGGCAAACTGAAGATGGATAGAGGAGAAGATAGGTGCAGAGGATAGTATGGGTGGGGAGGTAGGGAGGGGATAGGTCAGTCCGGGGAGGACGGACAGGTCAAGGGGGCGGGATGAGGTTAGTAGGTAGGAAAGCTTCCAGATTTCTAACTAATCTTTTCCGAAATGGAACCTGCATGAACTAAACATTTCTACTCAAGTAGCTGTGTTTTTGATGAACGGTCCAAAACTCCTGTAAGAAGATAAGCAATATTTTCTTCTGACACCAGAAAAGCATTAGAGATAATGGGAACTGCAGACGCCAGAGAATCCAAGATAATGAAATGTGAGGCTGGATGAACACAGCAGGCCCAGCAGCATCTCAGGAGCACAAAAGCTGACGTTTCGGGCCTAGACCCTCTGATCTGATGAAGAATCTAGGCCCGAAACGTCAGCTTTTGTGCTCCTGAGATGCTGCTGGGCCTGCTGTGTTCATCCAGCCTCACATTTCATTATCTAGAAAAGAATTAGAGACAGTTTAAGAGAATAGGCAACTAGATGGCTCTGCACAATAATGTTGCTTCCACCTGCAGAAGGAAAAGGGATTTAAAGACACAAAAAACATCAGAAATATAATGTCAGGAATTGGGACGTTATGCATTTTGGATGCTATCAAAAATCCAAGTGGTTCTCAGAAGTTACATAAAATTTAAAGAGTAGATATGGAGGGGGACTACATTTGGGCTTGAAGTTCTTTTAATAGTTGGTGTTGGGAACTAAGTTGAAAACCTTGTTTTGTTGTGTGTTTTTCTGAACTGGCTTTTAAAAGAAAATGATTTACAAGCTTTCTTTTGTTTTCTGAATAATAAACTTCTGTTCCATTGTTAAAGAAAATCTGAAGCCTCATCTGAATACGTCTCAGAGGCTGATCACCACATTAAATACCAAAAGATAAACTAGAATAAAGCAAGGTACTGTGGAGGCTGGTGATCTGTAATACAGAAATTGCTGGAGAAAATCAGCAGGTCTGGCAGCCTCTGTAGATAAAGAAACAGATAATATTAGTTAATAATAGTTATTATATCTAAATATTAGATAATAACAGTTAATATTTCAAATCTAGTGACTGTTCTTCAGAATTGTGTAAAAAAAATTCCATCAGGCCAGGTCCCATTATGGGATCTCAGTTGATCAGCTGGGATCATAGCAAATATATCTTGAATACATTTTAAAACCTTTCCCTTGATCTCTTCAACAGAGTTGCAAAGTGGATTGTTAATAATGAAGGCGCAAGTACAAATCCACTAGCTTTAGCTTGGAACTTCACAATGCACTGATTCATAGAATAAAATCCCAACAAACACACACTGACTCTCTGAAGAACATCCCACTCAGACCCCAACATTTCTCATGGCCAAACCACCTAATCTACACATCCCTGGGCACTGCACATAGTTGATCATAGTCAATCCACCTAACCTGCATATCTTTAGACTATTGGAGGAAACTGGAACACCCAGAAGAAACCTATACCAACACAGAGAAGAATGTGCAGACTCCACTCAGGCAGTCACCTGAGGGCAGAATTGAACCTGGGTCCCTTGTACTGTAAGGCAGTGGTGCTAACCATCGAGCCACCATACTGTCCCAACTCACTGCTCACTGCTTATCCCTACTCACTGCTTCCTGTCTTTTAACCAATCCTCTGGATAATATATCACCCCAATTCCAACAGCCATTACCTTGTTCATTAATCTCTTCTGTAACACTTCATTGAATGCCTTTTGGGCATCTAAGTCTAAAGTTCTCTTTATGGACGCTACTAGATGGTTCCTCAAAAAATTTGGATGAGTTTGTCAAAGGCGATCTTGTAACACAACACTGGATCTGTCCGATCACATTATAATTTTCTAAAGGCATTAAGCTTGCCTTAATACTAGATTCCAATATTTTACCCATGATTGGGGATAGGCTAATTGGTCTGTTGTCCCATTCATTCCCTCTCCCTTCTTTCTTGAACAGTAGTGTTACATTTGCTAACTTTCAAACTTCTGGAACCATTTAAAATTCTAGGGAATTTCACATGTGCACAAATATATGGTCCTCGAGCAGGAATAGACCAATCTGCCGCTGGAACCTGATTTGCCATCCAGAATTCATTCAGGAAGATGGTGGCCTAGTGGAATTATCACTAGACTGTTGATCTAGAGACCCAGGTAATGTTATGGGGACCTGGGCTTGAATCGTGCCATGGCAGATATTGGAGTTTGAATGAAGTCTAACGGTGACCAATTGTCAGGGAAAAAAAACCCATCTGGTTCACTAATGTCCTTTAAGGGAAGGAAATCTGCTGTCTTTATCTGGTCTGCCCTACATGTAACTCCAGACCCATACCAACGTTGTAGATTCTTTAACTGCCCTCTGGGCAATTATGGATGGCAGCAAATGCACATGATTGCTCCATATTCCTGCCTCCCTCAACAATTCTGCTCCCCCACAGGTTGGCGCAACATCGAAGGCCGAAGGGCCCGTTCTGCGCTGTACTGTTCTATTTTCTATTTTCTATGTTCTATGTTTGCCTATCGCCAATCTCTACCTCTGCCTTAAAAACTTTCAAAGTCTCTGCTTTCAAATTTTTTAATTAACAAAACTCCAAAGAATCACAAAATAAATTCTCCACATCTCCGCTTGAAATAGGAAACATTTTACTTTCAAGATTTTCCCTAGTTCCAATTTCTCCCCAAAAGAGGAAGCATCTTTTTCATATTTACTCTGTCAAGACTCCTCAGGATCTTATGTGTTTCAATCAAGTCATGTCTTAAGCTACTAAACTTCAGTGGATACAAGCCTAGCCTATCAAACGTTTCCTCTTAAGATAACACGCCATTCCAGGTATTAGTCCAATAAACCTTCTCGGAACTGCTTCTAATGCAATTACTTCCTTCCTGAAATAACATGATTAACGCTGCACTCAATACTCCAGATGCATTATCACCAGCGCCCTGTATAAATGAAGCATTAGTTCTGAACTTTTGCATTCAATTTTTAAAATTGTTTTTATTCATTCATGAGATGTGGGTATTGGTAGCTGAGCCAGTATACATATATATAAACTGTCCCCAGTTACCCTTGAGAAGGAGGGGGTGAGCCGCCTTCTTGAACCGCTGCTGTCCATCTGTTATGGGTTGACCTGCAATGCCCTTAGGGAGGGAATTCCGGGATTTTGACCCAGCGACAGTGAAGGAACGGCGATACATTCCCAAGTCAGGATGGTGAGTGGCTTGGAGGGGAACTTGCAGGTGGTGATGTTCCCATGTACCTGCTACCCTTGTCCTTTGAGTTGGAAGTGGTCGTGGGTTTGGAAGGTGCTGTCTGAGGATATTTGGTTGTCACAGTATTTCCAAGAACAGTGAGTCACCATTGATGTTTTTCCGCGTTCACCCCGGCTCATTGGCTTTAGTCCATTCAAGAGCGAAATCAGGAAGCATGAAGGATGGTGAACATTTGGAATTCTGTTTCCCAAAACCAGTGGACACCAGTTCCATTGGAGCTTGGATTGTGTTCCCTTGGGATAGGTAAATGAGGAGTGCTCTTATCAAGGCAAGTTGCATTGAAAGAATTTTGTTGGGTAGATCAATAGAGCCTACTTCTTCTGGATGAATCAAGAAACAAGTGTCTCATTGAAATCAGCAAGAATATCATTGAGTGGGATGTATAACTATACTAGAAGCTCAGTGGTAGTGTCCTTTCCTCTGTGCTAGAAAGTCTGAGTTCAAATCCCACCCACTCACGAGGTATATCATTGCACACCTACACAAGTTGATTAAAATTATTTACAATAGTGTACCATCAACTCACTGATTCCCACTTTGCAGAATTGGTTCAGCCGCTTTTGGAATACTGCATTATATTACAGTCTCCTTGCTATAGGAAGGATGTTGTGAAACTTGAAAGCGTTCAGAAAAGAGTTAAAAGAGATGTTGCCAAGATTGGAGGTGATGAGCTGTAGGGACAAGCTGGGGCTATCTGCCCTGGAGCGTCGGAGGTTGAGGGGTGATGTTACGGAGGTTTATAAAATCATGAGGGGGCGTGGATAGGTTGAATAACCACGGTCTTTCCCCCCAGGATAGAGGAGTCCAAAACTAGAGGTTATGGGTTTAAGGTGAGAGGGGAAAGATTTAAAAGCGACCTGAGGGGCAGCGTTTACATGCAACATGTGTATGGAATGAGCTGCCAGAGGAAGTGGTGAAGGCTGGTTCAATTACAACATGTAAAAGACATCTAGATGGGTATATGAATAGGAAGGGTTTAGAAGGACATAGGGCAAATGCTGGACAATGGGACTGGATTAATTTAGGATACCTGGTCTGTGCAGACAAGCTGGACTAAATGGTCTGTTTCTATGCTGTACATCCCTATGATTCTGTGAGTCAGGTTTTATCCCAAAGGCATTTCAGATAACATCAAACTAACATTACCTTGATCACTGTTCTCTGCAAATCGCATTTTCAAATTTCTCTGGTGGTGTATTTGTGGCAGCCTTTGTCCTTCTCTTCTGGTTACAAGTTATCTCCTTCTATCCGGCATGTTTCTGAAAAAGAGAATCTGAATGTGTAGTGACAATAAGTCCTCCCTTAGGTACAACAGCAAATCACGCTTCTGGCAATCACTTTAGTGAAACCTCCATCATGCACGTGAGATTGTTATTACCATTACAATTACTTACCAGCCTATTGGGTGGCAGTTCCTTTTGGCCACTGCCCTTCCATCTTGTTCTACAATTCTGCAGTGCTTGGGCCACATTGACCTGGGGTGGGTGGACAGCTCATTGACCCTGGGCTGGGGAGGCCGGGCGAGAAACTTAGTCGATCTAGCACAGAGCCAAGCCAGATGCTGTAGGCTTTGGGGAAAGGGTGACTTGGCAGGGTTGGTAAAGGAATGGGGGCAGCATGGTGGCTCAGTGGTTAGCACTGTTGCCTCACAGTGCCAGGGACCAGGGTTCAATTCTACCCTTGAGCGACTGTCTGTGTGGAGTTTGCATGTTCTCCCTGTGTCTGCTTGGGTTCCCTCCGGGTGCTCCGGTTTCCTCCACAATCCAAAGATGTGCATGTTAGGTGGATTGGCTTCGGGAAATTGCCCATAATGTGCAGGCTAGGTGGATGAACCATGGAAAAGACAGGGATACAGGGAAAGGGTGGGTCTGGGTGAGATGGTCTTTGGAGGGGGTGTCGTGGACTCACTGGGCTGAATGGCCTGCCTCCACACTCTAGGGATTCTATGAATTGGAAAGTGTAACTTCCAGACTGAAAGGTTCATCTGGGTCTTCAAAGAGCTTTAATGCAGTGAACCTTTTGTGAGGTGCGGGCAGGGGCTGATCCAAGGCTGGGACCAATGAATGGGAGTGTACGCAAGCGGTAAACTGTGAGTGCTATTGGGGACCACAATAAATTTTTAGAAAGGTGTTGGAGATAACAAGGTGTAGAGCTGGATGAACTCAGCAGGCCAAGCAGCATCAGAGGAGCAGGAAAGCTGATGTTTCAGGTCTGGACCCCTCTGTGAAACAGCAGACAAACTCTGGGCGCCCTTCGCAGTTAGCTTTGTCACTCCAGCATCTGCTGTCAATACACTTTAGAGAATCCCCAAGCCTCTGGTACATTATCACATGGTTTGGGCAGCTGACGTGCATGGGCCCTGAAAGCACTTCTGTTGGGAATATGAGTCCAGGAAGCAATATATGATGCTGAATGTGTGGGCAGATCTCACACCAGATGGAGGGAAATGTCATCCAGGGAGAGATGGAAACATGGGCCAAATCCCATGGAAGATAGAGACGGGAAAGCATCCATCAATGTCAAAGCCTGGAACACAAACTGGAAAAGGAAATGCGGCATCGGAAGGAATATTCTTGAGAAATGCTGTTGCAACACACATTAGCATCAAGTGGCTTGGGACTGAATCATTTCCATATTGTTTGTTGGCTGCTAATTTAGGCAAATACAGCAGACGTTCAGGAGATTTAAATCAGAGTGTCCCTGACAAGGAATCAGTGCTGAAATATTGATCAGAGTACAGAAAAGGGTGAGTTGCATTTCACTGCTTCATGTAGACAAGTGTCAAAAGTTATCAGCGTTTCATTGGGAACAGCTGATTACACCTGACATTGCGTTTTCATACGAGTCGTGGGTGAGATAACGAAACCACGCAGGTGGAAAATGAAGGAGATTGTGCTTCAGGGCAAGTGTTGTTCAGTTCGGGCAGGGCAACAGGAGATGAGCCCTGATACAGAGGTCAGCACAAGATGCGAATGAAGATGGCATGATGTGCATTGGCTTGGACAGCTATTCACTTTCCCATCTTAAAGAGGCTAGGCTGAATGCCTTAATCAGGCTCCTCCAATTTCCTTCAGAGTTTAGGAAACATACAAACAGGACTAGGCCATTCAGCCTGTCAAGGCTGACCTCTCATTTGATTAGATTCGGCTTGATCTGCATCTTAGCACCATCTTGGTTCCTAAAAGACCTTTGCCCCTCTCATGAAAAGTGGCACCAACCCTCAATTCTAATGTCAAGAAACAATTCCATCCTTGGCTACTTCATACACGTGTACCCTGAATGGAAGAATCCATCCATCTCATTCCCAATTTTTTTATTCATTCATGGGATGATGGCCAGCATTTGTTGCCCATCCCTAATTACCCAGAGGGTAGTTAAGAATCAACTACGTTGCTGTGGGTCTGGAGTCACATGTAGACCAGGCCTGGCAAGAATGGCAGTTTCAAACATAGAACATAGAACAGTACAACAACAGTGCAGGCCCTTTGGCCCACTATGTTGTGCCAGCCCTATTATCAATCTACCCTGCATACCCTACATTTTACTATCATTTTCCTTCCCTAAAGGACAGTAGTGAGCCCAGTAGTTCTTTTTTTTCCCATCAATGGATTCGCGTTCATTATTATGAGACCCTTAATTCCAGATTTTTTTTCTACTGAATGCAAATTCCACATTTGCCATGTCGGTATTTACACCCAGGTCCTCAGATCTTTACCTGGGTTTCTGGATTAACAATCCAGCGATAATACCACTGGGCCATCGCCTCCAATGGGCCCTCATGCCCAGCTACGCAAAGAGTCCTTTGATTCCCTGAAATAACTCACCATTGTTTAATTTGTTGTATTCCAAGAAACATGAGCCTAGCGTGTTCAGCCTGCTTTCAAGGCTAGACGATAAAACTTTAAGGAGGAGCCACAAGAGTAAGCCTTTCAGTCCCTTGAGCATTCTCCAGCATTCAGTAGGATCTTCAAACTCCCCTAACCCCCGAAATTGCCCTTGTCAGTCTGCACCGCACATCGTTTAAGGCTGATCAATCCCTCCTGAGGTGTTGTTCCACCAGGGCATGCCAGATTCCAGATGAAAGCTCGGTTGAAGATTCTTGAAGCGTTGAACCTGTTGCTCAAGTTGCTGCCAGGCCTGTTGAGTTTCTCCCGCATTCTCTGTGTTTGTTTCAGACTTTCAGCGTCTGCAGAATTTTGCTCTTGCTTGGATAAAGCTGCTGGGGCAGTGGGGGCAAGTGGTGTGGTGGTGAGGAGATGAACATTCATTTTCCCTTGCAACAAACTTTTATGAATAGAATGCGTTGCCTGAAAGACCGGCTAGAGTGAAGTCAAACCTGACTTTCCAAAGGTAAAGGGAATTGAAAAAGAGTTGCTCTGTTTTAGGGAATAACTCAGGAGGCTGGAATAAATTGCATTGCTCTATCTACAAGCCGACAGAGACACAACAGCCTGAATGGCCTTTCCCTGTTCTGTCACATACATTGACAATTCTTTACATGTATCTTTGCATAACATAATGTCAGAGGGTGGAAATCTAAAATTAAAACAGAAAAAGCTGGAAATGTTTAGCAGGTCGAGGTACTTCTGTAGAAGGAGAAAGCACAAGAGCTAACATTCAGGTCGATGAGCTTGCCAGCAAGAAACAACATGATCTAAAGCCTTATTGATCCTGATATAGTTACAGTTCTAACATGATCTGCAGTGACTGATGAAAGGTCATTGACTTGAAGCATTAACAATGAGTCTGTGTGGTCTGGTGTTCAGAAATGGAATGTACCATGGCTAATGTTAACTGTATCTGTGTGCAACATGGATAGGTGAAGGTCTTTTAATTCTGTTGCAGTCAGGAGGTGGAGCCTAATCCATTTAACTCCCTTCCTTAAACAGACCACTCAGGAACACCCCCATCAATTGTTTCATCCTATCCGCCCAACAGCGGTCAGGTCTGACCACACTCTGTGTGTGTGTGTGTGTGTGTGTGTGTGTGTGTGTGTGTGTGTGTGTGTGTGTGTGTGCGCGCGCATGTGTGTGTGCATGTGTGTGTGTGTGTCTGTGTCTGTGTGCGTGTGCCTGTGCGTGTGTGCGCGCACGTGTGTGTGCGTGCGCGTGAGTATGTGCGCGCGTGTGTGTGTGTGTGTGTGTGCGTGTGTGTGTGTCAGTGTATGTGTGTGTCAGTGTGTGTGTGCGTGTGTGTGTGTGCGCGAGTGTGTGTGTGTGTGTATGTGTGAGCGTATCAGTGTGTGTGTGTGTGTGTGTGTGTGTGTGTGTGTGTGTGTGTGTGTGTGTGTGTGTGTGAGAGAGAGAGACACACATTCCTCTCTAGCGCAGTGAGGTGAAAGTAACTGTCCTTGACATCACAGCAGCATTTGACCCTGAGTGGGGCACCAAGGAGTTGTAGTGAAACCGGATGCAATGGGAATCAGAAGGACACATCTGGATGAAGTCGACCGGTTGGAGGTCTGGCATCTCAGCCTCAGGAGATCTCTGCAGGAGTTCCTCACGGTGTCCTAGGCCCACCATCTTTAGTGACGCCACCCCATCATAAGGTCAGAAGTCGCTGATGACTGTATAATGTTCAGCACCATACACAACTCCTCAGATACTGAAGCTCTCTATGTACAAATTCCTTGACATTCAATGGTATTACTGATATTACTCCCTCACTATTAACATGTTAGGGTGAGGTTTAGGGTTAGGGTTAATTGTTAGGTCAGGGATAGTTTTAGCGTTGGGATTAGGGTTAGGGTTAGGTTTAGGGTTAGGATTTGGGGTAGATTTAGGATTAGGGTTAGTTTTATTGTTAATGTTAGGGTTAATTTTAGGTTTAGATTTGGGATTAGAATTTAGGTTAGATTTAGGGTTAGATTTAGATTTGTGGTGAGGGTCAGTGTTCAGGTTCCTATTGACCAGAATCTGTACTGAACCAGCTATATAAATTTACTAACTGCAAGAACAGGTCGGAGACAAGGAATTCTCCAAGGGATGGGCGCATAACTCACTCTTGACTCCCCAAAGCCTGTCCATTGTCTACACAACACAAGTCAGGAGCGTCATGGAATACTCCCCACTTTCCCGGATGGACGCACCTTCGACAACACTCCAGAAGCTTGACACCATCCAGGACAGAGCAGCCTGGTGGATTGGAATTATGTCCACAAGCATCCACTCCCTCCACGACTAACGCTTAGACATAGCATACTCATCCAAGCTCCATTGATCTTCCAAACACATGACCCCTAGCATCCTGTTTTCAAATTATATGTCACCATTCCCTCACTGCTGTTACATCGAAATCCTGGGATTCCTTTCCGAATGGAACTCTGAGTATCCCTACCTCTGTGGCTCACCACCACCTTCTCAAGGGCAATCAGGAGTGGGCAACAACTGCTGCGCTTGCCAGGACCACCACATCTATTGAAAGAATAACAAAAATATTTAATTATTAGGGGGACCTACATGATTATTCTCAAAGTAGCTGGTATAGGTAGCTTTCTCAGTGATAAGTCATTAAACAGAAATATGGGGCGGATGGGAGCTATCAATTCTAATCTCTTACTGGGGATCGGAGGTGAAAAAGTTTGTCACTGATTTGACAACACATTCAATTTTACTCTTCATTGTGATTTTCTTCTATTTCTGCCTAGAAAATTTGGTTAAAATTCCTCCCTCCCCCTTACCTATGATCCCCTCTCTCCCATGACAATGCCTGGCCTGCTGATGGCTTCCTGTCATTACCTGGTTTCATTGCAAATGCTCATTCAGTATGACTCCAGGACACCAAAAACAATAGGATTCAACTTGCAACCAAAACACCTGAGTATTCCAGAGATAATGCTGTGTTGAGCTGGATGAACGCCGCAGGCCAAGCAGTATCAGAGGAGCAGGAAACCCGACATTTCAGGTCTGGACCTTCTTCAGAAACGGGGGAAGGAAAGGGGGTTCTGAAATAAGTAGGGAGAGATCGGGAGGCGGATGGAAGATTGATAGAAGAGCAGATAGGTGGAGAGGAGACAGTTGGAGATGGAGCCAGTAGCCCCATCAGCCCAAGGTACTATTCCCTGCAAGCGCAGGAAGTGCTACACTTGCCCCCTCACCCCCTTCCCAGGCCCCAAGAAAGCCTTCCATATCAATCAGATGTTCACCTGCACATCTGCCAATGTGGGATACTGTATCCACTGTTCCCAATGTGGCCTCCTCTACATCGGAGAAACCAAGCGGAGGCTTGGGGACCACTTTGCGGAACACCTACGGCTGGTTCGCACTAAACAACGGCATCTCCCAGTCGCGAACCATTTTAATACCCCCTCCCATTCCTTATTTGACATGTCCATCCTGGGCGTCCTGCAGTGCCACAACGATGCCACCCAAAGGTTGCAGGAACAGCAACTCATATTCCGCTTGGGAACCCTGCAGCCCAATGGTATCAATGTGGACTTCACAAGCTTCAAAATCTCCCCTTCCCCCACCGCATCCCTAAACCAACCCAACTCGTCCCCATTTCCCTAACCTGTCCATCCTTCCTCCTACCTATCCACTCACCCCACCTCAAGCCCCACCACCAGCTCCTACCTACCAGCCTCATCCCGCCCCCTTGACCTGTCTGTCCTCCCTTGATTGACCTACCCCCATCCCTACTCCCCACCTACACTCACCTTTACTGGCTCCATCCCCCCCCCCCCCCCCGACCTTTGACCAGTCTGTCTCCCCTCCACCTATCTTCTCCTCTATCCATCTTCTATCTGCCTCCACCTCTCTCTTATTTATTTCAGAATCCCCTTCCCCTGCCCCCTAACTGAAGGAGGGTCTAGGCCCGAAACGTCAGCCTTCCTGCTCCTCTGATGCTGCTTGGCCTGCTGTGTTCATTCAGCTCTACACCTTATTATCTCAGATTCTCCAGCATCTGCAGTTCCTACTATCTCTACACCTGAGTATTCCAGTTGTCCAATGGTCTACCTATTTTCTCGGCGAACAGGGTGGGATTTATTTTTACTCCAAAGCGTGTATGTCCTATTGGACAGGCAGAGCATAGAGTTTTACCTGATAGAGCAATGCTTATATTGTCCCACATAACATAAGAAACTAAGCATGAATAAAGTGGTACTGAAGGATCTAACGTACGTTCATAGGCACATGAGTATCTAGGTTCATATTAAACAATTTGGTTGTAAAGAGTAACATTTTTCTACTAACATGTCATGGTTAAAGTAATCCAGGGTTAGATGGAATCTGAGACATTTATACCCTCAGTTCAAGAGCCATTATGCAGTTTTAATATCGTGACCATGTCTCTTAAAGGACACTGTGTCCCTGTCAATGGTATATTGACAGCTATGGCTGGAGGGAGCAAGAGATCAGGATGTGTTTGGTGTTTGAAGGGGAAGTATAGGATCTGTAAGAAGGGCTGAATGGACTCTTACTGTGCTACAGTGAAGAAAGTTGTCTAAAATTACAAAGACATCTTGAACATTTAGATCAATAGGCTGAGGATTAGCAGATGAGGTTTAATTTGGATAAATGCAAGGCATTGTATTTTGGTAAGACAAACAAGTGCAGGACTTTCACAATTAAAAGTAGAGTCTTGGGTAATGTTATAGAGCAGAGAGACCTAAGGGTTCAGTTACATGATTCTTTGAAGCTTTGTCACATTGGGATACATTGGTTCAGAAGGGGTTTAGCACACTTGCCTACATTGCTCAGACCTTTAAGTAGAACAGTTGGGATGTCATGCTGAGGTCGTATAGGATGCTGGTGAGGCTTTTCTGAAGTACTGTCTCCAGTTCTGGTCATCCAGTTAAAGGAAGGACATTGCTAAGCTGAAGAGGTTTAGTTGGAAGAGATTTACCAGGATGTTTCCAGGAATGGAGGGTTTGAGTTTCAAGGAGAAGCTGGATAGATTGGGACTTTATTCAGTGGAGCGTAGGAGGTTGAAGGGTGGCTTTGTATAGTGTTCAGTTCTGGTCATCTCATTATAGGAAAGATACAGGAGCTTTAGAAAGGGTGCAGAGGAGATTTACCAGGACGCTGCCTAGACTGGAGGGCAGGTCTTATGAGGAAAGTTTGAGGGAGCTAGGGCATTTTTCCATTGGAGTGAAGAAGGATGAGAGGTGACTTGATAGAGGTAAACAAGGTGATGAGAGGCATAGTTAGAATGGATAGTCAGAGTCTTTTTCCCAGGGCAGAAATGACTATTATGAGGGGGCATAATTTTAAGGTGATCGGAGGAAGGTATAGGGGAGATGTCAGAGGTAGGTTCTTCACGCAGAGAGTGGTGGGCGTGTGGAATGTGCCGCAGCAGTGGTAGTGGAGTCAGATAATTTAGAGACTTTTAAGCGACTCTTGGATAGTCACATGGAGGATAGTAAAATGCAGGGTATGCAGGGTAGATTGATCTTGGTGGGATAATGGGTTCGCCCAACATTGTGGGCCGAAGGGCCTGTACTGTTCTATTAGAAAAGCTTATATACTCATGAAGGATACAGATAAAGAGAATGGCAGATGTCTTTTCCCTAAACTATGGGATTTCAAGACCAGGGGGCATATTTTTAAGGTGGGAAGAGAAAAGACAGGGGGGCAATTAATTTTTTTTACACAGAGTGGCTTGTGAGCGGAATGATCTTCCAGAGGTAGTGGTGGATGTAGGTGCAGTTACAATGTTTAAAAGGCATTTGGATAAGTATACGAATAAGAACTGTTTGGAGGGATATGGGCCAGAAGCAGGCAGATGGGACTAGTTTAGTTTGGGATTATGGTCAGCATGGGCTGGTTGGACCGAAGGGTCTGTTTCTGCGCTGTATGACTCTATATGATCATCTCAGTGATTCCATCATGACTGTTCTGATTGTGACCTCATTTCTACTGATGGATTTAGCCATCTCTGTCTTAAAAGACCCATGACAAAAATTGTCCTTGTCTTCAGTTTATTTGTGGACCCCTGGACTTCTAATCTATGAACTCATGTTCCAATCTCAAGTCCACGAGAGCCGACAACACCCTGTGAGGATCCATCCTGTCATGTCCCCACTGGATATTGTTATCACCTTTTGTTTTACCAAACTGCGAAGGATCCCAACCCTTCCAACGTAGGATAGTACCTTTCCTTCCTACCAAGCAAGCCATCCGTCTAGTAAACCTCCTCTGAACTGCTTCTAATGCTATTATGTCTTTTCTCAAAGATTTCTGGAGATGTGAGTGGAAGCAAAAGATTGTTAAAGAAGAAATTTCCATTTATAAAGTGTCTTTCAGACCCTTAGGATATTGACAAGTACTTTTGGAGTGGAGTCATTGTCATTGTGTAAGTGAATCTGACAGACAGTTTACTTCCAAAAAGTTCTCACTAACAGTGTCGAAATGAATGAGCAATTATTCGGGGTTGTTTTAACTGCACAATTTGGATAAGTGTTGAGCAGGACACTGGGAGACTTCTCTACAAATTCAAACCAGGCCGGGACAGATAATCTATGGCCCTGGGGAAAGTTGTTCGACAGAGATACCGAGGGGTAATTCCATGAAATAGGAGTTGCAGGTGAACGGTGTGGTGAAGTAAAGTGTTTAGCACGCTTTCGGTCAGAGCTTTGAGTAAAGCAGTTGGGACGTCGTGTTATGGTGGTACAGAACCCTGATAAGATCACATGTGGAGTACAGCATACAGTTCTGTTCGCCCTGCTACAGGATGGATGTTATTAAACTGGAAAGGCTGCAAAAAAGATTTAAGGATTTTGCTGAGACTGGAAGATTAGTGTTATAGGGAGAGGCTGGATTGGCTGGGGCTTTTAATCCTAAAGCGCAGGAGGCTGAGGGATGACCTTATGGAGGCTTATAATATCATAAGGTGAAGGGCCAAGGTCTTTTCCTGAGGGGAGGGGAATCCAAAACTAGAGGGCATGGATTTAAAGGTGAGAGGGGAAAGATTTAGAAAGGACCTGAGGAGCAACTTATTCACGCAGAGGGTAGGGCACATGTGGAAAGAGCTGCCAGGGGAAGTGGTAGAAATGCGTACAATTTGAGGTGTTTGAGGTGAGCTACTGGCTTGGATTGAGGATTGGCTGTCTGACAGAAGGCAGAGAGTTGGGATAAAAGGCTCTTTTTTGGAATGGCAACCAGTGACAAGTGGTGTCCCACAGAGTTCAGTGTTGGGGCCGCAGCTGTTCACTTTATATATTAATGATCTGGATGTAGGGACTGGGGGCATTCTGGTGAAGTTTGCCAATGATAAGAAGATAGGTGGACAGGCAGGTAGTACTGAGGAGGTGGGGAGGCTGCAGAAAGATTTAGACAGTTTAGGAGAGTGGTCCAGGAAATGGCTGATGAAATTCAACAGGAGCAAATGCGAGGTTTTGCACTTTGGAAAAAAGAATACGGGCATGGACTATTTTCTAAACGGTGAGAAAATTCTTAAAGCAGAAGTACAAAGGGATCTGGGAGTGTTAGTCCGGGATTCTCTAAAAGTTAACTTGCAGGTAGAGTCCGTAATTAAGAAAGTGAATGCAATGTTGTCATTAATCTCAAGAGGGTTGGAATATAAAAGCAGCGATGTGCTTTTGAGGCTTTATAAGGCTCTAGTTAGGTCCCATTTAGAATACTGTGTCCAATTTTGGGCCCCACCCCTCAGGGAGGACATACTGGTGCTGGAGCATGTCCAGCAGAGATTCACACGGATGATCCCTGGAATGGTAGGTTTAACGTACGATGAACGGCTAAGGATCCTGGGATTGTATTCATTAGAGTTTAGAAGGTTGAGGGGAGATCTAATAGAAACTTACAAGATAATGTTTGGCTTAGAAAGGGTGGACACTGGGAAGTTGTTTCTGTTAGGCGGGGAGACTAGGACCCGTGGGCACAGCCTTAAAATTAGAGGGGGTAAATTTAAAACGGAAATGAGGAGACATTTCTTCAGCCAGAGAGTGGTGGGCTTGTGGCATTCATTGCCATGGAGTGCAGTGGAGGCTGGGACGTTAGATGCCTTCAAGGCAGAGATCGATAAATTCTTGATCTCATGAGGAATCAAGGTCTATGGGGAGAGTGCAGGGAAGTGGAGTTGAAATGCCCATCAGCCATAATTTAAATGGCGAAGTGAGCTCGATGGGCCGAATGGCCTTACTTCCACTCCTATGTCTTATGGTCTTATGGTCTAATTACTACATTTAAAAGACAGTTGGCCTGGTCTGTGGATAGGAAAGGTTTAGAGGGACATGGGGCAAATGCATGGGAATTGGAATATTTCATTTAGGGTACCTGGTTGGCGTGGATGCATTGGATTGAAGGGTTTCCATGCTGTATGACGCAATGAGTAAATTGTTGTATTCACCTACACACTTAGGCTGAGATTCAGTAAACACATCATCCTATTTGGGTAGGTAGACAGGTTGAGTTTATTTTTGCTGGAATTTAAAAGAGTGAGAGAACACTCACAAATTGTGTTGGATGATTATTTGGATAGAACTGGTACGCAGGGAGATGGGAGAAGGGCAAGAGATTGGCACGAGGGGATAGAATCCATGCAGGCAAGATGGGCTGAATGACCGCCTTTTGCGAGGTAAAAGCTCTGAGATTCTGTGATTTGATTGAAGTGCGTAAGCTCCCAACTGGCCTAGACAAGGTCGACATGCAAAGCATGTTTCTGGAACCTGGGAACTCTAATTTTTGAAAACTATCTCTAAGGACAGAGGAGAACTGGGGTTTTTTGTTCTTTCGGAGGGTTGTGACTTTGGAACGGTCAGTCTCAGTAGAAAGTGGAACAGTGAGTGATTGAATATTTTTAAGGCAAAGCTAGATATGTTCATGTTAGGCAGGGGTTGGCAAAGATTTATCAGAGATGGGTAGGAATGTGGAATTTGGAAGAAGAATGGCACAGGAGACTTGATGGGCTGGATGGTCCTGTTTTGCATGTTCATAGTTTAAGACTCTATCAAGAAGAAAGTGCCTCAACCAATGCACAATTCCATTACCAAGTCCTGGCTGTTATATCATGCTTTTTATGATCAGCAGACTCAAAGCATGTCACAGCCAATGAAATAATTGGAAGTAACAAGATGTAGAGCTGGATGAACACAGCAGGCCAGTCAGCATCAGAGGAGCAGGAAGGCTGATGCTTTGGTTCGGGACCCTTCTGCAGAAAAGTCAGCCTTCCTCCTCCTCTAATGCTGCTTGGCCTGCTGTGTTCATCCAGCTCCACACCTTGTTATCTCATACTCCAGCATTGGCAGTTCCCGCTATTTCTAAATAATTGGAAGTGTTTTCACTGTTTTAATGCAGGAAACTGAGACCAGACGATGTAGGAGCAGAATTAGATCATTTGGCCCGTCGGGTTTGCTTCGCCATTCAATCATGGCTGATATGTTTCTCAACCTCATTCTCCTCCCTTCTCCCCGTAACCCTTGATCTCATCACTAATCATGAACCTATCTATCTCTGTCTTAAATCCACTCAGTAACCTGGCATCCACAGCCCTCTGTGGCAGTGAGTTCCACAGATTCCCCGCCCTCTGGCTGAAGAAAGTCCCCCTCATCTCAGTTCTAAAGGGTTGTCCCTTCACTCTGAGGAAGTGCCCACAGGTCCTAGTCTCTCCTACTAATAGAAGGCATCTTCTCCACATCCACTCTATCCAGGCCTCTCAGTGTCCTGTAACCAGATCCTCCTCATCTTTCTAAACTCCTACAGATGTAGCGTCCTCCATCGTTCCTCATGTGACAAGCCTCTCATCCTGGGATCATTCTTGTAAAATTCCTCCACACCCCCTCCAAGGCCAGCATATCCTTCCTTGAACACATCCTTGGACATGCATATGGTCACAGAAATTTGAGGGTGCATACATGAGGATCAATGGTCGGCACAACATCGTGGGCTGAAGGGCCTGTTCTGTGCTGTACTGTTCTATGTTCTAATACGGAGGCCAAAACTGCCCACAATATTCCAAATGCAGCCTAATCAGAGACTCATACAAGAGCAGGGATGTGCTGCTCAGGCTGTATTCTAGCCCTCTTGATATGAATGCTAATACTGCATTTGCCTTCATGACCACCAACTGAACTGGGTGTTAAACTTCAGAGATAATGGGAACTCCAGTTCCCTCCCCCCATCCCCCTCTCTGATGAAGGGTCTAGGCCCGAAACGTCAGCTTTTGTGCTCCTGAGATGCTGCTTGGCCTGCTGTGTTCATCCAGCCTCACATTTTATTAACCTGGGTGTTAAACTTAATGTGTAAACCTGGCAGCCAATTGACGTACAGCAAGCTCCCACAATCACCATCAGCAATCTGTATCATGTGATGTTTATGAAGGGTAAAATATTAAACAAGACACCAGGGATTGATTGTAACTTACAGGAAACACACCTGATCTTCTCCAGTTGCTGCCCTTTATCCTGCAAAGACATGATGAAGAATCATTCCCTTGCTTTCGGTTAACGTTTCAGCTCAGACAGTGCCCATTGGCTGGCCATTTGGATCACTGGACTCACTGCCAATGCTAATCATGTCTTCATTGTGTTGGGTCAGTCCCCAGTGGAAGCCCTGCCT
This sequence comes from Stegostoma tigrinum, assembly GCF_030684315.1. Taxonomy (NCBI): domain Eukaryota; kingdom Metazoa; phylum Chordata; class Chondrichthyes; order Orectolobiformes; family Stegostomatidae; genus Stegostoma; species Stegostoma tigrinum. Next base: position 149,498,628 of record NC_081355.1, on the reverse strand, counting down.
GATCTTCCTTCATCCCTCTGTCCAGGAGTCTCCAAGCCATTGTACCCTCCCTGTTTACTTCATCCTTATCCATGGTCTCGCTGTCCCTCCCTTTGCAATAACTCCAGCCCTACAACCCTCTGAGAACTCTGTGCTCCTCCAATCCTGAATTACTCTATCATTGGTAACCTAGGCTGTAAGGTCTGGAATTCCCTTCCTAAACTCCTACCTTTCCCTGTCACTCTTTCCTTCCTTACAATGATCTTTGAAACTCACTCATCTCTGTCTCTCTTTAATAATAAAATGTGAGGCTGGATGAACACAGCAGGCCAAGCAGCATCTCAGGAGCACAAAAGCTGACGTTTCGGGCCTAGACCCTTCATCAGAGAGGGGGATGGGGGGAGGGAACTGGAATAAATAGGGAGAGAGGGGGAGGCGGACCGAAGATGGAGAGTAAAGAAGATAGGTGGAGAGAGTGTAGGTGGGGAGGTAGGGAGGGGATAGGTCAGTCCAGGGAAGACGGACAGGTCAAGGAGGTGGGATGAGGTTAGTAGGTAGCGGGGGGTGCGGCTTGGGGTGGGAGGAAGGGATGGGTGAGAGGAAGAACCGGTTAGGGAGGCAGAGACAGGTTGGACTGGTTTTGGGATGTAGTGGGTGGGGGGGAAGAGCTGGGCTGGTTGTGTGGTGCAGTGGGGGGAGGGGATGAACTGGGCTGGTTTAGGGATGCAGTAGCGGAAGGGGAGATTTTGAAACTGGTGAAGTCCACATTGATACCATATGGCTGCAGGGTTCCCAGGCGGAATATGAGTTTTACACATTTTATTATCTTGGAATCTCCAGCATCTGCAGTTCCCATTATCTCTGTCTCTCTTTACCTCTTTACAACGTGTTTTAAACGCTAACTCAGTAACTAACTGTCTGGTCACCTGCCCTGATGTAGCTACACATCACATATTGTTTGATAATGGTGCTTGTGAAGTATCTTATGTTGCTTTATTAGATTACTGGTGCTAGACAAATGCAAGTTTTTGCCATCCATTCATCCATCAGAATGAGATTTCTTTAATTGGCCAAAACAGCGAGGAAGGGGTCACATAGTGAATAGTGTTAAGTGTGGCATTAATGTTTATTTACTCAACCCAGTAATGAATATGGTGACATTTAGAGGGTTGCTAAACATAGATTGCAAACAAGCTCTGGTTTAAAATATGCACTGTATTCAGACTACTTCTCCACCACTGTACACCCCCTCCCCCACCAAGGCCCCAAACTCCAACACACAGTCTCTCTCTCTCACACACACACACATGCACACACACACGCACACACACACGCACAGTACTGAGAATTGTATACAGATTTTAGCAAAATCCAGCTGTACAAGTGAAATAAGCAAGACAGAGAGAAAGGAAAAAAAGGAAAAGATTTGCATTTATGTAGTGCATTTAACAACAATTGGACTTTCCGAACCACTTTTTAACCAATTGTGTACCACTGGGGAGCATTGGGCTCAGGGACAGGTGTAAGCCCTTCAGCCCCTTGAGTTGGCTCTTCATTCAATAAGGCCATGGCTGATCTGATTGTGACCTGAACTCCAGTTGCCTTCCTGCCTCCCATGCTGTTGAATCCCTCACCTATCAAAATTCCATCTCACTGAGTCTTAAATAAATAAAGACAGCCAGTCTCTAATTCATTTCAGGAAATGGAACACAATACTCCAACATAGTCCTGAGATAAATGCTCCTCAACTCTGTTCTAAAAGAGAGATCTCTCTTTTTAATGTCCTCCAGTTCTAGCATCCCCCACAATCTGTGTGTACCCACCCCATCTAGCCATTCTTGTGATCTTCTGACAAGGATAGTAAAACAAAATCAGAAATTGTTGGAAAAACTCAGCAGGTCTGGCAACATCTGTGGACAGAAAGCAGAGCTAATGCTTTGGATCCAGAACCATTCTTAAAAAGATGATAACAAAATGTGATCTTACAGGTACTGCAAGAAATTAGGAATGCAAATGGAATGTTGCCTTTATTAGCAATGGACTGAAGTCTAAATGTGGGGAAGCTTTGCTACAAAAGGACACGGCATTGGTGAGATTGCACACTGAGTACCATATATAGTCACACTGGAAGCCCATATCGATTGCTTGGAGTGGAATTCAAGCTGATGTTTTCAAACCAGTTGGTTAAGGCTGACGTCGGACTCAACGACTGGCATGTGGCTGATGACAGTGAGAGATATTTACTTCAGAGAGTTAAAAGTGGCTTTCAGTGAGCTGCGCATTGTCTGGGGAAAGGAAAATTTATGCTGCAGTCCTCACAATACCACCAAAGGAGTTGCAGGAGTTGAAAGCCGAAGGACCAAAAGAACGCAACCCAAGCCAGGGAGTTGTCACACTATTTTTTATATGCAGTGCTGCTTTTCAGAGCAAAGGACTTGTTTCACACCTTCCAATGCTCCTTCTAATTCCAGTGTTGCGTCTATCCAAACAACAGCTGATAGGACCTTCCAACTCACCAGTTGCATGGGGTTGGGTGGTGAAGATTTTCTGATTGAAGTTTGTTAAGCGTTGTACGTTTTCCTCCATTGCTACATCCATGGTCTAAATCAGGTCATAATTTATCCACAGTTATTGAGTTACATTCACTGTCGACCAGTTACCGGATTACAGAGTGGGTGACGGCAGATTGACTTTTTCTTGTTCGTTGCTTTGCCAAAGGCATGGAATTTTATCAAAATAATTCCCAAAATGAATTAACGAGCTTTGGCTTTCAAACCCCATCAACTGAGAAAGAAATGTTTACAGTGTTAAGAGATGCGTTGCTGAACCCAGGTTCTCTCAGCGCACACATGAAACTTGGAGCTTGGTGGCCCCATGATGCATGTCACCATTACCAGAGCATTCAATACATGCCAGCGAAGAAGATGCTTAGACTCATTGAAAGAGACTTTGGATACTTTCAAACTTGAATTTGCACTAATTGACTTGACGTTGTTTAACATTGTAATCATCATTACTGAACTGATATATTGACGGTGGTGCAATCATAGCCACCCAGCCCTGGTGACTATGGCTGCCCTTGGGACTTAGTTCAGCTCAACTCTGATTCATTAATACATTGTTAGGCTGCTTACAGCGGAGGTACATTCAAACCAAAAAAGGATTGAAAATATTTTTGTTGATTTTTTAAAAGCTGCCGTTGAACCAGGTTTCTTCACCAGGATAAGGATCGCTGTTCCTTTTCCCATTCCCTTCCAGCTCAGGGATTGATTCAGCCCTGAAGGGTGCTAGCAGATCCTCCATCTCATTGAGGATTTGGCTGCACAGAGATCAGGGAATCCAGCCAGCGCTGTCCTGAGCATGGACGTGCATCTCAACAAACGATCCATGGGCTGGCCTTTACTAGGCAAATAGACACATTTACAATCAATTCTCAAAAGGAGAGAATGAGGCTACTTATTCTGACCAGCAAATGGCCACCTCAGAGAGCAGTTTTAAGAGTCAACAATGATGGTGTGGATCAGGACTCACATATGGAGCGCAGAATTGTTAACAGTGCAGAAAGAGGCTAATTGGCTCATCATACCCGCACTGGTTCTCTTGCCTAGTGCCAATCTCCTGCCTTTTCCCCATGTCCTGACACACCATTTCTATCCAAATAACCAGGCAATGTCCTCTCAACACCTCCACTACATGCTCAGGTATTGAATTCCATTTGAGAATTGCTCACTGTGTGGATACAGATTTTAATGAAACAGCTTATCCCCATCTACTGTATCCAGCCTAGTCATGATTTTGCAAACCTCGTTCAAATCTCCACTCAGCTGCTGTCTGAGAAGAACAGTCCTAACGTCTTCAATCTACCCTCACCTCTGAAGTTTCTCCTTCCTGGAACCATCCTTGTAAGTTTCTTGTGCACTGTCTCCATCGCATCACATATGGAGCAGACCAGGTAAGAACAATCAGTCTCTCTCCCTAAAGACCATTCACAAAGTGACTGATTTTTGAGTGGCATATGTTCACTTGACCGCTGTCTTCATTTTCATCCATTTAAAGAAGATCTTACTGTCAGTTTTTAACTTCAAATTGCTTTTGTAGTTTATTTTCCTTGTCTTTACTTTTAGTTCTCCTATGCTGAATTCTGAAATTATCTCAGACTTCGGGGCTATCAGGACTTTTGACTTCCTACATGCTTTGTCTTTCAATTCAGAGCTCTCATTAACTCCTTTGAATAGCCATGGCTAGTTTATCCCTCGGTGAGAGTCATGAACCTCCTTAAATATCTGACACTGTTTGCTTCCTGTCATTCCTGTTAATCTGTGCACCTGAGATGCTGCTGGGCCTGCTGTGTTCATCCAGCTCCACACTTTGTAATCTGTGCACCCAGTTCTCTTTAGCTAACGGTATCCTCATTTCATTGTAATTCCTTTTATTTCAGTTAAACAGTTGCTACTGACTGTAGTTACTGCACAGAGGCTGAGCAGCCTGGCAACAAGTCACTATGTATGTACACATGCAGCCAGCTCAAAGCCAGTCCCTAGAGTGAACAGAACCGCTGACACTCCTGTTTCTTTCTGTCAGCCAGGACTCCCTGATTGGCCCAGCTTAACAGGCCCAATCAGGGAACTCATACTCCATACTCTCGATCCAATCACTACATTTCCCCCAAAGTCCACCAATGTTGGCCTGCTCTTTCTCTTGTAGTTCTTCTCTTTGTCTTGGCTTTGATGCTGGATCTGGTTCCTCTGACTCTAACTCACGACGGCACCTACTGGGCCCTAACCTGTCTCTTGTGCCCAGGAGGGTCTCAGAAGAAATTCCTCCCCTTCTTCAGGCGGTAAAGGCATCGAGGCTGCATCCATCTTGGACTCTGAAGTTTCTTTGACGCTACTTGGAGGTGGAGAACCCAGGGTTTCTGGCAGCCCTTCTGGTTGTTCCGAGGGGCCGGGTATGTTTTTCCCCTTGTTTGTGATGTTGCAGCTTTCATGGGGCCCACGCGTTTGTTCTGGGCCACCTCACCTACCTGAACTTTGTAAGTCACGGGACTTGACCTCATGTCAACCTCGCCTCTTACCCATGCAAGGGCCCATTTGTGTGGTTTCTGCAGCAGCTTTGTCCCCTGAATTGAATTGTCTCTCTCGCTTAGTGGTAACATGTGGCTGGCCTGTGAACGGCATTGGCATTCCTGCTGCCGTTTCACCCTCCCCGCTAGGTGCGGAAAGATCAGCTTTAACCTGGTGTGAGAATCTTCTTCCCCTCAGCAATGCTGCTGGAGCTATCCCTATTGTTGCTTGAGAGGTAATCTGATCATTAAATAGGAGCTGGCATAGTCTGGTACTGAGTGAAGGTCTAGGCTGTTTTTTTTAAGCCTGCCTTCAAAGTTTGGTATACCCTTTCCATTGGACCGTTTGGCGATGGATGGTATGGAGCTGTCCGAACGTGCCGAATGCCATTCGACTTTGGGAAATACTCAAAATCCCTGCTGGTAAATGAGGTCCCATGGCCTGCGACCAATACTTCTGGGACTCTGTGTATTGCAGATGATGCTCGCTGCTTTTCAACCATCATTCCTGAGTTTGACGAATGAACTCTATGAGGGGAATGATGATTGAAAAGCAGCGAGCATCTTCTGCAATACACAGAGACCCGGAAGTATTGGCCACAGACAATGGGACCTCAGTTACCAGCAGGGATTTTGAGTATTTCCTGAAGCCCAACCATTTTGAATGGGTTTTCACAATTGCCCAAGGACATTGAGCCCATGCAAGAGACCTGCATTATTGATGTGTAACCGAGTCCAGGGTTTACTTGGAATGTGGGCGACCTGCTGGCGGTAATTTCTGTCCTTGTTGGCACTCTGGGCACTGCCCCGCCAACACAGCTCTGTCAGCATGCAATCCTGGCCACCAGCCATAACTTCTTGCCAACATCTTCATTTTGGAAACCCCTGGATGACCCTGAAGCCAGAACCATTACTTGGGACAATCGCTCTCGCTCCCTGTAATAACATGCCATCCTCTACAGTGATCTGGCCGTCTCCAGAAAGATTTCAATCCTGGTTGCCATGGCCCTGCTGTTCCTCCCCATCACCATGTTTTAGTTTTGCTAGGACCGGATCATTTTATGTCCACCGTCAGATATTGTCAGCAATGACTGGAAGGGTGTCCAGGAAGTTTAAACCCAGAAAGGACTCTTCTGGGGGTGGCATCACCAGTGGCGTATTTGCCAGTGGGAGGCGACTCAAGGCATTTGTATTTGCAACATGGCCTCCTGGATGGTGTTCTAACTTGTCATTATATGCACTGAAAATAAGGGCCCACTGCTGTGTGCGACCTGGAAAAATGGGCAACATGATCTCGTCTTCTCTATGTGACCCTAGCTGGGATTTGTGTTCTATCACTGGTACAAATTTACATCTGTAAAGATACCGGTGGAACTTTCTCACACAAAAGATGACGGCCAAATCTCCCTTCTCTGTCTGGCCGTATCTGTGTTTTTCCGTATTCATTCACAGGATGAGGTCATCACTGTCTAGGCAGCATTTATTGCCCATCCCTAATTGACCAGAGGGCAGTTCAGAGTCAACCATATAGTTGTGGGCCTGGAGTCATATGCAGACCAGACCAGGTAAGGATGGCAATTTCCTTCCCTAAAGGACATTGGTGAACCAGGTGGGTTTTTCCTGACAGTCGACAACGGATTCATGGTCATCATTAGATTCTTAATTCAAAATATTTACTGAATTCAAAAGCCACCATCTGCAGTGGTGGGGGTGGGTTCAAACCCAGGTCCCAAGAATGTTGTCTGGGTCTCTGAATTAACAGTTGAGTGATAATACAACTAGGCCATTGCCTCCTGTCCAATCAGCCAAAGTTTCCCCGAGTAGCATATGGGGAGGCATTGCATGTCAGCACCACATCTCACTTTGTATCATGGTGGGCCTTAGATGACAATAGCTGCTTTTCAACTTCCCCTAAGGCTACTTGTTGGCATTTTCAAGACTGACCCTCTTCCAATAGCAGGTGTACGGGTCTCAAGATGGAGCCAGGTTACACTTGAATTTTCTGTCATAATTCACGAACCCAGGAAAGCCCTGAGCTCTGGTATCGAGGTGGGAGCCAGGGCACCTTTGATCACCCTCACCTTATCTGCCAATACGTGTAACCCAGTTTTGTTGACTCTGTAACCCAAGTAGGTCAGTTGGGGCACCTGGAATACACATTTTTCCTGCCTGAGGCGTACACCAACCTGGGAGAAACATTTCAGCACTATGTCCAAGTTCTTCCCTGTTATTAGATAAATGGCAACCTGGGGCAGCCCTTGTAAAATGTTCTCCATGGTCCATTTGAAAGGGATGCAGGTTGATGATACCCCAAATGGCAGCCCTGTATCATGGTACAAATCCTTTTGGGAATTAATTGTGCTGTACTTCTGGAATGCCTCATCAAGTCATAACTGGGATTGCTTCCTGGTCAACATGCAAGGTGGCCTTGTCTCCTTTAGTAGTCCCCAGACCAGACCTTCCTGAAAATTTTCCAGATATTCAAGTAGGACTTCACTCAGGCAACATTTTCTCATCGAAAAATATTGGTTCAATCAAGGTGAATCTTTGTCAACCAATTCTGCCCCATCAAGCTTGGGCCCGAGTCTTTTATTATACTCAATGGTACTTTCACTAACTGCTTCTCAAAGTTTCACCGTTAATATGTTACGGTTCATCGGTATACGTCCTCAGTGTTGGTCTTGCACAAACGTAAGGGTTGGAGTCTAGAGTGAATCGTGTTAAAGATTGGCCCTGTAATCACTGATACAGCTGTGCCGGCATCAACCTCCATTAGAACCAGGTGACTATTTAACCAGATGTTTATTTTGATTGGTTCTGATTTGGATGTTGCTAAGCAATTTAACTGTTCCCGTGGGTGGGCCTTTCCAGGCACTCTCCTGGGTACAGGCCTATGAGTTCTCTTACTCAAGTCAGGCCTCCTTTGCTGTCTCCAATCCACATACTGGCAGCACCTACAGTAGATTACTGGCCCAGATCCCGAAGAACATTTTAGCAACTTGGTCGAGTCTCGGTTTTGCTGCTGTCTGGCCTAGGGTCCCGCTGCTCAGGATAAGCCCTGTATGAGGATATGTGATTGCCTACTTTCAATTGGTTTTCCTTAAGGTCAGTTGGACTGGTGAGGGTGTCCACTACCATTATGGACACTCTCTACTTCACATGCTCCACTGGCCGCACTTCTTCATGATAAAGCCAGCTGTGGTGCCTACTTGAAGTTCACGTGGGCTTCAGTTGTACACACTTTTTTTGTGAGGCTATACCACTAATCCCACATACCAAATGGTCTCTCGGCATTTCATGGGATATGCAGGGTTACAGGGAAAAGAGTTGGGGGGGGAAGGGTCTGGGTGGGACGATCTTTGGAGGATGGTGTAGGCTGTTTGGGCTGAATGGCCTGTTTTCACACTGTCGGGATTCCATGATTCTATGATCTTATAGACGGTTAACCCAAAATCCCATGCCACTGCCGGTCATTTTAACCTGGTCAAAATTCCCATTCGGATTTCCCTGGTTCTCGAAGTGCTGAATAAAACCAACCATGTCTCAGGATTAAAGGGGGCTAGGGGGCCATAATATTCCTTAACTAAACTGAAAGATTTTGGTATCTGGCTCCTCAAGAGAAAATTAGGCTCCTCAAGAGAAAGTTAGGCTCCTAATAACCGAAAATGCTGTGGGTCCGCCAACGGTCCAAAGTATTATTTGCTGCTTTTCATCTACCCTGATGTCAGTTGCCCAGATAAAAAAATTGCATCTTTGCTCATACTGGGCAGAACCTCTGACAGCAGAACTGAGCGAGTAAGCTTCCCAAATAAAGGCACGATGCCAGGAGTGCTTACCCCAAATCAAAGATGTCTGTTGTGAGCGAATTTCCTTCAGAACATTTCCCATTTGCTGAAATGACAGAACAGAGGCTGGTATCCTTTATTTACATGTGAACATTACATGCACCCTGACCAGCCAGCTCAGAGCCAGTCGCTAGAGTGAGGAGAATCCCTGAGACTCCTGTCTCTATCTGTCAGCCAGGACGCCCTGATTGGCCCAGGTTAACAGCCCCAATCAGGAACTCATACTCACGAGATCCACCAGCTGACCTTGATCTAATCAATACACCGACTCAAGTTTCTCTTTCTCGAACTGGAATGCACTGCCTGGGAGGGTAGTTGGGGCCGGAAACCTCACAACCTTTAAAAGGTACTTGGATGAGCACTTGAAATCCCATAACATTCAAGGTCTAGTGCTGGAAAGTGGGACCAGTATGGATTTATAGTTGTTTTTGTTGGTGCAGACTTGATGGGCCAAAGGGCCTCTTCTGAACTGTATGATTCTATGACCTACACCCTCAATAAACACTGACTCCACAGCTGCAGAGGGAGTGACTCTTACCGTGCTGAATAAACAGTGACTCAGCACAGTTACACAGTGAATGATCCTTACCCTTAATAAACATACAAGGCTATGTACCAAGTGCTGGAAAGTAAGATTAATATAGATAGGTTGTCACAAATTTGACTGTCTGAATGGCCTCTTTGGTCGTGTATGACTTGATGACTCTCAATGACTTGGTATGAGAGCACAGAGCTGATCGGATGGCAAGTGAACTCTGAAATAGTAACAGCATTACCAATGAGAATGTACCAGTTCAATGACGACTGACAACTAACTGCCAAATTTTGATTAAAATTAAATCAGAAAGATTTCCTATGATTTGTCAAGGCATTGTCCTGAGAAATGAACCAATACCTTGTTTTTCTCTCAAGCATCATAAAACATCAACAGTACTGAAGTTCTGTACTGCCAGACAATTTATAATTGTATATTATTTGTACAATAAATAATATTTGCATTAAAGATTGTGGGACCTAGCTAGCTGAAGGCACAATTGATAAATGTAAGGATGTGACCCAGGAAGTTGCTGGAGTTGGAAAAATGGAGGACCTGGGCTGAGATGCAGAGCTGGAGGTGTTCACCGAGACCCTCAGGCATGCGACTGATGGTGGGTGAGATTATCCTTTGCTTTGTATGAACTGCACAACAGGCCTGTGCAATCCGACTGATTTATAACAGGCAGTGGGCTGTTCATGGATAAATAGCTACAATAACATTTAAATAACTTCAAAAGATGGATGAGCAGTAAGAAACAATCAGAAATTCAAGCAGTAGTTTAAAAACAGCTCCCAACATAAATGGGATGGGAAGAATATTGATTGAGCACATTAATAGTTTCTTCCAATTATAAATTGATTTATTTCCATTCCCTCGCTCCCTCCTCACCCACTGTCCTAAGCTGATGGTAGACAGTTTTGCGATACAAATGAGCTATCTGTATGAGCTTCTGTGAGAGGATTTCACATGCTCCTATGGTTTTATTTTCATGACAGGAATTCATTCTGTGTCTGTTTTAATCATCACCATTATGGTTAGCTTCATTAGTAAGATCCACAGCCTGAACCATACCCATCACATCAAGGACAGCATCACATTCACCTCAGAGCTCGCCTCCTAGTCAGACACTGCACTGGCTCGGGCGTAAATCACCATTCCTTCATCTGCTGCTGCTGGGTCTTAATCCTCGACACTGTCTTACAAAGGAGGCTTCCATCTCCAAAGTGAAGTGTTTGGATTTTTAAAAATTGTAGCAATCCAACAGCACCAAGGACACTTCCACTGATCCCTGCTTCCAGATTTTACAAATCAAGTCGCATTCAAATTCTCAAACAACCGTGCGATCAAAAGCTAAACTCTCGGGAATCAACAGGGATTATGAACCCATTCCTCTGGATGGGGCGTGTAACATTAAAACTTCCAAATCCCCAGCTTATTGATTTGACGGGGACCAGTGTGTCAAGCGACATCTTCCAAGTGGCCTTCATAGGAACACAAGAGCGGGAGTAGACCTCTTGGCCCCTCAAACCTGCTCTGCCATTCTATGATGTGGGGGTGTCAGTGTTGGACTGGGGGGGACAAAGTCAGAAGTCACACGGCTCCAGGTTATAGTCCAACAGGTTTATATAAAATCACAAGCCTTCAGAGGAAGCCAACGAAGGAGCAGCGCTCTAAAAGCTTGTGATTTTAAGTAAACCTTTTGGACTATAAAATGGTGTTATGTGACTTCTAACTCTGTCATCTTAGATCATGCCTGGCTTTCCACCTCGGCCAATGCTATCCCCATATTCCATGCTTTCAATTTTAACTATAAATTTATCACTTCTTTTTGTGATGAACAGACTCAGTGCGTGGGCCATCACAGCCCATGGCAGGTCAAGAACTCCAAAGGTTTTCTACCCTCTGACTAAAGAAATTGCTTTTCACCTCAGTCCCTGTTCCAAAACCCCTTCAAGAAATAAAAAACAGGGCAGCGAGAGAGAGAGAGAGAGAGAGAGAGAGGGAGAGAGAGAGAGAGAGAAAACAAGTCTTCCATTTCAACTCCCCCTCCCAATCTTTAGACGACATGTCCATCATGGGCTTCCTGCAGTGCCACAATGATGCCACCTGAAGGTTGTAGGAGCAGCAACTCATATTCCGCTTGGGAACTCTGCAGCCCAATGGTATCAATGTGGACTTCACCAGCTTCAAAATCTCCCCTTCCCCCACCGTATCCCAAAACCAGCCCAGTTTGTCCCCTCCCCGCACTGCATCCCAAAACCAGCCCAGCCTGTCTCTGCCTCCCTAACCTGTTCTTCCTCTCACCCATCCCTTCCTCCCACCCCAAGCCGCATCTCCATTTCCTACCTACTAACCTCATCCCACCTCCTTGACCTGTCCATCTTCCCTGGACTGACCTATCCCCTCCCTACCTCCTCACCTATACTCTCCTCTCCACCTATCTTCTTTTCTCTCCGTCTTCGGTCCGCCTCCCTCTCTCTCCCTATTATTGCAGAACCCTCACCCCATCCCCCTCTCTGATGAAGGGTCTAGGCCCGAAACGTCAGCTTTTGTGCTCCTGAGATGCTGCTTGGCCTGCTGTGTTCATCCAGCTCCACACTTTATTATCCTGGATTCTCTAGCATCTGCAGTTCCCATTATTTCTGATTTCAGTTCTGCTGTTAAAAGTCTATCGTTCCTTTCTGTCTTGGCCCAAGACCTTTGGTTTGAAATGCAGGTCATTTGTGTATTCCTGTGTCTGGCTTTTTAAGGGCAACTAGGGATGGACAATAAAAGCCAACCCAGCCGGCAACATGGGTATTTAAAACACATTTTAAAAAGTGATAGCCTTGTCATTTGCTGAATTCATGGTGAATCGCTTCGCAGAGGGGACATTCGTTAGCAATGTGCAGCATCGTTTATACTCTCGCGAAGTGCATAACGGGTTCGTCTTGAGGCTGACTACACGGCGACTTCGTATTTTCCTGGATTTGTTTAGCAATGACCACTCTTGCCAGAGTAGTTCAAATCCTGCAGTCCGACAAATGGATTTTTCCAGCAGGAAATTATGAGTGAGCTTCCACGTTCACCATGCTTTGTTGTCGGGTCTTGGTCAGGAAGCTTGCTCTGTAGAGAATGCTGGGGTGGAAGGTGGGCAGGAAAGTGGGTTGGACAGGTTACCGTGGAGTAAGTAAGTGCCTGAGATCCAGACTGTCATGACATAATTGCTTCACGTAAATCCAAGCAGGTCTGGTTAAAAGGTTCCCTCCGTTCGTGACTTTTTCACACTCGTTACCCTCCTGTCAGTACCCCGATAACCATGAGAGAAACTGTCAATCTGACCAGAATTCCAAAAGAAGATTAAGTGACTGCAGAAGCACCCCACCCACAGAGAGAGGCCGCATAGAAAAAGGACCATTGAGTCTAGAATGATCGAAAACAATCAACTACCTATTTTAATCCCATTATCCAGCACTAGCCCCGTATGCCTTGGCACCACAAGTGCATATCTAAATGCTTCTTAAATATGATGAGGGTTTCTGCCACCCTTAAAGACAATGAGTTCCAGATTCTCACCAGCCTCTGAGTGAAAATGTTCTTCCTCATGTCTCCTCTAAACCTCCTACCCCTCACGTCAATCTATGGCTGTGTTCATTGATCCCTACATCAAAGTGGAAATGTTTCATTCTGTCTATCCCTTCATAATTTTGCGTCTCTCAATGGCATCCCCCTTCAGCCTCCAACGTAAACAACCCCAGTCTGTCCACTTTCTATCCACCCAGAACCTTAACAGCCTCAACATTGGCTTGACGGCAGTAAGGCATGTTCTCTGAATCTTAGAAAGTAAAGGTGAGATCCTATCAGCGCCTGGAGAAATGGCAATGCCACCCAACACTCCACTGACATCACCAGCCTTTAGGAGAGTCACCTTAGAATTGAAGAAGCAGCTGTCTATTGGATCAAATGCTTCAATGGACTGTGTCACTCTCCTAGGGTGAAACACGGCTGTACCCACCTACATCTATTTTAACATTGCCCATGCAGTCAACCCAGCAGTAAGCCATGTTTCCTGATGGGTAGACAAGTAGGCCGAGATCCATCAGACAGGAGGAAACCTCCAACTAAAACAAACAGCACACATTGGATAAAAATCAGTGCCTGGGCACACCCACTTTGAAAACAATGATGTAAAATCATGTCTCCATAGTCTTACCAGACCATAGGGCTGCTTTCTCACGAGGGAGAGGTGACTGGGGATGGTTTAACCTGAGCGTCACCATGCTTCATTGCAATGGGAGAGACTGAGGAGAGTCCTTCATGTTAACCTCAGCTGGTGATGGGAATTGAACCCACTCACTGTTGGCACAACACTGCTCTCACAAACGAGCCATCCAACCAACTGAGCTAAACCAACCCTGAAATGGAAAAGAGATAGTAGGAACTGCCAATGCTGGAGAATCTGAGATAACAAGGTGTAGAGCTGGATGAACACAGCAGGCCAAGCAGCATCAGAGGAGCAGGAAAGCTGATGTTTCAGGTCTGGACCTTTATTTCTGAAGAAGACCCGAAACGTCAGCTTTCCTGCTCCTCTGATGCTGTCTGGCCTGCTGTGTTCATCAGCTTTACACCTTGTTATCCCTGAAATGTAAAATATCATTTTATTGAAAAGTAAATTGTCAACTCCTCAGGATACAATTACAAGAGCAAAATAAACTTCAAGAGAATCAAGGAACTGGGGAAAGTTTAATTTGAAATTGCAATGACAGAATGTCAATTGGCTAAAGTGAATTGGCCACTAGACTGACCCTGATGAGATTTAGTGCCATCTTTTAGCAGCATTGTGAAACACAAAAACCTAGGAGCCATTCTGTGAATTCTTACTGTAACTGTCACTATCCGAGAGTCGCTGAAAGCAAATGACATTGAGAGTGAAATGGCCAGAGCTTGTTCTTGGCAAGTTAATAACGAAAATCCCTTTTAACAGCCACAAATGCATTCAGGAATCAGGATGGTCTGTTTCCCCAGAAGTGTTGAACTCCTCTTGGGTTAAATTGCGCTTTAGCAAGAGCAATAGCAGAGTGTTCAGAGAGAAAAAAACAAGCACCCTGGGCCAATGCAATGTGAAGCAGTCACTGAGGACTATTATGTTCTCAGGCATGTTGTGATGGTTGCTGTTTCCAAAAGATCTTGTGCTGCCCTGCCTTCTGCTTCATACATTGCCAAACAAAATTAACACACAGCTTCACACTACCACTAGCTTTGCAACTGTGGTAAGGATGTTGTATTGTGTAGGAGACCTTTGCTGTTCGCATTGAAAAAGGGTTTTGTGCTGCAAATCCATTTTCCGTGTGTAAATTGGTGACTTAATTTTAAATGTTTCAATTGGTGACTAAATTCATGCAAGATCCAAATCATTCAATGATGACTTGAGGTTCAGATTGGGATGAACAGGCTGTAGACTGGAGTAAGGTCAGGACATGGGATGGCTTTACAGTTTAAATCATGTTTTTAACTCAGAACCATGCTTCATTGATTAAGTTTGCAAAGGTGCATTGCACAGCAATTCAAATCTAACCTTAAATGGGATTGAATTTCTTTCCTTAATGATGAAATACAGCACTGAGGACACTGGAAATCTGAAACAAAAACAGAAAGTGCTGAAGAAACTCTGCAGGTTTGGCAGTATCTAAGGAGAGAGAAATTGAGTTAACTTTTCAAGTCCAGCAACCATTCTAAAGAACGCTCAAAATGTTAAAATAGTATCAGAGATAATAGGAACTGCAGATGTTGGAGAATCCAAGATAATAAAACGTGAGGCTGGATGAACACAGCAGGCCAAGCAGCATTTCAGGAGCACAAAAGCTGATGTTTCGGGTCTAGACCCTTCATCAGAGAGGGGGATGGGGTGAGGGTTCTGGAATAAATAGGGAGAGAGGGGAAGGCGGGCCGAAGATGGAGAGAAAAGAAGATAGGTGGAGAGGAGAGTATAGGTGGGGAGGTAGGGAGGGGATAGGTCAGTCCAGGGAAGACGGACAGGTCAAGGAGGTGGGATGAGGTTAGTGGGTGGATGGGGGTGCGGCTTGGGGTGGGAGGAAGGGGTGGATGAGAGGAAGAACAGGTTAGGGAGGCAGGGACAGGTTGGACTGGTTTTGGGATGCAGTGGGTGGGGGGGAAGAGCTGGGCTGGTTGAGTGGTGCAGTGGGGGGAGGGGACGAACTGGGCTGGTTTTGGGATGCGGTTGGGGAAGGGGAGATTTTGAAACTGGTGAAGTCCACATTGATACCATTAGGCTGCAGGGTTCCCAGGCGGAATATGAGTTGCTGTTCCTGCAACCTTCGGGTGGCATCATTGTGGCACTGCAGGAGGCCCATGATGGACATGTCATCTAAAGAATGGGAGGGGGAGTGGAAATGGTTGGTGACTGGGAGGTGCAGTTGTTTGTTGCGAACTGAGCAGAGGTGTTCTGCAAAGCGGTCTCCAAGCCTCCGCTTGGTTTTCCCAATGTAGAGGAAGCCACACCGGGTACAGTGGATGCAGTATACCACATTGGCAGATGTGCAGGTGAACCTCTGCTTAATGTGGAATGTCATCTTGGGGCCTGGGATAGGGGTGAGGGAGGAGGTGTGGGGGCAATTGTAGCATTTCCTGCGGTTGCAGGGGAAGGTGCCGGGTGTGGTGGGGTTGGAGGGCAGTGTGGAGCAAACAAGGGAGTCACGGAGAGAGTGGTCTCTCCGGAAAGCAGACAGGGGTGGGGATGGAAAAATGTCTTGGGTGGTGGGGTCGGATTGTAGATGGCGGAAGTGTCGGAGGATGATGCGTTGTATCCGGAGGTTGGTGGGGTGGTGTGTGAGAACGAGGGGGATCCTCTTTGGGCGGTTGTGGTGAGGGCGGGGTGTGAGGGATGTGTTGCGGGAAATGCGGGAGACGCGGTCAAGGGCATTCTCGATCACTGTGGGGGGAAAGTTGCGGTCCTTGAAAAACTTGGACATCTGGGATGTGCGGGAGTGGAATGTCTTGTCGTGGGAGCAGATGCAGCGGAGGCGGAGGAATTGGGACTAGGGGATGGAATTTTTGCAGAAGGGTGGGTGGGAGGAGGTGTATTCTAGGTAGCTGTGGGAGTCGGTTGGCTTGAAATGGACGTCAGTTACAAACTGGTGGCCTGAGATGGAGACTGAGAGGTCCAGGAAGGTGAGGGATGTGCTGGAGATGGCCCAGGTGAACTGAAGGTTGGGGTGGAAGGTGTTGGTGAAGTGGATGAACTGTTCGAGCTCCTCTGGGGAGCAAGAGGCGGCACCGATACAGTCATCAATGTACCGGAGGAAGAGGCGGGGTTTGGGGGCTGTGTAGGTGCGGAAGAGGGACTGTTCCACGTAACCCACAAAGAGGCAGGCATAGCTGGGGCCCATGCGGGTGCCCATGGCCACCCCCTTAGTCTGTAGGAAGTGGGAGTGCCACAATGATGCCACCCGAAGGTTGCAGGAACAGCAACTCATATTCCGCCTGGGAACCCTGCAGCCTAATGGTATCAATGTGGACTTCACCAGTTTCAAAATCTCCCCTTCCCCAACCGCATCCCAAAACCAGCCCAGTTCGTCCCCTCCCCCCACTGCACCACACAACCAGCCCAGCCCTTCCCCTCCACCCACTGCATCCCAAAACCAGTCCAACCTGTCCCTGCCTCCCTAACCTGTTCTTCCACCCCCATCTACCCACGAACCTCATCCCACCTCCTTGACCTGTCCGTCTTCCCTGGACTGACCTATCCCCTCCCTACCTCCCCACCTATACTCTCTCCACCTATCTTCTTTTCTCTCCATCTTCGGTCCGCCTCCCCCTCTCTCCCTATTTATTCCAGAACCCTCACCCCATCCCCCTCTCTGATGAAGGGCCTAGGCCTGAAACGTCAGCTTTTGTGCTCCTGAGATGCTGCTTGGCCTGCTGTGTTCATCCAGCCTCACATTTTATTAGCTCAAAATGTTAACTCTGCTTTCTCTCATTAGAGCGAAGAGCTTTTCTCATTGAAGCAAAGAAGGATGAGAGGTGACTTGATAGAGATGTACAACATGATAAGAGACATCAATAGAGTGGATAGTCAGAGACTTTTTCCCAGGGCAGAAATGACTATTATGAGGGGGCATAATATTAAAGTGATTGGAGGAAGGTATAGGGGAGATGTCAGAGGCAGGTCCTTTACACAGAGAGTGCTGGGTGTGTGGAATGCGCTGCTGGAATGGTAGTGGAGTCAGATACTTTAGAGGCTTTTAAGTGACTCTTGGAAAGGCACATGGAGGATAGTGAAATGTAGGGTATACAGGTTAGTTTGATCTTAGTAGGATAATAGGTCAGCACCACACTCTGGGCCGAAGGGCCTGCGCTGTGCTGTATTGTTCTATGTTATCCACAAACACTATCTGACTTGCTGAGTTTCTCCAGCAATTTCTGCTTGAAATTCTTTCCATGCACTTTATGAAATTCAAATGCACCTCAACATACTTACTGGTCCTACTTACAACGCACTTTTACACTCTATGTAAAATATTCACATTCTTGGCAGCCCCTGGCCTTTTTGGTGTATTGTGACAGGAGAAACCTCCACCATGACCTTTCCTTACTGAGGCTTTGTAGCAGCTAGCCCCAAGATTGAATACATTTCTCGAAACCTGGAGCTTGGAATGTGCCTGCCTGCCACGCTCCATCCCCAGCTTCTCTTTGCCCTCAAGTGCCTTTCACTGAGTTGGTAGTCCTCGATCGAGCAGCAGGAGCAGTACCGAGTCCTGCCACATGGACCTACTCAGGATGAACTCCATTTAAAATCACCGCACCTCTCCCTCACGCTTTCTTGGTGAAGGCGCATTCCAGGATGCGCAGCAAAGACTGGGTCTCTATTCTACTGTTTCCTTCACTAGCGAAACATTCCATTGTGATCCTTACTGACTACAGGGAGGACATTAGGCAACACACACTTGGAGGGAAGGAGAATCTGTTACATATGGACTCAAGTTTGAGGGTCATTGGCAACACCGCCAGTGGCAACCTAGGAATCAGGAACAACAGTAGGCCAGCCAACCCCTTTGAGATTGCCCGGCCATTCGGCATGATCATGGCTGACCCAATTCCAGCCTCAACTCCACTTAGCCCAATAACCTTTTGCTTCAGACATAGTAGGAACTGCAGATGCTAGAGAATCTGAGATAACAAGGTGTGGAGCTGGATGAACACAGCAGGCCAAGCAGCATCAGAGGAGCAGGAAAGCTGACATTTTGGGCTGAAGCACCAGCCTTCCTGCTCCTCTGATGCTGCTTGGCCTGCTGTGTTCATCCAGCCCTAGACCTTGTTACCCTTTTGCTTCTTTTGTTTATCAAAAGCCTATGTCCTCTACCTTAAAAATGTTCAAGGGTCTGCTTCTACCACCTTTCCAAAGACTTCGGAAAATGCTCCTTCTCTCTGTTTTAAATGGTCAAGTCTTATTTTGAATTGGTCACCCTTAGTTCCAGCATCTCCCACTAGAGAAACACTCTCGCCACTTCCACCTGGTCGAGAGACCCCTCAGCGCTTCAATCAAGTCACCTCTTACTCTCCTGAACTCCAGAGGGTACAAACGTACACATAGTAACTTATGAGCTACCTTTTATAAAATGGAAAGGTATGTATGTAATTGATGTTGCAGCCCTCGTTACTTTAGAACATCCACAAACAGCAATGTGATAATGACAACACAGTCCATCTCTCCCTCCGTTCTGAGAAAGGGTCACCGGGTCTGAAATGTTAACTCTGGTTTTCTCTTTACAGGTGCTGACAGACCTGCTGAACTTTTCCAGCAACTTCCGTTTTTTATTTCTATCTCCACAATATTGTGTATATGAGTGATACATACGGACTACCACATCAGCAGGGATAATTTCCTCTGCTCTACTTCGAACTTGTGTCTCCACCTGAGAGGCAGGTGTGAGCTTGGTTTAAAATTGTATTTGAAAGACAACTGTTTGGACAGTGCACTGATCAAAACGACTTCTACAAGAGAGAGAGCGCAACCTGCCGAAAACCTTTGGATGGCCTACAGCACATTACAGGTAATGAAGCAACTACAGGCGTGTATGTCACGCATGGCTAATTCTGATAGTAGCTCCAGTGAAACTACATTTTCCACCACATCTGGTGTCACAATTGGCGAACTAACCGGGTATTGCTTGAGTGAGAGGATAGCCAGCGAACATATTTAACTTGCCCTGCGAAAGGACCTGGCAAACAATTCAGCTCAAGGGCATTCATGGATGGGCAAAAAATCCTGACCTTGTCAGCAGTGCACATGTCCTGTGAAAAAATTTTATTAACAAGACCAGTCTGGCTCAATCTCCCCAGGAGTCATTCTGAGTTTCAGTCAGTTGCATCATTCAGGAGAAAAGAATTGATTAACAATTTTAAACTGTGGTGTGGATTGATGAAGACAACTCATTTGGCATCAGTGATAATGGGGACTGCAGATGCTGGAGAATCGACGATAATAAAATGTGCTCTCTGATGAAGGGTCTAGGCCCGAAACGTCAGCTTTTGTGCTCCTGAGATGCTGCTGGGCCTGCTGTGTTCATCCAGCTTCACACTTTATTATCATTTGGCATCAACCTTCCAGAGGACCAAAGCTCTGATCTGCCCGAGATAACAAAAGTGTGGGGCTGGATGAACACAGCAGGCCAAGCAGCATCTTAGGAGCACAAAAGCTGACGTTTCAGGCCTAGACCCTTCATCTGATGCTGCTTGGCCTGCTGTGTTCATCCAGCTCCACACTTTGTTATCTCGGATTCTCCAGCATCTGCAGTTCCCATTATCTCTGATCTTCCCATTGCAGGATTCTTATTATGGCCTGATTTTTCTGACACTTCATTCTAGCTTCTATGAAGAGCTAACTCCTGCATCTGAACCCACCCCTGACCATGCACTGCTCTAAGGTCAAAGATGGGGATATAGAGCAGGGTTGGACATCAGTCATGATCCCACTAAGGGTTAAATGTTGTTCCTTCTTGTTCCTCTGCTATCACTGTGTACCTGAAAGTACCATCTGCTTTTATTTTTTCCACTTTATTAAGTACCCAATCTACTTAGAAACCTTGCAATGCTTTTCAAAACAATCACTTAACTCGTAAGCTCTCAAGGCTCTTTCTTTTTAACAGAAGTGATCACAGAGTAATTGTTCCCAGGGGAATCAACAAGGACTTCACAATATCCACCTGCAAGCATTCTCCCCTCTGGGACTCCAAGAAGCCTTGGAAATGTGAAGTGCGGGCAGCCCTACTTCTGTGCAGTTTACACATGGGCTGTCCTGTGCTGGGCTGCATTTTTACTGAACATGCAGTGAGTTTGCACACTGCTCTGTCACTTTAGCAGCACCTCAGAGAAGCTCGATATAATCCTGCCCTTGAGTTTGCCATCCCTGTGGGTGCCAGATTCTATTCAATTTGACAGTTTGGCAGGGATCCGTGGAGATGGGGAATGCCTTGGATTAACACCTAGGGAAGGCTCACGGGAAAATGATAGTTGGCCAAGTGTAGCTACGCCTCCCCGACTTTCCTTCAACCTTACTCCATAGCACCTTGGGCGGCACGGTGGCTCAGAAGTTAGCACTGCAGCCTCACAGCACCAAGGACCCAGGTTCGATTCCAGCCTCGGGTGACTGTCTGTGCGGAGCTTGTGCATTCTCCTAGTGTCTGCATGAGTTTGCTCCGGTTTCCACCCACAGTCCAAAGATGTGCAGGCTAGGTGGATTGGCCATGCTAAATTGCCCATAGTGTTCAGGGAGGTGTGGATTAGGGGGATGGGTCTGGGTGGGTTGTTCTGAGGTTCACTGTGGACTCGTTGGGCCAAAGGGCCTGTTTCCACACTGTAGGAATTCTAACTGACTTCTCCTCAAAGCAAATGAAGACAGATTCAGAGAGCAGTGAAGTTGGCTTCTCATTCACAGCCCTCCACCTCACAAAGTCCACAGCCCAAAGCCACAATCGGGTGCAGAACCTACACTTTGAGTCGCTATTCTGACGCCATCCAGAGGATGGCCTGTGGTAAAGTTTTCAACACTTGCCACTGAGGCGATATGGTTGGGGTGGGGAGGACTCAGGAAGGCATGGACTTTCCATTCTGCATTCTTCACGCCACTGAACAAATGTGAATTCTGACCCCCCCCGCCACGCGCTTTCACTGAAGTGTTCATCTGCAACAAAGAGAGAGAGCACTGGAGAAACTCAGCAGGCCTGAAAGCACTTGGGGTGAGAGAAAAAGAGTTAACATTTCAAGTCCAGTATGTCTCATCTTCAGAACTATTCCAAAGTAGATTTACACTGAGTTCGAAGCATTAACTCTGTTTTTCTCTCTCCTTTGATGCTTCCACACCTGCAGAGGTTTCCAGCAATTTCAATGTTAATGATCACTCATTTCTGGCTTAATTTCCTGTCAATCATCCCTACACATTCTCCAGCATTTTTCTGTCCATTTTATCACAAGAGCTGAACACTTCACAGAGTTGTAACGATGCAGAAGGAGGTTAGTTAGCTCATCATGCCTGCACTGATTCTTCAAACGGGGATCATTACCTAATGCCAATCTCCTACCTAGTTCCTGTACCCTTGAACGATTGTTTCTGCCTGAATAATCATCTTGAATGCCTCAGTTGAACCATCCTCCACTAGACTTCCAGGCATTGGCTTGGGCCTAAGTGCCCGAGCCCCACAGCCTTACTTTATTTTAGGTTTCTCATGCGTTATCATTTTTCTTTAAAAACACTAAAAATAAGCTTCTAGATGCAGGAATTGAGCCTCCTTGTGTCCATAATCCATCAGCAATGATGATCCATGCCCCTGGAGATGTCTAACCACAATTTGAATCAAGTGATTCTTTTTGTGCTGGCCTATAGGTAGTCACCTCAAATAGGTGTTAGGGCCTGTGGTGATTGGAACCAGGAGGATCTTATTGATTACAAGGTCTTTGATTGAGGTTGTTAACCTGTACCAATCAGGAAGCACTGGCCAACCAATATAATCTGGGGATTCAGAATCTCCTAAGCCTAGAGGACTGATGAGTTGGCTGGTTTCAGTTAAATAAAGGGTGACATGGTGCTATGATACAGGCCTCTGTGTGGATGTTTCAGGCCCCTTCTGTGATGACAATGACTTAAAGCCTATTGGAGGATATTTGTGCTGCTCTGAGTGAAGCTATTGTGATGGGCCTGTCCTGTTCTACTCCCACCTTTGAAATGTGGATGTGGCCTAACAAATGGTTATTGTTTGGTTTTTATTGTTGTCATATGTACTGAGATGTAGAGAAAAGTATTGTTTTGTGTGCTGTATAAGCAAATTGTGCTATACAAAGTGTGTCAGGGTAGGAGAAGAATACAGAATAGTGTTATCACCTCCAGAAGGTGCAGAGAGAGAGGTCAGAACTAACATTTGAGGGGTCTGTTTAAAAGCCTAATAACAGGGAAGAAGCTGTTTTTGCATCTGTTTATACATGTTTTCAAACTTTTACATCTGCCTTTGGTGTGGGTGGGGTTTTTGATTTATGTTGGTTGCTTTCCTGAGGTAGTGGAAAGTACAGATGGAGCCAAAATATGGAAGGCTGGTTTGTGTGATTTGTGAAGTTTATAACCATGTTTCTCTCTCCATTTTGAGGCTGACACTGGTGTAGCCATTGTGCCTGAGATTGATCAAAAGCTGACTATTTGCCTTTGGGAGTTGCAACAACATTCTAGTATCACATCCCACACTCTGGACCAATTTCCAGAGAGCTGGAGCATTCAGCTTGGGCTGTCCCCTTGCACCTCAGGCTCAGACTGAAGTGGGTCAGTCAAATCAGGGACAAACAGCCCCAAACCTAGCTTCCCTGCAGTGTGGAAGCAGGCTGCTCAGCCCAACAAGTCCACAATTGACCCGGTGAACAGCATCCCACCCAAACACATACCCCCTCTACTCTATAACCCAGCATTTTCCCATGGTTAACCAGCCTAGCTTACATGCCCCTGAACATTTAGGAGGCAATTTAGCATAGCCAAGCCACCTAATCTGTGCATCTTTGGGCTGTGGGAGGGTAGGAGGAACCCCACCCAGACACCAGGAGCATGCACAAGCTCCACACAGTCACCTAAGTCTGGAATTGAACTTTGCTCCCTGGTGCTGTGAGGGAGCAGTGCTAACCATTGAGCCACTGTGCTGCCTGGAAATCCAGAGATGAATTCAACCTGATAACTCATCATGCAATGTGATGTTGCAGAAAGACTGAGGGGGCAGTATAGCTTCTGAAATAATGTGAACTGCAGATGCTGGAGAATCCAAGATAATAAAGTGTGAAGCTGGATGAATACAGCAGGCCAAGCAGCGTCTCAGGAGCACAAAAGCTGATGTTTCAGGCTTAAATCCCTCATCAGAGAGCCTCTCCAATGAAGGATCTAGGCCCGAAACATCTGCCTTTGTGCTCCTGAGATGCTGCTTGGCCTGCTGTGTTCATCCAGCTTTGTACTTTATTATCTGGGATATAGCTTCTGTTGGGCTGGCTCAAAGACCAGGTGAAATGAGTTATTCCAAAGTAAGTTGCCTTCAGGAAGGGGAAAATCACTGGGGAGAGTGGGGTAGAGGAGAGTGGAATCAGGAATATTGGAAATGTGTGGAGATAGCCATTGTTTGACTTCACAATCGATTCAACATGTCTGCCATGCAATGCTTTCTGCTATGAGATGCTGGATTTTAATTCTGGTCCCCTGAGTGTTTTATTGCCTCATCGTTTATTTAGTAGCCAAATGTTTAAGTACAAGAGGAAACTGCAGTGGCAGCTGATGTGAAAGGTTAAAGCACAATTTAAGGAATAAGGACATGGTTAAAATGATCATTGGTAATGCTTGGTGTGAGTTACTACATGAAAACAAAATTACAGATGCCTTTTAGACTCCAGCTCCAGGCAATGAATTAGTGATAACTTGACCCGAAGGGAAATGGAGCTGGAGAAAGTGCAGTTAACACTGACACGAGAGAAACAGCCTGCTTTTAGAAATTGCTCATCTTTAAAGGAAGTAGATAACCCAATGTGGAATGTACTTGGCTGTCCCTACAGTACAGCGCACACAACATTATCCTGTTTGTTCAAAGTCAACCAGATAGTAATATAGAGGCAGAGATAATGGGAACTGCAGATGCTGGAGAATCCGAGATAACAAAGTGTGGAGCTGGATGAACACAGCAGGCCAAGCAGCATCTCAGGAGCACAAAAGCTGACGTTTCGGGCCTAGACCCTTCATCAGAGAGGGGGGGGGGGGATGGGCTGAGGGTTCTGAAATAAATAGGGAGAGAGGGGGAGGTGGACCGAAGATGGACAGAGAAGATAGGTAGGGAGGGGATAGGTCAGTCCAGGGAGAACGGACAGGTCAAGGGGGCAGGATGAGGTTCGTAGGAAGGCAATGGAGGTGTGGCTTGAGGTAGGAGGAGGGGATAGTTGAGAGGAAGAACAGGTAATATAGAGGCAGACGGCTTTGATCGCTCTTGGCACCCATATTGGGTCTTCTTATGGCTCAGTGCAAGGTCAGCCACTGGTTAATATTTCCCCACTTACCAGGATTTAAGTACATACACTTTAACTTGCAGTGCTTGACTGCAGTCGCCCAAAATTGTGTAATTTTTTAGATGAAACATTGCAACTCCCAAATTCTGCAGCTCAAAACTAGATGACAAAGAAACATTACATGCTAATTAAGGGAAATGGTGATCATTGCTGCTATGCTGTTGGTCTGCCTCAAGCAATCTGACAGGTCGACAATGTGCCAGTCAATCTATTAAATGGTCCACGTGTCCTGCAACCAGGAGGATATCTGAACTGCCCAGTGTCTGATGTTAGCTGCAAACGTGCAGAATTGACTGCAGCTCATTGTATACACATGCTAAGGATCCCATCTTCTAAGTCACAGATTGGTGCAGTCAAGGCTAAGGCCAGAATCCAAGTTGGCACTGCCAAGGGAGAGCTGGCCAAGTGAAGGAGCTGTCTACCAGACCCCACCCAAAAGATCCCATACTACGTATTCGAAAAACAGTTGAGGGGTCCTCTCTGATAGGGTGACCAACTAGTAGTATACTTCTATTCAGTCCCTGAGCACGACCTTTGAACTTTCAATCACCTGACATTTTAATCTTTCACCTTGCCCACATGCTGAGCTCTCTACCTCACTTTCCTGCAAAGTTTTCAGTCAAACTCAACATGAGCTTGAGAGTTGTGCAGAGCAGAAACAGGCCCTTGGTCCATCTTGCCCACGCTGGCCAGATATCTGAAATTAGAGTCAGTCATAGAGTAACACAGCATGTAAACGGGCCCTTCTGCCCAAACTGGTCCATGCTAACTATGGTGCCCACTCAGCTAGTTCCAACTGCCTGCATTTGGTCCATATCCCTCTAAACACCTCCCTTCCATGTACCTATCCAAATGTTTTTTGAACATTTCTATTGCTATGTATTTTAACATTGCTGTGCTACATTGCTATTGTGCCTGCCTCAAACACCTTCCCTGTCAACTCATTCCATACACACACCAGTCTCTGTGTGAAAACATTGTCCCTCAGGTCCTTCTTAAATCTTCCCCCCTCTCACCTTAAACCCATACCCTCTAGTTTACAATTCCCCATTCCTGGGAAAAAAGACTATATGCATTCACCCTATCTATGCCCCTCATGGCTTTATACACCTCAATAAGGTCACCCCTCATTCTCCTACATTCCAAGGAATAAAGTCCTTTCCTGGCCAACCTCTCACTATAACTCAGGCCCATAGTCCTGGCAACACCCTCGTAAATCTTCTTCGCACACTTGACTGTTTAACTCTGTCTTTCTTATGACAGGGTGACCAAAACTGTACACAATGCTCCACGTGCAGCCTCACCAATGACTTATATGACTGTAATATAACTTCACAACTCCCATACTAAATGTCTCAACCAATGAAGGCCAGCATGCTAAATGCCTTCTTCACCACCCTATCTACCCATGACACCGCTTTCAATGAACTATGTACTCGTACTGCTAGGTCCCTCTGTTCCACCACACTCCTAAGGACCTTATCATTTACCGTAGAAGTCCTACCTTAGTTCGACTTTGCAAAGTGCAACACCTCACCTTATCTGCATTGAAATTAATCTAGTCCCATTTGCTAGCATTTAGTCCATATCCCTCTAAACATTTACTATTCATGTATCCATCCAGATTCCTTTTATATGTTGTAACTGTACCCATCAATTGTACCAGCCTCATTTGATGAGGTACTTTCCAGTCTTCTGGACTCAATACTGAGCTCAATAATTTCAGACCAAAATCGTGCTCTCCATTTTGTTCTCTTTCTCTCTTCAAGTTTCAGTTTTATTCTTTTTTGTGCTTTCTGGTTGCGGCTGTTCATTATTTTAACCATTCCTTCCTCCATTACTTGCCACATTACCATTCTCGTTGACTCTACTCCATCAATACTTTTGTCATCTCGTCTTTTCTGTCTTCCATCTGAGTACAATCTTTCCACTCTTTTCTCTTCTCCATCCTCCCCATTTCACATCCTTAGTACCTATTAATTTTCTCTCTTTTTAAAATTCTGGTGGAAAAGCAATGGCCCAAAATGTTACAGGGATAGTAGGAACTGCCGATGCTGGAGAATCTGAGATAACAAGGTGTAGAGCTGGATGAGCACACCAGGCCAAGCAGCATCAGAGGAGCAGGAAGGCTGACGTTTCAGGTCTGGACCCTTCAGAAAATCTGTAGAATTTTCTGAAGAAGGGTCGTGACCTGAAATGGTAACTGTTTCTCTTTTCACAGACACTGCTGAGAATTTTAATCTTCGCGTACTGTTTCCAGTTCTGGTCACCCTGTTATATGAAGGAAGCTATGAAGCTAGAGAGGGTTCAGAAGAGATTGTTGGCAGGTATGGAAGGTTTGAGATAGAAGGAATGGCTGGATTGGCTGGGACATTTTTCACTGGAGTGTAGGAGGTTGAGGGGTGACCTTATACAGGCTTACAAAATCATGAAGGTGTCTTTTCCCTAGGCCAGGGAATTTCAAGACTAGGGGGGCATAATTTTAAGGAGAGAGAGGATAGGTTTAAGAAAGATACAGGGGGTAATTGTTTTTACACAGGGAGTGGTTTGTGTGTGGAATGAAATTCCAGGTGGAGTTTTGGATGCTGGCGCAGTTACAACATTTAAAAGCCATTTAGGTAAGTACATGAAAAAGAAATGCTTGGAGGGATATGGGCCAAGCACAGGCAGATGGGACTAGTTTGGTTTGAGGTTATGGCTGACATGGACTGGTTGGACCAAAGGGTCTGTTTCTGTGCTGCATGACTCTTACTTTGCAACAGCTCGGCAAATTTATACTCAGTACCCCGACTGATCAAAGCAAGTGTATCATATACCTCCTTTACCATCTTATGCACTTGTACTGCCACTTTTATTGGAAAATGCACTGCTAAAGACAACGCTCAGCACTACTTCAAAATGTCAACTCTGCACCAGATTTCGTTGAAACAACATGTTAGTGAGATCAACAAACTGTCAATTGTGAATGTGTCAAATTCTCAAAAAAATTCCTTTATCCCTACACGGGAATTAAGTCACTGGATAAACATGTTTAGAAAGTAAGAAAGATTTGCAAATATAATGCCTTTCATAACCTGAGGGCATCCCAATGTGTAGCCACTGGTGTAATGTGGAAATTGGCAATTAATGCCAGGAGAACACAGAATGCTAATCTCTCAGAAGGAAATCATTACAAGTGCTCAGTGATCCTTTTTCTCTCTGACTATTGCCGCCTCAAACTATTTTCTCACCTCGTCTACCCTCACCTTCAACAGAAAGTGCAAAGACTTCAGGAGATTCTTGTATGTGGATGGCATAGAGTGCTCAGACAGATTCGCAGGTATCAGAGCCCTAACCCCATTCACCATCTCCTTTCATTTTCCTCATCTATGACGTGCCACTCAGTGACCTTCTCCAGACCGGCATTTACATATCGACTGCCACAACAGCATAAAGTGGTGTTTAACCAATGAAGTACCTCTGAAATTTACCTCTGGTTTAAGGATGGTGACAGCCAATTTAGATTCTCCTCGGGATCTACACAAGGGTCTTATGTCACAGTGTCAGATAGCCCCACGCCATGTTTAACCAAGAAGCTAGATCAATCACAGCTCACCTCTTTACTTCAGGTCAGTAGTAATGGGTTCAAGTCCCACTTCAGGACATGAACTCAAACAGTGGGACTGAAATTCCTCAACTTAGGATTGTTTTTTACAAAAGTTTTGCTGATATCCCCCTCTCCGTCACCACTTCTTTACCT
Organism: Stegostoma tigrinum; assembly: GCF_030684315.1. NCBI lineage: Eukaryota > Metazoa > Chordata > Chondrichthyes > Orectolobiformes > Stegostomatidae > Stegostoma > Stegostoma tigrinum. Next base: position 149,469,898 of record NC_081355.1, on the reverse strand, counting down.
CAGCTCCCCACAGTACAGTCTTCTCCAATTGAATGGTGAGAGCAGCAATGCCCAATGCTGAATACTTACTACTGGTTGCAGTTGTGGGGAAATAGTGATGTAATGGTTATTTCACAGGACACATAGTCTCGAACCTTGGCTAATGTTCTGGGGGCTTGAGAAACAACTGCACAGAGGCCGGTATCCCATCACCAAGTCACACTCTATTTACACATCAACAGCCCTCTACTTAAATGCTGCCTCATTCAGAGTCAGCTACCAGACTGTCAATATCTCTGATACTCCCTTTTTTGTTATCTCTCAGCCAGGGCTCTCAGATTGGGCCAGATTAACTGCCCCGATCAGGGAACTCATATTGTCTGAGGTCCAGCTGGCTGACATTATTATGACCACTCCAACATAGGTTCAATTAAAATATAAAAAGCTGCCAATTGCCATAAAAACCTGTCTGGTTCACTGATGCCCTTAAGAAGGAAATCTACATTTCTTACCTGGTCTGACCTACATGTGACTCCAGACCCATAGGAATGTGTTGTCACTTAACTGCTTTCTGGGTAGCGATGCCCACATCCCATGAACAAATTAAAAAGAAATTGACTGTATTGCTCGATAATAAAATGTGAGGCTGGATGAACACAGCAGGCCAAGCAGCATCTCAGGAGCACAAAAGCTGACGTTTCGGGCCTAGACCCTTCCTGAGATGCTGCTTGGCCTGCTGTGTTCATCCAGCCTCACATTTTATTATCTTGGAATCTCCAGCATCTGCAGTTCCCATTATCTCTGACTGTATTGCTCTCCTTGGCTGGCCAACTAGACTACATCTTACTTTCTAAAAGCATTTCCAAAGTACCTTACTGGCTACAAAGCTCTTTGAATGGTCCAGACAAGTACTATTGATTACAGTTGAGGACCAAGCCATTCGCTATCATCTCTGTTGTAGGATGGCGATGGCGAGCACGAGGGGGCATAGCTTTAAATTGAGGGGTGAAAGATGTAGGGCAGATGTCAGAGGTAGTTTCTTTACTCAGAGAGTAGTAAGGGAATGGAACGCTTTGCCTGCAACGGTAGTAGATTTGCCAACTTTAGGTACATTTAAGTCGTCATTGGATAAGCATATGGATGTACATGGAATAGTGTAGGTTAGATGGGCTTGAGATCGGTATGACAGGTCGGCACAACATCGAGGGCCGAAGGGCCTGTACTGTGCTGTAATGTTCTGTGTGCTGTGTTCTATGTTCTATGTTCTACGTTCTGTGTTCTATGTTCTGTGTTCTGTGTTCTATGTTCTACGTTCTATGTTCTATGTTCTGTGTTCTGTGTTCTGTGTTCTATGTTCTACATTCTGTGTTCTATGTTCTGTGTTCTATGACGTAGGTTGATTGTGTTCTCTCTTTATCCCACTGGCACATGAACCCTTTGCCATTTCTGTGCCATCCACATGTCCAGGGAATGCTATTACCATTTCCCGAGCCTCATCCAACATGAACTCCAAAGGATTCGAAGTTCCTTTAGGGGTGGAATGGTGGCTCAGTGGTCAACACTGCTGCCTAAGAGATCCAGGGACCCAGGTTCAGTTCTAACCTCGGGCGACTGTCTGTGTGGAGTTTGCACGTTCTCCCCATGTCTGCGTGGGTTTCCTCCCACAGTCCAAAGATGTGCAGGGTAGGTGGATTGGCCATGCTAAATTGCCCATAGTGCCAAAAGATGTTTGGGTTAGACACAGGAAATTAGGGGAATGGGTGTGGGTGGGATGCCCTTCAGAGGGTTTGTGTGGACTTGTTGGGCCTGTTTCCACACTGTAGGGATTCCAAGATTTCATGATCTGCTGCTCATGTCTTCTCCAACACTAATTGCCACTGGCTTGTCACTTTTCTGATTGATTTATATGCCTTTAGGGATCTGGTGATGTAGTGATAGTGTCCCAAGCTAATACACTGGGGACAGGGCTTGAATTCCTGCCATGCTAGCTGGTGGAATTTAAACTCAATTAAAACAATCTGGAATATATGTTTCGGTAATGATGACCATGGAACAAACACAGGTTATTATAAAAACTATCTGGTTCACTAATGCTCTTTAGGGACGGAAATCTGCCTTCCTGAAGCGGTCAGGCCAGAGCAATTTGAACAGGTACATAAACAGGAAAGGCTTGGAGGGATTTCAGCCAAATAGGACAAGATCAGTTTAGAAACCCAGGTTGCCATGGATAAGTTGGGCTGTTTCCACAATTCTTGTTCATTCAGAGATGAGGGTATCACTGGCAAGGCAGCATTTATTGCCCAGAGGGCAGTTAAGAGTCGACCACTTTGCTGTGAGTCTGGAGTTACATATATGCCAGACCAGGTAAGGATGGCAGTTTCCGTCCCTAAAGGACATTAGTGAATCACATGGGCTTTGCCCCCAACAATCGATTCATGATCATCATTAGATTCTTAATTCCAAATATTTATTCAATTCAAATTCTACCCATGGTGGGATTCGAACCCAGGTCCCCAGAACATTATCTGGGTCTCTGGCTTAACAGTCCAGCGATAATACCACGATACCATTGCACCTGCTGTGATCTATGACTGTGTGTGGATGGCTCTTAACTGCCCTCTGGGATGGACAGCAAATGCAGTCTTCCTAGGAATGATCACATCCTAATGAAGAAAAGAACATTTATTCCCATTTCTCCAGTGGGTTGAGGTGGAAACCCATGTCAGACTTGATAATTGTTTCTCTCAATCTTCACTCTCTCTCTGCAGCTTTCTGCAGCAGTGTATCCCATCTCCTGATTCTCTAAAGCCATCTACAAGGCACAAGTCAGGAGCGTGATGGAATACTCCCCACTTGCCTGGATAAGTGCAGCCCCAACAACACTCAAGAAGCTTGACCCTATCCAGGACAAAGTAGCCGCTTGATTGGCACCACATCCACAAACATCCACTCGCTCCACCATCGACTCTCAGTAGCAGCAGTGTGTACAATCTACAAGATGCACTGCAGAATTTCACCAAAGATCCTCTGACACCACCTTCCAAACCCATGATCTCTACCAGTGAGAAGGATAACGGCAGCAGATACAAAGGAACATCACCACCTGCAAGTTACCCTCCAAACCACTCACCGTCCTGACTTGGAAATACATTATTACCACTCCCTTTGTGTCTCTGGGTTAAAATCCTGGAATTCTCTCCCTAAACACACTGTGGCTGCCTCCGTACCTGAAGGGCTGCAGTGGTTCAAGAAGTCAGCTCAGTTCCACCTTCTCCAGTGTGAATAAGGATGGATGGTAAATGCTCACCTTGCCAGTCATGTCTGTAGTCTGTGGATAAATGTATTTTGAAGAAAAATTGACATTTATCTTAACTCTTGGCTTGAGATCGGTTTGAATGAGTTTCAACTAACGCTACCTTCCGGCATCACCATGGCAATAGCCTTTTCAGAGCCAACGTGCACACATACTATAAATGTTAATCATCAGAAATGCCTTGGACTGTCTTTGCAACAGGCTTACAGACTGATTGTTTCAGTATTTATGTTATTCTATCAGTCATGGTTTTCTCTTGCCACTTGGTCAGAAAGCTGTGTATTAAGTCCATTGTATACTGAAACAATAACAGCTAGGTTGCTTCTCTAATTCTCCAATGCTTTATTGGTGGGCTTGTCACCTTTTGGAGTTACTGTCTTTTGGAGTTGAATTGAAAACTAGAATCTCTCTGTATTATTGAACAAACATAACATGCCCCTCATCTGGGAATAAAAGGACCCCAGTGTCCTGGCTAAAACCTATCCCTCAATTAACATCACAAAAACACATTGGTGATTCTCAAAATGTGGATCGTGGGAGCTTGCTGTGCACAAATTAGTTCCTAAGTTTCTGACTTAACAGTATGTAGATGGTGGCTTTGCCAGATCATGGGGCTGCTCTCTCATTGCAGAAAGGGACAACTGGTGGCAGTTTAACCGAAGGGTTGCTACATCTTGAGGTTAGTTAGCTCAGTTGGCTGCATGGCTGGTTTGTGATACAAACAGTGTGGATTCAACTCCTGAATTGGCTGAGAGTACTATGAAGGACTCTCTGTCTCAACCTCTCCTCGTGCCTGAAGCATGGGGAACCCTCAGCTGAAACCATCACCAGGTGCTTTTCTCTAATGAGAGTGTAGGGCTATGGTGCCGTTACCTTTCCCTTTTCATTTCAGTAGTATTTTGTTGGCTGTTTATTCATTCACAATAACGAGGGCATCGCTGGCTAGACCACATTTATTCCCCAGCCTACAGTTAAGTGTCAGCCACATTGCTTTGGGTCTGGAGTCACATGTAGGCCAGACAGGGTAAGGATGGCAGTTTCCTTCTGTAAAGGACACTAGCCAGCCAATGGCTTTTTTACACCAGTTAGCAATGGATTCATAGTTATCATTAGACTCTTAACTTCAGACTCCTCATCAAATTCAAATTCCACCACCTACCATGGCAGGATTTGAACCCTGGTCCCCAGTACACTGAGGTGAGTTTCTGGAATAATAGCCTATCGATAATGCCACTAGGCCACTGCCTCCCCAGTAAGCACGAGGGAACAATTTAGGTGTTCTGTGATTGTCAAAATTGCACATAGACGCACAGCTTCGTCTTGGCCTTTGCATCCAATTGGTCAAATTATCGATATAAAGAGCAATGGATTGGAAAGTAGCAGTTGGTGCATTAAGTCTGACCAATATTCCTGCTGGTTGAGGTATCATGACCAGACACATCCTACATTCCTGTAGCCATGGAATCTCCTAGAAGCACTGAAATAAGGAGGCAAAGTTACTCAGCAAACTAACTCTCCAAAATCCCCAGGAAATTTAAAGCAGTTCAGGAGATCACAAGTGAAATAGTTCTTTAGAAGCCAGTATCCTATCACCAAAGCACCCTTAGTTTACATGTGGAGAGTCCTTGACACTGATCCAGCTCCCTCAGAGTGAACAGAACCTCTGACACCCCTGTTTATATCTGTCAGCCAGGGCTCCCTGATTGGACCAGATTCACAGCCCTAGTCAGGGAACTCATATCTGGTTGATCTCATTGCAATCACTACAACATGGGCCTCAGGATTTTGTTTATTCTCTTGTGGGACATGGGCCTTGCTGGCTGGCCAGCATTTATTACCTGTCCTAGTTACCCATTGAGAAAGTGGTGGTGAGCTGCCTTCATGAGATGCTGCAGTCCATATGCTGCAGGTTGACCCACACTGCCCTTAGGGAGGGAGTTCCAGGATTGTGACCCAGCGACAGTGAAGGAACAGCGATATATTTCTGAGTCAGGATAGTGAGTGGCTTAGATGGCGTTCTAGTCTATCTACTGCTATTGTCCTTCGAGATGGAAGTGGTTGTGTGTTTGGAAGGTGCTCATAGAGGACTGGTGGTGAATTTCTACAATGCATATTGTAGATAGTACACACAATACATTTGATAAAGTTGAGTCCCTGAAACACAGCAGCCAAGTTGTGTACAGCAAGCTCCCACAACACAAAAAATCACCATAAGATCTGCTCTCTGTGAGTTTAATTAAGGAATAAATATTGACCCAATTCCAAGAGGAACCTGCTCCTATTCATCCTTGACTAGGACCACTTGTTTCAAATTTCCATCATAAATTCCCACACGAATCACTCAATCGTGCTCTCTGGCAATTGACCTCACAACAGTTGACCCTGAACATTCAACTGAACATCTGCACCAGGAATCTGTCACTATTTCCAAAAACTACCCATATGCACCACTGTAAAATCTCCGAATTAGACCTTAATCTCGGCTCATCTGATGTAAAACAGTCAGCCCTGTTTGCCCTGAGCTTATGTGACTCCTGACCCACGTTATCTCATCGTCAGGCAAGACTCCTATTTTCATATCCTCATCCTTGTTTTCAATCCTCTCTGTGGCCTCGCCTCCTCTCTTGGTAAAGTGACCATCCCACAATCTACAAATAAACAGCTCAGCTGGTCACATTGAAGGCCAGAAAATACAGAGGCCAGTGAATCATGCCCCTTCTCACTCACTGTCTTTGTCTGCAACAAATGGGGTACAGGCTGCCCCATGCCCTACTGGCCGTCTGGAGCTACACCAGATTCGGGCTCCTCAGGCACCCAAGGGTGGGGTTTCTGAACCTCACCAGAGTGAGTTTCCTGAGCCACACCAGAGTGTGTTCCTGGGGCACATCAGAATGGGGTTCCTGAGGCATATCAGAGTGGGGTTCCTGAGCCACTCCAGACTGAGGTTCCTGAGGCACATCAGGGTGAGGTACCCGAGCCACTCCAGACTGAGGTTCCTGAGGCACATCAGGGTGTCGCTCCTGAGCCACGCCAGCGAGAGGTTCCTAAGGCACATCAGGGTGTCGTTCCTGAGGCACATCAGGGTGTCGTTCGTGACGTACACCAGTGTAAGGTTCCTGAGGCACATCAGAGTGAGGTACCTGAACCACCCCAGACTGAAGTTCCTGAGCCTCACCAGAGTGAAGTTCCTGAGCCACACACCAGAGTGAGTTCCTGAGCCACACACCAGAGTGAGGTTCCTGAGCCACACACCAGAGTGAGGTTCCTGAGGCATATCAGGGTGTCGTTCCTGAGCCACACACCAGAGTGAGGTTCCTGAGCCACACACCAGAGTGAAGTTCCTGAGCCACACACCAGAGTGAGATTCCTGAGGCACATCAGGGTGTCGTTCCTGAGCCACACCAGAGTGAGGTTCCTGAGGCACATCAGAGTGAGGTACCTGAGCCACACCAGCGTGAGGTTCCTGAGGCACATCAGAGTGAGGTACCTGAGCCACACCAAAGTAAAGTTCCTGAGCCACACCAAAGGGAGTTTCCTGAGCCAGCAATCACTGCTGTAAAACAGCAAATCCTGTTTGGTAATATAGTAGGGACATCTCTGAAACATATAGCAATGCACATTACGGAGAGGATAGCACCATTTTCATGTTAATGAACTTGCTGAATTCCCATAGATCCTTGCCACACCTACTTATCCCAGTCCATCAGTCTCAGCACTGTCTCAGCTGCCATGCCCCTTACTTACTGTTTTGCATGTTTTGCATCTTTGAAGCTATTTCCAAACCTGTATGAGCACGCTCAACCCCAGTTTTCCACTGATGGCCAACACGCAAACGGTGTGATCTTGTGAGAATTACACTGACACAGGAGAATGGTCCACTCACAATCTCTGGGTATCAGTGGACCGGTGTGGGCTGGACAGCATAGGGAGGCAGAAGCTCTCCCTGCTCGCAAAAGCAACAAGAATGGGAGGCGATAGATTTAAACTGGTGTGCAAACAAAACAAGGTTGATGTGAGAAAAATGTTTACTCACACAGCAAGTAGCCCGAGTATGAAAGGCCTGGAAATGTAATGGAGGCAGGTTCAACTGAAGGATTCAAGAGGGCATCGGAGGATTTGCATAGAAAAGGAGAGCAAGGGAAAGGGGAGAAAGCAGGAGACTGACACGAGGAAATGAAGAGAGAGGTTTGTTCCTCTTATGGGGCAGTCTAGGACCATACAGCATCATCATAGTGTAAAGAATCACCCCATTTATGATGCAGATGAGGAGGAGTTCTTTTCCCTAAAAAGGCAGTGAATTTGTGGAATTCTTTACCGTAGAGGCTAGATGCTTAAATATTTTCAAAGTTGAGACAGAGTTTTAATCAGGAAGGGAATCGAGGGCTATGCAGAAAAGGCAGGAAAGTGGAGTTGAGGGTTAACAGATCAGGCATGATTTCGTTGAATGACAGAGTTGACTCAATGGGCCAAATGGCCTACATCTGTTGCTCAGTTGAAGGTGAGAGCCTCCTTGGTGAAGGAAGACTTTGAAATGTTTTCACGTGGCTGATGGGAAGTGAGAAATGTACATCACAGTTCATCACAGGAACAGGCCCTTTGGCCCACTATGTCTGTGCTGACCATAATGTCTTTCTAAACCAAGCCCATCTGCCTGCAGATGGTCCATATCCCTCTGCTCCCTGCCTGCTCATGTGTCCGTCTGAATGCCTCTTCAACATTGCTATCATCTCTGATTCTACCACCTCCCCTGCAGTGTGTGCCAGGCACCTGCCACCCTCTGTAAACTTCCTTTGCACATCTCTTTTAAACTTTTTCTCTCTCACCTCAAACCTATACCCCCTAGTATTTAACATTTCCACCATCTCCAAAAGACTCTGTCTATCCTGTCCGTGTCTCTCATTGTGTTATACACTTCTATCAGGCCACCCCTCAGCCTTAGACAGTCAAAGGAAAGCAATCCAAGTTTGTCTAACCTTTCCTTATAGCTAACACATCCCAATCCAAGTAACATCCTAGTAAACCGCTTTTGCACTCTCTCCAAAGCTTCCACATCCTTCCTACGATGTGGGGACCAGAACTGCACGCTATACCCCAAATGTGGCTGAAATAAACTTCTATACAACTGCAACATGACTTGCCAACAGTTATACTCAGTGCCTTGACCAATGAAGGCAAGTATGCTACATACCGTCTTTACCACCTTATCTACTTGTGGTGCCACTTTCAGGGAGCTATGGACTAGCACCCTGAAGCCCCCACTGTCTACCAGTGCTCCTAAGAATGCTGCCTTTTACTCTATACATTCCTGTTGCGTTTGATATCCTAAAATGCATCACTTCACACTTGTCTGCATTAAACTCCATCTGCCATTTCTCTGCCCAGCTTTCCAAATGATGCCCAATAAGGGCCAGACCATTCAGCAGGAATGTTAGGAAGACTTCTCCACGCAAAGAGGTCTGGAACCCTTTTCCACAAGTGGCAGCAGATGCGGGATTGGTTGTTAATTTTAAATCAGAAAGAAATAATTCTTTGTTAAACAAAGGTATTAGGGGATATGGATCCAAGGCAGGTGTACGGATTTACGTCACATGATTTCATTGAATAGCAGCACAGGCTTGAGGGGCTGAGTGGCCTATGTCCTGTTTCTGTTCTCCTGGCTCCTTGACTGTGCTGTCCAGTGAACAGTGCAATTACACTGAGATAACAAGACGTAGAGCTGGATGAACACAGCAGGCCAAGCAGCATCAGAGGAACAGCAAGGCTGACGTTTAGGACCGAGGCCCTTCTTCAGAAAATAACCGATATAAACAGGGGCCATTTTGGCCCTGATAACCATCGGGTAGGGACCTTCTAAACCAGAATAAACTTCCTGTCCCTCCATTTGCCAGAAAACTGTCCTCTGAAATCAACTAAAGGAGATCCCACTTACAAACCAGGGCGAGAATGGTTCTGCACAAGCTTCTTACTCACAGCTATGATGAATTAGTTTATCTTCTGATATAGGGGACTCTGAGCTGATTAAAGCTTTCAGCTATTACCTCATCCTTTAATCAACTCATTCCCAGCCTGCAGCGTAAGACCTACTCAATCATACAGCGTAGCCTCATTATACATTCTTCAGAATAATTCATTATAAGGAACTCTTCGGCTGGTGATTGAAGATTAATTTTAGATTCTATACTGTCTTAAACAGTAAGTGTGTCACGGGAAATATTGGCTACATTCAAAGTTCAGCCACAGCAGAATTTATTGTACTTCTTCTACTTTCCCGATCTCTCTTGAAAAATATATGCTGATGTATTCCACGAATGCCAATTCACAAACCCTTAGAAGGCCCACTCGGTTTTATTTTGAGCATGCCTTTTCTTAAACCTGCGACTCCCAACAACTTTTGGTCTATTTAGAAAGGCCAGGCCACATTACAGCTCAGCAGTGTTCACAATTGCAAACTATTTATCATAACGCACCCCATTCACACTGTTTGATCGCACTGATTGGTCTCAAAGCACTGCGTGTAAGGAGCTACCCTGAAATGAGGTGAGCTCTGTTGTGTCTGCGAACGTGGTAACTGCTAGAGACAGCACTGAGCCCAAAACGATGAACTTCGGAACTTGAAATGGAGAAACACAGCAGATCTGGCAGCATCTGTGGAGAGAGAAACAGAGTTAATGTTTCAAGTCCACATGACTTCTTCAGCAGTCATTAGACTGTTTCCCCACCCACTCCCCTCTTTGTTGCTTTCAGACCAGTTGTGTTTCTCCAGCACCTTCCTGCGTTTTCTGTTCCCCAGATCACCCCTTGGGCCCGCTTTGCTTTTTAAGTGAATTTCGGGTTTCATTTTGATGGCACGTACACGAAAGATTGCCAGGCAGGATTTCCAAATTCAGGGACCACCATAGCAACATCCATGTCCCTGGAATGAAGTCTTGAAGGCTTTTAAACAGTGGCACAATGTTACGAGAAGTGCACTTAATGGGTTTATGGGAAATTCCCAGGCTGCTGATGGAACCGAGGTGTCAAGCTTTTGAGACAAAGTGACACTGGAGACTTTCAATATGTTAATGCATTCATTATTAATGAAGGGTATTGTCGCTGCTCTATCTTGTTTGCTCCAATTCCATGACACTCTTTCTGTCTGTCTGTCTGTCTGTTTTATGGGAGTGTTTGCTATGTGTGTGTTGATGGCATACTAATTTCCCACAAGAAAGAATTTAATGGTCTCCACTACTTTGCTCATTTGCTGTGCTGATTCATTCTATACAACAGGGAAAGGATATAACTAGACATAGATAAAATAACCTTATTCTGACTTGCATTTAGCAGGTTTTAAGGGAAAAAGAACAGAAATATAAGCGTTAAGTTGTTAAAAGGATCCTGCCAGTTGCAGAGAGAATATTTAGAGTTCCTTTCATGTTTATTCATTCATGGGATGTGGGTGCTGCTGTTTGGACCATCATTTATTACCCATCACTAATTGTCTTTGGGAATGTGGTGCCCTGTAGTCCATTCAGTCCACAATGGTATTTGGGAGGGAATTCCAGGATTTTGTCCATTTGCCATTGAGGGAACGGCGATATATTTCCAAGTCAGGAAAGTGAATGGCTTGGAGGGGAACCTGCAGAGAACGGTGTTCCCATGTGTCTGCTGCCCTTGACATGCTAGACCCCTCACATTGGTCCACCTACAGTACTTGGAATCAGCGAACAAAGAACAAGGAAAATTATAGCACAGGAACAGGCCCTTCGGCCCTCCAAGCCTGCGCCAATCCAGATCCTCTATCTAGACCTGTCACCTATTTTTCAAGGATCTGTATCCCCCTGCTCCCTGCTCCCTGCTCCCTGCTCCCTGGTGATGTATCTGTCTAGGTACATCATAAAAGACGCTATCGTGCATCTACCACCTCTGCTGGCAACGCGTTCCAGGCGCCCACCACCCTCTGTGTAAAGAACTTTCCACGCATATCTCCCTTAAACTTTCCTCCTCTCACTTTGAACTCATGACCCCTAATAATTGATTCCCCCACTCTGGGAAAAAGCTTCTTGCTATCCATCCTGTCTATACCCCTCATGATTTTGTAGACCTCAATCAGGCCCCCCCTTAACGTCAGTCTTTCTAATGAAAATAATCCTAATCTACTTAACCTCTCTTCATAGCTAGTGCCCTCCATACCAGGTAACATCCTGGTGAACCTCCTCTGCACCCTCTCCAAAGCATCCACATCCTTTTGGTAATGTGGCGACCAGAACTGTACGCAGTACTCCAAATGTGGCCGAACCAAAGTCCTATACAACTACAACATGACCTGCCAGCACTTGTACTCAATACCCCGTCCAATGAAGGAAAGCATGCCATATTCCTTCTTGACCACTCTATTGACCTGCGTTGTCACCTTCAGGGTACAATGGACCTGAACACCCAGATCTATCCGTGCATCCGTACGAGAGCTTCAAGAAGATGCCTTCTTGAGGGCAACTAGGGACAGGGAATGAACGATGGCCCAGCCAGCAGCAGCTACAGCCCATGAATGAAGACAGCATGTGGTACTGCATATCTCCAGCACAAGGAGGAAAGGAACAGGAGCTCAGCATGGCCAGTAATGCTCTGATCCTGACTCACTTACCAGTTCCTCTCAGCAGCTACCTTTGCAAAGCTCTTTATCGAGAAAACAAGACCCTGTTAACAAATCAATAACTTGCAGCCTTCACTTCAAGTGCAGTCAATATGTACACACACTCCGCTTGGATCACATGAGGTTAACAGCGGAGCAGCTGCGAGTGGGCAGGCAGTTCAGTATCGACCCTGAATGGATTAACAGTGGATGATAGAACTGGGCCTGACCAACCACGCAAAAACAAACAGCAAGTTCTATTTTAAACTAAAGAGTACGCAACAAAATGAATATTGACTACCCTTTCAGATCTATGCTGGCTTTTAAGTACGATAATACTTCTGCACTTTATTTTGCAGAGCTAAACTGAAGGCATTTGGTCAGCAGCGAACGGACAAAACTTGAAAGAGAATGAACAGGAAACAACTACGGCAGCGTGTATTTATTTAGCACCTACGACATCATGAAAGGTGCCAAATAGGAACATCAGCAGAACACATGTGGTGCCCAGCTGCAAAGAAGACATAAGCGACCCAACACTTGGAGGTTTGAAGGTGCCCCTTGGAAAGGGAGCAGGAGGTAGTTGGTATAGGACTTAACAAGGTGTAGAGCTGGATCAACACAGCAGGCCAGTAAGTGGGTACATTGTGGGCTCATGGGAATTCTCGCCTTTACTGACTAAGGCAGGCAAGGTAAGATCTGTTTACCTTTCTTAGTGTGAAGGGGCAGAGTTAGCAGTTAGGGCAGTGATATGCTCTTCTTGCCAGATGTGGACGACCAGGGAGAGGACCCTGGTGACAGGAAGGGTGACCAGCTGCAGCTCCTGACAGACCGCGTTGTTTGTTTGGAGCAGTAGTTGGACACATGGTGGCGCATACAGGGAGCAGAGCGTGTGATAGACACTTGTTAAGGGAGGTGGTCACACCATAGGTTCAGTCAGGTAGATGGGTGACCACCAGGAGAGGCAGGCAGGTACTGCAGGAGTCTCCCATGGCTATTCCCATCTCCAACAGGTATATCAATTTGGATACTATCGGAGGTGGGGATAGCCTCTCAAGGACTATATAAAAGCCGCAGCGTGGCCTATGGTACCGCAACGGGCTCTGTTGTACAGAAGGGTCAGGCAAGGTCCGAGCGAGCAATAGCAGTCAGAGACTTAGGGGCACAGCCAGATATTTCTGTGGCCGTGCCCGAGGCTCCAGGTGGTGCCTCCCTGGTGCCAGGGTTAAGGACATCTCTGAGCGGCTGCACAAAATCCTTAAGGGGGAGAGTAAGAGCCAAAGATCACACAGTATACATTGGTACGAACAACATAGGTAGAAAGAGGGATGGGGTCCTGTGCAGTGAGTACAGGGAGTCAGGAAAGAGGCTGAAAAGCCGGACCTTGAGGGTAGTAATCTCTGGGTTAATACCGGTGCCTCGTGCCAGTGAGGCATAGAATAGAAAGAAAGGACTGATGGCTGCATGACAAAGGAGCTGGCGCAGGGGACAGGGATTCAGATTTTGAATCATTGAGACTGCTTCTGAGGCAGGTGTGATCTGTACAAGAGAGACAGGTTGTCCCTAAACTGGAGGGGAACCAATATCCTCACAGGGAGGCTCACTAGTGCCACTCAGGAGGGTTTAAACTAAAGCGGCAGGGGGGCTGGGAACCATAACAGTAGGTGGTGGGATTCAGGGGAAAGATAGATGTTAGGGCCAGTAAATCAGAAAGAAAGGACAGGCAGAGACACATAAATGGACACAATGGTGCAAATGGGCTGAGGTGCGTTTATTCCAACAGAAGGAGTTTAGCGCCAAATCAGGACATGGGACTATGATGTTGTTACCATTATGGAGACTTGGTTGAGAGAGTGGCAGGACTGGTTGCTCAACGTTCCAAGGTTTTGTTGTTTTAGATGAGATAGAGAGAAGGTAAAAGAGGTGAAGAGTTGCATTACTAATTGGGGAGAATGTTACACCTGCTCTCTGAGAAGGCATACTGGAGGGCTCATCCACTGAGGCAACACAGCTAGATAGAGCTCAAAAATAAGGTGGATGCAATCACTCTGATAGGATTATGCTGTAGGCCCCCCAACAGCCACCAAGAGATTGAAGAACAAATGCACATTACAGAAAGTTGCAATAAACACAGATTTGTCATAGTGGGTGACTTTAACTTTGCCAATATTGACTGGGGATCCCTTACAGTAAAAGGCTTAGACAGGGCAGAAATTTTTTCTTTATTCATTTGTGGGATGTGGGTGTCACTAGCTGGGCCAATATTTCTTGGCCGTCCCTAGTTGCCCCTTGAGAAGGTGATGGTGAACTGCCTCCTTGGACCGCTGCAGTCCATCTGTTGTGGGTTGACCCACAATGCTATTAGGGAGGGAATTCCAGGATTTTGACCCAGCGACAGTGAAGGAACGGCGATATATTTCCAAGCCAGGGTGGTGAGTGGCTTGGAGGGTAACTTGCAGGCGGTGGCGTTCCCATGTACCTGCTGCCCTTATCCTTCTAGATGGAAGTGGTCATGGGTTTGGAAGGTGCTGTCTGAGGATCTTTGGTGAATTTCTGCAGTGCATCTTGTAGATATAGTACACACTGCTGCTACTGAGCATCGGTGGTGGAGGGAGTGGATGCTTGTGGATGTGGTGCCAATCAAGCGGCTGCTTTGTCCTGGATGGTGTCAAGCTTCTTGAGTGTTGTTGGGGCTGCACTTATCCAGGCAACTGGGGAGTATTCCATCACACTCCTGACTTGTGCCTTGTAGATGGTGGACAGGCTTTGAAGAGTCAGGAGGTGAGTTAGTCACCACAGTATTCCCAGTTTCTGGCCTGCCCTTGTAGCCACAGTGTTAATGTGGTGAGTCCAGTTGAGTTTCTGGTCAATGGTAACCTCCAGGATGTTGATAGTGGGGATTAAGTGATGGTGACACCATTGACTGTCAAGGGACGGTGGTTAGATTGTCTCTTATTGGTGATGGTCAGAGCCTGGCATTTGTGTGGTGCAAATGTCACTTGCCACGTATCATCCCAAGCCTGGATATTGTTCAGATCTTGCTGCATTTGAACATGGATTGCTTCAGTATCTGAGGAGTCGTGAATGGTGCTGAACCTTGTGCAATCACCAGCGAACAGCCCCACGTCTGATCTTATGATGGAGGGAAGGTCATCGATGAAGCAGATGAGATGGTTGGGCTTTGGACACTACCCTGAGGGACTCCTGCAGAGATGTCCTGGAGCTGAGATGATTGACCTCCCACAACCATGACCACCTTACTATGTGTCAGGTATGACTCCAACCACCTGAGAGTTTGCCTCCAATACCCATTGATTCCGGTTTTTCTAGGGGTCCTTAATGCCTCACTCAGTCTAATGCAGCCTTCATATCAAGGGCTGTCACTCTCACCTCACCTCTGGGATTCAGCTCTTTTGTCCATGTTTGAACCTCAGCTGTAATGAGGTCAGGAGCTGAGTGCCCCTGGCAGAACCAAACTGGGCATCACTGAGCAGGTTATTGCTGAGCAGGTGCTGCTTGAAAGCCCTGTTACTGACACCTTCCATCACTTTCCTGATGATTGAGAGGAGAAATGGGCAGTAATTGGATGGGTTGGATTTGTTCTGCTTTTTATGCACAGGACATATTTGGGCAATTTTCCACATTGCTGGGTAGGTATCAGTGTTGTAACTGTACTGGAACAGCTTGGCATGGGGAGCGGCAAGTTCTGGAGCACAAGTCTTCAGTACTATTGCCAGAATATTGTCAGGGCCGGTAGCCTTTGCAGTATCCAGTGTCTGCATCATTTCTTGATTCACGTGGAGTAAATTGAATTGGCTGAAGACTGGTATCTGTGATGCTGGGGACTGGAGGAGGCTGATCAGGATTGCAGATCATCCACACTGCACTTCTGGCTGAAGAATTTCTGCGAATGCTTCAACCTTATCTTTTGCACTGATGTGCTGTGCTCTTCCATCATTGAGGATGGGGATATTTGTGGAGCCTCCTCCTCCAGTGAGTTGTTTAATTGTCTTCCACCATTCACAACTGGATGTGGCAGGACTGCAGAGCTTAGATCTGATCTGTTGGTAGTGGGATCACTTAGCTCTGTCTATCACTTGCTGCTTATGTTGTTGGTGTGCAAGTAGTCCTGTTTGGTGGCTTTATCAGGTTGATAGCTCATCTGCAGTTTACCTGGTGCTGCTCCTGGCATACCCTACTGTACTCTCCATTGAACCAGGGCTGTTCTCCTGGCTTGATGGTAATGGTTGAGTGGGGGATATGCTGGACCATGAGGTTACAGATTGTGCTGGAGTCCAATTCTGCTGCTGTTGATGGCCCACAGCATCTCGTGGATGCCCAGTCTTGAGTTGCCAGATCTGTACAAAGTCTGTCCTATTTAGCACGGTGATAGTGACACACAACACAATGGAGGTGGTTCTCAATGTGAAGGTGGGACAATGTCTCCACAAGGACTGTGCGATGGTCACTCTTACCGATACTGTCATGGACAGAGGCAACTGCAGCTGGCAGCTTAGTAAGGATGAGGTCAAGTCTGTTTTTCCCTCACCACCTGCCGCAGACCCAGTCTAGCAGCTATGTCGTGTAGGACCCAAACAGCTTGATCTGTAGGACTGCTGCTGAGCCACTCTTGGTGGTGGACATTTAAATCCCTCACCCAGAGTGTATTTTGTGCCCTTGTCACCGTGAGTGCTTCTTCTAAGTGTTGTTCAACATTGAGGAGTACTGATTCATCAGCTGAGGGAGGGCAGTATGTGATAATCACCAGGCGGTTTCGTTGCCCATGTTTAACTTGAAGCCATGAGACTTCATGGGGTCCAGAGTCAATGTTGAGGACTCCTCGAGCCACACACTCGCAAACGTACATTACTGTGCCGCCCCTTTTTCTGGGTCTGTCCTGACGGTGAGACAGAACATATCCAGGGATGGTGACTGTGGTGTCTGGGACATTGTAAGGTATGATTCAGTGAGTCAGGCTGTTGCTTGACTAGTCTGAGAGACGGCTCTCCCAATTTTGGCACTAACCCCCAGATGTTGTGAGGAGGACTTTGCAGGGTCGACAGGGCCGTTTCTGCTGTTGTGTTTTCCTGTTGCCTGGGTCGATGCCAGGGGATCCATCCGGTTCCATTTCTTAGAGTCTGACTTTAGGATTTGCTGAAGGGCGTAAACCTGAAACAGCAGCTTTCCTGCTCCTCTGATACTGTCTGACCTGTTGTGCTCCTCCATCTCCACATTGTATTGGCTAGAATATTGGGCTGTTTTCTCTGGAGCAGCAGAGGCTGAGGGGAGGCTTGATAGAGGTCTATAAAATTATGAGATGCATAAATAGGATTGAAAATCGGAATTGTTTTCCCTGAGTTGAAATGTCTAATACTAGGGGGAACGCATTTAAAGTTAGAGGGGGAAAGTTCAAAGGAGATGTGAGGGGCAAGTTTTTTACGCAGAGGGTAGTAAGAGTCTGGAATGCGCTGCCAGAGGCGATGGAGGCAGATACAATAAGGGTGTTTAAGGGTCATTTAGATAAGCGCATGAATATGTAAGGAATGGAAGGATTTTAGGGGGAGGCAATTATCAAGTGGTATTATCGCTGGACTCTTAATCCAGAGACCCAGATAATGTTCTGGGGACCCGGGTTCGAATCCTGCCATGGCAGATGTTGGAACTTGATTTCAATAAAAAATCTGAAATTAGGAATCTAATGACAACCATGAATCCATTATCGATTGTCGGGGAAAACCCATCTGGTTCACTGATGCTCTTTAGGGAAGAAAATTGCTATCCGCACCTGATCTGGCCTACATGTGATTCCAGACCAACAGCAATGTTGTTGACTTTGAACTGCCCTCTGGGAAATTAGGGATAGGCAATAAATGCTGCCTAGTCAGTAATGCCGATATCCTATGAATGAATAAAGGGAAAAGAAGATGCCAATACCTGCCTATCTCAAGTTTCTCCCTTGTCTGCTTCTGCAGGAAGCCAATCTGAAGCCCCTCCTTTCACCCACTGCTCTAAATCCTGCTGAAAAAACAAAGTTGCTGGAAAAGCTCAGTAGGTCTGGCAACATCTGTGGAGGAGAAAACAGAGTTAACATTTCGGGTCCGGTGACCCTTCCTCAGAACGTGTTCCTGATTTACAGCATCCGCAGTTCTTTTGGTTTCTGCGGACCTGCTAGTTTTGGGATCCTCCGCTCACACACTCCTCAAGTTGCTGCTCATCATATTTTTGGCAAAAATATATTTTTCATAAAAGTTGCAAAATATATATTATGAAATATTTCGACTTGTCTATTACAGAATTTACAAAAAAAATTTAATTTGTTCTCATATTGCACGCTTCACTCAATATGATTGTATTAATTCTCTCTCCTGCTGCCTTCATCTCATGTGCTCCTCTAGGTGCTGTGAAATGTTTTTCCAAAAATAGACTTTGTTCATAAAATTTGTAAAACAAAATGCATTGTGGAATATTACAGAATTTGCAATAAAATCCGACTTGTCCTGGTAAAGCACCTTTCACGATTAATATTCACAAAATACATTCCATATCAGGCACAGAACACAAACTCAAAACATTCAAAATGGTCATTGCAGAGTACAGTATGTGTCTTTCTTTATTATGCATGATATTTCACTCTGAGGTACCTCGAATACATTGTAAATACTTTCGATTCACCAATGCACTTTTTCCATTAGTTAGCTCAGCCACATTAGGGGTATTTAAACAGACCTTGGATAAGCATATGGATGATGATGGGATAGTGTAGGGGGATGGGCTTAGATTAGTTCACAGGTCGGCACACCATTGCGGGCCGAAGGGCCTGTTCTGCGCTGTATTGTTCTATGTTCTATGTTCTATAAGGATGCATTAAGGGGTTCCGAAGATTGAAGTCCTTCAGTGTTAGAACATAGAACATAGAACATAGAACAGTACAGCACAGAACAGGCCCTTCAGCCCACAATGTTGTGCCGACCATTGATCCTCATGTATGCACCCTCAAATTTCTGTGACCATATACATGTCCAGCAGTCTCTTAAATGACCCCAATGACCTTGCTTCCACAACTGCTGCTGGCAACGCATTCCATGCTCTCACAACTCTCTGCGTAAAGAACCTGCCTCTGACATCCCCTCTATACTTTCCACCAACCAGCTTAAAACTATGACCCCTCGTGCTAGCCATTTCTGCCCTGGGAAATAGTCTCTGGCTATCAACTCTATCTATGCCTCTTATTATCTTGTATACCTCAATTAGGTCCCCTCTCCTCCTCCTTTTCTCCAATGAAAAGAGACCGAGCTCAGTCAACCTCTCTTCATAAGATAAGCCCTCCAGTCCAGGCAGCATCCTGGTAAACCTCCTCTGAACCCTCTCCAAAGCATCCACATCTTTCCTATAATAGGGCGCCCAGAACTGTTTCGCTGAAAAGGCTGAGTCCACAGCCTTGCCCCAGTGCGCTGACTGCCCCAAGCTTTAATGCATCCCTTAGCACCTAGTCCTAGACTGTGGAAGATCCCAGTCCACAACAGCCAGTCCAAGACAACTTGCTGTTCTGGAAGACCAGTACGTTTTGGACAGACCAAAAGGTGTCCATCATTGTGTGATGGCCCTCCAGGCACAGTGATATTTGAGAGACAGTAGGAACTGCCGATGCTGGAGAATCTGAGATAACAAGGTGTGGAGCTGGATGAACACAGCAGGCTAAGCAGTATCAGAAGAGCAGGAAAGCTGACGTTTCAGGCCTAGACCCTTCTTCAGATATTTGCCCTGGTCTGTGTCCCTGGGAGCAGCCTGTATAGCACAGAGTCCTCCGTCACAGGTCTTCTTGGGATGAACCTCAGTAAAAACAAAAAAAAAATCAGAAGTGTAGATAGAGTGGACAGCAAGAGACTTTTTCTTAGGGTGGAGGTAGCTATTACAAGGGGGCATAGTTTTAACATGAGTGGCGGTAGTTATAGGGGAACCATCAGAGGTAGATTCTTTACTCAGAGGGTGGTCAGGACGTGGAATGCATTGCCGGAGAGGGGAGTGGATTCGGCATCATTAGGGGCATTTAAGCAGCTATTAGATAGGCATATGGATGATATTATAAGGTAGGGATGGAAGTTAGATAGACCTTAGGTATAGGGTAGAGGTTTGGCTCAACATCATGGGCCGAAGGGCCTGTACTGTGCTGTACTGCTCTATGTTCTATATTTTAACTGTCTCATCTCTCTACACTTACTCCCAAGGACAAATTCCACAAGACAAGGAAGTGTCAACCCTAAGAGCAACATGGGTAAGGGCTGAGGCTCTAAATCAGAATTTGACAGAAAAGGCCTTTCTCAACACCAAGGTAACAAAGTGTGAAACTGGATGAACACAGCAGGCCAAGCAGCATCAGAGGAGCAGGAAAGCTGATGTTTCGGGCCTAGACCCTTCATCGGAGAGCCAATTATCACTTTCTCTACACCAGCCAGGTTAATTCTTGGTGCTTGTTGGAGAGTTCTGGTGATGAGGCATTCCGACAAATGACTTTGACAGTCTGCTGAGGGAACCATCTGTCACGATCCACCATGTCCATAGTCTTCAGGACATGACATGTTGACCATTGCTTGAATGTACGGTTATTGAAGTCCTCCTTATGCCTGCTCCTCTGGTGGTGCTGACTGCCTTTTTCAGGGACCTCCCCTTCCATGCTCCCCTCCACACTGCTAACTGCCTCTCCTCTTGATGCTGGAGGCAGTCAGGAGGGTATTGGATGACTATAGTTAGATACATTAGAGACTTTTAAGTGACTCTTGGATAGACTCATGGAGGATAGTAAAATGCAGGGTATGCAGGCTAGTTTGATTTTAGTAGGATAATAGGTTGGCACAACATTGCGGACCAAAGGGCCTGTACTGTTCTATGCTCAATGTTCTATATGCATGGAAATGGCATGTAACAGTTAGGGGAAGAGGCAGGAGACTGTCACAAGAGCTGCCGGAATTGCTGACTGGGACTCAAGGTTTGTTTGGGAATGAGTTGTCAACAGTCCCCCTGACTTACTTCCCCCTGGATTACTCTCAGACTGGAACAAAAATAAAGTTGCTGGAAAAGCTCAGCAGGTCTGGCAGCATCTGTGGAGGAGGAAACAGAGTTAACATTTTGGGTCCCGTGACCCATCCTCAGAACTGAAGTTAGGGTCACTGGACCCAAAACGTTAACTGTTTTCTCCTCCACAGATGCTGCCAGACCTGCTGAGCTTTTCCAGCACTTGTGCTTTTGTTCCTGATTTACAGCATCCGCAGTTCTTTTGGTTTTTACTCTCAAACTGGTTCAGAGTTGGGACCTCGGTGGCAAACTGGCTTGGAGGCGGGTGGCGCCAAACTGTGTGCTTGCCCACTCACTCAGCTGCCCACCCACCTCTGATCCAGACCCCAACCTGTTTTAAAAAACTCTGTGCCATCCCCTCTCCTTTATTTCTGGAAAAACGAAATACCAGGAATTGCGACTCAACCGTTCATTATGTTCAAAGCAATGGCCTATAATTTGAAATGCTCATCCATCCTGATTAACATAATTAGTTATCTCATTGAAGAGAACAAATTGTCCTCAGCACTGTGAAATTGCCTGTAATGTCACAGTGTGGTGCAGTCACATTAGAAGGAGTTTGGGAATGAATTGATGCCAAGAATCAGTGTTTTCTTGATAGTTTTGTGTCTTGTATCCTGTTATATCAGATCGGCTAAATGAGCAAAAAAGTTTACAGGCAACATGGCTGCAGAATTGTGTTGGCAACATTTCATAAGCTGCCATGGGATGTTCTTTATGGTATCAGGATTTGATATCGTTGATATTGACTTGATAGTTCCAACTCCACAAATGTATCATTTTGTGTTTTACAGGCTGAAGCTGATCATAGCATGCAAAACACATTAATTGGCAAATTTATAATGTCCAGCTCAATGATCAAATCGATAGATCAATGGATCAATTTGTTGATCCTCGCTGGTGGAACCGTCATAGAGCCTGTCTCAGTAAAGTTCGCTGTGACATTGCGCTGAAGCTCTTTACTATTTCCCCCTGGCAACGCTGCACCAGCAGAAACAGAGATCATTTATAGAATGGGGGAAACAGTTCAACCTTTAACTCCTTCAATCCAAATTCAAAATCCATTCTCAGTCATAGAACTACCTTATGCAGATGTTGTGTGTGTGTGTGTGTGCGTGTGTGTGTGTGTGTGTGTGTGTGTGTGTGTATGTGCGTGTGCGTGTGTGTGTGTGTGTGTATGTGTGTGTGTGTGATCATATGTGCTACTAGTTGTCAGAAATCTATCAAACTTTGCATTAAAAATACTCAAAAACCAAGCCTGTATAGTCCTGTCTGGTAAAGATTTCCAAATATTCACAACCCTCTGAGTAAAATAATGTCTTGTCATCTTGGATGCAGGTGGTACCCACCTTATTTTAAAATTTTGCCCCCTTGTTTTAGGGCATTACAGTGGCTCAGTGGTTAACACTGGTTCCTCACAGCGCCAAGGACCTGGGATTGATCCCGGCCTCCAGCAACTGTCTGTGTGGATTTTGCACATTCTCCTCGTGTCTGCGTGGGTTTCCTCCGGGAGCTCCAGTTTCCTCCCACAGTACAAAAGATGTGCAGGTTAGGTGGATTGGCCATGCTAAATTGCCCCACTGTGTGCAGGGATGTACAGGCTAGTTGGGTTAGCCATGGGAAATGCAGCGTTACAGGGCTAGGGTAGGTCTGGGCTCGAGAATTAGTGCAGACGCAATGGGTTGGATTGGCTCTATCTGTACTGTAGGGATTCTACGGTTTTAGACACCCTGAGGAGGATAAACATCTTACCTGCATCTACTGTTTCGATTGTTTTAAGTATTTTGCAGGTTTCAATAAGAACACCCCTCGTTCTTTCACATTCTATAGGCCTAGCTGCCAAATCTCTCTTCATAGACGACCCAATATCCTGGAAACCAGCTTCGAGAACCATCATTGCACACCCTCTGTGGCAGTGATGCCTATCCTGAGATAAGGAGACCAAAACTGCATACCATACTCCAGTATGGTCTAACCTATACAATGGAAGCAAGTCTCCAATACTCTTGCTTACAAGTGGGAGAGCATTCCATCTCACTCCTGATTTGTGCAGGTTGTGGTTGGTGGGCAGGCTTTGGGAGTCTGAATGTTACTTGCCACAGCATTTGTCATTACTTGCCCTGTCCTGTTGCAGTGTCATGGCCATTGGTTGCTGTCCTTCAGTTAATGGGTGTTGTGCCTGTCCACTGACTGACAGGGTGGGGCACTGCTGACCTGCTGTGGCTTGTCCACTGAAAGGATACTTGAAGCGACAAAGTCTAAAGCAGCTTGTACGTTGAGCAAGGAAAGGATTGTGCTCAGCTGCACTGGCCTACTGTTACCTCAAAATACATTTAGAAGATAGCCCAGAACCTAACTTGTTCTCATTTTAATGGCAAATGTTAGGCGTTTAGCTTTTGAAAGCAATTTGATTGGTCAAACCACCCATTTTGTTGCAAAACATGTTTTATTCATGCACATGTGGTTAAAATACAACAAAAGAAAGAAGATTGGAGAACTTAATGGAATAATGGATTATTAACTACTAAACAGTGACTGTTCCACTATAGTAACATCCCATAAACACACCCTTGGCAAAAGGCAAATTTAGTAAAATAAAATTGCCTCACATGTAATTCTAGCAGCAGGAAGAGAGCCACAGCTTTTCGCTGTAACAGAGAGAGGAACAAACAGCTTCCACATCCACCTTGAAGACCCCAGCAGCTGCTACTACTGAAAACCGAAAGTAAAAGCCCTGGTTTGGTGGAGTTTGCCACACCCATTCAGGCTACTTCTATTTTTCCAACTTTAAAAGAAAACCCAAGGCTGTTTATGTTATGGGCTTTCAACAGACAGTTTGACACCTCTGCCTTAAAACCTCTCCCCAAAGAAAGGACAAAATGCATCACTTAAAGCCACAGTATCATCACACCCACATAGTCAAATAGCCCAGCCAATCACTGCGTCAGATGACAATTTATCTGAGATAAAAGCTTATTGAATCTCCGGGACAGGCTGGGCTGAGAGAAAGGCTATCTGCTGTCCAACTAGTTACGAACATTTGCACCAGAAACTTGGGGAAAAGCCTGGAGAATTGCTGCTGGCTTGTGAACTAATTCAGCAGTGAGTCCCTGTCCGTATGGATCATGAGCTATAAAACATTACACACAGCAACTAAAGACATAAAAGCCAGGTAGCGTACAAAACCTCGGAGGTGTTATTTTACATCTTCATCAAAATTTTGTGATTAATAAAGTGTCAGAATTCAACATTATTTACTGCCAGTGCTTCCCAGTTAACATCAGCAGAGCATGTAGTGACTCTCTATTTAAGTGTATAACCGTTTAATGCTTGGTTTATGAGTGTGTAATTTGGTTGCTGCATAATTTTTTTAAACCAAAAACAACAAAGCAGTGCCCACTTTATTCTCGCTCACAATATGAATAGTGATTGAACCCATCTGTGTTGCTGAAGATGTGCATCGTTATTGTACATTAACAAGATGTGCATTTTTATTGCACGTTAACAATTCTCTGAAAGTGCAGCCAACGGCATGTGATTGATCATTGTGTTGAACTTCTGTTTCTCGATGTTGTGGTCAGCTCCTATCAATAGGAACAAGTCCCCTTTCTTTCTCTCTTTGTCCTGCAGGTTATCCTCAGCGATGTGTCAGCAAATATCTCCTTCAGCTGACTTTCCCCACCGCTTCTCATCGTCTTTCCAAGAAAGAATGAGGCATCAGTGAGATGCCACCCCTCAACCTCTGATGATCCATTTATTGGTCAGTGCATTGACTGTAGGAGTTGGGAGATCAGGTTGCAGCTGTACAGGGCTTCGGTCAGAGATAATGGGAACTGCAAATGCTGGAGAATCCAAGATAACAAAGTGCGAAGCTGGATGAACACAGCAGGCCAAGCAGCAACTCAGGAGCACAAAAGCTGACATTTCGGGCCTAGACCCTTCATCAGATGAAGGGTCTAAGCCCGAAACGTCAGCTTTTGTGCTCCTGAGATGCTGCTTGGCCTGCTGTGTTCATCCAGCTTTACACTTTGTTATCAGGTCTTCAGTCAGGCCACATTTGGAATGCTGCATTCAATATTACAGGAAAGATGTTGTAAAACTTGAAAGGGCTCAGAAAGGATTTACAAGGATGTTGCCGGGGTTGGAGAGTTTGAGCTAAAGGGAGAGGCTGAATAGGCTGGGCCTGGATCATCAGAGGTTGAGGGGTGGCCTTTTAGAAGTGCATAAAATCATGAGGGATGTAGATAGGGTGAATAGCCAGGGTCTTTTCTCCAAGGTAGGGGTGTCCAAAACTGGGGGGCTTAGGTTAAAGGTGAGGAAGGGGAAAGATTTAAAAGGGGCAACTTTTTCACACAGAGGGTGGTGCGTGTATGGAATGACCTGCCAGAGGAAGTGCTGGAGGCTGGTACAATTACAGCATTTAAAAGGCATCTGGATGGGTATGTGAATAGGAAGGTTTTGGAGGGATGTGGGCCAAATGCTGGCAAATGGGACGAGATTAACTTGGGATATCTGGTCAGCATGAATGAGTTGGACTGAAGAGTCTGTTTCCATGCTGGGCAGCTCTTCGGCTCTAAGTAAATCCCCTCTGTACCTTCTCCAAACCCTTGGCATCCTCCCCAAAGTTTGATGCTCAGAATTGTCTGCAATACACCATCCAGCCCCTGATCAGTGATATGAAATTATTTTGCACTGCCTTTTCTACTCAGCATATAGAAACAAAAACCTTATGTTAAGTATTTTAGGTTGCTCTGCGGATAGTCGAACTCTCGTACAGATGGTGTTTAGTGTTGAAAGGGTGGCTAAGTGAATGCAGCAGGGCTTGATCTGATAGGTTTTACGGGTTTTAAGTTGCACAGTGAAGTGGTGCCCTTCCTTTTTCTGATTGGACGGGATCTTGCTTTTCTTCCTCAATGCATACTTGAAGCTTACAAACAAGAATGACTCCAACGGGAGATTTCTAAAGCTGGAGGAAAGGGTCAAGAGAAATTGGAGAGGGCTTTAAATATCTCAAAGGATTAACAGAGTGGATGTGAGATGTTATAATGGAACAAAAGAGGAAACTAAAAGCAAAAGCTTGCAATGTACAATCGACAAGACAACCTTTCAACATGAGCCAACTGCAATCCATTGATGCTGTGGCTTCAATTGAAAATGTCAAAAATGGCGATAGATGGATTTGTGCTTTCTCGTTCCTGGGATCCGGCTGTCACTGGGTCAGGCCAGAATTTATTGCCCTTTCCAGAGAGCAGTAAAGAGTCAACCACATTTCCATAGGCCTGGAGTTACATGGAAGTCAGAGCAGGTAAAGATAGCAGATTTCCTTCCCTAAAGGACAGAAGGAATATTCGTCAATGCTTACATGATCACCAGTAGGCTAACTCTTTATTGTATTGAAATTTCACTGTTGGCCATGGTAGGATTCAAACCCCACATCTCCAGAACATGAGCTTGGGATTTTAGATAATGCTCCAGCCACATTATGGCCAAGCCACTATCTCCTCAAGTTAGGAAAGTTCATCAAAGAAGTAAGAACCAAAGTAGTTAAATGGATTGGGATGCTAATCCAATCGAACTGTGGGACAGCCTCAAGGGGCTGAACAGCCTGTAGTTTAGGTTATCATTTTGGGTTTTATTGCAAGGCCAGCATTAATTATTTGTTCGTCATTACATGTGAGAAGGAAACAGTAAATGCCTTTTGAATATAACTGTATGATTTGCGAAGCTATTTCAAAGAGCAGATATCTTTTACTCATTCATGAGATGAGGGTGTTGCTGGCTAGGCAGCATTTATTGCCCATCCCTAATTGCCCAGAGTTAAGAGTCAACCATATTGCTGGGGGTCTGGACCAGGTAAGGATGGCAGTTTCCTTCCTGAAAGGACATTAATCAGCCAGACAACCAACAATGGATTTATGGTCATCATTAGATTCTTAATTTCAGACTTTCTTATCGATTTCAAATTCCACCTTCTGCTGTTGTGGGTTTCAAGCCCAGGTCCCCAGAACATTACCTGGGCCTCAGGATTAATAGTCCAGCGATATTGCCACAAAGCCATCACCTCCCTTTAGCTAACAGTTAAACATGTTGCCAGAACATAAGAAACTGGAACAAGTGTGGACCTATTCCTACTGTTGGCCACTAACAGTCTACATTAACAGCTATTCACCCTCCTAGCCAGATTGTTATCCACTCCTTGATCTGTCCAGCTATTCTCCTCTCTCTTTGGGCTCTATCCCCACCTATCAATTACTCCTGACGCCCTCTCCCCACCCTATCTTCTGCATGTAAAGCAACATTTTCTGAGCTACCATCAGTTCTGAGGAAGGGTCACTGGACCTGAGACATTAACTCTGATTTCTCTACACAGATGCTGCCAGACCTCCTGAGTTTTTTTTCCAGCCACTTCTGTTTTTGTTCCTATTTACAGCATCTGCAGTTCTTTTGGTTTTTACAGGAGTGGACCATTCGGCCCATTGAGAATGTTCTACCATTCAGTACAATGATCATCATCTAACTGCATTTATCTGCCTGCCGCTCACATCTGCAGATACTCTGAATGATTAAAAACTTGTCTATTGAAGCCTTAAATATTTAACGATGTAAGATCCTCTAGGATGTTGACCCACAAAGAAGGGACTCCAGGATAGTGCAGTGGATTGACTTCCTTAAAGGGCATTGGTGAACCATGTTTTTCTTTAACGACAACGTTACATTTACTGCTGCAATGGGATTAAACTTGACTCACGAGGCTATTAGTCAAGGCCCCCGGATCAGAAGAATGAAAGCTGACCCCCCAATGAAGCACTGAGCTGAGGGAATGCTGCACTGTCAGATGGGGCTGCTTTTCAAATGAAAGGTTATGGTGCTGGCCCATTAGTTTGATGCAGAAAAAACACCGAGCATTACTTCGAGGAAGAGCAGAGAAGACATCACAAAGACATGTTATCTGGTCATTTTCACACTGATGTTTGTGGGAGCTTGCTGTGTAAAAGTTAGCTGCTGTGTTTCCTACTTTGCAACACACTTTACATTGGCTGTCCACGTGTTTTGAGACATCTGATGGTTGTGAGAATATTAATGCAAGTCATTTTGTTTGCTCACTGACAATTCCTCCTCAGCCACTTCAAAATATCATCTCTTCTAAGTATCGGTGATGAGTTGACCAGCGCGAAACATTACATTCTGAGTGAGAGGTGAATGGGAGAGAATAATAGGCCCAGCCATTATATCAGCTGCTTCATCAATGACCTTCCCTCCATCCTAAGGTCAGAACTGGGATGTTTGCTAATGATTGCACAATATTCAGCACCATTCACAACTCCTCCAATACTGAAGCAATCCGTGTTCCAATGCAACAAGATCTGGACAATATCAAGGCTTGGGATGATAAGTTGCAACTCACAGTTGCACTTTATAAGTGCCAGACAATGACCATCTCCAATAAGAGAATCTAACCATTACCGCTTGACATTCAACGGTATTACCATCATTGAATTCCCCATTACTAACATCCTGGTGGTTACCATGAATCAGAAACTGAACTGGACTGACCATATAAATATTGTGGGAATAAGAGTATGATCCCCTGACCAAAATCCAGGAGCTGCCTCCCGAATGGCATTGTGGATGTATCTGTACTGAATGGGTTGCAGTGGCTTATGAAGTCAGGTCACCATTGTATTCTCTAGGGATGGGCAATAAATGTTAGCCCAGCCAGCAAAGCGCACATTCTGAGAATGAATAAAGAAAGGGTACAGATCGAAAGACCTATCCACAGTGAAAGCAACAGCGGAGTGACAGCAGCAATCAAAATGTGATGCAAGCGCAGGGAAGGAAGCTGATTGGTGAACATTTCTTTTACGTAAAAGTAAGGATGTCAGTATATAATCATCATTGAGCCCCCTACAGCGTGGAAGCTGGCCATTCATCCCATTAAGTCTATACTGACCCTCTGAAGTGCATCCCTCGCACACCCACCCAATCCTGCATTTCCCATAATCCACCTCACCTGTACATTCCTGAACAATTTAGCATGGCCAATCCACCTTGCCTGCACATCTTTGGACTATGGGAGGATACTCACACAGACATGAGAAGAATGTGCAAACTCCACACAGACAGTCACCAAAGGATGGAACCAGACTTAGGTCCCTAGTGCTGTGAGAGGCAGGGCTAACCACTGAGCCGCCTTGCTGTCCCAGATCTGTACTTTTCTTTTACTCTTAAAATTCTTCCAGTGTAAAGAGCAGGGGTGTACAGTAATGCATTAATAAGTAAACTACAACAGTTTTGGCAGGACAGGTGATGTGTTGCTGCTGAAGCATGTGGGTGCTGCTAGACACCAAGGTGATCTAGAGCAAGTTCATCTGAAATTAGGATTTGGAGCCTGAGGATCTGAACTCAGGAGCATGGGCCGGACCTGCAATCATTGCATCAGATCAAGGAGGGGGAAATGTGTCTGGGGAATTTTCTTGTAGAGGCTGTCACATCCCTCAGATGAGTTTATTCAACCTTGACCTATGAATGGGGAGAGGAGGGTGTGAGTCGGTGTAGCGGAGGCAGGTGTCATCAACCAGGGGCTAGCATTCAAGGAGAATCAGTCCCTGCAATTGTCCAACTGTAACAAGGTTCTTGTAAGCTATACGAATGTGAACAGCGACTGAACGGAAGATTAGGAAATTGACCACAGTACTTTGGTAAAAAGGAGGTAAATTCAAGTATAGATAGGAACTAACAACATACTAATGGTAAGGGGCAATAGAATTAGTGGGATAAATACTGTGCTCTGCTACTTACATTTTTCGTTGAATCCCCACAGTGTGGAAACGGGCCATTCAGCACAAGTCCACACAGGCCTTCTGAAGAGCATCCCACCCAACCCCCTACCCTATCCCTGTATTTCCTACAGCTAACACACCTGACATGTACATCCCTGTATGGGCAAGCTTAGGGCAGTGGGAGGAAAACCAGAGCACCCGGTGGAAACCCATGCAGACACAGGGAGAATCTCTGCGCAGACAATCGCCTGCGGCTGGAGTTGAACTCAGGTCTCCAGTGCTGTGAAGCAGCAGTGCTAACCACTGAGCCACAGGCTGTCCTGTGTTGCCTGCTTGATGCCAGGGTTAAGGATATCTCCTCAGGGCCAGACAGGAACTTGAAGAGGGGTGGGAGGAATCCAGTAGTTGACATCCATGTTGGTACAAATGATGCTGTGTAGTTCAAAGGAGGTTTGGCTCAATGAATTTAGACAGTTAGGAGTTGAATTATAAAGCTAAATCTCCAAAGTAATAACTTCAGAATTACTACCTGAGTCATGACCAAACTGGCATCAGGGAAATCAAGTCAAAGGATTAAATGCATGGCTCATAGATACACATGGGTTTCAGCTCACAGGATGTTGGCATCAGTATTGGCGTAGAAGTGATCAGTTCTAATGGGATGGTCTTCACTTCAACTGTACTGGGATCAAAGTCCTTGCAAACCAAATAACTAGGGCTGCTGAGAGAGCTTTCAACTGAATAGACAGAGGGTAGATTCTGGATGGAAGATAGATTGTATAGTCTTAATAAACATAGGGACATTTCATACCTGCAAGGCAGCTATTTGGATAATGATACCCAGAATGGGACAGGAAGGTTTAAAAAAAAGATAGAATCGAAGGGGAATTTCTCAATTCCAGGCAACCTCCTGGTGAATCTCCTCTTACCCCGACTGGTGCTATCACATTCTTCCCGTAGTGAGGTGACCAGAAGTGCACACAGTACTCCAGCTGTGACCTGACCAACATGCTGTACAGCCCCAACATTACCTCCTTGAACTTTTAACGTCGTGATTTTCGGTGGTGGGAAGAGCATTCCTGTTGAAGCAGGTGCTTTCATTTGGTAGTGTCCTGGATCTCTGAGAAAGGCATTTTTTCTTTTAGTCTTGAATCTGTGCATATCGGGCTTTCCTACCACATTGCTGTCTTCCATGGTGTGGTTGGCATCTCTTTCTTGCTCTACGTGAGATTCACTTTTCTTCCCAATTTTCCAGCGAATCTACATTGAAGTGTGTAGACATTTTAATTCCACTTAATCAATAGGTTGGGCACATTCACTCAGATATGGTGCTTACATTGCTGGTGAGACTAAAATGTTCACTTCTTCATCTGTACAACTTGACAATTGCTTCTTGCTCTGCCTGGTCTCTGTTACAGGTACTCATGACCTTCCTGAGAAGATACAGGAATAAAATGTTCTGTTTTATCTTTACCTGATAAAGGTGCAGCACTTTGAAAGCTTGTGATTTTTAATAAACCTATAACCTGCTGTTGTGTGACTTCTTCATTACAATGTCCCTATAAACTCTGTACTATCTAGGGTCTAGGCCCGAAATGTCAGCCTTCCTGCTCCTATGATACTATCCAACACTCCTTGTGTTAAACTATTGTTAGTAGCAAGGCTTTAATTTTTAAATTATATCTCCTAAACCATGTATTTTCACTGCTGCAGGCCGTAAATATTGTTCATTTAAGCATCATACACTGTCTGATAATATAGTGACACTTTCCCCTCTATCAAGCTTAAAAAATGAGATCACCATGAATATAAATATTTTCTTGCCAAAAACCTAACGGTGGATCACACACTTCACCCAGGAATAGCTTTGTTTTTCTTCTATTGTAGGATGTTTTACCTCATTAATACCTTTGTGTGAGCAGTTATTTGTCTTCTTGTGATTAAAGTTACTTCAGCACATTTTCTGAAAGTGATCTCTTGCAGATAAAGCATTTTCTTTTAAAATAAATGAGCACTGTAATTGCGTGCAAGGCTTGTTTGCTGCGCGGTATTGATAATGACTGTTAATATCTGCTGCCTAGCCTCTTCCCTGAATCAACTTCTCATTTGTGTTGTAGCTGTTGTGTACTTAGAAGCCCCAGGTGAACAGAGGATGTCCTCAAGGCCTCATTGACGTAGATGTGTTCCCACAGACACCTGGGAATCACTGGTCCAAATCCAAAGTAGAGGAGGAGCATCGCGGAAGGCATGGAACAGCACGAGGCTTGCTGTCAGATACAAGGGGAAGCCAGGCGTAAACAGTGAAAGAAATACACTGCCATACCAACATGCCACCCATTTCCTCCTGTGACCATCTCCTTTCCCAAGTGTAGCAGAGCCTGTACTAGCCACATCAATTTGTACAACCACCCCGAGAGTGGAAAGGAGCCATCATTGTTTTATGAGGACAGCGGATGATGATGATGAAGACTTTAAAAACAGAATGGTTTCTGCTTATCCTCTCTTCCCAGAGCTGACCTGTGTCGCTTCTTGACTTCTGCTTCAGTCACCATTTGAATGGCTTTCTTTGGAGTCAAATCTTCTTTTGACCATAATAAATCTGACAAAGACTAATTTTAACACTTCCAATGTGTTTATGAGCTCTGATTTCAATCACCGTATTTTTCCACTATGCCATAGCGTTCAGTAATGAAATCGTCCATGGCTTCTCCTGGGTGCTGAACTCTTCAGTTAAATCTTGATCTTTTAAGAATTCAATTTATTGGGGTTAAAATAACCGTCAAAGGATCTCAAAACTTTTTTGGAAATATTTGTTGCTTCCTTTATCCCTGACAAGCAATGACATTATCAGCTCTGGTCCTGATTGAATTGAAGTGTATTTATTTATTCAACTTCTGATTTTGCTTCCAGTTTGAGAACAGCTCTGTAACTTGAGGACTGTTTTCTCCCCAATGTCCTGTGAATCTATTTGGTCTATCTCTGAAATTTAATCTTCCTGGCTAAATTATTTCTGCTTTGACGTCCTTATAATACGCTTATTTATTCTCCTTTCTTTAAAGGTTTATAGTTCTACAGGATTACAATGCCACGTTCCAATTTCCTCAGCAGTTTTCACGGAATTAATCCTGCTGTCTACAGCTTCAACAATTGTTCATGCTCCTTTTATGAGTTTACAGACTGAGTTCTGATCTCTGAGGCTGGATAAGGTGAATCTCATTCCTTGAATGATTCTCCGAAACAATTCCTGCTGTCTGTGGTGCTCCCTGTAATCCCAGCTGCCTTAGAGTGCATTTCCCTGGATGAGCCCTGCTGTTTGCAGTTTAAACAATGTTACCTGTCTGTACTGTGGTTTAACAAATGGGTCTACCACCTTGACTGCAGCCTCAAAAGTCTCCGAACTTCCTTATTCCAAATTTATTTTGCATGCCCATTTTGAAAATAGACTATGCCTCTATTCTTCCTACCAAAGTGCATAACCTCAAACTTTCCCATGTTGTATTCCATCTGCCCATTCTTTACCTCCTCTCCTAGCATATCCACATCCTTCTGCAGCCTCCATGCTTCCTCAACACTACCTGTCCCTCAACTTACCTTCATGTCATCTGCAAACATAACAACAACGTCTCAGTTCCTCTGTTCAGATCATTGAAGTATAACATGAATGTGGTCACAACACAGACCCCTGTGGAATTCAAAGCAATGCTGGTGATCACAGCAGTGACCTTTAGCATTTGTTGCTTTCAGAACAGATTGCAGCATCTGCAGTAATTTGCTCCCATCCCGCTGTGGAACTCCACTAGTTACTGTCTGCCGTCCTGTAAGACAACCCTCTATCTCCACTCTCTGCCTTCTGCCTGTCAACCAATCCTCTATCCATACCAGTACCTTGCACTTGGCTGAATGGGTTCTTCTCTTAAGCAGATTCCCATGTGGCACCATGTCAAAGGCCTTCTGGAAATCCAAATTGATCCATCCATTGACTTTCCTTTCTCTAAGTTGCTCATTTACCTCCTCAAAGAATTCCAAAAGCTTTGTCAGACATGGCCTTCCCTTGGCCAAGCTGTGCCAACTCAGCCCTATTGTACCATGCACTTCCAATGTAATCTGCAATCTCATCCTTAATAATGGACTCCAATAGCTGAGATCAGGCTAACTGGCCTATAATTTCATGTCTTCTGTATCCCTCCCCTCTTAAACAGGGGTGTTCCATCAAGTCATTTTCCAGTCCTCTGACTCCGGTGATTCCTACAAGATCACCAGGCAGCACAGTGGCTCCAGGGTTAGCTACTGCTGCCTCACGGCACCAAGGACCTGAGATTGATTCCACCCTTGGACAACTGTCTGTGTGGAGTTTGCACATTCTCCCCATGTCTGTGTGGGTTCCCTCTGGGTGCTTCGGTTTCCTCCCACAGTCCAAAGATGTGTGGCTTAGGTGGGTTGGCCATGCTAAATTTTCCTGTAATATTCACGGGTGTGTGGGTTACAGGGGAATGGTTCTGGGTGGGATGCTCCAAAGTTCGTTGTGGACTTGTTGGGCCGAAGGGCCTGTTTCCACACTGTAGGGATTCTATGATGATTCACCAGTGCTGTCGCCCTCAGAGCTCAATCCAGATGACTTATTCCTTTCAGCAACCCCAGCACTTTCTTCTTATTGATGGCCACTACGCTCACTTCTGCCGCCTGACTCTCTTAAAATTCTGGGATGCTGCTCGTGTCTACCACTATGAACAACTGATGCCGAGTACCTATTCAGTTCCTCTGCCATTTCCTTGTTTCCCATTACTACTTCTCCAGCCTCATTTGCTAGTGGTCCAATGTCAGCACTCGCCTCTCTCTCTGACTGGTCTGAAGGTGGATAAGGGTGGGTATAGAATAACGGAAACGCCAGTCCTTTCCTTCACAACAGTGATGAGAGATCTCCTACATTTGCCAATAAGGGTAGATGTGGCTTCACTGAGAGAGTGTGCTTCTCTCCGTTATACACAGCAGAGCCAGCTTTTGTGTTTGCTCTCTCGTGTCCTGCAGCGGAGTTTGAACTCATGACCTTTCTCTATCCAATATCTCTCTCCAAATCACTTCTGACATTACATTACAGTAGTAGGATTTCACCGGCAGCCTCAAGCATTTTTTATCACTACAGACAGAATCTTGCTCCTGATACATTTGGTTATATAACACTTAGAGGATCGTTTCTTAAAACATATCTTTCTGCACCAGATAAATGCAAAACCTACAAGGCAGCAAGGAATTTTTTTTCACCCAGAGGGTGGGTTGCAATCTGGAGCTCACAGCCTGCGAGGGTAGTTGAAGCAGAAACCCTCTTAACATTGGAGAAGAGTTTAAATATGAACTTGCGATGGGGCCAAGAGCTGCAAAATGGGAATTAGAAACTTCAAAATTAGGGGCAGGAGTAGACCATTCGGCCCATCAGTCCTGCACTAATTTGGTAAATTTCTATGACCTGCACGGACCTGCTGGGTCGAAAGGCCTTTCGCTTTGCTGGAGACGTCTATGGTTCAATGAAGTGCCTGGCTGTGCAATGAAGTAGAGAATACCAATACTCCCAATAGGCTTAATTTGTTAATTAGTGTTTGTCATTTTATTGGTTTAAAACTTAAAGAAAGGGCTTGAGGGAATCATGACACGAGCTGTATAGTCCTGAATCATCATCCCTGGTTTCCACCGTCAAATTATGAGTCAACAAGACAGCTTGGAACTGGAGTCACGTGTAATCCAGACATGATAAAGTTGTTGACTTGCAGACTTCTTGTTGGTGGACCATGGATACCTTTATTTATCTGTCCTTGATCATCAGCTTTCACAATGGCCAGTGCTGTGCTCATGTTTCTGCTTCTGCATTGGGAACATGAGCAGCCAGCTTTTAAAGGTCTGTACATTTATATAATTGCAGGTTTGTGAGGACATAACTTGTTCCTTTCATTGATTCAGTCTCACTGCAGGAAAGCTGTTGCTGAGTTTATTTGCAGTTGTTATTGTAGGCTTCAGGGCAAAGTCCAGTCAAGGTCACATACTGAATGGTTGGCTCGTAAGCTGCAGTTTATTGGACACATGGGACAGGAACATCCCAAAAGGCATTGGGATTGGGAGGGCAGGATTTGCTTCCTACTCTTTCCTTCTCTGTCTCATCACTGAGACTTTAGGACTCAAAGTGTGACATAGCTTGATGGACAAATTGGCACCATTTTGAATTATTGGTGTCAAACTCCTCCCAGTCATTAATGCCAACACTGCCACAATTCAAGGTGATCGTTAGGGTCTATTTGAAGCCTTTACTTTGTCCTCTCTTGGAATGCTGACTATTTTGCAGAGAGGTCCAGTGGTATTATTGCTAAACTATTAATCCAAAAGCCCTGGTCATGTTTTTGGGGACCTATGTTCAAATCCTACTATGGCAGATAGTGGAATCTGAATTCAATTAATATCTGTATTAAGAACCTAATAATGACCATGAATCCATTGCTGATTCTCAGGAAAAACCCATCTGGTTCACTAATGTCCTTTAGGGAAGGAAACTGCCATCCTTACCTGGGATAATAAAATGTGAGGCTGGATGAACACAGCAGGCCCAGCAGCATCTCAGGAGCACAAAAGCTGACGTTTCGGGCCTAGACCCTTCATCAGAGAGGGGGGGATGGGGTGAGGTTTCTGGAATAAATAGGGAGAGAGGGGGAGGCGGACAGAAGATGGAGAGAAAAGAAGATAGGTGGAGAGGACAGTATAGGTGGGGAGGTAGGGAGGGGATAGGTCAGTCCAGGGAAGACGGACAGGTCAAGGAGGCGGGATGAGGTTAGTAGGTAGGAGATGGAGGTGCGGCTTGGGGTGGGAGGAAGGGATGGTTGAGAGGAAGAACAGGTTAGGGAGGCAGAGACAGGTTGGACTGGTTTTGGGATGCAGTGGGTGGAAGGGAAGAGCTGGGCTGGTTGTGTGGTGCAGTGGGGGGAGGGGACGAACTGGGCTGGTTTTGGGATGCGGTGGGGGAAGGGGAGATTTTGAAGCTGGTGAAGTCCACATTGATACCATTGGGCTGCAGGGTTCCCAGGCGGAATATGAGTTGCAGTTCCTGCAACCTTCGGGTGGCATCATTGTGGCACTGCAGGAGGCCCATGTCATGTAAAGAATGGGAGGGGGAGTGGAAATGGTTTGCGACTGGGAGGTGCAGTTGTTTATTGCGAACCGAGCAGAGGTGTTCTGCAAAGCAGTCCCCAAGCCTCTGCTTGGTTTCCCCAATGTAGAGGAAGCCACACCGGGTACAATGGATGCAGTATACCACATTGGCCTCCAGACCCACAGCAAAGTGGTTGACATTTAACTGCCATCTGGGCAATTAGGGACAGGAAATATTGCTGATCCAGCCACTGACACCCACATTCCCTGCAAAGAATTCAAAGAAATAGGCAGTTGAGAGAGTTTAGCCTGGCAAGGGCATAATTGATTGTGGCACCATGTCTTCATTTTTAATCATTATTGTGGACTTTTAAAGAGCCAAAGCAAAGGATATTGGATCATTTTTATCTACAAGACATTTCTTGGAAGACAGATGCAGTGCGATAGTTGCTTGTTTACAGCAGACCCACGACCTGGTTTTACTATTGGCATAGGGTCATAGAGACCTACAGTGCAGAAAAAAGCATCAAACCATCACATCTGTGTTGGTCAGAAACAACCAACGAGCTATTCTAATCCCATTTTCCAGCACTTGGCCCACAGCCTCTCTGCTTTGGCATTACAAGATCATGT